>NW_026555309.1:44379558-45772572 GCF_021234165.1 Pteronotus mesoamericanus | reverse complement strand
GCGGGGCGGGGGTTGCGATCTCGGGGCTCCCGCAGGGCTCGGGGCGCCGCTGCCTTCCCAGGGACTCCCCTCCTCCCGCTCAGTCAGGGTCTCTGTGTGGGCGAAGCATTTTTCTTCTGATTCCATTCTTTTGATACAAAAAAAAAATATCATAAAACGCCCCAGAGCCACAGCAATTCATCTCTGGCTCATTTCGGAGTTTTAATTATCTAAATTATTGCTTTGCCCTGACACAAAAGAAGGAGGCTCTATTTTTAAAGTTGCTGGGAGCTAAGTGCCGGGTTGCGTCCCCCATCAACAGCGCGTACTCGTTCTGAGCAGGCGCTCCTCACATTTCAACAGTGGCAACGTGGCAGCGCCAGGGTCCCCGGCGGTGGTATTGTTAGCCTGAAAATGACAAAGGAGGAGCCGGGGTGGGGGGTGGAGACTCACGCAGCAGCCGGGGCTCCTGGACGTCTCCTCTGCAAGGCCCGCCAAACGCGGCGTCTGGCTCGGGTGAAGCGGGAGATCCCAGGTGGGGGCCATGCGGCTGGCGCAGGCCTCGCAGCCTGGACTGGGCCTGGGGCACCTCCCCCCCTGCCCCGCACCAATCACGCACCTGTTTGCGCCTTCAGCAAACGGCCCCGAGTCCGGCGGGGAAGGAACAGTCGTGAGAGAGGGCACCTGTTGCTGGGGCGGTGGTGTCAGCCGCAATGATAGACGTGTCCCGGGGGCAAGACCCCCGCAGGAGAGAGACGGGGGAGAGTGTGCTCCAGGTGGCAGAATAGCCGCCGGGCGGGTGCGGCACAGGAGGTGGGAGGGGGCGGGGAGAAGAGCCCGAGGGCCGGTGGGGGAGCTTAAGGGGAGAGCAGGCGGATTCGGAAGGACCTCTAGCCCGGACACTCCATCCTTCCTCCTGGGTTTTGGTCCCACGGGCCGAGGAGCACACACCGTGTCCCTGGGGCCATGGGAACCACCCACCTCTCCTTCCCCGAAAATCGTTCCCTCTCCCCTGCGAGACCCAGTGCCCCGCGCCCACCCCATCAGGATGGAGCTCGGTCCGGGATTCTAAAGCCGCCTGGTGGAGGGAGCCCGTTTTTCCCAGATCTCACCCACGAACACAGGAGCCATACGTGTTAACTAACTTGTGTTTGTTGCTCTTGTTCTGTGCTTTTATTAGAGGGTCTCAGCTAAGAACTCAGAAGGGTCAAGGGAAAATTACTTCCTCCCCTGCAATGGCCAATATGGAATATGGACAGTTAGTATGGATGACGGATGATGAATATGGGCTGTAGATGATCAATATGGACTGTGGATGATCAGTATGGACTATTGATTACCAATATGAGCTACGGATGATCGGTATGGACTGTGGATGATCAATATGGATTATTGATTATCAATGTGGACTGCGAACGATCAATATGGACCATGGACAATCAATACAAGGAAGGCAGTCTCAGGTGACATGGTCATTGTTTTTAAAGCCCGGGATGTAGTCGTGCTGCCTGAAGACCAAGATGTGTCTTGTGGCAAAGCCGGCACCTGAGGGTGGGAACCCAGTGGGGCAGGTCTGGCCACGATATGTGGGGGCGCCCCCTGCACAGGAGCCACCTGGAGTCACGGGGCAACCCCAAAGGTGGCGAACCCCCCACCCCTGGGGCTCGGCAGAAGCTACACAAGCACAAGGCTGCTGAAGACCCTCCTGTGCCGAAAAGCAACGTTGGACCCCAACCTCCACCATCCCTTCGAGCTCCGAGTGTCTACGATCATGGGATTCATAACATTTCCTTGGACTTTTTAAAAAAAATTGATTTATTTTTAGAGAGAGGGGAATGAAGGAAGAAAGAGAAGGAGAGAAAGATCCACGTGTGGTTGCCTCTCAGGTGCCCCTCTACTGGGAACCTGGCCCACAACCCAGGCCTGCGGCCCGTGTGGGAATCAAACTGGCCACCCTTTGGCTCGCAAGCTGGTGCTCAATCCACTGAGCCACAGCAGACAGGGCATTTCCTTGGACTTATTTGCAAGACCCTATCCCTGTGCCCATCCCTCTGGTGCCTCCAGATTCTGTCCTTTGTTCTAATACCTCCCCCCCTCCCCCCCTCCCCCCCTCTCCCTCCCCTCCCCCTCTCTCCCCCCCCCTCCCCCTCCCCCAGCCTCTCTCTCCTGACCGCTTCTGCATCTTCTCGTCCCTGTGCCCCATCTGATGCTGAGGACTCTCACCTGTGCACCCAGCGTTAGCTGACGATGGCGTCACGCGCCTGGTGCTGCCTGCGGCTCAGCAACCTCCCCCAAACCGTGCCTTCAGGAGGGGCTGAGGCGGGGTCAGAAACGTGGGGGGAAAGGGTTCGTGCGTGCGGCGCGAGGCCCGCCCCCGCCAACCCCGAGACTGCCCGACTCGCTCAGCAGCTGCATAACCAGGGGGTGTTTTGGTTCCGCCTTGAGCTGTGACCTTGGACAAGTCTTGGGGCTCTTGTGGCCCCTGGTGCTAATGCCGTTGGCCATAGGTGCCTTCACAGGTGCCCTGTCGGAGGGGGGGCCTCACCACAGCCCCGGGCTGGGGAAGACACGCAACCGCCTGCACCGGGCAGGGGTGCAGGCAAAGGCCACGTGGTGCGCCCACCGTCAGCCGCTGTTCAGGGAGACATTCCGAGAGCTCTGCAGGACAACTCAGCCTTGACCTTCACCCACGTCCTCGGCCTCACTGCGTGGGGCCCCCTCTTTGTCACACGGACTGGAAGTCCTGCTCGAGGCCCTGCTGCAGGGCGCCCCCATACTGCCGGGGGCGGGGCGTGACCCTGAGGGCGCCGTGGGAGCCCAGCAGTGTGCCTGGCCACCGCGGGGGCTCTGCAGCTCCTGGCGCGGGGCGGGGCGGGGGCGCGGGGGAGGGCGGTGGTCATGACCAAGAAAGCCTGCAGCCCAGTGAACGAGGGGACTGGCTGCTCCCAAGTTCACTCTCTCTCAGCAGCAGCTGAGGGGACAGATCTGGGCTGACGGCAGCGCGGAGGGCGATGAAACCCACGTCTCCTTGCCCCTGGGCCCGCCCCTGCTCACCATCTGGCTTAGTGCCCATCCCTCCCAAGATGCACGGGGATGGAGGACACAGGGGAAGGCTGGCCACTGGGTGGGGACGGGGATGAAGCAGCACCTTCATTCCAACCGGGGGAACTCTGGCCCGACCCAGTCAGCGGCTCCGGGCTGGGTACCCAGCACTCTTTGTGGCCCAGTGGGCTGGAGCTCCAATGCCGGCTGCAACTCTGGTGTCGCCTTGGGCCCTCCCTCGCCTTTCTGACTGTAGATGGTGGCGCCTTTCTACCCTGTGGTGGGCGGCTTCGAGCAACAGCACGGATGGTCAGCTGCCTGCTCGGACTGCATCGCCTCTGGTCTGCGACACTGCAGGTTTTAGGGTGCGCCATTCGTGGGTTGGTTTTTTCTTTTTTGCCAATTATAGGTGCGACATCATCAGTTGCAAGACACACCCCGGTCCCAGAGCTGTCCCAGTGTGACCCACTGTGCTCCCAGCTTGATAAAATTAGGGGATGTCATAGGCAATCGGAGTTTTAGTTTCCAAGGCAGTGTTACATTTTCCAAGAGGGTTTGATGGGCGGAAGGAGCAGAGGGGGTGTGCGTGGTCACCAGCGCCAGAGGCGGGCCGGTGGGGGAGTCGCAGGCCGGCAGGCCCGCTCAGGGCAGAGGATCAGTCGGGCAGTAGAAGGCCTTTCCCAGTGAGGGCCACTTCGCAAGGGAGTGAGCGCCCCAAACCCTGGGAGTGTGCAACCAGGCTCGGCGGCGTCCGAGGAACTCGAGAGCTGGACAAAGGCTGCCCTCAACGTCCCTCAACGCCCTCCTCCATCCAAGGCCCAGTTCTTCAGAGATGTGCCCGAGCTGCGGGAGGTGGGTAGACCAGATGGCTCTCTAAGGGCTTTTTCAGCTGCAACTTCCTAGAGCAAAGAGTTGTCCTTTGTCATCCTTTGTTTGTCTTACTGTTGGCTGTTTTGTTTTGGTTTTTTTGACTCTGTGAATGAGTGGTTAATGAAGAAGAGACGCGAGGACTTCCTGGGAATGGCTGAGACGGCTGTCTGCCCAAGGAAGACAGCTGCTAATTCCCAGTTGCGGCTGGCAGCCCACAGGGGACCACCCTGAAGGCAGCCAGATGGCGGGGCGGGAGGGCCCGGCAGACAGCGGCCTCCAGCCGCCCCGGCTCCAGGCTCCGTGGGGACCTGAGTGGGAGGCAGGGGAAGCCAGACCACACCTCCTGCTGCCCCGCCCTTGGATGGGCCGGGCTGAGGACACAGCAGGGCAGCTGGACACCTCCGGCCTCTGGCCCGGCTCCTTCCGCGCCACGCAGCCGACCCGTGCCCGCCCCCATGCTGGCTCCTGGCCCGCACGGCGGACTGCCCGGCTCTGCCCTGAGGCCTGCCGATGCGGCAGGGCCCTGCTTCTGCCTGGCTCTCGTCGCCGTCTCCTGGGATGCGTGACAGGCCGCGGCCATCGCTCGGCCCCGGGGCCCCGGCGGCAGGGCAAGTCAGACGCGAGGCCCCTGCCCACGCTCTCACTTGGTCTTCGCAGCGCCGCCGGGGAGGGGCTGTGACAGTCTCGTCACGCAAAGGAGGGAGCCGGGGCTCAGGGGCTCCACGGCGGGGCCGGTGCCACCTCCGGGAAGCTCTTGGCTCTGTGCTGGGGCCCGGTTCTGCCTGGATTCCCGGCCAGGTGTTCCAGGCCCCTGCCTGCTGCCTTCAGGTGCCCCCGGGAGCCACGCACCCTGTGACAGCCCTGTCCCCCGCCCCTGGCCCCTCTTGTGCGAGCCCAGAGCACGAGGAGCCGGCTGCCCAGCGCCCCTGCCTGAGGCCTGGCTGGAGGGGCCCAGCTGCAGCCCCTCCTGCCGCCGCCTCCCCTCGAGCCCTGTTCTCCCTCCTGCCCTCCCCCAGCAGGCTCTGCCGAACTGCTGGGCCGGACTGGTGGCCGCGGTCCTTCCGTGCCACGTCCCACAGCTGGCGTGCCCGCCTCCCAGCTCTACCTGCCTTAGAGGGTCACGCCCGCTCGACCCTCTAGCTTCCTCCCGCTGGCCCCGCCGCACAGGCTCCCGGCCACCACAGGCCGGAGCGCAGGCTGCCGGCTCGGGCGAGGGGGCGGAGTGTTGGGGCCGAAAGTTTCCTCTGGGCCTCATATCATTTCTTTACTTCAAGGTGCCTGAAATCTTCGCGTGACATTGGAGGCCAAAGAGAGAGAACAGCCCCATCTCTTGCCCGCACCTCCCACATCAGCGCCCGCGGCCGCCAAACCCGAGCCGCAGCCCCGTGACGCAGAGAAAACGCGCGCTCACGGGGCTGTGGGACCTGCGTGGCCGGGCCCTTACCCGCCTCCATGCCTATGACACAGGCGCCCGCTGACACCCCACAGGGACTGACCTGGCAGCCCCACCGTTGCCCCTTCTGGAACCCCAAGACGTCGCTGTCGGTCCCCGGGAAGCCCCACCCCACACGGCCCCACGCCGCACGGGGTAAAGGGAGGTCAGGCGACCCGGCTGGTTTCTGCGGGGCCCCTCCCAAGTGGCAGGACCCCCATGTTAACACGAGGCGGGACCTGCATCGTTGAGGTCGCCCACAGGCCTACACACACGCACAGCGCCACCTTGGCTGTGGGACCACAGATCTTTCCCTTTCGCCTCAAAGAAAGCTGACGAGCGAAGAGAGGAAATTGGGCGTCGCAGGAAAGCCATGTACTTTTCCGGGTAATTACCCGGACCTTGTCTGATCTAACGAGCCATCCAGGGCCCGGGCGGAGCGTGTAGGGGAGTTACGGGGTGTTTCCTCACAGTTTACCCACCGGGAGGAGTTAATTGATTTATGGGCGTGGCGGGCAGGGGGGAGGTGAGCGGTGCGTGTGGTGCCTTGCCGTTTCCTGTTTGGGGGAAGCCGGGAGGGGGTGGCTGCTGGCGGGACTTGGGGCTCCGTTGGCGCTCCCTGCGGCAGAGCCCCCCGGGAACAGGGCTCGCAGGGACGACGGGGCCTCGCCCGCGTGCGTTAGAAGCCCAGGACATCTAAGTGGCGGGGGTGGGGGGTGCACACGGGTGAGCTCGCAGACAAATGAGAAGGCTGGTGTGGGAGGGGCGACACGGGAGAGGGCCCCTCCCACCCCCCCAGCCTCCTTCCTGCCCCACATCCTGAAGAGGCTGAGCGGAAGCCGTGGCGAGGCCCCAGGGTAACACAGGGCACCGGCACCCCCCACGTTCCCACTCTGACGGGGGCCAGGGGCCCCTTCTCAGGAGCGGCCCCTCTGGAGGGGTGGCAGCAGCAGGGGGTGTAGAAAGTTCTCAAGCCCCGCCCCCCCGCCGCCCAGCACACACAGACAAAGCCCAGCGTACCACCCTGGCTACTCCTCTCTCTCCTTCTCTGAGCCTCAGTTTCCCCTCCTGGATGCCACCCCCACTGGACTCGATGAATTAACGTGAGTGAAAGCTTATTTGTCCACAAGGCGGGTGCCGTCTGCTCTGTCTGGCCCCGGGCTCCCCGGCATCTCCTCCAGGCCCCCCCTGAGTTGCTGCCCGCGGCGAATCCCTCCTCACTCTGACCTGGACCTGCCTGCGTCTCCCGCGCGCCTCGGGCCAACAGACCGCGGAGCAGCCTCCTCCTTCCTCAGTCTCTGGCTCTGCTTTCACCAGTCGCTTCTGACCCTCGGCCCTCCTCCTTGGCTGATGAAATGAAGGGAGATTTGCATCATAATCAAAAGGCAATTAAGTCACCAACGCATGAAAAGCCCATTCTAAGGTCCTCCAGGAAACCCTCCACTCCACCCGCGGCAGGAAAGCACAGGAAGGCAGGGTGGCGAAACAATTAGCGGCCGCTGCTGTCCACGGTCAGCGCCGGGCAGCGCCGGGCATCACATGTACAAATATTAATTGCTGCAAGGCCAGGCTGTTAACGGCCAGCCACACTCATAAATATCCTGCTCACGTGCAGGACGATGGCGGCGTCTCCATGGTGAAGGCTCAGGGCCGCGCAGATCCCGGCCTCCCATCGCTCATTCCGAACGCAGCAGCAATTTCCGATATCTGATCGCAGTTCCAGGGCTGAGCGGCCACGTGTCGGCCTATTGGTTTATTCGCTGTTTATGACCACTTAGGAGGAATATATGTGTGTGCGTGTGTGCGCTCGCTGATAAAACTAATACACCCATCAAGCTCTTGTTCAGCTGATAATTAAATTAGCGCTCTGGGGCACCCCCCTGCCCTGCGGGGATCCCGGCGGCAATTTCCACAATGACCTCGCGGGCCGTGAGGCTCTCCGAGCTCAGACCCAGCCCCGCGTGCTTGCTCAAGGACCGGGAACTTTCCGAAATGCCTTCCACCTACACGACGCGCCGTGTGTCCCGTCCTCTTCCTGAAGGGTCTCCCTGAGGTCAGCGGGGACCCGACGGAGGCCGGCCTGCCCAGCCACAAGGCTCCTCAGCAGCTACACCGTGCGCTGGCCGTGGGCACGTGGCAGGGAGTTCACACAGCACCTCAAGTCTGCGTCCAAGGAACAAGTTTTGACAAAGCGCGAATGCACTCAGGCCCGTTCGGCCTCGGGCAGCACCAACCGGCCTCTGCCCGGCGCCTTCCCTTCCTCAGGCAGTAACTCATATGCAGTAAGAAGCGGTGTGGCTCTGTCACAGTAGATGGCACAGGCTGTCCCGTTCCCTGCTGCAGGGGCCTCGCTGACCCATGGGTCCATTGCCACGTTTGCTCCAGGGCGCCCAGGCCTCTGGCGCCCCACCCACGGGCGCGCAATCTACAAAACAGCTGACGGCCCTGCCCGCCTGTGCCACCTCTGGGCCCCACCTCGGGCCTGGCGGTGCTCCTCCCAGCGAGCGTCCGGAACGTTGAGTCCCACCTGGGCACCCGCGCCTGCAGCAGACAGGCAGCCGCAGACAGGTCGCGCTGGTCACAGGTGGCATTTCTGTGTGTGTGTGTGTGTGTGAGTGTGCGCGCGCGCAGTCTTTCGATCATCACTATTTTAAGTTTATTCTCAACCACAGTTGACATACAATATCGCATTAGTTCCCAGTGGACAGCAGAGTGACTAGATGTTTTGTGTACCTTTCAGAGTGACGCCCCGGGAAGTCTAGGGCCCATCGGCCACCAGACGCAGTCATTACAAATATTATCTACTGTGTTTGCTGACACATCCTGGCCAATCGGGAAGCCTCATCCTGGATCACGTCTCCTTTGGCCTCCGTGCTGTGAACACGGCGCTGGTCCCCACGATGGCCCTCCCCGACTCCGGCCGTCCGTGCCTGGGCGATTCTGCAGGAAGGACGCTCAGTCCCCCTTCGATCCTCTTCATAAGTTCCTCTCCTCTTTTTCACCAAACGCCACCCGTAGGTCCCCGTATTAGAGTTGTGTCTAATGTGTGCTAAGCAGCCGGTCACCTGACCAGCTTCCTCTTTTTCCGAGCGTGTCTGCCTCAGGTGGCCAGACAGGGAGGGCTGGGGCCCCGAGCCTGAGGCGGAGAAGGAGCCTGGCTTCCGCACCCGGCCGGGGTGGCGCCCTGCGTCTGCTTTTCCCCAGAGAATCCGGCCGTGGTCTGTTCATTATGCAGTAATGCTCCGTTCCCGCGCACGGATCAGGCTGAATTCCATGAAATTGCCATCTTTTGTGGGTCAAGACCAGTTGAATGTCAGTGCTTCTACAGGGGCCACTGTGCTATCTTCCTTGAGCATCTCATTGGTAGAATGAACTGAGGACAAGGTTGCCATGGTGACAGGCAGACATCCTGGGTCCCTAATACCAACAAATAATCATTCAAGCCAACCTCTTGCCAACCGTGTTTGCATAAATCCTACTCACCTCCGGAGGCAGACGCTCCGCACTAACCGTATCACTCAACTCCGATCACAAGATGGACCAGCTGTTTTCTAAAATAAAATGACACTTAGGCGGCTCCTGAGGCCTGTCTTAGCTGTGCCAGAAGACAGGACCCAGGGAACAAAATCAAGCCTCGATCCAGAGGCACAAAAGGGAGGAATCGGGCTGGGGGACAGGGCTGGTGCATAAACGCGCCCCCCCCCGGGTGCCCAGCACACCCCCCAAATGCCAGCCCACGCCTCCCTGGGGCCCCCTGACAGTCGTTCATGAGACTGGGCCATCTCCTCCCCTGTACCCACGCAGCCGCCGAAATCAGACGCCCGGGAGCCCCCTTCTCCCCATCCCACGTCAGCCCCTCACTGCATCCCCAGCCCCCGCACTGGTTATGGAACCCGCCGTGCGTTGCTATCCGCTGCCTCGCCCCGGGCAGGGCCTCCACCCACGCCTGGCCAGGTGACATCGGCCCTCGCCCACTCCCCACCTCGACTTTACTCCCTGCGAGTCTCTTCCCTGCACCAGAAATGGCTATATTACTCCCAGATGACTGCACAAAGATTTATTTATTCTTCCTGCTGCTGATGGACAAATAACGGTTTCTAACCTTTCGGTCACTACAGCCAGAACAGTCACAGGTGTCCGTGCGTGCGATTCGGATGGCGCGCACGGCGCTGCTGGCAGGCAGGCATCGGGGGCGGGATTCGAGGGCCGGGGAGGGGCCTCGGCCCTAGGACACCCCGGCCAACGGCCTTTGACGCGGGCGCGCCCGCTGGCCCTCGCGCAGGCTACGCAGGGTAAGGGACTCGGCGTCTGTGTTGACACTTAGTATTTTCAGTTTACACTTTTAGCCATTCGGTGCAGGGGTTTTGTGATTTTAATGTGCATTTTTTTTTTGATGAGTAATGAGATGGAACACCCTCAGTTCGTCTTCAATTCCGCGTTACCCTTGGGAAGCTGCTGGGCAATCTAGTTGCTATTTTTTAACAGTGGGGTTATTAGAGTTTTTCTTATTGATTTATACAAGGTCTCCTTTAAATATATTCTGGGATAAATATATTGGGGATGTGAGTCTTTTGATGAATGTAAATTCTTAATTCTTATAGAATACCATGGAAAACAGTCTTTTTGGAACAGGTGTTGTGATGTCGGGGGGAATGGGGGCCATCTGGAATAGTGTCAACGATTCAGAAAAGGCAGATTCCGTGCTGTGGGTGAGGGTCAACCCTTATTTTTCCCCATTTACTACTTGGTGGGCCCAACGCCATTTACTGAGACCTGCCCCCCCCCCGCCCTCCTGGCTGTGCTTCATCAAAAGCTCTGAGTTCTCTTTGTGGACGAGCTTTCAGCCACAAATTAATTTTCTTTAAATAGATAAAGGGTTAGGCCACTTAGTTATTTTCTCTTCAGGGAATTTTGGTCATTTATGTATTTAAAGCATTTGTGAATTTTATCTAAGTTGTCAAGTTTATTGGAATAAAGTTCATAATATTTCCTCATTATCCTTTTAAGAGTCACATAATCTGCAGTGGTAACTTCCTTCTCATTGTTGATATTTATAACCCACATCTTCTCTGTTTTACCCTGATCAGCCTGCGTAAGCGCTTTACTAATTTGAATGATCCTCTGAAAAACAGTCAACGCTGGGCTTCAGGGGTCTTCTCTAGCCTCTCCCCGTTCTCCGTGCTGTTGGTTTCCTCCTTCGTCCGAACCTTTCCTCACTTCCACTTGATTTCTGTTTAATCTGCTCCTTTTTTACCAGCTCCATGAGCTGAAAGCAGAGAACTTCGATCTGAAGCCTTTCTTCTCCTTTCATCTCGGTCTTTAGCGCTATAAATCCCCCTGCCTACTGTTTTAGTGACATTTTATAAATTCCAGCTCGCTCTGTTTTAATTTTCGTTCCATTCGAAATACTTTCTGCTCTCCCTTTGGGTCTCTTCCTTGATGCACGGGTATTTGCAAGAGTGTTATTTAGTTTCCAACTATTTGGGGACTTTACAGGAATCTTTTTACTATTGATTTCTTTCTTTTTTGTCATCATCTCTCTTCAAGACAATATGAGTTCTCATCATTGACACTATTGATTCCTGGCTTAAGTTCATTGCGGTCACAGAATGTACTTTATACAACCTGAATCCTTTTTAATGCCTTGACATCTTGTTTTAATGGCCTGGAATACGATCCGTCTTAATCAATGTTCCATGTGCGCTTGAAAAGCTGGGCTTTATGATGTCAGGCGGACCAAGCTGGTGAATAACGTTCGAGTCCTCGAGGTCCTTAGGATTTGCGGCGCTTGTCTCATCAATTACGACGGAGAGGCAGGCGTTGACACCTTCTTCGCGAGGGGGTGGGGAGTTGTCTCCTCTCCTTGTGTTCCTGTCAGTTTGTGCTTCAAGCATCCTGATCTCTCTCATGAAGTGTCCCCTTGAGCGGTTGACCTCTATCTTTTGAAATAAACTTTTTTTTTAAACTCCCCAGTCACATTGTTTGCACTGTAAGCTACTTTGATACTATTTAGCTAGTTCATCTTTTTTTTTTTTAATGAGTATCGCATGGTATATCATTTTCATAATTTTACTTTTATCCTTTTTGTGTTTTTATATTTAGAATAGGCTTTTTTGGTGGGTAGCACAGAGTTGGGTCTTTATTCCTTTACCCAACCTGAAAATCTCTACCTTCTCATCGGGGTATTGAGAACACTTAAATTTAAAGTTATTCGACCCTATTTGACTTAATGCTGCTTTCTGACGTTTTCTAATTGTCCTGTCCTTTTATTATTGCTATCTGTGTTGCCTGCGGCTTTCTTCTGTCTCATTTCACAGAGAGTTTACCTCTCTAGAGGTTCAGGTTGGGCCCTTTCATACCTCCTGTGGCACTACCCGTGTTCACTTTCTCTGTTATCTTTTGGAACATAGGGGACGTGGTCGTGAGCGCCACTTTAATGTCCGGGCTCGTTGGGTCTACATTCTGCGTCATTCGAAGTCACTGTCTATCGGACGCTTTCCTCGTTGGCTGGCGTCACGCTCTCCTGCCTCTCCGCAGGGCCGCTGTGTTTCGATCGGATAGCAAATACTGTGAATTTCATCTTGTTGTGTGCTGGGCTGTTTCGTGTTTCTGCAAGCACTTCTGAGCCTTGCTCTGGGAGCCGTTGAGCTGCTGGGAAAAGGTTCCATCCTACCTGTCTCCCGGGTTTTGTGAGGCTGGATCCGAGCCTCCTTTATTCTGGGGGTGACGGACCCCCGCTCCCAAGGCCGGACTTCGCGGATGCCTGTGAGGGCCCGTGAGCCGGGGGTCTCACAGTCTGGCTGTTGGGACAAGGCACCTGCCGCACCGTCCCTGTGTGGCGTGAGCCTCAGAGCCCTTCTCTGTTCTGGGGCCCATGTCGCCACAGCCGTGGGCGGTCGGCGCTCTCTGCCTGCAGCTGCGCACGGTCATCTGACGTGTGTATGTCTTAAGCCCCACACCAAATCGTTAGTGTTTTTTCTCTAAAGAGTCGCTTTACGTTTTACAATTTTTTTTTATATAAAATAAAACACAGATGCAGAACATCACATCCAACCCCCGCGTGGCCTCCCGTCTTTGCCTGGGCGCACACCCTGGCGACCACTGCCAGGTCAAGCAGGAGAAGGAGCTCCGTCACCCGCCCTGCCCACAAACGCTGCTGATGCCATGGACTCTTGCCCACCGCCCCCCTGCACCCCTGCGCGTAACTACCAGCCTGCTCTTCATAGTAATTACATCTTGAAAACAGTTTTATCATTCAAAGATGAATCCTGGACTTTACCGCTCAGTCTTGCCCAATTTTTTAAAATTAGACACATCCTTTCAGCATCTTCTATCCCACAAGAGTGCCCACCCGCTCCCTCCCTCCCATTGTCTGGGGGAGGCCTGGGTTTTGCTGATAGCATTGTCCGCGCCTTGCCCGTCCGCCCTGCGCCCGGGTGTGGGCTGCCGGCTCTGGACACCGGTCAGCCTGGGGCTTCATCCCTCCTGAAGACGCTGCTCAGGGCCTGGCCGGACAGGAGGGGCACGCAGCTTCCCGCTTCGCCTCTTTCTGCCACGCCAACAGCCACAGATTTTTAATGCCTGGATCTGCTCATTCCGTCAGAGTCTCAAAGGGTGATGTGCTAATTCTGTCGTGTTGTTGGTTTATTTATTTGCCAACTGACTTTCCAAGAATTTAAAGAAAAAGTCATCGTCTGGACCCACGTCCTTACCAGTGCCACTGCCGCTCCCTCTGCCCTCTGTCTGGGGACCTCATCCTTTGTCCCCGTGCCACAGCCCTGGCGACGAATTGTCCGTTTTCATTTACTGGAAAGTATCTTTATTGAACACTCAACTGTGAAAGCATTTGCTGCTTATAGGGTTCCTGGCTGACATTTCAGTGGCATCCCGCTGTCTCCTGGACTCAGGGCTTCTGGCCGGAAATCAGGGGTGGATTTTTGGTGGTTGTTTGGTATCTTTGCCTCTCCCTCTCCCGCCCTCTGGGCGCCTGGAAGACGTCCTCTTCAGCTGTGGTGTTGAGCCGTTTGACTGTGACCTGCCTATTTGTGCTCTTCTTTTGTATTTATGTTGCTTGTTTTACTGATTTTTTTTGATTGGTAATGAAAATGTGATGTTTTAACCACAGTTAGAAAATTTCAGATAATAGTCTATTTAACTGGTTTTTGCTCCCCTATTCCCGGTCCCACATGTCAGATTGCCGTGTTGTTCCGCGGGTGAATACATGTCATTTTATTTTTCATTTCTTTCCCCGCATGCTTTAGTTTATTCCAACTCTAATACTACTCTTCAAGTTTAATGACCTTTTCCATTACAGAATCAAGTGAGTTTTTCAATTGCTTTTAGACTTCTGATAGCTCTTCTAAAAATGTCCTGCCTCTTCACTCATTATTTATATTATTGCGTATAGATACTTTACCATACTTACCATGGACATTTAAAAGTCTTTTCCTTATTATTTCACGTAGACCATGCCTGGGGTCAGCTGTGCTGGACGTGCCATGCGGGGATTTTAAGGAGAAGCAAGTGCTCACGCTGCAGGGCTGCCTTCAGAGGTGAGTGATGTGCTCAGGAAGAAGCTGAGTGTCCTTGAGGCCACCCGAAGGCTCTGTCCTGGGAGACCCCCCCTCCCCCCCCCTCCCCCACTCCCCGTGGCCACGGGGTGTGGCTGGAAGTCAGCCAGGCCGGAATCTGAATTCCGTTCTCACCTGAGCGGCTCTGTGAAAGTCACCGACTTCTCCAGGTCCCAGCTCAGCCCTCAGCCAGGGGAGAATAGCTGCCCCCACCTCACAGGCTGTCCCCAGCGATGGAAGAGACAGCACGCCCAGCCCAGGCCTGTGGGCTGCAGGGGTCCCTGCCAAGCCCCGCCCCTCTATGTTGCGCGAATGGAGCCCATGTCGCGCCCCGGGAAGCCAGGCAGGAGCACCTGCCGCCTAGGGTTGAGCAGAGATCGGCGTCTTCCAGCCACCGGCTCCTGCGCTGACAGTTCTGGCCCCGCAGGTCCTTCCGGCGCCCTCCGCTCTGGCCGTGTGCATAACGCGCTCCTCTGCGCCTGCGCGCCCGTGTTTTTGGCTCAAACTTCCAGGAAAAAAAAACCTTCCGTTTTAATTTTTAATCCAATTTTTTTACTCATATTTTGAAACAAAACCGATTATTGTATTCCAAGGTATTGTTTTGCATATGGTTATCACTGTTTTCTAGAGTTATACTTTTAATGCATAAGCACAGATAAAAAAACATTTATATAGATACAGAATTAGCACTACCCATGTATAATGTGCATCCTTGTTTTTCCCTAAAAAATTTGGGCAAACAAGTGCACAGTATACACAGCAAAATACGGTACTGCCATCGGGACTCCGACGCAGTGAGCATCCGGGCCTCCGGGCCTCCCGCCTCTCCAAAGCTTGCGCATGCGCACATGTGTGCGTCTCCCTGAATTTATCAGCTGACACTGGCCTCCCCCTACCCTCCGCCCCCAGCAGGCCGCTCTCTTCCCGCCCTGGAACTGGCCTTCAGATGGGCCAGAACATTTAGAGTCACACAATGTCACAGGTTTGAGAAGGGGCTCTGGGGTCACCAGGTCTGGTTCCCTCGTTTCACGCACGGGAGAGCCGGCGGCGCGGAGGTCATGGGGGACACGCAGCCAATCCCCGGCAGGGCCTCCCTGGCACCCAAGTGACCTGACCCCAGGACAGGACGTTGGCCGGAGTTGAGTTCCACTCTCGTCGGGTCACTGTGTTCCTAAAAAGAGCGCCCCGAGCGGATGCGGGGGCCGGATCTCCTGGCTGCGCGCTCCCGTGGAGGCGACGGGGCTTCCGGGGTGGCTCGCGGCAGGGGCGGCTGGGATGGCAGGGAGAGGGGCCGCCCGGCCACCATGCCCCTGAAGGCGGGAGCCAGCCCGGTGACTGCGCCCCAGCGCCCCAGAAAATATAGGGGACAGGAACGCAAAGCTGGAGTGAGGCTGCTCGGCCACCCTTGCGGGAGGGGGATGGCAGCTGCAAGCCTGGACTCCCCGCAGCGGAACTAGCCACCGCCCTCTAACGAGGGCGCGCAGCCCCACACCGGCCCACTCCGGCTGGCGTGGCGTGGCGCAGCGGCTGGTAGTGGGGGGTTGCAGGCGTGCGGCGGCGCCGAGGCCTCCAGAGCCGGGAGTTTCCACCTCTCTGCCCCTTTCTCCCCTGTCAGCCGTGGATGGAACCAGCCTAGGCCTGTCCGCTGGTCCAGAGACGCCTGGGAGACCCAGGAAACCGCCGTGACCTGCCCTGCAGCCGCGCCGGGGTCACCCACGCAGCGCGAGCCCAGCAAGGCCACGGACGACCCACGTCAGGGAGACAGAAATGCCGCAGAAAGCTGCCTGGCTTTGGGGCAGCTTGTGCCGCACAATCACCATGGCAACGGCGCTGATACTCCCGGGCTCAACGACGGGGCGGCCGAACACTGTCGTGCTCTCAGCTTGTCCTGAATTAATATACGGATTCGATACGTGGTCGGACCAGCCTCTCACTAGGAATTTGTGGAACTTGGAAAGCAGATTCTAAATTACAACTAGAAAAATAAACTATGAATAGCTTGGAACATGTTGAAAAAGACAAGTGAAAAATTTGGAGCGCGGAGGCGGGGAAGATGTGAGGTTGGGGGGGGCAGCAGGGAGGGCTGGGCCTACAGTCACCGGGGTGGCAGCGGGGGCTGCCGGGAGGAGACCCTGAGCGTAGGAGAGGCTGCGGGGGAGAACAAATAGGTGCGGAGCGGGGTTAGCTTTTTGACAGGGTGAGAAATTTGGGCAGCGTATGGAGAAACACATCTCCCCATTTCCCACCCTCTCAGCAAAATAACCGCGTGAAGTCCGTACATGAGTGAGGAAGGGACGTGGTCAGGTCAGCTTCTAGGGTGCAGGAGAAAGTCCCTGTGACCTTGGGTGGCGGGCAGGTCTCTCTAACCAAGACCCCACAGGCACACACCACAAGAGAGAAGAGGCCGTGTCCTGTCACGTTGCCATGCACTTGGTGTGCAGGTGACAGGCACCAGAGGCTGAAGGACCAGGCTCCCAGGGACGCCTGCGGGGCGCGTTCTCAGGGACGGTCAACGCCGGCCGCTTTAGGACGCCCCGAAGAGCCAGAAGCAAAGGAGAGGAGCCGTCAGGAGTGAGAGCCTGACACGAGGAGGCAGCTCAGGCGGGGGCGGGGCCCGGCCGTCAGGGTGCCAGCAGACGCTTAGTGTCACTGACCAGAAAAGTCACGTCACGCGTGACGCCGTGCGGCAGCTGTCAGAGCGACAGGCGTTGGTGGCAACACGTGCTGCGGATGAAGACCCACAGAGGCCTCCTGGGGGCTGGGACCGTGGCAGGCGGAGCCTGGAGACCGACCACAAGTTCTGCGTGACTCCTGCGTCCGCTCAGACTGTGTCCCCTGGAGGGAGTCCCGGCTGCATGAGGCAGCTTTCACCGCAGCGAATGGCTGAGGGGACAGAGGCCTGACGTGGTCAGAGGGTAGCCTAGCCGCCTGGGCGGGGGCACGGCCAGCTCTCCTAACAATCGCTACCAGAGCACGGACAACTTGGGGTCTCCAAGGGAGTCTGGTCCCCGGGGAAGGGTGTCTGCGTCTCCAGTGGAAGCATGTTGCTGCCCTGTGTCCACAGGACAGTGGACACACAGAGAGGCCAGCCGTCCGGCCCAGGACCGCCTGGGGGAACCGCGGAGGAGGGACCGAGACCTGTCCTCGGGCGCAGAATCGCCCACCCAGGGCCCCCCACGAGAATGCTCGTGACCCCACTGTAGGGCTCCCAGGCCCGGGCCCCACGCAGACCCTGGGCCTCTGGGCACTTTCCACAGAGAAGGTCAGTAGAGGTCGTGGGCCCCCCAAAAAGAGAGTGTGTCCCCAGCTGAGAAGGGGCTGGCGCGCCCGTGGGGCGGCAGCTGGGACTCGCCCTCCGGTCCCCATGGAGAAGCCGGGCCTGGTCGGCTTCCTCGGGGCTTGACCCCATGTCTCGTTTCTCAAGCCCAGAAGGCCTCTCAGCGCTTCCTGTGCCTCCAACCCCCCCCCCATTCCCTTTAGAAAAACCCCTCCCAGAAACTGCCACTTGCGGGAAGCGCTCCTACCAGGTGTCCGCGCTGGCTGACGGGAGGGGGCTGCCCCTTCCGGGGACCCCCGCCTTGCTCCCACGTCCCCGGCACTGGCCGTCTGGGCGACAGCTGCACTTTAAAAGGGCGGCCATTAACAAGGCCGCCGCTCCGTACGAGCTGCAGCGTCTAATTGGCTTCTCGGGGACTCTTTTTTATGATTATTATTTGCTCGGGGAACTGTTCATTTGAGCAAACGATATTAAATGACTACAGTCTCTGTCTTTAAGGAATTATCAGCTGAAAAACAACACGGAGCCGTCAGCACCGCGTGACAGTGGCTTTGGCACCGCCTGGTCTTGGATGCGGGCCTGTCGAGTCCCGATCAGCCGTGAGCAGTGTGGATGGTGGTGTGCGGAGCCCGCCGCCCCCGCCCCCGCCCTGCAGAACCTGCAGGGAGCAGGGAAAAGTGTCCCTCCCGCCTCTGCCCGCCACGGGGACGGGCGTGCCGCACAGACGCGGGGACGGGGTCGGCTCTGCACGTGGAAGCCTCTGTGGAGGGGAGAGACCGGGCCAGGGCCGGTGGGGCGGCTCCTCCGTGGAGCCCGCGCCCCTCCCTGGTGGGGCTCTCGGGCGGGTTCTGATCCCTGCGTGGGGTCTCTTGGAGCCCCTCCCAGGCCCGATGTGGTGAACGTCCCAGGAGAGGCCTTCGGGGCTCAGTGCCACCACTGAGACGCACGCCAGCGTCGCTGCCTGCGCCAGCTGCTGCCAGGGGGTGCCAGCAGCCCCTCCTCCCGGGCCGCCGGGGGTTACGTGGGTCTACATACGTGAAGGGCCCGGGGCCTGTTCTGATTCATGGTGGAGCCCTATGTGTGCTGTCATTGAACTATTGTCCTCGGCACGTGGGCACACGGCACGTGACTGCCAGCTCAGAACGTGCCCAGGACCCAATGCCATGGGCAGGCATTGCTACCAGGGCAGGACTGGGGCTCCTGGGGGCGCTGCCGTGTCCCCTGGGGGTGTTGGGTCATGCCTGGAGACACGTTGTTTGTCACCTACGGGGGAGGGCTCCACGGGCTCTAGCAGGCGGAGGCAGGGTGCCGCTCGACATCCCACAGGGGACAGGACACCCCAAATGTCCTCAAGGCCAAGGGTGAGGGCTCCTGGCGCGGCAGCTGGCAGGTGGCTGGCTGGGGCGGGCTGGGGCCCTCCTGGATCCGGGGAGCCAGAGGCCGTGCGAGGACCCTGGGGCCGACGACCCCTGCAGAGCCTCTGCCGCCCCCGCTCCCTCTCAGCGGCCCCTCCCGGGCTCCGGGCCGGGATGCGCCGGCAGGGGCTGCGGGGGAAAGGTGGCCGCCGGGCTGCCCTCAGCCCACACACTGCGTGCAGCTTGCGCAGCGGCCTTCCGCACCGAGGCAGGGGCTTCCAGCAACACTCACGGAGCGGAGCGCCGGCTCTGCTGGGGCCGGGACCGTGTGGCGGGTGGCGTCCGGCCGGCCAGAGATTCTGGGCACCCGCGGTCCCACCCAGCTAGTGGCTAACGCACCCTCAAGGGCCGAGGCCAGCCAGGTGGCCAGGAGGGGCTGTGACTTACTGAGCCTGTCCCCGCGGCGGGGCCCAACCCAGTCCACCCGGGCAGTGCGGGCGTCAGGGCTGCTGGGGGAGCCGGGCAGGGTCCGCAGGAGGCGAGGACGGAGCTGGACCGAGGGGCTGGGGCCTCGTGCAGGGGACAGTCGCGCGCCAACCTGCGGCCGGTGTGAGCGCCTCCCCGCCCAGCGTCTGGGTCCTCCCTCTCCGTTTTGGCCGCCTCAGCACCGGAGCCTGTGGGGCTGTCAGTCAAACCCTCCGTGGTGGCCCCACAGGTGACACACACTCAGGGCGGTTCTCACTGCTCCACCCGACGCCTTTGGGGAGCCGCGGGGAGCCTGGTGGCTTCCACCACGGCCCCAGGCTCCGGCCGCCGCCTCTGGGGACTGAGAAAACGCCCTGAGAGGAGGGGGCGGGTGGAGAGGCCCCGCGGCTGCCGCTGGGGACAGACCTGTGTCCTCGGCTGGGGCTCAGCCAAGCAAGGGGCGGGGCCTGCGGGCGGGCCCCGGGAAACCAGCACCAGGGACCGGGCAGACCCTGCGTGTCCGGGAGGCCGGCGCAGGAAGGCGTCTCCCAGGACGACAACCTAACACTTCAGAGCTAATCCTGGGCCGGGGCCAGTGAGGCCACGCAGCGCCACGTCGATTCAGCCGTGGGGTGGGAGACCCCGTTCGCTCCGATGCGTATTGGGCTGTGGCGGTCGCGAGCTTCCGAAGAAAGAATGTGAATGTTGCAGGCGTGGCCACCATGCGTCGTCCGCGCCTGCTGGAACGGCTTGTTCCCGTGTCCCTCTCACCCGGGGTTCCTTTGGTGAACGGGGGCCCGGAACTTTTCCTGGAGGGAGGCGAAGCGCGCTCCCTCGCCTCCAGAGAGCGCGGGGTGCCAGGGTGGGCCTGCTCTCCGCGGCCCTCAGCCCGGCCTCGGCCCCAAGTGCTCAGGAGAGGGGCTGGCCGGGCCGGCAGGAGGCCTGGGTGGGGAGCGGCTCCCTGCGACCCCGGGCCCCCCGGCAAGCCTGGAGGCACGCAGCTGCCCCGGGGGCCTTCCCGAGCAGCGGGCGGCCGACTGCGGGCTGGAGGGCGAGCGTTCCGGGCAGCGCCTCCCCTCTCACTAGCACCCTCGCCCTCACCCCTGTCTGGCGTGGACCTGCGTCCGCGGTCAGCAGCCCTGCCGGCCCTCCCACTGCTATGGGGGACTCGTTTTGTTTCAGCCACAGCGGGTCAGAGGCACCTGCGGGAGCAGCCGGGGCGGGGGGCCTGTGTGCCGCATCTGTGCAGCCTCAGAGAGCCGGCCCGGCTGCCCCAGGGGAGGGAGCGCCCCCCCGCCCCCCAGGAACAGGCCTGTGTGGGGGCGGAGCGGGGAGTGCCGGCCGCACTCTCGTCCTTGCCTGGGAGTCGCTGGGACACTGGTTAGGACACAGGCTCTGAGGGGCAGGCGGGGGGCCTGGGACTCTGCATTTCTAAGGCCCCCAGCGGTTGCCCTTGGTTCCCAGCGCACAGCTGACATGGCGGGGAACACAGCTTGACGCCACTTGCTGGGGCTTTTTTGCTGTTGCCAGGACGGCCAAGGGCCCCTCCCGTCCGGTCCACACACCCTTCGCCCTGTGCTGGGACCCCTCCCGCATCGGCAGTGGGGTCTCTTCCTCCTCGGGGCTGCTGCGAGAGACTCCTCGAGGACAAGGGACCCACCAGGAGCCAGCAGCTGCCAGCGGCATGTGCGCCGGGCCGGCCCGCGCCCTTGGCACCCGACGACCGCCGGGGACTGGCGCCATGCGAGCGAGCCCAGCAGAAGGTTTACCCAGGTGAGCATGGCCCGAGCTGCCAGCGACGGTGTGTGAAGAACAGAGCGGGCCTTTGTCACCCGCTCCTGGCACAGAGCTCCGAAACCCCTTGGGACTTGCTGAGGGATAAAAACGGCTTGTGTGACTCACAACAAGCCCCTTGACCACACCTGAGTGTACGTGTCACGGTCCCTTGGGCAGTGTCAGGGGTGGGGGTTGGCCACGCTGGACGGACACCGGAAGTCGGAGCTGGGAGTTCCAGCTCCTGCCTGGCCGCTGCGGGGGACGAGGGCTGGACGCTGGGTTGTCACGTATAACCAGTCATGTCTGCGGAGCGAAGCTTCAGGTAGGACTCTGGGCGGCAAAGCCCAGGGGTTGCACTCGGAGCCTGAGGCCCTCGGATTCCAGCAAGAGAGGGTGCGGGGCTCTGCGGGCCCCCATCCGCAACTGAACCTGTGCGTGTCTCCCGCCGGCGTTGTGTCCTTATGATACAGCTGGGCGAACCTGCGGCATGGGCGGCGGCTGGGCCCTGCGGTGGGAGCTGCCCCCCAGCCCAGCTGGGGGATGCACAGGGGGCGACCCGTTTCTGTCCTGGCTTTGTGGCCACCCGCCTGGTCCCGGAGGAGACGTTCACCTTGACTTATATTCCAGTGTCCACGCCACCATCTGAGAGCGACGGCTTGAGGCCCGGGACAGGGAGTGTACCTGGGGGAGGCGGTGAGACGCCGAGCTGATTCTACTGCAGCCTGTCTGTCCCACGGAGAAGGGGTCCACGAGACTCCCCGGTGGCCCCCCCAGCGCCCAGGAGGCGGGACTGCCCTGTCTGTCCTCTGGGGACCGGGACGTGGCTGTTACAGACCCCACGTCCGGCCATCTTCCATCTTCCTGCTGGGCGCGGGGCACAGCGGCCGGAGAGGGGAACGGCGCGCCAACGCGCGGCCGCACAGCCGCTGAGCGGGTCGGACCACAGGAAGAGAGAGAAGTATCGCAGATGCGAAAGCTTAGTTGGCCAACCAACCAACGGTTCTTTCTCACCCGAGCGTTTACCTAAACAGTCCTTAAGCGCCTTGAAAGCGTGGGCGTTCCGTCACGGGCGCACCTGGGTGAACGGCCGGGCCCTGCCGCCCGGCTGCACACGTGCAGTGGGTGTGCACAGCTGAGGGTACGGCTCCCCACATCGGGCACGGGCCCCGCGCCGCCTGTGCCTGACTTCCTGTCCACGCAACCGCGCCGGAGCCTGGTTCTGCGGGTGACTCGTTTGCACGTGGGGGCCCTGGCGGGCACTCGCAGGCTGGTCAGAGGACCCTGGTGGGTTGGGGACATTCTCCTGTGCCACGGTTTTAAGCAATGGCTGGGAGCAGTATCAGCTCTGGCGCCCGCCGACCTTGTCTTCCAGCCCTGCCACGCCGCGCAGCGGGCGCAGCGGCACCAGGTCAGGGGGGCCAGGGAGGCCGCGTGACACAGAGCGTTTTGCACACAGGGCCGCACGCGTCACGGTGGATCACGGGGAGATGAATCCCTCCTGGGTGCGCGGGGGCGGGGGGAGGGCGGGGAAGGAGCGTCCGGGAGTGCCGCACAGAGTGGAGAGAAAAGAAGACACATGACTCGCATTTATGCAAAAATACGCAGAGGTCTGTATTGGTATAAAGAAATTAAATAAAGTTTTTAAATAAATAAATTCATCATCTTAAAGGTTTTACAGAAGGCAGAAACTAGGGCAAATCCTGAGCCCCAGCTCTGTTTGCTGAAGTAAGCAAAAAATAAATAAATAGAGTTTTATGGCTAACAATATTTCCACATTATCCCAGTCGGCAGCAAATGGCAGTGGGTCCTTTTATAAATGAAATCGGAGAGAAATGTAGCAGTTTTCATGCACAGGGACGATGCAACACTGCCTGTTATTTCATTTATTGCATATTTTACATCAAGAGCCGGACTTCCTGTCTGTGCGTGTCCAGGTTTCTGAATGACCCTTCGGCTCGCGCTGCTTCCAGGGCACCCGGTCAGCGTGGGGCAAGGCCGGGGACGTGCCCCCGGGTGGGTTCTGGCTCCCTGTCACGGGCAGGATGGAGGAGAGGCCGCCCTGGCAGGGGCCTGGCTCCCGGTAAATCACAAAAGAAATAACAGTTCTTAAAAAAAATTAAAATATTTTACTGAACACTATTTAGTAGTAAAGCCTTGAAATAATTCTTAAAACATGACGCTTGGCCGCGCTCTCCGAGCGGCCGCGGGCGTGTGAGCGCCGCTGCCCCCAGGGCCCCCGGGGGCCGGCGGAGAAGCGGGTGTTCGGAGCGTCATTCTCACCTCAGGCAGAGGTGGCTGCCCAACACGTTTGCGGACACAGACGACGGCCGTCGGACGGAAGGGACCTGCATCTACCCCGTCACAGCGGCGGCGGCGGCGGAGGTGGCACCGAGCCTGGGGCCCCGGTAGGTGGTGTGACCAGCTCTCCACCCTGCGCGGAACACGCCGCAGAGACTTGGCTCCCTCAGACCTTTAGACTCGGTAAATGTGGCTCAGAACCAAAGAACTTTAATTACTCCCCCTGGGGACATGGCGCTGCCTCCCCGCCTCCACCCCTGCGGGGGGGCAGGTGGACACGAAACATAGCCGCCCGCCCCCATCCATCAGCCCCGATGATGACGATGACAGTCGGGCCCGTGCGGGGAGCTATTAAGTGTGGAGCGGACTGGCTCGAATTAATTGGCTCAGCTGTGACCTGTGGTCCCGGGAGAGGCTGCAGTGTTGACTCCACTGGGCGGAGAACCCAGCCGAGCAGGCACGGTGACCGGTGGCGAGCTCAGGGCCAGCCCCTGCCGCCCGAGCCCGCCGGCGGCGCCTGCTGCTGCCCATCTGAGGAGGGAGCCGGGGAGCCGGGCAAAGGGGCGTGAGCCACGGGGGCGGGGGGCCCACCGAGGGGGCTGGGGGCAAGGGGGGATGTGGGAACCGTGGAGGGAGTGGAACCCTGGAAGGAAGTGGAGCCCTGGGGAGGGGGGGTGGAGGCCGGGGGCGCTGCAGGAACCACCGGGCTGGGGAGCCGGGAGGCAGAGTCCGCCGGGCTTTGCGCCTGGTCTGGGGCCGCAGAGAGACCCCCTGTCACTCAGGAGGTGCCCTGTGCAAGCCCCAGTGCCCGTGCAGCTTAGATGACACATCTCTGTCGCTTCTGGGGGACCCCCGGGCCAATCTTGTATTCGGACAGCTCTCAGCTGACGCTCAGTTTGGGGCAGAGAGCGAGTGTGGCCTCTTGCTTGGACCTCGCCGCTCCAACCCAGGAGGAGGGCGGGCGGCCTGGCCGTGGCGCGGGCCAGGGCACGGGGCTCCTCTGCGGGCACCCGCGGTCCCCCGGCTACGGTTGTCGCCCTTCGTGCGTCTGCCCTGGAAACCACTCACAAACCAAAAAAATAGGTCCTTTCCACACCTGCGCCCCCAGCGCTGCACCTTCCTGCAGAGGAGAAATCAGAGGCTCATCTCATCTTTCCTCCGTCACAGTAATATTTTTCCCGACAGAATGCTGCTGTAAGATGACATATTCATTTTTGAAAAATAAATAAATGTAAAAAGTAACGGCCAGGCCTGTGGCAATTTCCCTGACTGTGTTTGGGGCAAAATGCGTTCTTTTGATTCTTCTCATCTGATTTTTCCCCACCCAGTAAAGCTCTCTTCGGTTCCGTTCTGACCGGCAGGCCTGCGCCCGGCTGCCGGTGTCCTGCTCGGAAACGCTTCTGGGCTTTCCAAGTTCAGGTTGCTGTCCTGTGTGTGCCCCAGCAGCCACGCTCCCCCCGGAAGAATCAAATGCGAACGGTTTTCCGTGACGTCGGGAGGCAGCACCTCAAGGAGCCTCGGGCGTGAACCGTCCCCCCACCCTGCCTTCTCGTCCTGTCCCCGCGCAGATTTTAAAGCCGGGGGTGCGTGGTTCGGTTTCTCGGCCGCCTTCGCTTCTCTCCGCTTGCGCACGTGTGGTGTCTTTTCATCTGCGCCCATTTCCTGCCGGGGCTCCCCTGCCCCCGATTCCGAGAACGCTGGCGCTGGGCACCCCAAGGAGGATGCCGCTTTTCCAGTCTGGTTTACGGAGGGTTCTTCCCGTGGAATTGTCAAGGAGGTGCTCCCTATTGATTAGAACGACGACAAAATACCGCCTACGCACAGGCGTCTGAGGCGCACGCGTGCACGTGAACCGCCTTGGTCAGGTGAGGGTCCGCCCGTCCGCAGACTTATCAGGACTTGACAGGGAGCACCCTCTGTCCCCTCCTTCCCCGCCCGCCTCTTCTCCCCGAGGTCACTCCTACCCGGTTCCTGTGGTCACTTTCCTCTGCCCTTTCTTTAGTTTGACCCTCTACGTAGCTTCCTAAATAGTTGGTGCTTCCTCTTCCTGCTTTGAAGTTTACACCAAGGGGAGCCCACCACACGTAGTTTTGGGGGACCTGATTTGGCCCCCAACACTGCGTCTGTGAGGTGAATGAACGGGGTGTGTACGGCGGCAGCCCACGCACGTGGGGCGGCCTCGGGGGGACTTCGCCACGCGGTATTTGCTCCCTGGGATTCGGTGGGGATGGGGGGTTTTCAGGCCAGGGGCGATGGTGCCCACGCTGCCAAGGGCACCGGGCACGCGAGGCCCGGCTCGGAGCTTGCCGGCCCCGGAGTGGGATGGACCATCAGACCGTAAGGGGCGGGCTGGTGCAGATTTCTCAGGAACAGCAGGTTAGTGTTCAGAATGGTTGCTTTTCCCCGACACGGACAACAGCGTGGGGACGGACGGTGGTTGGGAGCGGGGGTGGGCTTGGCGGAGGAGGGCCAGGGGGGACAACTGAGAGAGAACAAACAAGAAAAAGCCCGCCCAAATGGCTGCTTTTCATGACGCTGGGAAATCGTCCCGACTCCGCAGCTGGCCATCGCCCGAGGTCGCCGGGCTCTGGGCTTTGCCCACGTGGCAGGTGCGTCTGTCCTGCTATTGCTGTCGGTTTGTGGTCATCATCGAAGAAACTGCCATCTTCCTATAATGGCAGGAGGCCCCCACGTGGAACCACCCCCCGCCGTCTGGAAGCCCCAACCCTGGTGGCCCGCCACGGTTGACAGCTTCCTCCTCCCGCGTCGCCGCGGCCCATCCGTCCCCAAGCTCTGTCTCGCTTTTGGACTTGAAGGCGCCCTGCCCGTAAACTGTTCCACACACACCGAGCTCCCTGTAAATGCTACTTCCCGGGCCTGGTTTGCGTTCTCACTGCTTCTGGGCTTTTGGGCGGACACAGGCCTGAGCCGGGGGTGGCTCGGGGCCCTCCTGGCCCCGCACCCGGTCCCTGGGCTCCGCAAGCCTTCCGGCTCCTCCGCAGCCTTCGTGCTGGGCTGGCTGCCCAGCCTCCTTTTGCGAAGCCCTGGCGGGCACCACCCATGCATCCCCATCAGCTCTCCTCGGGAGGGGTGGCCAACGATCCCATCTCGGCGGTGACCCTCAAATCTCCGCCTTCTGCCGTTGCTGCAGACCAGGACCCCCACCCCTGGGAGGCAGGCGGCCTGTTCGCACGTGGTCCACTGCAACCCGTGTGTGAGCGCGTGGGCTTCACACGGGGAGCAGCGGAATTAGCCCCGGGGGCCGGGAGGGGCCACGCAGGCCGCAGTGTCAGGGGAGCCGGCTCTCTCGCGGGTGCCTTGTCCAGAGTCAGCCTCCGGGTCCCCCGGCGCGGAGCAGGGGGCATGAGACAGGCTGGGGAGGGTGCGGGGCAGAGAACGCTCGGCCCGCGGAGCCCCAGGACGATGGCGGACACCGCCTGACTCAACTTCAAAGGCCACCTCTTGTCGCTGCGTGAGCTTGGACTGAGCTCCTGAGCCGCTCTGCGCCTCAGTTTACTCGTCTGTAAAGTAAGAGTACGTCCTTCGAGGGTGGCTGTGAGCGCCACGTGAGGTGCTGTGCATAAACCCCGCAGAGAGGGGTCTGGTGCGCGCTGAGCATTTAGGAAGCGTCCATTGTAACGACTTGTTTTCTCCGCATGTTGGGGCGCGTGCGTCTCGCTCGCGGCCTGTCCAGGACCCGCTGCGTGGTTTTCTCCCCAGCCCGGGCCGCCCAGCCGCACAACCATCTCTTTTAAGAGACAGCCGTACCTTTTATTGTCCCCACCAGGGCGTTTCTAAGAGAAAACAGAGAGCAATGGACAAATCCACCAAGAAAACAGGCTCGCGCGGAGACTCCCAGGCAGGCGCGGTCACAGGTCCTCCTACCCCGGCCACCCCGCGGCCGGGGCCCCGCGCGCCCAGCCCTGCGGTCCCCCGCCCCTCCCGCCAGCTGGGGCAATCGCATTCCAGCTTATTAAGTGGCTGGAATTTAATCACGGCCGCACATCCACTTGTGAAATGGAGAGCAGGGGAGCTTAACTTCTACTACAAATAGCTGCCCTCTAGCCGCCGCTCCTCGCCCCTCCCCACCCGCGTCAACCTCTTTGAGCCCTTTCGGCGGAGTCTTATTGGAACTGCGCTTATATTTCACATACAGCTCCTCCATTATTTATGAGTGTTGTTTTCAGTTCTCTGCACCCCCCCCCCCCACAGACCCTGCAGTGACAGGCGAGGACCTGGCCCCCCACCGCCTCGCTCCCTGGCCGCATCCGCACCTCGCGCCCCTGGAGCTTCCCGCGACACGCATACTCGTGGTCATTCCCCACCAGGGGCAGGTGGCGGGGGACCCCGCGCTCTAGCGATGGCGAGGCTGACCCCCACCTCCCTTCCACGGCACCGCCCCGCCCCCTCCGGCTGGGATCGGGGGCTGTGGAACCAGGGTCCCGCCCCCTCTGCTTGGTCGACGGGATGGCTCTCCAACCTGAAGATCGGCCATCAGTGCCCGACCACGGCGAGGACGTCAACACCGTCCACAGCGGAGCGCCCGGCCGTCGGGCTGCGTGTCCCGCCACGGACAGCGATCTCTGCGGCTCGCAGACTCCCTATTTGTCCTTTTCTTCCCTGTACCTTTAACACGCCTGCATTTGTTTCAAAATCTTCATCAGTGGGAGGGTTCTCTTGAGTCCCCCACTGAGCGTTTCCGGGACCCCGGCCCCCCGGGCGCCCCCGCAGGGGCGCGGTCCGGGGCCGGCGCTGCTGGAAGGACCCCCTCCCAGCGCCCGGGCCCTCTGCCCCAGCCCATGCCTCTGCTTCTCTGGAGAACGCCCCCAAGAGCGCAGGCAGCAGCCCCTGGCCAGTGCGTTGTCGGCGGTGTTCATCACTCGAATATTCCAGGAAAGCAAAACGCAGCTTAGAACCTGTGTGTTCCAGCCATTTCCTTTTTAAAATCATTATTATTGCTATTCTGTTCCAGTTCTCCTGCTGCCCCCCGCCCGCCTCTGCCCGCCCCTGCCCCGCTCCCAGGGTCCTCCCCACACTGTGGTCCACGTCCCTGGTCACTCAGATGTGTTTTCTGACTGACCCCCCCCTTCTTTCCGCCATTGTCCCCCTCCTGTAACCGGAATCTAATGAACAAAATAAACTAACGCGCAAAGGAGAACTAGGGGCGTGGGGACAGGGAGCCGACTGACAGCGGCTGCCCTTTGCGGGTCCCCGTGGCCCGCCCCTCCGAGGGACCTCGGTCCCCAGCAGGTCAGCGGCCCGGCCGTCCGTCGCTTGTGCTGTGAGCAGAGCTCCGCGGGCGGCTGCACCCGTGTGCCCGCCTCCGGCCGCGCCTGCTGTCCCCGGCACGGTGGGCGGGGTGGTGCTGGCAGCCCGGACGGCCGGCGACGCAGGGGAGGGGCTGGCGGGGCCGTCCAGCTCGGGAGCCACGGGCTGCCGGGCAGGCGCCACGAGTCTCGTGCGACCGAGGAGTGGGCTCTTTCACTGCGTCTCACTGTAATAACTCTGTTTCAGCCCCACATCTGGCCAGTGGCTGCCAAGTCGGGCCCTGGGGACATCAGGTCTTGGTGTGGCTGACACAGAAGCGGGCTGTGAGGCAGGTCCGCCGGGACATGGGGGCCTGGGGGCCCCCGCCACCCGCCCCTGAGACTCAGATCTTCCTGGGCGAGTGGGGTCAGCCCTGTCCCCTCCCCCCAATGCTCGGGGCAGACGAAAGGTAGGACGGCCAGGCGGCACCCCCCACGGCCTCACCTGTCAGATGGCAGGGGCAGCGAGGTGCAGGGCTGGTCGTCCCAAATTCTGGAAGGGGTTCCATCTACACCCTGCGAGAGACCGTGCCCAGGACGCCTCCTGGACCGTCGGTCGGCCTCAGCAAGATGGAGCCGACGCTCTGCGGGTCCTGTGAGGGTCCGGCGAGAGGCCGGGACTGCAGCGCCGGCCACGCCGCAGGCTTGTGATGGGCCAGGGCCCCTGCGTGCGTTGCGGTGAAAGCGGAGTTGGAAGAACGCAGGAGAAACGGCGGGCACGGCCACGCTGCGCGCAGGCATACGCGGCAGGACGTCGGACGACCTCTGGTACGTGGAGGGCGAAACTGTGAACGTCCAGTTGAAGGAACATGGAAGGACGATGCTGTTTCTTTGTGTGGCTTTGTGAGGTTCCCGACCTCGGCGGCGGCGGCCCGCGGTCGGGGAAGGCGGCACGCCCACGCACGGGCACAGCCGGGGGACACGCCGCCCTCCCTCCCCCCGGTGGCACCTGCTGGCTCCTCCTGGCCCCGCCACGCGCCGACCTGAGCGGACGGCGGCGCGCCGCGTCCCGTCAGCCGACCCGGCTCCCTTTGTCCTTCTCGTTTCCCGGGA
The DNA here is from genome assembly GCF_021234165.1 of Pteronotus mesoamericanus. NCBI lineage: Eukaryota > Metazoa > Chordata > Mammalia > Chiroptera > Mormoopidae > Pteronotus > Pteronotus mesoamericanus. The sequence continues at coordinate 45,743,149 of NW_026555309.1, read as the reverse complement.
TGAATGCGAAGGTGAGCGGCTGACATTTTTGCTCTTTCTTTCCAAGAAATGGTGAAAAACGAATGAACAGGACGCAGAACTGACACGGCATCTGTCCCCGGTGGCTCGTCTGTAATTAAAAGTCACCCAATTTGAGTTTTGCTCAGTGCAGCTGCTGCGCCCGGAAACTTTCAGGGGCGCCCGCCTGCTAATGAGGACGCCAGCTAATTACTTGCAAAACGATGAAGAAATCACACTGGGACAACTGACGGGTCTCGGCAGGGGCCTGCCAGACGCCTCTCAGACCGCTCACCCCGCTCGCTGTCACTTCCGAGGACGGTGACATTGCTGGCAGACAGGCCGCCGGAGGCCCCGCTGGGTCCAGCTCACCCCCCCGGTTCTGCAGAGACGCGGGGGCGCCCGGTCCCTCAGCCCCGCAGGGCCGCCTGGGCTCGCCTCGCTTTCGACGAGTTCCCGGCTGTGACAGGGCCTGGCAGTTTGCTGCTGGGAAGGGTCGCGGCTGGCTGTCGCAGGTGTCCTTGCAGCAGAGCCGTCAGGTGAGGCGGTAGGTGAGGGCTGGCAGGGGCCAGGTGCAAGCCCGGGGCTGGAGGAGGGGGCCGCGGTCAGTGGACAGAGCCCGCTCAGGGCACAGCACGGCTCTGTGGGGGCAGCGCCCACCCGGCCCAGGACGCCCCCGCCGCACCCTGGGTGGCAGGTGTGTGGGAGACAGCGTCCGCGCCACCCTGCAGGGCACACTCGCATTGGTCCCTGTCGCAGGCAGGGAAACTGGAGGTCTCCTTGCTCCCCGCTCTGTGCAGGGGCCCCATCCCACCCCCGGGCAGCCCAGAGCCAGTCCCCCAAGGCAGAGCCCCCGGGCCCGCCCCAGCCCCGCTGGCGGAGGTCGGGCTCCCCGGACGGCGCTCCCTGCCCTCGCCCAGCCCCTCAGCCTTGGGCTGCGGGGCCCCCTCGGGCTGGGTGCAGGGGGCGGGCCGTCTGCTGCCATCGCCCCTCCGGAACACCGCCCGCGCACACGCAGGGAGCCCTGCAGGCCACAGGCCCACGCCCCAGCGGATGAGCCCGAGCGCCGGCCGACCTGCCAGCGGCCCCTTTGAGGCCGTCACTGGGCACGGGTCACTCTGATTGTGCTTCCGATCACGGAGCCTCTCAGCGGGGCCTCCAGCCGTCCGGCCTGCCCTCGCTGGCAGCCCGGGGGCTGCGGCCGCAGGTGCCCACCCCCAGCCTTGGCCGCCTCGCCCAGGCCCAGGGAGCGGAGCCAAGGCCGCCTCGCCTCCGTATGTCAGGGACCCCTCCGGCGGACGGAAAGCAAGGTGACATTCCTCACGCCCCTCCTCCCTGACCCCCGCTCTGTCCTACGTCCCAGGCACGTGCCCTCGGTTGTCCCAGAGTACCCTGAGGGCCCCCGCCCTGACCCTGGGGAGCTCCCGGTCCACGGGGTCTGTTGGGAGAGGCCCCAGGCTGTGCTGGCCCCCCGCCTGGAATGCCTGGAAGGACCCAGTCGGTGCAGCGAGGCCCTGTGCCCTGTGCTCGGCGTCCTGCCGTGGCTGCGCCTCACACGGTGGCACAGGGACCTCGACGCTGGAGCAAGGCATGTGGAGCTCGACGGCATTTATCTCACGTGCCCACCCAGGCGGCCCCCCCGCGATCGCCACGAGGACCTCAGAACCACCCCCGCCCCGGGCCCCCGGCGACCACCGATCTGTCCTTCATCCCTGGGATTGGGCCACTTCAGGAAATGCAACCCCCTCGTCCACGGAGGCCCCACGGACATGCGCCTTCTTCAGGCCTTCGCCGAGACTCGCTCACGGGTTCCGGCAATCCTGTCCGGTGGCATTTCAGCAGGGCCACCGTGCGCGCCCGGCACCCGCACGACGCGTCGCTGCCAGTCTGCAGGGACGTCGGTGACGGACAGCGATTGCACACACCCAGGCAAACGCCTTCACATGGCCTCGTTTCAAAACATTGTGTGTGAGGGAAGGTGTGGCCGCTCTTCAGTTAAACATTTCGAATACACACTCATTGTAAGACAGTAAAAGCATTTGATGTTGGGTCTCCGTTCAGTTGTGTCTAAGCGTTTACACACTGCATTGCATATTGTTTTACTATGAATTACTCTCCTTTGATGTCTACTGTATGTTGTAGACACTGCATTATTTTAATTTTTTGAAAAATACCGTGTACTGGTTAGGCTTTATGAGGTCTGTCCAGAAGGTGTGCAGCCGTGTACGATGAAAAACAGAGACATTTATTGAAGAAGATACAAGGGACACTGTACACAGGACAACGACACCTCTGTCCCCTTCAAAGTAGGCGCCTGGGGACCTCGCACCGTTCTCCCAGTCGCCATCAGCTGCCCTGTTGTATTTTCCTGAATTTCACTGATGGTCTGAAATCTCTTCCCTTTCAGCTTTGGCTGATTTCAGTTTTGGGAAAAGCCAGAAGTCGCAGGGCACCAAATCTGGGCCGTAGGGAGCTGAGTCACCTGGGTGATTTGAGGTTTTGCCAAAAAACTCCACGAGATGTGATGCATCAGTGGGCGCATTGTCGTGATGAAGCTGCCGGTCACCCGTTGCCCATGGCTGCGGCCTCTGAATCATCCAAATAGTTCCTGTGGAGGACTATTCAAGTTCAACACAAAATTTGATGCAGATTCGTTGCTCTATTTCACTCAGTCATTTTGAATGCAATGACCACACAGCAGACATGCTCACTCCACGGCATCTACCACCCCCACTGACTAGTGCAGTGAAGTCGCCATTGTTCACACATGTGCATTCCAGTCCCCTCTCCCTGGCTGTCAGGCTACATGGATGTCGCACAAACTGTTCTCGTTATGTTAACAATGGCTGGGCCTTTTCCGGACAGACTTTGTATACCTATGGAGAGTAAGGAGGTGTTTCTGCAGGATCTGTAAGGAGAAAGGCTGGTGGGGGCTGAGGGGTCGAGCAGAGTCTCCAGGGCGTGGGCGCCCAAGCGCACCCTCACGGCCGCGCCGCCCTCTGTGCCGCTGAAACAGTATCTCCAGGCTGTGGCCGCATGAGCACCCTCTCCGATGAACTGCCGTTCATTTTCTGTTGTCCATTCTCCTGCTGTGTTAGTCACTCTATTCTTATTGATTGGTGGAAGTTATTTACATATTCGGGACACTAGCGCTTTGCTGTGTTTGTACTGAAATGTTTCACGTGTTGTAATTACACTCATCAATCTTTTGCTTCAGGTGTGTTCTCTGAGCCTGGTCTTAAGAAATCATTTCTTATTCTTAGGTTATAATGATAATGCCCTACAATTCTTGCAAGAAGTTTTAAAGACTCCTTAAAACTCTCACCTATGTCTTTAATCACGTGGAATTCATTACACTGAATGAGGGAGGAAATGTAATTAATTTCTTTTCTGATGGGAAGTTCCCATACAAGTCATGTGTTCGTTCTTCAGTGATTTGTAACACGACCTCTGTAATTCATCACATTCCCACATATATATCATTCTGTCTCGGAGCTGCCGGCGTTCTGTTTTTGTTTCATTGATCTTTTTGTAATTCTTTATTATCAATATAGCCCATTTTTTTACTATGTTTTCATGATAATTTTTGACTCCTAGTATGCACACCTCCCATCCTTAAACTTATTCCCTTAAAAACTATTCTTGGATTTTTATGCCCTCATGTGAAAGTCGGAACTGATTTGCCCATTTTCACTGACAGTACTGTTGAGGCTCTGATCGGGCTACCATTGGATTTAGTCATTAATTTGGAGAGAACTTTGTAGTTCTTTTGATATTAAGTTTACCCAGCTATGAGAATCTCTTCATTTTTTCAGATCTTTTACTATGTCCTTCAATATATTTTGTAATCTTTTTCACAAAATTCTTGTGCGTCTTTTATTACATCTATTCCTAGGTAACATAGATTTTATTGCTAGTATGAGTGGATTTTTTTTCTATTCCATTTCTTATGCTATTTTATAGTACATGGAAATGCTATTGATTTTTTTATGTTGGTTTTATATTCAACTCCTCTGTTTTTATATGTTGATCACTGAATCCAGGAACTTCACTGATTTCTCTTCTCAGCACTAATGATTTGTCTAAATTTTCCTGGACAATCATATAACTTGCAAATAGCCACAGTTTTAGCTTTTTCCAATGTCTGTCTTTTTCCCCTCTTATAGCAGAGATTACAGCCTTCAGGGAAACGTTGAATGTTAGCCTTGATTACAGTTGGTCCTGTCTCATTCCTAACTTAAATGGGAACACTTGTCCCGCTCAATCATCAATTTTCTTAAATTCATTTTCATATACTAATTGTTAGAATATTTTATTGTGATTAGTAGTCTGTAATTTTATTTTAACCTTTCTATATGCAGACATATGAATTCCATTTATATTCCAATTTTTATTTTGTTTTTGGATATACTTGTATTTATTGTAATTGATAAGCGTAGACTTATTTCTATCATCTTATTTGATGTTACAGTTTTTGTTTTTCTTTGTTTTTTATCCTTTCTTGCCTTCTTTTGGATCGATACCTTTCTTTTTATGTCTCAGCAGGTTTGGCAATAACAAATTATATTTTTAATATTTTAGTGGTGAAAAATATAATAGAATTAATTTTTAAAACTTCATAATTTAGAGGCATTCAGAATTCCCATCTTCCTGCTACGCGTGACCAGGACTGTTCCACGCTTTAAGCACTGAACGCTTATTCTCATCATTAATTATTGGGTAGGGCTTTATTTTACTTTCTTTTTGTAAGCATAGAAAGTGGGTTTTTTTATAGTTAGTTGTGAATTATATTTACAAACATATTTTATCAGTCACTGCGTCCTTTATATTTCTTGCATTTTAACTCATTTCCTGTTTTTTGGTTTTTTGAATCATTGCAGAATCACATTATTTGCTAGTTCTTTCCTTGCGGCTGGGAATTAGTGATCTCTCTCAGTCCTTGTACACCTGAACGATTTGATTTTATCCTCCTTGACTGACAGCCTGGTTGGGTATATAATTCTAGGTCAGACATTATTTTTCCTCAGTAATTTAATGTTTTACTGGATTGTTCCCGACGTCCCAGTGGTTGGTCACAAATGTGCCCTCATCCCTTCTCTCTTATCATTTTTAAGGTTTTGTCTCTGATGTTTAGCTATTTCATTAAACCATGTCTTGTGGGTTTGTTGCATGTATCTTGCTTAGGATAAACTGTGCTTCCCTTAGCTGAGGACTTACTTCTCTCTTCAGTTCTAGAACATTAACAGCCGTGAGCCCCAGGTACACCTCCTGCCTCCAATTCCCTCTGTCTCCTTCCGAAACTCCTGCAATACTGTCTTGGACCTTCAGAATCCATCTTCCAAGCTTCAACCTCTTTTTTATACATCATGCAGCTCTTTGAAATGATCCCTTGGTTTTTAAGCTTCACCATATATTTATAACCAGGCGGAGGGCTTCCATTTTAATCAAGATTTGATGTCTTTGAAATGGGATGGGAGGTTTTGCTGCATAAGCTCAGACGGCGATGTTGAATCCCGCGCCTCCTTCCTTTGCGCTTCGAGCGCATGCAGACCGGGTTGTCTCCATCATTTTTAGCTCCTGATGTGAGGTCAGGACCCGAAACCACTCCACCCCATCGCCTCTCCCCTGGGGAGCTGTCCAGTCACCCTGCTCGGCCCCAGCGGTGCTGGGAGCGTCGACACCTCTACTAGGAGGGCGCCGCCCCGACCGGCAGTGCCAGTGCGCGCGGCCGGCCCTCGCTCAGCGCTTGTTCAACGTGCCAGCCCGCCCCGCTCTCTACGAGCACCTCGTTCAGTCCCCACAGTGACCTGGGAGCGGCACGGCCATTTGTCCTCTCGTAAGAATGACAAACAGCACAGAGAGGCTACAAGAGCGGACAAGGCCATGTGGACAGCAAGTGGCCCGGTCGGGATTTGAAGCTGCGACCTCAGACCCCAGGACTGAGGCACTTGACCGCGATGCCTCTCGTGCGTCTCCAGAAAGGGCCAGGGAGCAGGAAGACCCGGCGTCCAGACTTGGGACGGCATTAATGAGGCGTCTGCTTTTCACAGGCTGATGGCACAGCACAGTGGACAGGAAGCTGCCTCTGGGGGGCTCGCTTTCAAAGAGGAAGTGATAGGGACACGTAAGTACCACACATGGAAGCCAACAGCGAGAGCTTCCTGGAGCTTGTGATTCGTGAGCTGAGTCATGAAGACGAGGAGCCTTGTCCCCACAGGCGATGGGAGTGAGGTGCGGGCTCCAGGCGGGGGGCCAGCACCGTGACGGTTGGCGGGGAGCCACGTCCGTGGGTCGGAGCCCCGGCAAAGGCCAGAGGCTGCCAGGGACAAAGAGTGAGGGGCAGTCCAGCCGGGCACGCGGGCAGGAGGGGCCGTCCTCGTCACCTTGAGGACCTGCCAGAAAGGTAGGGGACACCAGGGGTTGACCAGGAGGCAGAGGCCTTCATGTCAAGCTCACAACCAGGCAGTCGCATTTGCAGATGTCTGCGTCACCAAACGCCCTCAAACCAGGCTTTCAGGTCAGAGCCCTCCTAGCCCACCCACTCCCCCTGCGCGCTTGGAGTTCCTGGTTCCGGCACCGGGTGTGCGGAGACCCCCGAGCTGGAGGAGAAGGTGCCACCCGAGAGGCACGCGTGCTCTGCGGAGGACGCAGGCGGGTCCCTTTTCCTTCCTCAGCCACATCCTAATGCACGGGGAGAGGGGAGAGGTGCCACCAACGTGACAAGGAACAATATGAACAAGGGACTTAATTTGCAAAGAGATGTGGCTGTGATTTCATTTAAGCCGCCAGGGCAATGCATTTTTTTTCTAATTTCAACCTTGGGTGCACCGCATTCACTGCCCGGGCCCCGGGGCCTCAGCCAGCGCTTTGAAGTCACCTTCATGCATAACGTTCTCTGTCTTTAACTAGATTACGGCTGCCGGAGGCTGGCGCTGTGCCCTTCCTGCAGGGCGGCAGCTTCAGGGGCAGAGCCGCACCTCCTCCCCGAGCAGGGCCCGTGAGATGGGGCGTACCTGCCCGTTCACGCACAGCCCTTCCGTGGGCCCCGGCTGGGTGCCAGGCTTGGACAGGGCTGAGGCTGAGCGGAGCTCTGCCTCTGGGCAGAGGGACCTTCATCACAGCCGTGGGTGCACACGTGGGGGGACGGAGGGAGGGAGGATCACAGTGGGACGCGCGGGGAGGGTCCTGAGGGTTGGTGCGGCGGGGACGCGGGGGAGGGCTGGGGCAGGGCGGGGGCAGGGACACCTGCAGGGCACGACACGGCGGCTCACGCCCACGTGCGCAGAGCCAAGTCAGAGGGCCGCCGACAGCTGGCACGCTGGAGGTGACAAGGAGCCGCGGACTTTGGGCCTGGAGACTCAGGGACATTGGTGTCTTCGAGCAGAACTTCTCCGATGTAGCCTGCCCACCAGTCCGCTGCGGGTTCCCGTTCTGCGGGCCTGGGTGGGGCTGGAGACGCTGCATTTCTCTGCAGCCCCTGGCGATGCGGACGGCTCAGGGAGAGGGGCGTGCAAAGAGCCGTCCCGCCGCCGGCTGGGAGAGCGAAGGCGGCAGGGCTGGCAGGGGGTTTGCTTCAGGACCCGATGCGCCTCTTCCCGTTTGCCCCCACAGCCTCCAGAGGAGGGACAGTGTGGTGGGGACTGTCACCTCCTTCCCTCCTGCTTCCTGTGTTCACTTGCTCTTTCCTTTGTTCAAGGGAACACGGAGAAGCAAACATGTTGTCGGGAGTACTCTGTCCAGCGTGGAGAACATCTGGATGGGGCGGGGCAGAGCAAGGGGCACAGGTCCTCCTCCTCCAGGCAGCCTGCCCTGACTGCCCAGCCCACAGCACACACCCTTCTCTCAGTCTAATTACACTGGCATGTGTGGCTCCCACGTGCTTCCACCAAGGCCCTAAGGTCCCTGTCAACAGAAACTCCCTCAACTCAGGGTCGGGTCCCAGGGGAGACTCGATGGTGGCCTTCGGACGTGGGAGGTGGGCCGCCGGCCCACGATCCTGGGTCGCATCCGGTGAGTGGAGAGTGCCTGGACCAGAGCAGGCGAGTGACGCAGTGTGAGGCAGGTGCCCCGAGTCCCAGCCCTGGCTCCCGGAGGCCGAGGAGGGCGGGTGACAGAGCGAGGCTTGGGGGGAGGGGTCAGAGGAAGGCAGCACGGCTGCCGCGGGTTTGGGGAGGCGACTCTGCCTCTCTGTGCCTTTAAGCCGGAGCACGTGGCCGGGGCGTCCGGGGGGCATCTCTGAGGGAGCTGAGAAGGCCACCACGCTGTGCCGAGCCATTCGGCTGCTTAACGATGCGCAGCTCAGTAATGAAGGCAGAGTCTGACAGACCAATATAATCTGAAATTAAAGAAAAATGGAATGTATTAAAAATGCATTGCGGTGCTAATGGAAGGTGTCAGCCGGAGAGCACGGACCCCGCCCGTTCCGCCCCGATCGGGGAGAGGCGCTCCGGGCTGCCACCCCGCGCCCACCGCCCCTCTGCCCAGCCCGAGGGCCCCAGAGGGCAGCACGGGGCCAGGGCCGGGCTGACCCACTTCCCACGGCGCCGAGGCCTGCGCCGCCCCCTTCCTGGTCCTCGGCGTCTCGGGGCTCTCACCCCCCCGCCCGGTGGGGAGCCCACCGCCTGCTCGCCCACGGAGGTGGCTGCCCCACCCCCGGTGCCTCCCGGGTGCCCGCCCGCTGGCTAGGTCCCCTCCGTCCCTTCCGGACTCACCCCCAGGCAGCGAGGACTCGCTTCCTAGAGGGGCTCTGTTGGCCCCGTTTGCACTTCCGGGGGGGGACGCCAGGGACTGCGGGAGACGGGGGGGCCCCGGAGGAAGCTCCCCGAGGCCGAGGTCCTGCGAGAGGCCATGGGAGTGCTTGAGGGCACATCCACAGCTGCCGATCCGGCCTCTCTGCCCTCTTCTTCCTGAAGTTCCCCTCCTCTCGCCCGGATCTGCTGGAGAAGCCACTTCTCCTCTGTCAGGCCCACACGGTGCGGGCGCCCCTCCCCCCAGCTGTCAGAGACGGCACGGGGTGCAGGCCTGGCCTCCCCTCACGTGACCGGCTCAGGGACGAGCAGCGGCCTGAGCGCGTCCCAGCGTGGATGTGGGCGCGGCGGCGGGATTGCAGAGGAGCTGTGCTCTTCCCGATGGGTGTGAGGCTGCAGCCGCTTTGTGACCGTGAGGGATCCGGCAGCGGTGCTGGGGGCCTGGGCTATCTCAGGAAGCTGGAGGATGGCGGCACTGTGGCTGGAGGCTGAGCTGAGAGCTGGGGACCCTGAGGCCTCCCGCCTCACTCAGGCTCTGAGCCCAGCAGGCCCGGGGCCGCCCAGGACTTCCTCAGACGTGGGGGAGTAAGGGCCAGCAGGGAGCGGGAGGCAGATATGGCTTGTTGAGGGACAGTGCTGGGTCAGCCCGGAGCAGCCGCAGGCGTGCCAGGGAGCTCTCCCCGGGCCCGGGCTCCATTCCCAGCTCCGCTCCTTACCAGCGGGCTGACTGTGGGCGTCACGTAGCCTGTCCAGGGTCAGTGTCCTCCTCTGCAAACAGGTGCGTGCCAGCCACCACACTGCAGAAGGCCGTGAGCCCCAGGGCTGTGTCCCCTGGCTCCGTGGCGTGGCCGTCCTGTCAGTGGGTGTCACATAGAAGGTGCCACACCCAGCTGGCAGATGACGGCCCAGCCGAGGGCTGATGGGGTGCCCCTCCCGGCCCCCGTCCCCGTCGGAGCCTGCTCTTCCTGGCTCTCGGAGGGAGCGGGCGACCGGAGCCTGTGGCACGCGCCAGGGGGCCCCAGGCCGGTGAGGTCAGGCTCTGTGCGGCAGCCTGCCTCCTTCCCGCCCCCGCGCAGGGGGCTTCAGCCCCAGGACGTGCACAGGAGCCTTCAGATGTCCTGCGACACCCTGGCCTCAAGCGCTTCCTCCCAGCCCGAGGCTCCCCTGCGAGGCGTCTGAAGGCGCGGCTTCCGATGAAGGAGCCGCACTCTCCTCCAGCGCCCGCGCCGGGACAGCCTCCCAGGGCCACGGGCGTTCTCGTCCTGAAGCCACGGCATGCCGATACGCCGTGCCTCTTGTCACTGACGTGGGGACAGATAGGGCCTCGCGGGTTCCGATTTCCCCGCTCGGCCCCCTACTGCCTAGTAAGGCTGCAGGCGTCACTCACGCTGTCACGGCTCAGACGGGTTGGCGGGCGCCGCCTGCTCTGTCGCTCAGCAACGGGGACGGCGGCTGGACACGCGCTCCGGCCTCTGAAGTCAGGCGGGCACGGCCCTGGGGACCCAGGCCGCTGCGTGTCAGGACCTTGCGGGGGAGGGGAGGACGGCGGCTGGAGCCCGTGTTTCTTGTCTTCTTCCGTGTCGTGGCTCGGGGGCAGGTCGCCTGGGTCTCCAGGCCGACTCTGCCGTTTTGGTGCAGAGCTTTGCTGTTCAAGGCGAGGGTGGAGGGAGGCGGCCCTGATTCGTGTCTCTGGTCGGTTGGCGCCGTCCCCCGGCTCTCAGCCCCCAGCTCTGCCCCATGCCGGCGCCGCCTGTGTGCGTGTCCCCGGAGGCCGGACCCTTCCCACCTCGGCGCCACCCGCAGGGCCCGGACCGCGGCTGGCGCGTGCGGGCACCGCTCTCCTGGGCTGGGCGCCTGCAGAGCGTGGCCATGCTGTGGGAGTTCACTTCTGACCTCAAGACTAGGGCTCAGGGAGTGCGCGCTGCTCATCCTGACACAGCGCCTGCCGCGGCGCCAGGCGGGGCCAGGACCCCAAAGCCCCCACAACAGGAGCCTGGCTGAGTCCACAGTCCAGGCCCCACCTCCCTGCAGGGCAGCTCCAGCCATTCAGGCCCGAGGGTTGTTTCTAGGAGGTTCTGTTTGATAGTCCCCATTTTACAGATGAGGCAACTGAGTCTCAGAGCAGTGAGGAGGCTTGTTGAGGGTCCCAGCTGGAAAGCAATGGACTCCGACTCAAACCTCTCTCTGCTGGACGTGGCCCTTAACCACAAAACTGTGACGCTTCCCGGCAGCAGGCCGAGGCCGGGCAGCACCTCGCCCCGCCCCAGCCCGGCCCAGCGGCAGAGCGGAGCGCAGTTCTCTGTAACGAGACGCGGGCGGGGTCTCCGGAGAATCAGGGCCACCACGCCCAGCTGCTGCCCACTCCCGGGGAGGTGAGGCCCGGTGCAGGGGCTGTTGTCAGGGGCTCCCGCAAAGGGGCAGAAGGTGCCTCCTGACCTGTCCCTAGACTCCATCTAGCCGCGGGCCGGGCCGTCGCCAGCCCTGCCTGTGACCGTGGAGGGCCGGCTGGTCTGAGAGCGAGCTCGGCCGTGGCAGCACGGCCGCCCACGCGGCTGGGGCTGTCTGTGCAGAGGGCGCGCCCCGGGGAAATGTGAAGCGCGGAGCAGGCGCCGCTCCCTGGGGTCCGGGACCAGGGCCGGCCCAGGGGAGCTTCATCCTCCTCGCCACCCCCCGCCGCCCCCCCTCAGTGCACAGCTCAGCTCATTAGAACCTGCCCCCCAACCGGGCGCGAAGTCTCCAGGCCAAATCCAATGCAAACCGCATTCCCCGTCTGCCCGGGAAGAGGCGTCTGCTCCGGAAATCGATTTCTCGGTTCCTGCCCAGCCTCGGGCTGGGGAGCCGGACCGGTGCGGAAGCCTGCCTCCGGCGCTGCGCTTATTGGATCAGCAGGGGCCGGACGACGCTCCCTGTCTGCTCTCCGCCTCTCCTGGCGGCGGGAGCTCAGGTCTTGCACAGCGCCCGGCCGCAGCAGGGACAGCCGGTCACCGGCTGTAACACAGCACAGTCTCAGAACAGCTGGGGCCGCGTGACTCATCACTACTGTCACTGTGCTCAAACAGTGTCCCCACCGCCTCAGCCTCCCCCAAGACCACCCGCCGCCCACTGCACCCATCGTGACATGTGCACGACCTCAGGAGACCGTATTCGACACATTACTTTGCCCGTCTGTAACTAAAGGCCAGATCATCAGAGCTGTAGTATGTTCCTACAATGGAAAAGTACTGGACAAGGAAAAGAAAGAAACTACTGGTATTCGCAACAACAATGAGGAATCATCAAAACACGTTAACAGAGGAGTCCGGTACAAACTGGCGCCCAGGGCGAGCACCCACTGCCTCGAGGCCCCGAGGAGTCACAGCAAAGGCGTTAGGGCCTCGGCAGGGGCCGCCCGGGGCGGGGCGGGAGAGGAAGGAAACGCCAGACGCTCAGCGAAGCTCAGCAAGGGGGGCTCTGAGGTGTCCGCCTCTTATTTGCTGCACTTGGGCCTCGGTGGTAATAACGCTAGTCAGTGCTGTCCCCAAAGCCTCACGGGTCGGAGGAGCTCCTCGTCTGCCCCCAGCACGGCAGGTGGTACGGCGTTATGCTTCTTGCCACCGACAGCTATGACACTTGTCCACATGAAGGGAGCTGGCCCTTCCAGCAGCAGGGGCTGTGGGGGTGCGTCCCGGAAGACAGGGCGTCAAAGGCAAGACCCACAGCTGCCCGCAGTCTCCCAGGGACGGTTCCCAGGCTCGATCTGGAGAGCAGGGTGTCGCAGAGCACAGCGGTCACTCTGGGCTGCCAGGGCAGAAACCAGCCTGCGGGGCGTCTGAGGCCCCGGTATCGGGGGGGCAGGGAGGCCGAGGACAGCACACTGTGTGTAAGGAGGGGACCCCCAAAGTGCTGCGATCCTGGATAGGAACCAAACCCCGGAGTGTGAAGGACTCGGGACCCGCTCCCCACAACAAAGCCCCAGGGCGCACGGAATGGGCGGGTCCATGCCACCCTGTGCCTCTCCAGACCTGCCCCAACCGTGCCCGCAGCCAGGCCTTGGCGGTGCCCGGTCCCAGCCTGCCAGCCCAGGGCCAAGTCTCACCCCAGAAAGAACAGGGAATCTCGAGACCCTACCAGAAACTCCACACAGTAGGTAGAATTCAATCCAAAATCCCTACACAAAACCAAGGGGCAGAGAAATGTGAATCAGGGCCAAGAAATCAGTCAACAGAAATAGAGGCTGGGAGGGCCCAGGTTCTGGATGCAGCAAAAGCTGCAGAGCAGCTATTATAAATTTATGCAGAAAGTTGTCTTCAAAGGATTAAAGGAAATACTGGGTAGGCCAAAAAAGTTCGTTCGTTTTCTGTACACTGGCTCTAACAGCGCTTAGTTGTCTTTAACTTCACTCAAAATAATTTTGTTAGATTGTATTGTGACAGCTGTCATATCAGCATGCATTAAAAAAACTTATCAAAACTGGTGAATTTTTGTGTAGCTAGTTTAATATTGAAGAGGGAAGAAAATACCCAACATTTTGAGCATATTATGCTTTATTATTTCAAAAAAGGTAAAAATGCAACTGAAATGCAAAAAAAAAAAAAAAATTGTGCAGTGTATGGAGAAGGTGCTGTGACCGATCAAACATGTCAAAAGTGGTTGTGAAGTTTCGTGCTGGAGATTTCTTGCTGGACGATGCCCCACGGTTGGGCGGACCCGGTGAAGTTGATAGCGATCAAATCGAGACATTGAGACCAATCCACATTCTACCACGGGGGAGAGAGCCAAGGTACCCAAAATATCCAAATCAGTAATAAAGCTATTGGTGAAAATGAAAAATATGTCTTTTATTTTACAGAAAAAACATATGAACTTTGTGGCCAACCCTACTAGCGAACAGAGTTCATCCCGGCAGAGAGATGGAAACTATGAAAAGAACCAAGGGAAACTCTGAACCGAAAGTTACCGTCACTGACATGCAACGGGGACTGAGCGGCCTCGACAAGCGCCCGGACGGGGTGCAGCACCGGCCAGCTGAGGGCAGGCCCGCAGGACGCCCGGCCCGGGGGCGGCGGGGAGGCCTGAGGCGGCGGGCGGAGCCACGGAGCTCGCGGGACGGGGCAGACCGGCTGCCAAGGGGGGCCAGGAATACACGCTTGAAGAAAAAGTGACCACAAACTTCCAAAACTTGACGAAACGATCATGAGTTTAAAAAAACAAAACAACTCACACTGAAAAGTTTAAGAATATTTAGAAATCAGTGGTTACAAAGCACACTAATATTTGGTGGTAAGTCTTAGCTATAAATGCATGTACCAAACAATAGACAACAATAAATGCCCATTAAACTTCCAGCTCAAGAAGCTAAAAAAAGAACAGCAGCAAAACAAACGCAAAAAAAAGAAATAGCAGGGAGGGAATAATGAGGACAAAAACAGGCATCTGGAAACAGAAACCGAGTGCCCGAACCGAAGTCTGGGTTTTGTTTTGTTTCTTTTGTGAGGGGCTGGGGGCGGGGTGGTGGTACAGAGCCACGCGGGGGGTCGGGCGAGGCAAAGGGGGGCGGACACCCACGCTCTTGCCAGGAGTGCGGGAGGGGGAGGGGCCTGAGCGGCCTCGTGCGAACGGACGTGAGGCCTGGACGGTCATCCCGCAGGGATGCGACACAGTCTGGGCGCAACCGTGAAATGACAAGCCGTCTTCCGGGACAGTGCATGGGTTACAGTGCCTGTAACCCATGACGTCAGTGTTCGTGACACGCAGAGAACACCTGTGTGTCCAGCCAAGGACAAGCTGTCCCAGGACGTGTTGAGCGTGGGTCCCGGAGCCCTGAGGAGTGGGTGCCGCTGCTCCCGCCCCGGCCTGGGGGCCTGTCACAGCAGCCCTGCCGGGGACAGGCCAGCGCGAGGGACGGTGTAACACCGACGCCACACAGCCCCACACCGGGCCGTTTCAGGATGAGATAAACACCCGAGACACACACGCGGGCACGGAGATGCGCCCGACTCGCGCACTCTCAGCGGGTGTGATCAGAAGGAAAGGCAACGCGATAAAACTGGCCAGTGAGAGACCAGGCAGGTCCCCGCAGCGCCTTCCTTCAGGGGATGCGGCGCGGGAGCTGACGGGAGGGGGGGGGGCCACGCGGAGCCAGGTTGTCATGTGAACCTCCAGAGACAGCGTCCACACGAAGGTCCGCGTGCGACCCGTCAGCGTGACAAGCCGCGCACAGATCTGCGCTGGGGAGAGAAAGGCGTTCGCTACCTCCTCGCTGTGCGTCTCAGGGCATGGACGTTGTCAACAAAATCATTTCACATCTTGCAGCAGCACAGAGGCTTCACGGGGTCACAACTCGGCGAGAAGGAGCCGGACAGAAAAGCCAGGACGTGTGCGGGCCCCCGGACAGGAGGCCTCGCGCAGCGGCTCCCCCACGGGCGCCGTCCTGGGAGCGGGCCCCGCCCTCTCTCGCCCGTGCCCGCAGCGGGAGGTGCGCATCCGGACAGCAGCGCGCTGAAGGGTTGGCTGTCCAAGACGTGACGACTCAGCGGAACGCGTCCTCCGGCCTGGGATCCCCGAGTGGGAAAAGGGCGCGGGGAGGGAAGGAAACCTGAGCCAAGCGCAGACGCCCGAGTTCGCGGGGCACCCACGGTGGCCGCTTCCCTGGGGCACCCACGGTGGCCGCTTCCCTGGGGCACACGCACCAGGCTAACTCGGCGGCTCTCTAAATGCTTCTGTCGATCGAACGCTGGTCTGAAATAAAATGTGTAGTCAAAAACGAGAGACCAGTAAGCACACGTCGCTTCCTTGCCATGTGGCTGCCTCTCCTGCCTCTGCGAACCCCACGTGGTAGGCCCTGCAGGAGTGAGCCCCCACCTGCCCACCCGCTATCCGGCCGGAGGCACACCCGCCCCAGCCGGCCGCGCCCCGCCGCGCCCGAGGTCTGGCCTCTCCCTCTGGCTTCCCCCGGCCCTGCCGTCCCCAGCTGCCTTTGCCTCCTCCCTCGCCTGGTAAAGGGCCCTGGGCGCAGGGCCTTTGGGAGTCCCCCCGCGACCCAGAGCGCCGGGCCCTCGCACGCCGCTCAGCCGGCTTCGCAGCCCCACCTCCGGGGGCTCTTCTCACCACTAGCCCTGTTTCCTGTTCCCCACCCCAGGCCTATCCGTCCACTCTCAGGCCAGAGGAGCCCTCAGAGCTCCTCCTGAAAGCCCGGGTCCCTACGGAGGCGGAACCGGGCCGTTGAGGGCAGCCGATAACACGGCACGTGAGCAGGGCCGGCTCTTGCCCCAGGACCTGCCCGGTTCACTGAGTAAACCGGAGAGGCCTTTCGACAAAGCCCACGTTCCCTTGACCTTGGGGGACAGAGCCGCCCCCAGAAGGGCACCGGGGCCCCCCAAAGCACGCCGCAATACCGTTAGCTCCTGCTTTGCGGTCTATCACGTGCATGCACCGCCCCCACCTCTGTTCTCAAGGGAAGCTCCGCCCCTGCGAGCCGGGTCCCTCCTCCAAGTTGGGGTCCTTCCCAGGGGACCCCTGTGTCTGAGCCTGGGAGTCAGGCCCTCCTCCCACCCCCTGGCCGCTTCCCGGTGCAGGAGGCAGCGAGCCCTGCAGATGCGCGGACACCGCCCAGCCACCTGGGCCCCCAAGTGCGCCTCTGGCAGGGCCGAAAGGCACCCCGGTCCTCCACGCTCCGCCTGCCCCCCTGCCCCCCTGCCCCAGGGGCCCGTGGCTCTTCCGGCCTCAGAAGCGGGCACGCGCCGGAGTCTTAATTCACATCAGACGGGAGTCATTTGTATTCCTTACCTAACCTGGCCTGTTCTCCATGGAAATTTTCCCCTCTGGGAATAACACTTCCACTGGCTAATATTTTTATTAATAGACATGTATGGCTGTTAAAAATAAAACTCCCCTCGCACGAGTGTAAGCGAAGGCAGACCAGGCGCCCCGACCGCAGCTCAGCAGGAGACCCCGCTTGAGCACTTGCGTGCGTGCGTGCTTGCGCGTACATGCGTGCGCGACTCCGAATTTGTTCTTGAGCAACCACAGGCTTCCGTGGCAGCGCCGCGGCTGGGGAATCATTGGGTGGGGAAGCAAGGTCGTGGGGGGAGGGGGAGGGGGAGGGGGGGAGGGGGAGGAGGCGGGGGCGGGGGGGGGCGGACAGCAGTGGTGCCAAAACAGCGCCGAGCCCCAGCCGTGGCCCATCCATGTCGCCGCCCCACTGAGGGCACACTGCTCCCCCTGGTCAGGCAGGTTCCTGGTGTGATTTCTCCCCACGCCCAGCCACTGCCTGGTCCTCGGTGATGGGGCACAGGCGGGCCCTGGGGGAGGTGGCCTGGAGTCCCGGTCCACCTCCAGTGTTCTCAGCTGTCCCCCCTCCCTCCCCGGACTCCTGGAGCCTCTGCCCCAAAGCTGGCGGCCTGCCGTCACCTGGCGCCAGGTGCAGGCATTGCTAGGATTGCCCCACTGCCGGTCCTGGTGTCTGAACAGCTGAGCGAGCCCCTCTTCCTGGGACCGTCCTTCTCCCCACCCCATGGGCCTCCTGCTGGCTGCGCTGGGCGACCACGGGGTGGAGGTGGGGCGCGGAAGGACCAGGGCTCAGCAGCTGCGCAGGTGCTTGGTGACCATGTGACCTCATGCCCGTTGCCATGTCTCTGGGCTCTTGGGTCGGGAAGTAGAGACCAGAGCTCCTGGCAGGTGGCGCCGCTCCCCCGGGGCTTCTGCGCGCTCGCCTGGGGAGCTCTAGTGCCCCTCTCGGGGAGGGGGTCTGCTCGCCAAGGCAGAGGCAACGCGGGCTTTGTCCGCGAAGGCGTCTCAGGTTTACTCTGAACAATGGTCACTGCCCCGATTGTTTGTTAGACCCTGGGAGGTCACTGGAGGGCTGGCAGGGAGAGCGGCGCCTGTCCTCCCACAGGGCCCTCCCCCGTGTGCGGCAGCCCCAGTGGGCAGGACCCTGGGGAGGGGACCCCCAGAGGGGCAGGGTGCGCACGGAGGGGCAGCACCCAGCGGCGCGTGCCACCCCAGGTCCCACACGCTGGCCCGGACGCAGGCCGGTCCACACCCCTTCCCCTGCAGGGAACAGGGGCGGGGTGGAGGTGCCGGTCACCTCGGGGCACCCCCAGGCCCGGACTTCTCTCTCCCTTCCCCCACGCCCCGAGGCAAGGACCGCAGGGGGCGCGAGGCCGCTGCACTGCGTCTGCCCCGGTGGCCGCGAGGCCTCAATGACCCGCGGAGGCAAACGGAGACAGATTGCAGGGCCGCGGGGCCGCCCGCTCCCCGGCGATCCCTGAAAACCACTGGTCCTCCATATAACCGCCCAGCTCACAGCTCCGCGACAGGAAGGGGAGATGTGCGTCTAATCACGGAGTCACGGGGCAGCGGGGAGGAGGCGGCCCGCCAGGTCGGCCGGCAGGCCCGGGCTGGGGCCGCAGCGGGGAGGAGGAGGGCGCCGGCCGGCAGCTCCGGTGCCTCGCCTGGGAGAGGTCAGCAGAGGTCAGCAGGGCCCTGGGGACGTGGACAGGTGGCCTTCGCTGCTTTGCTGAGAACTCGGGCAGAGGGGCTGGGCGGCGGAGAACGTCCGGGGACGGAGGGACGTGAGGAGCACCTCTCTGCGTTGTGCGGGGCGGGGACATCGAGGCCGGGAGCGGGTTGGTGTGCTCCAGGCCACCCAGCCAGCACGTGGCAGAGGAAGACGGGACCTCGGCAGGGCTCCTGGGTCCTGCTTTTCACGCCATCCTCTGTCCTCACCACATACTTGTTGTGTGACCTTGGGTCGGCTACTCAACCTTTCCGAGCCCGAGTTTCCTATGGATGGGATAACGTCGCCTCCGTGGGGGGCCGTTTAAAGGCGTGAACGAGTCCGCATCTCCGGGAGCCACTGTCAAGGTCCCCGGCTAAGGGCACGGGCTCCATGAACGTCTCTTGAAACGGCAAGAGCCGGAGCCCGAGGCAGCGCGTGGGGGACTTGGCACAGGTGCGCGGGGACGGACGTTGACCAGGCTTATTGCGATGGCCGTTTCTCTGGGTGTACAAATGTGCGACTGTTGTGCTGGATGCTTGAAACTAACGCTATATGTCGATTATACTTCAGTAGCAAAAGAGGGGAAGAAAAAAAAATAAGGACAATAATAGGACAATGGTCATGGCCGCGGCGGCGGCGGCGATGACGGTGGTGACGGCAGCAGTGGCCGCACGAACAGTGACAGCGTTAATGAGGCTCCCCGTCCAGGCAGCGCGCTGATGCTTAACCCTCTCCGCCACCGCATCCCCGCAGCCGCCCGCCGAGCTGTGTGCAGTTCATAGCCCCCCTTTGTAGACAGAGACTTGACACACGAGTCCCGTGGCCCCTGGTCACAAGCCAGGGCCAGGGTTTATAGGCCGCCCCCACGCGCCGCCGTCTCACTGCGGAGCCTGGGCTCCCTCCCAGGCCCCGTCCCGGTCCCTGCCGCGTCCCGGTCCCTGCCGCGTCCCCGGGCACTGCAGCCCCCACCAGCTCCCTCGCGAGCTGACTGCTAATCTTGGTGGTGTTTTAGTGCCTTTCATGACGAGGCCCAGCAGCCAGTGCTGTACTTCTGCTAATTACATGTCTCATGGTCTCATTTGCCGTTAAATATCGCCTGCACCTACCGCTAAACAAATCCACGCCCTCCATGGGTTTGTCCTCTCCTGAACTCCGGCACGTGGCCGTCCGGGTTCACCGTCGGCGGGCCAGCCGGTGTCTCAGCCTGGGAGCCCATCGTCCCCCCTCTGCCCTCCCAGCGAAGCCCCCGGCAGCCCGTGCCACCTCTGTGCCAGCCCATCCCCCCCACCCGGCCACCACCACAGGGATCTTTGAACAACGCTGTCCCCATTGCTCCCCCGCGTGAAGCAGCTTCGGTGATTCTGCAGGGCGCCCCCCCGGGTCAGCCGTGTTCCCGAGTGTGGCCTCCCCGCCCCCTTCCTGCAGCCCCGCCCCCCACCCCAGCCGCCTGCCTTCCTCCCCTGAGAGGCCAGCAGCCCATCCGCCTGCGGAACGCGCCCCTCCGTGCCTGCGCGGCCGCAGGCCGGGCCTGGGCAGAAGCTCCTACGCCCGGGGCTCCCGGCCACCCATCGCCGCTGTCCTGCACTCGCCCTCCGAGGCGTCAGCCCTTCCTCCCCGGGACCCACATCCCGCCCTGTGCTCCCTCTCCGCCCCCAGCCGTCCCCCAGGACTCTCAGCTCGGCTCTGGAAAGTGTCCTCAGCCCACAGCCCCCTGTCCTCGGTGCCAGGCCTCCCGCCACGGGCGCTGCCACCCGCCCAACCCGAAGACCGCACGCTCAGGGACGCGGTCCTGGCCTGTGCTCCTCCTGCCGAGCGAGAGCATTCATCCCCGTCGCTCCCTGGCCGGGGTCCTGGCCCTGGCCCGCGGGGTGCCCCCTCCTGAGCCGGCCCCTACCCCCCCACCATCGGGGTAACCGGAGTATTCAACCCGGATGGTCCGCACCCCCTGCTGCGGTCACTGTCCCCAGGGGACCGTGATCCCTTGCCCCTCAGTGTCCTCCTCAAGGGCCCCAAATGTGCCTCCTTCCCTAGGCCTGCCCCCGCCAAGCACCGCGCCCCCAGCCAGGACTCCCCGGCTCCCTCCCCTCCCACCCCAGGGCTTGACTTCTCGTGTCTGACCCACAACCCGAAGCCCACGTGCAGGGCCCCCAGAGTGCACGGCACCCCCCGTGGACCCCGTCCCCGGCTGAGCTTCCCGGGTGTTTCAGATCCGCACCTCCTCCTCCTCACGGGGCTCCCGCACGCGGGAGGAGCCCGCAGCCCCACGGCGTGGGGCCCGGCGCGCAGGCTCCCCAGGCGAGCCCTGCAGGGCTGCCGGCCGGCGGACAGGCGGGGAGCGACCTGCCCCCCCGCCGTGGGGACCAGGCTGCTGGGCGTCTGGGTCCAGCAAAGTGGGGACTGAGAAGCCTTTGTGAGTTGCTTTTATCTTTTCATAACACATTTTAAAAAAATTACTCAGTCAATATTTATTCAATGCAGAACTCTTGGGAAACAAACAATGGAAGAGGAAAATTACCCACAATTGCACAGTGCCGAGATAAACACCGTCACTTAGGAGAGGGTGTCCTCCCTGTCCCTCCTCCCTCGCTGCCCTCTCTTCTCGCTACATCAAAGCCGGGCCCCTCGGTGCATGCACACGCCCCCCCACATGCATGCATGCATGTCCACACACATGCATATGCACACATGCAGGCACACGCGTGGCTCTCCCTCTTTTGGCCCCGTCAGCAATGGCCGCGGCATCCTACTGAGTGGGCGCTTTGCTCACCGTGCTTCCCCGCTGCTGCACGCGGTCCTGCCCCGTCCATTCCTCTTGGTCTCCACCCCACCGGGCCCAGGCTGCCCTTACGCCCCTCCCCCGGACCCCAAAGTCTCCTCGCTGCCTCTGCCTCAGCGGGGCCTCTCTGCAGCCCGTTCTCTCCCCAGAAGGAATAAGATCACCAACGTCCTCCACGGCCCCCTGCCGCTCCCGCCGTGAGGAGCTGCGCCGCAGCGCGACTGGCCCCGCCGCCGCCGCCCCCGCACAGGCTCGCTCTCAGGCCTGGGCCCCTTCCACAGCCGGGCCACGCCCGGACTCTGCAGACAGCGCATCTCGCTGGGCCGCCCCTCACCCCCTGCCCCACACACCCTCCCACGTAGCAACTCAGTACGCTCGTGGCCGGGACTGGTTCCATGTCTGCCACGTCCACTGGCCCCGGAGCCTGGGCCAGGGTTCCCTGCCGCGCCCCCCGCCCCCCGCCCGGAGCTGTCCGTGGTTCAGGGTGGGACCTCTCTCTCTGTTTCCTGAGTGAGCAATGGATGGAGGAGCAAATGAGTGGAATCGCTGTAACACCCACGTCTGAACACACAGTTTGGCGCTCAGCCCTGGCTCTTCCTTCAGGAGAAGCTCCTCCAGGGGGCTCGCAGGATCAAAGAGCCAGCCTGTCCTCAGGCCGCCCGCCTCCCAGGTGAACGCAGAGGTCATGGACGCATCTGCTGCCCCGGGGCCGCCAGACGGGTTGACCCACATGCTGAACACTGGACAATGTCGCGTTTTTCTATCAGCAAACCGTTGGGTGGAAATTCATGTCTTTTTGCTCAGATCGGCAGACATTCCATCACTGATGAATGTAAACATTTTTTCATTTGCATGCTGACCCTTTGTTCAAACTCATTTGTGACTTTCTGGTTGTGCCCTGTGTCGGGCTCTGCGTGGGCTGCTGTTTAATCTGTGCTTATGGAAATATTTTGTGTCATTAGCTTGTTAACCCGCTGACCCTTGGTCTGGACGTCGCTTGTGAAGTGCTCTGCCGGCTTGTTGTTTGCTCTTCGCAGCGTTTAAGTCATCATTCGAGGGGTGAAGTTTGAATTTTAATGTCACCACATCCGCTAATACTATAACTTGTGATTTTCCTGACGGTTTTCGCGTCGTCCTTGCTGGGCCCGAGCCTGAGGGGGCGGGCGCCGGGCGGACGGGCAGCCGTGCTGGCCGGTGGCACGGGCGGAGCAGGGCCGCCCGTTGGCGGTGCTCTGGCCGGCCTCGGGGAGCCTTCGCGGCTGCCTTTTATAGTGTCCCCGAGAAGGGCAAGCACTCTCCTTGCCGACTTTGATTTAGCTACCCCACCCCTTTGGAAAAGCCAAGAGGCATACGTTCCAGCTCATTAAGCCTCCGACATGTGTTTCAGTTTCATTTTCAAGATAAAATCCAAAAGACTGCACCCAGGATCAGAATGCTCATTCCTTAAAACGTGCTCTGCCGCCCCCACTCCTCCCCCCAGCTTCCCGGGGCCGTTAATTCCCCAGCCCGGGAGGGTCCGGGGCTGAGTTAGTTCTTCAAGCCGTGCTTACTGGTTTGCTCAGTCACACACCGGGCAGCTACACATGGAGATTCATCTCTCACAAACTCTGGAGGCTGGAAGTCCAAGTTCAAGGGGGAGCGCCACATGTGTCCTCCAGTCCCGGCCCACCTAACGCCCCCAGGAGCTCACCCCTGTCCTCAGGCGTCCGTTGTCCTCTGGTTGAATGGTGAGGCCTCATGGGACCTTAAGGAGGGAGGAGCCCCAGGTGGGAGGAGCCTGGGCCCAGCACTGGGAACTTCGCCGTCCGAACAGTGACGCTGAGTGTGGCCCCTGGGAGTGGGAAATGAGCTTCGTGTAGCCAAGCCACTGCGGCCGGGGCTTTGTGACAGCCGGTTGCCGCCCCGACCGCTGCCTGAGGTGGCCTTTCCTGCCGCAGCCTCTTCTGCAGCTTTCTTCTCTCCCTTTCGTGCACTTTCTTCCTACCTGTCCGCACTGGCAAGCTGATTCTGCCAGAAGAAGAGTCATGGCTTCAGAATACTTGTGCCGAGGACAGGGTGCCGATGACCCGGCCACTCCACGGTGGCCGGAACCTCAGGGAACCAGGCGGTCTCTCTCTTACATGGGATAGAAAATGGAAAGCAGCAAATGGAGAAACAAGACAAACAAACAAACAAACAAACAAACCCTCATAGACACGGACCACGGTGTGGTCGTTACCAGAGGAAAGAGGGTCGGGGTCATCAAATGGTCGAGGGGTCAAATACACCGTACGGTGACGAAGGAGACTTGACTTTGGGTGGGGGACATGCAACACAATCTGCAGATGACGTGTCATAGACTTGTGCCCTTGAACCCTGTGTAGTTTAATTAACCGATGTCCCCCTGATAAGTTTAATTTTAAAATGAAAGAAAACATACGAGTTTTATCTCAGTTATCGAGTTAGGATCTTCCCTTCCTCGAGTTAGTTAAGTCCCGTGTTCGGACATGTGACCCTCGTCCTCCCAAACTGCTGTCCTCGTATTGTTGGCTTTTGTCCTTGGGCCCGTTTCTTCTCTTTTGGGTTTCGTGCCCTCTTCTTATTTAGTCCCTCCCTGTTTTTCCCGGAGTGCGCCCTCACGTCGCTTCTTGAGGGGAGTCCCCGGGGGAGGCTCCCTTTGCAGGCGTGCAGCCGGCTGGGCCCAGACTACGCCGTGGAAGGGGCGTGGCCTCGGCTGCGGGAGCCACCGCTCCAGGTTCCTTCCCCGGCCAGCGACCCCGTTCCCATCTCTGACAGTTTTTAAGATTAAAGAATTAAAGAAGGAATCATTGGTGTTACGGCCTGTCGTGACCGCTCACCTCCCTGGGACTCTCTCCAGTCCTCCCGCCTGGCCCCGGCAGGTGGGCCTGCAGCCGGGGGATTGGGGGGGCGGGGGGCCTGCGGTCCTGGCTGCACACAGGCTGTGTACCTCCTGGGGACGGTCTCCTCGGTCCTCTATCGGCTTGTAACCACAGCCTTTGTCCTCCGCTCCGTGATCTTGGAGACGCACACGCCCTGTTTCCTCGCCCTCTGCTGTTTTTCTAAAGGTGCCGCCGCGCCCTAGAAGGTGGGTAGCCCGGCCCCTCCCTTGCAGAGCACACCATTGTCCTCGGGCAACCCCGAGGGTGGCAGGTGGACTGTGGCTATAGTGCCTGGCACTCAATTTGCTCCGTTTCCTCCGGTGTGTGTTTCCTCCGGTTTGTCTGCATCCTCCTCTTGCGCGTGGCTGGCTTCCCTCACCGGCCTCCCTCCCATAACAGAAGTGCGGATGGGGCCGCGGGAGCGCGGTCCCCTGCGGCTGGTGGGCTGTCCCCGGGGAAGCCCCGGACTCTGGGAACCACTGCAGCTGCAAGAGTCCCTGTGGCGTGAAGGGCCTCAGGCCCTGGTGTCGGAGAGGAAAGGGCTTCTCTCTGGGGCGCCGGCCCCGGCCTTCCCTGCGGGGCCCATCCCATGGGTTCGGGGCGTGTCTGACGGGGGCACCCCTGCCTGGGCGGGGAGGGCGGGGTCTGTCGGGTGGGCTTGCCCCACGGGCAAAGGCCCACCGCCTCGTTTCGGCCGGGCTCCTCATGACGCGCTCACAGCGCCGCCTGGGACCGGCCCCCTCGCTGCGGAGGGCCGTGGGCGGGAGGCTGGCTGCAGCCTGCTGCCAGGACCGGATTCCAGCCCCCTCTTGTTTTATAGGTCAGCTCACACCCCTCTGCTTCCCGTCTCCTGGATTTATTAAAACCTCTGAGTCATTGTTGGGAGGATTAAAATGCAATTACGCATGCGGAGCACGCCTCGCATCCCCGGCACACAAGGAGGGCTGGATAAATGTTAACAGTTTTGGTCGCTGTTGGCAAAGTGACTTCCCCAGGACGGCCAGCCCTCTTCTTCCGTGGCTCCGACAGACAGGGCCAAGCCGCTGCCGGCGGCGCGTCTCCCCGGCACCCCAGGGCCGCACGCCTGCGTGTGGGCTTGGCTCTCCCACAACCTTCTGGGAGAGTGGGGGACGCAAACATGCCCCCCCAGCCCACCACTGCGACAGAGGCTGGACCCTGATGCCAGGGCGGGTCAGAGGGCAGACATCGCCGCACAGGCATTGCCGGGAGAAAGAGAGTATTTCCGTTTACGAGGCTCACAGATGGATGCCTGGAGGGGGCGAAGTTCCGGAGGGACAGGCCAGGTGCACGTGCCTCTCCTGTGGGCCCCTCCGGCTGTCGCAAAGATGGGGACTTTTAACAGGTGCGAGGCAGCAAACGTGACAGGTTTTCAGTCTGTGACGCTACATACAGCCTTACCTGCCCCTTGTGGGCTTGGTAGCACGAGCCATATGGGGGCAAAGGCCACATGGCAAGGAGCTGTCAGCATTGTCCAAAGGTGACCTCCAGCCAACAGGCAGTATGGAGCCGGGCTACACAGCTGTAAGGGACCAAGCTGTGGCATCCGGGGGGGAAGGCATGTTCCCAGAGCAGCACCCTGCCGGCTGACACGGTGACCGCAGCCGAGTCCTGAGCAGAGGGCCGGCCTGCGGTGCCCTTCCCAGCCCAGATGCCATGCTGATGCGCGTCCTCTGTCCCCCCATGCCATGGGCAGCTTCCCCAGCCGGGGACATCTAGAGCCTCTGGCAATGGCTGGACACTCCCCACGTGCCCCCGAGAGCCCCAGGCCCCGGGGCGCAGCGTGGAATTGGGGGGCTGTGTGCCCTGGGCAGTCACGCCTTTCAGAGTAGCTCCCCTCTGTCCTGCCTGAGTAGGTACAAAGACAGACATCACCGGGGGACGGTGCTCCCAGGAGGGTCCGTTTCCCACGCTGGCGGGGAGGGCCCGAGAGCCGCTGGAGCTGATACAGCCGAGCCCAGAGATAAAGGGCTTTGTTCCGCTGGTTCTGTCTCGGGGCCTCGGACAGGCGGACAAGCTCTGGCTTCTGCCGATCACTCCGCCCTGCCCGGCGGGGGTCCCTGTGGGGGCGGACAGCTATGGGGGTCCCCGCCGTGTGCTGGCCACTGAAAACACTGCGGGCCAGTGGACCAGGAACCAGTCCACGTTTCACAGCGATCTCGTGATGGAGGACCTCTCAGTGGCCCCACAGAGCTGCTGCGGAAACGAAAGCGCAGGGAGGGCGAGCGGCTCGCTCAGGCTGCCCGGGGGGAGGCGGGGAGCCAGGCGGCATTGGCTCCAGAGCCCGAGGGGGCCTCCCGCGGGCGGCGAAGCTCCAGGCCTGGGTCCTCCTTGGCTGGGCGATGTGGCCCGAGCTCCTGACCGCTTCGAGCCTCGACCTCCTTGACCCAGAAAATGGGTTCTGGCTGCATCGCGCCCATCTCAGTGGGTGGGTGTGGAGCCAAAACTGGCGCCCGGGAGGTGTTGACTCACATGGCCTGTCCCTGGGACTCTGAGGGGTGACAGCTGCCTTCTCCAGGGGAGCCTGAAGCAGGAGGCACGACCGCAGATGAGGAGCCAGACGAGAGGCGCACAGACCTGGTCTCATGCCCGGTGGCTCTGTCACCTTGGGAAGGTCCCTTAAACTCAGAGCTTCTGTTGGTTCTTCCCTGAAATGGCAACACAACCACCCGCTGCCCAACGTGGCGGGATCACACCTGCAGCACTGTGTCCGGCCCCCCACCCCCGCCCCCGCCCGCAGGGCCGGGGCCAGTTCGCTTCCAGGGCAGCTGCCGCTCTCCGAGCCTCTGTGCCAGCGCCCGGAGCGACCCCAGCCCTGCCCTCCTGTTCTGAAGATGGCGTTGTCTCGGCATCTCCTGCCACCAGTTTTCTGTGCTCTTGTTACATTTCAGGCCAT
Organism: Pteronotus mesoamericanus; assembly: GCF_021234165.1. Taxonomy (NCBI): domain Eukaryota; kingdom Metazoa; phylum Chordata; class Mammalia; order Chiroptera; family Mormoopidae; genus Pteronotus; species Pteronotus mesoamericanus. The sequence continues at coordinate 45,716,358 of NW_026555309.1, read as the reverse complement.
CCCCAGAGTCTGCAAGGAAAGCAGATCATTGAGAGGTCAGATGTCATCCCACATGCCCGCCCAGGCGGTGCTGCTATTGGGGGCCGGCTGGCGGGGGGCGGGGGGCGGGGCCCCCCTCCCCGGCCCGGACCTGCGCCCACGCTCTCACGCGCGGCACCTTCTTCTCCCCTCCGTGCAACATGGCGGCAGGCGTAAAGTTGGCTGTGTTTTGTAGAAGAAGGAGTGGAGTTCAATGAACTTAAGGAGTTTTCCAAGGTCACACAGCAAGAATTGTGTCCCTGCAGACTGCGCTCCAGCGACCATAAATCAGGGAGCAAACGATCAGTATCAAAGCCACTCCCATGGGACAGGTCGCTGGGCTCCTCGCCTCCTACCCCGACGGGCTGAAGGCCTGCGGTCAGACCGGCTTCTCCGAGCCTCTGTGAAAGCTGAGGGCCCTCCCAACGCGAGCGCGCCTGGCGTGTCTAAGGGCACGCAGTGGGAGCTTAGTCAGTGTCTGTGAGTAGTGATCTTAATGAGGAAAGACGGAGTTTTTCTGAGGCTCTTAGAAATGTGATTCTCACTGAAGGGCCGAGATCAGGAACTGATAGAAACGGAAGCGCGCCTCGCGGGAGGTGGGGTTTGGGGAGCCGGCCGGGCAGGCCCCGCAGACGGGGAGGCGCAGCGTTTCCGGACTGCGGCTCTCCGGCCGCGGTGCGCAGAGGACCAGCCGCCGCCGGGGGCGGAGGCCGGGATTTCGCGCTAAGGCACCGTGAGCCCGGGGAGCCTGCTGGCTGCGTCCCGCATCCCGCTGCTTAGGGCTCAGGCAGATCCCTAGTGACCGCACAACGCGCTCACCCGCATCTCGAGCCCCGCTCGTCTCTCACAGCCAGGGCGCTGGGCAGGCCTCAGCCCTTCGCACACGCCGGGATGAGCCGGACTGATCCCAGCTGAGCAGTAGCTGGAGTGGACGTGGCGTCTGTGACCCTCACACCTGAGCCTGGCCGCACTAATTGGTCCCCCTGGTGCAGAGGCCTCTCACTAACAACAGGCGCTCAGAGCGCGCCCGCCACCGAGGTCTTCGGGGGACAGTACGACCTGTCGGTGATGAAGAGCCAGGCTGCCCTTTCCCCTCCAGTCGCGAGGGAATAGGAAGGTCCGCAACCCACTCCCTGTCACTAAAAACGGGCCAGAAAACACCAGAGAAATGGGACACCCATTACAGATGCGGAGCCCGGGGCCCTGCAGAGCTGCGACCCCAGGGGAAGGAAGGCCGACGGGGGACCTGCCTGCCCCCCGCGAGACTCTTGCCCGCAGCCACGTCGGGACCGCAGCGCCAGCGGGAGCGGGGCGCGCAGGGGGCGGGGCGCGCAGGGGGCGGGGGCGCGCAGGGCCCGGAGTCCTGATGGAGGCGCGTGGACAGCGATCGGGGGCCCCGGAGGCAGAGCCGCTGGAACTTGCAGGACAGAGTCAGAGAGGAAAAGCAGCTACGCAGAGAAGCCATCCCGGAAATCGCCTGGGGTCCCCTGGAGCCTGGCTGAACGCCAACATGCAAGGGGGCGGAAATGAGCGACTCCGGAGCCCACAGAGCTCGGAGCGGGCCACACTGAGAGGCTTCTCTGGATGCACACGACGATGGCACAGGGCCCGGAAGAACCCGCAGGGGCTAAACCAACTCTGAAGTGGAAAGTACGCTCCACCAATCCCAAAAGAGGCCCCAAAACAAGAACTGAAAGATCAGAATAATCTACAGGTAACAGAACCAGCAGCCAGGAAGGCCCACAGCCCCGTGAAGGCGTACGACAAGATCTGGACCCGAGGAAGTAAAATTCAGTTCAGTGGTTCTTTTTAAAAACAAGTTAAAGTTCAAAAAAACGAGACATTCTGATCCATAACCAGAAGGAAAACAGTTCAGTGAAATAGGTGTAGAAATAGCAGAGATCAGGGGGCAGCCCGGCAGGACAAAGTTCCAGGTGTTCTGACACATGACCTGCTTGCTCAGGGATATAAAGTAAAACACTGCAATAATGAGGAAAGAAGTGGAGAATATAAAAAATTGAGCGGAACCTCTAGAAATGAACAAGAGAGCCAATATGGGAAGCAATAATCTCACCAGATGGAATTAATAACAGATGAGACACCAAAGGAAAAAAAAACCCACCAGTAAACAGGAAGGCATCACAATGCATTAGAGTGAAAACAGCGCTAAAAGGACTCAATACACGATCAAGCCCAGCAGCGCACGCGATGAGATCGTGGGGTCTGACGTCGGCTGGCGCAACCCGAGGGCGCGGAGCGCGGTGGTGGGGAAGACAGGAAGCGTATCTGAGGACATAAGGGCAATTTTTTCCTAAATTTTAGTTTTTACAAAGTCTTACAAATCCCAAAACCTTACTAAACCTTAAGCAGAACACACACACACACACACACACACACACACACACCCCCACCCACCCACCCACCCCGCCACCATCATGTCCAGCAGCGTCGCCAAGACACAAGAGGAGAGGAAAGTCCAAAACTCAGCCCGAGAAAAAGACGCAGTGTGACAAGGAGCAGAGAGACCAGAGTACCACCGACGTCTGTCCCAGTCGATACAAGCTACCAGACAGCAAAAGGACGCCTTTCAAACGCCGAGGAAAAAGACTCCCGTCGACCTAGAACGCGCGAAGCAGTGCGAACGTCCTTCAAAAGCAAAGCCGCCATCAGCATCCGCGACTCTCCCGCCGCGACGGCACAGGGCGCGCAGGTGTGCAGGACACCCGCGCCGGAGGACAGCCCCGGGGGAGGGGCGCCTCAGGCCGCCAGCCGCCGCGCAACGTGGGGAGCAGCCCTGGGGTCGGGGTCACAGTCCTCGCCCCTCGTTTTTATTTAAAAGAGGATGCGCCTGTTCGAGTGAAAGCCAAGGCAATACAATGTGGGGCCATAAAATATGTCATTTTACGTAAAAGAGTACAATGTACGGCGAGAACAACTCAAAGGATGAGATGGGGCGATAAAAGTCGTGAGGTCTGTTGCATCACACGTGAATTAGCGTGTCCGTGCGTGAAGGAGAGCGTGGTAATTTGACACACACATCGCAAACACCAGCCCGATCGGGGAGAAAAACACAGAGGCAGGACTCCTACGCCCGCCCGGAGCAGGGACAAAATGGGACGCGAAGAGCGACCGGGGTGTCAGAAGGCCAGGCCAAAGCGAAGAGGAGCAAAGAGCAGGGGAAACAGCGCCCAGCGAAAGCTAGGAAGTGCCTAAACCCCAGCCGCGCGGATGCGCCCATTTGCTGGGAGAGAAAGAAGCGCCGCAACTGAAGGACAAGCGGCCAGGCTGGATGAAAAAGCGAAATTTGACTATATGCTGTGTACAGAGAACCACTTTTCAATGTAAAGATACAGGTCATTTAAAAATGGGAACCTCTGTGTCTTCCCGTTTCTAAAGAAAGCTGGAGCGGCCCTATTAATATCAGAATCAGACTTTACTGGAACTGTGAGTATATATTATTGGGGGGGAAAAGGTATATCATAACATCATCGGGCTAGATTTATCAAGAAAACACAGGACTCCTAAATGTGTTTGCACCAAATAATGGTGCTAATCTTTGAGGAAATACTAGCAAATCAAATTGCAATGCGTAAAAAGCATAATATACCATGACTGAATGGGGTTTATTCCAGGAATCTAAGGTCAAATTAATATTCCAAAAGGTTAACACATGAAAATCAATTTGTATGCCCTATTGTAAGAAGAAAGGAGAAAACTATGATTTCCTTCGTAGATGCAGAAAAAGCACTGGGTGAAATTCTACAGCAATTCATGATAACAAGTTCCAACAGGCGAGGTACAGAAGTAAACTTTGACCGCCCGACAAAGGGTGTGTATGAAAATCCCGGAGCTAACGCCCCTCCCCCGCAGATGCTGGCGGTGCCGCCCCCACTGTTGTGGTCAGCATTGTGCCAGAGTCCTAGCCAGTGTGTCACGGCAAGGGACAGGGACGAAAGCACAGATTTCTACAAGGAAGAAACAAAACTGGTTTTATTTGCACATGGCATGCTCGTGAACAGAGAAAACCCAAAAGAATCCACTAAAAACCTTCTAGAATGAATGGACAACTTTAGCAAAATCACAGAAGACAGGGCCGCCACACAGAAACCCATTTTATCTCCACACATGAAAACGAAATAGTGGGAACTCAAACTTCAAAAAAAACCCGATGCCAATTAAAATAGAACCCCAAACCATCCCATATGGAGGGATAAACATGTTCAACACACAGACATGGAAAATAGCCACACGTCACGCCGGGAGGTTTACAGGAGACTGAAGCGGAGGGAGGGGCACGCAACTCGGGACTCGAGGCGGGAGAAAGGGGAGGCTCGATGCCGTTAAGTCACCGATTATCTCAGAGGGGTCCGCAGATTCGATCGCAATCAAAAGTCCCCTGTTCATAGAAATTGCCGAGCTGTTCTAAAGCGTATGTGGAATGCAGGCCGCTCAAAGGAGAAGGGGGTGAGAAGTGTAAGCTTCCGCTTACAAAACAAAGAAGCCATGGAGTGAACACGCAGCACGAAGGTTGCGGTCAGAATGTTGTAGCGTGTGCGCACGCGTGCGCAGTGGCGGAAGGCTGCTCCCTGTGGTGTGTGCATGTCAGATGTTGCGCTGTACACCTGGAACTAGTATAATATTGTATGTCGGCTATGCTTTAATTTCTAGCAAAGAAAAAGAAGGACAAAGTTGGACATATACTCCACCTTAATCTCAAATCAAAACCAATCAAGAGAGTGTGGTGTTGGTATAACAATAGGTATTTAAATTGAGCAGAATGGGACATCTAAAAATAGACCCATACGTATAAATTCAATTGATTTTTTTTTACAAAGATGCCAAGGTAATTCAATGGAAGAAAGAATAGCTTTTTCAAAGAATGGTGATAAAACAATTGGATATGCATGTGGAAAGAATGCAATTTGACCTTCAGCTTCAGGCTATTAACAAACATTTATGGGAAATGGATTATAAACCTAAATGTAAACCCTAAAGCTACAAAACTTCTAGACAAAAATCATAGTATAGAAGATTTACCGTGTTGGGATGAGCAACGATTTCTTAACTAGGGTCTGACTAAGCACACACTGTAAAAGCAAATATGGACAAACGGGACTTCATCAGAACTAAAACCACCTGCTCTTTGAAAGGCATCAAGAAAATAAAAGAGCAAGGTACAAAATAAAAGAAAATACGTGTAGTACATACACCCGAGAAAGAGAGGACGCCCAACACAAACGGGCAAAGTGTGAGCAGACGCATAGCCAAGCAAGACCTACGAATGGCCACAAATGGCCCATCAGCGCGAAGAGGCGCCCGGCCTCACCAGACACCAGGACGGTGCTCATTAAGCCGCAGCAGCGGGCGCGCCGTGCCCCTCGGTGGGCTGGCCGGGGGCGGGGGGGCAGCTCGCCGCCGCTGATGGGGTGACGTGGACAACCGTTGGGGGACAGTTTCTTAAAAGTTAAACGTACGCCTATCAAGCAATCCAGAAGTGTCGCCTCTACATGTTTACCGAAAATAAGCAAATGCATATATCCGCTCGAAAGCGCTTGTCTTCGCACTCACAGCAGCTTTATTTGTGACGGCTCCCCCTGGAAACAGCCCAATTAGCCACCAGGCGGTGAGCGGAAAACCACACGCGGCCAAAGCAGGCGATGGCTACGTTGGACTCATCCAGATTTTGGACTTGGTCGCTCAGAGTGCACCAGCGAGAGGGGAAAGGACCCCGAACGTGAGAACAGGTCTTCAAATCACATACCTGACAGGGCCTAGCATCAGATAGGTGAAGAACTCCTACCACTCAGCAATGGGAAGGCAAACAACCCAACTTAAAAATGGACAAAGGGTCTGAACAGACATTTCTCCAAAGGCGATGTGCGGACGGCCAAGGAGCCCGCGGCACCGGCGATCAGGGAAGCGCCCACCCACCCACGGCGACAGGGCACGTCCCGCTCACAGCGGGGGGGGGGGGCGGCTGTCGCCAACGCGAGCGGGGCCGTGTCGGGTGGGGGAAACTCGCACCTCGCACAGTCCTGGCGGAAGCGGAAACGACAGGGACACTTTGGAGAAGTTTGGCGATTCCTCAAGAAATGAGGGCGTTACCATTTGACCCAGCAATTTTAATTCTAGGCCTGCACTCAAGAGACCTGAAAAGCATGTCCATGCAAAAACGTGTCCCCAAGTGTTCGTAGCCGCATCACTCATAGAAGCAAAAAATGGAAAATCCCAAATGCCAGCAACCGGCGGGGCCCTCCCGCCAAGGAGATGTCACTCAGCCGTGAAAGCCGCGGAGCACTGACACTCGCGGGGGCGGGGACGGGCCGTGAAACCTGCGCTAAGTGGAACAAGCCAGGCACACAAGGCGGCGTGTGGCATGACTTAATTTATATAAAATCTCCGGAGTGGGCCACCCCACAGAGGGACGAGGGAGAGCGATAACCGACAGCCGGCGCCAGGCGGGGCTGGGCGGGAAGGGGGAGGGCGTCTGCTCAGGGGCACGGGATTTCTCTGGGAGGGGTCGACATTTCCCAAAATTAGAGAGCGGTGCTGCTTGTCCAATTCTGTGAATATAGTTAAAACCCCTGAACTGGACACTTTTAAATAGTGGGTTTTATGGTATGTGAATTATACATCAATAAAGCTGTTATTGAGATGGAAAAAAGATGGGTAAATAAATTTTAGTATATTCATGCTGTGGAAATATTACTTAACAATAAAAATGAATCGAGTCCTGAAATATAGGCACACATGGATGAATCTCAAAAACAGGCTCCGCTTGAGAATCCAGACACAAGAGAGCATATTCTTTGGTATTCCGTTTTTATGAATCTCTAAAAAACCAATCTGATCCACAGTGACGGACAGCAGAGTGGTGGTTGTCTGGGGCTGGGGCGGGGGGCTGGCTGGAACGGAGCACCCGGGAAATTCGGGGCTGACGGAAACGGCCACGCAGGGGCATAAATCTATCCTAATGCACCCGGACGCACGCTCTCAATGGGCGCATTCGGCTTTATGTAAGCCATACCTCAGTGCGGCTGACTTTTGAAAAAGAACAAAACTTCCTCAAGTGTGAATAAATAGATGCAGCTTACTAACAATTATCCTAAGAAGCACATACCTGCATATTATTACAAATAAGTTTCTGTGTGGGCTTTGTCGGCGCCCCAGTTCCGCCCGGCGCCGGGCTGGGGGCCGGCTCTGAGCACAGACATCTGAGTTTCCATTTGCATCGAGAAGCTGGTACATAAACCGTATTTACATAAATGGCTGTGCAATTGCATTTGAAGAGGCAGCCGACTAACAGTCTGCCGCTACCCCGGGAGAGGGGCAGAGCGCCTGGGTGCCGGCAGGGCAGGCGGCCTCCGGAGGAGCTCTTGGAAGAGAGGCGCTTCCACGGAGACCTGCAGGGCGAGCAGGGCCGGGGGCTGTGGGCGTGGCGGAGGGCCGGGCAGAGTGGCTGTGCAGGGGGCCCCTGCCTCGGGCCTTCACCCAGGACCCTGTGGATCGGTCAGGCAAGGCTCGGCTCCGCGGCAGTAACAAACACCCCCCACCTCTGCCCCTGGGGGGCGGGCGGTCCTGGCTTCCCCGTCACTGTGGGCTGGGCCGGGTCATCAAGAGCGACTTTGTGGCCAGGCCGGGGAGCGACTTGCTTCACTGCCGCCCATAGCCCATTGGCCTGGCCTCTGTCACGTGGCGCCTGGCACAGCAGTGAGGGAAGATGGGCAGTGTCGCCCTCCGCCTGCCCCCGTAGAAGAAACGGGGCGATGAGCACAGCCCGGGGTCCGCAAACCCAAGGGCCGGGTCCCCGGGCAAACCCCGTGCCCCTCTTCCTCTCCCCTGCGGCCGTTCTGCGCTGCGAGCCTTCCTACGTGTATTTCACAGGAAGCCCCCACAGTGAGCGGGGGACCCCGGATCCAGCCTGTCTCCCCGCCTCCCGCGCGGCTGGCTGGGGGCGGGGGGGGGGCGTTTTAAGGACGGAGTGAGACGATGCGCGAGCTCTCAGACTGGCCGGCTTTGCCGCCGGCAGCGCCAGGCCACGTTGTCCGTCCCGCAGCCGCAGCGCGGCAGGGCGGCGCTTACAGAGCACCCGGCTTCCCCTCCGATGAATCCCATCAGCCGGGCCTTCGGGGGCTCACGTTCATAGTCCTGGGAGCGGCCAGGACTCATCCCGGGTGTGCGGGCTCTGAGTCCAGCCCGCTCGCCATCCACTCTCCCTCCTTCTAGCTCCCCGCCCTCCTTGGAGGACCTGCGTGAGAGCGCAGGAGAGCCCGGGAGAGCGCGGCGGGAGGCCATGCGCGCTCGTGGGCACTGGGCCCGGGACCGCTGTGGTCGTTGTGGCCGCTGCTCTCCCCGTTTTGCGGCTGCCCTCCCCCAGCAAGGTCACGCCCTCTTCTCTCTGGCTCCATCCGCTTGAACGGATTCTAACCTCCCTTCCTCTTAATGAGGAAAATATACATTAATGAGCTTGCAGAGGGGCCCTGGGGTCTCTCCCGGGGGTGAGACAGCTGCGCAGTGCGCGTGGAGCCTGTGAAAATGAGTCTGTCGTGGGGACGGTGGAGAGGAAATCGCGGGTCCCGCGTGCGCGGCCATCTGCGAAGCTGCGGAGCGACCCTCGGGGGTTGTCTTAGCCCTGAGCTTGCCCCGTCCCCCGGGGACGGCGCTGCACTGGGCTTCTGTTTCAAGAGCTCGCTGTGGGGTGGGGGGCGGTCGGCGGGGCTCGGAGGGCCCGCGGGGGGCGTGGGAGTCCAGCGTTCCTCTGTCACAGTCCCCAGAGCCCCTCCGGCGGAGACGCCTGGCACTTCCAGGCCTCTCACGCCTTGTAGGGTGGAGACAGCAAGTGAAGAAGCGGCGTTTCCGGCGTCCCTGCAGGGTGGGGCCCTCTGGCAGACAGGATCTTGTTTAATTATCAGAAAGAATTCACTAGGCGGGAAAGCCACGCTTCAGGGGTCTTGTGCGACTGGAGCTCCAAACCGGGTCGGGGGGAGGCTCCAGGCCCGGCCGTCTCCCGGAGGCAGAGGAGCTTGTGAGGTGTAATTAGAGTTCCGTTCTAAACAGGCCTGATCGTGGCGCGTCTTCTCAGAAGAAGCACTGGAAGCTAGAAGACAAAGAATTTCTAGGCATCCTCCAAAAACTAATTTTAAAGGAGCATTGTAGACCCAGCCAAACCACCAGCCATGTTGACGATGGAATAAGGCCTTTCTTCAAGGCTGCCCTGTCTTCCCTGGCGCCTGCTCTCAGGAAGCTCCCGAAGGAGGCGTCCCACGCGGACGAAAACGTGAACAACGGAAGGGAAGGCAGGGGACCCGAGGGAGGGCATGCTCTGTAGAAAGCAGGTGAAGGGTTCCCCGGGGAGACACGTAGGGGACCTTCGGGACCACCGCCCAGGGAGCAGTCCTTCCACACGGGAACCGGGGGCGAGAGGGTTAAGGAGGGATGGCCACAAGGAAGCAAGTACGCTGAGGGGTGGCCCAGCCTGTTCCCACGTGCTGGAAGAGCGTACCTGCCCACAGGCCTGGCTGAATGCGGATATGTGCACAGGTAAATTAAATAACTTGGTAATTGCCAACTCCCGGAAACACAAAAATGCGTGCGAAGAGACATGACTCAGCGGCGTGTAGCCTTGAATGGTGCTGAACTCTCCTGGAAGGGTGGGGCGGGGAAGCGGTGTGCAGATGCGGGAGCCGAGAGAGCCGCGGCCCTCCCGTCTGCGGGTGGGGGTGGGCAGCCTGGGTGTGAGACAGAAGAACCCGGGTCTAGGGGAGGAAGCGTGCGGCGTCGAAGTGTAGCGTGGAGTAGCAGAAGGGACGGGGATGAATGAGGAGCTGCCTTCTTTGGGGAAACGGGCTTGGTTAAGACTTTTGAGGGAGGCCGGTAAAACACCGTCCTGCCTCGGTCAAGTTCTGAGTCAACAGAAGAACACAGCGAAGGAGCGGCCAATGGAGAACAACGCGCCTTTGTTACTTTGTCACTTTGTCCAGGCCAAGCTGGACGGGGTCGTTTGCTGTGGGAGCTGAAATGGCTCTGCCGCTTCCTCGCCATTGGCCTGTCCCACGGTCTACCCTGCGGTTCCACCTGCCAAAGGAGAGTTTGAGCCTGCGGAGCCAGACCCCCTGAGGCATCCTGGCTGCTGGCCAGAGAAGAAGGGCATGCGGAGCCCCCCAGAGTGGACCCTCAGTGCAGCGACTGAGTCCCCTCAGCGGGTTCAGTGGCTCTTGTCACAGGCCAGGCCTCGTGCTCCATCTTGGGGTGGAATATGGGCCGGGAGCCTTCAGGGGAAAAACCCTTTTTCCCAGAAACCAGAGAAGGGGGAGCCGGTATCGGCTCCACTGAGAGCTAAGAGCGGCCAGAATGAGAGCAGGTGGCCTCTGCTTTCATTATAAACTTTGTAAATCCCGTTGATAAGAATAAAGTTAAAGCTTTGCTTGGAGAAAAGCATCAAAATGGAGTCAAATTTCACTGGGTTCAAGGGGCGAGCGGGAGTCCTCAGACGGAGAGGGAAGGCAAGGCGCCCCGCCAGGAGGGGGCGGTGTAGGGCACGGCCTGCGGACGTGCACGCTGCTGGCTCGGGCTCCCCGGAAGGCGAGCGGGGCTGCCGGAGGGGCTCCCGCGAGGGCGGGGAGGCTGGAGCCAGGGCCGGAGGGAGCTGGCATGAGGCCGGGAAGGGCCTTGTGCGCAGGCTGAGCTGGGGAGCTTGCATTCTACCCTCTGCACAAGGTGTGTGTGTTCGCGCGGGGGAGAGGGGCAAGGCCAGAGCTGGATTTCGGGAAGGGCATCCTTCCAGCGCCGCAGAGGACGGGAGGCTGCCCCGGCGAGGAGGGCACGGTGGCCTCCCCGCGGGAGAGGGTGATTTGCTCACCGCAGCAGGCTTGGCAGCGAGCACAGCTGTTCGGAGCGTCTGAGAACCTCAGAATGGAGCTGACCATCCTGAGCAGCATATGCCAGAGGCGACGCGCTGCCGAGGAACAAATTTCTGCTCTTAGTTCTGCAGAGCCACGGTGGCTTCGTGCGGGTTTGAGAGGCACGCGGGTTCCAGGTATAAGGAGGCCGCCGCACAGGGCAGGGCGGGGCGGGGCGGCAGGCGCCAGCCGACTGGCCTTCCGGAGCGTCCGGCGCGGACTGCGGGGACCACATGGGAACACGGAGTGCGGGGAAAGTGCTCTGGAGAGAGTGTGGAGAAGGGTCTGAACACACCCAGGGAGGCTGTGAGGAGAAGTAGCACTTCATCTCAAGTCTGGAGGACAAGTGGGGGCCACCCTGGGACAAGAAGTGGATTGCGTTACGGGAGGAGCTGGAGGACCAGTGCTGAGAGGCAACTGGCAGGTCCTTAGAACCCAGAACACGGGGGATGGTACGGAAATACGCGGGGGACAAAGAAGCCAGGGCGAATCGGGAAGGCCCTTGAATGTAAGAACAAAGGACTCTGGGTTTATTCTTAGGCGGCAAGGAGCAACGAAAGCTCCAATGCAGTGCAGGGGTACGGCCAGGCTGCATTCATCAGTTACTGCCTGGGAAGCAGTGTGGAGGGTGGATGGGAGCTGAGAGGTTTGGGACCGATGGAGACCGTCCGGGGGACTCAGCCGTCCAGGTAGGTGACGGCCCAGCCCTGAAGTTGGGCAGCAGCCGTGCCGCGGGGGACAAAGGCTGGCAGAAGAGACCGAGAGACAGGTACGAGGCGGGAAACAGGACGCGATCAGGATACAATCTGGAGCGTCAGTGGGAGGTTGGGGGTCGTTGGGAGAAGAGAGGCAGCATGCGGTCCACAAAAAAGCAGTGACCCGCTCAAGGTCAAACCTCGAACTATCGCAAGCCCTAAGCGCAGAGCCGCGCCAGCTGACTCCCGAGCGGAGACCTTTCCCCTCGCCCACAGCCAGGCAGGGGACCGACGACCCATCCCGGTGTCCCGGCGGCGCTGGAAGGGTTAGTGTGGGTCGGGCGCCAAAAGCCTCATTCCGTTACTTTTTGACATCTTCAAAGGACAGGAACTCCAGCCCAGACAACAGCCCAGGCTTACAAATTAGTCCTTTTAATTCCACTCCAGCTGGAGAGGTGGCTTTTCTCAGCGTCGCGCTCTCTCTAAAGTTGGAGAAGTGAGAAGGAGCGCTCTCCCCGCAGGGAGGCTGTCGTCCGCCAGGAGACAGCGGAAGATGTCCAAGGGCCTCGGTGTCCTGCCTGGGCTCTGCACGTCAGCCAAGCGGGGGCTCCTCCCGCACACTGTGTCCATCCTGGGATTTGAAAAGGCCACCAATATCCAGGCATTCGCTCGAAAGAAACCAACCCCTCTATGGGGAAAAAACACAAAAGACCAAGGGAACATGCAAATGTGTTACTAAATTAATACAGTAACAGGGACTGTGTAATGAACTCAATGACTTGGAAGAGAAAGACAAAGGAACGTACTTGAGCTCCCATGATAAGCCAGGCAGAAGAGAATATGGTTCATGCATAATATCTTCTCTATAACCAAGGAGGTGGGTATCAATGTCCTCATTTTAGCAAAGAAGAAATCGAGATACAGCAAGCTGAAGTGACTCGCTCCGTTTCAAAACTACTGATCTGCACAGTTGGAATTCGCTGCAGGCGTGCTTTGGGGACAGAAACCTCAGGAAACGCCACGTCCTAAAGATGCAGAACAGCAAAGCGGAGTCCCAGGGAGAGGAGGCCGGAGCAGGCACGGTTTCCAGAACCGCAGATGTGCTCTATGGGTCAGGCGGGGCGCAGGCGCGGTCTGGGGGCTGGCTGCCGTTCTGCAGAGGGAATGGGCTGAAGACCCAGAGCGTCTCAGTGAAGCAGAGGGTGCTGGTTGCCATCCAGTTCCTGCTCCATGAAAATCTGAGCTTCCCTGTAACATAGTCGAAGCCTAAGCCAGCGCCCTCCCTCCTCCTTGGGCAGCCACACTTACAGATTCCGGGCAGCGGCTGCGGCCACCGAGACAGCAATCATTTCCTCTCTTTGTCAGGGCCGCGCTGGAAGTCAGTGCGGGGGAGGGCGGGCCTGGTAAATGGTTCACTGGGACGGGCGAGTTCACACATGGGCTGAGATGGGGAGGCAAGATGCCTGACGCCCTCCCGCTCGCTCCTGGTTGATGTTGGCGGGCACCGGGTCCCCTGCTCTGCACGCTTGGCTCTGGTGACGGCGTTTATGAGTTGTAAATCTACTGGGGAAGAGGGAGTTCAGAGCAACAGACGGTGGCGATGCTTTCTCTAGTTAATGTGCTCAGAAGTGGAGTATCGCTGCCATTTGGGCTCGTCGCGAATTCTCCTCGAACGAGTGGGAAGAACACGAGACGAGGGTAGGACCATGGACAGAGCTCCGGGTCGCCCAGCGAGCCCGCGTTGGTGCGGACCCTGAGTCAGCACCTCGGACAGAGCCCCGGCGCCGCCTGGCAGGGCCGTGGCGCTGAGGACTTGAGCCCGCCCTGTGGGCCGCTCTCTGTGGACTGTGTAATGGGAGGAGGGCGAGGGTGGGGGACGAGCTTGTCCTCTGGGCTTTGGTCGCCCGTCCTGCAGGAGGGAGGTTGGAGTGGATGACGGCCAAGCTCGACTCCTGCCCAAAATACTAAGCGCGGCTTGGGTATCCATTTGCCTCTGAGCAATAGAGCTCCGCGTCCATAAAACAAAAATGGCAACCTGTCACATCTGTGGAGCCAACTACAGTCGGAGACACCGCTCCCGCCCGCCCATCCTCAGACCCACACAGCGTCCCTGTGTGTGGGCAGCGTCAGCACTGGTTCTGGAGGTGAGGGACCCGAGGCCCGCGGTCTTGCCCGGCACCAGCTTCCTGTTGTCGCCTGACGAGAGGCCGGGGCGGGGGGGCGGGGGGGTCTGCTGGGTTGCTGCCCAGACGTCACGGCTCCGGAGCCGTGGAGGTGAGGAGTCTCGCACCAACTATGGGACGGGCTGCGGGGGTATCTTCCTCCAAGGCAAATTGTGTCGCGTCGCTGCTCTTGTCTAAAGCCCTGTAAGGGCTTCCCGGGGCCCGCAGAATAAAGCCAAACGGCCTTAGCGAGGTGTCCAAAGCCCTTCGACGTCTGGCCCCTACCTACCTCTCCAGCTGCCGTGCCTGACACTCCATCTCAGGTAGCTCGGTCCCGGCCCCAGGAACCTGGTCATTGCTCCACAAGCCGCCCCCGCCCCCTGGCTCTGGGCCCCTCCACGCTCCATCCTTTCTCCCTCCCCTGCCTGGGGATGGTGACGCGAACGCTCACTCGTCACCAAAACTCACCGCCAAAGTCACCTCCTCTGTGAAGCCCGCAGCAGCTCCACAGGCAGAGCCTGACGCCCCGGCCGGTGCTGCCGCATGGCTCTGTGCGTCCCCTGACCGGCACCTCCGCCACACTGCACCCCGATTCCATTTGCGCACTACCTTCCTGCGGCCTGAACTGCGGGCGCCGCCAGGCCAGGGCCTCTGGTGGACTCACCCCTTCTGCCCGGCCAGCGCTGAGATGCAAACGTTCACGGGAAACATTCATGAAATGAGAGCCTGGGCCCAGGAAAACCAGTTTGCATAGATGACGTTGTGACAGAGGGCTCGCTCGTTCACAGGGGCGCCTGGAACGCTTGGAGCGATCTGGAATCCGGGGGACACACATAAGAGGCGCCATCCGCTACCGGGACCGTCTATCCCACCCTGGCGTCCTGGCCGCTGCAGCTGGGGCTGTTCTCTGTGGCAGGGGCGCTGCCTCCCACGCAGGGCCCTGTCTAGTGCTTCTACCGTGGGGCTGGGGCTCGCTGAGCGGCTCACCCTGCTGCCTGGCCTGGCCGTGAACAGAGTCCATGTCTGCGGTAAATTTAGAGCCTGACATCCATCCAGTAATTCACTGAAGCGTTGCTGAACGCTCGCCAACCTCTGAGCCCTGTGCCAGGTGCAGGGAACACGGAATAAACCAGCCACGGCCGCCCCTTCACAGAGGGCAGCCCAAGGCAAGGGCGGCGGGTACTCCCGACCCGTGAGGGAGGCAGGGAGGGGGGGCGCGGGGGACGCTCAGCACAGGGAGGCTGGCATCTAGTTCGGGGGGGCCGGGGGGGGAAGGAAGCCCCCGGAAGGAGGGAGCAAGGCAACGCTCACTCGGTTCTGGTCCAGGAAGACGCCCTCCCTCCGGGGACTTCTGGGCACCACTGAGACACGTCCTCACGGGCACCGGTTCCCACCAGACAGCGCTCCAGGCAGGGTCGCCTTCCTGGACTAGGAGGAGACTCTGAGGAGCGCACTTGGCCGGGGGCGGGGGAGGGAGAGGGCCTGCGGAGTTCGCTCGCTCATTAAGCAGCCCCCGCTGCCTCTGGGACCCGATTCTCACCGCCACACGTCAGGAGCGTCAGGCCCTAACACCTCCATCAGGACTAGACTCTGCGGCTACTGGGCGTGCGGTCGGGGGGAGGGCGGCGCAGAATCTGCCGACCCGCAGGGCCGCCCCGTGGGCCTGCGGCCCCAGAGGCTGGGCGGACCGCCAGCCCTGGCAGGGTTGGCGGGGCTGCCCCGTGGCCCGTGCCGGGGGTGGGACTCTTCTCAAGGCTCTTCCCGTGGCATTTGGCAGCTCTGCCCCACACCAAGCCCTCTTAGGGGGCCGGCCATGCGCGATCGTTTCTGTTTCATGGACGGGCCGCTGAGGCTGCAGAGGTGAGGTAACTCAGCCAGAGCGAGGGGTCTGCAGAGGGGTGTATCTCCCCCACGCGCGCCGCGCCCGTGTCCTCTGTATCGGGATGTGGCTGTGGGCGAAGCCCTGAGCTGCGCCGCGCAGGACGCTGGGGCGCCTTCTGGGAGCCGCTTGCCCGGGGGCTCCTGGGCGCCAGCCTGCAGGCTGAGGGCAGGGCGCTGCCTCTCGTTCATTTCCGCACAGCCCGCACAGCGGGGGCGCGCGGGGCCTCCGTGAGCATCTGCAGATGATGAGTTCCGGGGGAGGGGGGGAGCCGCAGATCCCAGCCCCGGAGCCCCCCGAGCAGCGTGGGGCTGAGAGCAGCCTCCATGCGCCCGCCTGCCGGTGGCAAAATGAAAGGAGGGACTGGGGCAGCCCGCGGTGCCTGCCGCAAGGTCGGCGGGGAGGTGTCGAGTCCTGCTCCCCAGCTTATCACTCAGGCGCCCCCTGAGCCTCCTGCGTGCCATCGGAAAACAGATGGAATGCAAGCACCCCCCGGGGTGACCGATAATCACACAGAACAACATTTACAAACGGCCCAACCCAGCGCCTGATGCTTCCTTGTTTAACACAGTTTAGCTCCGTTTGGCCTATAAGCACAAGCGAGGTAGGCACAGCACCTCCCGCACAGCGCCCTGGGTGATTTGTCCTTTCAACACTCGGCCCCCGCTGTGCGCGGGCCGTGGGGGACGCGAAGAGAGGAGACGCTCAGGTGTCCCGCCGGCCACAGTCCGCGGCAGGAGATAAGCGGCCTCATCGCTCTCTTGCTTGGCTTCTCTAACGGCATCTGAGCGGCAGAGATTGGGAGGAAAAAATGGGGATGAAGGAGAATGAGCGGGGGGCGGCGGGGGGGGGGGGCGGGGGGAGGCCATACCGGCCTTGCCAAAGAGGATGATTCAAGTAGAACGCGGTACTAATTTAAATCCTGAAATGACTGATGTATTTTCCATGGTGTTTTATTAATCAGTCTCAGATGCAGCACAATTTGCAAATTTCATGTGGCAGCTATTAAACATTTTCTCCTACGTGAGTAAATGAAAGGGATTTACTAATTCCAGCAGACGCTTCATGAATCGGTAATGGGAGCGATCGCTAAACACGGGCTGACCCAGTGAAGCTGCTGGCGACGCCGCCGTGCTCGGATCCCCAGCCGGGTGGCCGAGTCCCTGCCGCGCCCCAGCGGACTCGGGCAGCGCGGACCCAGCTGGGAGGAGAGTCCAGCGGCAGCTCTGTGCCCGGGAGGACAGGCGGGGAGGAAGGCACTGGCGGCGCCATCCCCGGTGGTTCGTGGGCTGCTGAGGCTTTTTGTCTCTGGGACCCAAGCGGAGCTGCTTTGCCCGGTTTTAGGGTGAAGGCCGGTGGGGAAAGAGGCCTCCTGACTCTGCTGGACACGAGAGGCCAAGGTCCCTGAGTGGGTGACCCTCCCATCGCCCCTCAAACAGACCCCTGGGGCCACGGAGACAGCGGCCGACAGGGTGCCCGGGCGCCCAGCCGAGGCGCCGCCACGCCGCCTGGCCAGTCCTCTCCCCTCTCAGCACCCAGTCTGCGGGTCCGGCTGCAAGAACCTCACAGTCGGGCCCACCCGGCATTTTTCTCCCCGGAGGAGCAGTTAGACAGGACCGCACAGGGAGGGCTCTGAGCCGGTGAGGCCCGAGGGAGCGGGGCAGGGAAGGCCGGGGGGCGGCTGCGCGCCTGAGGGAGCACTCGGAGGGCCCCCCTCCGGGGCTGTCCGGCTCTCCCGGGAGACCCTGTGAAGCTCCGAGAGCCACATCGTGGGGCGGGACACGGGTTGGCCGCGCTCTCTTCTGCCTCTGGAAGTTTGATTCGTTTCAGTTCAGTCGGACGCAACTCCACTCTGACTTCACGGCTGTTTACTTGGCATCTGCTCCGTACCAGGCTCCGAGGATGCCGTAGGGAACTGAACGGGCTCTGTGCGTGGGTGATGGCAGATGGGGGTCTCCCTGCGCCCCATGAAGCCCCACTGTGCGCCAGCTCTCACCATCCACATCCCAGCTTCCTTGCAAGTTCAACAAGGCGCCTCCCTTCCCTGCTCTCCCTGAGCGATTCCCACACAACCTTCAGCAACTCAGTCAAAGGCCACCCCCACGGGAAAACTCGGGTCTGCCTCCGCCTCCCAGGCAGAGGGGATCATTTTCCCACACAGCCCCCAACCCAGCTGGCCAGGACTCCGTGCGGCCCAAGGAGCCCTCTCCCCTGATCCATGCCCGTGAGCCCCTTGGATGGAAAACGGGGAGCCAGAGGACTTCCCGGCTCAGCAAATGTTGGCTGAGTGGATATTGTTTCTCGTGGGGGTCTAACATGAGGGAGGGCGCTAAGAAGTCAACACCCACCCAGCCTCCGGCGCCTGGAGTCACGCCAAGCGTTAAGCACAGCCCAGCTCCTAGCCAGCGGAACGCAATTCCTCCGCTCCCATGCCCAGCACTGCCGGCCAGGCTCTCCACGGAGAATCACGGAGCGTGCCAGAAAGCAAGGAAACACACTGTCTGAACAAACAAAGAAGTCACCAGGACCAGCCTCGGATGTGACACAGATGTGAGAATTATCACGCAGGGAATTTAAAATAACTATAATTAATATGTGAAGGGCTCTAATGGAGAAAGTAGGCAGCATAAAAGAACAGCTGGGAGATGCAGGCAGGGGGAGGGGGGCTTCGGGAAAGAACCGCAGGGAGACATGCGGAACGAAAGCTCTGTGACAGACAGGAGGAACGCCGTCGGTGGGCTCCTCGGTGGACTGGCCGCGGCCGCAGACAGAAGCAATGATCCTGAAGACAGGGGACAGGAGCTTTATGAACTGGAGTCACCAAGAAAAAGAATTTTAAAAATCAAAAAAGGAAGCACCCAAAACCTGTGGCACGACCTGAATAGATGGACCGTGGATGTCCCTGAAGTACCAGGGCGAGAAGAAGGAACAGCCGAGAAGAAATATGTGAAGTCACAATGACGGGGACTTTGCAGGCACAGGATCGCAGCCCCGGGAAGCCCAGGTGACAGGCAGGGTCAACACCTGGGACAAGTGGCGGGGCTCGGGGAGGCCTGGGAGCTGGGCCGCCCGCATCTCTGCAGCGCCCGTGGCCACGGCCCAGACCACGTGGGTGGGCCCCTGAGCCGCTGGCCCGGGCTCCACGGCCGTGCGCCCGTGGACTGGAGCACCCGTTGGACACCCTGCCCACGGGGGGATCCCAGAGGGTGTGCCACAGACGCTCCCCTGGTGCTTGGTGGCAGCCACAGAAGCTCCCCTGGTGAGAACTTGGTCCACGTGGCCTCACTGGCTCGTGCACCAAAAAAGATTTTTTGTGCTAATTTTGGGGGACCCACAGGGACCACCAGGAAAGCAGAGAAAGAGACAGGAATTAGGGGAGCTGTGGGGCCAGGACCCCAGGACAGGTCCTCCCCCGTCACCGGGCGGGCAGGGAGAGACAACGCGTGGGCTCCGTCAGCTTCGCCATTGGAACCCCGGGCCCAGACCCCATGGGGGTACAGGAGGGAGGGCCGCCCGCGACAGTGTCCTCCCTGCAGTGTCCGCAGTGAGAGGCGGTGCCTTGCACTTCAGCCCCGGTCGCCTTTAAAGCAGTGACGGATCTGGAGAAACTGATCGCCCACATACAAACGGGGAAAAAAGCTCAGATCCAAAGTTCAAGTCTAAAGGCCGAACGGCTCCCTGGCCTGCACGGTCCCACGGTCTCAACGATACTGAGCCTTTCGCGGCCGCTATTGCTGGGACTCGGGGGCTCTAGGCTGAGCAGCGCTGAAGTCCCGCGCTGGCATGATGGCCCCCTTGTGGTGGTGTTTAGAGGCGGGGCTTTGGGGAGTGACTAGGCAGGGAGGGTGGGGCCCTCATAATGAGACTGGAGGCCTCAGGAGGGACCCAGAGCCCCGTGGCCCATTCCTCCCCTCGAGGACACAGAGGGAGACCCCAGCAGGGGGCCAGGAGCCCAGCCCTGGGCACACACCGGCCTGCAGGCGCCCGGATCCTGGCTTCCAGCCCCCAGAGCCGTGGGAACGAACGCTATTGCCAGGGCACGCTGCTCAGCAGGGGTGCCCGCCATCACGGCCGGCTTCCTCTTCCCAACCGCCTGGGGAGAAGAGAAGGCGCCCGCCCATCTCCCTCTTAGAGACGAGGGTGTTGAGGTTCGGGCACGGCGACTGTCTTGGCAAACGCCACCCGGACGGCTTGCCCCGAGCTGTGGCTGGGTGCTCGCTCTGCCCGCGTTCGCCTGCCTGGGAGGGCCCGCTTCGGGGGCAGTTGCACCAGGTGGGGCGGGGGTTGCCGCCCAGACGCCTCTCGTGTCCTGTGGAACGTGGTTGGCGGTAACATTTGGCACAGAAGGGCTCTCTCTCACGCAGTATCCAGCAGTTAGCATCGCAGAAGAGCGCCCCGATGCCAGCCCGCGGCCGCACGGGCACGGGGGACGCAGCCCGCCCCGCCGGCACAACGCGGTCGGGGTCAGGCGCCCACCTCTGCTCACCGCCCACACTCGCCCAGCGCCTCCTCGGCCAGAGCCCAGCGCGAGCGGCAGCAGAACAAAGACTGGGCTCGTCTCCAGCTGTCTCGTTACTTACTCGTTAAAGCCAAGCACCACCCCCCCCCCCACTGCCGCCCATCCAGCTCCTTTCTCCTGAGTCTTGTCCCACGTTCTGTGCCCCCTGAGTGGCTGGTGGCTGTGGGCAGCAACAGCAGACCCCTGCCCCCTAGAAGGCAGGCCGGGGAGAAAAGCGGGCCATCGATGGAAGCAGGGGGCCTGCTCTGCGTGAAGTACGTTAAATGTCCACGCAGTCAGGCTTCCGGCTTCCGCGGGCACCCCCTGAGGATGGGCCGGGGCCGTGGCCGTGGCAGTGTGGTGACGAAGAGCTGCGTGGGACAGGCGGGAAGGAACAGGGCTCGCACGGAAGTCTCGCGACCGGAAGACGTGGGGCCCCCACAGCGTAACTTACATTGGGCCAGAGAAGCCCAACGCGGTGGCCACGCTGTCCCCAGCACATGGCGTCTGAGAGTAAGCAGGACATGACCCAGCCGGCCGGAGAGTGGGAACCGCCCCCGATGACCAGCTCTCAAAGTCCCCGGGAGCCACATTTCTCATTTCCAATGTGGAAACGATCATGTCCGCCCCCTCTAGCAGAGCCATTACGGACGCACTGCACTGAGGTCGCGAGAGGCGGCTGCCGCCTTCCGGGAAGCCGGGCGGCGGTTCTCCAAAGCCGTCTCCACATGCTCCCCTCAAAGACCTCGTTCCCCTGACAGCACCCATGGGGGGAGCCCCTTTGTCGGGGCACCTGTTGTCCCTGATTTCAGGGGGGCCCCTGCTGCACCGTCCTTGGCCCGAAGGCGCCTTGTCTCCATCCCTTTGGTAAAGCCGCTGCCGGCGGCTCGACTGCCTACCTCCCTCAGCCCCACCTGGCCACGCTGCTCGATCGCCCTGAGCGTGAAGCGCCCCCCACCCCTGCCCTGTGCCCCAGGAGCCTCTTCCCGGCCCTGGGCCCTCCTGCCCTGGGGCCCTCCGTCCACTCCCGCGCGGCGGCTGCCACCTCTGGGTCCAGGCAGTCAGAACCGCGCCACCCACGCCGGTGTCGCTCAGAACTAAAAGAAGGCTCCTTGCTTCTCCCAGAAGAGCTCGGCTTCAGGTCTTTCTAGAACGGTGTCCAGCAGCCGTCTCCAAACTTGAGGCCCTCCTCTGCCTCCTTCCCCCACCCCCAAAGCCCCGCAGAGACTGTGAGGCACCCTTCCCCCCTGCCCAGCATTCACTGGTCCCGTGCTGGTCCCGCGCCAGCCTCCGGGGACAGAGCCGGGATACTGCCGGGAGGCTGAAGGGTTTTGTGCAGACAGCGCCTCCCGGGTCTGAGCCGCGCTCCCTCTCGGGGGTGATGACCATGGTGGGAGGTGACGTGGGCGTGGGCGGCGGAGGTGGTGGCGGGGCCCGGCCGTGGCGATGAGGGGCAGCAGCGGCTCCATCTGCCGCCCCGGCCTCGCCCGCCCTCCTGCACAGGCCCCATGTCCTGGGAGCCTCCCGAAGGAGAGAGAGCGCATCCGTGGGCTAACAGCCACAAGGAGGCTAAACTCTGCCTGATCGGCGTCTCACCCACCCGTGAAGGAAGGGCCGGGGTGGAGAGTGGAGCATCATGAGTCGATTTTCCATCATCTCCTCACCTCCCTGCACTTCCTCCCCCCCCCGCCCCGCACGCACATCCACACGCATGCACACACGCACACATCCACGCGCGGGCACACTGCACCTGCCGTCCCCTGAGGATGGCGTGCTCGGGGCCACCGAGGCGTAAGGCGCGGCTGCGGGAGCCACAGGGCCCAGCTGCAGGCTGTGGGGGGCGCGCCTGCACAGCTGGATGCTGGCGGCAGCTGCTCCGCCGCCCGAGGCCGGGGGGACGGGGGGTCTCTCCTGCGTAAGGCGGGCTGCCCCAGAGAGAGCGTTGATGTGACCCGGCACCCGCTGCAGGGCCCCCCCCCGGGGGGGAGCGGCACGGCCCCCCTGGTTGATGCCCACCGTGGCCAGTCACTGCCCCCCAGGCCCTGGGCCTCTCACGGCCCCTCCGCCAACAGGACTGGGGGCTCATGAGAGGGACATGTGAGGCAGACACACAGGGACACCGCCGTGCGGACAGGGGATGGTGCCTCCAGGCCGAGGGAAGGCCTGGAGCAGGCCCCTCCCCCACGGCCTCCCCAGGAGCCAGCCCTGCTGCCCTCCCACGGGCGGCCGGCCTCCGGGCCTGTGGGACAGCAGCCGCCTGTCGCTTCAGCCGCCCAGCCTGCGGCGCTTCGTCGCGGCCACCCCAGGACACCCACACACAGCTGGGCCTGGGGACAGGCACCCGGACAGGCCTGGCCTGGAAGGACAGGCCCGGCACAGGATGGCCGTGCCCCGTGGGGACCGGGAGCTGGTGCGTGACTGTCCCCTCTCCCCTCCCTCGGTGGACAGGGCCTCTCGGGTGGGAGGCGCGTCCCGGTGGGTCGAGCCCCAGTGGCCCAAGTTGGGTGACCCTGCCACGGGCATTCTGTTGCGCGTCCCCAGAGACAGAGGGCGCGGACCCGCCGCTCTGCGGTGTGGGCTGTGCCGTGACTGCCTCCCACGGCCTGCAAGGTGAGCCGGGGTCGAGCCACCTGACAGCGGAGACACGCGGGGACCGACACCATGTGGCCGGATGGTCGAGGTCACCATCGTCAGTGACAACGCCGATGGCACGCGCCCAGGAGGGAATGTAACGGAAGTGCCACCTCACTTCGAGGGTCTTCTGTCCGAGCCTGTAAGCTCAGCCTGACCTTGGGGAACCCATCGGCAAATCCCGATGGAGGGAAATTCTGAGGCACCGACCAGCCCTCCTCCGAACAGCCAAGGTCACCAAAAGTAGGCGAGGGCTGAGAGACGGTCACGGCCAAGAAGAGACGCGAGGGCCGCCTGTAACGTGGCAGGACCCGGGGACAGAGAAAGGACAGATAAAAACCAAGGAGGTCTTTGGAGTGTGGAGTTCAGTTGCTACTAGCGCACCAGTGCTGGTCCATCAACGGTGGCAGATACGTCACGCAAGATGTGCACAATGGAGCCAACCCTGCGCGGGGTCTATAGGGACTTGGGACTGTTGTCACAACTGGCAGTGTGGTCCATCTAACGTTTTACACGCACGTGCACGCACACCGCCCCCAGCTGCGTTTGTCCCAGGCAGGCGCGAGCTTGGCCGCTGCTGACCCGCCTTCCCCCGGGGAGCCCCTGGCAGCTTCCTCCCCTCTGGCTCCGTGTTCCCTGTCGCATCGGCATGTGGCAACTGGCTTTTTTGGAGAAACCGGTCATGTTGGGGCTGAAAACTTTCCGGTTCGTTTCCCCGCCTGGCTTCAGGGTGGACTGAATCCCACGGGCCCACGCCCACCCCACAGGTGCCAGGCAGAGAAACAACCACCCCACCCTCTCCTCCCCACCCCTCTCCCGGCCCCCCACACAGACAACCGCCCCCAGTGCCTGCTCCGAGGCTGCGGGGATGGCCGGCACACAGTGGGTCTGCAGCCCAGATACGATTCTGCGTGGTGATGTCTCCGGCACCGCCCGCCTCAGGCATCCCCAGGGCAGCTGGGGCGGACAGCGGCGAGCCTCCCTCACGCAGGGCCAGCCGCCTCTCCGATTGCCGCCGGCACCGCCGAGAGCTCCCTCCTGACGACGTGCACGCAGGAAGCGCTAGACGTGGGGCCAAAAGCCGGGCGACCTGGGGTTGGGCGAAGGCTTTTTAAACAAGGCCTGACCGGCGCTCACCCAGAGAGAGGCTATCCTTACAGTGGGCTTCTTCACGCTGCCGCCTCTGTGTCTCAAAGGGTGTCCAGGAAGCAGGCGGCCCAGGGTCACTCGGCTGATGGCCTGGGAGAGGTGACCACAGGCCAACGAGGGAAAGACAAAGAGCCATTTATTAAAAAAAAAAAAAAAATGAGGGGGAAGACTCGAGCAGGACCCACACCGTGTCTGGATCAGGGACCAGCCGGCCGAAACGTGCTGGCGCCTCCTGGGCAGTTGCGCTGTGCCCCCCGCCCCCCGCCCTATCGGAACAGGAAAAGGGGGGGCCCTCAAGGAAGCCCTGGGCCTGTGAGATGGTTCCAGGCGAGTGGCAAAGGTGGCTCCAAGGAGGACAGTGTCTAAAGAAGGCGCCCCAACATGCAAGACTCACGGCTCCACCTCCGGCCAGTGGCTCTGGGCGCTGCAGCCGGTCAGGGGGCCTGGCAGGGGCGCGGCAGCCTGGGGGTCGGGGGGCCTGCAGAACAGCGTGCACACACGCACACACGCATGCACACGCACACCACTGCACAGATCTCCCTCGTGGTTTTCAGGGTTCACCGCCCCCCACGGAGATCAGACAGTGCTCAAAAACGCTTGTGCCATTAATAGCGAATAATAAATGACTCAGAAGATAAAATTAGATGTCGACCTCGTCACAAACACAAAAAATAATTTCCAGATGGATTGGACGTGAAAGGCGGCGTGTCACACAGTTTTTCAAAGCGCTTGGGCAGGAGACTGTTTTCATTGCATCACGGGGAGCGGGGGAGACGACACAGCAAACGCTCCCGTTGGAGGGCGCTAAATAAATGCCCCGTCCGCCCACGGCGAGGCCAGGCACGGGCCGGTCGTGGCGAGGAGCCCACGTGGTCGGTGGCAACGGCGAGCAGGGGAAGCGGACACTTGCCTCCCGCCCGTCGGTGGCAGGGTGCTGCGCCCGGTGACCCTGAGTGTGGCCAGGACATGCCGCCTTGGGAGCTCGCGCGCAGGCTCGTGGGCGGGTGCATAGCTACAGCCCTTTTGGAGAGTGTTTGGCGCTCCCCACGGAAGCGGATGTCACTCGTGCCCCCCGGGGCCCGGCGCGCCGCTGCGGGGCGGCTCCCCACAGCTGTCCCCACACATGTGCCCCAGGCTTGTTCACAGAGTAGGATTTATAACAGCGAACTGTCGACCAAGAAACAGTCTCTGGGGAAGCAGGGAAACGTCGGTTATTCGTGCCATGAAATACCAAGCAGTCGTTAGAATGAGCACTGGATCTATCGACACGGATACGTCTCCAGGACCTGCTAGCGAGTGAAAAAGGAAAAAAAAAATCAGTAGCAAGAGCGTGTCTGCAGGGTAACCCCGGCGAGCCACGTTGAAAGGCACAGGGTAGCGTTGTGCCGTGTCGGCGAGCAGACCCCGACCGCGCACGGCGCCTGCCCGCAGAGCGAGAGGGAGGCCAGTCCTCTGGGAGCGGGTCTCTCTTCTGTCGCTTAAGAGAAATCAGAAGCCAGCCCGGTGAACTGCTGACACCTCTTCCCTTCGGTCGCGTTACGTGTGTCAATTATGTTGTAGCTGGCACATTTATAGGTATCGGACGTCTGTCACCTTTTAAATTTTTTAAATGAAAAATGATTGCTGAAGGTCGGGGCCGCCCGGGGCCGGGGCCGGGGCCGGGACACGCAGGGACGGAGTGCCCAGGCTGCGGGCGGGGCTCTCTCTCCGGGCGGTGCCTGCTCCCGCCCCGCCTGGGGGCCTGCCTCCCTTGAGAACGCCTGGCCGGGCCTCTGCTGGCCCCTCCTGGGCTGTCCCTCACTGCTCTCTCCCCTCCTGGTAATCAGAGGACAGCGAGGGAGGGGACAGATGATGAGCAGGGGCCCAGGTGCCCGCCCCGTGCTGCCAACCCCATTCCCAGGGTCCGGACCGCCCCCCCCCACCCCCGTGGTTTGCCCAGATGCTCAGGAGGCAGCTCTGGGCTCAGCTGGGGACAAGTGTCCTGAGAGAAAAAAGGGGGTGGGGAGGTGGGGACAGGTCCTGACCTGTGAGGCAAGAATGGAAGAAGAGAAAGATCCAGTAATTTGGGAAAATCTCCTTTTTTCGGGCAGAGAACAAAAATTGCCCCAAACCAGGAAGAGCTCGGTGAGCTCGCAGGTCACAGGGGAGGCTGGTGTGGCCGCAGGCAGGGCGGGGTCTGCGGTTCAGGAGCAGGTCAAGGGGACACACACTGAACCCCGCCCCTGGTCACAGGCTGAGCCCTCTCTGCTCCTGGCCACAACACAACACGCTGCTTTGATGAGAAAGACCAGCCAGCTGACGGCGGGGAGGCTGCGCCATGGAAACCGCCTCTGAGCCCAGGCTCCCGCCCCGGCCCCGCCCCCCGCCCCCCCAGGAGGTGCAGGGAGCTCAGGTCGGGTCGGAGCGGCTGCAAACCCACCCCTGGGCCCCTGATGTGATACTAATTGCTCTCAGTGGTGCCCGGTGCTTTGTTAAAAAAAAAAATTTAATGTTGATTTTATTGAAAAACAGAAATAGCACAGCATATGCTCTGACCGTCTCCAGTGCTAACGGCGCTGCCGATGGGCCCTCAGCCCGGCCCTGTCCCCGTGGGGACCCCCAGGAGTGCTGAGGGGGCAGGAGGGCCCCGAGGTCTCGGCGGGGAGGGGGAGGGGCCCTCGGCAGGGGCCAGGGCGGGACGCTCGGGAGCGTCGGCCCTCAGAGCCTTTGCCTCCGGCTCCAGCACTGTTTGTCCGCCTGGGAGTTCTGGGGCCTAGGGATCAGGTGAGGAGGTGACGGTGACCGCCCCGCCACGCTGCTGACCCTGCGGTGCCCATGGCGATGGGGACGGGGACAGGGAAATGGACGCAGCCAAGCTGAGGGCTGGGGTATGTGTCAACGAAGACGCCTGTCCTAGCGCCTGCTGCCAGGCCAGGGCAAGGCTGTCCGGCAACGACCCTGAAGCCCAGCCGCCTTTCCGTCCCGGGCGCTGGCACTCAGGGCGGGGACCCCCCGGGATGCTGGCTCCCGTGTTGGATACAGCCCCTCCCGCTGGCCCCGCGACCTGGGGAAGCTCTGGGACACATCTTGGCCTTTGTGTGCACAGGGCGCTTCAGGGACAATAAGCAAGGCAGGTTTGACTGCGGTGCCCCCGACCCCCGCACGGCTGAGCTGTGACCTGGGGCAGGTGGCCCCACATGACACAGAGCCCCGGGGCCCACAGCAGCAGCGGGGGCCGGGGCACGGTGGGGCCAAGGCATGCAGACTGCTGGGCTCAGAGCCCTGTGGCCGCCCTACGCCCTTGACACCTGACCTCTGACCCCACGCCGTGTCTAACCCTACCCCTCCAGGGCCTGTCCCAGGGCCCGTGTTCCTGGGGGCATGTTGGGAAGAGGCGCCTGGCTGCAGACCCTCCTCCTGACCCTGCCCCCACCCACACGTGCCCCCTCCCACAGGCCGGGAGCCCCGCCCCCAGGCCCTGCCGGGTCCTCTCCCCGCTCAGCCTGCAGCCTCCCCCGCTCTCCGGGCCCTCTCACTGGGAGCTTCCACGCCGACAGCGGCCAAGCTTCCTCTTGCCCCTTTCCCGCCCCCGCCCCGCCGTCCCCTTCCACCTTCTGCCTGGACACGGCTCTGGCCCCAAACCGGGCCCAGCGCTGGCAGGTCCGTCCTGTCCCCCAGCCTCTGCTCAGGCCCCAAAGCGCATCCCTGTTTCGTCGAGTGTGTGCACGAGTGAATAAATGAACGAATGGGCGAATGAATGAGTGAACGAGCGTGTGAACGAGCGTGTGAACGAGCGCGTGCCCGCGTGGCGAGCTCAGGGCTCCCGGCGCGGAACCACCTCTGCAGCCGGGGCGCCTCCCGTGTGAGCCCGGGCCTGGGGATTGGCCTCGTCCACACCGCAGTGGAGGCCTGACGTGGCTCCCTCCTCACGTCCCACGGGACGCGCCTCCGGGGTAACACGGAGGCCGGCTCCCCTCTGGCCCCGAGCCAGGGCCCGGCTGGATGAGGGGGGCCTGTGGGGGTGAGGCGGCCACCCAGCTCTCCCTCTGCCGAGGGCGGGCGAGCGCTGAAGGGCTGTCCCCGCGGGGCCTCGGGGGGGCCCTGGGAGAGGGGCCCTGGGGCCCAGGGGGAGATGTGTGTGCACACCTGCCCGGGGAGGCCGGGCTGAGCTGCTCCTGCGGTTGGGATGCCAGGTTTTTACACCTCGCTTTATTAACGCCTGTTTCTCCTCCTCCAGATTCAAATCGCCTTCCACAGAGCAGCTGCTATTAGCTTCTCCCTGGGGCCTTCAAATCCCCGGTGCTCAGCAAAATCCCCCTTTGATTGAAGCAGCTGCGCTCAGCGGCGGCGGCCGCCTCCCTCCCGGGCTCATCAAAGCCCCTCAAAGGGAAGATTAACTGCCGCAGCCCGTCCGCCCGCGGCGCCGCGCCATTTGCCGCCCAGCCGCGCTCGGCCACGCCGGGCCGCCGGAGACGCGGAATTAGAGAGTGTGGGTCTCTTAGAAGCCCAGGCTTTCAGAAGCACGGACGCATCAAATCTCCCCCCAGATCAGCTTAGGGAGATAGAATTTTAAGGATGCATCCTTCCAGAAGCTTAGACTCTTAGAAGTCACCTCAAATGGTATTCTGATTACGTTTGAGGTAAAATAAGTACATCTCATCTCTGACGCTGTCTGAGGAGCCTAGCATCTTAGCTTGGGAAAAGCCCAGACTTGAGACACCTGTGAGCCATGGAAACCCCGTAATCTGGGGTCCGAGGGAGAGGAGACCCCACGCCCAACCCTCTGGCCGGTGCAGGGCGGCAGTCGGCGAGCCCACGGGCTTCCTGGACCCACTGCTGCTCCCGCCTCTCAGGGCGGGACCGCGGCTGATTGCCGGTGGCGTTAGCCTCGGGTCCCCCGCCTGCCGTCTCATCTGAGCCGGGGGAAGGTACTCTCCATCCACTGCCACTGATGACCCCGGCCCCACCGGAGTCCCCCGAAGGCTGCGACCTGCCCGAGGTCCCGGGAGACGCCCGCCCTGAGGCACTGAATGTGCTTCAGCCTGAAACCATTCACTCCAAGGAGGCCCAGGACCAGCAACACGCCGCACACAGGTGGACACGGCCTCTGGGGCCGGGAGTCTGAGTCACCCAGCCATGTGGCCCCGGGCAGCCCCACCTTGGCGCCGATGGCGGGCAGCTCTTCCTCGGGCAGGAGGCATGGCGCCTGGCCCGCGGGACGGCCGGGACTGGTTACCGGTCAGGGCCATGAGTCATCGCGACCCATCATGGGGAGCTGAGCTGCGTGGTGTGGGCTCCTGGGGACTTCCCCGAAAGAGTGCTCGGGGGAGGGGGTGGAAGGTGCCCCGGGAGCCGGGGACTGAGCCAGCCCTGCTGAGCGGGTGCGGGGGCGGGGAGGACGGCTGAGCAGGGAGGAAGGGCAGTCAGGGTGCCGGCTGCCCTGGCCTGGTCGCGTGGGGTACAGCCGTCAGGCGCTCCTGCCTGGGCTCGGGCGGCAGAGGAAACAGGTGTCCTGGCCACGTCAGGAGGAAGCCCGGCTGGTGGGCAGCAGGGGGTGCGAGGGGTCTTCCTCCAAATTTCCTGTTGGCACCAAGTGTCTGCAGGTCTCCTGGAGCCCTGAGGAGTGTGGGGAGCAGAATGACAATAAACCAGGGGCGGCCTGATATCCAGGGAGCTGGGCCCCAGGGCCGGGGACCCCCCAAAGCTGGGGTGCAAGGCACTGGGCTTCATTTCCCTATGGGGTCAAGGCCCAAAGCAGGGGAGCAGAAATCAGAGCTGTGGGGCGTCAGCGCATGGCCTCCGCAGCAGCTCCGGCTCCGCCCGCCCCCTGCCCCCCGCAAGCGTCGCCCTTCACGACAGAGCTGCAGACTTTCCACCAGCCTGAGGGGCGGGAAGAGAACGCCGTGACCTCCGGCCGCGCGTTCAGCGGAAGGCTGAGCTTAAACGGCGCTTGGGTAGCTCAGCATATTGAAAACACATTAACCCAGCAGAGCGGAGGGTCTCAATGTGGTTTTTAATGACGTTTAAAGTCAAGTAAAGAAAAAATTCTATGACCTCAGAGTAAAGAAGACTTTCAAGCAAAAGTGGAGACAAAAGTGATCCATTTGGACATATGAGGGGGGACCCCAAAAATTGGAATTATCCTCTGGAGGGCAGCCCCTTGTAGTGCAGGCTTCCCCCGCGAGGTGAGTGTCCTAGGAGCCCACCTGGATCCGTGCGCCAGCTGGCGTTGTTGTGAGAGGCTGCCTTCAGCTGCAGGGAATTTTTTTGAATAGCAATGCATTTGCCCATTTCGCGACAGGTGATTTATGAGTGCGCCCCCCACACCGCGCTGAGTGCTCAGCGGTTTTTGACCCCAAACAGCATGACCCCCGAGCCCTACCCTCCCTATTCACTCAGTCTTGCCTCAAACAACTTTTTTTGTTTCCCTGGATTAAAGAACATTTTGCTGATGTGGAAGAGGTGAAACGAAGCAACGGCAGAAGCACTAAAAGACACCAAAATCAACGAGATCAAAAACTGCTTTGAGCAGCACGAAAAGAAGTCTCGATAGGTATATTGCATTCAATGGAGATTGCTTTGAAGTTTAAACATGTAAGCAGAAATACACAATTTTTTATAAATAAATTCCGGGTGTTTTCATGTCCTATCAAATTTGAAAACTTCCGTATGAAAAAGGGCATCACCAATGTTTAAAGATACGTGACTTCCTGAGAAACAGACTTTTGCAACATGTAACAGTATCCGCACTCAGAATTCAGAAAGAACATCTACACATCAGTAAAACAAAAACCCAGTGAGGCAAAAAAAGGCAAAACCCACCAACGGGCAATTTACAAAGGCAGCACCTGGGTCCCAAATACATGTCCGTAGGCGCTCACTCATCAGGGAAGGTGAAGCCAGCACTCAGGGACAGCGCTTCGCGTCTCCCGCAGGCACGAGGAGCCAGGGCGCCGGGCAGTTCCAAGCGCCAGGAGAGTGCAGGGTGCGCGAGCAGATCCCGCCAGACCTGCCGGGGGCCGGGGGCAGGGTCCGCAGGGCGTCTGAGGCCGCCGCTGCAGCGACACAGACAGCCCTGCTCCGCGGGACGCACGGGGACCATCACCACAGCCGTGTTCGCACGCGGCAGGAGACGCTGGACGCCGCGGGGCCGGCCTGCGCGTGGGAGACCCGGAATGCTGAGCGGACAGGGAGACCCCAGAGCGGGGCTCGCCCCACCTTCCCCCTGGGCGAGGGCCCATGCGCACGGAGCGAGGGCACTTTCCGTGCATCCCGACTGCTCCCGGCCGGTGACAGCCGGCCGCCTCCAGGAAGGGGGGTTTCTCATGCGGGTGGCAGGGATATGAGGATTTGAGGTGAACGTCTCTCCGGTTTTCAGGGGTTCCGTGCTGTCGACGTTTTCTCGGTACATCTTGTGCACGTCTCCACTTAAAAAACAAGGAAGCTGAGGCTTTGCTTTTACTCTGGGCACACATGGGGGAGCCGACCCCGTGGGTGGAGCCGGCCGGACCTCAGGAACGGCCGGGGGCCGTGGGGACGTGGCGTCCCCCAGGTCACCGAGCCGAGGCCCGCGGCCCCAGGGACGTCCGTCTTCCTGCTGGGGGTCTTCTCCCCCAGCCCGGCCTGCCGCCGCAGAGGGGTCCCGGGACAAGGGCCTTCGGCTCGCCCCGCCACTGGCCTTGGGAGCGGGGAGGAGACCGCTGACAGCGGGCGCCCCCTGCCGCAGCCCCGTCGGCGCTGCCGGGCGGCTCTGTGGCCCGGGGCTCTCTCCCTGGGGAGACGCCGCCACCCAGCCACCGCCTGGCCGCCACCCCCAGGGGGACGGGCCCCCCCTCTTCCTCTCAGGGTGATGGATGCCTGGAAGGGCCCCCCACGATCGCCATTTTTAAGTGACATCCCCCCGACTGGGAGCCTGTTTGGAAATGACAGCTAATTGGAAAGAGTGCCCAAGTCAACCATCCACAGTTTCCTGTGAAATGTGTTTCATTAAGGCGCCAGCCGGGCGGGCCGGGCATCGCGCCGAGGAGAGGCGGAGGTGCCGGGCTGTGCCCCGGGGCGGCCCCCGTGCCGCGCGACCTCAGACAAGCCATGCGAACCCGCGCCGGTTGTGTCTCCTCACCTGCGAATAAAGCACAGTAACTGCTGCTTAGCCGGGACACAGGATGTTGGGAGGGTCATGTCCTCCTCAGAGGCTTCCCAACACCTGTCCTATACCAGGCCTGACCCGGGGACAGGCAGGGACGCCGACCCCAACAACAGCAACGCCGGCCCTCCAACAACATAGCCACCAGCCGCTGGGACAGCTAGGACCCCAGGAGGGGACGTGGCCGCAGACCTGAGGCTGAGCCTGGGCCACCGTGGGGTCGGCACCCCTCAGTGGGACGGCCCGGGACAGAGCAGGCCCGGGACCGGTCAGCGTCTGCGCCTGGCCCCTCAGGGCAGGCAGCGCCGGGTCCTTGCACTCCGAGCGCCCTGCGGGCAATGTGGCCCCCCGGGCGCCCCTCCAGGCTGACCCTGCTGACCTGCCGCGGGGCACCCTCTGCCCCGCGCGGGAAGGAGGCCGAGAGACAGGCGCTGCCCTCTGGCTTCGGGAGGGGTCACAACAAATGCATAGTTGCTTGACTTTCTTCAAATGAAATTGAGTTTGATACGTCAACATGTGGCCAGGAAGGAGAAACGAATGCCACCGAAGGCCAGGTTGTGAAGTCCACGCAGCGGTCGCGAGCCAGAGCCGAGCGGCAGTGTGCGCGGGGTGAGTTGGGGGGCGTGGGGGGCGGGGTAAGGCGGCGCTGCTGGTGACGCTCACGACGACGTGGGTGCTCGCTCCGGCCGGTGGGGGTGCTCCATGCAGCCCTTGACCCTCCTGGCAGGAAAACGAGCCTTCTGCGCGGATAATGCCACCGCGTGGCCTCCTTGCAGCTCATCTCTGCAGCAGGCTGCCCCTCCAGAGGGGCCCCTCCTCCCCTCCTCCGAGGGATGACTTCCCAAGGGGCAATGCCCCAAGGGGGCAGCCCCCCTGCCCCCCGAGGCCAGGATCCCAACACGCTTGCTTCTCCCTTATTTCTTCATTCCGTTCCCCACGGGGCTCTGCTCTTGGTCATGTAAAGACTCGACGGGATCCTCAACACGCAGCCCTCCTCAGGGACAGCCGTCCCGCCCGTCCCCAAGGGTGACCCAGCTGCAGGCAGGGTTTGCGCCGAGATGCCTTTGGCTCCGAAGCCCTTCGTAAGAATCCTAGCTGGGCAGTAACGCTGCGCGGGGCCCGAGCCTCCCTTCTGTCTGGATTCTGGCACAGAAGGTGCATGAAGAAGGTGGCCCGAATTACGGCGGTCCCCTTCCAGGGCCCTGCCAAAGCTTGGTCCCCAGTACCCCCCGGCTCCATGTGTGTGACGAGCCAACGCCGTCCCATCTCCGGCCTGCTCACTCAAAGCCAGCATCAGCTCCACAGAATGAAACTCAGCCCCGCCCCTACCCCGCCCCCGGCCCCGCTGGCACGCCCACGCAGCGGCGGGCACACCTTCCCACGGCAGCGGCCACGCTGCCGTCTCTCCGGCTCCAGGAGGATCCGTGCCCCACGCATGCTGGCAGTGCTGCCCACGGGCCGGCACTGTGACCCGCGTCGGCGCTGCCTGTCCTCGCGCTGGGCCGCCTGGGGAGGGCGGACGGGTCCACCCCAGGGCTGGAGCCAGCACCCCAGGCCCCCGCCCCCACCTCCCGAGGCAGCCTCCACCTGCAGGCTGGTTTAATCTGCGTCCACATCCAAGACGAGGGGTGGGTGGACGCCGGGCCCGCGACCCCCGTCCACTGGCCCTGGTGGACCCCGTCTGCGGAGCGACAGCAGAGACGGCGGACGGCCTCCCTGTGCGCGTGAGACACAGGCCCAAGTCCAGTCTTGCTCTCAGTCCCTGTCTCTCGCCGGCTTCGATGCGGTAGGTGGCCCTGCTGGGGACACGCACGAGGCCGACAGCCGACGTGCGCCCTCCCCCGCCGCGCCTCGGGAGCGGGCCCCGCCCCACCGGCACCCTGGGGCCCTGATGGGACCCCAGAGCCCGGCCGCTGCCCAGGCTCCTGACCTCGCACTCTGCATGCAGGTTCGAGCCCCTAAGGCCGATGTCGCGCGGTTACAGGCCATGAACACAGCGGCCTACCGTGTGCCATGCGCTGACCCCTCAGGACCCGGAAGAGCCAAAGACAGCGTTTCTGCTCTGGGCTCCGCGGCCTCCCGGGACACAGGCAGGCAGGCAGGCAGCGATGAGCTGTGGGGACGCCGTGGCGTGGCAGGGAGCAGGGCCTTGGAAGGACCGGGGCCCCGTGGCCCTGCCCGAGAGGCCAGAGGTGGCCTTGGAGGGAGGAGGGGGTGGACGAAGGTGCGTGGCCCCCGGCCCAGTGCACACGGGGGGCCGGAGGCTTTCCTGTCCTGCACAGCCTCTCCATCGGTGGCCGCCCGGGCCGCCTGCTGAGGAATGAGCGAGTCGGGACACAGGCAGCCGGTGGCCCAGCAGAGCTGCCTGGGGGTGGGGGGCGTCCGTGGAGCCCTGGCCTGAGCGGGGGCTCTGCCACGGGGCGGGGCTTGCTCCGCGCCCGCCCCCGTCAACCAAGGCTTGGGCCGCACCGTCACGGGCCCTCCACGCCGAAGCTCTGGGGGTCAGCGCCAGCCCCTTCGCTGTGCAGAAGTTGCCGTCCTGCCTCCCCGGGGCCATGAAAGGGGCAAAGCTCCAGGCTGTACAGCCTCACCTTCCGGTCCACTGGCCCAACAGGAGAATATCAGGAAAGGAGGCTTCACAGGGAGGCTTGGGAAGGAGAAGCAGTGATCTCTTCCCAGTTGGTCACATACGGACTCAGGCAAACCTGGGTGGGGACATTCCTGGGGGTCCGGGGCACTGCTGCCAAGTGGGGGCTTGTCCCTGGGCCTCTGCCCCTTTCCTCCGTCCCCCCATTGGTCATAAGGGATAAAATTGCTACTCTACTGGGTGTAGCAGAAAGAGAAAGGAGATATTTGGGAAAAACCTGCCATTTTTAAGAAAAGAGTTTATTTTTAATAGACTACTTTTTTTTTTAAGAGCAGTTTTAGGCTTACAGGACAATCGTGCAAAGCACAAAATTCCGGAAGGAACGTGGAGACGGGTGAGTGACAGTGGGCGCCGGCGGGGTTGTCATCGAGACCCGCCCTCCACCCGAGGGCTCAGGGTCTGCAGGGCTGATGACGAGCTGACATGGGCCATGCTGCCCGCGAATCTTCTCCTGGGACAGTCAGATCCCAGGCCCCTTTCCCCGTTCTGAGAAGTGGGTGACTGCCCCACGGCACCCCCGCGAGAGAGCAGCGGTGTATCGTCTGCAGAGGACAAGAGTGATCAAGTCAGTCCTGGGACACCAGGCCCGGCGGGAGCCGAGCCGGGCGAGGCCGGAGTGGGCGTTTGCCCGCAGGACGTTTGCCTGAGAACCGATCCCAGGGGGCACCAGGAATGTCTTCCGGAAACCTGAGCAGCCGACAGAGATCAAAAGATAGGACGTCAGGGCCCCCCGAGGAGGGGTGTCGCTGAGTCATCCCCCGCGAAGCCCAGAAACGGGCACACACACTGCGTGCAAAGGATCAAGCAGCCCAGCGTCGCGGGCCGTGCCAACAGCCAGGCTGGGGGCCGGGAAACAAGGTGCCGCACCAGCCCGTGGTGGGATCCCGGTTCCCACGCCGACCCCCGCAGCCCAGTTGCCGGCTCCCTGCGAGGCCAGAGTCGACATTTATCCTACAAAGGCCGGGAGGCGCCTCCACACCCTTTCCAGAATTCGCTCCCTCTAAACAGCTTCCTCCGAAGTCGAAAAGAAGGCCAGAGAGCCCCCTGGAGGCCCCAGGCAAGGCGGTGGGGGGGGACCCCAGACGAGGACGCTGGGTGTGCTCCCCATCCCGGCGTTCACAGAGCGGGGCGGGGGGGCTTTGAAATGGAATTAGTGTGAAGCGTATAGAACACTAAGCAAATGAAAAAATAAGGCCATTATCAGCTCCAGGGAAAACCAAGTGTTGGTGCAGGAGGAGGAAAAGAAATCTTGTTACAGGCTCAGCTCCGAGCGGTGCTTACAGTATCGATCCGCAGAAACGGCATTACCACTGCAGGGGCCGGCGGGGCCGGCAGCGGGCGGGCAGCGGGCGGGCGGCGGCGGACCCTCGCCCTCCCCGGCCAAAGCCGACGGGTAGGGCCTCACACTGGAAAGCCCAGTAGCACTACGGTTGCCGGGCAGGAGATGAAACCGCACCTGTGCAGAGAGGGGGCCGTGCGGGGTGGGGCGGCGGGCGGCTGTGGTCTCGGGGCGCTTTGCAGAGCCTGCGGGTGCCGGTCTCATCGCGCGTGTCTGCTCCGAGCCAGGTCTGAGGGTGTCGGGTCGGCTTCCTCAGCAGCCGCAGTGCGACCGCAGGGGTCAGCCCTGCGGGGATGCACGGGCTCTGCACTGGGGCTTCTCGTGTTTTATCTGGAGACCCTACCCCCACCCGGCAGTAGAGGGCGCTGTCCAGGCCCCAGAGGCTCAAGCCCCTGGGCAGAGAATGGTGGGGGTGCGGAAGGGGTCTCATGGCCCCGCTGCCCTAGCGGGGACATTTGGTGGAGACCGGGAGGGGAGGCATCTCTGGGAGCCTGGCCCCAGCTCAGGGGTCCCGGGGATGCCTGGGACGGATGGGGGGGCACGTTGCTCTGGGCCCTCACCTGAGGGTCCCCAGGTCTTCTCAGAGACAGGGACCGGGTGACTCCTGAGATGACCCAGGTGTGAGGGTGGTGCGCGGGTGTCCCTCGGGGGCATTTCCTCCGCCCACCGCCTGGAAGGGGCCGGAGTCCAGCCCAGGGCCGTCGAAGGTGGGACCACGGTCCACAGTCCCACCCTGGGCACCAGGAACCACCAGCCAACCACCGGCGAGTCTCCCCTGTCCCCCGGGGGAACGTGTCCACCTCCGAGGTCTGCGGGGGAGCGCCAGGAGGGTGGGCACGGAACAGGAAGCTCGGCCTGGTGGGACTCCGCTCACACCGCCGGGAGGCAAAAGCGGCCAGCGGGCACCCGAGAAGGGCCCCTCCCGGTCCTCCCCGCGGAGGTGCTGATAGCGGCCGCCGGGCCACCACGCAGACCCCCCGCTGGCTCTGCAAAGGGCCCGGCCGCCAACGGGCTCCCTTCATTCCGCCGTGCAAATTGATTTTCCTTTCCCCTCTCATTTTTTCCCTTTCAACAGTTGGCGATGGAAGAGGCTGGTTTTAAATCAGGAGAACGAGACCTCAGGACTCCAGCTGAAATGTGGCAGCCGCTCGGGGAGGCGGCTGAGGACCGCACGGCGACCTCGCGCGAGGCACAGCCCGGCCGCCTGCGAAAACACGAGGACTGTCCGAGGCTGCCCGCTGCTGCGTTTGGGGGTCGTTGTTCTCAGAACTGACAGCGCGCGGGTCGGGGTACAGGGGGCCCTGAGGAGACACGGAGGGACTAACGTGGCGGCGCTTCCACGGTGCGCTGACCTCAAGTCAGCGACCAGCATGTGGGATCGCCCCTGAGTCAGGGAGGACACGGAAAAGGCCCTCTACAGGCAAAGCTGACTGCCCTGAGGCAGAGAGGGGGCCGGGGGTGGGCGCTGCAGGTCCTGGGGACAGGGGCCCAGCCGGTGGTCCCAGGACCGTAGCAAAAGCACCAAATTTCCGAGCAGGAACGATCCCTCCAGCCTGACACTCGTTTACCGACGTGGAAGGGACTGGGGTCCAGGGGCTCCCCGGCCCAGGTCACAGCACGGCCGGGCAGAGAGAGGGCCGGATTGAAGGGCTCTGACCCCAGGCCTGCCCCTCCCTCGACCCTGCCCCTCCTTCATGTCTTCGTTGCCGGGAACTTGACAACCTGTAAGGGACTGGCTTGCTGCTGGGAAGGGTGAGTCCTGACCGCTCCTTGGAGCCAGGAGCCTGGGCCTCCTGCTCTGCCTTCCCTCTGCAGGGACGGCCCCTCAGAGCTCCCGCGCTCAGCGCCCGCCCCGCCCCACGCAGCCCCCGGTCGGCCGGCTGGCGCTTCCCGCTCCCTGCCGCCTCTCCAACGGAGACTCGCCCGCGAGGCCGGCTCGAAACTCAATCTCTTCTGAAGGCCGGCTCCCTGGTCCCCGCTGGCCTCGCGTCCCCGTTCGCTGTGTCGCTCTGGGTCCGAGCACCGCCTCGCAGAAGCTGGCCCCTCACCTGCACGACACGGGGACCTGCAAGCGGCTGGGCTGCAGGCCAGGAAGCTGAGAGGCCGTTTCCTGAGCGAAAGCCTCCAGGGGCAGGACGGCGGGGAGGCGAGCGAGGCAAGAGACGCGCTTCTTACACGTTGCGTGAGGAGAAGGGCCGCCCGCCGCCACCGTGGGCTGAGCGGGGCCCCAGAGGGGAGGTAGCCTGTGTTGAGGACACACGAAGTGTCAAACCTCTACTCTCGTGCTACAGGTGGCACCGCCCAGCCCCCCGCCGGGGAGGAGGTCTGCTCCGGGGAGGGCCGTGCCCAGGGCTCGCTCCTCACCCCACGCGGGAGGAACCGACCGAGGGAGGAGGGTGGGGTCCCAGGGGTTCCAGAGGCTGCAGGGCATGCTGGGGACTCCGGGCGGCAGGGCCTCCTCTCACGTCCGTGTAGCCACGACAGCTGCACTGCCGTCACCAGGCCCTGGCCCGGTGCGTCCCTGGTCCGGTGTGACCCTCGTCCCATCCCCGGGTCCCCATGGGAGTGACGGGAACAGAGAGGCCCAGGCATGTTAGACGACTGGCCCCATCCACGGAGCATCGGATCCAGGGCACCAGAGACCTGCACACACCTACACATGTCCAGCATCACTGGTCTCTGGGGACTGACGTGGCCAGCGGGCAGGGACTGTGTCTGTCTTGCTTGGCATCAAGCCTTGTGCCTTGGCTGCCCCTGCTTGGATAGGCGTGTGTGAGAGAATGGGTGGGTGGGTGGAGGGATGGAGGATGGATGGAAGGAGGGATGATGGATGGAAGGATGGATGGAAGGCGGGATGATGGATGGAAGGATGGATGGAAGGATGGACAATGAATGGAGAGATGATGGGTCAATGAATAAACAAATGAATAGCTTTCTCAGTCCAACTCAGTGCCCAGCTGCCCCCGCCCCTCAGCCTGTCCCCAGCTCCTCTCCCCAGCCCTGTCCAGACCCTCAGCAGCCGCAGCCTTGGGCAGGGGGAGGGTGCTGTGTGAGCCTCGGCTCGGTCCCTCTGTCCGGCCTCCTGGAAGCAGCCAGGCTCACTGCATACAAGGAGCATTTGGCCGTTGCCTTCCTCTTTCCGTTTGGCTCTGGAAGGCTGGCGCCTCCCCCACTTCCCTGCCCAACGTCCCTTCTCTGCAGAGGTGCAAACTGGCTGGTAGAATTGCCGTGGCCGGCGGGGGTGCGTGGGGGGCCGTGGGGGCACATGCTGGCCTGGGGCTAATGCCCTGCTCTCACCACATGGCGGAGGCGATGCCCTTGAGTGGCCGTCACAGTTTTCCCTTTCCCCTAATTAAACGATAGCTCGGCCAGCGCGGGGGCAGGGCCGGGAGGGAAGGAGGAATTAAAGGCTTTCGCCTGCAGTCTCGCTGGCCTTTCTGTCCAGCGAGTGGAAGCTCCCCCGCACGTCTGCTGCACAGAGATAGGAGCAGCGGCAGCGGGCAGCACCCCCGCCCGCCGCCCCACCCCCGCACGCGGGCCGGAGGCAGCTCCAGGGAACACGTGGGCTGCTCCCGCAAGCCCAAGGGCCAGCCACCCCGAGAAGAGCACTTGGCAGACGCATGACCAATTCGCTTCCTCTGTTGTCGCCCTGCTCCCCTCCCACAGGGGCCGCCTGGGGGGCCGCGTGCTGCTCGAGGCCTGTGGGGGGCGGCCGTGCGGACAGCTGCGCCCTTCCCGCCAGGCCGGGCGCCACTGTGAGGACGCTGCCGTGTGCAGGGCCCCGGGGCCGGCAGGTCTGCTGGGGCTGCCACGCGGGGCTTCCTCCGGGGTCTCCACAGCCCTGTGCCGTTAGGGCCGCTCCCCACCCCCCGTTTCACAGCGGGGGAAGCTGGGCTGTGCTGTCCCACTGGCTGGCACCTCTAGGGTTCCCTACCGAAATGACCGCAGCTCCCTGCAAGGGAGGGAGGGAGGGGGATCGGAAATGGGGAACAGTGTCCAGCAGCCTGTGCCTTCCCTCGGGAACCCCTTCTGAACCAGGGACCGAACCTTCCAGAGCCCAGGGACAGAAAGGCAGGGGCGTGGAGGGGACCCAGACCAGGTGTTCCTCTCTCTCAGAGGCCGAGCTGTCTCGTTCTTGCGGGGGACGAAGGCCCGGGGAAGGTTGTGGGAATGACCGCTGGGGACCAGCAGGTCTGATGACCCCGGCGCCCACCTGCGCGGTTTCCGGCGACGGGCGGGCGGGCTTCGGCACTCCGGGGGCGGCGGCCCCTCCGCCCAGCGCTCTCCCAGCGGCAGCCGGCTCCGAGCTCTCCTCCGGGTTGATGGGGCTTTGCTGCGGCTCTGGCCCCGGGCCTGGGCCAGACGCAGGGAGGGGCAGCCGGGCTGTGGCGTCGGCAGAGACCCCCCCCCGGCCGTGTCCCTCGTGCTCAGCAGCAGTGAGGGGCCCATGGGGCTTCCTGAGGGGATGGGCCGATGGGGTGCCCTCGGACCTCGCTGCATGAGGGCCTGCTTCTCCTTGGGACACTTGGCTTCCACCCCCCAGCTCCTGATGGGGCCTCAGCGTTGGAGCCTGGAGGCCCGGGGGCAGCCGTCTCGCCCTGGCAGGGCGCCCCTCTGCCCCGCCATCTGCTCTCACCCAGCGAGGCCTGCCACTCAGGGACATCGTGGCTCTGAGAGTCTATCTGCGCTTGCGTGGCCCGTGAGCCAGGAGCGACCAGGCCCCTCCCAGCTCGGGCGCCGTCCCCTCCCCCACCCACCTGGAGGCTATTGTCATCGACCGGACTTGGCTGCGTAGCACCCCCCACCCGAAATGCAAGTGTCAGATTGTCAGCCTCCTAGGTGTTTGTCCCTGTCTAAAACAGAAGCTCCCAGAAGACAGGGTCCAAGCAGGCTGGACGGGCCCCTCGAGGCACCGGGGCCGATAAGCCAGGGTCGAGGCCGCGGGCTGCTTGGGGGACGGACGGGGGAGTGAGTGAGTGAAT
The DNA here is from genome assembly GCF_021234165.1 of Pteronotus mesoamericanus. NCBI lineage: Eukaryota > Metazoa > Chordata > Mammalia > Chiroptera > Mormoopidae > Pteronotus > Pteronotus mesoamericanus. Next base: position 45,675,338 of record NW_026555309.1, on the reverse strand, counting down.
GAACCCCTCGCCCCCTAACTCTGTCCTCCCAAACCTGGGCCACCTTCTCCTTGGGGAGTCCCTCACCCTTGACAGGGTGTTTGAGACAAGGAGGACGGGGACCGGGACCCGGAGAACGAGGTGGAGACCACTCGGGACGTGGCAGGGCTGCCGGGCGCCCGGGCGGGGCTGGGCAGGCCCAGTGTAGGGGGGCTCGGGGCTGGCGGGCGGCACAGGCTGCAGAGGCCGAAAGAGAAGAAGGCGTGCGAGCCTTTGCCCCGCCCCAGACGCCGCGCCGGGGCCTCGTCGTGCCTTCCGTCCTGTGACCCTGCAGGGCCGGCCAGCCCAGCCTCAGTACCCTCACTTGGTGAAGGAGACAAGAGTCCTGTTTGCCCTGGGTCACCAGCCAGTCGGTGGCAAAGCTGGGACCCAAGGCCAGGCTGGTGGCTTTTCTCTGGGTGGCGGGGGTGGGGGCTGGGATCCTTCCTGTGCTCAGGGAGCCCCAGGCCCCGCGTCCAGCCCCGGCGGCCGCCTGCCCCTGCCTGCTTGGCCCGGGGGCGTCCCCGGCCCAGTCGGCCCCCGCCTGTGTCTGGGCACGGCCGCGGCCCGGGTAACCACGGCAACGCTGACCCGTGCCCGGATTTCCCGGGGGCAGCCGGGCAGGGCCGGATGGCAGGGCTGCCAGAGTCTCGGCGGGCCGGCCAAATTCCAGCCGCTTATAGATCTCGCAGCACGAGGCCCTGCGGCCCCCGCCCTCGCCCCCCGCCCGTCTCCTTTGTCCAGGACACGATTGTCGGGCCACCTCGCCCCTCCTGCAATCAATTGCTTTGGGGACTGCGGCCTGCTGCTTGACTCCTTCCCTTCTGTGTCTCACCTCCAAATAGGGTGACAGCTGCTGGCACAGCCTGTGCATGTGCCCCAGATGGGGGCCGGGACCTCGAGCTCAAGGCCCTGCCCCTGCCAGCAGCTGTGAGCCTCAGTTTCCCTGTTTCCCAAGTGCAGACGGAGCCAGGGCTCTGCCTCTCGGTTAATCATCTGCTCTGTTTAATTCAGCTCCATGTCTCTCGACAGGGATTAGACACATCCGAGCGTGTCTGTCACGCATGCCAGCTCACCGTCAGGCGAGGAAGCCAGCGCGGCAGGAAGGGCAGGCGCGGGCGTGGCTGGGGCCCTGGGCAGGGCCAAGGGCCCGGCGCTCAGAGCCCCGAAGGAAAGGGGCCCTGTGGCCACTCACGAGAGCAACCGATGATCCAGGGCTTGCTCTGTGCGCCGGGCGCTGCTCTGGGCTGCCGAGCCGGACCCCGGGTGCCCCTGGGTCGGAGGCGTGGCCAGGGTGCGCGGGCCGCCCCGCCAGTGCCGAGAGGGCAGCTGCTGGGGTACCGGTGACAACGGCGGTGGGGTGTCCGCGGGCGGGACACACCACGTCTCTCATCTTTTCATTCCTGGCCTGCGCTCTGCTGGACGCGTGCTGGCCGTACCATCGCTTGTGGAAGAGGGGTTTCTGCCCCAAGTTGCCTGGAGTTGGCCTCAAATAGCTGTGATCCCCTTTGACCATCCCCAGGGAGTGGAGGCGAGCTCAGCAGGGAGGTGAGAAGCCCTTGTAGAGATGAGAGACCAAGGCAGGGCGGGGAGGCCGGCGGGGCACAGGCCGGTGCGCAGGAACCCCCTGGCCTGGGCTCCAGTCTTGCTGGGGGTGGGGGGTGCTACAGGAAGGGGCAGCATCGCCTCTTAGGGTGTTTGCAAAGACCAAATAAACAGGACGTGGAAATGCGAGCAGCGTGCTGGGCGTGCGGCGCGGGCCCGGGGAAGAGCAGGACCCCGGCTTCGCCACGGACCGAGCAGAGGTCAGGGCCCAGGGTGGCCGGCGGGCGCCACACGGATGCTGCGGCCCCATCCACCGCTGGCAGGCGAGCCTGGGGCCGGCCCTCCCCGGCGGCCAGGGAGGAGGCGCGGCCTGGAGCAGCGCTGGCCTCGCAGCGGTCCCCAGTTAATAATGGATGGAGTCCCTTGATCATTTCGCAGGCGCCGAGACCTAACGGGGTGTCTGTGGCTGTAATGAGCTGCAACGACAGATCAGAGCCCAGCGCCTGCTCGACAGCAGAGCGCGCACTGGGGGGTCAGGGGCCCTCGGCTAGCCAGGGGGCCCCCTCAGTGCTGCTGGGTGGCCATGGTGGTTTCCAGGGGGACCCCGTTTAACACCTGCTGTGGGGCTTGGAGGGAGGGGCCCCAGCAAGGCAGGGCGCCCTGCTCCAGCCCCGCACCCGATGGCCACGGGACCCACAGAGAAGCCCGCGGAGGGGCCCCTCAGCTGGCCTGGACGCGTGTCAGCCTGTGTCTGCACCGTCACGCGGTGTCCCCACCGCCAGGCCTCCGAGCGCCTAACGGTCAGCAGTGACGAGGGGGAGGGGTGGCGGCGCTCAGCCGCTGTGCAGGGTCCGCTGGGGCTGACCTGGGCTGGGGGACCGGGGCCAGTGGCTCAGAGGCAGGACTCAGTGTTGCCGCCTCCCAGCACACGGCGGAGCCCCGGCCCCTCTAACGTGACCCCCGCGGGACAGCGTCCGCAGTCCCGCTCGCCGGGTGCGCGGCCGGGCCGGAGGCTGCAAGCAGCATGCAGGACAGGGCGGTGCGGAGCCTGGGACTGCGCCCCGGGCCCGTCCAACGAGGGGAAGGAGTACGGGGGGGAGGGGCCGCTCGAGGGAGGCAGGGGCTCTGCCTCCCCCACGCCACCCAGGCCGACCCTGGCACCGGGTCAGCCAGCAGACGCAGCCCCGCCTGGAGGGGCAGAGGGAGTCCCAGTGGCTGGGGTCCCCAGCGGAGCCCAGGAGGCCGGGGTGCGGACGATGGAGCCTCGCAGGTCTGTCCCTGCCTGGGAGGCTCCCTCCTCCTCCCCTCCTCCACCATCCTTACCCTGGGCTCCTTTGGCCTTCAGACAAAAACCAAGCCCTTGGGGACACCCCAGTGCTGAGTCTGGGTGTCCCCAGAACGTGCCCGAGGTGCCCAGCTTCCCACCCCGCTCCCCCAGCCACGGCACCCGGAGCCTCTGTGTTCCCGTCCAGCTTCTGGGCAGGCCCCCGGCAACTGCTGCCCCAGGCCCCTGTCTTCGGGCCTGGCCTCCTGCGGACACCTGAAGCTGACCTGTCATGGCAGAGGTGGCTGTCGCCGGCCTCTGTCACCTTCCCATCCCTCTCCATCTCCTTCCAAAGGTAATAGCCCGCGGGAACGGGATGTTTATCATTCCCAAGCCTCGTCTACTTTCACCGCGTTTTTATGTTCCCATAAACAACCCAGAATGTCCTTCTGCAGGGTTTTACACTTCACGTAAATAGCGCCCGGCCCTGCACATGGAGCTGCAGCCGGCGCCCTCCCTTGGCCCCCGAGTGCCCGCCGCGGTGCCCAGGTGGCTCTGGTTCCGTCCACCCGCCCGGCCCCAGGCCTTTGGCTGATGCGCCGACCTCCTGCGATGGACAGGTGGCTGTGTGGCATCCCTGGAGGGCTGCAGTGACCTCCCCGCACACCGCTGTCTGTGCACGTCCCGAGGAGTGTTCTAGAAGCAGCCTTGCTGGGTGTGCGCCGTGAGGGGCTTCACGGACATACTCGTCCCCCCGTGGGGAGGTCTGCTGTCCGAGAGCCCTGGCCCGCACCCTCAAGTCCCTCGCTGCTGGCCGGCTCCCCGCTGGGCCGACCGGCTCGCTCACTCGCGTGAAACGGCATCTCTGTGAGCTCATTGCTGTTTTTCTGAGTGATAGGGAGACAGAGCTTCTTTCTATATATTTATTTGCCACTTTGTTTCTCGTTTGTGAACTAGCTATTCAAACTCTTTACCCATTTTTCTAGAAGGCTTTTCTATTCTCATCTGTGTAGATGTTCTTTATGGTCTAGAAGCTAATGTTCTGGGCTTATGCGCATGTAAGCCACCGCCCTGCTCCGCCCGGCCGGCCCGCCGTGTAGCAGGGTTTCGGGCTTCCTTTGGCGCCCGCTCCCTCCACGCGCCGCCGTGGGTGTGAGGCGTCTCCACGGCGCTGCCTGCATCAGTGCCTCCTTCCTGCTGCCGAGCCCTGGTCCGTTTGATAGGCGGGTGGGTCACAGCCTGTCCGTCCACTCACGTGCTGATGGGCAGCTGGCCTGTTCTCACCTCGGGGCTTTTAGAAATGAAGCTGCTGTGAACATTCGTGGGCGCATCTTGGCTTAGACGCTTGGGGACGATGGCTGGATCATGCAGTAGCCGTCAAACCGTTGCGCCCAACGGGCCCTGCCAGCTCGCCTTCCATCAGAGCCCGGGGGAGCTCCTAGTCTAACCCTCGTGTGCGGGGGGGAGCTCCGTGGCAGGTTAATGTACATTTTCCTAACGACTAACGTTGTGAGCAACTTTCCCCTTGCTTATGTGCCATCCCTTTCTCTTCGTTGAAGTGTCTATTCAAATCTTTCACCCATTTTTATCGTCTCGTTGAATTTTGAGAGTCCTTCATATATTTTGGATAAGAGTCCTTTATCCACGAATATGTGACATATAAACAATTGTTGTCAGTCTACGGCATTTATTTCCCTTCTTTTGACAGTGCCTTTCGAAGAGCAGGTGCCTACAATCTTGATGAAGCCCAGTTGGCTCTTTTGTTGCTTTTGTGGGGTTATTGCTACAAGATCTTTGCCTAAAGTAAGGTTACAGGTGCTTTGCCCTCTGTCTTCTTTTAGACGCTATCATTTTGCTTTGTGGTCAGGCCTATGGTCCATTCGGAGTTAATTTTTACATACGGTACCAGGAACTGATCGAAGATTCTCTTCTTTTGACATCTGGATGTCCAGGTGTTTCAGAACTATTTGTTGAAAAGACTATTCTTCCTCCACTAGATTGCTTTTGTACCTTTGTTGAAAATCATTAGCCCACGTATGTGTGGGCCTATTTTTGGACTGACTGTTCTGTCCCACTGACACATTTGCCTGCCTTTCTGCCAGTGACACTCTGTCTTAATTACTGTAGTTTTATAATAAGTATGGAAATGACACAGCGTTAGCAATCCTGTGTTCTTTTTTTGTAAGTAGTTTTGGGGGCCCTTGGATCTTTATGTTTCCACATGGATTTTAGAATTAGTCGGCCAATTTCTTTTTTACAGAAACAGCTTAGGTTTTTATTGGGATTGCATCGACTCTATAGATCAATTCTGAGAGGATTAATAGCTCAACAATATTGAGTTTTCTAACATACATACAGGTTATATCTCTCCATTTGATTTATATCCTGTATTTCATTCAGCAATGTTTTATAGTTTTTTAATATTCAGGTCTCTCATGCCTGTTATCAAATTTGTTCCTAACTATTTCACATTGGTGCTATTATAAATGGTATCATTAAATTCAATTTCCAAATGTTTCTTTCTAATACCTAAAACTACAATTGTTTTTGTATATTGAGCTTATATCCTGCAACTTTGCTAAACTCGGTTATTAGTGCTCCCAGGGGTGTTTGGTTTTTGTTTTTGTTCTTGTAGATACCGCTAGATATTCTGTGAATATGACATTTTACTTATTTTTTCCAATCTCTTATTTCCTTATTATGTTTCATTGAACTTGCTTGAACTCCCACCGCAATGTTAAATAGAAGTCATGAGAATAAATATCATCATATACTTCCTAATCTTAGGGAGAGAACGTTTAATCTTTTATGGCTAAGAAAGATGTTAGTTGCAAGTTTTTCATAAATGCCTTTTATAAGGTCAAAGAAGTGTCCTTCAATTTCTTATTTGCTGACAGTTTTTGTTATAAATGAGTGTTGGATTTTGTCAAATACCTTTCTTGTCCAATACTGTTGGGATGATTATATTGTCTTCCTTCTGTGTTTGTTAAGACTGTAAATTAAATGAAATCAACCCTGCGTTTCTGGTGGGTAATCTCCACATGGCCATACTGCGTGGTCCTTTTTTATATTGTTGGGTGTGATTGGACACAATCAGGTGGAGAGCTTATATCTCTCCATGCATAAACGGTACCGGTCTGTAGCTTAGCTGTTTTAGCTGTTTTGTGACAGCTCTGCCTGGCTTTGGTGGCAGAACACTGTGAGCCTTGGGGACAGAGCTGGGGAGCATCTAAGTCGTTTGAGCTGCTATAACGAAACGCAGAGACTTGGCAAGGGGCTTATGAACCACAGGTGCTTATTCCGCACAGTTTCGGAAGCTGCAAGCGCAAGGTCAAGGCGCCCGGCAGTTCCGTGTCTAGGAGGGCCCGCTTCCTGGCTCAGAGATGGCTCATAGCGGGTCCTCACGTAGCAGACAGGGGTTGCTGTAAGGAACCCGCGTGGGGTCCCTGTGATGGGGGCTCTGCTCTCCCATCCTTGGCATTTCCTGGGGGCCTGCCCTCAAATGCCATCGCCCTGGCATTAGGTTTTGCTACATGAATTGGGGGTTGAGGTCTTAGCAGGAAGTATCCCTGTCTCTTCAATTTGATAGAAGAGTGTGTATAGAATTGATATTATTCTTGGTAGAATCCACCAAGGAAGCCCTTTGGAACTATAGTCTCTGTGTGAGAAAGTCCTTAACTACAAATTCAATTTTTTAAATAAATATAGGGCTATCCATGGTTATCTATTTCTTCTTGAATGAGTTTGCATTTTTCAAGGAATTTGTCCACTTCATCTAAGTTGTCAAATTTATTGGTAAAAATTGGTTCATGATATGACTTTATTATTGTCTTAATGTCTATAGAGTCTGTAGTGAAATCGCCTTTTAAAATCCCTGATATTGTCATTTGTGTATTCTTTCATTTTTTCCCTAATTAGTCCGGTTAGAGGTTTATAAATTTTGTTCATCTCCTCCAAGAACTAGCTTTTGACTTCGCTGATTCCCTCTGACGTGTTTACATTTTCTGTTTCATCGATTTTCAGTCTGACGCCGGATCTCTCACTCATTCTGTTTCCTTTGGGTTTAGTCACTCTCCTCTTCCTGGTTTCTCAAGGTGAAACCTGAACACACTGAGCTTAGACCCCTTTTACTTCCTAACACAGCCGCTTCCTGCATGCATTTCCTCCTGAGGCCTGCGAGAGCGGCATCTGCCATACTCTGACATGTATTTTTATGTTACTGTGGCCCAAAATGCTCATTTTTCTTTTGGCCCGTGCACATGTTAATTTTTGGGCATTTAGAGATGCTTCCTACCACTTCCTGTTGTTTCTGGTGGGAGGTCAACCTGCTCCCCGCCGATTCCCCTTTGCTGGGAGCCGAGCCTCTGGGTCGACGGCACATCGCCTACCGACCCCTCCTGTCCTCTGTCATCGCGATGGGGGTCCGCGCCCAGCCGTCTTTATTTACCTGGCTCAGCTTCTGAGAGGGCAATTCTAACCTGAAGACCAATGCGGGTCTTCATTTCCCCAAGATTCTCGGTCCATACGCTGTGTCTCCAGCGATTGCTTCTGCCTGGTCCTTTCCGCGGGAGGCCTCCACCACGGCCCCACCCCCGTGGGCTGTTTGATCTCTCAGTCCCGCTGCGGTGCGTTGCAGGCGGACGCTTGAGTACGGTCACCTGGTTCCTCCCTTCTGAGGTTAATGTCATCCTCTGCGCTTCATTTTTGATGGCTGTCTCTTTGTTTATGCCCAAGGTTTTTATTTGGCTATAATTCATCATTTGATCATGTTTCTTTTCTGCTTTCCGCCCATAATTTATTTTTTTCTGAAGAAGACTTATACCTTCATTAATCTCTTCAAGTAACCTAAACACACTCATTTTAAAGTCTTCCTCAGACTTTCCTGTAAACTCAGTTTTATCTGGAATGAATTCATGTTCCCGTGGTTGCCATTTTCACTGGCTTTATTGACAGAGGCCAGACTGTCACCTGGTGCTGAGAGGTAGGAGTCGGGGGCGAAGCTTGCCCAGACCGCCAGCCGGGAGCTGCCTCGCAGGGACACAGCAAGCCCCGCAGGGGGCAGCGCCGCCCTGAGCCACGCCGGCCACCTGCACGGCCGCCCGGCTGAGACTCACTGCACAGAGGGGCCAAGGGGAACGGTCGCAAGAGGAAAGTCAAAGGCTAGCTCAGGCATTACCCACCCCCCTCCCCCCGCCGCCATCATATCTCTCTGCCTGAAAGAAATACCAGGAGCAAGGCAGGGAGGCAGCCTCCCGAACTGGAAGCTGACACACTCCCTCCATGGAGTCCAGCCCGCCATCCCCGCCTTCCCTCGCAAGCAAGCCCGGCACCGCGTGGCCGCACACGGTCTCCTCCCGCTTTGTGCTCGGTCTCCCCAACCCCCTCGCCCCCACGGACCCCATCCGCCGTGGCCGTCTCCTGGGCCAAGGCAGAGCCCGCCAGCCCGTCCGGCGTGGCCCTGGGCCCTGAGCCACCTTTCTTGTCTCTGCGGTCGCTGTGCATTCTGGGATTCGCTTTGCAGGCTCCAGGGAGTGTCGGGTCTTGTTTGTTCTCGTTCCCTTTCTTCTCTCTCGGCCTGGTTTCTGGGCGCCTCTCCCGTCCCCAGCCCAGGGCCACGGGCCAGGTGTCATGATGCAGGGGGTCCTGGCCCGCAGGTGCCCTCACAGGCCTCCTTCCGCTCCCCTGGGCGTCCAGCCCCGTGACCACACCGGATCTGGGTGTGTTTGCTGGTGGCTGTCGTTACAGGTGGGGGAGGCGGGAGGGGCCGGCGGGTCTCATTGTCCCCGGGACACGTTTAGTGCCATTTACCCGTGGGAGCTTCGTGCCCATCCCCCTCCGCCTGCACTGACCCTGAGCCCAGGGCGCCTGTGGCTTGGGCGCTGTTCACCGCCTTTCCTTTCTTTCCCTAGAGGATATTTGACTACTGCTTCAGCCGCTCGCGGTGCGCAGTGCGCAGGCCCAGCTTCAGGCCCCCACCACCCCCCACCCACGGCTGCCCGGCCAGCTCTGTCCCTCCTGCTCCGGCTCCAGAGGCCCCACCCACCCCCTCTGATGCAGGCGTCACCTCCTCCAGGAAGCTCTCTTCTCTGCGCTCAGTCACTGTGGGCTCTTCTTCGGCCTCCCTTGCAGGGGGCTGTGCCTCGTGCCTGACAGGGTCTCTGGCCCCAGCCGAGCCCCAGCAGAGAGCAGAGGATCCGCAGGTGACATTAATGACGTCCGTGTGACGGTCCTGGCAGGGGCTTTCAGGGCGTCCCAAGGCCCCCGTCCCTGTCTTGGCCTCAGCTTCCGGTCTGCTGAGTGCACCCTGGCCTTCGCATGCCGCGTGCCCCTCCGGTGGCCGCCCCACCGGCCTCCTCCGTGCCTCTGGCCATTCTCCTGCGAGGGGCCGTCCCAGTGTGTCCTCCACCCCCACCGGGTCACCCAGCGGGCATCCCGGGCACAACTTCCCCGGCTGACCCCAGAGAGGGCAGCCTCACCTGAGAGCAGGAGGGAGGCCGTGGGCCCTGAATAGGCATGGGCAGGTCGCACCAGAGACCGGGACCTGGGGCGGGCGCAGCTCGCTCCCACATTGTCCCCGCTTCGCGCGGCCATCCCCGCCCCTGGGGCTCCAGGGCTCTCTCCGCATTGGGGACCGGGCTGCAGCCCCCGGCCTCTGACCCTCACAGAGCGAAGCAAACAGAAAGGACGTGGCCCTGGGCCCAGGAGTCTGCGGCCCACACTCCGGAGTGGCCGGCTTGGGGCGTGACAGGCACCAGTGGGGTGCAGGGCGGCTGCCCCGGGGCGGCCTCCGAGCGCGCAGGACCTCGGGGAGGCCCTGCCGTCCCCGGGCACGGGGAGCCCTCCAGGCACAGAGGGGGCTGCAAAGGGAGCCGGGCAGGAAGCAGCGGGCCTGGGAGGGGCTGCACCGCGGCCACACCGAGGTCCTACCCACCAGCCGCCCCAGGAGCCGCAGCCGCCACGGAGGGGAGGGCCGTGGGCGGCATTCGGAGCCGCGGGGGAACCCCTGCCCGAGCCCAGGTCCGCAGAGAGTCCGCCCAGCCTGCCCCCCTGAAACGCAAACACCGCCGGGCCGACTGGGGCCGCCCCGCGGGGAGAGGCTCCCCTGCCGCCCGGAGCACAGCAGCGGCCTCGGGTTCTGGAGTGGCTGCGGCAGGTCCCCGGGCCGAGGCCTAATTGCTGCCATGGCTGTGATCTCAGAAAAGGTCGCCGCCCGTGGGGAGCCGAGAGCGCGGCTGCCTCCTTCCCAAGATAAAACGAGGAGGTTTTCTCTTTCCTGCTTTGAGTGGTGGCAGGTGGGAAAGCAGCAATTACGCATCAAAAGGCTGGCGTTCTGCGCGGGGACTGGCCGTGCGAGACTCACTTAGGGACGGTCTCCACATCGTTGTCCCCTGGCCAGGGTGTTGGGCCTGCGCCCCGTCCCTGCCTCTGCGACAGCCTGAGCCGCCTGCCAAGGAAGCCGCCCCCCGCACTGCCCCCGCCGCCCCAAGATGCCAGCTGAACCCAGAGACAAAGGCGGCGGTGGCCGAGGGTCTGACTCCTGGGTCAGAGCCCGAGAGCGAAAGGGGTGGAGGCGGTGCCGGGGCAGGAAGGGCAGCCGCTGCAGGAGCTGTCCCCGGTGGTCCCAACCCGACGGCAGTGTCCAGGGCCCCCCCAGGACCCGCCCGGAGCGGGGGGCTGCAGGGCGCGTCCGGTGGCCCTCCTGCCTCCCCAGACCACCCCCCCGGCTGGGGGCAGGCGTCTCTGAGCACGGCCCAGGGAGAGGCCCGCCCAGGCTAAAGGCCTCCTGGTCCCTCCTTCGCTGCGGGAGCGAGCGGGGCCGAGCAGGCTGAGGACCCCAGGCGCCGGGCGCGCCCCTCGCCCGCCGCTGTCCTCACCCCCCGGGGCAGCAGCTCAGCCGCTGCAGGAGCGGTTTGGCGACGGGCCCGCCTCCCTGTCAGGCCCCAGGCCCCTGTGCCCTGGGCCCAGGCCCCTCCTCTGTCCACTCCGGGCTGCGTGTTTACATCACTCAGAGAAACTGACAGAGACACAGGTCTAATCAAGGAAGAATAGAAACCATGGGGGGAGCAGAAAAGAAACAAGATCAAACGATTATGTATAACCAAATAAAAACCCTGGAGAGAGAGAGATATACACAGTGTGATAGGTACGTGGATGGATGGACGCATAGATAGATACATAAATACGTACATACAAACATACATGATAGACACATAAATAGATAGATAGACCATAGATAAGTGATAGATGGACAGAATATTATCAGCCAAGGCCGCCTGAGGTCCCCCAGGGATCGGGCCTCCCCGGGGCTCCGGGCAGAAGGACCGACCACAGGGCCGGGTCCCTTCTGGACCCCGCATTTTTCCGTTCATCCACTGACCCTGCAGGAACCACTGATCGTCTGTGATGCTCTAACACAAACCCCAAGCGGCCCGGTGTCAGCTGAGTAGCCCCCAGCCACCCACTCGAACCCCCATTTCTCATTGGAGAGCGGGGGCCGTGAGAGCCTCCCATGGGGTTGTTTGGAAAATTAAATGAAGCACTTCGTGTTCGGGCATCTGACAACAAGGCTAATTAGGCCGCAGCCTCGCATACTGCTACTACAGGGTCGCGTTGGCGGGTCCCTCTGCGGACAGGCCTTCCCTGCGTCCCCACGGGCCCAGCCACGCTCGAGCCAGACCCAAGGCGAGCACCGCTTTGGGAAGGGGCTGCCTCCTGTGGGTCCCCTGTCGGGACTTGGAAGCCACGGAAGCGCCAGCCTGTGGCGTCCAGGGCAGAGCCCGGCCTCCTCAAACAGTAAGGACAGGGCAGTGGGTATGGTCATCGCCGATTTTCCCCTTGACGTCTCACAGGCCTGAAGATAAACACTTTAAAAATAGGGATGAGTCAAGAAATCTCCTCCCCCCCCAGTGAAGCCTCCCGGACAGATGGCGCCCCCCGCAGCCCCTCCCGGCTCCTCGCAGCCCGGCAGGGCTCTTCTCCCTGCATCACTGCTTGCTTCGGGTTATTTTTAGTGTGCTTTCGGGATCTGATTCCAGGCACGGAAAACAAGCGGCCCGCGGCCCGGGGCTCCTTGCCCCGAGCCCTCGGTGTCCGGATGGGAGCGAAGCCGCCCGCCGCCCATGTCTGTGTGAAAGGGGCGGCGTGAATGAAGCTGCGATTCGGGGCTCCCGCCCACGAGCCACGTTTCAGATGCTCGGTGGCCGCATGTGGCCCCAGGCAACCGAACTGGACGGCACAGAGGAGACTTGCCCTTCATCTCAGAAAGCTCCCGTGGACGATGCCGCAGTGGGCAGCCCACCGAAGCCAGGGGGCCCCGGCCGGCCCCAGGCTCAGGGCAAGCCGCGGTCACGGGCCCCAGCTGTCCCCACACGTCCACGCTGTCAGTCTCCCAGGAAAGTCAGGAAGGGAGCTGAGCCCAGCCGGCTTCCCAGGGGGTGTGTCCTGGTCTCTGCCCACCTCGCCTCTCGGTGACCACCAGGCCACCCTTGCAAGAAGCCAGTTTTCAGCATAGATTGGTGGCCAGAAGGGGTAGGACATGCCAGCCCAACTCAATTACTATGTCCATCTTATTAAGGGGGTTTGGGGGAGTCTTAAACCCCAAAGAGACTGTAACGGAAGTCGTTCTGGGCACCAGCAGGAAAAAGGGACCGTTTTTGGTGAACCCTGTGCCTCTCTTCAGATCAAATCATCTGGGTTTTTGCTATCATTCTAGACCAGCTGCCCCTGTGTTCTTACCCCAACTATGCCCCGAGCAGCTGCCGTGTCCCTGGCCCCACGCGAAGTAACCCCCGCGGGGCCTCCCGACTCAGCGCGGCCAGGGGCTGGCGAAGGTGGTGCCTCCCTCCCACTTACAAGGGGAAAGGCCCTTCTGCGGGTGGGCAGGCAACGAGGAGAGCGGAGCCGAGACGCAAGCAGGGGAGGCTGGCACGGCCCCCCGGGGGGCGTCGTCCGGGGCCCAACTCCAAACACGGGAGCGGCGCTCGGTCAGGAAGCCAAGCTGCCGAGGCCCGTGGGTGTCGCAGGCCCAGGCACTGGGTGTCCCGAGCTAACACGTGCCGCGGCTCGCGCGCCATTCCTGATCCTGGCAATGGAGCCAGCACCCACTGCGGGCTGGGCGCCGGGGGGCGCCTGAGGTGAGAGGGTGCCCAGGCACCCCCTCATCGGGCTCGCGGACCAGCCCAGCGCCTCTCCTGAGCGCCTGCAAAGCGTAAGCCCCGGGTTCAGCACACACTCACAGGCAGCGTCTCCATCCGCCTGCAGGACGACCCTTAGGGAAAGACGCTGTATCAGTCACCAACGGCTGTGCCTAAAACGTAGTGACTCACAGCTGCAACCTCTGGCATCTCTCCAGGACCCGGACTCCGGTGGATCTCAGCTGGGCCGCCGGCGCCGGCTCCCAGGGGCTGCCGCGAGGTCGCCTGCAGGCCCGCCGAGGAGGCCAGCTCCAGGCTCCCCCATGCTGGGTGGCAGGACCAGCCCCTGCAGGCTCCTGGGCTGTGGCCTGGGGCTCTCACTGGCCGTTGGCTGGAGGCTGCCCTCCGTGTCTGCCCCGCGGGCCCCCACAGAGCTGTTCACACGTGGCGGCTGGCCTCGGGGGTGACAGCCGGCCATCGAGGGGGCAGGAGGGAGTGTGAGCGGGTCAAGTCACAGTCTTTGTACCAAATACTGACCGTGCCGCTGTCCCTTGCTTAGAAGCAAGTCGTAGGGCCCCGTTCACACTCAACAAGAGGGGACCACGCGGGGACATGTGTATCAGGTGGGGGACCGTTGGGCCCTGCCACAGGGGCCCGGGGTAGACGCGGGGCAGATAGCGTCTCTCCTCACTTTCCACTTCAGAAAAGCGAAGCCTAGAGGGGTCAAGTGACCTGCCCACCGTCTTGCAGCCGGTCACGGCAGGTCTGGGATAGGAACCCAATCCAAGGCGGCCCGTCACCTTCGGAGAGCGGCGACTTGAGCTGTCACTCCGGGGACACATATCCCCCGCTTAAAATGAGATGTGACATTTCTTAGTGCACGTGGGGACTGGGGAAAATGGAAACAATCTCATAAATATGTAAATCGCCACGTCCGGCCTCGCCCCCCAGCCTCGCCCCTCCACCGATGCCGAGGAGGATCAGCCGGGAGTTTTCAATGAAGTGAGAGGCTGGCGAGGAACGGAATCCACCAGAACGGGGCAGCCGCCCCCCTGTTTCCATGGCCTGCCTTCCCCGACAGGGGAGCTCAGGCCGGGGCTGTGGGCGCCCCGGGCCGCTCGACGTCGGCCCACGGTCCGCAGGGTGGACACGCCGCGGCTCTGGGCCCCTGGCAGAGGGCTCAGAAGGTCCCCAACCCTGTTTTCTCATCGTGTGGAACAGGTGATCATCCTCTCCCTGCAAAACGGTCAGGAGAGTTAAATGAGATAATATGTCCGAAGGCATCGCACCTGTGCCAAGGCAGATGCTGCGCCAAGGGCAGCTAGAAACAAAGCCCTGCTCGGCCCCGCGTCCTGGTTGGTCAGAGAAGACCTGCCCCCATTCTTGGGATGCTGGGGCCGGGGCACCAGGTCCGACCCTAGAGAAAAAGGAGCCGGCATCCCTGCCCCCAGGCCCCACCAATACTCCTTTGCTCATTGGCTCTCCCTGGGTCATGCGCCCATTTCTCGACCAATCCCTGCAGCCGTGGGAATGTGCTACTGTGATTGACTGAGGCTTAGGTCCCAGATTCGAGGAGAAGCATTAAAGTAGGGGGGTGGGGGGGCCAGCAGCAGGTGGGCACCGAAAACAGGGTGTCCAGCGTTGGCCAGAGTTCCTGAGGAGCCCTGCACCTCCACCGGACACCCCCGCAGCCCTCCAGGGGTCCACAGAGCGCCCACCCCGCCCAGGCCGTCTTCTCCCGGAGTGCGCTCCCGGGGCTCAGAGCAGGCGCCCATCGCAGGCCGGGGTGGCAGGCGGGGTCCTCGGGGGGTGCCAGAAGGGCCCGCTGGGAGGAGGAACCAGCCGGGCCACACAGTCCGCCAAGATCGGAAGACAGGCTTGGACGCCCTCCAAGGGCCCTGGGGAGCCCGAAATCCCGCCGCCCACGGGGAGCACGGCTGGCTGCCCGTCACAGGCCCCACGCCTCTGAACACAGAGACCTGTGCCCCTGCGGCCCTCCCCCTGAAGACTTGGGAAGCTGGCGGTGCGGGTGGGAGGCCATGTGTGAGTCATTCCCGGGGGAAAGGCAGGAGCAGCTCAGGGCTGGAGGAGGAAGCAGGGAGAACGCGAGGGAGCGCGGAGGGGAGGAAGAGAGAGGAGGAAGAGGGAGGGAGGACGGAGCGGGGAGGGGAGTCATTTCAACTTGAGCAATTTCAACTCAGAGCCACAGGCAGCCTGCAGCTGGGAAACAGGAAAGGAAGGCGAGCTGCTTCAAGGTCACGGTCTAGGGCCCCGGGTCCCCGGGCCGTGGCTGGCTGCTCTGGGCCGATACAGGAGTGACGCTGGCCTTTGCGCACAGGTGGACCAGAGACGTGGGGCCCAGTGCAGGCGGGCAGAGGGGTGGAAGGGAGGGAGGGCGAGATCAGGACTGAGAAGGAAGTCTGGGGGAGGGGCTGCGGAGACCGCAGCCGACCCCCGCGCGGCGGCTGCGATGCCCCTCACGGTCCCCCAGCTGCCGAGGGACAGGCTGAGTCCCTGAGGCTTGGGCGGCTTGGGTGAGAAGACGCCCCAACAGAGAGGAGTCCCTCGTCTCCCCCGAGAGCCCCAGAAGTCCACTTGCTTCTTACGCATCCTGACTCACCGAGCCCTCCTCCTGCTTCCGGCGGCTCCAGCTCCGGCTCGGAGTTCCCCAGGGAAAACAGTGTGAGCCGGGGGGTCACCCCACTCCTCTGGAGAGGCACCGCCTTGGCAGGGGTGATGAGCAATGCAAGGCAATACCCAGCCTGCTTGCCTGGAAGGCTGCGGGCAGACTGGGGGGGTCTGGGGGGAGAGTGGCATCGGGGGCTGCAGCTGGAAGCCACCATGACCCTGGGGACAGAGCTGGGGGCCTGAGATAAGACAGACCTGCTGGGGATGGGTGGTACACAGTGCAGGTGGCCAGGGGGTCCTGAGACCATGGGCCCGCCAGCTTAGGACGTGGGGGAGGGACCACCCATACTCCTCATTCTCCCCGAGATCAGAGGACCTCACTGCCCTCCCGCTGTCCCCTCAGTCCCTGCTGGCTGAGCCCTCCCTGGGACGACAGAGCACGCACACCCCTGGCCCGCCCGCCTCCAGCCCCCTCCGCTTCCTGGGTTCCCGGGGAGCAGCCTGAGACCGGCTGGCGGGCTCCCTCCGCGCCCCGTGCCTCTGCCCGCAGCCGCCGCCATGCGCTCACGTCCGGCCCAGCCAGGGCTCTCGTGACCTTTCACGGGTGGGTGAGGCGGAGCGACTTGGCCACGGCCGCGCAGCTTGAAGAAACAAAGCGGGGCTTGGCCCCAGGTGGCCCGACTCTAGGTCTGGTGCTTCGAGGCCATGCTGGTCAGCCTGGCCGGGGAAAAGGCCTTCTGGCATGCAACCCACAGGCCGCCCCAGGGCCTGCCGACGTGGCCACGTCCCTCGGCCCGCGTGCAGGGCTCTCGGGAGTCCTGGGCCGTCTGGCTCTCCCGCCGGGCCTCCCGCGGCCTCTGCCCTTCTGCCTCCCCCAGTCCTAGCTGGCTCCCTGCCATTCGGCCATTCCGGGCGGCGGCTCTGCCCGGACGCCAGCTCTCTCATCAGCGATTACTGATCACTGGGGACCTGCCCGGACGTCAGAGCTCAGGCACAGGCGTGAATGAAGCCAGGGGCAGAGAGAGCCCAGGGCACACAGCGTGGCCCGAGCCGGCGGAACCGGGGGGGGGGGGGCGGGCGGGCAGCAGCCGGGGCGACAGGTGGGTGGGAGTCTCGGCCCGCGGCTCCCAGGCACCCCATGAGCTTCGCGTGTCACAACGAAGCGACGCGATCCAGTGTGTGTTTTTTAAGGACAGCCTTGGGTGCTGCATGGTGAAGGGACCAGAGGAGAGAGTGGACCTGGGGCTGCCGGGGAGGCGGCGCTGGGGCTGCCGGCGAGGGGAGATGGCGGCCGCCGCTGGGGGGCAGCTGCCGGGATGCAGGGAAGAGGCGCACAGGGTAAAACGGCAGGACAAGGGCGGCGGCGGCGGCGGGCGGAGCCGCGGAGAGGCTGCCAGGAGGGACAGCGGGCTGCTGCCCTGCAGGAGGGCCTCCGGCCAGACCCGGGAGGGGGACCCCGCTGGAATAGCTGTGGGCAGCGCTAGAGCGGCTACAGGTCCATTCGGCTCGAGGCACCTGGAAAGGGCCCTCCAGGAGCCGGGCTGCACGGAGCCCTGCCTGCCCACCGGCCCTGCGGCCCGAGTCCCCGGCTGACCCCTCTTGTCTCCTGCATCCGTTGAGCAGCAACCCAAGAAAGTGACACTACGACCCCACCAGCTGGGCGGTGGTGGGCTCCAGCAGGTGTCCTCACGGACCTGAGGCCCCAGAGCCAGCCCCAGCCTCCTGCACCCCCGCCCCTCGGCAGCCGCTCGGGGCTCCAAGCTCGGCCTTCCTTCCACAGGCAGGGGCCAGGCGGCCGGGTGCTGGAGGGCGGCCGGGCCTGTGAGAAGCACCAGCCCTGCAGGCCGGGCGCCCTCCCCGCTCCCTCCCCGCGGTGAAGGCTCGTCCCCCGGATCCAAGCGCAAGGGCCGACCAGGAAACGCCGACTTCAAAAGCACTTTGAAAACTCCAGAGAAGTGTAGCCATATTCATCGCGTTTATTTGTGGGCGCTCCATGTCTTAGATAAAATGGGTTGGCCTTCCCGGCGTCCTGTGACGCAGACCTCACGAGGCCACGCTGAAGCCAGGGCCTGGCTCCTGGCGGCCCAGGTGGCTTTTCCAAGGTCAAGCCTGCGAGGAAGGCGGGGCTGAGCCAGGCCGGTCTCCCAGGCCTGTGGGGCTGCACCTGCTGCCTGGCTGCCCGCGGATGCCTGCAGATGCCTCGGCGGGATCGATCGCACACGCCGAGCTCGGGAGCCCACCCGCGCCTTTTGCAGCCTGGGTAATTGGGCACAAGAAGCACAAATACTCCCTTCAAGGGCTGGGAAGTGGAAAATTTTCTAATCTGTCAGGCAAAGTCTCCCTTTCTCCTCTTACGTTTTTTTTCCCCCAACAGGAAAAGACTTTTCGTTTGGAACCCTTCCGATGCAGATGTGTGAAGACTCTGGTGGTGACATCTCGGGGACTGAGCATCCTCTATTGATTGGAAAACACACACGCTCCAGCGCATCCCGGGGCGGGGCTTCCGCGGCCGGGCCCAGCCAGCCAGCGCGGGGCCTCAGCGCCCCCTGGGAGCCGGAGCTGGCACTGCACTTCTGGGACCCGCTGCCGGGGCCGTGAGCACTGGGCAAGGGGTGAGGGGGTGCTGCGGCCGCCCTGCCCGAAGCGGGCCATGGGGACGTGTGCCACACCCAGCCCGGGCGGCTTTGGACAAGTCTTTTCACCTGTAAAATTGGAGAAAAGACTGTGTGCAGCCTAAGGGCCTTTGAAATGAGCCGTGTGGCCTCTGGAAAGCCAGGAGACCTCTCTGTACGTTCAGGGCAGACAGAGCGAGTCGCAGGCTGCCCGCTGGTGAGAGAGCACGGCCAGAGGTCCCGCATGCCACGGCTGAGCCCAGGCGTCCCGCCCGGCCGACCACACACGCGGCCAGCTGTGGTCCTGGGTTTGACGAACAGAGAGGAAGATGCAGGCCCAAGGACCACAGGTGTGGCGTAGAGCCGGGCGTCAAGGACAAAAGGGAGAATCCTGGCAAGAGCAGGCCCTGCCCGGCTCCCTCTGCGGGCATCCGGCCTGAGCAGCAGGAACCCTGGTCTAAGGCGGTGAGGACCTGCCCGTCCTCTTGCGCCAAGACGCCTTGCCCGCCGCCTGCTGCAAGCCCTCTTCCGCCTGCCAGCCCCCGGGGTCCACTGCGGGAGTCCCCACGGGTAGAATCTGGTTGCTGTGCCCACGGCTCAGAGCACAACGGTCTGCACACCGGTCAGCTGGGAGGCAGGGGGTCGGCAAATGTGGGGACGGGGAGCGTGGGCTTGCTCCCAGTGGGAGGTGGAGGGGAAGGGCCAGGCAGCTGGGGTGCGCATGGAGCTCCCTAGGAGGAGACGGAATGGGAGGAGAGGCGGCGGGGTCTCCCACGGGGCCACCTGCTGTCTCGAGCGGTCAGCGCCCGCCCCCCGGCAGCCAGCCTCCCTGCCTTCCCGCCGGCCCGTCGGTGCAGGGCCGCCCGCGGCCGGAACACAGCTCTGTCTGCCACGGACGAGCACCCTACGTGCCCGGTGGCTTTGTACGAGCCAACTGCCCCCTCTCAGGTCTCAGTCCTCGGGCCTCTGCAGTGCGGCCAGGAGGTGTTCATGGCAACGCCGGGGGCGCCGGCTGTGTTCGCCGGGCCCCGAACGTCCGTGTGCCGCGCCGCGCTCCGCCCTCCCCGGGGAGTCCGTGGGCTCGGGTCCTGCTCCCAGCACCACCCCCGCGACCCCCCGGGAGTGAGGCTCAGGTGGCCCAGCCCGGAGTGACAGAGACGGGGTTGGGGGATCAGGCCCTGGGTGTCCACGCTCACGGCCATGTGCGAGCTCAGGACTCACGCGCGATGACGGCCGCTGCTGCTGCCCTTGTTCCGCCTGCTTCCCAAGGAGGCGGGGGGGTTCCAGCCGCCCAGCCCAGGTTCCTTCTGTCCCCCAACATGGCCTCTCAGTGGGACAAACAGCCTGACAGGCGCCGTGGGGGCTGGCAGAGCAGGGATGCGGGGGCTGAGCCTGGAGGATGGGGAGGCTCAGGCGCCCTTGGGCCGGCAGGGCCGGGCGAGGGCGGAGGCAGGAGCCACAGAGGTGACAGGCCCAGCAGTCGGCCCGGTGGGAGGAGCGGCCCCTGCCTGTCCCCTCCAGGGCCTGGGCAGGTCATCGTTCAGGGACCCAGGTGATGGGCAGGGTGGAGCCTGGGGCTGGGGCGCTGGGGGGAGGTGTGGCCTGGGCGCAGGGCAGGCGGGACCCCACGCGGGAGGTGAGGGAAGGGGGCCGTTGCCGAACGCACTTTCCGTGGGAGGAAGGACGTGAGGAATGGACCCCCTCGAGCACAGCCTAGGCTGGTGGACAGCAGAGGGCCCAAACTTAGATAGGCCCATTTTACAGGTCGGGAAACTGAGGCCCAGACACAAGCCGCAACTTGCCCGAGGCCTCAGCCCATCAGCAGTTCGCGGCACAGCCCGGGTGAAAGGCCAGCTTCAGTGCCAAGGGAGAGTTGAAGGGTCGGCAGGGAAACTGAGGCAGGGGCCTGGTCCCCTCCGCAGCTCTGGTGAGCACGTGGTCCCCGGGCCTCCCTTGCTTGTCCTCGGGACCCCAGTGGGCTACCCTCTGGAAGCAGAGGGCCTGCGGCCGGCGCACCTGATCCCGTGCCCAGGACAGGCCAGAGGCTGGCGGCGGTGGCCACAGCGCCTCTATGATCCTGCGGGGGGCGGGCAGGCTGGCCCGGCCGGTGGGCCCCGGCTGCCAGGTCCGGTCCCCCTCCTGCCCTCAGACAGGCCGTGGGGGCCCAGCTCCCCTGCTCAGGCCTCTGCACTGAAGAGGCTGCTTTGTGACAGCCGCCCTCTGGGGTCCCGGCACCGCCCCCAGGGAGGGCGTGAGGCTCTCAGAAGGGAGCGCCGACCCTCCGAAGTCTGCGCCTCTGATTCTGTGACGGGGCAGGGCGGGGGACCGGGCAGGGACTGAGAAGCATAACTGGTAGGTACAGAATAGACTGGGGGAGGTTAAGAATAGTACGGGAAATGAAGAAGCCAGAGAACTATGCACAACCCATGGACAGGAACTAAGGGGGGTGGATGGCTAGAGGGAAGAGGGGTACCGGGCAGAGGGCGCAAAGGGGAAAAAATTGGGACGACTGCAATAGCATAATCAATAAAGTGTACTTTAAGAAAAAAGAAGTCGATGTCAGCAACTCTGCCCTCTGCCTCCACATGCAGCCGGCGGCGGGAGGGCTGCCAGGGCCTGGCTGGGGGCGGGGACAGGGTGGGAGCCGCTCAGACCCGGTGACTAGGCCTCGGATTCCCGCAGCCCCGCCGCAGAGCAGGGAGGAGCTGTGGGCAGGGGGCCCAGGCTCCCCAGACGCAGATGGGAACTCTGAGGCCCCGCCCACTCCCAGACCAGGTTCAAGCCGCTGCCGAAGCCCCCGCCCCGCCCTTGGCTTTGGGGTCCTGAGACCATGGTTTCCATTTCTGTCCAATCGTCCCGCAGCCCAGCCATGCTCCCTGGAGGGGGAGGCCTGCAGGTGAAGGAAAGGGCTCAGAGAGGCAAAGCAACTTGCCCAAGGACGCACAGCTGAAAAGCAGGCACGCCTCCCCCAGCGCCTGCTCATGCGCTGCCCAGGTGACACTGAGGTGGCTGCTGCCGAGCCTGAGGTGGGGGGACTGGCTCCCCAGAAGGCTGTGCCCCTCTCTGTCAGGCCACTCCCAGCCCCCGAGGTGGTGGGGACACTCGGAGCCCAGGGCCATCCTGGGCGTGGCGCACGCCCGCACCAGACGAACGCAGGAGCACGGTCTTCGCCCGGACTCCACGCCCCACCTGCGGTCACAGGCCTTCCCCCAACGAGACAATTCCAGTCCCTCAAGCCGCCTTGCTGAACTTCTGCCGCCTCACATGTGAGGCGAGCCGGCGGGAACGACCTGACCCTCCCAGCTCCCTCTGCTTATGAAACTGTTTGTGATCTAATAAGTCACCGGCGAGACGCAGTGTGCTGGGAGCTTTCATTTCCTCGCTGACATTTGTGGGGAGACGGAAGCCCCGGCTGGCCCCCCACAGGCGTTGCAGGGGCTGCTCGGCGGGGCCCAGCCTGGGAGCCCCGGGAAGCGCGCGGTCCTGAGGCGAGGGACACGCCGGGGGGCGTCGCCAGAAGGCAGGTTTCCCCGGGGTGTGACCCGCGCGGAGGGCCTGGCACAAGCCCGGCCCGGAGAATGCCCCGGCTGCGTGCCAGGCCCGGTCGGCCCGCGCCCCGGCTCCTGCCCCCCCGGGGCTCCCCAGTCTCTGCCAACCCCCCCGAGGCCCGGACACGTCGGACGTGACCTCCCCACTTGCAGGCCTCGAATGAGAGCGGCATTTCCAAGCAGTGGGGGCATAGCTGTGCTCCCATCTGGATGTGCAGACATGTGCCTGCCACAGTAGGTGCACACACACGCATAACCATGCACACGCACCCCTGCACACACACAACCACACACGGACACCCGCGCATGCACACCTGCACATCCACACACCTGCACACATGCAGCCACATCCCGGCACACACACGCACCCCCGCACACACATGTGCACGGCGTTCCGAAGTGATGGGTTGGACCCTGGACCGGCCTCCTGGTCATGGCGAGACGTCACAGGACGAGGTGAGGCGGCTGCCGCCCGGGCTCCAGCCTGTCCACTGCGGAGGGGAGGGCGCCGTGTCGGGGGGGAGGACCGGCCCCCACGCGCCTTCCCTGCCCCCCTGCTGCAGGGCAGGCCGGCTCCCCTGGGCCCCTCATCCCTCTCTGTGACTCTGGGCGCCACGCCAGATGCTCCCGGCCTCCCGGGCACCTCCCAGCCTCCGGAGTCCCTTGTGAGGAGGTGTTACCCCAAGGGAGCTGGGAGGCGCGGTTCCCCAGGGGGCCTGCCCCTCGGTCCCACTGGGGACCCTGCGCGGGGGGGCTGCCACACTCCCTCGGGGTCAGGCACTCCTTTGATGGGGTGGGGTCCCCACAGGGTGATGGGGTCCTCCCCCGGATAACAGAGACCCTAGGAGCCGTTCGGGGGACGCTGCTCCCCGGAGGCTGGGAGAGTGACGGCAGCGAGAGGGAAGTCACCATGGCAACACCGCAGAGAAATGAGAACACTTGCTCTCCATTCCATCCAATTAAGGGGCTATTTCCAGGGTCCCTACTACGCGCTGCGGCCCCGGCTAAGGTGCTCAGGGCCGGGGCGGGTGGGGGCGAGAGCGCATTCTTCGCACCGAGGCCTCCCAATCCACAGACACCGCACGTGCGCCATGCTGGGCAGGCCTGGCCAGGACCCTGCACACAGTAGGCGCTCAAAGGCCACTTGCTGAAAGGAAGGAAAGGCCCCTTGAACACAGGAACGCCCACACAGAGCCCCAGTCCCCCTCACGGAGCCCCGGTGGGCAGTCTTCCCCTGGGGAAGGGCGGACGTGCTGCTACTGAGCACCTGGCCCAGGAGGCACCTGGGAAGAGGCGAGAAGGCTCCTTGCTAGAGTGGGGGTGTGTGGGTCTTGCAGAGGGACCCCGGAGCCTGTGCCCCCGGCTCCTCATTGTGTTGAAGGGGGCAAAGCCCAGAGCGGGAGGGGGCAGCCCGGGGCCCCATAGGAGGGAGAAGAGGGGCGGCCGGCACCCGGGCCGTCGGGCACAGGAGCGCCCCGCCCCCTCCGGCTCCGAGTCTCAGCTGTGCGGCCGCAGGCCTGCGCCTCCTGCGCCCGCACCCCCAGCCCCAGGCTGGGCCGGCCCCACCGCCCGCGGCGTTGGTTTCCGTCCTGCCTGGGCCTGGCTTCTCTTCGCTGGTCACGGCACCTTGAGAGCCGGCCTGACAAGGCCTCGTCTCTTTTCACTCACTCCAGTGTCCTCGGAGCCAGTGACAGGCGACTCGGAGAGCGCAGGGCCCCCCAGGGGAGGAGGCGCAAGGGGTCCTCCTCCGCTGCCGCTGCCCCGTCCTGCGCCCGCCTACCCAGTGAGCACCTGCCGTGTGTCAGGTGCTGGGGCCGGGGACCCGGAAACCCCGGGGGTGACGGAGGGACAGCCGCGGGGGACCGCACTGTCGAGAGAGGCCGGACGCCAGAGCCCCGAGGCGGCCTGGGCAGTGTGTGGGTTGGGCGGCCGACGGGCGCGGCTGGGGGCCGCCTGTGGCCTGAGCGTCTGTGCAGAGGGGACGTTCTAGGGCTGCTGAGGGGACGGACACAGGAGTGGGGACGCCGCCTCGCCTTGTGGCAACTCCGCTTTCTGCGTCACAGGGTCCCCAGCACCGCAAGGCCGGGGCTTGAAGGAGTCTGGGGCCAGTGGGGCGGGGCCGGGCTCAGTCAGGGCCTGGGGGCGCGGTGCTGGCGGCTGACCTGCGCCCAGAGGACAGAGGGTCCCGGGAGAAAGGGGACCTCATCACCTAGAGGACCTGCCTCCTGCCCTGGCCCTGCCACGTGGGGGGAGACGCGGCGGCCGGCGTCCCCTGCTGCCGGCCGGACCCCCCTGCGCCGAGACCCCGCAGAGGCTGAGCAGTGGCGGCAGGACGTGTCGTGTCTCCTGGAGAAAGGTGGCCGTGCCCGAAGCTCCTGAGAGCCACTTAGGCCTGAACTGCTGCGAAGGGGCCAGGCCACAGAGGACGAGTCCCGCCTGCTCTGCCGCCGACGAGTAATTGTCCTCCGGCGGCTGTGCTCAAGGACAGGGCGGACCGGGGCTCCGCGTGACGGCAGGCTGCAGCCGGCGCTCTCTGCAGAGCGCCTCCCCGGTGCGCGCCCAGCTCTCGCGGGGAGGCCCCGTGGCGGGCCGGGCTGCGGCCTGGCACGCAGTAGGACCGCGGCAGCCCTCTGCTGGGTGCACGGACGGATGGTGGGCGCCACGTGCAGACTCAGGGCCACGGCGTCCCCACCACGAAGGCCTGCGTCTCTGAGACGGGGCTGGGGGCTGCCGGGGAAAGGGAGGGCCATGTGGACGGAAGGCGTCAGCTGGTTAAGTGTATGGAGGGGAAAACCGCGTGCAGGCCCTGGGGGGCTCGGTGTGGGGGCGCAGGATGAGCCCGCAGTGGAACAGGAGGGATGATGTGGGGCGGGTGGGGCGGGGGCTGCCGGTGAGGGAGTCTCTGTGAGGCCTGACACGGAGCAGGGGGCGTGGCGGGGGGCGGGGCAGGTGAGGTGGGAGGGAAGCTTGGAAGGGCTCTGACCTCAAAGTGGACACAGGAGGTCAGTCATGGAGAAACCCAGAGCCCCAGGCCGTGAGGAGGCTCTGTGGGTCCGGGGCGCTCGCCTCCCCCGCCCCGCCTCACCTGCTCACTGGCCCCCGGGCAGGGTCCGCCGCCCTGTGGTGTGGGGACAGGCGCAGGGGCCCCCCGGCAGTGGCCGGGGGTGGGGGACAGGTGAGAGGGTGGACACAGGGCCGTGGGCGGGCCTGGCAGCTCACAGGCGCCCATGAACATCCCCAAACAGAAGGGGGCGCATTGCTGGGGGATGGGGGGAAGGAAGGAGTCAGAGGAGTCAGGGGTCCAGGCGGCCCACAGAGGAGAGCAGGGTGTGGTGGCAGGGAGTCGGCGCAGCAGGCCTGGGGCAGGGCGGGGCAGGGCGGGGGCAGGGCGGGGGCAGGGCGGGGGCAGGGCGGGGCAGGGCCGGTTTGGGATCTGACGGGACAGAGGCCTGGCGGCCAGGTGAGCGCAGGGGAGTCAGTGCCTGGCGGGGGTGAGCCTCGCCCCGGAGACCAGGCACACAGGCCAGCCCGGCTCTGGGACTGTCCCTCTGGGACTGTCCTGGCAGCTCCGGGATCCGGAGCAGCGCAGAGGTGTCCCCAGGGCACAGAGGGGAAGCTCCGCCAGCTCCTAGACACCCTGCTGGCTCTGGGCCCAGCCGGGGATGGTCAGGGCGGGAGGCTCACCGCTTTGACGGGCAGCAGCTCACAGGCGCCGACCAATGAGAGCGTTGCTGGCTCAGCGGGGGACGGTCCCAAGGGCCCCCTTAAAGCTGCCGGGTACGGGAAAACCAGGCCCCTCGGGGAAGGAAGGAAGAGGAGGCACCCCGCCCTCCAGGCATCAGGGGAGAGTCAGGGGCTGCAAAACACAAACACCCATGGCTGACCGGCCACTGAGGGCCGCGGAGGCCCCCCTCCCGCCGCCCCCCTCACAGGGTCTCAGAGCTTGAAGCACCTGGGGCTGTGTCCTTGTCATTCCCATGTCACAAGGGAAGAAGAGGAAGCCCAGAGAGGCTGTGTCACCGGCCCCAGGTGTCACTGCTCAAAGTGACAGAGCCTGTGAGGCCCAGGGTCTCCCTGAGGACCGCGAGCCGTGCCCCCCCCCCAGTGGGGCCTGCACCCTGCCTCTGAGACACGGGGCTCTGTGTCGGGGGCGCGGCGAGGGCGGTGCTTTCCGATGCTGCCCCAGCAGACAGCCTGGCCCGCACCTGGCCTGGGAGCTCCGGGCAGCAGAGGAGCAAAGCCGGCGCCACCGGCAAAGCCCCTCTCCCGCGCCCCAGCGCTGCCCGGCCTTCCCAGGGGCTGTCTCCATGGAGCACAAGGCTGCGTTCTCATTTCTGAAGAATGCGTGTGCCACTCCCGGGGGCTCCGTGAAGACCCAGCGACATTTGGGGAAGGCAGAGGATGGGAGGAACAGGCATCGGGAGACACAATCAGGGTCTCATTAACATTTTGATTGCAGTGCGCTCCCCCGGCTCCGCGGCTGGACACGGGCGCACACGTTCAATCTGCAAGGAAGATTGAGCCGGCGAGCAGAGCCCAGAAAAGGAGCAAAACAGACTTATTTTAATAATGCTAAAAATAACCGCGTCAATATTCCCTTCTGTTTGGGGAGTCACGGATCATTTTTTAATGCGCCTCCTCCACTCTCGCCCAGTGGTGAGGGCCTGGCACAGGTCCAGGGCTCCCGCCTCCCCGACAGAGCTCTCCGGGCTCCCGGTTGGGTTTGGAGGGATGGGGTCCCAGGTGGGACCCCCATGAGCTCATCCGTGTGTGGGCCCAGTTCCTCCTCCGCTGCCTCCAAGAGAATCTTAGGCCCGGGAAACGTCTCACGCAACAGACAGATACACTGAGGCCCGGGGCGAGTCAGGGAGGATGCGAGGTTAGGAAGAAGCTGGGGTGTCTGCGCCCCCAGACCATCGAGGGGGCATCCCCCACTGAAGGAAGGGGCTGCTCATACGGTGTGGCCAGCAGCACTGACCCGGCTCCGGCCCCAACGTGGCCAGAATGTGGGTCCGGGTGACCCTGTGACTCCATCGGATCTTTTCTGTGTGGGGGGCGCAGGGGGCCACCGAAGTGGCGGTGTCTGCCTGGTGTGCCACGCCTGGCGGAGGTCCCGTCCGACGGGGTCCCCACCCCGCCCCACCCACGTCTCCCAGCACCAGCCCTGGAGGGCGGTGTGTGGACCGCAGCCACGCACACCCCCTGCGGCTTCTGGTGGCCCTTGTTCCCCGGGGCGTGGCTCTGCCCTTCCGAGCCTAGCGGGGGCCCCCTTGTCTCACCTGTGAGGCTGGCCCCGCACCCCGGCCACCCTGCAGCCTCCTTGATACCTGACTGGGTGCCAGGATGTTCGGGACACTTTGCCAGAGCCCCCTGCGCAAGCCCCTCCTCGCCACCGCCACACCTGAGCACAGCGGCTCCAGCCGCGGCAGCCTCTACCCCAAAGTCTGGGTTTCTCTTGACGCTCCCCCCACTAGTGCCAGCTCACTGCCTGCCCCTGCTCACGAGCAGGACGCTCACGGTTTCTGGAGGGCAGTGCCCCGATGCCCCAGTCCCCCTACCACTTTCTCGGGGCTCACCCCCCACCCAATCGCCAGCTGTTGCCTCCACCCCTGCCTTCACACCCTGTGTCTCTGGTGGAGTGTTCTTCTCCATCTCTTCCTATTTCCTAGTTAATCTTCGAGACCTAGCAAACGCCACCTCCTCTGTGAGGCCTTCCCGGAGAGCCCCCAGGCGGAGCTAAACCCTTTCCCTCTGGGTGCCCGGGCCTCCGCCGTGCCCGGGGCTGCCCGGGGCTGGGCCGAGCGCACCGCCCCCAGGGACGCTTGTCTCAGCCACTCGGCGTCTGTGGCCTGGGGCGCTCTGTCTAACTCCTGTGCGCCTCCGTTCCCTCACCTATAAATGTGGCATCCAGTAGCGCCCACCTCAGAGACCTAGTCGGCGGATCAAGTAAACTCACTGTTGCCCCCACCATCACCTCCCCTGTTTTCACCACCGCCATCACCTCCACCGTTGTCATCGTCACCGTCACCAGCATCACCACCGGCATCATGACGATCCCCTACTGAACTTTCAAACTCCTTGCAGGTCGGGAGCACACCCAGCCATCACTGTCTCCCTGGACACACAGCCTGGCACAGAGTAGGGGCTTGTCAAGCCTTATTGGATGACAATGTGACAGGCAGGCGAGCGAATGGGAAAAGGCACGGAGGCAGGGACAGGTGACGGCTGAACGGGGCAGTGGGAACGGGGACGAGGGCGCGGAGTGGGTGGAGGGGTCAGTGAGCAGGTGAGCGAGCTGCGGGAAGGCAGGCTCCGCCCGCAGCAGCCTCTGCAGATGCCGAGCGGCAGTGGTGACAGCAGTGTCCCCAGAGCCGCGGTATTGCGGTCCCCGCAGGCTGTCACTAGCCGGGGGAGACTATCCCCGGAGCCAGCAGCAGCGGGGGGAGCCTCCCCGCCCTCAGTGCTCGGTCCGCCAGCAACAGGACACCGCCCTTTCTGCACCTGAACAGGTGCAGGAGGCCCCGCGGTGCGCTGGGGGCCGGGGCGAGGCTCGGGGAGCCTCAGGAGCTCCTCCCCTGCCTCCGCTGCGGGCGCCCAGAGGCCCCCGCCCCCACTCCTGCCAGCCCCCCCTGCCTCCCCTCCCAGGTGCTGGCATCGTAGGGGTCTCCGGCACCCACCCGAGCCCGCGAGCTGACCCTGGCGTGGTGCGCTCTCAAAGTCACGCCGCTGTAGGGAGCGGGGGCCGGACCAGGGCTGAGCCCTGCCCCTGCCTCCCAGGCCCAGAACCCTCGCGCTGCATCAGGACAGAAGTGCGCCCCAAGTCCCAGGAGCAAGGGCAGTGAGCCCGCTCAAGGGGACAGAGCTGCCAGAGG
Source organism: Pteronotus mesoamericanus (assembly GCF_021234165.1). Taxonomy (NCBI): domain Eukaryota; kingdom Metazoa; phylum Chordata; class Mammalia; order Chiroptera; family Mormoopidae; genus Pteronotus; species Pteronotus mesoamericanus. Next base: position 45,646,718 of record NW_026555309.1, on the reverse strand, counting down.
ACCATCTGCCCTGTTTGTCGGGGGGAAGGGGTTGGGCCGCATGGACATTTGTCCCCATGAAGTTTGCCCAGCCCCAGAGACAGCTCGGGGTGGGGTCTCCCACTGCGTGGTTGCGGGGCCCCGGGCACCTTCAGACCCAGAAAGCACTTGCTCACGTCGGCTCTGCTGCCCTTGCAGACAGCGTTAGAAGTGAAGCAGGACACATTAAAAAACATTCACTGGTTAAAAAGTAATTGGCCGTCCCCCGTTAACACAGAGAGCGTGCTTTGGAGAATAAGTGGTGAGAGCAGAGGCCGCCTCACGTGGGCAGAAGCCTCCTCTGGTCTGGTGGACCGGAAGCCACCCGGGCTCACTTCTGGGCCCCCCCCCGCCCCGTGTTGCTGTGACTGAAGGCGATGAACGAAAGCCCAGGACCTGTGGGTCCCCTGGGAAGGTCTCGGGGGCCGCAGAGCCCCCAGGCCATGCTGGCTTTGTGACGCCCCTGCTTACAGCCCCACCTGGCACCCAACCCCGGGCAGGAGAGGGTCAGACCACCTGTCAGGTCCTCGGGGCGCCTCGCCTGTCCGAGCCTCTGTTCCTCGTCCCCTGGGCTTTGTGAGGGTTCGGTGGAGTCAGGGTGCGCCTGGCCCTCAGGAAGGACGGAGGTCGTCACGACCGGCAGCAAAGGCCTCCACCCCGACACAGAGCGGAAGGTGCTCCGTGCATGTCCATCAAGGGGACAAACTAGCTCCCCTGGAACAAGGCATGACAGCAGGGACTGTCACTAGGCAGACGTGCACGTCACATCACCTTGTACTGGAAGAAACTCGCACCCCTGTGTCCTTCTCCCAGGGCGGTGGCCTGTGGACCAGGGGTTCTGCCGCCCACCCAGGTGTGCCCCTTGGCACGGGCCCTGCCGGAGCCAAGGTCCTGCGGGCCCCCGGTCCCCAGGGTGTCCCCAGGCCCCGTGTCTGTACAAGGGCAGCAGCGGGGCCCGCCCGCCGGCGTGGCGTCCGGGCCCCGCGAGGCCTGCGCGCACTCTGTCCTCACGAGAGGCTCTGAGCCCTGCGGACAGGAGCGGAAGGGTTTGGGGAGCCAGCGTGGCAGCTCTGGGACTGGGGTCACGCGGGAGGCACAGCCGCGCACGCGTGTCCTGTGTGCCGTGTGCCCAGGTGCACACCTGTGTGCGCCTGCGTGTCCGCCAGCCTCCACACGAGAGCGCGCGTGCAGGGAACGGCTGCAGGTGGAGGGAGCCCTCGCCCAGGATGGCTCTCCAGCATCTGAACGTGCTCAGTGACACATCCGTGTCCCCCAGGACGTCTGGCTGCCTGTGAGGCACACCTGAGACCCAGGCGCTCCTCGCGATCGGGGTCCCGGCGGCCCCTCGTCCCTTCATTCCTCCCTTCGTGCGTATGAAACAGGAGCTCAGGACCTGCTCCGTCCCAGCGCCTGAGCTGGCGTCGGCTGATCTGATGGGGCGGCCGCACTCCAGCCTCCGCCTGCACTGAACTACGTGCATCCAGTGTCCCTGTCCCCGTGCCAGGCCCCGCCCAGGCCGGAGGCCCCTCCCCGACCTCCGGTGCCCACCCCTCCATGCCTCTGCGAGTCATGGTGTCACCACTACGGTAGGCAAGCTGAGAGAAAGGGTTGTGCCTGCAGCCAGCCTGCACCCCAGGCCTGGCCCATAGCCGGTGCGGGAGGAAGGAAGAGGGGCGAGGGAGGAGGGAGGGAGAGGGGAGGACAGACAGCCCGTGGACAGCCTGACGGCCGTCCTCCGGCCCAGCTGGCGGCGGCTCCCCGCCCCGGAGTCGCTGTGAGCGCGTGTGGCTGTGGTGCGGCCGTGGGCCGAGCGTCCTCAGGCCACACGGGCACCGCCCTGTCCTCGCCGCCCGCACAGCTCTCGCGTGGTGGCGGTGGCGGCGGCTGCTGCTTCTGAAAATGTCAACTTCTTATCTCGCCAGAATTTTTCCTGACTTGGAGAATTCAATAAAGCAGCTGAGTAACACTTAAAATAATAATGAAGCTCTGGGTCCCTGCAACTCCCGGCTGGCTCCACGGAGCCCCACTGCCGTTCGCGACGATCAATCTTCATTTTCGCACCAGGCCAGACAGCGCCGCTGGGCCGCTGGGCCGCTGGGCCCGCGGGCCCCGGGGAATTGCCGGGCCCCAGGGAGGCCCGGGCTCCCGCCTGCCGCTGGCCGCGCGTGGGAGGTGAGGCCCGGCACGGGGCTCCCGATCGCCCCGTCACAAGCCAGCTCCCTGCAACCACCGCCTGGGCCCGGCCACCCCTGCCCCCGCTCGCCCCTGAGGCCCCCACGCTGTCGCCCCGCCCGGTGGCCTTTCCACCTGGGCAACTCCTGTCCACCGTCCTGAGCCCAGCTCAGGCTCTGCCCCAGCCTTTGGAAGGGCTCCTTTGTGTGCCGTGGTCCCTCTGGCTGCAGTTCGCTGGGGGTCACACGGGGCTGGGCGGGGGCCGGGGCTCCGCGGACCGCCATGTCACACGCTGAGCACACAGAGCGCCCAGCAGGGCCGCGGGGCTGTGCAGGGCAAGCCCCGGCCTGGAGCGGGACTTCCCTCGGTCGGCCGGGTTGAGTGTACTGACCGCCAGAGCCCCCCTCCCCGTTTTCAGCCCCGTGTGGTGGCCTCACCCAGCTGGGGCCCAGGGAGGCCGAGAGAGCCCAGGCCGGTCCCTCCAGGTGCCCGCAGTGCCAGTTCCTCTACAAGTCGTCCAGGGCAGCGTTCACGGGGCGGCTGAGGACGGGGGTCGCGGTGACCGACGCCACGCGAAGCCCACGGTGCTGATGGCTGGGGGCTGTGGAACACGTCTGTGGGCCGACCCCTGCTTCTCCACAGGATGGAGGCCCGAGGCAGGGGGCTCTGTGAGTCTGCAGACCCCCAGGCAGAGCCCCCGCCCGGAGACTGGGTGCACGGGCCATGCCCTGCGCGCGGCCAGCCGCCCCTCCCGGTAGGGAGCTTGCGCGCTCCAGGCCTGCAGCCTCGGCCCAGCCACCCCCTCCGCGCAGGACCAGGGCATGAGCCCAGCGGTGGGGCAGCCCGGGACCCGCGCCAGGGGCCCCGTCCCTCAGCTTGTTCCCCAGGGGCACGACCTGTCAGCCTCGAGTGAGAGGCGCTGGCCCTGCTGCGGGGCGGGAGTCGCCTGGGGGTCTTCCAACAGAGAGGGCCAGCGGGGGAGGGGGTGGAGCCGGAGACCCCCTGGGAGCTCGAAGGGCCAGGGGTGGTGGGGGGCGGAGTCAGACCGGACGGCGCCCGTCACCTCAGCCGACCCCTCTGGAAACGAGCACAGGCGTGGGGAGAGCAGGGCCCGGGAGGCCCCTGCAGCAGCGCGGCGGCCCCACAGCCCCCGTCGCCGGGAGCTCTCGGATACAAAAATATTTACCCCCCCTCCTCCCTGCACGGCAGCCTCACCTCGGCACTCAGCTGCTCCTCGCTAAGTGATATTACCAGCGATTACACGCGTCGCAGCCGTACACACCGGTTATCGCTGCCTAATTGGGCCATAATTTTGACAAATGTGTCACTTTGGAGATCCTGACTGCAGAAGGATCCCCAACACCCTCCACTGCAGGCCGCGCTCTGCCTCCCCGACCCCGCCTCCCTCCCTCCCTCCCCTTTCCTTGTCTTTCCAACAAAATGCGGTTTCTTGGCCCCAGTGGGCCATCCCGCTGGGCCCCCCGGGGGAGGCTGGGCAGGTGCCCGGGGGACAGGGAAGGACTGATGGCCAAGGGAGGGGTGGAGGGCCAGTCCCCGCCACACACGCCGCAGTATACGGAGCCCGCTTACAGGTCACCCCTCAGCCGGCCCTAGAACGCCAAGGCTGGGCGCCTGCCAAGGCCGGGTGCGCAGCCCGCGTCACAGCCGGACGGTGCGGGCCGTGGTGAGGGCGCCTGTCCGGCCCATGCGCCTGGGCCGCCCGCAGCCCGCACCTCTGTCTCAGGGAAGGGCAGGCTGGGCCGACCTGCCCCCTTACCGTGGGGGGCCGAGCTCACGGGGCTGCGGGCCGGGCTGGGGCGCTCAGGGTCGGGAGAGACCGCAGTGGTGCTTCCGGCCCTCGCGCCGCACAACGTCATGGTTCTTGCTGTCGTCGTTTTATTATCATCATCATCCCCATCAAGTTCTTACCTCCGAGAAAGGGTGCGTAGGCAAATCACATGCATAGCTAAAAATAAAGTTAAAAAATCTGCGTGTCGGCCCCCCTCCAGGGATTCTGACTTCCGGGGCCTGCAGTGGACCCGGCGAGGGCCGCGGCCCATGCCCCTGCCCGCTCAGGGGCGGGTGAGTCAGGCGTGGGATCCCCCGGGGTGGGGCCCTGCCGGGGGCAGCCACGCACGCCCCTGTCCAGGGTCCTGGAACCCTGGGCTCCCTCCAGACCCCTGGGCTCCCTCCTGCCCCAACCCTCCAGGGCAGCCAAAGGAACGCTGTCCATAAGGACACTAGACATGCCCCACAAAGTGGCACAGGAAGCGCCAGAAGGGTGGGGCTCTCCGACCCCTTGGAGAGAGACGGGCCTGAGGGCACTCCTGGGTCTGAGCCCTCTGGCAAGGCGGGCAGCTCCCTGGAGCTCGGGGAAACGGGATGAGTGCCCGCCCGTGAGGACGGGCCAGGGGGCTCTGTACCTGTGACGGCTCCGGCCGGGCCTGGCCCGCACGGCCGGCTCCTCGCTCGGGCCCTCCCCGGCCCCTCTCCCATCAGGGGAAATATTAGAGGCGTCGTTCTAAAAACACTCACCACGTCGCAGGCTGTGTGGGTGGTTGGCAGCTCCTTTGTCTGCCTTTGAGGCTGGCGCAGCTCCAAGGGCCCGGGGGAGGGGGCTTCTGGGGAGGGGGCTTCTGGGAAGGGGAGTTTGGCAGAACGGCTATCGGGGGGCCGCCACCCCTCAGCCCCGTGTCCAGGCCCTGCAGGAGCTCGGCCAGGGGCACAGAGCCGCCAAGGCCTGAGAGGGCAGTGGAGCAGAGCCAGCCCGGCGGCGGTGGACAGAGCGCCCTGACTGAACATCGCCGCGAACGGCTCAGCAGGGCTTCCGGCCCCACCAGGGAGGGAACCCCTGGGAGACCGGGGTTGGAAGGTGGGGAGACGGGCTGTGGGATGGGCCTGCTTCCGGGGCTCAGTGGAGAGAAAGAGCTCACCTGTCAGGCAAGGGGGGTGTGGGGACTCTTCCCGAGGCCTCCCCGGCTCCCACACCCACCTTGTCCACGGACCCGGGACCCACGCTGATGGGAAGGAAAGGGCAGTGCCCACCACGCTTGGGGTCTGCCCCGTGCGCCCAATGTCCTGGCGGGCCTTTGCTGAACACCTGCCATGTGCCTGCTGTGTGGCGGGGCAAGTGCAGGACAGGTGGGCGGGGGCCAAGGAGGGGCCCCGGAGCCAGCCAGCCTTGGTCTGAGCCTGCAAGAGGCCCGGCGCGGGTGGGGGAAGGGCGCTGCTGGGAGGGGCGCAGCTCCTGGCAGAGACCGTGCGGCGGGGCGGGGCGGGGGGCGTGGGGCTGACCAGGGCCCACCAGCACCGCCAGCTGCCTGAACCCCTGCTCTGATCGCCCACAAGCCCCGCTCCAGGCTGGTGCACACCCAGCCCCCACGAAGCCACAGGGACCCGTGAGGACACACCCAGCGCTGGAAGGGATTCTGAGACGCAGGCCCGGACCCACCTTGGGCCAGGGGGGTGGCTGAACCTGCGGCGGCACCTGCGAGCCTGCCCGGGGAGGTGGGCGAAGCCCCCCCCGCCCCCACCAAGGGAGCGTACTCTAAGGTGAGATTTAATCAGAGGGCTGGGAAGAATAAATTCTATTACACAGTTTTATTTCACAGCCTGCGCTGAGTTGAATAGCAATCGCCACTGCAGGGCTCGCGTTATAAATAGCAGAGATCCTGGGCTGGGAGGCCCGGGGTGCCTCGCCGGCCCCTCGTCTGGAGGTGGGAAATGCCAGCGCTCTGTCCTCTGTCACCCTGAGGGACTTCGGAGCAGGGCCCGGGGGTAGGGGGGCAGAAGGGGCAGCCCTGGACACCGGTTGCCCGTGCCTGGCCCTCCGGGAAGTCCCCGGTGACAGACCCCACCACACAAGGGCCCCTCCCCACCCCTACCTCCCTCCTTCCACAAACACGTACGAGCCCTGGAACCTGCCAGGCAACGAGAAGGACAGAGATGAAGGACGCCTGTCATGGCCTCGGGGCGTTCTTCGGGGGGAAGCAGGCGACACTCCGGGCGCTGCTGGGCGCGGGGACACGAGGGCAGGGGCGCCGAGCTGCGGCCGCGGGGAGCAGGAGCACTGGGTCTTTCCAGCGGAGCCAGGAAAAGCTGCTCGCCCAGGAGCGGACCTGCAGGGCCAGCGACAGCGGCCAGCGGACACCAGGGCCCACGTTCCGGGCCGCGAGGGGCACAGGCAGAAGCAGAAAGGGGCCCCGCGGAGCAGGCCCTTGTCCTGAGGGCCGGGGGCGGGGGCGGCCGGGGGGGGCGGGGGACGGGCGGGCGTTCTCGAAGGGCCTTTCGTCCTGCCCAGGGGCCCCAGGGCCGGCGGGGAGCGCCTGGGGGCTTCCAGGAGGACCCCGCAGGTGCCGGGAGAGGACAGGCAGGAGGGCAGAGGCTGGGCCGCCGCAGCGCGGCCACTCTGCATGACAGCAACACGCTAGGGCCCCCCGCAGGCTCTGCTCTGGGACACCCCAGACCCGGCTCCCTGGGCACCTTCCCTGCACCCGCCGCTCTTCTGCGGGTTCCCCTAAGTGCCAGCCCCTCCCAGCCCTGGGTTGGATGGAGGGGGCTCGGGTGCCCCTCCCCACATCCCCGGACTCTTCTGCTGCGGATAAACCATTTAGACAAGGGGGCCGCTGCGGGAGCTGAGGCACCGGGATAGCTCAGAAATAGCCTCCCACTCCAGCTGTTCGAACAGTAAGACCAGAAACGGCCCGCGTTTTGTTTGGAAATGTACTTTCTACAAAACACTTTCGAGGTTGTTTGGTGGGCTGTTTTCCCCTCACGGATGCGACGCCCCAGCTCAGCCCGGGAGGCGGGTTCGAGTTCCGCTCTTCTCAGCTGGGAGGGGCCGCACACACCGGGGAGCTGCCTGGGCAGGCGCCGGCTGGCACGTCGCTCTGGGGGCTGGACTCTTCTGGGAGATGTTTCCTTGGTTCCCCAGTGCCAAGGGGAGCACGTGGGAACAGCCCCTCACCCCCGCCCCCCGCACCTGGAGGTGACCGGCAGCCTGGCGAGCGGGCAGGGAGCGCCGCTCTGGCCCCCCCCAACTTTGGGTGAGTCCCGACCTTGAGTGCAGAGCCCTTCTCCTCAAGGGCAGCCTGTCTGACTCCTCTCCCAGCAACTGGCCTGGGTCTGGCCCAAGCCATGTGACTCAGCATTCGCCTGTCCTGTCCTGTCCCACGCTGGTCCCTTTTGCACCAACACCCCGCCCCGGGCCTGCCTCTCCCGGCCCTGGCGGCCAAGGGAAGCCCCTCCCCCACCCTGAGAAGGAGGGCCCATCACACAGTGCCCTCGCCCGCCCCGCCCCCGCCAAAACACAGCAGCGCCCAGGGCCCAGGGGCTGGCTCTTTCTCCCGGGCCAGGAAATGGAAGCCAGGTAGCGGGGTGTTTGATGAAGTGTCACTGAGCGCAGGTGGCGCTGCCTCCTGTCCCCCAGCAGGGCTGGGGGCCCTGACGCTGAGCTTCTCGGAGAAACCCACAAGGGCGGGCGGCAAGTGGGAGCCAGGCAGGCGCAGGGGAGTGTCTTATTTCGGGGCTGCGGGCAGACCTGTCACCGTCTCCCCGCTCAAGGCGCTATCAGGAGACACGTGGGGCAGGCTCCTGCATTTCAGCACCGCAGTAACTCAGGTGGCTCCCAGCTGCAAGAGCTGGGAGGGAAGCCCCCGGGGCCAGGCGCTCCCAGTCCCCCAGGCTCCCCTCCACCACCGCCCTCCTAGGAGGTCAGAAGTGCGGGTCTCCGAGCGGGGCGGTGGGGGGGAAGGCTGCACTCGGGGGGTGGGGGGCATGGTTTCTGCTGCAGGAAGCAGGGTCATTGTGCTGTTTCACAGTGTGTGACTTTGCTGCCATGCGGAAGGAGCTGCTTGTCATTGGCAGGTGCACCGCCCCCGCTCCCTCCCCCTCCTTTCTCGCCAGCCAGCAGCCCCTTCCTGACACCTGGGGCAAAGCACACTCTCCTTCCCTTTAAGACCTTACGGAAATACCTCCGGGGCTTTCCCAGGCTGGGGGCCGCTGGTGAGAAGGAAGAAGCCGTCCTGTGTCCCAGGCTCCCCCTTTCTCCTCGGGGCCGGGCAGAAGCAGGCCTCCTGGTCACCACACCTAGGCATGCTGAACTCCAAGGGGGTCTCCTCCCCGCCCCCCAAAGGGTGTTAAATCCCGCAAATAGGAGAGGCACCCCTCCCTACGTGGGCTCATGCGATGAAGCAAAGGTGACGGAAATTTACAGGTGAAATCAAAACCTTTCATCAGTTTGGTTTTGAGTTAAGCCAAAGGGAGGGTCCCCCCAGGGGGGCCGGCCTGATCAGAAGCTGCCTCTGATCTGGGCTCAGATGGGCCGGGCTCAGAGGCTCCAGGCAGCAGGGGCTCCTCTCTCCGACCCTGAAGGAGCTTCCCTGAGGGCCACAGCCTGGAGAGGATCAAGTCCTCCCACGACCACAAGACCCCAGACGAGGCTGCAGCGTGCTGGGACCGTGAGCAGAGGACCCCGGTCACCTGTGCCCGGACTCCTGACCCCCAGAGGCGGGGAGAGAATCCACATGTGTTGCCTTAGGCGTCTACGTGAGCAGTAACTTGTTCTCCGCTGGGCACATGGCTGGACTGCAGTTCCCGGCCCCTTGGCCATTAAATGTGGCCGCTTGGCCGACACTGCCCAGTGGGATTTGAAGATGGGGGCGTGGCCACCGCCTGGCCTTGGCAACCAAAGGCCTCCCAGCTGCCGCGCCGTCCTGAAGAACCAGAGCCGGTGACCCTGGAGGCTGCAGCAGGCAGTTCCCCCGAGACACAGGAACACTGGGGGGAAGTGTATCTCAGAGATCTCATCACGGGGTTGGCCATGTGGTTGGGGGCGGAGAGGCAGGAGACACAGCAGCTACGAGCAGAGGCAGGGGCGTACCGTCTCGGGGACACCCCGCTTTGCGCGCAGGCCTTCGCCTGCTGAGAGGAGGCCCGCCCAGCTCCTCGCCCATCGCCTCCTAACTTCCATCAGCTGCTGCTCGCCAGGTGAGGCGCATCCACAAAACGCCCTCTCAGCGACACTGCACTCGAGTTGAGCTGAATCGTGGACACGTGACACGCGCCCACACAGGCTATGTGGTAACCGGGTCGGGAGGGGATAAACACCAGCTGAGGACGCCTGGGTCTCTGTGATGAGCGGGGGGCCGGGGGCCCGCCGGCCCGGCAGCATCTCAGCCACAGAAGAGAGCAAACCGAGGACCGGGGCCTGTGTCTGTGCAGCAGCCGCCCCACAGAAAACCCCACTTGGCACGAACTACGCAGGCTCTGCCTCCTGACCGGTCCTCCGGGGAAACCGAGTCTCGGTGCTGCGTCGTCCTCTAAAAGGCAGAGTCGGAGTCTACACCGGGGCCCTCGGCCCCCAGGTCCATCCTTTCAGCCGGGCGGCCGCCAGACCTCACAGTGCAGCTGCCCAGCAAACGCGCACCAGACGGGCAACGCGGCGACGAGCGCCCGCACACGGAGCCACCGCGTCCAGCAGCACAGGGCGGGGGGCCCGCAGACCCCAGCAGCTGCGGCAGAGGCCGGCGCCCCCTCCTCCCTGCCCTCCCGCAGCCTGGCCTCCCACCAGTGGCAACACAGCAAGAGCCCTTGAAATCCTGAAGCCCCAACAAATGTTTATCTTAATCAGCAGGCAAACAGCGAGATAAGCCCTCCGAGTGAGCAGAGGCCCCGGGCACCCCCACCTGCTTCTCGCCTGATTCCTGGGCCGACAGGAGACGGCCAGGGGCCCGGGCCACAGAGACAGAGGCCGCAGGGCGCAGGAGCGGGGTCCAGGCCCCCAGGCAGCTGCTGGGCCGCCGGGGACCCCTCGCCTCCCCACGTGCAGCCGACTTGGCCCCTGGCCCCGGCCCTGCGTGATCTGTGCAGGGAGACCCATCTCCTGGAAGTGTGTCCTGAGGACACCAGCACCGCCCCCTCAGGACCCTCGGCCAGGCGGGCGGGGCAGCAGCGAGAGGAGCAGGCCCCCTGCCCTGGGAGCCGGTCCTGCTGCCCCGCCTCGGGGCGGGGCGCTGTTGCCTTCCAGAACATTCCTTCTGAAGCTGGGTGACAGGCTTTCCCTGGCAGGGTGGCCGTGAGAACTGCACGATGTCCAACTGTGTCCTTGTTCCAGTGAGAACCGCCTGAGGGGGCCTCAGGGCTCAGAGCGGCCCCTCCCCGTCCCGGCAGGAGGGGCCTGGCTGCGGCTCCGCTCGGAGTCACGGACTGGCCCCCCTCGTACAATGCCACCTGCCCGCCTTCTGGGCATCAGCGGCCCCTCCTCTGGGAGGGCCGACCCCACTTCTCACTTCTCATAAAGGCCCAACAGGCCGGCTGCACCTGGCAAAGCCCACCTGCTCCCGCAGACGGTTTGACCGGAGGCCGGACGCCTCCGCCGGGGGGCAGGGAGGCCCAGAGCAGCGGCGAGGACCCCCGCCCCCGGCCCCAGCTGGCAGTGTCCCGAGAGGTGGGGGTTGTGGTGGTAGTGGGAGGGGCACTGGGGCCCTTTGTGGCCCCCTGAGGATGGCTGGCCTCGTGTGGTCCCTGCTCCCGCTCTGAGGTATTGCTGGGGGCCCCGGCTTCCCAGGGGTGGCAGCCACAGATGGGGGGGGCCCGCAGGGAGGGTGCTGCTGTGAACCGCAGCCTCTGGGGACTGTCGGGCTCCTTGGTATGCCTGTGGGAAGCCCCAGGATTCTTGGGGTGGCCCCGGGACCTTTGTCCACCTGTGGAGTATCCTGGGGGCCCTTGGACCCGCCACACCGCCGGCAAGTCTGTTCGCTGTCCCCAGGTTCTGAGCAGTGAGGCCCACGCAGCCCCCCTCCTCTCTCAGGCTGTATGAAAGACAGGGAGACCCTGGGCCTTCTTGTCCAAACCAGGACACGATGACTGATTAAACTGGGACTAGAGGCCCAGAGGGGACTTGGTGACAGCCCTCTGGACACTGGAGGGACTGGAGCCCAGAAGAGCTTCCGTGTCATTAACGTGAGGTCTGGCTGCACCGGGACCGCAAACAGTCACCGAGCTCGCGCCAGGGGAGTGACGCAGCCCCGCGCCCTTCGCCAGGCCTGTGAGCGTCCCATCTGTCCCCAGCGGCCAACACCTCGCGCCCACCCGGGGGCGTCCGGCGCACACGCACCCGCCAGCCCCGCCTCCCCACCGCGGAGGGCATCCCCGCGCTGTGGGAGTGAGAAGGCGGGAGGCTGTCGGCCCACCGCGCGCTCTGCTCTAATTTATTTTTCACAGCCCACACGCCCGGCGGTTACCTGGCCGTGCAGTAAGAACCAACCGCGAAGCTTCGCTCTGGGGGTTGGCCAGGCTTTTGCAAAACACGTGTGCTTTATAAAAAGGTAGTATGGCCAACGAAGGGAAGATCTGGGAAAGAACAAAGGGTCAAATAAACAGCGCTTCCCCCGAAAGCCCGCCCCCTGGAGACAGCCTCGCTACCGTCCGTCCTCGGCCGGGGCGGCTGCTGTCTTCACCGGCTCCTCCCTCAGGGCCCCAGCGAAGCTGGCGGTGAATTCTTCTACATTGTTGGGATCATACGGCATTATATTACCTGTCAGGCGCCTGTTCCTACAAGCGCTCTCCGCACATACACTTAGCAAACATTATTTTTAATGACTGTAATATTCTTTCAACTGGATACACCAGTTCGCTGAAACATCCCCCCTGTTCACACACTTAGGTTGTTTCTAATTATTTTGCTAAAAATATCTGTTTTTATATTTAGGATTGCTTCCTTAGGATGGCATCCTAGAAATTAAATTGTGGGCGGCCGTGAGCTGCCATTAAGCACGTGACGCGAGCTGCCACCCTCTGCGCTCGGCGGCCCGCCTGTGCCCAGCACGCTGCGCACGCGGCTGCGGGTCCTACGGCGCCCAGTGGGCGCCCTGTGTTCTAATGTCTGCTCCCCTTATTAGCAAGAAGGGGTACTTTGCTTTAATGTGCGTTTCCTTTTACTGCTGGTGAGGGAGGACCCTTTCCCCGCGTTCGTTTCTGAGCCCCGCTCAGGGATTCCTTTGACCAGTAATCTGCGTGCGGCTGTGCGTGCTGCTTCTGACTCTTTATGGGCTCTTTGCCCACAGACGTGAGTAACTGCTCGGGGGCCGTGAGGGCTGAGGATATTTTTCCCGCTTGCACTTGCCCGATTCGTTTGCAGAAGGCGGGGTTTTCCCCTTTCTGTGGAATTCGACCTGCCCTTCCGCCCCTTGTGAGCTTGTCAATCGCTCCTGACCTCAGAACGCCCTCCCCTCGCCCGTTTCGATGACTGTCCAGGTCTCCCTGGTTCTGATGTTCTGATCTGTGGCGCGTGCCAGGCCCGCGACCTCACACCTGGGGTCAGCTGGGAACGTGGAGCCGGCGACGAGCCACGGTCCGCTGGCCGCTCCCGGGAGAGGCCACTGCGGGGCTCGAGGCTTTGCCGGGCGCCTGGCAAGACCAGATGTGAGCGGGCGGGGCGGGGGGAGGTGCGACGCCGGGATGGGGCCTCCAGGAGACGTTCACGCCCCTTCGGCACTGCCCCCATGTTTTCATTGTGGTAACACACACAGAACAACAATGTGCCACCTCAACCATTCTGAGGTGCGCGGCGCAATGCCTTTCAGTACACCCCTGAGTCCGTTCGTCTTGTAAAACTGCAAGTCTTCGCCCGTTTCTGCGCCCGTTACACCTGCAGGTACCATTACCGACAGCACCCCGCGTCCCTGCCCCTGGGGCCCAGCACCCACTGTTCTCCTCCCGGTTTCTACGTATCTCGCGGAGCCCGGCAGCGTGTGGCCCTCTGTGCCTGGCTCCCTGCTCTGAGCACAGGGCCCCCGGGGTCCCCCGGTGTTGTCGTCGGTGCCCCCGTTCCCCCCTTTTAAGGCTGGATCGTATTGCCACTGGCGTCCAGGGGGTAGAGGCCAGGAGGCCGCCAAACGTCTCACAAGGCACAGGACAGCCCCCCGTTCCCCCACCAAAGAATTATCTGGCCCCAAATATCAATAGCGCTATGGTTAAGAAATCCTGCCTTAAATTAAGGGCACGTTTCTCCGGATAAACTGGATAAAGTTATGTAAAGGGTGGCTCAAACCTTGGCACGTCCGAGATGGCCCGTTGTCCCACAACGCCCACGCTCCCCTGTCTTGACCGTCTAGCTGGGTGCCCTCGGTCAGAAACAAGAGAGTACATATCCCAACCTCCCTTGCAGTTAGGTGTGACCGAGCGACTAAGACCCCGGCTCATGAAATGTGAACAGAAGTGTCACAGGACAGCTTCAGGGGTTCACTCTAACCATCAGCTGCCACTCACATGTTGCCTCTCCCTCTCCGCGCCCTAAGGTGCAGAGGTGATGGCTGGAGCTGAAGCATCCTTTTTGCCCCATGAAGTGGTTTGGGGAATGGAGGCCATGCCCGAGGGACAAGTTCCCTAAGATTTCTGTAGCGTGACCTTATCAATCAATCCTGGGACGTCAGCCTCCAGGCACTATGGGAAAGGGAGAAATAAGTTTCTTTCGTATCTGGGCCACTGCTGTACCGAGTCTCTGTGACTTGCCATGGAATCTATGTGTAGCAAATGGCAAAATAGGAAATGTTTGTGAAGCTTTCTTAGAAGATTCCAACGTGAACTTGGAAGGATTAAACAGAATGAAATGTGCAAATGGTTTAGCTTGTTGCTTGGAACATAGCAGGCAATGAATAGTTACCCAGCTGGGCAGCCATGAGCCATACCATGTGGCGGGCATCGTCCCGCGCAGCTGACACGCAGTGTCTGAACCCTCCCAGCGACCCACAAGGGAGGCATCTTACGACTCTTGCTATGGATGAGGCCGCGGAAGAGCAGAGACCAGCGGCGCCCTCTGGGGTCACAGGGTCAGGGCAGAGCAGGCCCAGTCCCGGCACCGTGTGCTCTCCACCTCAGTAGCACCGAGGACTCCATCTTTTGGAAGCAGTTAGGATCCAGCCACTGTGGAAAAGGCTCCCTTTACCTGCCTCTCGTTTCATTCCAACCCTGTGAGCGTTTAGTTGTAGCCCAACAAGGCTGCTTCAGCTCCAACCATCACACCTGAATTCCAGGATGCATCTCCAAGCCTCCTGGGTATTTACTGTGGCGTTCAGGTTACCATAAGAAACCTGCGGCATAGAGAGGCTGAGTGATACTTGGGGAAAGGAAAGAATGCTACAAATTGGGTGGGCTGGGAAGGCTTTCTGGAGGAGGTGAGGTTTAGCTCTCCAACCTGCAGAGGGGGAGGGGCTCTAGGTAGGAGGCCAGGGACTCTCAGTCCTTCCTGACCCTGGGTCCTGGCTCCCCTCAAGGCAAAACCTGACTTCCCGGGCTGCAGGAGAGGGGGGCGGGGTGGGGGCTGGAATGATGGACTCTATCACCTCTAACTGCGCTGCCAGCTCATTTGGGTAGTTAGGCGCTAAAGAGGGCCTAAAAGTGACTTATGAGCAGAAATCAGGTGTTTGGGCATAAACACGCCAAAGCCCGTGATTGATTGGACTGGGTAAATAGCTTTTATAATTGGTATGTTTTTTTTATTAAATTTTAAAGGCTGCCTATTTATGCAAACGGAACTGTGAGCACGCTGCGACCGGCAGGCCTGCACCGGCACGGGCCTCGCGGCCTGCCCGCTGGCAGAGGCCCCGGTCATGAGCCGCGTTCTGGTGGTCCGGCCCCGGGGCCCGGGGGCCCAGGGAGGACAAGGGGTGGGGACTTGATTGCTTCATCAGCTCCAATTCTAGACATGGAAGTGGCTGTCACTGCGCTCCCCTTGCACAGGACCAGCGGGTGTTCGTTAAGAGCTGTCTCTCCGGAGCCCGGGAGGGTGCCGGCGAATGGGGGGCACCCTGTGGGGGCAGGGAGCCCGCGGATCGGGGCGGGGAGCAGGGGGTGAGGCTCAGGGGCGGGCCGCGGCCCTCAGGACTGGTGACAAAGCCACCTCAGCCTCCTCGTCTGGTCCGCGGGTTGGTGATTCGCACCCTGCCCACCGCTCAGGGTGTGCTGGGGAAAAGGGGGGCCGCGTTGCTCTCTCCTTTAAAGTCTGCTGCGGCTGCTCCTTTGAAAAGACCAAGCAGACCTCACGTGCAAGGGACACACGCTCCCCTGGGGGAGAAGGCACATTCGGACCCGAGTCCCACAAGTGCAGGGGCAGACCCCGGCCCCACCCCCGGCACAGGCTGCAGGGGCCGCGTGGAGGCAGATCCCAGCTGGCCAGGGGTCAGCGCCAGGGCGCAGCCTGTCACCAGGTCAGGCCTGGCTTCCTTACACCTGTTCCTTTGCTGCTTTTGGAACCTTTGATGGTCAGGGGTCACCGGAGGCAGGGCCGCCTCCCGTCCAGGACGCCTGAGCCACGGCCACGCAGCCCTGGGCCCGTGGGGGGGCAGGGCCGGGGGACAGTGACGGCCCCTGCCGACAGCACCCGCGCCCGCTTCCTCTCCCCTCGGCCGCCCCCCGCGGCCGCCGCCCCTCCGGCCGGAGCTTCCGCGGCTCACGAGAGGTTTTGCCGCCCAGGAAGAACTTTGACCTCTTGAACTCTGGCACGGCCCAAGTTGTGCATATCCCCACAGTGTGCCTCACTGCCCTCCGCGCCTCTGACCTGGGACCGGCCACCTCCTCACCTGCCCTTGGGGTCCCATCTGACACTAACAGACATTCCCCGAGGGTGGGCTCTGGGCTCAGGCCCGCCCCCCACGGGGGGCCGCGGTGTCTGGTCGGCGGGCGGAGGGTGGGCAGGGCCACAGAGAGCGGTCGGGCTGGGCGACGAGGGGGACCCCGGGGTCAGTACAGGGCTGCAGCGTCGGCGGCAGGTGGCTCCCGCCGGGTCGGGACGCAAGGGGCCGTCTGCCTGCTTCCATGAGGGGGGAGGACGCAGATCCTGCCCCAGGACCCCCTTGCCCGTACGTGTCTGCGCCCCCGGCCCTGGGCCCACGGGCAGGACCCTTATTGTAGGGTGAATTGTGTCTCCCAAAAAGATACGTTGAGATTCTAACCCTTAGGAACGTAGAGTGTGATCTCTTTTGGGAGCGGGGCCGCTACGGTGAAGACGAGGGCGGTGGGGTGGGGGGCCCCACCCGGAGGCCTGGTGTCCTCGTCAGGGCAGGAGGGGCACGCACGCCGCGGCAGGACCGCGCGGCCTGGCCCTGGGACGCCCGGGGGGGGGGTGAGTGCCAGCAGCCCAGGCCCTGGTGGAGGTGGGAGGTGGGAGGGCCCCGCCCCCGGAGCCTGGAGGGGGTGGGGCCCTGACCCCTGACCCTCGGGCCCGTGGGAGCGGAAGCTCTTGCTGTTTAAGCCCCCCGTTTGCGCTCACCGGTCCCAGTAGCCCCTGGAGGCGAACGCCCATCCGGCCGTAAGTGAGGAGGGTGGCCTGGACCCCCGGCCGCCATGGGCTCCTGCCCGCGGCCACGCTCCCTCCCCGCCCAGCGCCCTCCCGCTCAGCCCCCTCCTCCTCCCCCACCCGCCGTTAATCTCACTTCAGCAGCATAAACATTTGTTTTGAAATAATTAGACTCGGGAAGTTGCAAACATAGTACAGAGACGTCCTGTGTACCGGTCGCCCAGCCTGCCCCACAGCCAAACCAGGACAGCGACGCGGACGGCCCGCAGGAGCTGGGCGCCCCCAGCTTTCATGCGTGTGTTCGTGGGGGGCAGGGGGCGTGCCGGCGGGGGTGCCCGTGCCTGGTAGCTGTGCGTTCGTGCGATGTGTCTGTGCATGCACATGTGCGCGCAAGTGTGTGTGTGATGCACGCGTGTCCGTGTGTTTGCCCAGGCGTGTCGGTGTGTGCGTGCCCGTGCACGGTCCGGGGGACGCCGTCGCGGCTCGCTCCTGCGCGGCAGCCACCACGGCTACGCGTGGGGCAGCCCATTGCCGAGGCTCCCCTGCAGCCCCCTCGGAGCTGCGCCTGCCCTGTCCCGACCCCGGCTGCCACTTCCGTGCCCTCCGTCTCCACGACATGTCATTAGAGAGAGCTGTGCCGATGGAGTCACGCAGCGCGGAGCCCTCGAGACGGGCCCTGTCCCCCCAGCGTGCTGCCCTCGCGGCACGTCCGGGGGCTGCAGGGACACAGGGTTCCTCCCCCTTTGCTTGGAGTATGTGCTGTGGTCTGGACACAGTGTGTTTCTGAAAACTCTTAAAATGCCACGGCAAGGGCCCTGGCAGCTGACCCACAGTCCGCGGTTCCGGAGGGGAGCCCATGGGTGCTCCGGGAACGGGCCCCTCGGGCTGGGCGAAGGGGGACTGGGCGGCCCGGGCCCGGCCCCAGCCGGGGCGGTGAGGCCCGCGGGCTGAGGTCTGAGGGGCCGCTGGGACCAGGTGCTCGGGGATCGTCCATGGTGCTGGCGGCCCCTGGCTCCTCTGGACGGGGAGCCTCTCGGTCCCTGCACCCTGCACACTTGGCAAAGGCCTGACCAGTTAGCCAGGGGCGGTCCTGCCGCCAGACGCCTGGGGTCCGTGGGGAGAGTGCTGGGAGGGGGGGCCCGGGTCCCACACACATAGGGGGAGGTGGCAGAAGGAGGTGTTGCTGGGCTTGGCTGTGGCCTTCTGTCACGTTGCCGTTTTGGAACGAACACTACAAAGCGGCTGGCAATCGGAGCAGATAATGCAAATGAAATTGTGTTCGGGGAGGGCCGGGGACCGCGGGGCGCCTGCCACCTGTGAGCCTTGCGGAGAGTTCCGTAAGTGCATAGCAGCACGTCCCGCTCGGCCAGGCCCTGACTCGGGGGGCAGCCCTGGGACTACAGTAGCGCCCGTGGGTCCCGCCGTCCGAAGCATCTTTCTTCAGGGAGGAGCAGCTTCTGGGCGGATGGCGTGGGGGCAGGCGGCTCACGCACCGTCTCAGCGGGGAGGCCACATGTCCAGGCGGGAGGGGGCCCGCGGCCCCGCCCTGACTGGCCCCGCCCTGACCGGCCCTGTGCAGGGAGGGGGCCCTTCGCCAGGCAGTCCTCTGCGGGACCTTAGTCTGGCTCCTGGGCCTCCGTTTCCCCAACTGCAGAGGGGCGGTGACGACCTCGAAAAGCTCTCTCGAAGGCACCGTGCAGGAGGCCCAGGCTGAGCCCCGCACAGGAGAAGCTCCGCGCTGGACAGCGTGCGGCCCGGGCCTCCTGGGTGGAGGAGGAAGTCCCGGCGGAAGGGGCGCTGCTGGGGGCCCCGTGGTCCCGCCCACCGTGGCGCGGGCCCTGTGCGCACTGAAGGGCTGGCCAGGGACAGGAGCGGCGCCGTGTTCACTCACGCCACGAGAGTGCCTCTAGGAAGAGATGGTCAAGCCCGCGCCGAGGGAAGGAGACAGCGCCCCGTGTCCCGGAAAGCTCCGTGCCCGCGGGAGCCGGAGGCCAGCCGGGGCCTGGGCGCGGCCGCCGTCCCTCTGCTCCCTGCGCGGCGGCTGGCGGGGCCGAGAACCCAGGGCTGGAGCCAGGGCTCCAGGCCCACAGTTGGCACCCAGGTCTGTTTGCTCAACACAGAGTCTGTCAGACACATTTTCCGCGCTCCCAGCCCCTTTTCAAAACAGATTCCTCTGAGTTCTCATCTTTATTTTGGCACAGGGGAAAAAAAATGTAATTTCTAATTTAAAATTTAAAAAAAACATCATTCTCATCAAAATGCACTCGGCTCAGATGGTGTTTGGGAAATTAGTGCTGTCACTCTTGCCGGCACCAGCACCGGGCCCGGCAGCGGGGACGGGCTCTTCGTGTCCCCGCCACTTGCCATGGGAGGTGACAAAGGCCTCCCTGCCGACCGGGGGTGGGTGTCTGGCAACTCCAGGGAGCGGAGTGAAGACAGGCGAGAGCGCTGGCTTGGGGAGCCCGGGGCGGGGGGAGGAGGAAGCAGGGGGCCTGACTTGGAGGGAGAGAGGCCCGGGACTCGGGGCGCTGTCCACAGAGGCGGGGTGCTGAAGGGCCGCGTCTCCCCCACCCCCACCCCGCACTGGCGCAGAGGCGCGGACCAGTGTGCAGCGGCTGGACGTGGGGGGTCTCAGAGGACCCCTTCCATTCTGAACGTGCCCCCCGGAATCCCAGGTATCCCCGCACTTTCCCCAGCTCCTTCGAGCCCCTCCTTTCCTCGGCCCGAATGTCTGTTCTGTTTACACTTTATGGACCTCCAAGCTCTTGTTCTCACCTCTCAACACATTTGTCAAATCGCTGAGGTCCTGTGGCCTCTGAAGAGCCAGACGTCACCCAGGGAGACAAAACATGGGATGACAACCACGTGGGGCAGGGGTTTGCCCAGAGCGGCCAAAGCAGGAGACTCCAGGAAGACGGAGGGGCCGCTCCGCGGTGGCCTGGCTGACGCTGAGTGCCCAGAACCGCTGAGAGGCGGGCGGGACAAGAAGCAGGGGATGAAAGTGCAGGGCAGGTAGGACCGGGAAAGCTGCTCCGAACAAAGTCCGTGGCTGAGGGACGATGGCTTGGCCACTTTGTTGACTCACGGGCAGGACAGCGGTGCTCCAGGCTCAAGCAGGACCCGCTGCCGGGCGACGGTCATCCCTTGACACCCAGAGGAGGTCGCGGAGCCCTTATTCCCTTATCCAGCAGCACCCACCCAGGGTTCACTAGACGCGGGCGTGGTGACGGCAGGGTCCTCTCCTGGGCCACCGCACCCCCACCAGGCCAGGGACGCCCACGCGGCTCAGGACCGCCCGGCGCCCGCCGGCGCCCAGGTGTGCGGGGCGGGGACAGGGCGCCTGGCTCGCCGCTGTGTCCCCACTCCCTGGAGCAGCGATCGGCACGTGATGACCCTTCACATCCTTGAACAAATTCATCGACAGGCTCAGCATTCTTTTTTCACGAAAAGGTCAAGTAAGAGCTTCACAGCCAAGGGGCCCAGGTTCAAGGCCATGGGCGCTGGATGGGGGCCCCAGCTCTGGGGGCGCTTTCGCGTGGGGACAGGGATAGTGTGACATGAACACCTTTATCTCAGGACTGGCTTGAGGACATGACGTGACAGGCTGGCCACGGCGCTGCCCACAGCAAGCCTCACACACGCGTCATTTTTTTCTCCAGATCATTCTCCAGAAGGGAGGCTCTTTGTCACCCCACATGGCGGGGGTGCCAGAGACACGGGGAGGCTGGAATTGAGATGGTCTTCGTGGGCGAGGACGCGCAGGGGCTGGCTGGTGGGGCCCGAGGTGAGTGCAGAGGTCTGGAGTCAAACTGCAAAATTGACTGACATCGAATTATTGGCCCGGATTGGATAAAGTCTAAAAACTGGATTGGGGACGATTGAGATGAATTGAGTTAGCCGGATCACAGAAGAAAAATCGAATTGAACGGAATGAATCCAATAGAATGGAATTGGAAGTAAATTGGCCCGATTTGACTTAAATTGAGGAGTCGAAGTGAAAACTGAAAGCAGTTGAGTCGTCGCTCTGGGGCGGAGCTGAGAGGAGGCAACCAGAGGGATTGGAGGCAAACGACGTGAACTGAGGTGAACTGAAACTTTTGGGACACATGACAGCAGCTTGTGTTAATTTTATGCGGAGTGGGGGTCCGGCACCGAGAGACCCCCCCCGCTGCTGGACACCCCAGTTCCCTGGGTTTGGTTGCCCAGAGAGCGTTTGTGGAGCGCCCCCTGCTTGCAGGCAGTGGGTTGGGCCTCAAACACCAGGCAGAACCAACCTGGCCCCACCCCGGGGCCGCCGCCCTGCCTGTCGCGGTGGTGGCGGCCTGTGCCTGCCCCGGGGACGCGCCGACAGGCCAGGCCAGAAGGAGCCCTCAGGGGCCTGAGCCTTGAAAGAGGAAGAGACAGTCCCCACGGGGGTGTCCCTCATCGGACATGCTGACCCGAGGTCATGGTGGAACGTGGCCTTGGGGCCAGGCAAGAGCCGCACCGGCCACAGGGCCGAGAGCTGGGAGAGCGGCAGGTGTTGGCTGTGTCTCTCGGCCCCTCGGTTTTCTCGTCTGTAAAATGGGGGCGAGCATAGCTTCCTTGGAAGGGAATTGCAGGGAAATGGGGAAAGTCGGGGTCTCCTTTCTCCCCCAACAGCCCCCTCCCCAGTGCCCCCCTCCCACCTGGCTCTTTCCCGTGAGCCCCCCAAAGACACGGGAGGTTCGAAGCAACATTCAGGGGCCTTTGACTACCTGTTGGTCTCCTGGAAGCTACAGGCCCAGGCAGCGCGGCCCTTTCTGGCCCCCGGGGTCCGCCTGCCTCCTCCTCTCCTGTCCGGCCTCGTAGTGGCCCCGCCCAGGAAACCAGCCACCCGGTCTCCTCCCCGCTCCCCGCGGTGCAGCGCTGCCCCTCCCTGCAGCCCCTCCCTCTCCCGGTCGGCAACGCCAACGCCTCCTCCAGGAAGGCCCCGCGCCGCAGAGGAGCCCCTCGCCACCGCAGGCCGGGCTGTTCCGCCCCTAGGCCCGGGCCGGCGCGGGCCGGCTGGGGGCACAGCCTGCCTGCGTCCACCAGGGTCCGCACGGGGCTTCCTGCTCGGGGCCTTGCGTCGCGACCGTCTGAACATTTTCAAGGCCTCTCAGACCGTCGGCCTTCAGACGCCTCCCAAGTCACGGCGCCGGCCGCGGAGCGCGTCGCCAAGCGGAGGCGGAGTTCTGCTGCTGCTAAGCCTTCTTGCCTGGTTTCTCGGTTATTTCCCCCAATGCGCTACGTGGAAGGATTTTTAGCCAAATAGTCTACAAGCCCCTCAGCCTTGTCTTCGTGTTGCTAATAGGCCCTTCGCGCACAGGCGCGCACCCTGCCGACTCCCCCAAGTCCTCGGCCCCGGCCCCGGGGTTGCCTGTGTCCTCCTACCTGGCGGGCTGGGGACGGGATGCCGTTTGAGGATGGGACACCCTGCCCTTCCCAGGTGACGAGGCTCCTCCAGCCAACCACGCAGGCCGGGGGTCCCCTCCTGAGACGGCACAGCCCAGGGTGCCCGTGGTACTGCGGGGGGACCCTCCCCGGCCCAGGCCCTCACGGGGCTGCCCCTCAGGTCTCTCTTCAGCCCAGAGCCCCCCGAGCGGAGCCACCCCAGCTGGGGTCGCACCCTCCCTGAGGCTCCGAGCTTCAAAACGGGGACGGAATGGCCACCTCCCAGGGGCGCTGGGCGGATCCAGGGAGGTGGGGGCTGGTAAGCACGTCACTCCCCCTGCATCGCGCGTCTCCGCGCGTGGCCGCCGCGCCGCAAGGCTGGCTGCGGCTTCTAATAATTATAATAATAGATCAAAACATCTATTGCCTCATGCCGCGCATTTCTTTTAGGTAAAACATGCTCCTTAAAAGTTGAAAAATCTAGAAAAACGGGGAGAGAAAATAAATATGTAAATCATGCCACTCCCTAGAATTCTCTCTCAGCGCCATGGTTCCCAGACGTGGTGCGTCCTCCTGCCACGCGTGGGGCCTGTTCCCCGGCATCTAATAGCCCCGTCTCTCTCCCCCACTCTCAGAAAAACAAAAACCAAAAACACAAACAAAGAAAAACCCCCGGAACTTGACATCATGTGCCTTTCCGTGTCTTGGCAGATATTATTATAAGCTCTTTATTTAATAAAGAAATTAAGCCTTTGTCTGTCATGTTTGCTGCAAATATATTTCCCAGGCCATTTTTTTTTCCGCCTTTTTATTTGCTGGTTTAATTTTGACATGCAGAAGATTTCCATTTTTATGCACTCAAATCTGTCCATATTTTCTCTCCCGATTCCCCGTATTAGTTCTAAACTTAGGAAATCTTCCTTCTCCTGAGGCATGATGAATATTAAATTTTACTTAATTCTCGCTTTTCGGGCCCCGGTTTATTTTTAATGTGCTTAACGCTAATCCTGAAGGAAGTGAGTTCTGTGGGCAGGTCGAGGTGGGGCTGAGCCCCCTGCGCCTGCCCCGACTAAGGAAGGGTTTCCTCACGCCCCCAGGCCCCCCAGCCCCTCCCGGGGGCCCTGCTTGCCTGCTCCCCTGACCCTAGCCTCAGCCAGCACTGCCCCCTCCCTGTGGTGACAAATGCCTCCTGGGCTAGAAATTCACTTCCTGAGAAACAAATGAGCTGAAATAATTAAAATGCTCAAAAGTGAGCTCAGGAGTAAAGGACCTCAAAAATGGGCCTATGGCTGCTCCTGCGTCAGGTTTGGGGACCACTCCGCCCGCCGGCAGCTCTGTCCTGGGTGTCCGGCGTCCCTGCCCGGGCCTTCGCACTTGCCCGTCCCTCCGTCCCAGGCCCGGCGCCTGCACTCCCCTCCCTCTCCGGTGCCCACCCCCGCCCCACCTGACCCTCTTCCCCAAGACGCGCCCAGAGCAGGGACTGAGCCAGGTGCCTTTAGGATGCTCCCTAGTTGGTGCCAGCAAGCACCCCACGCGAGAGGTGGCACCACGGCCCATGTTGTAAATGAGTAAACAGGACAGAAAAGCCTCCCACGGTCACCCAGGGCCTCAGCGGTGGCCCTGGGACATCAGCCCAGGCGTGGGCACAGGTGCCTGGGCTGTCCTGGGGGAGGGAGGGCAGGAGGGAGGGAGGGAGTGATGAGTGTTCTGGGTGTGCCGTGGGCCTGGGCTGCCGCGACCACAGCCCACCCGTCCTCCCAGGGGGGCGGGGGGGCAGGGGAGGGAGCCGAGGCCTGGCCTGCGCCCCTTGAGCCCAGGCCCCCCGCCTTTAAGATGTGAGGCTGGGACTAGGTCGCCTGCCCTGCCCTGGTGGGGGCGCTGCTTGAACCCTGCCCTCCCCTCCTCAGCTCTGTCCTCCCAGCTGACCCTGGGCAGGGGACAGACACCAAAAGACCAAAAAACTGGGCTTTGGGGATGTCGGGGGCAAGCGGGAAAGACCCACCTGCCAGAGCGGCTGGCAGCTGGAGTGAGAGGGGCCTCGTGAGCAGCCGGGCCCTGCAGGGGCACCGGGCGCCTTGGGTGCGGTGCCCAGCGTCCGGACTGAGGTCCTGGCAAGCAGAGGGCGCGCTGGGCAGGCCTAAGTGGCAGCGGCTGAAGGGGCAGCGGCATTTGCACTCCAGTGGGTTCATGGGCCCCGAGTGCTCGCCAGTTGCAGGGGGCGTATCCTGCCCGTCCATTTGTCAGTTACTCGTGCAGGGCACTCGGCAATCAGAGCGCCCGCCTCCCCAGTGGCCGCGGGCCGCGCTGCAATTCACCCACAGGGAGGGGACGGTGCCAGCAGCCTCGGCTCCAGGCCTGGCTGCCGGGGACACCCCGGGGGAGGGGGCCGTCTCCCAGCCTCCTGGGCGTCTGGCGCGCCGTGCGGAGCCGAGGGCCCAGTGGTGGCGGCTGCCCGGGCCAGGGGGCTCCAGCCTGAGGCGCGCAGGAGCCCGGCCAGGCCCCGCTGAGCTCACGCGTCCCCTGGGACACCAGGGGGCCGTGCGGGTGAGGGACACCGGCTTCGTTAAGTCCTCACTGTCAGAGCTCTCGCGGCCTCCACGGTTCCAGGAGGAAAGCCTCTGAGAGCTTCCGCGCGGGAGCGCCGCGCACGCCCCTGTTCGCCCGCCTGGCGTGAGGTGGCTGCCACTCGCCGTCCCGGGCCCGCCTGGAGCCTGGGTGTCACGTGAGCCCCTCATGACCACAGCGAGCGACTACGGGAGACAGGGGCCGAGCCTGGACCCAGGGGTAACTCAGGCGGCGCAGCCGGCGGTGCCGCCACCGTGGCGCCTCCGCGCTGAGCCCGGGGAGGGCAGGCCTGGCGGATCGGTGTCCCTGCCGTGGAGGCCCCGGGCTTTCCCGCGGTGACCCATTTACGCCTCACCTGGGCCTCGTGCCAAGAGCTCGTCCTCGGCCTCCAGCGTGGAGAGAGGGGCGCTGGGAGCCGTTGGAGTCTCGCCCAGGGCACGCTGCCCGCGCGCTCACCTCCCAGCTCCTTCCCAAACCCGCCTGCTCAGGAAGGCTGTCCCCGTCCTGTCCTGGTCAGGGTTAGGGGAATGAGCAAATGCACAGTTGCTGCCGGGGCTGTTCAGGGATTTCCTGGGGCGACGCGGCGGGGGGAGTGGCGGCGGGGGCGGGGGTGCTCCCACGCCCCCTCCCTCCCCGCCTCCCTGGCGCAGCGGGACCCTGGACGCCCCGCACGGCGGGTTGGAAGGGCAGGGGCTCCGGGGCACCCAGAGCAGCGGCTCAAGACGTTTATGAGGGGCCCCGGGAGGGCAGGTGGCACCCGAGATGTGGCGAAAGCCTCGGCTTTGCCCTTCCCCCGAGTTCAGGCCGCCGCCTGGGCAGATGCCCTGTCGGACAGCGAAGCCGCTTCCCTGAGCTGTGGTCCCATGGAAGCCACTGGCGCGTGTGGACCCGAACCCAAACCAAGCCTGAGAGCCCCCGCGAGGGCACGCGCACACTTTGTCTTTGCGCTCGGGTGGCTTTGCGTGACTGGCCGTCCCCACGGTGTCAGGGCTGCCACCGAGACCCCTGTCACCAGTTACCAGCCCCAGGGCCACGCGGGCAGCAGCCGGAGAAGTGGGAACAAGAGCCCCAGGGCTGGGACACGTGCTGCCAAGGAGGTGGACGGTGCTGAGGTCAAGAGCAGCCGAGGCCGCGGCCGAGCCCTGAGGAACGGCGGGGGTGGGGGCCTGGCGGGGGCGGCAGCAGGGGCAGAGGGGGAAGGGAGGGGGCAGAGAGCGGACTCCAGCCCCAGAAACGCGTGGCATCGGCGGGGCCGAAGGCAGGGGCGTCGCAGCGCGCCGCGCTCCCGTGGACTGGGCAGTGTCCCTGCGGCGCACGCGGGCCGGGGCCGGCCCTTCCGCAGCTGGAGGGCGGGCGGAGAAGCAGGTCTCCCTCGGTTGTGCAGGAAGTCAGAGGCAGGCAAGGGGACGGGCTGCGGGGACACAAGTGACAGGTCAGAGCTGGAGACGTCGGTGGGAGCCTACGTCGGCTTCAGTGCAGACACGCGTGGGGACAGCGGAAATAGTCATAGATACCTGGGTCTGCGTGGGTTAGCACGCCTGCACGCACCTTCCCGGCTCTGTCAGCCGAGGAGGACGCGGGACGATGCCCCACGGCCCCAGGCACACCCAGCCCCGGACCTCAGTCTCTGACCGCGTCTCCAGGACCCTGGGGAGCGGCTGCCGGTGCAGGGCTCGGGCAGGGGCGCGGCAAGACACGCTGAGTGCCCTGTCGCGGCAGAAAGTGGGGGCGGGCGCAGCACCCAGACGGGGCGTGGCGAAGGGGCGCCACCCGGGGGCGCTCCGGCGTGTCAGCCACAAAGTGAAGAAAGCGGCCGAGGGTTGCAGCCCAGGCAACACACGCGTCGTCCCTGCGTCTCTGCGGGTGGACACACGTGCTGGGACAAGCGCATACGTGAGGGCAGACGAAGCTCCTGTCCCCAAACACCCAATGATTTACGGAGGTTCTCCACCTCCCAGGGGGAGGCTCTCTCCCTCCAAGGGGGAGCAGAGCCCCCCACTCCCCGGATGGGGCTGTGCAGCCACTTCCCGCCAAGGCCGAGGACGCCGGGCCAGCCAGGGGCCCAAGGTCACCATCTGCACTGCTGGGTCACGTGGACGGGATGCGCTATCCTCAACATGGAAGGCCTTTCCCAGCAAAAGGCAGCGAGCATTTATTCGAGATCAGTAAGAAGAGCTCTGAGGGACAAGCCGACTCAGGCAGACGCCCAGGGAGCGCTCCGAAGAGGGGACGAAGGCCAGGTCCCTCACGGTTGCCTGGGAAGTTACAGACAGGCAAGGGGACCGGGACGTCCTTAGAAGGACAGCACCGCTGTTGGCCCAGATAACGTGACATCGTGAGCCTAATTCTAAAGAATGTGTTTAATGTTCAGCCCGGTAGCCACCAGCCAGGCTTTCCCGTCCTTGCAAACAGCCCTTTGGGGCACGGCGTTGCCCGAGGCCCCCTCCGAGGGTCGCTGGCCCTGTCGTGACACCCCGACGTCTGAGGCGTGAGCGGTCAGGGCGGCTCCTCTGGCGCAGCAGCTCTGGCTCCGTGTTCAAGGGGCTCCACGTTCAAGGGGCTCCACGTTCAAGGGGCTCCGCGTTCAAGGGGCTCCGCGTTCAAGGGGCTCCGTTTGAGTCTTTTCCGCCCGTGTGCTCCGGAGGCAACAGGATGAGCACGGCACTTCACTGTGCGCCCTCCGTCCCAGAAGCCCGAACCCCAGTCCAACTGCGAGGAAAACCTTAGACCGGTTCCGCAGCACGCCGGACGCCCCGGGGCTGTCACGGCCATCGAACCCAGGGCCGCCGGGGACACCGCCCCCGCCCAGGAAGCCTGGTCACAGAACAGAGGCAACAGCCAGGGAGCCCACACCGTGCGCGGAGCTTGTGGCTCACAGCGGTCGATCCTGATTCGTCGGTGGTGACGGACACGCCCCAGCAACCGAAGACCTTAACAACAGCAGACACGGGGTGCGGGGAGCGGGGGGCTTTTTCAGTGCATTTAAAACTATTCTAAAGTTAAACGTTTATTTTTAAAAACCCACAGTGAATTACATGAACGAAGGCGAGCCGGAAAAAGCACTGGCGTCCTGGGGGGGAGGGGAGGGAGCCTTGCAGGCATCCACGCCTCCGCCTCTTTCGACGAGAACAGCAGCGCCATTGTGGGACCCACAGTCACGGCCTCCCCCGCCCCGCCCCGTCGCCGCGGTCCCGGCTTCCTGACTGGGGCGGCAGGCGTTCCTCCGCCGCGCCCTCCCGCGAGCTGTGTGGCTTCAGGCCAGTCTCTCAGCCTCTCTGGGCCCAGTCGCCTCATTTGTGAAACAGCTGCAGCTGTCCTGTCCGCCTCACGGAGCTGCTGGAGATGAAGTGGTCGATGCCCACTCATCCACTTGGCGGCGTGTGGTGAACGCCTGCCGTTCACTGTCCCCTGGGCAGCGCCGACCCCAGACCCACGCTCCGGGCTGTGCTCACGCTGTGCCCCGGGGCGGCCCTTCTTCTGTTCGAGCCTCCCCGCCACCGCCCAAGCAGGTAGGTCTGGCAGGGCCGACGCCCCGTTTCCTGCTGGAGGGTGCGGGCGGCCCATCTGTGGGACTCAGAGCTGGTTCCCACCTCCACCTGCGTCCGCCTCCAGACCCCGGGGCTCAGCAGTTACCCCGCCTTCTTCCCAGGGACCCCCTCCCGCCCAGCCATGGCCCCTCTTCAGCCTCATTTCTCAGCTGGCCCAGAAGTCTCCGGGTAGCGGTGACCATCCCTCAGGGACCAGCCGTTTCGGGTCCCAGGAGAGGCAACACCCACCCCACCCCCACTCACCGGCGTGTACACACAGGCCCCTCCTTCTGCATGGCCGGCCCCTCAGCAGCGTGACCTGGGGCAGGCCACTCCACCCCTCTGGGCCGCCCTACCCCTCAAAGTGCAGGTGAGAAGCATGACCTCCCCCAGCAGCGAGCTGGTCCCTGCAAACCCCTCCCGCCCCGCGCCCTGCCCGACAGGGACGCGGAGCTGTCGGAAATCGCTTTTTCCCTCCTTACAGTGAGTCAAGGGGGCAGTGTGGGGACAGGGCCCTGCCTTCAGCGCTGAGCACAGAAGAATCCCTTCAAATATAAAAATAACATGTTTACGGTTATTAAAGCAATAAGCACTGATTGGGAAAAAAAGCATAAAATAAAAAACTAAGACAACACCTGAAGGAATGATGAACTGGGGGAAAATGACCGGCAACCCGCCCCCTGGAGCCAGCGAAATGCTGGTAAACAGGTTCTTCAGCTGCGTGTGCGCTGCCAGCCGGGCTCTCCAGAGGGCCGCGGGGAGGCGGAGGGCAAGGGCGTCCTGCCAGGGGGCCCCGCGCGGCCCCCACGGGCAGGGCCTCCCACCGGGGCACCTCTGCACATCGACAAGCCCAACCCTCGGCCCCTCCGCACGCCCCCAACCCGCTCTGGGACGAGCCGCGGTCTGTTTCACTGCCCTTCCGCCGACAGCTGTGTCGTTCGCTCCCGGCGTTGCACCTACAATGGCTAATAATGGGCAGAGCCGGGCGAGCGGCGCCCCTGCACTCACTGCCCCCCCCACCCCCGCCGGCTGGCGTCCAAGTATCTTGTTGCGGCACGTTCTGGAAGAAAGCGCTGGGCCGGAGGGCGGGAGCACTTCTGAGGGCCCTGCGCACGGGCGGCCGAGGCCACGCCACCCCGACCCTCAGAGGGTGAGCCCACGACCCCGCCGGCCCCTCGCGCCCCTCCAGCAGGAGCGGCGACACAGCGAAGACGCCTCGTGGCCGGCTGCACGTGGACTCGGAGCAGGGCCCGCACGTCCACGGGCTGTTTTCAGTTCCTTCCTGGGGAATTGACTTGTTTGTGTCTTTGTCCGTTTTTCTTGTGGAATTTCTAGTTTAATAGGTCTCTGGGGCCCACTTTGTGTGTGTGTGATAGTCAAAGAGATGGACACGAAGAAGCTCCCCTAAGTAGTGACTGACCTGGGGCTCACGCTCTGTGTGGGGGAGACAGGCGATACACGCATGCACACGTACATGCATGTGTGTGCGCACGGACATGCGTGCATGCAGACATGTGTGTGCATATGTGGGTGCATGCATGCTTGCACGTGTACACTGGGGTACGCTCGCACGATGTGCACGCCCTGGGTGTGCTTTGCATGCAAACACATGTGCACACATGCATGCACACATAGGCACATGTGTTTATACATGCACGCTGGGGCGCACTCGCACCCAGACATACACACACCCAGGAGGAGGTGGCCTGAGTCACGGGAGGGTGCGCAGGGCTGCGAGCGATGAACCGAGGGCTGGCACGTGCCAGCGAGCATCCCCCCGCGGGTGGCAGGCCCCAGAGGCCGCCCTCGCCGCGGTCCTCCCGCCCGCCCGCCCGCCTGCCTGCCCGCCCACCCCCCACAGCCTCGCCAGCGCCCGCCGCCCCTCAGCGAGCAAGAGCCCGCGGGCCGGTGGGGAAGAGGGGAGACACGGACCGGCACGGGGCCCGCAGCCCCGGAAGACACGGGGCTGCTGCTGACATGGCCCCGTGACCCTGCACGGAGCCCCACTCCCCAAACCAGGCCCAGGCGCGGGGGCCCCCTGGGACCCTCCACCCTCTGCCCCACGCCCCAGAGCTCGGGGTCCAGAAACAGGGACAGGTCGAGGACTCTGTGCAGGAGGCCACCGTAAAGCCACCACGGGCTCAGCAGGCAGCAGGCGATGGGCCACTCGGTCCCAGGCATTGGGCCCAGCCACAGCACAGCCACCGAGACCCCTCCAGAGCTCGCCCCACGCGGAGGCTGCCCCAGTCTCTTCCCCTGCCGACCCCCGCCCTCCCCGGGGCTCACCTCCAAACCTCCCGGGGGCACTCACGCCACTGAGGGCCAGCCTCCCCCTGAAAATGGGGGCGGCAACCCTTCACCTTGCCTGTGGGCATCACTCACCCCACGTGAACCTCACGGAGGAGACCTGCCTTCCCGAGTGTACGGAGGGGAAACTGAGGCACAGAGAGTAACCCGGCCAGCCACTCAGTGCTGAGGATGGAGTGGGATTGCTCAGAGGCCTTGGCGGCTGCAGAGGCCAACCTGCAGGGTCCCGTGGGAGGACTCAGGTGGGGCCCGAAGGCTTCAGGCCGGAGGGATACCAGCGGCGGGGGCTCCGCGAAGCTTCCTCTTCACGTGTGGAAAAAGGACAGAGGAGGCAAAGGCAGAGCAGGTGGGGCTTCCTGGCCCCCGAGAGAGGGGGCAACCTTCCTCCCGTCGGTAAGACACAGTCCCCGCGCCGGCGTCCCTGTCCCGTGGAAGCTCAATCGGGTTAACGACTGAGAAAGGATGTTGTGAGGGGACATGTGGGACAGGTGTCAGCTGCTGTTATTTTCTCTGTGTGCCACCACAAGCTCCTTAGCAGTGAAGGGCTCCGTGGAACGTCGCTGTTGACAGGCGGGAGAGGGGCGTGGAGGCCTAAGTCACCGAGATGGAAGGGCTGGGCACGAAGCTGCCCGGGAAGCAGCCCTTCTCAGGGACTTCACGATGCAACGTTCATGAGCCCCGCTGCCCGGCTTCCCCGGCCTCCCCGGCCTTCCTGGCCTCCCCGGCCTCCCCGG
The DNA here is from genome assembly GCF_021234165.1 of Pteronotus mesoamericanus. NCBI lineage: Eukaryota > Metazoa > Chordata > Mammalia > Chiroptera > Mormoopidae > Pteronotus > Pteronotus mesoamericanus. The sequence goes on along the minus strand of NW_026555309.1, from coordinate 45,615,708 downwards.
CGTCCCGGAGCTGCGGGCACGATGCGGACAGACGGCGGGGCCTGGACGGCGGGCGCTGGGGCCCGGTGACACACACTGGACCAGAGGAAGCCGCGCCTGCCCTCTGCCAGGGTCCCTGAATGAGGGACCGTCCGTGCCAGCCCCACGTGTCCACAGAGGCACAGCAGGGCCAGGTAAAGGGGCCGATGTTTGGGTACAGGCACCTCCTGTGCGCTCCTGCCCGGGGCCTCCGGGGAAGGCTGAGCCAGGATGTCCCTCTGACCCGGGCTGACCCGGGCGGCGGTGTCAGTGGGCAGCACGTGGGGGGCCTGAACTTTCACCTCTGTCCGGCTGTCACGAAGAGTCCCCCCCGCCCCCAGTGCCAACAGAGGCCAGGAGAGGAGCCTGCGCATCCACCACCCGCCCGCCCAGGTGGTAAAGAGCCAGTCCTACCTTCTGATACCAGAGCTGAGCCAGGCTCAGCCAAAGCAGGGCCAGGGGAGGCCCAGGGTCTACACCGTAATATTCAAGGCACCTGGGTCCCGACCGCGAGGCGTTCACCAGACTAAGGACCAGGGAAGGTCTCAAACTGAAGAACACGAGACAATCAGTAGACGCCAACGTCGAGGTGACAGAGAGGCTACAATTTCCTGACCCAGAGTTCGAAGCAGCCACCAGAAAATGCGCCGAAAAGAGATTACAAACAACATGCAGCAGAGAAACAAAGAAGAAGTGTTAGCAAAGAAATAGAAGCTATAAGGAAACCAAACTGAAATTTTAAGACTACAAAATATAGTAACGGCAACTTTTCTATACGTCAGCGGATGAGCTCCGCAGCAAACGGAGGGGCAGAGGGAAGAATCTGTGACGTTAAAGGCAGAACAAGAGAAACTACCCCATCGGGACAACCCACTGAGGACGTCCTGAAAGGTTGACAGGGCCCGCGGTCCCCGTGGGCATAGAACGGAAGGCTCTCGTCCCCAGAGACCCAGAAGAGAGAGACGGACAAACAGGATGGATGATGCACTTGAAAAACTAATGGCCGAAAACTCCTGGAATTAGTCGAGGCATCGGCATGCACGTTCAGACAGGAAAAACCCAAGAAAATCCACACAAAGACATATCATAGTCAAACCTCTGCAGACTGGTTGCGGGGGGAGAAGACTATCCTGAAAGAGCCAGAGAGAAACGACACTTTGCCCGTTGGGGGAAGACTATTAGAGTGACAGTGAGTTTCTCACCAGAAATCACGGCGGCCGGAAGGAAATGACACCGTATGTGTCAAAGCTGGAAGGAAAAGAGCTGTCAACCCAGAGCCATAGATCCAGGGAAAACTTCCTTCGAAGCGAACGGGAAGCCGAGCCACTCTCGGGCGGAGGGAAGCCGCGGGGCTCCCCGGGCGGCGCAGCGGGGAAGAGGCGGGGCAGCTGCAGGAGGGAGGGGAGCGACGCCACGCCTGTCCCTTCTCCCGCGACGCCTCCCGAGTGAGGCCTGACGGTGGAAGCCCGTCCTGTCACACGGAGGCTTGGAAGGTATGGAGAGACACTACCTCACACTATCACGGTGCCAGTAAGGGAAGTAATGGAAGCGAGTTTTCCACGCTCGGCTCAAGCCGGTGAAAGAGGAACCGGGAGCACAACGCGGTCAGTCATGTGCAGAGCAGCTGCCGCACAGAGAGATCCGCTCAGAAACGCTCGGCCAGATCCACGCGGAATTCCAAAGAGTCCGCTCGAGCAGCCCGCTGGAAGGCGGGAGGGAAGAGAGGAGAGACAAGAGCCAGAGAGAGCGAACGGAAAACAAAAACCAAAATGGCGGCCCATTTGACGCCCCAATGCACCGATGGTTACGTTAGAGGTGCACCGCCTAAACACACCCATTAAAAGGTAGAGGTTAACAGAGGGGGTTAAACAAAACCCAACTATATGAACAGGCAGATTGAAAGAAGAAGGATAGAAAGAGGTATCTCCTGCACACACTAATCAAAAGAAAGCAGGGGCGCGCGTGTCCGTGCCCGCGAAGGTGGCCCTCAACACAGAAGAGAGGGGCAGATGCCCAGCGATGGAAGTGTCGGTCCACCGAGCACACACACCAGTCCTCCGAGCGCATGAGCCGACGACAGAGCTTCAGAACCGGGGGAGGAAGAAGCCGAGAGAGCTGGAGGGAGAAAGAGAGAAGTCGGCGATCACAGCGGATCACCCCAGCGCTGCTCTCCCAAGCGCGGACGACGGGCCGGAGACGCGGGCCGGGACGCAGAACCCAACAGGGACCCCACCAACAGCGCCTGCTCAGCCCCGACGGAACCCGCCCCCCGGCAACGGGGTGCCCGCTCTTCCCGAGCGCCCACAGAACACGTCCCAAGATGGACGGCGAAACACGCCTCCACCAGTGAGCGTCGACCGAGGCCATCGCGTTCTCCAGCCCCGTGACACCCAGGTGGCGCGCATAACGGCGAACAAGAGGGCGCGCCAGACACCCGGGAACTCTGTACCCCGTGCCTCAAAGGGAAGTCTCAAGGGAAATGAAACGCAGTGTCTCCCTCCAGAAAACAGGAAGGGTCACACTCGCCTCACAGAACGGCGCCGGGGGAGACTTGCAGGGGCCTCCGAAACGGCCCAGCACCAGCCCGCGGCTCGCCCGCGGCAGCCAGAAGGCAACTGGGCCCCGGCGGCCTGGGCTCAGAAGCGGCTCTCCCTGCTGCTCGCTGCGCGACGTTGCACAGCAGCGTTGCCTCTCTGTGCCGCAGCCTCCACACCTGCAAAGGAGGACAGTCACCGTCCCTGCCTCAGACGCTGTGGGGAGGCCTCGGGAGGAGAACGCGCGCAAAGCCCGGACGTGGGGCCTGAGCCCCGGCGAGGTCCGCGAACACGTCCATGGCTCCCCTGATTCAGAAACATCTGGTTCTGCGCCTTCCACAGACCGAGCACCGTGGGGAAACTGAGGCATAAGGCGCCCTCCCCCGCTCCGATTCTACCCAGGTTTAGCCTGAAGGAAATATTCCGATCCACCCCCAGGACTGCTCTGTCCTCAAATGCTTGTCTGCTCTCCTGTTCCTTCTCGTATTTGCGTTTTATTTGATTAACAGTTTTAATAAAGAAACATAACGTGTACTTCCCAGCAAATATCCAAAGAAGGGGAGGTGGTAAACAATGTCTCTGGAAGGAACTGTCTAGAGCGATGTTGCCTGCTGCTCCCGCCCCCGCCCCGGCGCCCAGGCGCCCCCGAGGAGGGTCCCGGCTGCAGTCAAGGCCATGCTGCGGAGTCTGAGAGGGACCCATGGCTGTGGCTGCCGCGGAACACGCAGCCCCCCGCCCCCCCGCCCTGCCCCAGCTCCAGCAGAGGAGGGGACGGGTGAGCAGGGGAGTCTGCTGATGCTCAGGCGCCTCGCGGGCCCCTGTTCTCCCAGAGCCGCCGAGGCTGCGGGAAGCTGAGGGCGCCTGCAATGCAAGGCGGGCTCGGTACAGAGGCCGCGGGGACCCCGCACTGGGGCACGCCCTTGGCCTCCGACTGACGCCTCACCTGCACCTCCCCCCGCGCCCCCAGAAAGTCACTATGAGCCCTGACCCCAGTTACAAACACAGATCCCAGCCCCCGGCTACCCAAAGAATGCAGGTCCAGGACAGGGTGGCCGGACACAGCCCCTTCCTGTTGGCCCCGTGTGGGGCGCAGCATCCACACGAGAGAGCCGCAAGGCCGCTTCCGACAAGACAGCGTGTCCCCCACTGCGACCGCTGTGTCACATTAGGCCCAGGTGGTCCATGTGGCTTGTGGCTCTCCCGCCCCCACCCCTGGCTGCTGGCCCGCGGCTCCCTTGGCCCCTCCCCCTAGGCCACGCGGAGTGAAAAGTTCAGCAGACGCTCCCCCTTCGCGGGGACTGAAATAGCACACCTCTCCCCCATTAATCACCAGGTGTCGGAAAGCCAGCTCTATTTTCAAAATGACCGTCTGTTCGAGCAGCTCGCCTTCCCGCACCCGTCAAGGTCAGCTCTGGGCCTCTGCCCCTCAGGGGAGCGGGCGTCTGGACGCGGGGACCACAAAGAGCCGCCGCTGGGGTCCCTGCGGGCCAGGCGCTGGCGCCTACCAGGGGCTGGGGGGGCCAACGAGGGGCCATGGCCGGACCTCAGGTGCGCCCCTCGTCCGGGCGCGGTTTCCACGCGCACGCCCACCATCGGGGCTCACAGCCACGCGGACCGTGGAACCGATTGTCACCCACGCGGCGGCCTGCCGCTGCCTGCTTCCAGGGCGCTGCCTCACATGGACCCTGGGTCCCACCAGGAGGGAGCCCCGGCCGGGGGCACGCACGCCCGACCGCCAGCCCTTACGGCCCCCAGTGGGTCCTGCTCTCAGCCACCCCCCAGGAAGCCTGCGCCTGGAACCAGCTCCACAACCAATATGGCCCAGCGAAAACAGGGGGCCTTGCTTCCAACTTAAGAATGCAACACAGCAACAGCACAGCATCGAGCCAGGTGCAGGCCCTTCCAGGCTCGGAGGCCTGGCGACTGCCCCGGTCACTCACCCAGCTGGGCACCGGCCAAGCTGCCTCTGTGCCTGCATCTGTAAAATGGGCAGATCCAGCCTCTGGGTCTCTCGCAGGGCGAGCTGGGTGAGGAGCGAATGTCCCCCTGCAGCGTGGGGAGGGCACTAAGGTCGTGGCTACTTGTCCCAGCTGTGGGGACCCCTGTGTCCGCTCAGACAGGTACTCAGCCCTGTTCCCAGAAGGCACGGTCCCCGCCGACGCAGGGCCGGGGGTCGAGAGGGGCCAGCATGCACAGAAATGACACTCTGTTTTGTCAAAGGAGATACTGTTGATTCCAAGACGCCCTGATTCTGTGGGACGTTGCCAGTGACGACTGGGTGCCTTGTGGCTGTCCCGTGTGCCTTCTGAGGTGGTTGTGCCTGCCAGCCTCTCCCAGCCGGTGGCTCCTTTCCTCCTGCTGGGGCTTTGGGAGGCTTCCCTGCCTTCGGCCGTGGCCACGCTAGGCCATCCCTTACACTTTAGCATGAAACAGAGCTGGGTCCTCTCTCCATGCACACAAATCCCCTGTTGTTGCTTTTTAAGAAAATATGAAACTGCCTTCAGGAGCAAACGTGTGTTTTACAGACGGAAAGAGCACACTGCACGCTCTGTCTCCACCTCTCTGTTAGCGGGAGCTCCCGCTTGCTGCAGAATCATTGTGTAAGCCTTTAAAAGTCATTTTAATGACAATTAGACTCAACACATGCAATACATCTACAACACATGCAACTCAACTGACCGAAAACAGCATGAGCCGCTGTGTATTTGTCCGCTAGGGCCGCGTAACAAACCTCCCCGAGATGCAGGATGGCCTTCAATAGCACACTTCAAGCAAGGGGATGGTTTGAAACAACAGAGCTCAGCAACCAGGCCACAGGTGTGCGATCGGTGCACGGCTCTTCTGGTCCCAGCCGGGCTCCCTCGTGCGCCTGGGCTCCACTGGACGCGGGCAGTCCCGCTGGTCTCGGCGGAGCTCGCCCCTGTGCCTTGGGGCTGAGCTGGTAGGAGTGTCTCAGCCAAGGGAATCGGCAAGTGCTGCCAGTCCAGGAGTTTGGAGGGTTTTGGGGAACTGGCGCCCACTGCGTCAGCCGACCTCAACCCAAGGGATAGGGAACAAACGAAGCAAACAGCTCTCCTTGGTTTGCTTGGGGTTTTCCCAGGTTTAACATGGAAAGTCCCCCGTCCCCAAACCCCTCAACCCCAGGCAAACAGCCCTAGGCACACAGCCACCTCTCGACGGGAGCAGAAGCCCAGCCACCTGCAGAGCGCAGAGAGAACCGGGGAGAGGCGCCTGCGTGTTTGCAATCAACCCCCGGGAGCCCTGACGGAGTTCAGGCTCGTACGTGGGCTGCCCATGGCGGCTGCGTCCTGAACACCACCCGGACGGCAGCAGCCCAGCCCCAGCACACAGAGGCGGTGCCCCCACCTCAGGGGAGCTGGAATTTGGGAAAGGCGCTGTCTTAGAATTGGGCAGGCGCGGCCGTGAAAGTGCTGGGCCGTAAGCTCAGGACGGGGTGCGCACAGAGAGCTGGAGCGTCCACCCGCGGGCAGGGCGGGCGGGCGGGCAGGTGGCCGCTCTGAAGAAGCGCGCACTCACTCCCAACTCCCAGAACAAACCGCCAGCCGCCTCTCGTCTTCTGCCGGCCAAGCGTGTAGCTCACACGGCCCTTTCAAGTCCCACAGGCGAGGGCCGCGCGCAGCGTGGAGGGTCAGGGGAGTGGGACATGGGGTCTCTCTGACTCGGGCTTCCCCGGGGGTGACGGGGCCAGAGGTGACCGAGCGTTGGGGCTTGAAAGGCGGCTGCGGGCTGCAGGCCGAGATGAAAGAGGCACACGCAGGCGGAGGGAGGCCGAGCGCGGAGACCGCAGCGCCCTGTGCGGGCGCCCCTGAGGGCGGGGGTGGGCGGTGGTGGGGTGGGCGGTGGGCGGCCGAGCGGCAGAGCAGGCCCAGGCAGCGGCTCTCCCCCGGCGATTCTGCCCACACCCCCGGGGTCGGTCCGGAGCCTGGCTCCCCAGTCCGAGCAGAGGGGCTCTCGGATCCCCACCGGCGGGCACTGCCTCTGCCAGAAGCTGTTTGCTATTCTGTCCCTGGCCCCCAACACAGCTGGTTCGCCCCGAGCGGGGAGAGGGGCCAACCTAATCGCACTAATGGTTTGTAATCAGACGTAATGGGGTGTTTGTACACACAGGCGAGCAGAGCTGCAGGTGTGCGAGGCAGATCCCCGGGGGCTCCGGAAGCGCGTCTAGTCCGCCAGCTGAGCAGCCGGGGCCCCCCACGGGACTCTTCCCCCGCGAGGGCTTTCAACCGCCCGCCCGTGGGCCTTCCACCGCGCCCGGCAGAGGCTGGGCGCCGCGCAGCACTGAGACGGGCGTCCAGGTTTCCCGGTGCCCGCCAGCCACGCCCGCCACGGACTGCCAGCCCCTCGGGTTGGAGACTTGGAGCCAGCGAGGCCTGTCCTCCCCACCGAGTCTCCAGCAGAGCGTGGTTCTGAGCGGCACACAAGGCCCGCACCCCGGCTGCAGCCGCTCTACCTTCCTGCTCTCGCCAGGAGCCCTGCAGGCTCCCAAGCCCCTCTGAGACCAGCACGGGGACCCTGCTCACCATTCATGCCTCTGCCCGAGTGCTCCTGTCTCTGAAACCCCCCTTGCCCGCCCAAGGTGCGGGCTCAGGGCTCCCCTGCACCTCCCGAACGACCTCCATGTCTCTATCTGACAAATAATCCCACCTGTGATGCCTCAGCCCCACCGGGCGCTGGGGACCGAAGGAGGCGGCCCCACCCGCCCTCGGGTGACAGTCAGGATATGCTGTCAGAGAGAAAGTGAGCGGAGGAGTCCCCTGACCGGCAGGGACAGGACTATGCACAGTCATCTGCGTGTATTTGAGAAACAGTGGGAGCCAATGCTCTGAGTGATTTTACAACAGAATCAAGTTTTTAAAAAAACAGCCACTAAAAATCAGAAGCAAAGCAAAACAAAACCCATGAGCCTCGCACCCTGTTCGATTGTTAGCGTTGCAACCCAGGAAGGACGCTTCCGACGGGAGCGTAAAACCGTGGTTTCGTGGCGCATCCCTGGGTCGTGCCCCAGGGACGATAGAGCGCGGGAAGGGCACCGTCTAGTGCGTCTCGGTAACCGTGCTGTTACTAATAATGCTGGTATTGTTACTTTGAAACTGTATTTATCTAAAGATAAAACAAACACGTAATTATTGTAACACCATTAGGAACGAAGTTTGCCAGTGTGAAAGGAGAGACAGTCATTAAATAAAATCTTGTCAGGCTGAAGTTGACTTCCTTTTTTAGCCTTTAAAAATAAAATGTTGTAGGCGGTCTGATGGAAGGATCAGAAAGGAAGGCCAACCCAGGAGCCGCGGGGTCTCCAGCCTGCGGCGCCAGCCCCTCCAGCGGGACCCTGGGTCCGTGGCGAGACAGCCAGACCCAGGCTGGGCTGGGAGCTGGGAACGCCAGGGCCGGAGGGCAAGGGCCTGGCCGAGGCTCCGGGGCCATGCAAAGGACTTGGGACCAGGCGGAAGGGGTTTCCACAAGCCGAAGGTGGAAAACCTAGGTACCGACGAACGGAAACTGATCAACGAGGTCCAAATTCCTCAGGCCACGGTGACGGGGCGGGGGATTGGGAGGATGCAGGAGAACCAACTCGTTGTTCTGAAAACTAGTGGACACAGAGAGGCCCAAACGGCTTCCTGCCCGTGCGTCCTCTCCGAATGCAGGTCCCCGGTACCAGCAGCTGTTGAGTAGACGCGTCTTGGAGAGCGAGCGGTAGACAGTGACCTCAGGAGGAGCGACAGGGTGTTGTCAGCGCCATCCTGCGGCTCCCTAGTGAGCGGGCGGTGTAGGAATGGTGACCGACAGCCACGAACGTCACGGAGCAGAGAGGCAGGCAGACGCTGCACGGTCCTCACAGACGGGTGCTCCGACGCGGACGCGCCCACCCGCAGGTCAGGGACAGAGCGGTGACACCAGGGACCGCAGGAAGGCCCAGGCTCTGAAGGACAGGAGACAAGTCTCCCTCAACAAATCAACTGCAGAGAAAAAGAGAGAGCGCGTGGGCGCGATGGGGGTGCATCTGCAAACTCAGCGATCGGGGAGGCCTCGCGAGTGCCTGTGCGGGGCTTGTTTTGAAAATAATTTTAATAAAAATCATGTAAAACCATCTGTGATTTAATCGGGGGGATTTGAACCCTGGTAACACGTTGGAGACTATTAAGTTGTTTCTCCTTCCACGGGGAGGGGGTGTCAGGTTTTTAAAGCCTCATCTTTCAGAGACGCGCCGGGAGACGCGATGGATAAAAAGTGAGCAGCTCCCTGCGGGGTGACGTGGAAATGTGCATAATTTATAACTGTGAGTGAGCATCGCTCGCTGCAGATCAATGTGTCCAATGGGATCGGATTTGTTTTGGAAGAAAAGGACATGCGGGCTTTCCACGGGGCATCACGCCCGCTTGCAGCAAGAGAAAGATCCGCGGAAACGGCGCGGGCCCGGGGCATCTGAGAAACAGCCGAGCGAGGAGCAGGCGGCAGGCAGGCCTTTCACGCTTTACTTTCGGTAAAATTCATCTTTGTGGAGGAAAATGACGTCACCAGCTTGCCACCCCTCCTGGGCGTGTGGACGGAAGTCTTGGTCCTTCCAGCTGCCAGCTCACCGACCAGAAACCCGGGTCCCACCAGCTCCAGACCCAACCGCCGGTCTCCACAGCAGAGGGATTTAGCCAACATGACCCGGGATGCGGACTTGCCGGACGGACCACCAGCGTCGTCGACGGCTGCGTTGTAAGAAGGACAAAAGACGGGGGAAGGGAATCTGCAGAGTAAGAGCCGTCACATCCGAAAACGTCTTGCTCAGACCCTATGTTATGGACGACAATGGTATCGTGGTTCTGTTTCTTAAAAGGATCTTGTGTTTTACAGACGCGCCCTGAAATAGGGAGAGTTAAGTGAGATGAAGCGGGGGATTGGCCTCAAAACAGCCGTGGGGCGAGGCCGGGGCGGGAGGGCTGGCTCCGGCACCTTGGGGCGGCCGCTGCTGGGTCTGTTCCCGCTCTTTCTCCTTTTACCCCGACGGGGACTCTGCTGTGATTACAGCCCTTCCCATCCTATTTATACTAATGGATCATTGCTTTTGAAGGGGGGCGGGTGCTGAGGGCGATGGCGGGCGCGGGACTTTCACGTCAGAGGGAAGTGCAGGCCCGATTGGCGGGCGAGGGCTGTGCCGTGAGCAGGGGCGCCCAGCGGCTGCGAACCCCCAGGCTGCTGGCTTCTAAAGCAGAGGCGACAGCCCCACTCGGGGTGTGTCTGTGAGGGCGAGCAGGGCGAGGCAGGGGACAGGAGGGCTCGGGACCAGAGGCGGCACCAGCACTCAACAAACAGCGACTTCAGGGAGACTCTGGCGCACGCAGGCCAATGTGGAGCACCGGGCGCGGGCAACTGGGCCGGGGCGCCTGCCCGGACCAGAGAGACTGCGAGGCGCGCCCGCCGGCTGTCCGGCCCTTACCCTGCGGCACGGGGCTGATCCCACCAGAGGTCCCCAGGGGCCAGGGCGCCCTCGTCCGGGGAGGGGACGCCCGGGGTGCCTTCGCAGGGGGCCGGCCCTCTCACGCCTGACCCACGAAGGGCTGCAGGCCAGGCTCCCCCCTGTCCTCTGCACCGTCCTCCTCGGACTCCGCCAGGCTGGTCGCACCAGGCAGACCGCATAGGACGCTCCCAGGCCACCCTGGGGGGCCCCAGCACCCAGATCCCCGTGCGGGACGGCAGGGAGCCCACATGGCGTCTTTATTCCATGTATGAGGAGGGGCGACACAGAGTGGACCAGCCGGGCAAGGAGGCGGTCAGATGTAGAGCCGGGGTCCTGCTCCTTGTCCCCAGGCCTCCCCCCCCCACCGCCCCCTCCACCTGCCAAAAGTCAGACAGGCTCGCCGCTGGCTGCCAGGGTCTGCGGCTTCCAGAGCGGCTGTCACTCACGGCCAGCTCACTTGATTTGCGAGGCACACGCACCATCTCCTGTACATAATCTCGCTTTTATAACCCCCAAACAAAGGCGCCCCAATTTGCTGCACTGGTGATTTTCAGTATGAAAGGAGAGGAAACAAAATAAGCGGAAGACAGAATTATTTTATTCCAGCAAGAAGCGACGTGGAAAACTACAGCCCCACCTCCCGTGCACGGGAAGCCCCAGCCCCCAGGGCTCGCTGATTCAGCACTGCGCGCTCAGGTGACCCCTGCAGAGAGGCAGGGAGCACCCCCGGCCCCGCAGGCCCTGGGCCTGGCCTCAGCGCAGGAGCCTCAGGGCTGTCTCCACGGGGAGACCAGGGCAGGTGGCGTCCCCCGCCCCTACCCCCCCGCCCCCGCACCTTCTTCACCTGCCCAGATCCCCTCCCTCTCCCAGGCTTGGGTCTGGCAGCACCGCCTCCAGGAAGCCCCCGTTTCTCCCTCCGCTGCCGGCCCCATCAGGTGGGCTGGACCCAGCCTTTTCGTCTCCCAGTTCACCAATGCCGGCGGCAGATCGGATCGGCCTGAAGCGACTCGGGGACTTCAGAGCAAGAGTGTCCTCTCAAGTCCCCCTGGGGGTGTCGGCCAGCTGCTGAGGAAGAGGCAGGCCGGGAGGAGACACGCGGCTGCTGGGTACTCCGCTTCCCGGACGCATCCCGCTGACCGCCCCGTGAGACGTCCCGTGTCCACCTGGGCACCTGTCCTCCCAACTAGCCCGCAAGGGGCCTGCGCACCGGGCCGTGTCCACTGTGCCCTCAGGAAGTCGCCCTGGGTGGGCTGGGTGGTGCCGTGGGCGGCAGGCAGCCGGGAGGGTCCTGAGGTGCGTGGGCCGGGGCCGCCGTCCTGGGCGCCGACGCAGGCATTTCCTCCCCGTCCCTCCGCACCCTGGCACGGACAGAGTCAGGTTCAGGGCCCTCGCCTGCCCGGCCACGGGCTCGGCTCCCTTCTTTGCGCGAAACCCCACACTTCCCTTTGCCGCCAGGGCTCGCGCCTGCCCGGCCCTCCAGGCCTCTCCGCTTCTCAGCTCCTCCAGCTCAGATAAAGGCCCGGCGGGGGCGGGGAACAGAGGCCCCTCGGGCCGGGCCATGCAGTGCCACTGAAAGCAGCTCCCGGACCGGAAGCAAGGGGGCGGCTCGGGAGGTTAGGTTTTGGTTGAACTCCAGGAACTGGAGCCAAGTGAGGAAGGTCACTCGATCCCCGAGCCGGGCGCGCAGCCTGCAGACCCTGACAAAGCCGCCGGACGGTCTTCCAAGCAGGAATCGCTGTCCCCATTTTACAGGTGAGGAAGGCAAGGTTTGGGGAGGTTCAGCAGTTTGCCTCAGCGAGGAGACCCCTGCCCCCGCCCTACAGTGCCCGGCAGGAGCCCATCCGTCTCTGTCCAGAGCCTCCCCTTCCACACACACCGGGTGAGAGGCTGAACCTGCCCCAGGCTTCTGTCTTTGGGCACTTGGAGGGGCCTCTGCGGATCTGGGGGTTCGCCTGTCCTCACCCGCTCAGCATCCCGTGGCGGGGAAGGAACCCCGGGAAAGGGAAGGCCCTCACCCAGCTCCCGGCCTCCAGGTTCCCGGCCTCACTCCCGCACGTGTCCCCATCTGTAAAATGGGGCCTGTTAGGCTCCCCCCACAGAGTTTGTGGGGGGACCTATGTGGGCCGCACACACCCAGGGGGTCCCTCCGTCCTCCAGCCTCGCCAGGCCTGTGACCTCCTGCACCGGGGACACCGCTGGGAGCCTGGGAAGGACGGGGCGGCCGTCGGGGGAAAGGGGCCGGGAGGCCATCGTGTCCGCTGCGAAGGACGGGACTGCCGGCCATTAGGCCCAGGGAGCCCCAGGCTGTGGCCAGCGGATCAGGGAGCCTCTGCGAGGGCAGCTGCGAGAGGTCCCGATAGAGGCAGATGCACCTTTCCTCCCTTTCTTCTTCTTTTGGCCACTTCGAGCAGCCAGTTTCGGCCGGTTTGTTATGTGGCAGGACGGAGGTGGGGGTGCTCCCCGCCCGCCCGCCCCACCCACGGAGCCCCGGTGAGCCCCAGGGCCGGACGGAGGGCCCGCAGAGGACGGGGCTCGCCCACGGGGACAAAGGGTCCCGCCACACGTTCGGCCCAGCCGGTGCGCGTTGGGCCAGCCCACGGCAGCCTGTGGTGGAGTGTCCTGTCCTGTGAGGCCCTGTGCCGGGGGCTCCTTCTGAACCCCTTTTTACAGTTCCGTGAGGGACCTTTGGAGCCACGGGGATGCGGGTCACACCCCCATTGCATCGTATTTTCCTTACACAGCAGCCTTGTCCTGGTAAACACGCCCCGGCCCCGGGCCTCCTGCTCCGCGCTCCTCACACAGCCCCTGCCAGGCCCAGATGTCAGGGCACCCCGACTGCGGGACGTGGACCCCACTCACACCAGGGTAGGACGGAAGGCGGGCTCAGCCCTGTGGGGTCTTGCGAGCAGAGGCCTGAGGCAAAGCCGGGCCACGGGGAGGTAGCTGGACCGGCACTGCCACCCAGAGGCTGGTGGGAGCCAGGCCGCTGCACGAGGACAGTGCTGGAGCCAGTCCAGCCGGTCCAGCTGCTCCCTCGGCCGCCCCTGGGGCCTCGGGTCAGCCCTTGAGCCCAGAGAGGCCGCGGAGCCGCCCCGGGGCCCTGAGAGCCGGCTGTAGTCCGCCTCGGCCTCGGGACTCTGCCCGCTGACCCGCACACGCAGGCGGCTGCTCTGTCTTCTCGGCCTGGGCCTGGGGCTGCGCTGGGGGCGGGCTCTCTGCGGGCGAGGCCTGCTCCTCCCCAGGCCTCAGCGGCCTCCCCGGGAGACACCTGACCCGGGGGCCTCTCCGGCCGGCCACGCCCCTCGCCTCCTTCCAGCAGGCCCCCCAGTGCTCCGCGTCCTGCCGCCATTTCCCCCTCCGGACAGCCCGCCTGGGCGGCATTTCCCTGTTGGTCACGTTTCCCCAGGAAAAAAATCATTAAAAAAAAAAAGGCCGTCCCTAAAGCACAGCCTGGTGGGCGGGCCGTCGAAGGAGAAGCGGGCAAGAAAGAGAGGGTGGCGGCTGGGCCGCCGCCCCCCCAGAGCCCCTGGCTTCCCCCTGCAGACCCCACTGTGGGCTCTCCGCTCCCCACAAGCCTCCCAGTTGGCGCACCAGCTGCACCTGCCTCTCGGGACCCGGGCTCACCCCGACCCTAGTCGAGGGCCCACCCCCCAGGGCCTGGCAGTCTCCCCGCCCTGCGCACCCCGTTTTACACTCAGGGACAGAAGTCCCAGAGGAAGAGTGATCCTCGGTGGCCGGGCCGAGGACGGGGTCCCGCACGGGGCAGGGAACCGTGGGGGCACCCGGGGCTCAGCCACTGCCCTTCAGAGGAGACGTGTGCCAAGGCGTCCCCTGGGGGGGCAGGGGGCGTCCCCCTGCAGCCTCGGCCGTCTCCAGGCCGACCGCACGACGGTAGCGGCGCCCCCTGCTGCGGCGGCAGCTGACCCCACTCCCCGGCTCACTGACCAGGACCCCTCGCTTCCTGCCGTGTGGCCTCGGCTGTGCCCGCAGCCTGCAGAGCCTTGTCCCAGCCGCGACATGATGCCCGCCTCACACACCCCAGAGGGGCGCCCCTCCGGCGTTGCCGCCGCACCGGCTCGCGTGGCGGAGCATGGGCCCTGGCAGCAGGGAGCCGAGGGGGTGCCGCTCGCTGCCCCCGGCCCTCTGGGCGCAGGGACGCAGGACGGAAAGGAGCCTGAAGCCGATGCTGACGCACATGCTCCCTGCACACTTCCCAAGGGGGGCTCCGGCCCAGGGCGGATGCAGCCTGGTCCCTGGGACCCAGCTGGCGTGAGCCCCAGGGTCCTGGCCCCCAAACCTTTTTACCAACATGCTGGTCCCTGGGCCTATGACGGTCAACACTCTGCCCTGGGTCCCAAGGAGGCCCGGCAGGCGGGTCAGGGCCCAGCTAAACACCAGGGGCATGGGACCCAGACCCACAGATCCGACTGGCGGGTCCGTGAGCCCCATGAGCAGCATCCACACAGACTGGGGGGAGGGGACAAAGGCTGGCCACGGGGACAAGGCCTTGGTAGGCACCACCCGGACCCCTCCCAGACTCTCCTTCTTTCTATCCGCACAACTGCCTTGGAAGGAGGGTCATGTCCTCCCTGATGAACATAGGAGCAAACCACGGCAGGAGGCCGCCCAGCCAGCAGAAGGCAGGGCTGGGGAGGGGATCTGGCCGGCTGAGTCCCAGCCCCAGGCAGTCACCGCTGAGGACCCCGGTGTGTTTTGGCACTCGGCGCAGGAGCCCAGGCCACAGCCAGCCTCTCAGCCAGGGCGGCGGTGCTGTTGTTGGTGCTATTGTTCCGTAATCATGATGGAGAAAAATGGCACTTTCCTCTCCTTCTTTCTAACGTGTCCTGCTGACACCCTGCCGTTCGGGCACCACCCCGGGGTTCTGAGAACGACAGCAGGTGGCAGGGAGGAGAGGCGAAGGCCAGGTGGGCGCTGCCTCCCGCTGCGCGTCCAGGTGGGCGGCGCCCGGCCAGCCGCACCAGGGTAAGAAGAGCACTGTTGCATTAGCCACCACCGAGCACTGCTGCCAGATGGCGCCTGTCTGGGGCCCCAGAGGGGCTGTGTCCTCAGCCGGGGAGGCCGTGTGGACAGACAGCCTCCCGCTGAGCTTGATTGACAGCCTCCAAACCGGGCCAGGCACCTGTCCAGATCCGGCCAGGAAGCTGGCTTTGATGGCGCCGCTGCAGAAGACGCCACGGCGGGCCGCCTGCCGGGCCTTCGCCACAGGCCCGCTGAGCCGTCGCCCCTGGGAAGGCCTTGAGTCCGAGGCAGGCAGGAGGGGGAGGGGGCGGGCCCTGCCAGGGACGGGGCGTGCAGAGAGCAGAGGGCAGAGAGGGCAGGACACCCCTAGAATTTTACTGGAACAAGGAGACCCCGAGACCAACAGCTCCAATGTTTTGCAGAGAACGGAAGATCAGAGCAGGTATGTGACGTGCCCAAGGTCCCACAGTGACAAGGTGACAATTACGCCCGGAGCGTCTACCTGCCAGTCCTGGGCTTCTGCCATGCACTCGACCCACCAACTATCTGTTAACAGGGAGGACACCTAACATTCCAGCACTAGAAAGGCCTCCAACCTCATTCACCTGCCCACCCACGACTCATTTCGCCAGCCAGCCTCCAGCCCACACCCCCCCATTCATCTGCCTGCCCCTCCATCCCCCCCCCCGGCCCCCCATGCACGCCGTTCCATCCGCAAACGCGTGGGCCCATCTGCCCGCCCCTCCCCCTGCCAGGGCATCCATCCGCCCACCAGGGGTCCACCTGCCCGCCTGCCATCCCGCCCCCCACCGACCCGTCGCCCATCCATCCTCCCACCCGCCCCTGTGTCCATCCGTCTGCCCTCTGTCCCTTAGCCCGCCCGCCTACTGTCCTCCCCCAAACCTGTCTGTCCGCCTGTCCAGCCGCGTGTCTGCCCATTCATCTCCCACAAATCCCTTCCTCACCCATTCACCCACCCGTCCACCAATCCACCTGCGCATCCGCTCGTTCACCAACCACCCGCCCGTCCATCCTCCCGGCCACCGGCCCACGTGTCTCTCCATACCTTCTCAACCATCCTCACATCTATGCACCCACCTCCCTCCCACCCAAGCCCATCCACGCGGGCCTTCGTCTCTCCTGCCCCCGCCCCCGCCCCATCCCCTCTCGGGCCCATCCATTCACGAACGCATGCTGAGCGCCCGCCTGTGCAGTCCCGGCTCTGAGAGCAGAAGACCCCAAATCACGGTCCGTTAGGGCCTTGGGGAGGCAGGGTTTGGAGGAAGAAGGACAAGAAGAAGAAGCAGAATCATTCCTATGGGGGTGAAGCTCCCCCACCTGCCCCTGTCCCCTGTCAGAGCTCCTCGCACGCCCGGCGGCTGGGGCCCGCGGTCTGCCCTTCCCCAAGGCCAGGGCGCGCGCCCACTCCGGGCTGCGGGGGAAGCTCAGTGGCCTGGACTCTGGCCCCACAGGCCGGGCCCTGGGGTCTCCCCGACACCTGCTTCCTGCTGTGTCTGTGTGGGCTGTCGCCCCCATGACCCCTCTCTGGACCTCAGTCTGTCTGTCTGTGCCATGAGAGACTAAGACCAGAGGCCGCCCTGGCCCAGGACTCCCCGGAGCAGCCGAGGGGGTGCAGGGTGGGTAGGGAGGCAGGCGGGTGGGGGCAGTGAGGACAGGCGTTGGCGCCGCGGGGCCGGGCACTGGGGCCCAGGATGTGCTGGCAGTCGGCCTCTCGGTGGGCGGGCACCCTGGCCCCACGCCCCGCCCCGCCAGCACCCAATGAGTCACAGCCGCGGGCTCCCAGGGGTACCGCTCCAGCCGCCCCCGCACTGACTGCTCGGCCCACCCCAGGCCAAGGCCCCGAGGAGGGCGCGTCCGGCCTTGCATCGGATTCAGTGTCAAGGCTCTGGAGCCCCGCCCCCAGCCCACATGGACAGGAGGCCGCGGAGGCCCAGAGAGGCTGGCTGATGCCCCAAAGCCACACCCCTCAAGAGGACCCAGCGAGGACGAGGCCATGGCCGGGGCCCCCGTGGAGCTCATCTGCGTCTCTGCCAGTTTGGGGGTTCTGCCTCCAGGTGGGCCCCCGGCTGTACAGGGGTGTAGTCCCGGCCCCCCCCACACCCCCTCCTGGCACCCGCTCCCCCTTGCCACCCTTGCCTGGGCAGAAGAGGCTCTGCCCACACGAGGCCCAGGCCTCCCGCAGCCCCCCAGGACAGCGTCCCAGCCCCGGGGGGGGCCAGAGGCTGCCGGCACTTGCCTGAGGTCAGCAGGCGACTTGGCAGCAAGTGAAACCCCAGGCACGTGGCTGGAAGCCAGGACCTTTCCACAAGGCCACCTGCCCACCCATCCCCAGGTCACAACGTTTCCTCTGGGTGGGGCAGAGCCTTCGCCACGGTCGCCCCCTACAGTGCCCTCCCTCGCTCCCGCACGCAGGCACGCACGCCTTCCTCCATCCCTGCCGCGCGTCTGGATGGGGCGCGCTGCCTGCACGGGGCCAGAAATGGAGGGAGGAGCATGCGCACCGTCCCCGCTGTCCCCCCAGTTGTCGCTTCAGGCGGCGCCACCCTGCCCTTGGGTCCTGAGAGGCCTGATGTGGCCCCCCTGACCCCAGAGCCTCGGGGTCGGCACGGTGCAGGGCGCTGGGGGGGGCACCGGTGCCCACCAGGGGCGGTCAGATGGGTGGGGTGCAGAGGCCGAGGCCACAGGGGAGCTGTGACAGCTCCTCCAGGAGGGGACCGGGGACCCAGGGACGCTGATGGTGACGGTGAGGCCGACGGCAGCGAGGGCGGCGGCAGGTCCCATTCCCTGATCCCTGTGTCCCCGCCCCCCGTGACAGGCAGGAACCTGCGCTTCAGCCGCCAGCTGCCTGGCCCCGGGGCCACCGGCGACGGGGTAAGACCAGGCACCAAGGGCTGTGGCCTTCAGGGAGGATCAGCGGGCACCCCAGGCGAGCAGCTGGGGGTGCAGCAGGGACAGCGCAGTGGGGGGGGAGGGGGAGGACAGCGGCCCTCCTGCAGCAGAGGTCCAGGCCACAGGGAGCAGCCGCGCCCCTCGCCCCCGCGGGCCGGGCAGCCCTAGCAGACGTGCCCGCCCTCGCCGCCCGGTTCCCTCAGACAGCGCCAGCCATCACCTGGCTCACAGTATCCGCGGTTTAAACCCTTCAAGGGGATTCGAAGTAGCGCAACTGGCCCTAAGAGGAAATACATTAATATCATGTGTAAGAAGTTGTCTCCAGACAATTAGGACCTGAACTTAATTAAATGAATATCTACCCCTCCGTTTTCTCACTACAGACGGAGCCACCTGCGGGGCGGGGGCGGGGGGTGTCAGAGATACACGCGGTCAGGGGGTGACATCTGGCGCCCCCACCCCCGTCGCAGCCCCTCGGAGACCGGCAGGCCGGGGCACGGAGGGGAAACCGAGGCACTGAGCAGCAGCGTGGCCGGGGCTGGGAAGGCAGCCAAGTGATGGCCGGGGTGGCCCTGACCTTCCCCACAAGGGGACCCGTGAAGGAGACAGAGGCGGTCGCTCCAGCCACGGCGCCGCGGCCGCGACAGAAAATGGCTGCTGGGAACACAGTCCACACAGCGTCCGGGCTGCCGCGCACCCGGTGGCCACGGGTCAGCGCACGGCAGCCGCCCGGCCCCCTCGCACTTGCCAGGATCCAGGAGGCACATGGATGTTCGTTTTCTGCGCAGGCGGCTCGGTTTCGCCCTGACCTGGGGCGTGTGGGTGTGGTCCAAACTGCTCCTCGGGCCCTGCCCGCGCGGCTGGGACCAGGCCGCACGCCACGCCCCAGTCTGCCAAGGCGCCGGGAGGGGCTGCTGAGCTGCCGAGGGGCTGCTTCCCACGGAGCTCCCCGGACCGCGCACCCACCCCAGGACGCCCTGGGCCCTCGGTGTGGGCAGGCGAGCCGCCGCCCCCCCCCGCCCCCCGCCCGCCTCCTGCTGCTGTGAAACTGCTCCCGTTCAGCACCGCCTCGGCTCCCTCCCTGCCTCCTCTCCATTCACAGGCACCCACAGCAGGCGACAGAAGACCTGCCAGGTTGGATGGATGAAGAGTCAGATGCCAGCAGCCAGCGGGGAGTGGGGCCCAGGGCCCGGACCACAGCCCCTCAGCCTGCCCCAGCCCCCGCCGGTCACAGGGGGCGCCCTGCGGCCCCTTGCTCCCCTTCGCCTGTCAGCGCACTATGAGGGGCCGGGCGGCGGGGGGGGAGGCAGGGTTCAGGTGCCCTGGAGGGCACACTTAGGAGGAACCCCCCTTTCACGCCCCTCCCCAGCCCTCCCCACCCTGTCTTCTGGCCCCAGGCCCGGAAAGGTGGGCGCGGCCACAGCCCTCCCCACTGGGGCCCTGGCCCTACCGGGTGTGGGGGACAGATGTGGAGAGGCCCGGAGGACCCAGGGACTGAGGACAACAGCAGAGCCTGAGGCTCAGGCCAGACCCCTCCCCCTCCAGGGCAGCCCCTTCTCCTGCCCCGGCTGCTGAGCAAGTGCAGGCCTCAGAGTCCAGTGTGGGGGCGGGGGGGCCGGAGTCAGGACCAAAGGGCCTCCCCCACACTCTCCCTGCCCTGCACCATCTGGCAGGGCAGCCTTTCTGAAATGCCCCTCTAACATGTCACCCCCTGCTCGCCTCCAACGACACCCTCACTCCCAGGGGACGCTTCCCTGGGGCCCCAGAACCCACTCCCTTCCAGCCAGGCCCAGGACCCCCCAAGTGAGGCATGAGGCACGGCTCTCCGTGGCGCCTTGAGCTTCCACGCTGCCTATGCCGTCTGCTCGGCTCTAATAAGACCTCAGGCCTCCCGCTGCCGGGGAGGAAACCTCGTGTTCTCCGCAGCGGGGACCCAGCGGCCCAGCCTGTGCTGCGGCAGCGGCGAATGCGGCTCTGAAGCGGCAGCAGGAGCAGCAGCGGGGTGAGGAGCCAGGGAGGCCACTGGGACTGGGGGGAACGCGGCTGGGCTGGGCGGCAAGATGCAAGCTCCTGTCGCTACAAGCAGCCTGGGGCTCAAGCAATCAACTCGGGAAACTTTGCTCTTGATGTCCAAGTCCCTCTGCCACCGTGGGATCAAGGACAGAGCAACCAGGCCTAGACCCAGCAGCGCGGCTCCCTCCCGCCCTCCCGTGCACCTGCAGCAGCCAGGGAGCACGCCCTCCCCAGAGCTGCCAGTCCCACTGAGCGCGTCCGGCTCCCAGGAAGAGCTGGGGGTCTGCCACCCGCCCGTGCACCGAGTGGCGCGCTAGGCCGTGTTGGGGCGCCTGCCCGTTTCTGACACCCTGTCCTCTTGCAGGGGCGTCTGGTGCCCTGGTGGTTTTTCCAGGGTCACACTCACTCCGAGACCGCTCTGAGTTCAGACCCCGTGGCCCATGCCCAGCCTCCCCGGCCGGCCGCACCTCCGCCTTCACGCCGCATGGGCTGTGTGCAGGCTTCCTACAGTCACATGTGAGGTGACCAGCACGCAGGGGCCGAGAACAGCCCCTGTCCCGGCTCAGTGCTCCTCTGTAGGTCCGGAGGCCCCGGGGGCCGGGCTGGGCCCCCTCTCGGGTCCCCGCGCTGGAACCCCGGGGGCCAATCTCACCTGCCAGCCCTGGGAAGCAGCTGGGATGAGGGCTCAGGGACAGGCTGCGGCCTCCTCACACCGTGACCTTGGGCAAGTCACAAAAGCTCCCCGTCTGACAGTCACAGCTGCCATGACATCATCTCTCAGGAAGGGAGGGAGGGAACTGAAAATTAACAGTGAGCCCCCTTGGTTGGAGAGCGGGGTGCCGGGCAGGAGGGGCTCAGGGACACGTGGCCGCGGCCCCCGAAGCCCGGCCTTGCGATCTTCCCTCCCAGCCACCAGCTGGAGGGAAAGAGCCTGGCAGAGGAGCATAACGCAGGGACATCATAAATTAAAAGGAAAAAAAAGACGCTACGTATTTGCGACTCCGTCTCCGGAACAACTAACTTCTCGCTGGCATCTGCTCAGGAAACGCAGCCCCAGCGGACGGGCTGATTGCCCTCCAAACGGCTGAGAGCCGGAGGAACAAGGCCGCTGATGAGGGGGGCGGTGAGGAGGGGCCTGGGAGGGTCCCCCAAAGAGGCGTCAGCTTCCACCGGCCCGTGCACCCCAGCACCCCCGCAGGTGAACTCAGCGCGCCGGCACCCACCTCACACTCTCCCTCCAGCGTCTCCCTGCACCCTCCCAGCCCCTCCCCACCACTTCTCAGCCTCTGCCCTGCCTCCTGCCCCTCCAGCCTGCGGCCTCTGGAGCCGCCCTCCCGCTGCCGCCTTTCCTTCCCTCTTCGCTCACTTGGGGCCCAGGCTGGGGTTCGGGGCCCAGGCCCTGGGTCTCGGGGATGGGCTGGGTGGGGGTGCGGGGCAGCAGGCCAGGTGAGGGAGCAGAGGGCGGGTGCAGCAGGCCGAGACGCTGACCGGTCCCCGCGCCAGCAGGACACAGGTGCGTCTCCCCTGAAGCACAGGGGCCCTCGGTCGGGAAGCGGTGGGGCCTGGAGTCCAGAGGGGAGCTTCTCCCGGCCCCACAGTCCTCCCCAAGGCGGGGGCCTCGCCACGCCTGCCCTGCGTCCCACTGTAGGAGTGCGGGCCCACGGGGGCCCACGGGGGCCCACGGTGGCCGGCTGGTCCTGGACCGCCTGCAGAGCGGACACTCTGGATGAGCGACGGGGTGCCCCGCGGTTGCTCAGGCAGCGGGGGTTGCAATGGCCCCGGGGCTGTCTCTCCCGCCGGGTGAGCGACAGAGGAAAGAGCAGCCCGCCCACAGCAGGGTGACGGAGCCGGTCGGCGGCCCGTCCAGGGACTTTTCCCGGCCACAGCCGAGCCGGGTCCCAGACAATGGGGGAGGGTGAGAGCCGGCGCCTGGAGCCAAGACTCTTGCTTTTAAGGGGATTTTGTGAAGAGCTGTGTCAATTTCCACTCAAATCCTGAGCCTGGGATCCCTTCGCCTAGGTTTCTATTTTAAAATGCCAAAAGCGCTATTTCAGTGCAGAACTCAATAAAATGCACCCCAAAAATGGAAACAGAGCCTGCTGAACAAAACATGTCCCTGCTTCTTACCAAATGTTTTGTTGTTGTTGTTGTTGTTGTTTTCGCAAACATCAATAGCTGCAGCTTTTACATTAATCCTGGGGCCCACAGTCAGACCGTGTAGATATTTTCGCGACAGGACAGCCCCCCTACTTTGTCTCTGCCTGCACCTTGGGATCGGCACACCACGGCCAGGCAGCTGGGCGGCCACCTTCCGGGAACAGGGCCCTGGCCACCCAGAGCCTGCCGCTCGCAGCGCTGGGATCCAGGGAACGAACAACCAAAAGCCTCTCTAGCTGGTGCTGAGGAATCCGAGGGAGAGGATGCAGGGACCGAGCCACAGAGGCCAGGCAGGCGGGACAGGGGAGGGAGGGGCCGAGGGGCACCAGGGCTGGCCCTGACCACAGCTGGGGCCAGAACTGAGTCCGGCCACCTCGGGCGCCGGGCGGAGCTGCCCCCGCCTCACCCCCAGCCACCTGGCCTCCCCCCGCCCCTCCTGAGCCCCGCACCTCCTGCTCCAGCTCAGCGTGGGTTTTCTCCTCGCAGCCCTCGGGCTGTGCTGGGGGCCACCCCCTCTCACCCCATCACCAACCCCAAGGAAAGAACAGCGCCCCCGCTCAGCCAGGTGTGCTCCCGGTGATTCCTGGAACTGTCATTGGATGTTAGCCTCCGCTCCCACGGCCGCGACTCCCACCGGCTCCGCCGAGTTCAGAGGGAATTGCAGGCGCGTGGAGAACAAGATAAGATATGTAAGTCCTAACTTGCTATGACCTTTCTTTTTTCTCAGAAAACCTCTAGCTTAAAAAAAAAAGCCTTGGCCGTCATAAATCCCCACTGCTGCAGGCACACGGGCAGCGTGAAGGCACCTTCCTCCTGGGGTCGGAGACTGACTGACAGCCTGCGCGCTCTGCCTGTGTGGACGGCAGCCCCTCCCTCTCGGCCAGTCTCCTTCAGCGCCAGAAACGTCTTCCGCGGGAATCCCATTCTCCCCTCCAGCCTGCAATGCACCTTCACATATTTCCAGGCAGCTCAGACATCCCCTCCTCCGAGAAGCCCTCCTGGGTGCCCTCCCACCCCAAGGATGAGTTTATTCATGAGAGAGAAACTGTCCCGTGCTATTCACAAGGTCACGGCAAGGTGACCTAAGGGGGGTGTTTATTCCTCCAGGATTTGGGCATTTACAAAGGGGGGCTCCCTAGCCCTTTGACCATGGGTCAGCAGCCTACAGCCTGCAAGTCAAATCTGGACCATCGTTTGTTTTTGTAAATAAACTTTTGTCTAAGCTCTCATGCCCTTTGATTGATATATGCCACAAAACCTGAGCTATTTCTTAGTCAAACCTTTACAGGAAGGGCTCACCAACCCTTGACCTTGACCTTGACCTTGACCTTGACCTTGGCCTGGACTCCCGCCATTAGTGATCACTCTTTCCATTTGCTCGGGCCTCTCCCCAGGCCACAGAACGGCAGCTGGAGGCGGGAGGCTGGGGTCAGGGGCTGTTCCCAGCATCCCTCCTGGAGGGCCTGTGCACCTGACCTTGAAGGCTAACCGTGCCCCCACCCGCCCACCAGCGAGAGGCAGCTGGGGCCGGGTGTCCGGGGCGGCAGCACAGCCGTCCCAGCCGGGCCGCCACCCCAGCCCCGGGTTCAGCCCAGTGGCCGCCCACCCCGCGCCCTGTCCTCCTGTCCCGATGCTGGACGTCAGCTCACCCAGGCTGCGGCTGGTGGCATAGATTTTCTTTTTCTTGGTCCCCATTCTTCAAGGAAAGGCACTCCCGCGACAGAGCATCGCCGCAGGCCTTCCCCGGGCCCCACACGCACCCAGAACCGCCGGGGTCACGGGGAGCTCTCTCGCTGCTACTTCCTGAAGGGAAGAGTGAGCCAGCCTGGCCCTGCATCCTTCCAGCAAGACGGCGCCCGCCCTGCCTGCAGCCAAAGCTGTCGCTGGGTCCCCGCCAGTGGCTGCCCGGCCACCGGGAGCCAGAGGCTCCCCAGCAAGCCCCCCAGGCTGCGCGCCAGGCCAGCTCACGTGGCCACCATTCCCATGGGGGCGGGGGTCTCTTTGGAGCTGCGTCCTCTGTCAACACAGCTCTGTCACCGACAGACAGGACAGGAGGCCAAATGGAGTTTAGAGCAAAAGCCGCTAAAAGCCCCGCCCCCACACTGACCGAGGCGGAAGCTCCTGGTGTGGCTGCATTGCCTCTCTGTGGGTGCACGGTGTCTGGAGAGGCTCCCTTCCCACCAGGGCTGGTCCTACTGCGTGCGCCACGAAGTGGGGCAGCCATGGGAGGAGAGACACAGCCCTGGCGTAAGGGAGCCCACATCGGTGTGGTGTCTGCCACCAAGGTAGGAATCGTGCGCACAGTCGTTCCCTCGTTTACTCATGTATTCACTGAGCACCTACTGTGTGCCGACACCAGGGAGAGCCCAAGGCAGGCATGGGTCCTGCCCTGCGGAGCTCACGGCCAGGGGGAGGGGCAGAATCTAGCAAAACAGCACCCCCCCATGTCAGACCGCGCGCAGGGCTGTGGGGGGGGGGGAGGGCAGCTCTGGGGGGGTCTGACCCCGCTGGGCGGGGGCTGAGCTGAGCACTGCGGCGGGGGGGGGGGCCGTAGTGGGGGGGCCGAGGGAACAGCGGGGTGCAAATGCCCCTGAGGGAGAAGCAGTGGCCCCGGGGCTGGGGCTGGGGCGTGAGGGCGAGCGGGGCTCGGTGCGCAGGCGGCCGGGCGGCAGCGGCAGAAGCTCCGGGGAGGCTCGCAGGCCAACGGGAAAGGGTGTCGTCTTCATTCCAAAAGCAGGGGAAGCGCCCGTGCCTGGCCTTTGTTGCTTCATTTTGGGTTTTGGTTTTTGGTTTCTGGGAGGGGCGACGTGATCAGCCTCACAGTGTGAAATGTGAGAGCTGTGGGGGGTGGTGTAGGAGGGGGTAAAAATGACAGGGCAACGGGGCGGGTGGGCGGTGCGCTTCAGGCTCCAGGGGCAGAGGAAGGCGGCCCTCCCGGACCTGCAGGGGGCACGGGGGCGGGGCGAGAACCAGGGGGGCAGTTTTGACTTGGATTAAAGGGCCCACCCCCTCCCCCTCTAGGGGTCCCTGGTGAGGAGTTCTGCAGGGAGGGGGCCTTGGGGGCTCCCTTGGGGCACCCCAACCTCAGGGGCACCGCGTCCACCCCACCCCCCGCTGCTGGGCGTCCTCGGGAAATGGTGAGGCTCCTCTCGGGCCAGTGGACTTCAGGCCAGGGAGCCAGACGCTCTGTCCTGCTGCCCGGACGAGGGAGGGGCCTGGGGACACAGCTGGCGGGAGGGACAGTCCTCCGGGAAGCTGCCTTCAGGGTTCAAGACAACCGCAAACATTTTGCCTGGATCTGTTTGCTGGAATCTTCTTAAATGCCTGGAGCGAGGGCCTTTATGAAGTGTGCATGCATATTCATGCAAATCGTATGCAAATCACACCGCCCCCAGATCAGCTGGAGGAAAATGTCTCATCCTTCCTCCCCCCAACCCCGGGGGCTGGGGGGGCCGCTTCACGGGCCAGGACGGGCCTTGCAGGGGCTGCACGCGCGTCTGAAGGGGAAGCCAAGGCTATGGGGAGGGACGGACTCACTGAGGTCCCCTGGCGTGTCCTGCAGAGCCGGGCCGGGCGGCCCCGGGCCAGGGCTTCCCCCTTCTTCCCAGAGGCTCTTGTCTGGCCTGGTGCCCGAGCAGAGTTCTCAGCAGGAAGGAGGGGCCTTGCAGGCGCTGCAACGCCACTGCTGAGAAACAGTAATATTTTCTCTTAAATTTGCTCCCAAGGGACACAGCCAACAGCACAGTCCCCAAATCCAAGCCAACTCCCAAACCGAAGCCTCTGCCAGCCCTACCTCAGCAGACGCGCTGGGGTCTCAAGGCCCGGGCCCGGCCCGCGAGGCCTTCAGCTCCCAGGAACCACAAGCCCGCATGGTCCCGCCTGCACACCCCCTCTGCCCGCCCGCCCACCCGGGCAGCGCGTCCCGCACGGCCCCCGGGACCGCCCGTTCCAGGCAGAGGCTGCGGCGCCCGCTTCGTCGCGACGGTTGACGTGCTGGGTCCCCGCCACTCCCAAGACAGGGAGGCCCTCATAGCAGCGCAAGGCTTCCCGGCAGAGGAGAGAGTCGGGTTTATGAAGGCGGGAGAGTGACAGGGAGGCGGGAACCCCACAGATCTCAGCCAAGGAGGCTGGTGTGAGAGGGGAACAGCCAGGCTCTGCGGCCGCCGGGCTCCTGGGGCGGGCGGGGAAGCAGAGCTGGAGGGTGGAGGGCGGGCAGGCGGGAGGCGGGGGCGCCCAGTGATCCCTGGGATTCAGACGCAGGCCCAGGGGCTCGGCTCCGGCCTGGAAACGGGGGGCGCACTCGGCTGAACCAACCAACACACGTGGACACGTGCAGGGCGGCGGTCCCGAGCCGGGCCCACGGCAGGGCCATGCCGATCAGCTCGGGGTGCAGCCTGGGGTTTCCCGGCCTCTGCTCTGGACTGTCCCCCAGCTCCAGAGTGGCCACGGCAGTTACGGGACCTGCGTGTCACTTGACTGGAAGCTTCCCAGAGCCTTCGGGAACGGAGGAGTCTGGCGTGGCCGGGAGGTGTGGCGTCGGCATGGGAGAGCGAGCCCAGCCTCCGAGGACTCTCCCAGCCGGGGAGCCGGGCGCTGGGGCTTCTCGGGGCAGCTCCCCGGAGGGTCCCCACCGCAGGGCCACTCCTCCCTGTCAGCACCACCCCCCCGCCCCAGGCCACGGGGACGGACTCCCTGAGAAAGCGCCCTCCCCAGCGTTCCGCCGGCTTCCAGGGAAGTCTGTGCTCCATCACCAGTCTCTGGCCAACGCAGGAAATGAGTCGCTCTCCAAATGCTTCCAGAAGGCCCTCCGACCCTCACACCTGGCTTAAACGGATGATTAACAGGCCCGAGATGATCATTTCTCTCTTCGATGCGTCAGTGGCTCTTAGCAACAGCAGCCGGTGCGATGGCAGGGTCCTCGGAGCCTTGACCCCTCCCGTACGCCGCCAACCGGGGGCCAGCGTCCGGCCCCGCCTCCCTCCTGCTCGCCCAGCCCTCCCCTCCCACCGCCTCTTGCTCGCACACCTGGCCGCCCAACTGCTCCAGGCTTTGGGGACCGTCCACTTGGGACCGGCCCCAGCAACGAGGCCTGTCCTGCCATCGGTGGGCGAGACGGCCATCTCATTTCTGTTCTGCTTCCCTGGGCCACTTCTGGTCCAGCACGTGGGTCCCACTCCCTGGCCTGGGAGTCCTGGGTGGGGGCCTCCTTCAGGAGAGCTCTTGGGAGAAGGCGGGTGAAGGGGGCAGGGCAAAGCAGGCAAAGGAGCAAGAGGCCCAGGCAGCCTCACCCCACGGGAGCCGGAGCAAGGGAGGTGCTTGTGTGGTCCCCTCTGTGCACCATGTCCCTCAGTCAGTGGGGGAAGGTGTCTGGCGAGGGGGGTGCAGCCTCCCAGATGAGAAGGGCCACTGGCCAGGGACAGTGAGCCGGTCTCAGGGGACGGGGCCAGGGAGGAGGAAACGGAGGCTTGGGGAGGCTGCCAGGTCCCTGCAGCCCCGGAAGAACTGGGTCAGAACCGTCTCCCTGACCCAGAAGGGGAGGTGAGCGAGGAGCCCGTGGGGGGAGGCCCTGGGGTCCCTGGAGGAGGTTCTGGGCCAGTTCCTCCGGAGGCCTCCGCCCAAGGCTTCCCGGCGGCGCCAAGGCCTGGGAGCCGGCCAGGACGCTGCCCCGCAGAGACGGGGAGGAAGGGTGCGCCCTGGCCGGCCGCGGAGGGAGCACCCGTCCAGGCTGGGGAGGCTGAGGGAGCAGGACTCCTGGCGGGGCCTGGAAGACAGGGCCGGCCTTCCTCAGCAGGGGTCTCCGCCCTCCGGCCACCCGTCTCTTGATTTCGTGAGGGAGCCCCTTCCTCACCTTAGTCAGCCAGGGCGCCCGAGGCTTTGATCCCTCCCCAGGGGGGTGGTGGATCCCACCACCAACCCTAGCGGGCAGGGGGCGACGCCGGGAGGTGATACAGGAGGAGGCACGGGGGCCGCTCTGGGGCCCCCACACACACGTGCCACATAAGGGTGCAGACTCTGCCAGAGGCGCTTCTTCTGGTCCCTGGGGCAGCTGCGGTGGCCAGACCTCCCGGCAGCCGCCGAGGCGGTGCCGACGAGGAGGCCTCACCCGCTGGACACGTGCGGCCCACAGAGTCGTCCACGGGGCTGCTGGTCCCCCACCCCTCCCCCTCCCCCCCTGCAGCCCAGCTTCCGGACACTTCTCCACAGGACATGGACCCTCATCAACTCCCAGGGGAGGCTGAGGGAATAGCGCGCCCTGGTCAGAGAACGGAAGAACAGCTCACAGAGACAAGTCATGTAATCAGGGCCCCAGGCGCCCAGAATAGAGCCTCACACTTGCGTACAGTCACTGCTCCGAGTCCCAGAGTCCCGGGACAGGCCCAGAGCAGGTGGGGCCGAAGAGGACCTCAGGGGCTTCTGGTCCAACGCCCTGGATGAGGAGGCAGGAAGGAAGTCAGGGCCCGGCGTCTGGGGATCTTGGAGGGGTGACCGGCCTGCAGCGAGCTGTGTTCAGTCCCATCCAACAGGAACCTCAGGCCTCCCTGGGGAGCCAGCAGCACGTGGCCAAGCTGGGGTAGCTGTTTTACTCCCATTTTACAAATAAGGACATTAAGGCACAGAAAGGTTGGGAAAGGGCAAGGCAAGATCTGAACCAGGCTGCCTGGCTCTGTGGTCTATGCTCTGAACCACTCTGTGCCAGAGGGAATGATCAGGGAGGGCTTCCTGGAGGAGGTGAGGCTTGGGCTGTTCCTTCAACAAACATGAGCTGAGTACCTACTATGCATCGATACTATGCGGATAAGCGTGTGCCGACTGGAGTCCCGCACATCCACGTAATGACAGGCAGGAGGGGGCTCTCCTGACGCATCCGACACGTGGCACCCTGTACAGCTGTCACTCTGACACGCAGTCATGGCTCCTGGGGTGCGTCGGGTCGACAAAGAGAATCTGCTCACCACCGGGTAAAGCCCTGTGACGCCAAGCCCGGCCCCCACCTTGGGACGCTGGGCTGGTCTTGACCCCGGCCAATGGGACGTAGGGGCAGTGAGGACCCCGAGCCTGGGTCTCAAGGCGTCTACACGCTGGCAGGGCTTGTTCCAAGGCACCTCCGTGCAGGCAGAAATTTCTACAAAACTGGAGGAAAACTGGGGTCAGCAAGACCTTCCCACACCCCTGTTTGTTCCCGTCCACTGGAGGGACCCAGAGCCTGACTCACCCTTCACGCGGCCCCTCCTGGCCCGGAGCCTCATCTCTCCCACCTTCCCAGCTGGAGCTGCCCCCCGGGGCCCCGGGAAGCGGCGAGAGATGAGCTGCCAACGCCTCCCGACACAGCGTCCTGCCATTTCGCTCGGAAAGCTCTGACTCATTTCTTCTCCTTCCTGGTAATTGAGTTCAAATAATTTGTGAGACTCTCAACCAATTCATCATGATTCTTACAAAGCCATGAGCTGTCTCCGGAGCCACTCCACGGTCGGGAACGAAGCCAGAGCCCCCGCGTGGGGCCTGGGCCGGATCGGGCCCTGAGACCCCGCGCCTCCGCTTGCACGTCTTCAGAATGGGCCGCCCCAGGGCCTGAGGAGAGGGAGGTGCAGCTCCTCTCGTGGGGGGGAGTGTCAGATCCAGCCCCACCCATGGAGTCCTCGTCCCCAGCCCAGCCCTCTCTGCCAGGTCCAAACTGAGACATCCAGCCCCCGAGGTCCCGTGGGCCCCTAAAACCCAGCCTGTCCAAAACCACGCTCACTGCCGGCCTCGGGTGCGTCTCCAGGACCAGGGCGCAGAAAGAGCCCCAGCTCAGAGCCAGGTGGGCTTGGGTCTGGGCACCCACTGGGCGACCTTAATAAGGTCACCCTTTTTGGAGGTGTGGGAGCGTTCAACGTGACGATGACAAGGGCCCAGGGAGACTCTGGACACACGGGAGGCAGCTGAGGCGTGTGACGCTGCGCTCCGCCCCCGGGACCGGCCCTCGGCCGCCCGGCCAGAGACCAGCATCTTCCTCACCTCTGGCCAGCGGTGCCCATGCACGTCTTCCTGACTCCCGGCGTGGACCCGGGTCGCAGCCCGCAGCCCGGGCCTCCCGCCTGGTCACGACGCAGCTCCCTTGGGCCACGGCCTGCCCTGCGGCAGCCCCCGGTCACAAAGCTGTTCCTGTTCCACAGCGCTGAGCCCCTGCGTGCCTGTCACCTGCGTCCCTTTGCCTTGCCCGGGCGCCCGGGCTCCCAGGCCGCCCCGGAGTGGGGGAGGCCGAAGCCCCTGCATCCAAGAGGGGCTTGGGCAGCGCCTGGCATCCCAGAACCGCCCGTGGGTGGTTGAGAGACCGCCTCCTCCCCCACGCGCAGCCTGGCGTGCCTTCCAAAAGGGGCCTCAAGCTGTTTAATGTGACGTCTGCTTAAAAGTAATCGTGCCCTAATTTATTCAACTTGTCAGCTTCCATCTGCCACCCACGACTCCAGGCAAGTGTGTCGGGGATTTTGGAAGCGAGAGCGGAGCCTTCTTCTCACCCCGGGGCTGGTTCCTGGAGGGAGCCCAAAATGACACCGCTCCGAGGGGAGCGTGCCCCTTGGCAGGCAGCCAGGCTGGGGGCGGGGAGGGAAGGGACGGCGGCCGCCAGGGCAGGGACCGGTTGGGGGGCGCCTGGCGCGTGAGGGGCAGATGGGTGCCGGCAAGGAGCCCGCGGGGCAGCCAGGCCTTCCCCTCCCTTGGCAGATGGGGAGACAGTGGCCGGAGCTGCGAGCTGGCCGTGAAAGGGCCACCGGGCGCAGGGGACTTCAGCGCCGCCCCCCCAGAAGCAGGGTGGCACTTGCTACCGGAGAGCTGAGTTCAAGTGCCAACACCGCCACTCAGGGCACTGGTCCCTTCAGCACGTCGCCTGATCGTGTTGAGCCTTTTCTTTATTTCTGGAACTAAGCGGGACTGGAGACAAGGGGGGAACGCGGTCTCCTGGGCCTCGGGCGGGGCGGGCGCCCTGGGAGCACGTAGCTTCGTCGGTCACAACGGTCAGTCGATCAAGTATCTGCGGATGGAACCGGGTGTGCTCCCCGGCCCCGCCCCCCGCCGAGCCGATGGCCTCCTGCTCTCTGTCCCCGGGGGCAGGGCGTCTGGGAGTCCGGGAGGCCCCTGCCAGGTCCCCGGGCGGCCGAGGTAGGCAGGCCCGCCAGGGCGGCTCTAGGCGGCCCCTCGGCTGCAGTGCCATTTCCACCGCTCCCCACCCTTCAGGGTCTCCGGTCCCACTCACACCCTCCAGGAAGCCTCCCCGGTGCCCCCCCAGTTCCGATGGGTGACACCTGATCCCGCTAGACTTCCCCCGCTGCTCCCCCGGCCCCTCCCCTGGGCTTACCGGAAGCGCCGCAGAGCCGGCGGGTGCCTCTGTGCCGTTGCAGAGACCGGTCCCTCTGCTCTGAACGTCCCTCCCTTTCCCTTCGGACAAATGCCTCCACACCCCTCAGCGCCAGTCTCGGGGTCCTCCCTGGGCTCCTCCCACCACGGAGCGTCCTGCCCAGGGCAGGGGCTGCCCAATGAGGGGAGTCCCAGCTCCCTGCGACACAGCCGTGCCCCCCACCCGCACCCCGTTGCCGGGCCCAGCACACAGGCGGTGCCTCATAAAGGCTCGCCAGGTGACCGAGTGGAGGTCGGGGCCTGTGGGGTGTCTGGCAGCTGCCCCCTCGAGCCCGGCCAGTGCCCAGTGGCCGGGTGAGAGCCCCATCCCCACTGGGGAGGCGGGGGCAGCACAGTCCCCGGGGACTGACCGGGCTCGCTCTCAGCAGCCGTTCTCAGCCTGGGAAGAAGCCGGGGTCCCAGGAACGAGCAAGGGCAGAGCTGGGGAGGGGACCGCCAGGCTCTGACAGAACAGGTGGCCCTCGGGAATGCAGCTACCCCCCCCCAGGTTCATGACGCCCACCCTGGGCACATGGGCCTGGGGGCCCGGCTCCGAGGCCCCGGTGTTCATGGTGGGGACGTGCAAAAGCTGCCCTATTATTTCCTGTCTTTGTGAAGGGAGCTCCCAGACACGGGGTTGCCCCCCTCCCGCAGGTCGTGGGGCAGGAGGGGACCCTGACGTGGGCAAGCCACGGTGTGTCTGTCTGCAGCTCCATTGGGTCCCCCAAACCTGCTGCGTAGGACTGTGGCCTCTCAGAGCCTCAGTTTCCCCATCTGTAAGTGGGAAGAGACACCGCCCCCAGCTCCTACTGAGGGGGAAGGGGTCACTGAGGGGCAGGCACTGGGGCGCCCCCCAGCCCCGGGGCCTCTGGCTCTGCCCGCCCGGCCTCCTGGAGGCCCTGTCTGGGGCTCCCAGGGTCCAGCCATCAGCAGCCTTGCTCAAGGCCATGCGGGCCGGGGGGTCCCCAGCACCAGCTCCCCCATCCACAACTTCAGGCCCACGCTCAGCACACCCCAGCCGCCAGCACCCCCAGGGGACAGTGTGGCACCCTGACCAACCTCCTTCCAGGCGGGCGTGAGGGTGCTCCCACACTCAGGACCGGGGAATTAAACAGGTAGTAAAGTTTAATGCCGAGAAAAATGAGTTTTAAATTGATTAAAGTTTATGACCAGTGCCAACTCCATAATAGTCACGCCGCCGGTTCCGCTCCCTCCGCCCGCCCCGCCCCGCACGCTCTGGCTCCGCCCTGGGCCCTGCACAGACCTCAGCACGGGGACGGCATCCGGTGACCCTGGGGCTCCCAGGAGCAGGGGGAGGAGGTCAGCACGGCCGCCGCAGAGCAGGCCGTTGTCTCCCAGAGGGTTCGAGAGGGTCCGCTGCCCGTCGCTGGGAGGGGCTAAGGTCTTCCTGGACTCCCCAGGTGCAACGACCCTTGTCGCCCAAGGGCCCAAGTCCCCTTAACGGATGAGAAGGGCCGTGCCTGACCATGGGCGAGCGCGAGGGCGTGGCGGGGTGAGGGGGACCTCAGCATGTCTCAGCCCAGCCCCCCCAGGGGCACAACTGTCCCCTTTAAGAGGTTTCAGTCCCCACTGCAAACAGACGGACAAGATGAGGCCAAAGAGCAGCCCGAGCAAGGAGGGCGTTTCGGGGGCTCGCAGGCCGTGTCCGGCGAGAGCCAGGAGCCAAGGGGCCACCTGGCCGGCGGGTTTGTGGGTCTGAGGAGCTGAGCGGCGGTCCAGCTCCGCCCTTCACTGTCCCAGACCTGTCTTCTGTCAAAATGGGCCGGGGGCACTCTAAGGTGTTGGGGGCTCCCTCCTGGGGGTCCTGACTCAGCAACGGCGCACAGGTCAGCCCCTGGACCCCAGGGAGGGGTTTCTCCCCCAGGCAGCTGGTCACCGCCCCCCATTCTGCCTGGCCAGCAGGCTCCAGGCCACCCCACCCTGGCCGGGGCGCCTCCACGCCCCTCGAGCCTCGGCAAGCCCGCTGCTCCTTGCCTTTGTTCAGACTGGACATTTCCGCTGGCTCAGCCCGGACCAAGGCCTCCTCAGCCTGGACGGAGCTCACACCTGGCCTGTTTCCTTCCGAGGGTCTCCTGGCCCCAAGGTGGTGGCAACAGGGCCACCAGAGCAGAGAGGGGTGTCGAGCGTCCCTCAGGGCCGCAGCTTCATCAGAGGACGGAGGAGCAGCCCCGCCTTCCTGGGCGGCAGGCCCCACCCTCCTGCCTCACAAGCACAGGCCCCGGGGGACGCTCCTGAAGAGGACCCTAGGTCAATAGACAATGCTGCCCACGGTCTGCTCTCCTGGAGGAACGCGGGACCAGGCAGAGAATATTTCTACCCTCAAGATGCCCCATGAGGACACACCCGGGGGGCACCAGCACGGGGAGGGCCCCAGCGCTGGCCTGGCCCCGGACGGTGTGACCCCGAAGCCCTGGCTCGGGCCCTGAGCTGCGCTGTCGGAATCTGCAGTGAAAGGGTGGCAGGAGGAAGAGAAAGCCTTTTCCCTCCCTGCGTCCGTCCAGAGCCCCTCGGCACGCGGAGCCTGGGACGCCGTGGGGGCCACCGCCCTCCCGGTGGTCATAGGGCAGCAAGCTGGCCGCCTGGCACCCGCGACAAGCCCTACACGCTGCCCGCACACCCAGCCCTGCCCCCGCTGCTCCCAACATCTAGTCTTAGGGCTGAAGCAACCGGGCTCCTGCCCCCAGCACGTTCCCGCGGCTCCGAGCGCTGTCCGCGGTGCTGATTGACAGGGCCGGGCGCCGCCCGCGGTGCTGATTGACGGGAGGTGCAGCTGCCCGTCTTGCTGATTGGCAAGCGGTGCGCCAGGCGTGCTGATTGGCAGACGACACGCTGCCCATGGCGCCTGGCTGACGGAGCCCCTCGTTTCGAGTAGGCCCCTGGTGCGGGCGTCCTCCCCAGCTCTGCCCAGAGTCCCTGAGCACCACATCCAGGAGCCTGGCCCTCTGCCAGGGGTCAGAAGACACCTTTCACCTCTCTCCAGGGGCACGTGCCGTGCCGATCAGTGGGCCCAGCCCATGTGTCTGTGACAAATCAACATCCCTTCGAGTCTACAGCAGAGCCTAGTGATCCTAGAAAGCCTGGCTCTTCGGGGCCCCACTCAAAGCCCCAAAGGGGAGGCTGTCCAGAGCTTTCAAGAGAAGGGGTCACCCAACAGCCAGGCCTGGCCTTGGTGGCCAGGACACAGCAGACTTGGGGAGGAGGCCCCGGACGCTTCCCCTGCAAGATGAAACACCAAGAGCCTTTCATGTATGAAGCACCTTATGTTTGTGAACTGATTGTAAACTCGTAACAAATGCATAGATTCCCCGATTTGCAGGTGGGGAAACGGAATCGCAGAGAGGTTAAGTGACTTGCCTGTGGCCACACAGCGGGGACGGGGCGCTGGGCACGGAACCAGGCAGCCAGGCACCGATTTCATCCCACCGGTGACCGGCCAGACCTGGGGCCCGGTCCCTCAGCGGCACCCCAGGCCCTGCTGGCAGCCGGAGCAGAGGAGAACGCGACCACGTGGACTGTTCACCCTGGGCCGTGCAGGAAGCGGCACAGTGGGGCCCGTGAGCTCCTGCTGGAGGGACGGAGGCTCGCCAGCTGGACCGAAGGCTGGACGAGCTGGTGAATGCACGGGCAGGCGAGCGGCTGGCCGGATGGGTGGAAGGAGAAGTCTAGTTTGTAGCGGTCATCGTAGTAGCAGCGACAAAAACGGAGCCCCTTGAACACGGAGCTGGAGCTGCTGCCCTGACCGCTCACGCCTCAGGCCCTGGGGTGTCAGAACAGGACAAACGACCATTGGACGGGGCCTCGGGCAACCCTGTGCCCCAAAGAGCCGTCTGCAAGGACGGGAAAGCAGATACTGTGGCCGTGGACAGGTGGCTACCGGGCCGAAAGCTAGACACACTGTGTAGAACTCACATCATTGCGTTACGTCACCGGCACCAACCGTGATGCCGTCCTTCTATGGACGTCGCTGTCCCCTTCCCGTCTCATAAACACCCCAGGCCTTTGTCCGCTCGCCCGAGCACTATTTGGGCTTCAGCCTGAATCAGTGCTTCCTAAATAGCTCTTCTTTCTGATTGCGAATAAATGTTCCTTGCCTCTCACTTTGAAAGGCCTTTTATTTGTCGGTTAACAAGTTGGATGGATGGATGGACGGATGGAAGAAGGTGATAAATGGGTGCACGGAGGGAGGGGCGGCAGGGAGGGGCAGACAGATGAAAGGTGGGTGAGGGGGGGGTGGGGCGGCGCGGAGGGATGAGTGTGTGCGCGGGCGGGTGGGTGCTCCGAATGCGGCGGCTGAGCTCAGTGAGCCTAGACAGAGCACTGGGGGCAGCGGCCGCCCCCCCGAAGATGAGGCACCCAGTGAGTGGGCGCTGTGGGTGGCAGATGAGTGTGTGGCAAAATAAAGGCAGGAATTAATCACACCGGCACATTCTGGGGCTGCTCACGAGTCAAGTGCGGATCGACGTGCTGCTCTCTCCCCCACACGCGGCACCGTTTCGGCCACGGAGAGCGCCGACGGTGCCCGGACCTGCTTCCCTGCGGCGGCCCCCGAACCCGGCTGCGGAGCCGGGCTCTGTCCCGGTCCTTCCTGGAGGCGAGGGATCCCAGGAAGGGAGGGCTCGGCCTGCGACCTCTGAGGAAGCACAGCCCGCGTCTGGGTCGCCTGCCACGACCCCCCGCAGGGCTCCCGGATGCCCTGGGCACACGTGGGCGTGTGTGCGCGTGTGAGAGTGTGTGCGTGTGTGTGCACGTCGGAGGCGTGGAGGCCTGGGACAGGGCAGCCCCGTGCGTGTGTGACCGGGGCCGTCCCACGGGGCTCTGAGTCCGAGAGCCCGCTGCCCGGTACAGCCCCGGCTGTTACCCTCCTGAAATTGTCCGTGACTTTTTTTTAACAACAGGCCTCAATTTTCATCTTGCTGTGCCACGCGTGGCTATGACCAGGGGCCTTGACCAGTACACCTGGGTCTCACGGTGTCACCTTCTGTGTGGTCTCAGCCTCCCCCATTTGTCTCTCGGCTGGTGAAATAGACTCAGTGCCCTGCAGAGGATCCACCGAGAGGAGGTCCCTGCCGCCCTGCCCGGGCTGGCCAGCTGCCTGCCCGCCCGCCCACCTGCGGGCCCTGGCTCCGTCCTCGCCCTCCTGCCAGGAGAGAGGCGTGCGCCCAGGAAGAACGGATAAGACCATTAAGGGCCAGAACGGCTCCAACCTTCCAGGGCAGAGAGATGAGGCTGTCAGGCGAGGGGCCCCGGCCAGAGGCCGTGATTAACATGACCGGGCGGCGCCCCCGCTGTGACAGAAGGTGCCAGGAGATGATTGCTTACAAAATGTACCAATTACCGCCGCGCCTGCTCGCCCACCCCCGCCGCCGGGCAAATAAACACATCAGCTGCCAGCCCGCACCAGCCCAGCTTGGCGAGGGCCCAGGGGCCGGCGGTGCCGATGGGAGGGCCTGGGAAAGCCACCTCGGAGGTGGCAGGAGGCCCTTCCTGTCCCCAGCAGTGCTCAGCAGCAGGTGACCATCAGCTGGTACGGGGGTGGCAGCCACAGAGGGCACGGTCTAACCAGGGACACGGGGAAAGGTCAGAGGCAACTGCAGGGACCCTTGCCCCCCAAACCCCATTGAAAATGCTGGGAGGTGGCACACGTGACCTGTGCCCCTCAGACATTCAGAGCTTCCTCCAGGGCCACCAGCTGCGTCCCACACAGAGGAACGCGTGCGCCTGTGTGTGCCCCGTGTGCATGCCGTGTCCATGTGTTTGCACACGTGCGTCTGTGTGGATGCTGCGTGTGTACAAGCGCATCTTCTGCACCGCTCGTCCGGGCCCGAGGCAATGGGCAGCGGCAGGAAGGTTCTGGCGAAATCAGGGGCCCCCTTGAGGGCAGGGCCAGGCCTGCATCGGATCAGGCCCGGGGGAAGGTGGCCAGGATCGGAGGAGAGCCCAGGGCAGGCTCGCCATCGGGGGCTCGATGGGCAGGGCCAGGGGCGGGGAGAGCGGCTGGGCCTGGCTCAGCCTGAGGGAAGGCCTGTCCGCAGATGAGCGACATGCACAGACAGTGGGTTGTCTATGAGGGAGTGAGCCTCCCGGCCCTGGGGGCATGCGAGCCAATTACCTTCCCCTCTCGGGGACCCTGTCATTAGGCCACAGAGCGTTGCTCCCTGGTGTGGGGTGGACCAGAGCCACGGAAGAACCCGTGGGAGGACGGGAATGGGGTCCCAGAATCACACCTGCAGGCTCACACATGCCCCTCTCCCACCTGCAAGGCCCCAGCTACAGCCATGGTTACCTCGCTGCTTCCAGACACAGGTGCGGCTCAGGCTGACGCGGGGTCCCGCAGGGATGGGAAACACCCCCTCCGACGGAACTGGAGCAGGGCCCTGAAGAGCCCAGTGTCTTTCAGGTCGGTGCCGATGTGGGTCCCACCACCCAGAAGGTGACTGAGGCTGGTCGCTCACCTCTCTGAGCCTCAGCCTCCTCAGCTGGAGAATGAATTCCTAACTGGAACGGCAGTGTGGGTCCCTTGTCCCTAGAAGGACAGTGGGGGGCCAGCCCCACCGTGGCCCCAGCACAGAGCCCGGGAAGCGAGAGGCGCCCATGACATCATACAGCCAGCCCCACGCAGCCCACAGCGCCGGGGGTGGCGCCAGCCAGAGAAGGGGACAAGGCCACACTCACGGGGCACCCGCCAAATGCCGGCAGTAGAGTATCGCCCATCTGACAGGAAGGGAAACTGAGGCCAGAGATAATGGCACAAAAGCAGGAATAGCAGTGACAAGAGTGGGACACTTAACCTGAGCCAGGTGGCACGGGCAACCTCAGGGCCCAAGGCTGTGCGCTGATGCAAGGGCTGGCACAGCCGCCGTCCATGGCCCCAGCGCCCAGGGCCCCGGGGGCGGTGCGATCGCACTCGGCCGAGGGGCTTATCTGCCTGCAGCAGCCCGCGGCGTCCCTGGCAAAGCAGCCCCCGCCGCCCGGCCCCCGCGAAGACTTGAATTTACAGCAGGAAGAGGCAAACTGCCCGTGGGCCCTGCACACAGGACATTTATCTTATTTGACTGTTCTTGGAACGTCAACAATAAATGCCAAGTTGAACAATGAATAAAAATATTCCCGGAAATAACGGGAGAGCAGCGCCCCCCGGCACGGGGATCCCGCAGGAGAGCGGGGGTGCAGGCGGGGGGCGTTCTCAGCCCAGGCTGGGAGGACGCCAGCTCCCGTGCACCGAGCGCCGCCCGCGTGCGAAGCCGGTGAATTCCTCATAGATGCCCGGCCACTGCAGTAACACGATGTGCTGAGGTCTAATATTCTTAATCCTCATTTTCCACCTTGGCCCCAGAGACATGAAGCGACGTGTCCAGGCCAGGGGCCAGGATTCATCAGAGCCGAGTGCGAATCCACGCCTTTCTGACGCTGCAGTTCAGTCTCTTTCCCACGTTCCCCCAGAGTGCGCGACGTGACTACCAAGAGGGTTGTCCAAGCAGCAACGTGGGGATGAAGTGTGCTGTGTATCAGTTAGCGACTGCTGTGTAACAACATCCCCGAACTAAGTACCTCCCCACGACCATCGGTCATGTGCTCACAACAGTGCGGGTTGGTCATGTGAACAGGGCTCAGCGAGGATGGTTCATCTCGGGCCCATGCGGCGCCGGCTGGGCTCACTCACGAGGCAACACCTGGCTGGCTGTCCCCAGGGGCCATGGAGGCCCCGGGCCATGTGCCTTTCACATGGGGGCCGTTCCTGGGTCCCCAAGGGCTGCACGGAAGGACACGGCCCCAACGTCCATGCGCTTTCAAGTCTCGTTTGCTACCGCCCCATCGCCCAAAGCAGGCCAGAGAGCCGCGGCCCGAGCCGCGGGGTGGACAAACGGCCCCGGCCTCCTGATGGGAGGAGCTGCGGGGTCGCACGACAGAGGGCCAGGGACGCGGGCAGGGGAGGACGCGGGGGCCGTGTGTGGCGCTTCTCACAATAGAGGAGACAGCCATTTCCCTCCCCCAGGGGACTCCAGGAAGGCTTCCCAGGCGTGAGGACGTCTGAGCTGGGCGGGTCTGAAGGCAGAGTAACATGAGCGTTTACGGGCACGGGGTGGGGGGTGAGAACCCTGCCGGCCCTTGGGCTGAAACCTCATACACAATAAACGCACGTGGCACAGGGTTGCTGTGCACGTGTCGGTACATGGCCTCCCTGCACAAGGTCACCAAGACCACGTTGATGGCACAAACACCCGCCCTGTGTGCTGACCCAGCGTCCAGTCTTGAGCAAGAAATAAGACACCCCCACCCCTGGCCCCATTGGACCAGCCCGATGCCAAATAGAAGCTTCCACGGCTGCGAGGTTAAAAGGCCGCTTTCCCTCCGGTGGCTGGTTCTCTGTCCCCGGCTGGGCTGGCTCACACGCCACTGATTGAAGTTCACTGTTAAGATCCCCCCAGGTGGCCCGGTTCCAGCACTTAATGTAATGTATGGTTTCCGAAAGGGCCCCCTTGGGTGCTGGCGGGGCAAGTCACCTGGCCCCCTGTGTCCCAGGCAGCTGGCTGCCACCCGCAACAAGCAGGTGGATTGTCCTCCCGACACGGTCCCTCGGGCCTCCTTCCTCCCCTGCCACAGCGGCAGGGCTACCTGCAGGCTCTGCTCCCCTTCTGGCTCCAGCTTGCCCAGCGGGCTCGGGACGGCCGGCTCCTGAGACCGACGCCTCTGCCAGCCCTTCCAGGACGCCTCAGTCCCCCCGCCCTCAGCAGGCCCTCTGTCCCCTCACCTGCTGAATGTCAGGGTCAAAGCCACAAAACCTCGGAGCAGGAAGGGCCTTGGCTGAGTCCAGGTCATGCCCACCTGACGCTACAGCGACAGCAGTGGGACCACAAAGCTAGGAGACTTAACAAGCGGCTCTAACAAGCAGGCTGACTCTAAGCCACTTCCTCAGGGCCTCCGGCTCCAGGAAGCCTTCCTGGAGCTGTCCATCCATTTTCAGGGTCCTCTTGAAGTGGTCCAGCAACTTCCAATGCCAATCCAAAAAGAGCAGGCACAGTTGCCTGTACCAAAAGAGACAGCATCTAAAACAGGAAGCAGAGGCCCGCTTGCCCCAGTGGGGCGGCTGAGGGCTCTCAGCAAGAGTTTAATAGGTGTTTGTTGAGTGACTGAGTGACCGAGTGACCAAGTCTTCTGGGGCTGCCATAAGATCCACCAACTCCACCTTCTGCTCACAACTCAGAGTCCTAGAGGACACAGGTCAGGCCACCCAGGGTCCACGGCCTCCCCGGGGCACAGAAGGGCAGCTCCAGTGACGGCTGTGCCAGCAGGGCGTCCCTGTCCCTTCTGCTCCTCAGGTGCCGGCTGCGTCAGGGGAGTGGGTGAGGGAGGAGGCATCTGCGGGGAGGGGAGGCGGCGAGGGAAGCGGCCAGGGCACCGGTCCTGGATTCGGACTTAGACGCTCTTCGCGGCCTGCCATCCCCCTGTTCTGAGTAACGTGGGCAGGTCGCCTCGAACAAAGCCCCAAAACGGTCCCGTGGCTCGCCTCCAGATGCGCTGCCGTTACAGCCGAGGCTGAGTCAGTGGAAACATTAACATGACAACCCACGTAGGTCTGACTCCATGTTGACAGGGACGCAGGAAGTGTGGGGGGGCTCCGCCTTCTCCAGGTGTGGGGGGGTGTTGAGACCCGCAAGAGGAGGGCCTTGAAAAGCCACGGGCTGAGGCTGGAGTCCTCCAAGAGCCCACGGAGACGGAGACGAGAGGGCCAGGGAAAGGCAGAGAAGCCCTTCGGAGGGCGGGGCGGACAGAGCAGAGCAGTGGAAACTGGCCAGGCCCCAGGGAGCCAGGAGCCTGCAGGAGGAGAGCTGGTCCCCCGGGGGGCCGCCGGGCACAGCAGGCTCTCCCCCCTTTAGCTCTGCGCCCCACCCGTGATGTCGGCTCAGCGAGCACCCATGGGAGGCCGCCGGGCCTCGCCACTCGCGGGCGCTCTGCTTCCCCGCACACCGCCGCTGGAGGACCCTGCCTTCCCACACCCCGTGCCTCCCGCTCGCCCCGGCCGGAATGGCGGGACTCACAGGGACTCAGTCACCCACACAGGCACCAGTGAGGGACAGTGCTTCGGGCAGAGGGGTCTTCTGGGACGCACGGACGCAGGCCTGGGAGCCTGGGGCAGCTGGCCCACCTCCCGGGCTGCAGAGGAGAGAGGTGGGAGTTCCTGACGGACAGCTGGGGCCCGGCTGGGCGCAGTGGGTCACGGGGGGCGGGGCCCACCTGGACTTCACGCTCACATGGGGCAGGGGGTGGGGGGGCTGAGCAGAGGGCGGAGCCAGAATGTTCTGCTGTGAGAGGGGCCCCCGGGAAGGCGCCCCCTTGCTTCTGGACAGCTGTAGCTTGGGGTGCGGCTGCCCAGGCCCTGGCCACACCTAGCTGGCCCAGGCTGGCTGCAGGGGAGGCAGGCCGGCCACCGAGGAACCCGGGAGCCTCTGCAGAGGCCCATGTGGCCTGCCGACCCCTCCCTAAGAGGCCCTGGAACCAAAGCTGCAGCTGAGGCCACAGGCACCAGAGGTGCCCAGTGGTCAGCCAGGGACACCCAGGAGGAGGCTTCGGGGTACGGCGCACCAGGTCAGACCCCTAGGGGACATGCCCCAGAAGACAAGGACATGTCTCCCGCCTCCAGGCTCAGCCCCTGGTCAAGAGGGAGACCACGCCAAGGTGGCAGTAGAGACTGTCAGCGT
Organism: Pteronotus mesoamericanus; assembly: GCF_021234165.1. Lineage (NCBI taxonomy): Eukaryota > Metazoa > Chordata > Mammalia > Chiroptera > Mormoopidae > Pteronotus > Pteronotus mesoamericanus. The sequence goes on along the minus strand of NW_026555309.1, from coordinate 45,573,541 downwards.
CCCCCCGCCTCCGCCCACCCCGACCGTTGGAGTGGCCCCTCAGGAAGGGGAAACCAGGAAGGGGCTGAGGCGGGCCCCTTGTCCTCCTCCCCGTCCTCAGAGGCTGGGGGTGGCTCTTCCTGCTAAAGAGCCCGGAGCCAAGCCGGCTCCTCCCGAAGCTGGAAATCGAGGTGCAGATCTGAGCCCGCGTCCTTGGGGGAGCCCCGGGCGCAGCAGAAGGGCTGGGGGACCCTCCCCAACGCCCTCTGGGGGCCACGGCCCGGCCCGGCCCGGCCCAGCCCAGCGTCTGTGAGGGGCCTGCTCTCAGGAGGGACGGCTGCGGGGACCCCGGCCCTCGGCACGGCCCCCTCTCCGGTGGGGGCGGGGTCGTGCTGCCTTCAGGAGCCAGCTCCGAGGGGAGGCTGGCCCTCCGGCCACCCTGTGACCGCAGGCCTCCACCCCAGGCCTCTCCTAGAGGCAGCGCAGCTGTCCCTGGGGGCGCTTGGGAGGGGCCGGCCAGGTTGGCAGCGAGGCGGCTGGTGCGTCCCGCGGGAGACTCGGAGGACAGCCGGAGGGACCTGGGTGGGATGTCAGCCTGACTCAGCATGAGGCAGGGGGATCGGGCCGGGGTCCCGAGGTGCAGGCCGGGGAAAGGGCCAGTTCCAGGCCGGTGTCCCGCCCCCGGCTCCCGGGCAGCTGCCAGCGGGAAGCACACCTCCAAACCCCTCAGTCCTGCCTGCACGGCCCCCGCCAGCTCCCGCAGCCCAGCGGAGACCGCCGACTGCGTCTGCCTGGCCCCCGGGAGCACTCACCGGTGGCACTCAAATGTTAAGTGCGCCCCAGGCCCGCCTCCTTCCAAATGTCACTTTCTGGAGAGCAGCGGAGCCACGGCGGCCCGTCCCCCGCCCCCAGCGGCGGGGCTGGCAGCCAGCTGCCCCTGCAGGCCCATCCCAGCCCCGGGGCCCACCCTCCTGCAGGGCAGTGCCAGGCAACAGGGCACGGGGGCCGCACCGCATCCAGCGGCGGCGTGGGCGCTAAGCCTTCAGCAGGCACCGCCTGCATGCGGTCCCTGGGCTGGCCCCTCCCCGGGTCCCCAGCACATGGCGTCCCCATCGGACAGGGAAGCTAATAGGTCCTCTGAGGCCATCCCTTGCTGTGGCCACAGGGACCAGGAAGATGGAGCTCCCCACCTTTCTGCCTGCCCCCCCGCTCTCCCCCCGTCTCCCAACGGGCTGTGAGGGGAGGTGCCATGTCCCCTCCTGGGGGAGGTGCCATGTCCCCTCCTGGGGGAGGCACAGCCCCGCGCTCCCGGTCATCCTGGAGCACTGGGTGACTGTGAAGTGAAGACCCCAGCCTCGTCCCTGCCACCCCAGGACAGGCTTTGCATGAGGAAGAAGCGGACGGTCTAGGGAGACATCACTGAGCGGGGGCTGTTGGTCGCAGCAGCAAACCCAGACGACTCTGATGGGTCCTTCACCTCGGGCAGGGGCCGGGGGGCTGTCCCTCTTCTGCGTGGCTGACGGTGGGGGCCCCAGGCCGGCCGCCCTCTCACCCACCGGCCCTCCTCAGCCTCTGACAGCAGGGGCCGCCTCCACGGCGCTGGGTGCCCCACCTGCATCCCACCCTCCCCACCCGGGGTGGGGCGCCGCCATCCTGGCCGCCCAGGGCTGCTCACCCCCGTCACCGGTGTCCTCGCTGAAGCCACACAAGGGCCTCATGGGGCGGCTGCTTCCCTGCTGTCAACCGTCAGACAGGGCACGGAAGCTCAAAGAGGAAGGGACTCCCCCGGTCACAGCCCCGGCACCCGCCAGCACCCCCTGTCCGAGCCCCGCGTCACTTCCGCCTGCTGGTGGGCGGTTCCGCGGAGGACAGGCCGCCACCCCCGGCTCTGGCTTCCACCCGCCGGTCACTCCGCAGGCGGTGGCTTGAGCTCCGCCGGGTCCAGCCCCCGAGGTGGGTGCAGTCAGGCCCGGCTGGGGGGCGCTCAGGGAAGACCGTCCGCGGGGACTCCGTGGACGCAGAGGCGAGTGCTGTCCACACCGGCAGCGGGACGCTATTCAGCGCGAAGGAGAAATGAGCTGTCTGGTCACGCAGACGCGGAGGCAGCGAACCTTCCCTGCATGTTACTGAGTAAAAGGCGCCAACCTGAAAAGGCTACACACGGTGCGATGGCCGCCGTACGACACTCTGGAAAAGGCCACGCTGTGGAGACAAGTAAAAAGGTCAGCACTTGCCAGGGGTGGGGGGAAGGGGAACAGGTGGGGCGCGGAGGGTTTAGGGGGCGGTGGAAAAGGTCCGCACGGTCCTAGGAGGGCGGACACGCACCATGAGACCTCTGTCCACACCCACTGAAGGTGCACCCCGAAGGCCCTCAGTGGTGGGGAGATGGCCCAACTCGGCCAAGTCCATTTGGGGTCCTCTCCCCTTCCGTAAGTCAGCTGCGACCCATCCCGTAACCAAGGCAGGGCAGCGGGCTCACCGTGGCCTCCGCCCCAGGCCCGCGCACAGTGGGTTCATGGGGGCTGCAGTCCGGGGGCCCCAGCTGCCTGCCGAAGCGCCAGGCCCCCCCCCGGGTTGAACCCCAGCTCTGCCCAGGCCAGGGAGTGGCTCCGGCCTTGTGCCTCAGACTCCCCACCTGCCCACCTCTGTCCCCACCCTCAGGAGGCCATCGCACGAATTCAAGTCACCCCCTGCTTCACGCACGCACTCATCCACTCCTGGGTTGATCAGACACACACCAAACGTCGCCGTCCCACGCGGGCCTGCACACTGGACACCCACTGCACACCCATGGCCGCGGCCCAGCCCCAGCAGCCCTGCGTAAGGCCGGCGCGGCGGCATGGGGCGCGCTTCTACCTCCTCGTCCCTCAGAGAGGGGCTTGGGGTCCAGCAAGATCGTCAAAGTTGGCTTAAAAATGTCCAGCGCACAGTGAGGTGCCACGGTTCACCCAGTGGGCGAGGAGGGGAGGGGCTGGAGCCTCACACGCTGCTGGTGGGGAGGCAAAACGGTGGCGCCGCGACCTGGGACAGCCGGCCGGGCCCCCGGAGGGCCCGCTCCTGGGCACGGACCCGGGAGGACGGGAAAGCTGCGCCCACACCACTTCTGACGCCCAGAGTCCACGGCGGCCCCACTCGCGCCAGCCAGAGGTGGAAAGGCCCCAGCGCCCGCCCGCCGAGGCACGGGCGGCCACGTGCCGCGTGAGCCCCGGCGTGCGACGTGTCCAGACAGAGAAACCACAGAGACAGAAGGCCGACGGGTCGGGAAGGGGATGTGGGTGGGGAACGGGGAGGCGGGGCGATGCCACGGGCGTGGGGCCTCTCTCCGCGGGACGGTTGTGGGGAGGCGAGGGCGGCGCAGAGCTGTGACCCCGTGAGAGCCCCTGGAGGTCATGCTGAAAGCCGCTCGATTGCGCAACCCGTGCACCCGCCTCAAGAAAACCGCTGTGCTGCTGTTGTTGTTGTTGTTATGTGCCTTGGTGCTGAACAGCTCTCTTCAAACGAAGTGACGCGGCTGTCCCGGCGTGGCCTGGGCGGCCGGCCGGCCCGAGAGGCTCCGGGGCTGTGGGTCTCTGAGCGCCTTCTCTCTGCCCTGCTCACGGGGTCCCTGTGCCCTTCCTTGTTCAACAGGCGTCGTTTTTAAAAGGAGAAGGAAACGAATTCAATGTCTCCATTACGTTAAGGTTTTTTGTTCGTGTGTCTGTTTTACAATTTTGTGAGGCTCAGAAGCTGAGATTTTGTTTTCTCCAGGCCCCGGGGCAGGAGGAGGGGAACTCCCGGGGGCCGGTGGGGGGGTCAGCGGCAGGGGACAGGCCGCCAGGGCGGAGAAAGCCCTGGAGCCCAGGCGGTTGCCGGTTGCCGGAGCAGCAGGTGGGGCCCAGGGGGCGGGGACATCCCGGCTGGGTCTCTTCATTTCGCTCCCTTTCAGGACTGATTTCCGCCTCGATTTGGATAATTACTCTCTACTCAGCACCATTTCTTTCCCTCATTCAAGGAGGAGAAGACACACCAGAATGTCTCGGGGGTGGGAGGGAGACTCTTTCAGACTCCGCAGCTGTTCTCCGGGTGGGGGGGTCGGGGGAGGCGGTTCTTCGAAGTTACAATGACTTTTCTCCCCTGGAAGAGGCCGGTCCTTTCTCCCTGCCCCCGGCTATTCAGAAGCCCCTGCCTCAGACCCGGGAGGTCGACCCAAGGGCCTGGCGGGCCAGGGCCCGGCCTCCTCCCTGTGAAGGAGATGAAGAGGCTGGCGGGGAGGGGGCGGCCGCCCTGCACGCGGCCGGGCAGCACCTTCCCAGGTGTGCGCCCTCCCCGACCCCCGCGGCACACAGGACGGGGCATCGCCTCGTGTCACAGGTGTGGAAACCGTGGCCCGAGGGACCAGGTGGCTTCCCTGAAGTCCGGCGCTGGGCGCTGGCCGAGCCAGGCTGACACCCAAGGGCGCCCTCCGCTCCTGTGCTGGATGACACTGCGCGCGAGCCACCCGGCAACTGGCGGCTTGTCTGCATTTTGGAGCCTGCATTTCCTCTAGTGAAGACGTGGCCCGTGGGGTCCTCGGCCACCCCGGCTTCCTGCCGCCGCCCATCTCAGCGGTGCCTCCCTGCCAGGATCCCAGGCTTGGACCCTCCAGGGAGGCGACAGAGAGCAGTCACCCAGCAGACCCCGGCCTCCCCCAATACGCGCCGAACACCAGCGCCGTCAATAGGATGCATTAATCTGCCAGGAACTTTTCAAGATTTTAATGTGGTATTTGAAGTCTATTTAACTGGGTGGGAAGACCTCCCACGTCAAGGACTGTAGACCGTCACCCCATTGCCGGGCCCTGCTCGGGCGGACGGCCGCCCTCGGTGTCTCCTCTCCCGGCCGCTCCACAGTCCTCAGCTTTGTCCCCCGCCCCTGTCCCCCCCTGCCCCCCACAGCAGGAGCACCCAGGCCATCGGAGGCTGCAGGAGCACAGAGGGGAGCTGCCGGTCTGCGATTAGAATACAGAGGGAGGATCAAGGTAATTAATTCTTTTAACGTAAAGAAAAAAAATTTTTGTTTCCCCTTCAGCTCCTCCAAAGCCACGTGAATTCTATCTGCTTATGTAAATAAAGCTAAAGAGCGATAACATTAATTAGCAGCATAACCCTTTTGCTCATCCGGCTGGAGATAGCGGGTAGCTGGGGGAGAGGATTAATTTCTGCTTTAATTAGAATTTACTTTCTCGGCAGCTCGGCCTCCAGCCCGGAGCCTGCTGTCCGTGCCAGCGACAGGCCCCAGCTCCTTCCCGACGCGCTGGCTTCCGAAGGGGCGCCGGGGGCCCGGGCCCCTCGAACGGGCTCCTCCTTCGGCTCCCCGGCCAGCCTGGAGCGGGCTGATGAACAATGACGTGACAGAGCGACAAAGGTCCCGGTCCCTCCGTGAGTCTCCCCACCGCGTCCCAGCCCCAGCAGAGGTGAGATCGGGGGTGGGGCCGGCAGCTGTGGGGTCCCATCAGGCCATGCCACCCTCGGCCCCCCTACCCAAGAGGACAATGGTCTCCAATGGACTCATTCAGGAAGAAGGTGACAAGAGACAGCCTGTCGGCATCGTGGGGGGGGCCACCCTAAAACGCACCTTGCCAGCCCTTCCTAACCCCGACCCCAGCGCTGCGCCCCACCCCCTCTGGCACAAGGTGACTGCATGCCCCGAGCGCCCACTGCACGCCCCTCTGTGAGACAGCGACAAGCAGCCATCCCGTCCCTTCTCATGGGGACCCCGCCTTTCCTCGTCTAGGGGCGCAGGCTCCCAGGGCAGCAGCGCGTTCCCATGACAACGGCCAGGGAGCCAATAGCCGCTGGGGCGTTCCCGGCAAACGCAGCCCTGCAGGGGCCTGAGCTGCAGACCAGGGTGGGGCACGGGTGGGGGGGGCCCCTGGGGCCGAGGAGGGCTAGCCCCACTGCAATCTGGGCTCCCTGGGGCCCCACACAGGCCGGCTTCCTCCCCTGAGCCTCAGCTTCCCCCTCCTGAAAATAGACGTATGAGGACTTACAAAATTTGCAAAAAAGTTGTCATTTCCAGAGATCGCGGGGGTCACTTTCAGAACCTCTACAAATTCTAAGCACTTTACACTCTCTCACCCTTAAAGAAAACCATCAGGGAAGGTGTGACTGTCCCCAGTTCCAGGTGAGAGAAAAGGCCCCTGGGAGCCGAAGGGCCGGCCAGGGCCGCGGAGCGGCCGGGGCAGCCGGGATTCAGTGCCGCGCCGCTGAGGCTGTGGCCTTGTCCCCGGCTCCCTCCCACTCCTAGCCGGCCAGCCCTCCGTGGTCCCTGCACACAAGCCCGGCAGGGCCCACGCAGGGGCTCAGAGCCGGGGCTGACGTGGGGGCCGCGGAGGCCACGCCCAGGGAAGGCCACGGGGGCTGCAGCTGTCCCTGCAGAAGCGGCTGATGGAGCCTGTAACGCAACACCACGGCCGGCTGCGTTTCCCCAAGACCGCGTCGCCGGGCACGGACGCAGCTGCGCGCGCCGGCCCCCTCCTCCCGCAGGGCAGCGCTCCAGGCCGAGACCCCTGACAGCACTTTCCCGTGTCACCCACAGCAGCTGCCCTGAAAGGGACTCTGGCGGGGGCTGCCCTGCCCGCGCGCAGCACCGACGGTCCCGTGAGAGCCAGCAGGGCGCAGAGCCGCCGCTCCGATCCGCCCTCTCCCCCAGCCGCCTTGCCGGCCCCTGCGGCTGCCCCTCCACTCAAATGTCGACACGAAAGAGGCCGCCGACGTGCGGCTGCTGTTGTGAGGAGGGTTCTGGCCTCGTGGATCCCCGGAAAGCAACTGGGGGACGCTGCGTGGGGTCCCGCAGACGCGCTGCGGGAGCTGACGCCCAGCGGCGCGCGTTCGGGGCCAGCGGGGCCTCCGTAGGCCACGACCCCTCCTCCCAGAGCAGGGCCCGGCATTTAGGTGGGGCCTGCTGAGCGAATTGTCCTCCCACGTCACGCACACGGGACACGGGGTCACTCCACACCGCTGCTTTGACATTGAGCCCCTGGTGGTGGCAACGGGGTCTGTCTGCCAGGGACCCCGACGCCCACAGGCCCCTCCCTCTGTGCACAGCTCCCCCCGCCCGAGGCTGACTCGGCTGGCCTCGCAGGGACTTGCTGCTCTTGGGGCCCCACATGGGGAGGCCCCACCCCCGGCCCGGCACCCCAGCCCTGGCGATGGTGACAGCGGCCTCGATGGTGTGGGACCTGTTACCTCCTGGGGCGGCCCAGCAACCATCTGTGAAAGGCAGAGTGGATGGGACTCGCCTGGGACAGTTGTAGGGTCAGAACCCGCACGCGCAGGCCCACAGAACAGCCCCCGGAGCCCATCAGGTCCTGGGGGGTCTCTGGGTCCTCACCAGGAAGCGGGCACGAGCGCTGTGGCCTGAACGTGGGGAGGGAGGACACCTGGCTGTCCGGGAAGGCGGGGGTCACATCTCAGCCCCATCAGCAAAGAGCCCACCGCAGCACCGCCTTCCGGGGGCTTTTGCAGCTTCCTTGGGGCCCCAGGCTTCCCTGCGGGCTCGGGGCCCCCTGCCTGTCCCCACTGGGGGCACCAGCAAGGGGGCTGAGGCCGCCTGGGCACATCCAAGGGCTTAGTCTCTGTAAGTGACTGAGGCTCAGCCCATAGGTGGGACCAGGGCTCAGAGCGTGACCAGGGTCGGGACTCGGCCTGTGACGGGCTCCGGGCTCAGCCTGTGGCTGCGTGGGAAGGGTCGGCGGGGCAGGGCATCCGAACCCCTCCAGGCTCCCGTGTCTGCGTGCACATCAGCGCACCACCTGCGAGGGGGGGACCCCGAGAAGCTGGCTCTCGCTTCTGACAGCAAACCACACTTGTTTTGCCTGAATTTTTTTCTCCCTTCCCCTACCCACGGCCCAGCCAGGCAGCAGGGAAGGTGTAATTAAAAATCAGGTTTGTTAACACGAACACGACGTACATAATATTTAAAACATCCAAGCGCCTTTAACGTGCTACCGACATGCATTTGCTCATTAAGCAGGAATTTTTTTATGGCAGCAACACTGCAAATAGCTCTTATTAAAATGCTCACAACACCATCTGGTCCTTCACTGAGACTCTGAAGCGTGGCGGAGGTGGCCCAGCGCGCCTGGAGACCAGGAGATTCCTAGTGGGCGGTGAGATTGGTGTCCCCACCCGGTCCCCAGTCCTCTGGGGGTCCCAGTCTGCAACCAGACACTTCTCACCGCACTGCATCTTACAGGCAAGAAAAATGGAGGCTGAGGCTCGGACACCTGTCCGGAACGGTACAGCCAATGAGATGGTACCTGGGGGTGAGCCTGAGTCTTTCTGACGCAACCGGAAGCTTGGGCTCTCTCCCAGAAGGATGGAGGGTGATGAGAGGGAAGGATCCAGGCAGCCTTGCCAAGCAATGAGGCAGGGACACAAGAGAAGCTGGACTGCAGGACATTCAAAAATGGTCACCACTTCCCAGGGCTTGGCTCTGTGAATGGGGCAGAGTCCACTCCCTCACGAAGCTACGGGGGACACATGAAAAGGGTTTTGCTCACGGCCCCCACAGGGCACCGCGGGATGGGGAGGGGCTGCCAGGCGCCCTGAGCTGCCACTGGGTACTGTGTCCCATGGGGCTGTAGTGGAGCTTGAGACTGGAGGAGCCGGAGACACCCCAGGACCGGCGGGGCAGCAGCCCAGGCAGGCTGGCAGCCAGCCGGAAGGAGGGAAAGACGGAGGGAGGCGGGCAGGGCCCGAGACGCGATGTCCCGCCTGCCCCACCCGCCTATCCCACTGTGCATGGATTTCGGCACCTTTGAGTGTGCATTGCGGACACAGACGTCCAGACTGGGGTGGCTGTCATTTTGGGGGCCTCAAGCAAGTCCTCTCTGCCCTCTCAGCCTGAGTTTCCTTGTCAGTAAAGTGCACCTGAAGGCACAGAGGCCAGGGAGCTGCTGAGATAGACGGGTGAGGGGACCACAAAGACACCCATAGGCTCACACGCACATGCATGCACACACATGCATGAATGCATGTGCACATGTGTGTGCTTTGCGTGCTGATGCAGACACATGTGCACGTTAGCAGCTGCAGGCACACGCCTAGGCAGGGCACGCACACACCCCGTGTCCGAGCACAAACCAGCACGGGCGCGCATGCTCACAGAAGCCCTCAGAGCTCCACACGCCGGGGTTCTCACGGGGCGGCGGCGGCCAGAATCAGCCCACGTCAGACACAGTACCCCAATTAAAAGAAAATACCAACCAAATATTCCAGTTAATGAGCTGATTTGAGGCAGTAAAAATGAAAACACAGACACGGATAAAAGTGAGCAACATGCAGCGACTCCTCCCTGGCCCCCCGGGGGGCACCCACCCACCCCCTCCCAGCCTCGCTGGTCCCCCGACCTCCCACCACAAACGCCCTGCAAAGCCAGGGTCCCCGCCTGGTGTGCGAGCACAGATCAGGACCCGGGGGCTTGGCAAGCGCGGGGCTCCTCCCGGCCCCTTCCCAGGCAATAAGTGACAGTTTTTAGAAAGTGTCAACTTATTCCCAGCTGTTGTTGCCAAAAAAAGGAGAAAGGGAAAAAACCCTCCTCGGTTTCAAGGAAACTCACGACAACTTCAGAAAAACGCGTGAACGTAATGGATGTGCTCATTTCTCTGAATATTCAGCGGAGGCCAGGGGCCCCCATTTGTCACATGTCATTTGGAGCCACTGGATGGGGGCCGCCGGGGCTGGGGGACCGCTTCCGGGCCTGGCCCGCTCCTCCCGGCTTCCTGAAAGGAACCATCTTTTATTTCTCTTTATTCCCAGGAATAATGGCTCTTGACATAAACGGCTCCCACTAGCAATTAGCCGTGATTAATGCGGGCCGACTGCGGGAGCGAGGAAGTGCCCGGGAGGGGTGGGCGACGTCGCAGAGCCGTGGACTTGCAACAATTGCGTCTTCCAGGGGCGTGCGAGCGGCTCCGCGAGGCCTCTTCCAGCGCTCGGCCTGGGAACCGGCTGCGGCCCAGCATGGCCAGTGGCCGCAGACAGGGCCGGGGTCAGAGGACAGACGCCCACCCTGAGGACGCCTTGCGTGCCACACACACGGGAGCCCCGAGCCGCCAGGAGTAAGATCGCAACGGCTGGGCAGCCTGGGCCTGGCCTGTGGCCTGAGCCAGGCCCCGAGCGGAGCCGGCCTCAGTTACCGCGGTTGGGCAAAGGGGGGCTGATGGGGCCCACCTGGTCTGGGGCTGGGATGCTCTCAGGCGCGCTGCCCTGGGGCCGATGTGAGCCCACGGCACGCCGGAGTGTCAGAGTACCCTGCAGGCCTCCTGGCCCCCCACTCCCCAGAGCGACCAGGCGCGGCCCGCCCCCAACGCCCCCTCCCCGGCCTCCTCCGCCCCAAGGCTCTGCTTCGCTCTCCCACGGTGGGGAGAGCAGGGATTTCGGCAGTCAGCTCCTCTTCTTAATTTAATTTCAGGGCTCGTTAGAGCTCAGTAATTACAGGGCCCTGGGAGCACTCATCGCCCGGCAACAGCCCAGCGTTGGAGCCCGAGAGGGCCTCCGCATCTCCTGCCGGGGGCGGTCCCCGTCCGCCGCCGCAGAGAGGAGCCGGTCGTGGGCCCAGCATCAGGCCCATTTCACAGATGCGAAGCCCGAGGCCCCGCCTGCACCTCTGCCGGGCCGTACACGCGTCTCAGACACCACCACACCTGCCCCCTCCTGCGCCCAGCCCGTGTCCCCAGCACGCCCGTGAGCCTGCAGGCCTCCCCCACAGGGCCTCCGCCGCTCCAGGGTCCCTTCCACTGCTCCAGCCAAGCCCTGGCGTCCCCAGCTTCTCTGCTCCTCTCGGTTCCCGCAGGCCTTCAGGGAAGCTTGCTGCCGCCCGTCCCGCAGGACCTGCGGTGCAGCGGCCCGCGCCCCGGCCTCCCTCGCGCGCAGACCGGGCTCCCGCCGCAGCCGCGGAGGGCTCCTCCCAGCCAGCGTGCCTCCGAGCCTCTTTCCTTGTCCCCCGCCCCCAACACACACCTCCCGAAGGAGCCTTTTCAAGCATTTGTTCCTAACTTGCTCCCAAAATGTTAATACCACAGATGAGCTGTGCGTGTGCCGGGCGGCTGGACCTGTGTCTGTGCTTCGTAAGTAAGAGGGAGGTTTCTTCATCCCCCAAGAGCTGAGTTCCCCTTGGGTGGGGGGGCCATGGCACACCCCCTTATGAATGCCTGTTCTCAAGCCTTCATGAGATCATGTCGTATCTCTGCTCCAAACCTACCCGTGGGACAGCCCGAAGCCCCCCTCACTCAGGTCCTGGTCCCATGTGGGACCCCTGCACCCTCCACTGCCACCCGCCCGGGCACCTGCCACCTGCCATCCCGCCACCCGGGCTCCAGCGCCCGGCGGTCTGCCTCCCGGCCTCCTTTCCCTGAGGGCTCTGCTCGGACCTCCGCTCTCCAGTGGCCTCCCTCTGAGCCACTCAGCACCGGACGGCAAGTGCTCCCTTAGGCCTGCAGCCGCCTGGAGGGCGGGGGCCCCTGGGCCTGGCTCCCCGGGAGCCTCCCTTGGGACTGGAGGGCCGTGAGCCGTGGAAGGAAGGAGAAGGTACCCCCCCAGCTCACCGTCCGCACGGCCCGCAGAGCCTGCCACCTGTGGTGCGTGTCCACAGGCTTCTTCCCCCTTGTTCAGTCCTCGAGGCCTCCCGGGCCACCCGTGAGGAAGCCGAGGCAGCCGCTCAGCATAAGCCTCTCCACACTGCCGACGGGAGACTCGGGCAGCCACTCCGGCGCCGCCCTCGGGGGCCCCTCCCCGGGTCGATGCTCCGCCGGCGCCGTGAGGAGCCGGGCACTGGGCCTGCCCGCCCGCAGGAGCCCGAGACGGTCAGGAGAGGCTGGATTGCATGGCAGGAGGGGACAAGCCCAAACGCTCCAGGCCGCAGCAACCGCAGCTATTTGTCCCTCACGCTGCAGGGGCCCCGGGAGTCAGGACGATGAAGGAGCCACTGTCTCGAGCACCCCCGTCACCATGGCAGAGGGGACAGTGCTCCCCAGGATCTTGCTCTGGCACTAGGTGCCCAGAAGTGACTGGCGTCACAGCACCCACCCCTCACTGGCCAGCGGTCACCACCCCGCCCTCCCCAACCGCACAGGCTGGGGGCGCAGGCCCGCCCGGGAAGGGCCGGAAGGCGGGAACAGGCCCGGCCCGGCCAGCCGCTTGGGGATGGCAAGGAGCCGCCCTGGCCGCCCAGCCTCCGCTCCGCAGCCTGGGTCGGGCCTTGGGGTCTCCCTCCAGGCCGCTGCCTCTGGCCCCCCCAGCCCAGCGCTCGTGGGCGCTCACTCCAGCCCAGCCTCTGCCAGCTGAACAAGGACTCCCTGTGACGGGGAGGGACCCGAAGTGGGTCCTCGAAGCAACTCAATTAACCCTCCATCAGAAATTGTAACACAATCAATTTGGGGAGCCGACTGACATCGTAACACAGTAATTAGGAACAACTTTCAACTCTTGGCTTCCTTTGAAGATGGTAATTGCAATTAATTAAACATCCTCGCTGCTCCTCAGAGTCTGTTCCTGGGGAAACTGGAGCAGGGAGGAGGGCCCCACCTGACCCTGTTCCTGGGAAACTAGGGGGCTGGCTCCTTCGATGCCAAAGGGCTGAGGCCTCAGTGGTCCCCGGAAGCCCATGGCGGCCACCGGGTAGAGAGAGCCCAGCCGCGGGGCTCGGAGTTGACGCCCCGGCACCCCGCCCTCTCCCCAGGGCTCCGCCTGACCCAGAGTGGAAGGGGGGCCCTCGGGGGGCCCGGGCCCTCTGCTCAGCCAGGTTACATCCCAGGCACGTGTCTAGAAAAATTTCTACTTAGAAAACATACTGAAGATAAACCCCAAATTTTTATTACACTGTGCAGTCATGAAATGGCTCTGTCACCTTGCTGTGAAAGTTTCCAAATGGTTCCTCTCCATTCCTGTTCTCGAGGGAGGTGTGAGCTCAGTCCCCCAAAGGGCAAGCAGACCTGCCAGAGTCAATGTCCCTGGGAGGCTTCCTTGTCTCCGGGGTGGGACAGGTCTGAGGCACGGCCCACGCTGTCTCCCAGGTCGCCGTGGGACCTGCGGCTGGCCATAGGGGACACTAGCTCTATGTCACCCTTGTTACTGGCTTCTTTGCCTCCTCTGTCTCCCTTCCACACACCCCTCCTTCTATTCCCAAGTGTCATCTCCCAAGTAAACCTCCTGCACTTGAATCGAGGGACAGGGATTGCTTCCGGGGCGGGGGAAACACAAAGAATTAATATACAGTATGGGGTATGAATACCTGATGTCATTATTGCGGCCGCCCCATTGCATGAATATGACACGGCAGCTGTGTGCCTCTGATGGACAGTGAAGAGACAAGTCTATAGCCAGGAAGGGGGCTGCAGTGGGGGCGAAGGGTCTTCTGGGGCCACGTGCGGAGGAGGGGCGGGCCCGACACGCCTCTTCCAGAGCCCCGGGCCTCCTCCCCCGCCCCCCATCCCGAGGCGAGCATTTCCTGTTGCCGGTTCTCCAAGCAAGGATTTGGAAAAAGCATTTCTACCCACGACTAGGAAGCTATAAATAAACCTCGAATTAAAAGCCAGGGAGAGAAAGTAAAGCTCTGATTCTATCAGCACTCATGGGAGGACGCACCCTCCCAGCCGGCCAGCCGGCCCACCGCCGGCACACCTGCAACCCAGCCCCCAGCGGGGGGCAGCCTGGGCCTCCGGCGCCCAGGCCGGAGGCGGGGGCCGTGGGGTCTGCTGCCCACCGGCCCGCAGCTCGTCACCTGGAGAGGGAGAGGCCCCCAAGACGGAGGCCAGCCCCTGGCGCTGTTCCTCACTCAGGGGACACTCTCAGCCCCAAAGTGGAGGCAGGAAGCACCCACTTCTCCCCAGAGCCTGTGCGTGGGTGGGGAGCAGCAGTACGGGGCGGGGGGCGGGGGGGCGGCAGGCACACTGCGTGTGTCGTTCCTGCCTCGGGTCCCTCTGCTCTCGCAGCCCCTCCCCCACTCCCGCCAGCCTGTCCTCGCGGCTCCCGGGCCCCCTCCTCTGCTCTGACACCACCCGTTGCCCCTCCCTCTGCCTCCCCTGCCCCACCACCCACATCCCAGTGCGTCTGTCCTGGAAAACGGGAAAACCGCTGGGCGTGAACTCCGAGTCAGACACACCAGCAACCGGATCCCAGCCGCCCCCCAGAGGAGCCAGGACTTCGGGGTCCTGACCTGGGGGACAGAGCTGCCCACACCCACCCGGGGCTGTGGCTAAGGCCCCAGAGGGTGGCCCTGGGGGCAGTCCCACCACCCCCTCCCCCTCCCAGGGCCTCTTCCCTCTGGCAACCGCTGGCCACCCTGTCCCGCCTGCCCTTTTGTCTTTGCTCCTTCACTCACTGTCCCTTCGAGATCCGTGTGGCTCTCCTGCCCCACCGCCAACCAGGGCTGTCCTGGCGGCAGAGCAGGGATCAGGGCCCTGCGGGGCCCAGGTGCCAGCCCCAGGGTGTCCAGCAAAGAGCCTCAGCGGGGCGGGAGGGCAGAGCACTCTTTACTAGCTTTCTCGGGGAAGCAAGGGGGCTAGCCAAGTCTGGGGGTGCCCCCCCTCGGGGTGGCAGGCTCAGACCCCGTTGGCCCCTTGAAGGTGCTGCTGGCGGCGGGCCCCGGTGCCAGGAACAGGAGGCCAGGCCGCTGGCCGGCGCCCGCCTGCGCGTAGCTCAGGGCCAGGCGCTCCAGGCGCCGCTTGCGCAGGGCCGCCTGCGCGGTGCTGTGCAGGGGCCGCAGCAGCGCAGGGGGCGGGGCGCCCGGGCCCCGCAGCAGGAAGTCAAAGCCGGCGCGGTCGCGCGGGTCATAGAAGAGCGGCCCGTGGGCAGGATCGGGTCCCGGCGGCCAGGCAAACGGAAAGGGCAGCGTGAAGTCCTCCGTGAGCACGCGGATGGCGAAGTCGTCCTCCTTGCCCAGAGCGCGGTAGGCGCGCCCGATGCCGCGGAAGTGCGCCTCCCAGAGCTGCGTGTCCCCGCCGTAGATGTCGGGGAAGCGGATCTCCTGGGGCGTGACGGGACCTGGGGGGCCGGGTCGTGAGTGAGGAGGACGACCGTGCAACAGGCAGGATAACAGGGGGAGGAGGAAATAAGGGGGGGGGGGTGCCGCATGGCTGAACCTGGCACGGCAGAGGGGAGGGCACCCAGAGGCTGGGAAGGGCAGAAAGGCCCAGAATGGCGTGAAGGAATATCTGCCGCTAAATATTATTTGGGTGGAAAGCTCCATATGGGGAGGAAACCTGGATAGTTGGTCCAGGCTGGCCACGCAGGGCCTCCCAAACAAGCTCAGGGCGCTGGGCTCATCCCGAAGGCCATGGTGGGTGGGGAAGGGGGTGACGTAGCCTCTCTCCGTGGAAAGTTGGTTTGGGGCTGAGCAAAGACTAGGCCGTGGGGGCCCAGCCCAGAGGTCGAGTCACATCTTGCTAAGGACGAAGTAAGGACAGGAAGCACTCCGCTCGGGGGGAGGTCGAGGGGCCAAATGCCAGGCCTTGTAGATCAAAGTGGGGAGGAGCCCAGGGCCAGAGTCCAGTTCCCGGCCTGGCACTGCCGGCCCCAGGACCCGGGGGGAGGAGCCGCTCCACGGGGGACGGGGGTCAGGTTGGAAGGCGAGCTGGCTCTGTCTCTGGAGGCCCCCACAACCGCGGGGCAGGTCTGAGGAGAAATGTGAGAGCCTAGGTCTCTGTCCCGGGGCCTTACAGCGAGTCATACGTGGATTCCTGGAGCAACTGGAGACATCCCGAGACCACGCACAAGGAATCACGTGCACGTGAACACAGCACTTTGCCCCTGGTTTGGGGCCCCTGCGCCCTCGAAGCCCGTCCACGGCCCCTGACCGCTGCGCGGGCTGCTGCTCCACGCCCACACCCTGCCCCTGGCTCAGAGGCCTGGCTGGGTGATCCCTGTCCCTCCGGCCACAGCCTCCTGGCTCCAGAGCCTCTGGGTGCTGATTCTTCTCCCCTTCCTGCGGACACTCACGGGCACCGGGCCGGGCGTCAGAGCTGTGACCCACACATGCGGGTCCTTGTGCACTCCAGGGCAAAGGGCGGGTAGACCTGGCTTGGAGGTCCTGCCTCCCACCTGGGAGAGCCTGGACCGGTCACTTAACTTCCCTGCACTTCCGTTTCTCCTTCTAGAAAACGGGAGCAATCAGGCATGTTCTGCCGCCCTCACAAAAGAGAAGGCAGTGGTGAGCCTGCCTTATCACCGGAAAGTGTTTCCCTTAGCTCAGCCCCCAGATAATCGCCAAGGCGAGCCAGCTGGAGAACTGTGGCTCCCAGCACCGCGGACAGCTCCGAAGGGGCGCCCCCACCCCCACCCCCACCCCCGGGATGTGGCGCCAGCAGCCTGAACAGCTCTAAGGCACCTCCCGCCAGGACGGGCTAAAGGGCCGGGCCTCCACCCACAGCAGCCGCCGTGTGTCCATCGCCTCTCTGTCCACCAGAGGCCTCCTCCCTGCAGCCTCGTGTTCGAGCCACCGGCCTGGCCTCATGTTCAGCACCAACAGATGGGCAGGCGGCCCCGGGAGGGACTGTGGAGAAGAGGGTAGCTGTGGCTGGGCCCTCAGGGGAGGCGAGGGGGGCGCTCCAGGGCGCTGGGGTGACGCCCCCGACTGGCAGGTAGCCAGGCAAGGGCGGTTGCTGTGGGGCAGGCGGGGGGGGGGGGGGCAGGGAGCAGCAGGAGGGAGACCGTGAGGGCGCCGGGCAGTGACCCGGGGCAGAGGGGCTGTTGACGAGGCCGGGGAGGTGGCCAGAGGTGCTCGGGTCCTGCGCATCCCTCGGAGATAGAAACGACAGGGCTTGCGGTCAAGAGGGTGCGGGCAGGAGGGAAGGAAGGAGGAAGACACCGAGGCTTTGGGCCTCAGCAACCGGAAGAAAAGAGGCCCCACTTACTGATGTGGGGATTGCTCAGAGGGGCGGGAGCCGAGGGTCCACCTGGGGAAGGTGGGTGCCTTTACACCGGCCGGGGGAGGGGCGCAGAGGGTGCCGGCTGTGAGTCGGCCGCTGGGCGGGGCGCCAGGCTAGGACAGGCGCCTGGACGGTGCTGTTTACAGGCACGCAGCTGAGATGGCCGAGGATGGGAGGAGAGGAGAGGCTCTCTCCCCTCGCCAGGCCAGGGACAGGACGGGGCACCAGCGAGGTGTCTTAGAAGGGGCCGCAGGGCCGCCGGAGGAGGGGCCCGCCGTGAGCCGCCAGCGGGCCGCGTGGGTCAGGCCTGAGAACCGGCCTCAGGTTTAGCTGCTTTAGTGAAGTGCCCAAAAGGAAGCTCTGGTTCAAGTGGGTTTGGGAGCGAATGGAAGGGAACAATTGGGAGGCAGCGAGTATAAATAACCTTTTGGAGGGCTTTTGCTATAAATGGGGAGCGGGTAAATTGAGTTGCTAACAGGGAAGTGGAGTCAAGAGAAAGGATAAGCTGCACCGCGCTTCTGTGTTGATGGGAGACCTCGGGGAGAGGCCAGGCAGCCTGATGGGGGCGTGGGGCTCGGCGGACGGCTGTGACGGGGAGGCACGGAGTGGGGCCCGCGGGAAGGCGGCCTTGGTGCCGCGGGAGCTGGCGGGGCGGGCAGCGCCTGCACACGCACCCAAAACCCACAGGGGTCTTCGTCCCGAGGCCTCAGTTCTCCGTGAAGGGGACAGGCCCCCAGCTGAGTGTGAGGGGGCGGGGGGGCCTGGGAGCGGGTGACGCAGGAAGAAGGCCCCACAGGCATTGTGCGGCCGAGCTCCTCGGGCTCTGCTGGCGGAGGCGTGGGCCCAGGAGAGGAGTGGGCGGAAGCTGGGGGGCTGCCAGGCTGATAGACAAAAAGAGAGAGGAGAGAGGGCCAGGAGGGAGGGTGTGTGCGAGGGTGGATGATCCTGCAGAGGGGGCGAGGGAGAGGGAGGGGGAGGCGGTAGGAATTTGCTAGAAATTGTGGTCCGCCCGCCCGCCCCGCCAACGAGTGTGGGGGTCCTGCTCAGAGCACCCGAGCCGAGGCACCGCTCCGAGACTGGGGTCAAGGCTGGGCTGCCATTCGAGTACCCACACGGCCAGGGCCCGGCCCGGGCACGGGCGGCTGGGGGATGCGGGACCGAGGGGCCCGTTGATAGAAGAAACCACCAGTGTTTCAACAGCACAGACGGAGAAGGCCAGGGACCAGAATCCGAGATTCCAAGAGGCGGGGGCGTGGGAGAAATAACCCCGGGTGGGGGTGGGACCACGCCCCAGCAGGGGCAGCGGAGTGCACTTCTGAGAGCAGGGGGTGGTTAGGGACGTGGTAGGAGAGCAGGGCCCGAGAATGATCCCGAAGGAGCCCCGAGGAAAGAGGAGGCGCCTGCCCCATCTCCAGGCTCAGGGTGCGAGGGCTGCAGGGCAGCGGGTCCTGACTAGGGCAGGAAGAACGGGCTGTCAGTCACAGGGCGGGTCCCTGCCCCGCCCCAGGCCTGTCCCACTGCGCGACCCTGGCAGAGCCCTCCGTCCCCTGGGAGGAGGGGCTGGGCTGGCTGCCCCGTTGCAGAGCCCCAGGTGCCCGGCACCCTCCTCGCCTCCGTCCCTCCGCCTGCCCAGGGCCTCACCGGGAGGAGGTACGGGCGGAGGCGGCAGGCTTGCCTTGCCGGGATCCCCGGAACAGGGGGAGGCCATGTCGACAGCCTGGGGGTCAGGCTTGTTTACCTGGCTGCCCAGGAGACGGGGCGGGGCCTCCTCGGGGAGGAAAGAACATTGTGTTTAAAGGGGCCCCACCTGGACCTGGGCGGGGGGTGGGGGGAGAGGTGGAGGGAGGTGAGCGGGCACAGCGGGGGGCCCCCCACACCCCTGCAGCTCACCTGCCACTCAGAGACCTCCCCCACCCCCACCAGCCCACCCAGCCCGTGGACTCCCAGGACCATCCCCCTTCCCCAGGTCACCCCGGTGTCCGCGGCCGCCATCCTGTAGCACAGAGGCCGCGACCTGGCAGAGGAGGGCCGCCCCTCCGGACCGAAGCCGCCCATCCCAAGGGCATTCCAGGGTTCAGGGCTGCTCAGGGCCCCTCTTGGCATCTCCGCAGTCCCCAGGATGGGGGTCAGACAGGGCCGGCCTCCAGGACCCTGCGGGGGCCGAGGAAGGCGCTGTGAGTGGGCAGGCGGGCAGGCGGGAGGCCAGGGTGAGGGAGCCGCTCTGTCTCCCCGCCTCTGGGAGCCCAGCCGAGGCAGGTCTGAACCCCGGCCTGGGACAGACCCCCGGGGGTGAGCGGGCTCCGCTCCCCCTCAGAGAACCCCGACATCCTGCCGGGGAGAGCCTTGCTTCTAGCCAGGGTGCAGGGTGCAGGGGAGGGGGCTGCGGGCCCCCCACGCCTGCCCCAGCAGTGCAAAGGGACATTCGTCACCCCCTCTGCCACCTCCATTGTTTACGTGAGCAAACCTGCCGCACCCTTCAAGGGCTTTCAGAGGGGGGCGGAGGAGGCCCCCGCCCAGGCCGCGCAGCCCCTGTAAGACTGGCCGCCCTTCAGCCACCAGGCTGCTGTCCCCCGTGGCCAGGAAGCCAGTCCTGGGGTGCGGGCGTTCCTTTGTGACCGGGTCAAATGCCTGTTTTGTTACATGATATCATCCCTTCTCCAAGGTCATTGCTTTTCTCATTTAATCTCAGGTAAACTGTTTTCAGCCCTTTTCTACAGATGGGGAAACGGAGGCTCAGAGAGGTAACTGTTTGTTTGCTGGGTTGAACGGAGTCACGCCACTTTGCATTCCCGTCTGGGAGGAGGGTTAAAACGCCAGGGGAAATGGCGCACATCCCATCTCAAATGGGGTGTGAGAATCTAGTCACATGGTCGCTTAGCTGCAAGGGAGGCTGGGAAGTGTAGTCCACACCTGGGCAGCCAGGTGCCCGGCGTTTGGAGGGAAATCTTCCAGTTTGCCGCAATAGTTAAGACAGGCCCCGTATATCTTAGTTTGGGCTTTGCAAAGTCCACTGTATTACTTTCCCAAGGCTGCTGCCAAGGGCCACCACATGCTGGGTGGTTGAAAACAGCGTCACTGGGCTGAAATCGGGGTGTCGGCAGGGCCGCACCCCCTCCAGGGGCTCTTGGAGGGGACCTGTCCCTGCCCCTCCCAGTGTATGGTGGCCGCTGGCAGTCCTCGGCCTGCAGCCACCTCGCCCGTCTCTGCCTCTGGGGTCGCATGGCCTCCTCCTCTTCTGCTGGTACAAAGCTCCCTCTCACGAGGACACCTGTGGTGGGCGGTAGGGACACCCCGATAACCCGGAACAGTCTCCCCATCTGAAGATCCTGCCTTAACCAGAGCCTCAAAGGCCTTTTTTGCTGCATAAGCGCACAATGACAGGCTCCAGGGATTGGAACAGAGATACCATCTCCGGGGGCCTTATGCAGACCCTAAGGCCTTGCTGTGAGGACGAGGGGTCCTGGGGGGCATCCCCGGGGGACAGAAGGAGGCCGATCAAGGTGTCATCAGGCAAGTGGTCATCTCTGGGAGCCACTGGGGTTCGACCCCACAGGGCGTTCCTGTTGAGGGAGGAAGAGCCCACGACTCAGCCACCCACCGTCTGCCATGGCTTGAGGGCGACTCCCAGGAGAGCTGTTTCTCTGGCACCTTTGGCCAGTGGCCAGAGAGCCCCAGGACAGAGAACAGCAGGGCCGGCACTGAACTCTGGAAAGAGTAAGCGCCCATGAGCGTGGGTGGGGGACCGGGATCGTCTGCTCCCCGGTCCCCAGCGCAGGGAGCTTGCAGTCTAGCTGTAAGGCAAAGGCAAGTTAATCGCTCAATAAGGGAAACATCAGCTGCCAAGAATCCCGAATCACCGATTCGAAAGAACCGATGCGCCCCTTTGTTCGTAGCAGCGTTATTTACAACAGCCCAAGTGCCGGAAGCAGCCCGAGTGCCCGTCCGCGAATGAGAGGATCAAAAAACTGGGGTACATTTACACCATGGACTACTACGCAGCAGAGAGAGGGAAGGAGCTCCCACCTTTTCCGACAGCAAAGGTGGGCTGGAGGGCTTTATGCTGAGCGAGATAAGCGGGCGGTGAAAGACAAAGACCGTGTGATCTCCCGTGTAAGAGGAACCTAATGAATAAAATAAACTAATGAGCCCAATGGGAACCACAGGCAAGGGAACAGGGAACGGACTGACAGCGACCAGAGGGGAGGGGGAGGGGACAATGGTGGAAAGAAGGGGAAGGCTCCGTCGAGGAGCACGTGTGAATGACCCAGAGACACGGACCACCCACGGCGTGGGGACTGATGGGGGGGTGGGGGGCGGGCTGGGCGGAGGAGGGCAAAGGGCGAAACAGCGGGACAACTGTCAGAGAACAACAATAAAAAATAATAAAGCCTCAAAAAAAAAGAAAGAAAGAAAGAAGCGCCCCCTGTGACCAGGCAAGTGTGAGCGCTGTGGCGGTGGCGGGGCGGACGGGGCCCGCAGAGCCGCCCGGGCCAGGGGCAGCCTCTTGGGAGAACGATGCTGCAGCCGAGGGCGAGAGCTGCCCGTCCCGTGTGGGCCAGGGGGTCTAAGGGGACGCGTGGGCAAAGGCCCTGCAGTAGAAAAGGCACAGGATCCGGGACCAGGAGACAGACGCCCCGGAGGCCGCGAGACTCGGCGGGCGAGCGGTGAGCTGGGAGAAGGGGCGAAGGCATTAATCAGGGGCGCGGGCACGGCCACCGTACCTTCCCCTTCAGCAGCACGGTCACCTCCACTCTCAGCACCCCCCGCCACTGCACGGCCCCCCTTTCCTGCCGCCCTCAGGGGCAGACAGGGTCCAGCAGAGCGAGCAGGGAGGCGCAGCGAGGAGGAAGAGGAGGAGGACGGGCCAGAGGCCGCCAGACAGCTCTGCTCTGCATTGCCCACTCTTCCCAGATAATCCCTCCTGCCACCGGCTTGCAGTTATTTTTAAAATCTCATTTTCAGAAAGTGGAGGAGAAAAACCTCTTTCTTTTGCCTTTTCCCCTCTTCTTTCTGTGAAAGATTAGGAAGGGGGGGTGAGGGAGGAGGGAGCCCTGGAAGACAGGGTGTTCCCGGCAGGGCACCTGCTCAGGGCTAGGAGGCTTCTGCTGACTCTAGGCCCCCGTCCCATGGGTCCCAGGCCCCCCAGTCTTGGGCAGCGCCTACAAAGGACGTGGCCGGCTTCTCCCACCCAGCAGGCACTCCGTGGGCCCATATTACGCGCGGGAGCCCAGCAGGGAGGGAACTCAGGGGGAGTCCCAGGGCTGGGAGCTGGGGGAGGGGCACGGGCCCCGCCAGGGCCATGAGCCAAGGCCCCCGGGCAGTGCCAGGGGCGCCAGGGTTCATGGGCACAGCAGCGCGGGCCTGGGTGGGCTGGCAGGGTGGGGCCGACCCCAGGGGCCCATCGGGGGGCGCTCTCACTGCCACCCCACAGGGGGCCCGGCGAGGGGAGTGAGTCCCTGAGCCAGGAAGGGCTTGAGCCCGCTGCCAGGTCTCGGAGGGAGGCGCTGGGGGGCGCGGGCAGACGGGGGTCCGGGCAGGGCTGCGGGGCGCGGGGTCAGACCCCTTCTCCTGGGGCGGCGGCAGCAGCCTGTGGTGAGGCCCCGTCCGCGGCTGGGAACCCGGGGGCGGGAGCACCTGGGGCTCTCCCAGAACCGCAGCCTCCCGGGGTGGCGTGTCCACAGCCCCAGGCCCAGCCCTGAGCGGTGGGAGGTCGGGGTCCCCTCCCACACACACTCTGACCTGTCGTTCTGGGTCCAGGAGGGCTGCGGGGTGGGGAGAGCGTGTCGCTAAAGGAACACCGCAGCCCCCCTCCCCAGAGCGCCCCTGCTGGGAGTCCTGCCTAGGCCCATGGCGCCACCTGCCGGCGGCGCGGGGAGGCGCGGCGAGTGGGCCCCCAGGCCCCAGTGGGGCTCTGACGCCGGGGAGGAGCTGGTACCCTGGGGGTGGAGGCAGATGCGAGGGGTGCCGTGGGTCTCACCCTCCCCCTGGACTGGGGTTGGGGGGCCTCGGTATGAACCTGGCCCCACCACCGAGTGCTGTGTGACCTCCAGCTAGTTCCCCACCCTTTCTGAGCTTCATCCCAGTGCCCGGCGCAGGGAGGCGTGCACGGCGGGCTCCGAGGCTGCTGTGAGAAGAGGCCAGCAGGCTGGGGCCCCAGCCCCGACGATGCTCCCTGATTCCTGAGAGGCTCCTTGGGGAGGCAGACACCCGGCAGGCCCCAGTGGGGACCCTTCGGCCCCGACACCTCGCCGTTTTCAAACGTGGCAAGACGTAGGGGGACGTGCACAAGGGTGCGACCCCACATCTCAGGAGGTGTCCCTCCCCGTGTGCCGGTGCTGGGGCCTGTCCACAGGGGGCCCATTCGCTCCCACCCACCCGGCGTGCTGCATAGACCCCTTGACACCCGGCCCCTCCCGGACCCTGCAGAGATGGGCGCGCCACCTCTAAAGGCGCTCTGTTTGCCAGCCGGGACTTGCCAGAAAGTTCTCCCATGGAAACAGTTCACAGAAACCCTGCCTCACCATCATCCAGGTGTGAACAGTCTAGGACGTTCCAGGAACCCACGGAGCAGAGCTCCCAGGGCTCAGCCTCTCTCCACATCCCTCCCCCCTCCGCCCTTCTGCCTGGAGTCCTAAGAAGGGGACCCACTCCCCACTCCGAGGCCTCACTCTTGGCCCTCACTCTTCCCAAGGGAGAGGGCTGCTTGGCCCACCTGCCCAGGGAGCGCGGCGGACACTCCCCAAGCAGCTCTCAGACACCCCGGGCCGGCCGGGCGGCCTGGCCCATTCCCGCGGTGTAAATGCTGCCACCGCTGCTGAGGTCCCACTGCAGTGCGCCAGCGCCGCACGCAGAATCGGGCGGGGGGACAGTAGCTCACGTGTCCACGTGCCTATGTCCCCTACGTCTGCATCAATAACCTCGGGGCCTGGGTAGTGGGGACACAGTCCAATAATCAAGGAGTCACAACTGTGGGATACTCAGTGCCTGGTTTTAATAGTCCATTTAATGGTCAGCCTCTTCGGCTGTGTTTAACAACCAGCCCTCAAAATTGCTGAAGACCTAAGGACCAGCCGTGACGTCTGCTGGGGTGGCTCTAGCCATTCACGGGCTGAGACCACCGGACAGAATGCCTGACAGGGACACACCGGAGGCCTGGGGCCCTTCTCAGAGAAGAGGTACACCCCAAACCCCCGTTCTGGCAGCTCTGCGCGGCCAGGCCTCCCGGGGACCCTCCTCCGGGGCAGGACCCAGGGACCAGTCGCCCAGTGCCCTCCAAGGTGTGGGAGGACAAGGAAGGCGGGGGGTCCAGCAGAGCCGGGTTACATGCTGACCCCTCCATCCCAGCACGACGTCCGGGAAGGACGCCCCCCCCTGCCTCAGGGGAAACTCACGGCCCCCACCTGCTGGGCTTGGGTCGGGGCGGAAGGCTCGGGGTAACGTGCTCAGGACAGGGCCTGGTGGGGCCTCCAAAACCATGCCCTCCTCCGGACTCTCCCCTCGCCCCGCCAGCCTCAGGACCCCGCCACCGAGCGGGACTCCAGGGCAGCCACCTGGAAGGAGGGTCGGGCGGTGTGCCGCGCTGACACGTGGGCAGCTGCCCAGGTCACCGGGCAGCTGGGCCAGGCTGGGCCTCTGTCTGGCACCACGCACCGCTCACGGGAAAGCACCTACATCCCCAAGCAACTGGGGGAGGTGGGCGTTGCCAGTCCATTTACAGAGGGGTCGGGGCCCCAGACAGGTCATCCGGCCAGCAGTCCTGGAGCCAGGGGTGGAACCCCGGGGCCAGCCCCGAAACCTCCGTGACCTGGGGGCAGGCAGTGCCCGCCGGTTGTGTCTGGGACTCTCCCCCCATGGCCCCAGTCCCGGGCACACGGCTGTCTCCAGCGTCCAGGGGCTGCCCGCGCGGCGTGGTGGCAAGGCCCCTCCAGGACAGGGGCTGGCTGGGCAGAGGGAGGCGCTGGGGGCCGGGGCTCGTTGGCCCCGCTGCAGGTCCCGTCACCGACAGTCCCGGGGTCCCGGCAGCATCCCTGTCTTCGGCCCACCCGAGGACCTCCGACAGCCGTGTACGGTGACGAGGGTCCATGCTGGGGGTCCCCAGTCTGCCTTCTGGACCCAGCTCCGCTCTGCAGGCCTGCCTCCGGCCCGCACAGGACCCGAACTCTGCCGTTGCCGTTGCCGTTGCCTGGCATGGAGCGTGCGGCAGCCAGTTCTCTACCGCTGTGTGGCCAATGGCCCCCGAACGTGCTGCCCACCGCCCACCTTCACTGTCCCGCGGTCTCTTGGCCCTGCAGTCCCGGCACGGCCCGGCTGGGTCCTCTCCAGGCTGCCGCCCAGGCGTCTGTGGGGCCTGGCCCCGTGGGTCTCAGGGGCCCCGCTGCGAGCCCCAGATGGAAGGCCGGGCCCACGGCCGCACTGGGAACGCGGGCATGCGCGCTCGCGCCCGTGCCCCACCCGGAACTCTGCGTCCAGTTCACAGCACTGTCCCTGGAAAGCTGCCCTGGACACCGGAACCATTGTGACCTCAGGGGTGAGGTCAGGGCTGGCAGGGCTGGGCAGGGGGTGCCCAGAGAGAGGGCTGCCCTGCTGGGCATGAGGACACAGCCTGTGGGTTTTCCGCACCCCAACATGGACGGGCGGCATTCGGAGAAGTCGGGCAGCCGCGCCACGGCTGCTAATACGTCATCGGCTGTGTCCCAGAGCCCCAGGTCAGCCAGCGCCCCGCCAGGACCTGCGGGAGCCCGGGGGGGGCCCCGATGCCCTGCTTCCCACAGGGTCCCTGGCCTCTCCCTCTCCTGGGGATCCTCCCTGTTGGGTGCAAGGACAGGCCCCCAGGGCCCGGGGAGGGTGCCCTGCTGCAGCCCTCAGCTGGGAAGTCAGCCACGTGGCTGTTGACGGCTTGTGAGGACCAAAGGCGTGGCCGGCCGCGTGCCGGTCCAGCCCACACACCTGCCGTGGTGGGGGACAGGCGGGCAGACTCCTCCTGCTTCCCTGAGCTTCGGCTTCATCCTCAGAGAGGGCTCCTCTAGGGCCTTCGGGCCCCGGTGTCCCTGGGCAGCCCTGGGCCCGCGAGCCCCTCCGCGCGTGCCGTCCCGGGAGCGGCCGTGCACTGCGACCTCCGGCGTTCTGATGGCAGCCCTGGCCTCCGACGGGCGGTCGGGCCCATCTCCTCCTCCTCGCCGCCCTGTCCGCAGCTCTTCGTGCTCCGGATGTTTCTTTGTGCTAAGAGCACATTCCACCGGGGTCTCCGCGGGGCTGGGATGCCGATTTGGGGCGAGGCAGCAGGTGGCCGTGGCGCCGGCGGCCGGGGCGGACGGGGCGGACGGGGCAGAGGCCTCTGCTGGGCGCGGAGGTGGGAGGCGCCCGTGGAAGCTCCGGTCTCCAGGACGCGGGCCTCTGGTCAGGGCCCAGCGCTGACCCCACACCCTGCTGCGGATGCCGTGGGCTCTGGGACAGGTCACTGGGTCCCTGTGTCCCGGCAGCTCACGGGGTTGGCGTGAGGCACCCTCGCTGGGCACCGTGGAGGCCACAGTGCGGCTGAGGTGAGGTGGCAAGAAGGGAGCGGCCCCGTTCCCGGATGCCTTCAGCCATTCGTTACTCAGTCATTTCTTCGGTCAGCCAGCCACACCCTGCACGCGTCCTCGGCCAAGGCTCCCTGAACCAGGCCACTTAAAGTCTGACACCCCCCAGCTTGTCCATCCCGCCCCCTGCTTGATTTTGCCCCATGTCCCTGTCCCCCACTGACATGATGCGTAGTTCCCTGCCTGTTCGTCCGAGAATGGGGGGGCTCGCGAGGGCAGGGGTTTCTGTGCGTTTTGCGCTCGGGGCCGTGCCGGGCACACAGCGGGCCTTTACCAAGCACCCGCTGGATGACGGAGGCCGGCAGGACCGCGCCCGCCCCGGCGTGGCTTCGGGGGTCGTTTCTGCCCCCTAGCACCTGCGCTGAGGAATATCGCGGCCGCCTCGGTTCCCGTTCGCGCCGAGCGGTATCCACCGACTGAACGCGGTTGACGCACCCGCCACTTTAAGGACTGTGCGTGCTTCTCCTCTGGGGCTATTGCAAGCAAAACCCCTCTAAACATCTGTGTGTGCCAGGTGCTGTGCCACACACGCTGCCGCCGCCCTGCGGAGAGCCGAGTGTGGTGGCCAGTGCACCGCCTCCGGCGCCTCGGCCTGCACCGCACCGCCTCCCACGCGCAGGACGCGGCGCCCGGCGACTCTGCGCCCACACTGGCTGCTTTCCGCTCCCTGATGGAAGCTGCTCTTGGTGCGGGTCGCACTATCCCACCGCGAGGTTGCGTCATTTCCCTTGGGGGGGGACGTCTTTCCAGTCTTTTGCCCAATTTTGACAGGCTCGTGGTGGGTTTGCTTTGCTTTGTGTTCCTTGTGTGTTCTGGATGTAGGCCTTCATCGGACACGTCATCCGCAAATATTTCCTCCAAGCCCACAGTGTTTCTTTTCTTTTTCCTTACAGACGTCGCTCCAAAAGCAGATGTTCTTCGTTCACACAAAACCCAATTTGAGGATTTTTTTTTTCTTTTTTGGAAAGTATTTTGGTGTCCGTCTGAGAAATCTTGGTCTAACCCAAGATCATGGAGACTCCCTCTTGTATGTCCTTCTAGAAGTTTCAGAATGTTAGATTTTACTTTTAGGACTATGGTTTATTTTGAGCTAATGTTTGTACATCGTTTGAGGCAAAACTGGGAGGTTTTGCATGTGTAGACCAATAATTGCGAGCCCCTTTGTCCTTTCCTGGTTGCATTGCTTTTGCACTTTTATCAAAAATCAGTTGGCTTTTTATGTGTGGGTCTTCTTCCGGACTCTGTGTTCTAGCCCATTTATTTATATTTCTGTGCTTCCATCATACCATATTGTCTCATCTACTATATAGCTTTGTAACAAATCTTGAAATCAGTTGTGTTACCTTTCCATGTAAATTTTGAAAACAACTTGATTACCCCCCCTACACACACACACACACACACACACACACACACACACACACAAAATCCTCCTGGGATTTTAATCAGAATTATAATAAACATTTAGATAAATTTAGAGAAAAGTGACATCTTAACAATATTGAGCCTTTCAATTCATGAACATGGTATGTCTCTTCTTATTAAAGTCTTCTTGATTTCTTTCATCATTACTTTTTACTTTACAGCATACAGATCTTGCAATTATTTGTTACATTTATACCTATATATCTCATCATTAGTGCTGCTATAGATGGTGCCTTTTGAATTTCAATTCCCAATCACTTATCATGAGCTTATAGAAACATGACTGATTTTTACATACTAACTTTATAAGTGCAAATCTGATAAACTCACTTTTTAATTCTAGTAGCTTTCTTTTTTTATGGGGAACCACAGGAAAGTTTTGAGGGACGTGACCTGACACATTCATACGGGGAGGTGCAACTGGAGGGGTAAAATACGGGGACGCACGCTTCCTAATCACGGCCGCTGCCCCACCTGCTCCCGGCGCTCTCTGGCCTCCCTCCTGGCCCCGGCAGGGCTGGCTGGTGGCCGGGGCGAGGGGTCCCCAGAACACCGGGTCTTCCCCCAGTCAGGGCGGGAGCTGGAGCCGGGACGCCCGACCCTGCACCCTGCCGTCCCACCGACCACGTGTGGCCGCCAACACTTGCTGGGAAGTCAGGGCCGCGCCCCGCCCCGCCCCGCCCCAGGCCCATAGGCGGTACTGCCGACCCAACAGCATCTCTGAGGCGGCAGGACCCGCACCCCCTCCAGGGCCGTCAGGCCCCTGGACGGAAGGGTGGGCCCCTGCGAGGCGCTCTCAGCGCCCCCTGCGCCGGCGGCCTGAACGCACGTGGGGCTCCCAGGCGCGGGCACCCAGGCCCCTCTTCCATTTCAGAATCTCCTCCCACCTCTCGGGATCCTCGAGGGACCTGTCTTGCAGGAGGGCTCCTCGGAGTTCTGCCCGCAGGGACAGGGCGGCCCACCCCACCACCATCCTCCTCTGCAAGTCACAGAGCAGCCAGGCGGCCCTGGTGCCGCAGGAGCACAAGGTGTTCTTGGAGGAAGCCTACAACGCAGGTGGGCGCCGCGGGGCCCCGGTCCCAGCTCACCCCGTCGCGGCGCTCCCCTGAGGAAGGGCTGGGGACGAGGGCCAGGGGGCTGCCCTCCAGGACCTGGGGGTGTCAGGTGTGTGGGCACAGCGCTGCTTTCAGCAGAGGGTGCACACCCTCCTTGGCCTCCTCATGCCTCCTGAGCCCCCAAAATGCCCTCTCTCCCACCCCACCTCCGCTTTCCTCCCACACTCCCCACGCCTCAGATCCTGGGTGCAGGCCTGGCCCGCTGCCCGCGGCGCTTTGCCCTCCTTCGGAGGGTGACTGCCCCCTCCTGCTCAGTGAAGTTAAATTGCCACCTCCCTTGAGAAGCCAGTCTTGACTGGCCCTCCTTCTTGGACGTCTTCAGGACTCACTGCCCCTGCCCTCTGTGATCCCGGGGGCAGTGCGACCGCCCCACAGAAGAGAGGTCCACTGAGGCTGGGCAGGACCCCAGGGCTACAGGCTCCTTCTGTTCGCAGCCGGGCCCGGCCCCCCCTCGGAGCCCCCACACAGCCCTCTGGCCACCCGGAGTGGACAGCACTGAGTGCCGCACGGCTGGGAGGGGGCGAATAGATGGAGAGACAGGGGGGTGGGTGATGGGTGGGTGGGTACATGGCGAGATGGGTGGGTGGGTGGGTGGGTGGATGAATGGGTGGACAGACGGACAGATGAATTGTGGGATGGATGGATGGATGGATGGATGGATGGATGGATGGATGGACAAATCAACGGATGGATGGACGGATGAGTGGAAGGGTGGACATATGTATTAACAGTCGAATCGGTGGACGAGTACAGGGATGGACAGGCAAGGGGAGGGCGGATGGCCCGATGGACGAACAGGCAGGAGTGTACGGGGGGCGGCCCACGGGGCAGCGGGCAGGAGGGTGACAGATGAGCGGGGAAGCGGCTGGGTCGAAAGATGCTGGCTCAGAGAATGGATGGAAGTGCGCGTGCACTCCCGCCGCTTGCCTCTTGAACTCCGGACGGCTGACTGGACAGCCGGGAGGCCCAGGAACGTGCCCCGCGTGCCGGTGCCCCTTTCAGATCGCTCCTCCCCACGCCCGGCCCGCCCGGCCCGCCCGGCCCTGCCGGCACCGCCCCCCGCCCCTGCACCTCACGCCCTCCTGCCGTCCACTTCAGCCATCTGCTTCAAGATACTCCGAGACCTGAACTGCTCAGACGCCTTCCGCCTGAAGAACCTTGTCAAGAAGATCAAGAACATGGCCCACGAGGCGCCGAACCTGGTGCTGGAAACCATCCACGACTACTTTGCGAGCAACCCTGAGGTGGGAGCGGCTCGGGCCGCGTGCGGGGGCACGGGGAGCGGAGGGGAGGGCTGGGTCCGAGGCGGGCTCGAGGCTCGGCTTCTCCCCAGGGGGGCGGCTCAACGTGGGGCCAGTCCGCCCCCTCGTGGCCAGTGGGCTGCGGGGGGAGGGAGGAAAGTGGGCTGACCCGAGAACAATTTCGTGACACAGACATTATGATCCCCACAGATGAGGAAGGGGACCACCTTAAATCACCTTAGGGAAGGGAGGTGATTGGCCTAAAGCCACAGAGCCATTAAGAGATGGCAGAGATGGGCGGAGGGATGGGTGGCGGGTGGGTGGGTGTGCGGAGGGATGGACAGACGGACGGATGAACGGGTCATTGGTTGGATGGCCCTTTGGGTGGATGATTGCTGGAGAAGATTAGTGTGAGTTTTAACAAATGAGTAAATAAATGACTGCTTAAGTCAAGTGTCTATAGAGATGGAACGCTTTCCAAATCCCATAGCAGCTCCCTGAGGATAGAGACAAGTTTTTATTCATCTCTCTCTGCAGAGCCTACTTCGCGGCCTGCATGTATTTGCAATAGGTGTTCACTACGTGGTTCGATGACAAATGGCCAAATGCACCCACTGGGGATCTTTCCCCAGGGACTCCCCCCCGCCCCCCACGCGCTCTCACTGGCAACCGCCAACGCGGCCCTAAGCCTCTGCCTGCTCTGCCACCCTCAGGCCTCCAGCTGGCACAGGCTGTGGCTGTTCCACGTTCTGGAGACTGTCATCGGAGCCAGCGACTCGCTGGAGGAGACCTGGGAGAGGGCCTTCACGAAGCTGGCCCTGGAGAACATGACCAAGTCCACGGTGGGCCCCCCTCCCGGGCTCCCGGGGCGCAGGCAGCCACCCCCGGGACCCAAGGGTGCTAGGACGGCCCGGCCTGGGGTTGGCCGAGCAACGCCTGTCCGTCTTCCTGTTTTCTCGCCACCAGCGCCTTCTGAGGGACAGCCTCACACGCCCATTTCACAGCTGACACGGGTGAGGCCCCGAGAGCTCGCTGCTTTCCGAGGCCTCGGGGCCTGTGAGCGGACGAGCGGGTGTCTGCTTCCGCTCAGCGCCCCGTCCCCACAGGCCCCTGCCCCGCAGTCGGCTCTGGGCCCACTCCCCACCCCCTTCCTTACCACTCCCACCGGCGCTTCCCACACCCCGGCGTCTGGAAGTCTCTGCGAGTCTCGCCCATCCCCTGGGCTGTCCCTCGGCCCTGGGCCGCCCACCCCCCAGGCCGCGCTCAGGGGCTGCTCCGGACGGCCAGCTGTCCCAGCTGACGGTGGCTGCAGGGGCTCAGGGGCCTGTGGCTTTCGCTCAGACCGCTAGCCCAGGGCAGCCCCAAGTGGGTGAGCCAGTAAACACATGACCAGCCATGGTCAGAGAGGGGTGGCGGGTGACCAGGCCCTAGCACCCCACGAGGCAGGAATGGGCATGATGCAACCCCCAACACGGACGGAGCGGCCACACGCCAGAGACGCGCCTGTAGTTACTGCCCAGCTGGTGAACGGCGGGCGTGACAAATTCCACGCTCCCCGCAAAGATGCGGCACGTCGCCCCATTGCAACTGTCAGAAACACCAGGGCGTCCACGCCTACCGATTCCTTTCTTCTCCAACTATTTTTAATTTATAAAAAAAGGAAGGCATCTATGTATAACTGACAGACTAATAATCAAATAATTAAGAGCTGGGGGAGGGGCGGCATGACCCCGCTGGGCGAGGCCGCAGGGCACGCGGGCCCACCCGGGTCTGGACGCGGCCGGGCTGCAGCGTTGCCGAGTGCGGACAGGAGTCCCTCCGGGGCAGCCCAAGGCGGGTGTGGGCCGTGCGGCCGAAGCCTGCGGGGTCGCGCCTGCACCTCTGTGGGGGCCGTGCGCTGGCCGGGCCTCAGGGGGGAGGGCGGGGCGGGTGCAGGCCAGCCAAGCGTGTCTCAGCGTCTGAGCCCAGCCCTGCCAGGACCGCATGGCCTCTTCCCCGAGCCTCCCCTGCTCCCCGTCGGCTCCCTCCCGACGGAGGCGCGTCCTCTGGGAGCTTCTCGAGAAAGGGTGCTTGGGAAGGCCACGCATTTCTGGAAAGCGCTCTGGGCTCCTCGCCTGCCGGGACTCTGCGCATCGCGGATGGTGATGCCACCGTCTCCCCCCCACCCCACCCCACCCTACGCCGTGCAGCCGTGCGGCTCCAGAGCCCTCGGAACAGCACCCCTTTCTCCACGGCCTGCCTTTCTGAAGCGGGCTTCTGGAGCCTTCTCTTTGTCCTGCACGCTCGGCAGTTCCACAGTGGCGCGCCTCGTTCTGGGGCTGTTTTTAGCCACCCGCTTTGCGGCTCTGCGTCCTTGTGTCGTGGAAACCCGCTGGGGACAACGTCTCCTGCGTCTCTTCCGGGCTCCAGGAACGCCTAACACTCAGACGGGGCGCTTTCGAAGGCTCCTAATATCCTTATCTTCCTCTGCTTTCCCATCTCTCTGTCCTCTGCGCTGCCCTCTGAAGATCCGTCCTTATCTCCCAGACCTTCTAATTGAGTTTCCCATCCGTGCCTTTGCGTCTTTAACTGGCAAGAGATCTCAATTCGTCCTCCAAATGTTCCTCTCTTGTAGCACGCTGTTCATACATTCACCAAGGCAATATCTTATCTCTCAGAGGATATTAAAGAGGGTTTTGCTAGAAGTTTCCATCTCTCTGTTTGGCCTCTCCAAGCTACTTGTTTCTGGGCTTCATCGCATTTGTGGTTGTGGGTTTTCTCGCTCCCACGTCCAAGGCCTTCCCCCGCGGGGCTGTCTGTGGGGTCAGGAGTCGACCGGGCCCCCCTAGCACACAGGTGACCCGATGGGACTTGGGGTCTGTTGAGTGAAGAGCGGAGCCCACAGCCCCCTGTGCTCCCACGTCACAGCTCTGCTTCTTCCCTGCCGGCGCCATGCTGGCCTGGGGGCTGAGGCCCGGCTGTGCCGGGCGGACCTGGCCTCCCTGCTCGCAAACCCCCTCGGCCCCTCCAGAGCCTCTGGGCCGCACAGGTGCGTGCAGCAGGGAGGCCATCTGGCGCCTGGCCACGTCTTCAGCCACGTCACCCCCTCCGCGCCAGTCGCAGCGGCCGGAGACACGTATGAGATGCCAGAGCCCTCAGTACGAGCGCCCACTCTTGCCTCTGCTCCCCGTCGCCCGCAGGAACTGGACGAGGCGTACCAGGATGCGGCCAGCAACGTGCTGGTGGCCATCTGCAAGCACTCGTGGCAGGGGGTGGCCCGGCACCTGGAGACCGAGGTCCTGACAGGCGTCTTCCCCCACCGCAGCCTCCTCTACGTGATGGGTGCCTTGACCTCTAAAGGTACCTCCTGCCCTTGGTCCCTGAGGCACCCCCAGCTGCCCTCTGCCCCCAGGCCAGGGGGGTGGGGGTAGGGCAGGTCATGGAGAGAGATCGGGAGGGGGCCGGGCAAGGAGGCGGAGTGCAGTCCTGCCCGCCGAGCACCCCCCAGCCCGCCTGCCCAGGCCGGCCCCTGCGGGACCCCTGTGAAAGGGCGACCCTGTCCAGCTGGGCTGCCCCGTTCCCACACAAAATTGGGGTCTTGCTTGGATGAGGGCTCAGCTTTGCAAGAAAGCAAACGTTGACTG
Organism: Pteronotus mesoamericanus; assembly: GCF_021234165.1. Classification (NCBI taxonomy): domain Eukaryota; kingdom Metazoa; phylum Chordata; class Mammalia; order Chiroptera; family Mormoopidae; genus Pteronotus; species Pteronotus mesoamericanus. The sequence goes on along the minus strand of NW_026555309.1, from coordinate 45,539,695 downwards.
AGGCCGAGCCACGTGCCGGGCTCCCTGCCATCTGGAGCTCCCGGGGAGGCAAGCGCCGGCCCTCTCTGGGCACTCCCTCCGCCGTTTGCCGGCGTGAGTGAGCTAAGCGGTGCTTAGCTGGGGAGGCACTGGGGCCCCCTGGTGGACATCAGGGAAGGCTGCCTGGAGGAGGCAGCCAAGTCCAAGCTGTGCCGGGGGGATGAGTCGGAGTTTGAGGAGGGGATGCTGTATATCCCTCAGGGCCGTAGGGAGGAAGTGTTGGCAGTGTTGGCGAGGGGCTGGTGGCCGTGCTGGACGTAGTGTGGCCTCAAAGGCCATGCTCTGGAGTTGAAACATTAAGGTCTGGGAGGAGGCAGGCACCAGCCGGCCTCGGCTTTGCAGCCCTGCCCTGAGACTGGGGGCTGGGCGGAGGTCCCTCTGTGCCTGGGGTGACCTCGGAGACTCCCCAGGGTCATCCCTGAAGCAGCCCCTCCCTCTGAGGCTGGGTTCCCGTCTCCCAATGCCCCCTCTAAGCCTTATTTTCTCCCCTTGAGGGGACCCCAGCACATCCCAAAGGGCCACTGGTGAGCCTCACGTGGCCTCCTGAGGTCACAGGGCAAAGCCCGCGGGGCCAGCTCCAGCCTGGCTCTGGGCCCCGAGCTCAATCGCAGCCCAGTCCTCAGAGCTCTGTTCCCCCCGGAGCTGAGACAGGGGCGACCCTGACTCAGTGCAGGGTCCGAGGGGCACAGGAAATGGAGCCTGAGACCCAGCCGTGGCTGTGGCTGCAGGCCGGCCCCCAGCGACCGCTCTCTCCCACAGAGGGGCTGCTCAGCCAGGCGGAGAAGGCGAGCTGGGAGGCGCAGCTGACCACGGTACGGGGGAGCCGGGACAGCGGGCCGGGGGCGGGCAGCACCCCAAGAGATGGGGAGAAGAGAGCCCACTTTACAGATGAGCAAGCAGGCTTGGGGAGGGGAGGGGGCTTGATTGACCAGAGCTGTGGGGCTGGTCCCTGCGGGACTTAGGCTTTGAACGCGGGCCCCTAAGTGCCTGGCCCAGGGCAGGTGCCCGGCACATACAAGGCCCCTCCCACCCCTCCTGGGGGCGGGGCCATGGCTGAGGGCCCCGGGGGATGCCGGGGCGCATGGATCTCTGAGCAGGGCCGGGGAGCGGGTGGGGGCGGGCTGAAGACCCCGGCGCCGCGGCGCACGGAGCGTGCAGGCCCGTCTCCAACCGCGCACCCCGGTGAGGGCCCGTGTGCCTGTGGGGAGGGACCGGGTACAAGCCCAGGTTCAACCAGTCGCCACCGGCTGATCTACGTTGCCTCTCGGTACCTTAGTTTCCTCTCTGTCAAGTGAGGGGGCGGGGGAAGTACCTAGCTCAGGTGTGTGTCGTGAGGGTTATAGGAAAAACTCCACGTAAAGGGCTTGTTGGGTGTTCCTTTTGATTATCACGTGGTTGCAATGGCACAATAGTCCCCATTTACTATATTCTAGTGGAAATAAGACCAGCAGCAGCAGCGATACAAGTAATTAATAGACAAATAAGACAGAAAATCACTCAGGCTACAGATGACTTGAACAACCTAATTAACCAAATTGATTTAATTGACATTCCTTTCGAAGATAAACAGCACATTTGCCAAGATAGATTCATGGCTGGGCCATATGTAAAGTTTCAATAAATGAACAAGGACTGAAATCAAGCAGAGTACATTCTCGGCCCAGAACATAAATTAAAGATCAATAGCAAAAATAGGTCTGGAAAAACTTCAAATATTTGGAAATCACACAGCACACTTGTGAGGCACCCAGGGGTCACAGGAGAAATCGCACGGGGAACGTAGGAAAGGTTCGAGCTGAATGATAAGGAGGCCGCAACGCATGGAAATCGGTAGGGTCACCCCACAGCAGTGCTTAGAAAGAAATTTCTGTTTCAAAGCACCTGTATTAGAAAAGAAAAAAAGCATCCAATCTGTTACCTAAGCCTTCTCTTTAAGGAGCTTGCATAAAAAAAAGCAAGCAAGCAAGCAAGCAAGCAAAGGAAACCCTAAGTAAATAGAAGACGAGGAATGAAAGCTAGAGGCGGCTCTGGCCGGGTGGCGCCGTCGGCGGGAGCGGCGTCGCGTGCACCCAAAGGCTTCGGGTTCAGTCTGGGCCGGGGCACAGGCCTGGGTCGCGCGCCCATCCCCGGTCGGGGTGCCTATGGGCAGCAACCGATCCGTTTCTCCCTCCCGTCCGTACTTGTCTCTCTCTCCTTTCCTCCGTCACATCACTGCATTTTGCCATGAACGGTGCGCAACCACGGTTTTGTGCGCATTATACATGGGATTGGTGTGTCCGTTAATCATCCCCACGGCATGCAACCGTTACATGCGTGAACAATGCGCATCCTTAGTTTTCCCTGAAAAATGGGGGCAAAAACATGCGCATTCTCCACGGCAAAATGCAGGTAACAAAACACATATTCTCGGGCGAGGATTAAAAAGTGAGTTAATTAATTTATTCAAAATGCGTTTTATTTCCAAAAAGCTAGAGGAGGAATCGAAGAAAGTTTGTAAAGGGGCAAACGGTAGGGAGCGAAGGAACCCCGAGGCGAGTGATCCAGACGAGAAGAAGGGGCGCACCCCCCGGGGGTGTTAATCAAGGAAATGAAAACAAAACCCACAGAGCCCAGCGCCAGAGAAGGGGCGGGGCAGCCCCTCCCCCCGCCCCCCCCCCCCCGGCCTCCCTGACTGACAGCAGCGACAAGTGCGGTTCCAGTGAACCCGGCCGTGTAGCTAGAACAGCCAAACGCCCTGAGAAAACACAAATGCCCGAGCTGACCCCGGGAGACCCAGACACGCAGAGCAGTCCTCCAGCAAGGACGTTGGCGCCGTAGTCACACCCCTGCCCACAAAGACAATTCCAGGGGCTCGGGCACCTCCCCGGGGAATCCGCCCCAGGAGAGGGAAGGGGGCAGGAGGCCGAGTCAGGGCACCGAGTGGCCGGGGCGGGGGGTGAGGGGGCCGCCGGGGGGGCCCCAGCTCGCAGGGAAGGGGCTCCAGCCCTGCCACCCACACCTGCTCTCAGATAGCTGCCAAGTCAGCCCAGTTCCTGAACTCGGACGTGTGGTCCAAGGAGCTGCTGGGTGCGCTCACCAAGCCAGACCGGACACACCAGGAGCAGCCCCCGGAGAAGGTGGGCCACGCGCCGCCCCCCTGCCCGCAACCCTGTGGCCTGTCCACTGGAAGTGGGGCCCAGGCCCTAGGGAGGAACTCGTGGGCCCGAAAGAAATGGGGGGCGGGGGGCTGACTCGAAGCCCACCCCTGAAGCTCCCTCAGAGGGCGGCTTCAGGAGCCCCGTGGCAGGTCATCCACGTGGGCGCGGGTGGTCAGGGCGGGGTCAGGCTCAGGACAGGAAGCTGGCCCTCCCCCAGGCCTTCCTGTTCGTCTTCTATGGGCTGATCCTCCAAGCGGAGAAGAACAGCGCCACGGTCGGCTCACACCTGCGGACCCTCCTGGAGACCTCCCACCAGTGGCCCAAGCAGAGGGAGGTGAGGGCCAGCCCACGGCCGTCCCCGGACTGCCCGCCCCTGACCGTGGCTGAGCCTGACCCTGGTCACCTGCTGAGCCCCGACCGCCCCAGACTGAGCCCATCACAGCTCGGGTCCCTTTTCCGTCACACACCGAGTTCCTGAACCATTGCTCCTACCTCTGGTTCATGTCTGCTCAGAGCGGGGGGTGGGGGGTGGGAGGGCGTGATCACAGGCCTCCAGGGAGTCGCCTCTCCCTCCTGCCTGGCCCTGCCCTCCAGACCCCGGCAGAGAAACCCCTGCAGGGCTGGGCTCGGAGTTGCAAGTGCGACAGAGTCTACGGGGTGGGAGGTGGACGTCTGTGACACCAGACAAGTCTCCTCCCATTCTGGGCCTCGGTGTCCACACCCCCAGGGGGGGACCGGGCCTGGTCCCGGGGCCCCGCATGGTAGCCCTCCTCCCCCACCCCTCAGGGCATGGCTGTCACGGTGGGGCTGGCCGCGGCCCGCCACCTGGGCCACGTGTGGGCTGTCCTGGAGCAGTTCGGCCAGAGCGCCCCCATCAAATGCAGCCTCCATAGCTTCTCCCCGAAGGTACCGGCTCTGGGGTCGCTGGGGCCCCCTCGAGAGGCTGGGACATCGGGGCCCGCCCTCCCGGCAGGGTCCCCTGGGGCAGGCCCCTGGGGCACCCGCTTTGGTCCACCTGCCCTGGCCCCTGGCGTGGTCCCACCTCTATGCCAAGCTGCGGTGTGACCCCTGTGCCTCGGCCCCCCCCTTGCATAATTGCCTCCTCCCTGCAATTGAGATGAGACACGCTGGGAAGTGCTCTGTGACAGCTCTCGGCATGGGGACGGGGGCTGCTGTGTGTTTCTTAGTAGCTCTTTGCCCTTGGCCCTTGTCTGAAACACAAGGGCCAGAGGTCAACCGTGTGCCCCCGCAGATGGGCAGAGCGGCCACCGCGTCCCAGATAACGCCCACGGGCAGAAACATGTCCCCTTCTCCCGCTGAGGTGACCTGAGGCCCACAGCCCCTCCGAGCCCCCTGCCTCCAGTCCCCTGCTAGGGCCCGGGGCACCTCCCGTCCCTGCTCCTCCGGGGCGGCGTCCCGCAGGGCCCTGAGGCTCCGCGTCCGCCCGCCCAGGGCCAGGCCTCAGAGGACCTGCGGTGGAAGTGGGCCAGCAGCACCATCCTCCTGGCCTACGGTCAGATGGCGGTCAAGGCCAAGGCCCACATCCTCCCCTGGGTGGACAACATCTTGTTGCGGATGATCTTCTTCTTCCGCTACAGCTCCTGGGTACGTCCACTGCCCGGGGCCGCCCCTCCCCCTCGGCAGGGCCTGCGGCCGCGCGTCACTGAGGCCCCTGCTCTCTCCCGCCCGCCCCACCCCCTGGTGCCCGGCCTGACCCCTCACACCAGAGCGAGACCCTGAAGCAGAGCTTCCTCACTGCAGTCCTCATGCTGCTGGGGGCCATCGGCCACTCCAGCGACGCCCACAGCTACAAGTTCTCCCAGCTCTCCGAGCTCCTAGAATGTCTGATGGTGAGCGCCGGTCCCGGGCAGAGGGCGGGGGCAGCCCTCCCTCAGAGCAGCCTGTTCACAAGAGGCTCCGCAGGGAAAGGGGGGGCAGCCGGGTTTCTAGAACATGTTCAGGCCCCTCACAGGTTTTCCCACCAGGAAGCACATCCATATCCCCCACCGCACTTGGTCCTTACAGTGACCCTGAGCCGGCCAGGTCCGTTCCTCTAACAGGGGACATCGCTGAGGCCCAGAAAGCCAAAGCCATCCATTCGGCTTCTACTGGCCTGGTTACTAAGATTACAAGGCCATGGCCTCACAGAACCCCAGCTTACAGAGCAACTCGCGAGTGGTGGACAATGACAGAAGCTGTAAGAGCACCCCCCGCTTGCCGGGCTCCCGCTGTAACCTAAACACACCTGGCGAGCCTTTCTTCATGCATAACACATGGGCAACAAGGCCGTGTTGTCGTGAATAAACAAAGCTCAGAGCCGTTTGGCCACCTGCCCAAGGGGGAGCCGCTGGCAGGTGGGAAACCCGCATTTAGACACGGCCCGGCAGAGTCTGAAGTCCTCGCCCCAGTTCCCTGAGCGGGGGCCGGGTCACCCGGCAGGAGAGGAGCTGGGGCACAGCCCCGTGGGGTGCGCGGGGCCGGGCGCTGAGGTCGTCAGGCTTGGCTTCGGGAGAGGGATCGGCCCGGGCACGGGTGACGGCCCTCGCCCGCGCGCTGGCAGGTTGTGATGGAGAAGGAGCCGAAGGACAGGCTGTGCACAGTGACGCGCCAGCAGACCATCCGCATCGTCTCCAGCCTCTGGTAGGCTCCCCTTCCTCGGCGTCAGACAGCAAGCAGCCTGTCGGGCCGGGCGTGATGCCGGCGTGACAGTGGGCGGGGAGAGGTCAGAAGTCAAGGCCCCGCGGGGGAGGGCCACGGTGGCCATGGCGGCTGAGGGTGGGCAGCTCAGAGAGGCCCGGGCATTTTGTCCCCAGAGTGAGCGGACTCTCTGAGACACTCAAGGTCAGAGCCATCAGGGCACGACCCCAGCCTCAGGCGGAGCCTGGAGCGGGCTCTGGCAGACGGAGGAGGAAGTACAAAGGGAAACTGAGTCTAGACACCAACCAACAGCCCAGAGAAGGGAGGCAGGCTCAGGGAGCCCCCCACCCATGGGCAAGACGAGGGGCGCCTGGCCTCCCTCCGCCGGCCAGGACAGGTGGCTCTGACTGGGAAGCAGAGGCTCAGGGAGTTCAGGCCGCATGCCCCGAACCGCAGAGGGACACGGCAGGCCGCAGCCAGGCTCCCGGCGCGCCCAGCCCTGCCCTCAGCGGGTGGCAGGTGCAGGCGGGTGGCAGGTGCAGGCGGGCAGGCCCTCCCCGGGGAGTCAGACCAGGTTCACATCCCACTGGCGTGACCAGAGCTGAGGAGATACCAGACTGCCCCGTAAAGGGTGCCCGGGGCCCAGAGCTCCATGGGTGGAAGTCACTTGCACAGGAGGCCTGCCATGGGATGCAGAGGGGACAGGCTAGGGAGGCAGAAGTGGACACGTGAGCCTCTGATCGAAGCAGAAAGGCGTGAGGGGAGGGCATGCCTGAGTCCCAGGAGGGGCTGAGCCCGGGGCTGCCACCTCTGTGCTGTGCGGCCGGCATCCCCCCGACCCCCCACTGCCCCACCCCCCCACCATCCCCCACCCCACTCCCACGCCCCGCCCTCACCTCCCGCCGTACCCCTCACAGTCAGCTGGGGCCGCCCCTGGACTTGGAGATGAAATCGCGACTCCTGTCCGCCTGCCTCCGCAGCGTGCTGGCCCTGCCGCTGCTGGACGTCCAGGAGAAACACACCTGTCTCTTTCTGGAGCCGCCCGACATCCAGGTGGGAGCCGGGGCTGCGCCCCTTCCCCAGAGGGGCCCTCGGGCAGGGCGTCCAGCTCCGCCCGCTGCGCGTGCCCTGGAGGGAGCTGGTGTGAACTGAGCACCTGCTGCATTCCCAGGCCCTGCATTCACCTTTCCTGCAGCGGTTGGGCGAGCTGAAGGGAGCTCCCCGGGGGAGCTGATGGCCAGCGCCCAAGGGCTCTGCTCCCATGGGCTCTGATGGCAGCTGGGCTAGGTCATTCCTGTGACCCCCTACCCCGCTCCCGGAGCATGCCTGGCAAGCCCCGCAGGAAAGATTGGGGGCCTCGTGTGGGGGATCCAAGTATTGGCACCCGCTGCATGATTGGCCAGGACCACTGCAAAACGAGGATGTAGGACTCCCGTGTAGACCTGTGAGGAATTGCAGGATGGAGCTGGCTGTCGGCGGGCCCTTCCGAGGCCAGGGCCTGAGCGGGCGGCCCGCCCAAGAAGCCAGCCCTGCCAGAAACGAGCTGGCCTCGGCCTCTGAGAAACCCGCCCCCGTGGGCAGGCCCAGACCGCCCTCCTGCCCGGCCTCCCATCTGCTAAACGGGTTGTGAGGGGGCCCTTCCTGGGCACGCTCTCTGGTGGGCAGTCTGGAGTGGGTGGCCTGCAGGAAGTGGGCGCCCTATGCACCGAGAGGCCAGAAGCGCTCGGCCTGCACCGGCCTCCGTTCACCCACCGGCGCTTGGCGGCCACCTGACCGGTTCATCGTTCCCCACGCAGTCCCTCTACCAGAAGACCTCGGAGGCCCTGGACCAGATGCTGCAGACCTTCGTCACGCAGAACCCCACGGCGGACGAGCTGCACTTCCTGCTGTCGGTGAGTGGGGGGCGGGGGTCCAGCGCAGGATGGGGGCACAGGCAGATTCGAGGCCGAGCACACACACAGCAGGGTGTCCCAGAGGAGACAGGCCTGCCCTGGGGCTGGGGAGCGGCCCCGGGGACCCGAGAGCTGGCCCCTTCAGGGATCCCGCTGATGCGGGGCAACCAGGGGGAGGAGGGCACAGGGCCAGGCGCAGCCAGGAGGTCAGTTGGCCTTAAACGCCCCTCTCACGGAGCTGGTGAGAAAGCAGCCACGGCTCTGGCGGGGAGCGGCCCCCGCCCCGCAGAGGATGTCCCCTGCAGCTGTGTGCCCAGCCGCAAGGGGTCTCCTGAGCCCACGCCCCCCATTCTCCACCTGCGCTCTGGCGGCCGCACCGGGACGGGAGGGAGACCAGTCAAGGGGCAGTGACAGTACCCAGAGGCGGGGCAGGACCGGGGCAGGCGCGAGGTCAAAGCCACCGGGACTTCACCCCTATGAGGCCTAAGAAGATGGAAAGGTGGGGGAGGGGAGGACCCCGCCAGCAGGGGGCACACAGGGACAAAGTGGACAGCATGCGCAGGGACATGGGGCCCAAATGCAGAGCGGCCGGGCACGGCCAAAGGGCCAGCGGGGCGGGCAGGGCGGCAGGGCCAGTGCGCTGCGGCGGCCGGTGGCGGGGGGAGGGAGGGGTGTGAGCGTGGCTAGATGGGGATGCCACTCCCTTCAAGCTGCAGAGCAGCGCGTGCCTCCCCGGGACGCGGGTGACAGACCGCAGCAGGGCCAGAGCGGCTGTCTGCCACCCTGGAAGTCCCCGACACCTGGGGCTTCGCCAGGTCACAGAGCCCCCGAATACTGCTAGCCCTCCTCCGACTTCAGAGTTGCCGCTCCAGCCACGGGTCGCCTGGCAGAGGGACTCAGATCCGTCCTCAGACTCTTCCCTAGAACTGCGGCCGGGGCCTCGGCCTTCCTTCACAATTCCGGGCATGCGCGTGCTGCCTTGTTCCCGAAAGGGGTGCATCGTGCGAGGCGGGTTCACGGCCAGGAGCCTGCGCAGGGCTTTGAGCAGCAGGGGCGTGTTAGCCACAGAAGGAGGGGAAACTCCTCTAAACGCGGCTGCCTGGGCCATTGTGGACACTGTGCAGGGGAACAAAGGAGGACCTGCGGTGGTGCGGGGTGAACGGGCGGGGCCTGGGCCCATGGTGGGTGGGGCCTGAGCCTCGTCTGAAGAGCTCCTAGCTAAGGGGCGGGGCCTGAGCTGAGGTGGGCCCCTCCCTGCCCCCCCCAACCGCAGCACCTGTACACCTGGCTGGCCTCGGATAAGGCGCACGAGCGGCAGCGGGCTGTGAACAGCTGCGTGGGCCTTCTCAAATTCCTGAGCCTCAACCTCCACCTGAATGTGAGTGCCGCTCGCGCACGGCCCGGCCCCGCACCCCGCACGCCCTCAGCTGTCCCAGCCAAGCCGCCCCCTCCCAGAGCCCGCCAGGTGCTTAGGGCTCAAGTCCCCCTGTGCCCCTGCCACCAACACAGGGTGGACCCCCAAGTGCCCTGCGGGGGCCAGGAGATCCCCCTTTTTACGTAGGTGGACACAGGCTGGGGTGGGAGTGAAGGACCTCTCAAGCCCTCCCAGCTGGGTTCTGACCCCAGGTGCCCTGACCTGACCCAGGGGGCGGGGTGCTTGCCAATGCGCCTTGAAGCCCCATCCTGTGCCTCAGTTTCTCACCCCCAAAATGGGAGGAAGTGAGTCCTCCTCCAAGGGACACAGTGGGACTCAGGGGGCATGCGTGCCGGGAAGGGCTGGTAAAGCGAGCGGCCCTGCCCCAGGCCAGGGTCAGCAGGGACTGTGAGGGACGCCCTCCATCCCCCGCGGCCCCCGGCAGCCGCTGGGTCCCAGCTCGCGTCCACCCATCACTGTGGTCCCTGGGCTGAATCCACATCAGCCCCACTCAGGGAGTGAGCTGCACTCCATCTATCCGCCAGAGTCAGCATGAATTCCTTAGGGAGCCTCCGGCGGAGATAAGGAAATTAGCTCCTTGGCCGACGCCTGGCAGGCAAGCCAGCCTCACAAGGCGGAGAGGCGGGCGTGGTGTTGGGGAGCGAGGTCTGTGCCGCAGAGGCTCCTCCGGCTTCGGAGGACGAGGAGGACCCTCTGGGGGGGTTCAAAGTGGCTTCAATTTACTCAAAATCAATTTCCACAGCACAGGAGCGGGACAAGGGTGAGGCACGCGCCTCGGGCGTAACATTGATGGGGACGCCAAAACACTGTGCAGTCCAGATCCGTAGTATTTTCATGTGATGTTTTAAACAATTAACTCGGCAAGCCGTGGCCCAGGGGCCAGCGCCTGCTGCGGAAGGCGAAGTTGGGTGCGAGCCAGGCCGGGTGCTGGCGTGAGACCAGCAGGGCACAGTCGCGGGAATGGGGAGTCCCCAGCGCTGTCTTTACTTACAATTTTGAGACTGTTTTCACCATGGGGTTTTTCCATTCCTTTGGATGTTTCTAAATATTACATGAACATGTTATTTCTCTTGATTTCTGAGGGGCTTGGGGGCCACCCCTGAAATTTAGCCCACACCCCCGTCCCAGCCCCGCCCCGCGAAAGGAAGGCGACCGCTCTGACCCTGGCGGTGCTGGGGTGAGGCTGTGGCAGGGTGGGGGCTCCGTGGGGGGCTTCTGCCACCAGTGGTTCCCTGGCGCTCTCCCCACAGCCCAAAGAGGACTTCAAACGGATCGGGCAGCTGGTGGGCATGCTGGGGATTCTGGGCCAGGACCCGGATGGGGCCACCCAGCGCTCCAGCCTGGAGGGGCTGGGCCATCTCTACCAGCTCCTGATGCGCCAGAGAGGTGAGCCTCCCCGGCCACCACAGCGGACGCCCTGCCACCCAACGACAGCGCCTGCCCGGCCCGCACCAACGTCCCTGAACTCAGCTCCCCCGCCCCAGCTTGCCCGAACCTCCCTCTGACCCCAACCAAAGGGTGGTGCGGCCTCCCCCGGGCCCCCAGAACCTCTCTGAGTCCCATCCCCGAACTTGCACGCAGGCCTCTCTGATTACCGCTGACCACACCCTCGCCCCTCCCTGTCTCAGCCCAGACCCCAGCCCACCCCTGCCCACACTCACCGCCGCCCACTGCCGCCCGGCCGGCGGAAGCACCGCTCCCCAAACAGCGTGCCCAGGCCGGCGCGGACGGAGCCCTGCTGTGGAGCAGCAGAGACCAGAAGGCCACTCCGCCCGCCCGCCTGGAGGCGGCGTTCACGAAGGACCACATCTTCCAGCTTGGCAGCTCCCAAGTCACCAAGGTCAAAGCCCTTCGCATCGTGGGCAGGTCGGGGTGGGGGGCCGTGGCTGTGCTCTGCTCCGACCCCCGCCGCCACCCCTTCTGATGCGGCTGGGCCCAGGGTGTCGGTGAGAATTAAAACCTAGGCCAGGACCTCGCCAACGTCTTTGGTGGCTGACTGAGAGCTTTGGGGGAGCCCCGGCCCCTGGCCTGGGGGAGGGGAGCTGGGGGGAGAGGAAGCCGGAGGGAGGAGCTGCGGAGAGACCCCCGGGACCGCAGCCCGGGCCTGAGTCCCAGCTGCGTGTCTCCCTTCCCTCTGAGCCTCCGTCTTCCTCTGTGACATGGGCATGGGGTGCCAGCGACAGCCCAGCCTCCGCAGGCACCCAATGAATGGTGCTCCCCCTCGGCCGTCGTGGCCGGGGGTCTCCGAGGCACCAGACGGCGCCCTTCCCTTTGAGTGGGGTTCGGGCAGGAGGGCCACGCTGCAGAAATAGCCCTGCGCTCCTCATCTGCGCAGCAGCCTCTCTCTGCCCTCCAGAGGTCACCCTGCCCCTGTGACAACCTGGCCCGTCTCTCCTCTCCCACTGCGACCTGGTCTCCCTCGGCCAGCTCCTCCTTGGCCAATGGTTTGCGGGGGGTTCCCCACGGTTCCCCAGGGTCCCTTTTGCCACCACAGTGAGGCCCCGAATCTTTGCAACACTGTACCTGATTTGAACTCCGCCCCCTCCTGAAGATGTGTGAGGCTGAGCCCTGGGCGCGGCCGCACAGAGTTGCGTGGGGCCCCGCGCTCCGGTGGGCAGGTCATGGCGTCTCTGACGCGGCGACTTGGGCCTGCCCGCTCCTGGTGCCGAGCCCGTGGCTGATGAAGACCCTGTCCTTGGCGTACGTGCCCACCTCCGCCGTGAGACCTTGTGCCCCGCAGCCGGGACGTGGGGTCTCAGCAGGCCCAGCGCAGGCCCGGGCGGGGGCCCAGCCTTCAGCCAACAGCTGTTAAGCTGAACCAAATGATAAAGAAGTGGCAGGGCCCAGCGGGTGCTGAATCTGGGCCGGGCTGCCTCCCGACCCCGAGCTCCCTGGAGCTGCCGCGTGACGCCAGGGGGGTCGGTCAGGGGAGGGTCCGTGCGGAGGGTCTGAGGCCGAGGCCCGCGCATCCACGGTCCAGGCCAGAGTGGCAAGGCCTGGCTTGGCTTCGGTTTATGCCAAAACACGGGCTGGGGACAGAGGCAGTGCAGGAAAGGACAGTTCCACTGGCCACCAGCTGCGTGGGGACCGTGGTGAAGGGACCCCATAGCATGCAGGCCCTCAGGTGGACTGAGTTACACGGAGCACAGTATCCAGGACCCGGTGGGGGGGAGGGGCAACCTGCCCCACCCTGAACTCTCCCTCGGCTCTCCCTCGGACAAGTGACAGTGATGAACCGGAGCCCAGACGGGAGCAGAGGGGGTGGTCTGCTGACCCACCAGGATGTAGACCTCAGACGTTTCGGAGAACAGGCCTGGGGCCTCCGTCCTAGGATGGGCCTCACACCGCCCTTTCAGCCCCCGGGCTGCGGTCGGCACAGACACGCAGGGGCGATCGAACAGCGTAACGGGGTACCCGTGTCGGGAGGCTCAGGAGCGTGCACGTGCTCGGAGACTGGCGGCGCCCGGAGCGTGGGAGAGGGGGCACAAGCAAAGGCGGGACGTGGGCGCCGGGAACAGGCGACCCCAGTGACGGCAGCCCCCACGCCTGCTGCTACAGGAGGTCATGAAGCGTCTCACGCGGGCGGAGCTGACCGACCTCGCCTGGACCGCCGTCGAAGGCCTGGGCTCCACCAGCCCCTTCCGCGTGCAGGCGGCTGCCAGTGTGCTGCTCACCGTCACCCAGGAGCACGGGGCCCAGCTGCAGACCGTGAGGGGGCGGCGGAGCCCGCGGAGGGCCGGCCGAGAGGGGGCCGGGGCGGAGGGGGGCCTGGCCGTGAGCACCCGAGGGCCAGGGTCTCTGGGCCTGACGGGGAGACGCAGCCCTGGCCTTGACGGGTCCCAGCGAAGGACAGACGGAGGGAGGGAGGGAGGGAGGAAAGGAAGGAAGGGCCCAAGCAGGGGCGCTGGGGCCCTGGGTGCTGTCTGCAGGGTCCAGGGGCAAAGGCACATTCACAGAGCAATAGCAGGGGACATGGGGAAGGGGGGAGCACAGCCCGGACTCCCCAAGACAGACCCCAGAGAGGTAGTGGACGGCACAGGAAATGCTAAGGCAACGGAGCGCTCCCAGCAGGGTGGTGCCCCCCGCCCCCGAAAGAGGGTGACCAGCGCCAGGCCCCACACAGGAGGCCTCAGGAGGGCACCGCGAGACCTGAGCACAGATGGCGAGGGAGGGACACGGAGCCGCGGGGCGGGAGCCAGCAGGGCCCAGCCTGCGCCGAAGTGAAGTGGCCGTGACAGGAGGAGACACGGCGGGTGTGTCTGACCCCCTTGGGTGACTGGGCCACCCTTAGGCAGACTCGGGAGACCGCACACACCTCGTGAAAGGAAGCAGGACTGCACCCTCAGACGGAGACGCCCCTTCAGACAGGCGTCCAGGAGGGGGCCACACCTGGAGGGGCTCCCTGCCCTGGGCCGCCGGAGGGCGGACCCCCACCCTCTGACCAGCGCCCTCTCCGCCCTGCGCAGGTTGCCAACCTGGGCCGCGCCGTCCACCTGCAGCTCCGCTCCGTCCGCATCCCCCAGGCCAAGGAAAGTGCTCTGCAGGCGGTCACCCTGCTGGCCCGCAACCACACCCCCGAGCTGGTGGCCGCCTTCCTGGACTTCTCCATACCCCTGGACAGGTGCCCGGCCCCGCCTCCAGCCCCCGGCGGCCCCCGGCCCCTCCCAGTCCAGAAAGAGCTGCTTGGAGCTGCTCAAACCGCTCGTTCACTCACAGAGCGTGTGCTGGGCTGCCTCCTCTGCTCGCCTTCCATCCTATCCACTTGCCACACAGACACCCTGCCCAGCCGCAGCCGCCCATCACTTGCGGGGAGGCAGCCCCTCACCATCCCCCAACCAACACCAGAGCCTCCTTCCCATCCGCTCCTCCCAGGCCGCCTTCCTGCTCCCCACTGGCCACCACAACCCCGGGGGCGGTGGGGGGGTGGTCAGCTCTGTCCCACAGCCTTCAGTGCCGAGCCGGGAGGTGGGCTGGGGTCCTCTCCTCCCCAGAACCTCAGCTGTAAACCCCAGGCCCTCAGTCTGTCCCACCTGCTGCACACCACCCACGACGCTCCGCCGCGGGGCCTTGGAGCGGCAGTTCCCAGTCACAGCCGCCCCCACTGGATCTCGGGGGTTTTCACCGTCTCCCCCTCACCCTGATTTCTCCATTCCTGGGTCTATCCGGCCGATCCTCTCCTCCTCCCTCCGCCCCCACGCCCGCAGCCATCCCCTCCGCGGGGTCCTCTCCACCTGCCAGCCCCTCTCCCGCCCCCAAGCACCGTCCCCCTTCCCAGCGCGCTCCCTCTGGGGCCGCGTCCCAGCAGCCTCCAGCCCCCGCCCCAGCCGCCTTCTCACAGCCCCCCGCCGGTCCCCACCTCCCTCTGCGCCAGCGCCGATGCCATCGCTCAGCGGCACACGCGCTCCCTGAGCACGTCCTGTCCCAAGTTCCTTGCCCCTCTGTCTCACTCAGCTGGCAAAGCCCACCTCGCCCCTGCAGCCAAGCAGCCTCAGGCAGGGAAAAGCAGGCCGCCAGCACGCTTTCCATTGCCACCGCGCCCGGGGAGGAGCCCTGGATTGCCGCAGGCCACGCCTCTCCCCTCTGCGCAGCCCTAGCACCTGGGCCCTTGCCCGCACTCAGCTGCCGACCTTGCTTGTTCTGTTAGGAATTTCTAGTTGTCTTACGTTCAAAGAGTGTCGTCTGTAACGTTTCTGCTTTATGAAATTTACTGATCTTTGAAAGTTTTTGCGACGGTTCTCTGGGCACTCGGGGTGCATTGCCGTGGACCCACAAGGCTGACCTCGATTGTGTTTTCAGGTTCTCCACACCCTTCCTTAGGCCCGCACGGGTCTGTCCCGTGCTGAGGGTGCTGCGGCCAAGCCTCCTATTGCTAATGCGCCTCGGCCGCCTTCCCTCTCCCGCAGCGTGTCCTCACAAAGGCGCCGCCATGTTGGGTGAGGCATGCATGTTCTCAAATGCTACGCTCGCTTTCCGAACCGTGACTTTCGGCCTTGCACAGCACCCTGCCTCGCCCTTTTAACGCTTTGAGGCCTTGAAGGCCGCCTCCTCTGCCTTCAGGGTCCCTACCGCTGCTTCCCTGTTTTTTTCCATCCTCCCAGCATGCATTCGTCCATTCTTTTATCTCACCCTTTCAGAGTCCAGTTGTTCTAGGCGTGACCATATGTACGGCCTACAAGTTGGTCTTGGTTTGTGACTCACGTTGAAAATCTTTTTCTTTTAATAGATGAGTTCATTCCAATAAATATCATTGATTGATATGATAGGTTGACGCTCAACTCTGTCATAACATGCTGTAATTGTGCATTTTGTGACACTTGCTACATTTGCTGCATTTCTTCTCCGAGACATGTATTCTTGGATCATTAGGGGTTTTTAATTGAGAAAAGGTTGTATTTTTGTTCCGGTTGTTACCTTTGTCCTCCTAACCTATTTCAATGTCCCAGTCCCTTGTCGTATTATGTAACCTTTTAATACCTGATTTTTCCATTTCTGTTGATAGTCTGTACCCCCCACCTGTCGCGCACACAAGCATGGATGACATTCCTCCACCTTCTTTCTGGCTCTCATATCCTCCCACATAGTTGCAAACGAGGGCTGTGTTAAAATCTGCCCTCTGGTGGCCCACCCGCACCCCCACGTGTGTTACAAGGTTGCGCCCTGGCCTCAGCCCTTCTGCCGAAGCTGCCTGGGCACCCCTCAGCTGGGTGAAGGGCGCCCCACGATCAAGTCAACAGGGGTGCACGGCTTCAGGGCACCCCTCACCCCATTTCTTTATGTCAAAAGCTGTTTACATAGAGGGCAGTTTGCCTGGATATCAAATCCTTGGTTCACCCTTTCTTTTATGAAGTGTTTTATAAGAGCTGCTCAGCCGTAGCCTTGTTTTGTCTTTGAAGAGTCTAACAAGGTATATGAGCTTTCGGCCCAGAAACCTTGCAGACTTTTTCCCCCTGTATTTTAGAAATTTAACAAGTTTGTTAAGAAATGTCTCAAGAGCTGATCATCGATTTTCCCAAGTCCTGGTGGGTGCCTTGAACGTGTAGATTGAAGTGTTTTGTTGTTGTTTCTGAAAAGTTCCCTCGGCTGTGGTTTTAAATGTTAGTTCATTTCCATTGTTTTTCTTCCTCAGAGAGGCCAGCGCTTCAAGGGCTCTTCTCTCTGACCCTTTTGACTCCTTTCTTAAATGCACTTTTATTCTCTTTCTTTACTGCTTTTCCTGAGTGCCCCTTATTAAATTTTCATCCGAGTCCTATCTCTCTCGGGCACCTTGTGGTTGGTTGGGGTTTGTTTCCCTGAGATAACTTCGTCATTTCTCCCATCTCTTCCCTGAGTTCAATCACTCTCTTTTCCTTTCTTATTTATGGCTCTTCTTTTCCTTTCTAATCCAAGGTGGGTGTTCCTCCCTGTAAGCACCTGCTCGAGTGCATTTAACTGTGTTTGGAGTGTCTGTCTTACAGCTCTCCCTGCACCATGGTGGTTTCCGTGGAGAGCTCTCCCTCGCTCCACGGGGGCTGATTTTGTCGTCTGATTTCTTTACAATTACTCTGTGGACCTGTTCATTTTGTTCCTGTTCATCTAAGATGCTCTTGGAGCTTTTTATAGGATTTCACGTTCAATGGCACCCTCTTCTGTCGGCAGAGCGGAATCCAGACAACTCAGTCGAGGTTTTGGTTGGCGGTGGGGGCAAGGGTCACGTGTCCCCCAGTGTTCTGGGCTCTCTCTTCTCCCTCAGCCCCTTGAATGTTTCTCTTTTGTGTCATTCCCTTTCGCGGCTTCATTTCCAAAAGGGAGCCTCTTTCTTTTTGCCCTTTTTCTCTCCCCAAAGCTGCCCATGCTTTTCAGCACTTTTGCTGCCATGCTCTGCCATCGCCCCCGGGGGCAGGGGGGCAGGGATGGCACGCTGGGGTCGGCGCTCTTATTCTCTGCTCATAGCGGCGCTGGAGTTCAGGTGTTCTCTGAGGTCACAGTTTTTGTGTCTTCTGACTTCTCCCTTCTTGCTCTGTGTTGTTTTTCAAGGAATTGTTTTTTTAGAAGGGGGGAAGAGAGGGAGAGAAACATCAATGTGAGAGAGAAACATCGATCAGTTGCCTTCAGTAGGTGCCCTGGTTGGGGACTGAACCCACAACCCAGGCCTGTGCCCTGACCAGGAATCAAACCTGTGACCTTTCACTTTGTGGCGCAGTGCCCAAGCCCCTTGCGCCACAGCGGCTGGGGCTTCCCAGGAAAGTCCGAGAGGCAGGGACCCAGGCAGCCACCCGGTCTCCAGCCGCCCAGAAGTCCATTGTTCAGCTTTTTCCGTGTTGGAATTTACTCCTGATTTCTTCCCTCCTAAGAAGCATTTTCCACATTCCGACGTCTGTGAAGTGAGAGAGCGTGTGGCAGAGGTGATGCCTTACACCTGGCTCTGTGTGGCTTCTCTGTCACCTGAGGGCAGACAGCCTGAGGACATTTCTAATTTAAACTCTCTGCCGGAGGTCCCTTGGGGCCACGCTCAATCAGACCCCATCACAGGCGCTGTGATTGAGTCCTTGGGAGAACCTGTCCCCCGTCACGCCGGGCGCCGGCAGAGGCACGGCAGGGGCGGGGGCGGGGGGGGGGTCCTCGCTGTTTCTCTCTGCACAACAGACGCTTGGTTTGTCACATTTGCGCTGTACAAACAGCCCTTGGGGTCTCAGCTGTGGTTAGGTTCCCATCCTGGGTAATTTTTCTTAGAAGTACAGGATATAACACAGTGTGTCCTGAAGGTGTAAACAGAAATTGTGTAGTTCGCAGCCTTTCCATATTCTGAGATCTGGCTTTTTTCCCCCAATATGGCGTGTTTAGGATTCATGCGAACGTGTGACATGTAGTGGGAGGAAGGCGCCCCACGCTGAGCTACGCGGCTCCCCCCAGAACACCCTCAGCTCTGTGCCGGTGTCCCTTTCTGAAGCTTCCCAGACGGCCCCTCTTAGAACTGTCCCCGCCAGCGGCGCCTCCCGCTGCCCGCCCCGCGCCCCGCGCGCCTTGCGCACCCTTGTTGGCTGCCCGTGCCAGACCTGGGGCCGCGCCCAGGCGTGAGGGGTTTTTCCTGGCCCTGCCACCGCTGGGGCCTCTGGGACGCTGCCTGTGTGGGACAGCGCTCAGCACACACACGTTAACTGGGTGACGGTCGCCCGCAGGGAGCAAACCAGAAACCCTGTCCCCTGGGAACCGGTGGCCCGGGAGGAGCCTCTCGCTTAAGCCTCTGGAGGCAGCTCCACCCCGAAGAGGTGGAGCGACCTGCCCAAGGTCACAGAGCCGGCGTGGGGCGGGGTGGGCCTGAGGGCGCAGGCCCTGCTCACTCCGAAGGCCCCGCTCTCTCCCCATGGGCCGCGCCTGCACCCGGGGGTCTCCCGGGGCCCTCTGAGCGGGTTGCCCACCCAGCCCAGGGGCGGCTGGGGCTGGGGTGGCCTCCGCAGGGCTCAAGGGTGGCCCCCCGAGGGTCCGCCTCATAGCTGGGAGTCAAAGTTCATCCGGTCCGCCCGCCGTGGCCCTCCCTGTCCCACCGGTCACTCCAGAGACCCTCCTGCCCCTGCAGGCCCTGCCACCCAGCCCACAGGCCCCAAGGCCCCCAGCGCAGGAAGTGGGGGGCAGTCATAGTTGCCCAGCGCTCGGGAGCCCCAGCGCCACCGGCGTCCCCAGGCCTTGCTGGGCCGTGCCCTGGGGCCGGGTGCAAGGGTCACAGGACCGCACAGGCCCAGCCGCCAGTCCCAGCTCCCCAGTTACAGGCCGAGCCCTGCTCGGCCACAGACCGCAGGCTCCCCCCGCAGAATGGACACAGGGACACGCAGAGCCCTGCCCGTACCAGTGACGGGCCCTCACTTGCCCCGGCTGCGCTGGGGGGAGCTGGACCCCGGCAAACCCGGGTCCCAGAGGAAGGAGCTGGGCGGGCTTCCCAGAGGAGACTCCACGGCGAGCCCCTACGGCAGAGCGGGCCAGCCAGGAGGGGGCTCCACGCAGGGGCCCAAAGGCAGGAGAGGGGGGAGGACAGGCAGGGGCCGGAGGTCAGAGGGCAGGGGTCAGAGGGCGACAGCTTGGCTTGCCAGCTGGACTTGTCCTGCCAGTCCTTGGGAGCCCTTGAAGGTGACAGAGGCGGAGCCTTCAGCTGGCGTTTGAGGGGCCTGGGGGGGAGAGGCTGAAAGTGGGGAGACCCAGGAGTAGACCAGGGGCACCCGCCACGTCCCCCCCGCCACGTCACTCCAGGCACCGGCAGCCCTGGTCACGCGGCGCAGCGACGCGGCCGAGCCCTCACGGCCCTCTCTGCCCGCAGCCACGCCTTGCAGCTGTGGAGAGCCCTGGGGGCCAGGGCGCCCGGGAGCCGCCGGGTGCTGGCCACGCTGCTGGTGTGGCTGCAGGAGCGGCCCCTGCTCGCCAGGACCCGCGACGGCGGCCCCCAGCCCGAGGAGAAGGCCCGCCTGCCCTCACTGGCGGTAAGTCTCCGCCCCACGCCCGGGAGTCGCCCGCTGCCGCCGGGCGGAGTTGCCCTCACGGGGGCCTCTAAGCACCGCAGTGTCTGGGCGCCCGCCGCGTGCCAGGTCCTGGGGCAGGAGAACGCCAGCCCTGTCCTGCCCGGCCAGGCGGGGGCCTCCAAGGAAGCGGGTCCTGCGGCCAGGCCCAGCTCCCACTTCCTGGCTGAGGGCTCTGGACCCCTCCAAGCCTGTTTCCCCTCCGTGCAGTGGGCGGGCATCCTGTAGGGCTCGGGCGGGCGCTCAGGTGCGTGGTGTGGACGCGGGACTCGGAACGCGCTGTGCAGGTGGCACGGAGGCCGAGGGGCCTCAGGTTCCGGAAGAGCAGCGGGGCGTAGAGGGGCGTGGAACCTGGAGGAATCTTAGGGGCGGCTTCCCTGCAGGAACCCACCCTGCCCCCAGCTTTCCCCACAAGCCCAGGCCCTGCTTGCACAGCCCCAGGGCCAGGGAGCTCACTCCCTACACGGCCGCACCTGTCCCCCTCGGCTGCACCCTGGCCGAGGTGGCAGCTGCGCCCCGACCCTGGTTTTCGCCCTGCTGAGACCCAAAGCCCCCAAGCGCAGCCCAGAGCCCCCAGTCCCTCCCACCTGCAGCCGCCCAGATGCACGGAGGTCTGACAACACAACGTGGCGGCAGAAGGGAAGTCCCGCCCTGTCCCCAACACCCCCAGCCCTGAGCTGACGCCAGCCAGCCTGTCGACCGCACACAGCGGCGCGGGGTCAGCACGATGGCCTTCCCCGCACCCTACCGTGCCCCAGGTCCCTGCCCTCCCCGGCTTATCACGCTCACCCCCAACCCCTGAGAACATTCTGGACCAAATGCCCCTGCAGGCAGAGGCAAGTAGCGGTGTGAGTGGACAGAGCCGGGCCCCAGTGAGCAGGAAGCAGGAGGAGTGGCGGGACATGGGCTGCCAGACCGTTGGTCAGCCGGCCTGGCCCCCGGGCTCCAGGTCTCGGGACCTTCGCTGCCCCTGCCGCCCCGACAGGCCATGAACACGCTGTGCAAGCTGCAGTTCACGCGCGAGTTCAAGAAGACAGTGCAGGAGGCCTACCCCCAGCTCCTCCTGGCCTTCCTCGCCCAGGTGCACTACGTCTTGGAGCTGCGCCTGCCCGGGGAGCCCCAGCCCGGCCGGGACACCCAGAGCGCGGCCGTGCCCGGCCCCCAGAGGTAGGGTGTCAGCAGGACCTGGGGCCGAGCAACCGTGCGCCACCACGGGGCCCTTCCTCTCACAGTCCCCGGGGCCGGAAGTCCAAGGCGTGCACAGCCCCGCTCCCTCTGAAACCTGGAGGGAGGGGCCTCCCCACCCCTTCCAGCGCCTGGCAGGGGCACCGCCTGGCTACCGCCCAGACCCTGGAGGTGGATGCCCTTCCGGGTCCCCTTGTGCCTGTCACGCCACACTGGCACAGTTCTGTGCTGATGTCGAGGACGGTCCACCGCGGCCGGGACCTGCGTGGGAGGGGCGGGCTGGCAGCCGGGGCCCCTCTGCGCCGCTCAGCGTCATGAGGAATCCAATAAGCGAGTCTCTAAGACCGCGGGGGCCGGCTCTTTTCATTTGTTTGTATTCTGATGTGCTCCCCGCGATTTGTCAGTTTTAACAGCTCTCCCCAAGGCACGTCACTGGAAAAAAATGCCACTTCTCCTTATTGCTTGTGAATTCGAACGTGCATAAAGTTCCTTTTTTAGTCAGATCACCCGTGCAAAACGCATGAATCTTCCCTAATAAGCTAATAAACCACCTTCCGCCCCGAATGCGGGAGGGGCGGGGGAAAGCTGCTGTGCGCCGCACCACCCCCCGCCCCATCCCTTGGCTGCCCCCGCGCCCGTGGGGGGCCGCCCCGTCTCCCTGCTCCCCCAGACCTGGCAAGAGTCCCGAGAAGGCCCAAATCAGCCCACACCATCTCTCCGGGAGCCCTGGTGTGGCTCCAGGGACAGGCGACTGTGCAAACCAGAAGCTTCCGAGAGTTGGCCAGAGGGTCAAGATGCCACTCTGCCCCAAAGTCCCCTTCTCTGGAATCCGTCCTCACTCTGTGACTGAGCCCCGTGACCCGGAAATTGCAGCCTCTTTTGAGTGGCGTGGCTCGGGGCAAGAGGACAAGCCAGCCGGCATGTGGGTTGGCGTCCCTGGGGACTCACGGGGCGGTGTTGCATCCTTTGACCCTTGGCTTTGCCAGCCTCCTCAGATCGTGCCTGCTCGGAGCTCACAGCCCGTCCTGGAGGAGCAGGCACACACCTGGGTGATGTGACCGGGCGCAGGGCGGCCTGCACGGGGGATGGGCCACAGAGCGGCGCCTTGCGTCCCAGGGGCCTGCGTCCCGGGCCTGGCCCCGAGTCATCCTGCGGGGCTTGGGCCCATGGGCGCAACACCACAGCGCAGGCTGGGAGCGGGGCCCGGCTCAGCTCACCCCCGCCGCCCCAGCCGGGCTGTGTGACCAGGGCAGGCTTCCTCCGCTGCGGGGGTGCGGCCGCACAGGGTCTCCTGTGCCCACGAGGGAAGGGGCTGGAGGGACCCCGGTCGCTGCCCAGCACTCGGGCGCCATGCTGCCAGGGTGGCGCCCTCCCCGGTACACGCGGGCATGCCTCTGCGGAACCGGCCCCTCTGAGAGCAGAGCAGTGTCAGGAGGGGCGGATGGATCCTTCTCTGGGCGTCCGCGATGCCCCCGACCCTGGGCCCCCCTCCCTCCCTGCTGTGCTCTCTCTGGACCCTTAGCCCCACATTTACAGGGAACCCTCCCCCGAGGCTCAGCTGAGACCCCTCCGCCTGGGACTCCGAAGCCTGACCGTTTCTGTGAACCAGGCTGGAATGAGCCGCCAGGCAGAACAGCCCCGTGACCCCTCCACGCCCCACAGCATGTCCCTGGAGGCACTGAAGGGCCTGCTGGCCAGCACGGGACACTGGCAGGGCCTCGCCCAGCTGGAGCTGCAGGGCGCCTGGCACCTCTTCACCGCGATGGACACCTACCCAAAGGGGGTGTGCCTCCTGGCCAGGTAGGGGCGGGGCCAGGCGGGGGAGGGGGACAATGGGCCTCGGAGACCCCAGTCGCCTCATGTGTGTGCACGCACAGCCCCCAGGCCTGGCAGATGCGGGACCCTGTGCCCAGTCCCACACATGCACTGGGAGCCTGTGGAGGCAGGGGTCCCCCTGCCCCCATCCTGGCAGCGCAGGCCCCTGGTCTTTTAGGGGACAAGTGCTGGGCCTGCTCCTCTGTCCCCCCATGCCGCCGCCCGCCCAGCCCAGGCCTGGCACGCAGTGGGAGTGGAGGAACCAGAGCTCGCTCTAAAGGATGGTGCCCACCCCGCTCCGCGGCCACCTGTCTGGGTTGGGTGGTGGCAGGAAGGTGGGCACCAGGCTGTCCCATGAGCCGGGCCCTGACCGCCCCCCGCCCCGCCCCAGGGCCATGGTGCAGGGTGTCTGTGGGCAGATCAAGGCCGTGACGCGCCAGCTGCTGCACAGCCTGCACAGCCAGGAGGAGCGGGAGAGGAAGGTGGCCATCCTCATCCTCAACGAGGTGGGTGCTGGCCTGAGCCCCGCCCCCAGTGTCCCCAGCGCCCAGCGGGACCCCTGTGAGGACACTGCCCCCCGCCCCCGGTGAAGGGCAGGCCCACCGGGACAGACCGCTAACACTCCTCCTTCCCACTCGGGGGCCCCTGGCTGGAGCCCCCGCCTCTCAGGCCCGGAGCCCCGCCCTCCCTGGCCTCAGCCCCACAGCGAATGCCGCCTGTTCTCCCTCCTGGGACCCAGGCGCACGCCTGGGCTGTGAAGCTGAGAGGTGGCGCTGAGAGGCGGGCAGGTGCCCGGTGCGGCCGGTGTGGCGGCTGGGAGCGGGGGGCGGCACAGAGAGTGGGGCTCCCGTGGCACCCCTGTAAGGGCGGCAGCTGGCAGGGAGAAACCCAGGTCGGAGCCTGGAGCCGCCCCCTGCGCACCCCGCCAGCAGGAATGTCTGGTCTCTCTCCATGCGGCGCTGTCCTCAGGGGGTCCCATGAGCCAGGCTGGTGAGGGACCTGGCCCCGGCCTCGCTGGGTGGCCTCAGGCGAGGCCCTCTGCCCGCCTGAGCCTCGGTTCCTCCTGCTCCACGCTGGAGGCTTGAGCCATCCTGGGAGTGGGCCCCAAGTACCTGCTAACTAAGATGTCCAGAGGGTGCTGCTCAGCTGCCCCCGACCCCGAAAGCCCTGCCAGACCCCAGCCCTCGAGCCCCGCCCCTGAGCGAGGGCGCCGGGCCTGAGCTGCCCGTCCTTGGGGGCCACCCCAGTTCCTCTACAGCCCTGCCCTGCTGGAGGTGCTCTCCGAGCAGGACGCCCTGACCGTGCTGGCCCAGAACCTCAGGGACCCCAGCCCCGAGGTCCGGGCGCTGAGCCTGCAGGGCCTGGGGAACATCCTCTTCCACCCGGAGAAGGTGAGGGCGCAGGGCGAGGCGGAGCACGTCCCCCACCCCAGAGCGACCGGGACCCAGGTCAGAACGCCAGCTCTGTCCCTCCCCGCCGTGGAGTGTGGAGAACGTGACTCCGCCTCTCTGGGCCTCGGTTTCCCTGCCTGTAGATGGGGGCCGGGGTGGCCTTCAGGCCCCGGAGGGACCCAGGCCAGGGTGGCAGCCTGGGGAGGGGCGGTGCTGGGGAACCTGAGTTTGTTCCGGGTCCAGCCAGCAGGGCAGGGGGTGGGGGCACAGGGCCGTCGGCGCGGGCAGCCCCGGCCCACCGTGCCCGCCGCCCCCAGGGAAACCTGCTCCTCGGACAGCTGCCGCCCTTCCTCCACGGCTTCTTCCACAACAGCGAGCCCGTGGTGGTGCACCTCATGGGCACCGTGTCCGAGGTGCTGCACCGCCTGGGAGCGCGCGGCGCGGGGGCCCAGAGCCTCACCGTGGCCGCCAACGCCCTCTGCTTCTTCGACGACGTGAGTATGCCCCAGCGGGGGTGGGGCGCCGCTGCTCCCGGGCCCCCGTTCCTCAAAGGCAGGGAGAACCCTGGCTGCCCTCCACGGCGGCGGATGGATGGAGGCCCAGAGCGACCAGGTGGGCGGGGCGCTCGCGGGCCGCGCCGGGCCGGGCCGGCTTCTTGGCCACCAGGTGGCGCTCCGCCCTTCTCCACGCGGCGGAGCTCGAGTTCAGTCTCCAGCCCCACCAGGCCCTCACTGCAGATGGGCCTCCCTGTTCGCAGGACTATTTCCCTTCACTGGGAAATCAGGGGATACGCCCCGCCCCTACAGTGCCCTCGTGACACTTGGGCTGTCGGGACGTGATTGTGAGCATGAGGGACCCTGTCTGAGCGGGCAGCCCCGAGCCTGGTGAAGGCGCCCGCCTGCGGGAGCAGAGCCCCACCCCCACCACGGGCTGGGGAGGCCCCGCGTTGGGTGGAGGCGCCGACCCGCACGCAGCAGGTGACTCTGTGACTCTGAGCACCTGGCCTGCAGGAGCGGGACGCGATCCGGGCGGCGGCCATGGCGCTCTTCGGGGACCTGGTGGCAGCGACGGCGGGCGGGGAGCCCAGGGGCCTGCGCACCCAGGTCCACCTGAGCCTGGTGCCCCTGCTCCTGCACCTGAAGGACCGCTGTCCGGCCGTCGCCACGGTCAGTGCCAGCGGAGGGGCCTTTGCCCTGGAGAGGCTGGGCCCGCAGGCGGGCGGGGTCGTGGGGCTGGGCGGCTGCGGAGTGAGGGCCCCCCACCCGCGGGGCAGCAGGGTGGCTCCTGCACCCGCCTCCCTGTGTGTGCACACAGCACACGCCCACGTGCACGCGTGCAGCTGTGCCTCTGTGTGAGCAGGACCCAGCCTGCTCTGCCCGCTGCCCGGGCCCCAGTGCCGGCCACACGGTGGCAGCTCAGGTTGCTCACTGCACCTGTTGAAATATGGACGGTGCCCTACGGGTGCCAGCCCGTGCCCTGACCCAGACCACTGAGTCGCAGCTCAGCCTCCCCAGGTCCCCCGGCCACCGGGGAGCCGGACAACGAGCGGCCAGTTCTGAAACCAGCGGCAGCCGCCTTCAGTGCAGCCTGGGGCCCCCTGGCGTGGCAGTGGGGGTGGGGCTTCCCCAGGAGCCGGGGTGAGGTGGGAGGGCGGCTGGCAGGGAATGGGCCTGCAGCCCAGCCCCGCAGGCCTCCTCAGACCCCGCCCTGGGCCCTGGCTCCCGGCTCCCAGACCGGGGTCACCAGGTGACCCCCCCATCCCGCTGTCCCTGCAGCAGGCCAAGTTCGCCTTCTACCGCTGCTCCCTGCTGCTGCGCTGGCGGCTGCCGCACACCCTCTTCTGCGCACTGGCCTGGGAGAGGG
The DNA here is from genome assembly GCF_021234165.1 of Pteronotus mesoamericanus. Taxonomy (NCBI): domain Eukaryota; kingdom Metazoa; phylum Chordata; class Mammalia; order Chiroptera; family Mormoopidae; genus Pteronotus; species Pteronotus mesoamericanus. The sequence continues at coordinate 45,513,820 of NW_026555309.1, read as the reverse complement.
GCCTTGGCGCCTGCCACTTCCTGTGGTCCTGTCTGGTGAGGGGCCTGGGGCGGGGGCGGGGACCCTGGGCTACAGCCGGGAAGGGGAGGCCAAGTGGGGGAGCTGGTCCCAGGCCCCGACGGGCGTGCTGTCCTCGGCCAGCTGACGCAGAGCCAGGAGGCGTTCGGCATCCACGTGTCACAGACCCTCAGCTACCTGCGCAGCAGCCAGCACCACCTCAGGACCGGGGCAGCGGTCTTCCTAGGTGACTCGGGTGACGGCTCAGGGTCCTCCGCCCCGGCCTGCCCCGCCCCGCCCACCCAGCACGGGCCACACCTCTCAACGCGCCCAGGGCCAAGGTGGTGGGGGGGGCCTTGGAAGGGCGGGAGTGGGTCTGAGCTCCCCAAAGAAGACAGGGAGCCCCCAGCCGCCCGTGACCCCGTCTGCCGGCCAGCACGCTCCGCTCTGTGTCGCACAGGTTACACCGTCTGCTACCACCCCCAGGCCATGTCCCAGATGGTGACCAAGGGGGACATGAAGCTGCTGTTCTCCGGTGAGCAGCCCCCTGCCTGCCCCGCCTGTGGGAGGGGCTCACCCACACCACCAGAAGCCATGGGTGGGCACCCGAGTGTGAGGGCTCAGAGTGGGAAGGGTTGGGGGCGGAAGCCCCCCAGGCTGAGAAGGCGAAGGCGGTGGGCTGGGCCCCTCCTGCTCCTCCACCCCACCCGAGGGAGCGTGGGGCGCTCTCCTCCCCCTGGGCAGGGCTGCGGGTGGCCTCTGACTGGTCCCTCCTCTCCCGAAGCTTTCAAAGATCTTCAAAAGGACCCAGAGCCCCGCATCCGCGAATTCGCCACCAGGCAGCTCAGCTTCCTCCCCCAAGTGGCAGCCAGCTGGGGGTGACCTGACTGCCCGCCACCGCGGCCCTCACCCGCCCCTCCCCGTGCCCACCGCGTGGTCAGCCCTGCCCCTCTGCACAGACCTTGGTTGCATAACATTTTTCCATTTGAAAGAAAGATCTAGATTCCACAAAGAAGCGTCCCACTTGTCTCCCTGGGCGGGGGGCGGGGGGGTGCCGAGGCCAGCCCAGCAGACACTGACAGGACAAAGGGACAGGGCCAGGCCTGGGGTGCAGACTGGGGACATTCTGTGAAGTCCCCGTGGGGCCTTGCAAAGGGCAGCCACTCCGCTCATGGAGACCAGGAGCCGCGCTTGGCCGGAGCCCACCAGTGCCCGGGCGCTGGGACTCCCCAAGGCCAGGGGGCCCTGGCCTCCCAGGGGGGTGGGGCCGTTCGCCGAGGCGGCCCCCAGACCTCATGTTAACTCCAGCTCGGAGCTCCGCAGGCTGCCAGCGAGGAAGGGGTCCCGCAGCCCGATGCCCCCAACCCTCCCTCTGTCCTCCGGCCCCGGTCCGGGCCGGAACCTGGGCCGGCGGCAGACCCCGCCGGGGCCCGGAGCCAGACTCCCCCGTAGGGCCCGGCCGCCTGCATGGGCTGCATGGCCTCCGCTGCCCCGCCTGTGAAATCGGCAGGAGGACCCTCCTCCCCAGGCCCTCAGGGCTGACCCGGAGGGGGCCCCGCACCCCCCAGCTTCCTGGAGACGCGCCTGACCTTCGGCCAGCCCTCCCCTTAGCTGGGGCTTCCCATCCTGTGAATGGGCGGTGTGCCCTTCCCTGGCCTCCCCCCAGGCAGCCTCTGTCTCTCTGGACCGGCCCAGCCGGTGGCCCACCTGCCTGTCCTCTCCCAGGCCACACGGACCCCACTCCCACCTCTGCTCACGCCACCTCCCACCGGGAGCCCTCCCCAGCCTCGCCCGCCCTGGCACATCCACATCCCTCAGGAACCAGGCTGCATGTCCCCGGCCCCCAGCCCCTCAAAGGCTCCACTGTGGCTAGGCTCCACTGTGGCTAGGCCCCGCTTGCACTAGACCAACCCCGAGCCTGCCACCCCTGCCCCGAGACCGTGGGCCCGAAGGGCAACGACGGGCCACCCTGGGCTGGCGCAGCAGCGGCCCCATAGCCTGGCAGCAGGTTAAAAAGACGGCGACCCTCCCGCCGAGCACATGTTTATATACTTGTGTTCGCTGACAAGCTCACGAAACGGGGGAAATGCCCCTCCGGTGGAGCTGGCGGCCCCTCCTCCCAGCAGCTCAGGAGGGCAGGGCCCACGCCCCCTTCCCGCCCCCTCCTTCCGTCCATCTCTGTCTCAGTGGGGCTCGCGGAGGAGGGGCTGCAGGGGGCTCCGCCTTTGCCCAGCTGCTCATCTCGTCCACCGACCTCACGGGCTCCTGCCTCCCCCACCCCAGCCCCTGGCCGGGCGCTGGGGGTGTACTCTTTGGGGACCAAGGGGCTGGGGAGGAGGGGCCCCCTGGTCCAGCCTGGTGGGCATGGTCTGGGGTGCCGTCTCCCCTAAAGAGAGCTTCCCTGGTCTCACCCATCAGCCACCCTCTGGAGGTCGGGTCAAGCTCCCTGGGCAGGCTGAGGCTCCGAGAGGCTGAGCCCCGCGGTGGGGAGGGGCCCACGCCCTCCTAGCAGGCAGCCGGACAGGCGGGGTTGGGCCCAGCGCTAGCACTTCCCCTCCAGGCCCGCCACAGCAGGCCGGGGACGGAGGGGCCCAGCCCGTGCCCTGCTGGCCACCCGCCCAGGGCCCCCAGCAAGGCGCAGCCCTGGGGCCCACCCTTCCAGCACTAGCAGGGTGAACCCGCGTAGGGGGCACCTGCCTCAACGGGGCTTGCGTCTTTCCAAGGCCTCGCCCTGGGGGTCCCCCTTCCTGCGCCCACCTCCGCCCAGGGGAGAAGGCGCTGGGCAAGCCGCTATCCCAGAACGGGCGCCGGTGGAGGGTGCGGTGGGGAGGGGGAGGTCAGCCAGGTGGATACAGATGGGGGCAGCTGGGACGCAAGGAGCTGCGTCAGCCACCGTCCCCGCTCCCTCTGGTCCTCCAAGCCTGCAGTGGGGACAGCTGCTGGGGGCAGCACGGGGCAGCCACTCACGGGCCCCAGGTCCCGGCCTCGCCTTCTGATGCCCCGGCCCCCAATCAGCAGCATGGGAACCAGGGGACCCGCTTGCTCTGCTGCATCAGAGCTGTCCTGGCCCTCCACGGAGGGTGCAGGGACCTGGCAGGGACGCCAGGGGGAGCCCCAGCGCAGCCCGGACAGGGGCCTCCGTGGGCCACCAACCACCCCAGCGGTCGGCCCTGCACCCCACTCTCCACACACGCCCGGCCACAGGGTCCTGTTTTATTGCCTTCGAGTGTCCGGGATGGCTGACTGCCCTCAGACCCAGTCACTGAAAGGACTGAGAACAGGTCAGGGCGAGGGGCTGCAGAAGATGGGTCGGGCCCGGTGGTTACACAGTACGCAGCCCCCAGCCAAAGTCCGGCGGGGGGGCCGGCGGCGAGGGTGGCGGCAGAGAGGCCAGGGGCAGGGCCCCGGACACAGCGTCAGAGACAGACGCACAGGACACGGGGACAGGGAGAGACCAGGGCGCAGAGAGACGGAAGGCAGAGGGCAGGATGGAGCTGAAAGTGGCAGACAGGCGGACAGACGCAGGGACAGACAGACGGAGAGAGACAGCAAAGGGGCTGGGCGGGGCGGGGTGGGCAGGCGGGGGTGCTGAGGTGTTGGGGGAGGGTGAGACAGAGGCACCGAGGCCCTGCGGGGCGAGGCAGGGCGGGCGGGCCCCCCCGCGGCCCCCAGCGGCTGAGTCCTGAGCTACATGATGCAGCATTTGGTCTTGTGCGTGCGTGAGTCTTTGAACCGCAGTCTCTGCTTGGGCCGGTATTTTTCCAAGTAGGTGAGCTGCTTGCTGTTGATGGCTCCGCGCCGCTTCCTGGGGAGACGGGTCAGGGGTGGGGATCAGGCGGGACCCGGCCCGGCCACCTGCCCTGCCCCTGGGGAGCTCGAGGCCCGAGAGTCCAAGGGGCCAGAGCAGAGCCCGTCCTACCGTCTGGCCTTTGCCTGAGCCGTTCCCACAGCCAGGACTGCCCTCCCCAGGCACCTGTTGTCACTCCTGCTGGCCTTCAACTCACCCGCTGTCCCCTCCTCCAGGCTGACCCCCGACCTCCCTCCCTCTGGGTCCCCACCCTCCCAAGGGCCCCACGTTTGCCAGGCGCCGGCGCACGCCCAGGCTGGGGCCGCTGGAGCCCGCCCAGGTGAGGCCTGAACAACCTGCTGTCTGGGAGGGAGGGCGGGCGGGAGGGACGTCAAGTGACAGGGCAGCAGGCGTCTAGGCTGTGCACCAAGCACTTCGGAGGCCGCCCATCCCTGCCATCCCGGGACCTCAAACGTGGCCATGACTTGCTCAGACCAGTGAAATGTGAGCGGAAGACACGCGTGTGCCTGGCAGAGCTTCAAGAGCCGTCGTGTGGCCCTCCGTGGCTGTCCCTGTGATCGCGTGACACCCCGGGACGGGGCTGCCTCCACGGACGGCCTCCGGCGGGCCCCGAGGGCGGGGACACCCTGCGTGGTTCTCCGTGGCCGCAGCCCGGCCCCGGTTACTGCAGCACGGCCCCGCCTGTCCTGACGCACAGGGCCTCGGGCTGAGGGCCGCAGCCCGGCCTTCACCTCGCCCCCACCCCACTCCTGGACACAAGCCCGGACGCAGACCACACACAGAGGCCAGTCCTCGGGGCAGGCGGCCCGGGGCGGGGGGGGTGCGTGGGACGGGGGGACATCGCAAAGGCTCCTCTGGAGCCAGGGGTTGGGAGTGCCGCGGGCAGGGCTCTCGGCCCCGCAGCGTGGGGCCCCCTCAGACCTGGACCCCTAAGCTCTCACTGACCAGCCTGCCCCACCGGCCGGCCACTCACTGTCGGATGAACTGGATGGCGTCTTCGTACTTCATCCCGCTCTCGATGAGGGCCAGCGCCACGAGGACCGGGGCCCTGGGGGCGGACAGCGGGGCCGGGTCACCCAGGCCTCGGCACCTCCCTCCGGGGGGGCCACCCGCTGCTGCCGCGGCCGGTGCTCTCACCCTGCCCTAGTCAGCTGACCAGACTCCCTCCAGTGCCTCTCCCTCCCCCATGAAGGGCGCCAGCTCAAAGCTCAGCCCCCTGGTCCAAGTCCCGCTCCCTCCTAGCCTGGTTGTGTGACCTCGAGCAGGCCAGGCAGCCACCCTGTGCTGGGCTCGGGATAAGAGCCCGCTACTCGGCCATCAGCCGTGCTCGGCCAGTCTCCCCTCTGCCAAGCCGGGTTGTTTCGGTCAAACCCAGGCTGTTGGGCGGGATGGGGGTCTCTGTGCCTGGGGAGAGACGGGGCTGGCAGCTCCTTCCTGCTCAAGTGCAGGGACAAAGTTGCAACCACAGCAGGAGGGAGTGGAGTCAGACTTCAGGAAGGACTTTCTTCCCTACGAGGCTGTGGGAGGCCCATAGCTGGGAACCCTCTGGAAAGCGGTCACGTGTGACGTGGGCTCAGCACCCACATCTGCGAGTGAGTCAGGCCACGAGACCCCCATGGTCAAACAAGCCTGCCCCGCGCCGCCGGCTCACCGTCCCAGGCCGGCCACACAGTGCACGGCCACACAGCTGCCGGGGTCATCACAAAACTTGGCCTTCAGCAGGCTCAGCCAGTCCTCTACCACCTTGCCAGGCGGCGGCGCCCCATCGTCAAATGGCCAGTCCTACAGAGGGAGCAGCGTGTGAGGACCCCCGCCCAGGCCAGCCTGTCCCCAGCCTCCAGAGGCGGCAACACCTGCCTGGCTGCCCCACGTCTCCCTGAACCCTCCCGCTGCAGTGGAAGGAAGGGACGGCGCCGGCCCCCGTGCCGCGGCGCTGCACGCGCTGTGCTCCCCGGTCGTTCTGAGCACCAGCAGGCGAGGGGCTGGGGTCACCAGGCAGGGCCGGGGCACAGGCGGGGCTCAGGCCGGGCCTGTGTGACCCCGAAGCCCCAGGTCCTCCTGCCACTCCGAATGGCTGAGCAGAAGTGACAACTGCCACAGACGGGGTCCCGCGGGGACAGGGTCCTCTCTCTGGTGCTGAGGTGGCTGAGGCCAGAGCAGAGCTGGGCGGTGCCTGCTGAACACCCTTTGTGCCTCGGGCCCAAGCCAGGGCAGCCCTGGGCCAGAGAGGCGCCGTGGGGACCCTCCCGCAGGGTCACGAGGGCACGGGTCCCCAGGGCCAGGGACCAAGGGAACGGCCCAAGCGAACCTCCCCAGGGGCCCGCCAGGTGCGCCGGCCCCGCCCTCCCCGCAGCACCTGCGGCCCAGCGGCAGGGCCCCAGGCGCAGGCAGCCAGGGCTGAGGGCAGGCGTTGGGCCGTTGGCTCCCAGCTGGGCCGCACGCTCTCGGAGGCCGTGGGCGCCGCTGAGCCTTGGGCATCTGCACAGCGGAGCCATGTCCCCGCCAGGCCTGGCTGCTTGGGTCACAGCCCCAGCCCCTGGCAGAGAAGTGCCCCTGCCGGGGGAGCCATTCCCAAAGTGCCACTCCCCAGGTGGTCCCAGTTCTGCCGCAGCCTGTGGCCTCCAACAGGCGCGGACCCCAGCCTCAGTTTGCCCACCACCGAGCCACGCGGGGTGTGTCCTGAGGCTGGGAAGCCGTGCACCTGCCACCCCGGCAGGCAGGGGGCCTGTGGCAGCGCTCGGAGCGTGTGCGCCCCCCTCCCGGGCCGGGCCGGGCCAGCCGGGGACACGCACGCCCCCTCTCGAGGAAGGAGAGGGCTATAGAGAGAGGAGGCCACCCACCGGAGGTCACCCAGCCCGATGCCTGGGCCTCCCTGAGATGTGTCCAAACGCACACGCGGCCAGGCACACCAGAGCGGACCCAGGGCGCCTGCCTCCCGCGCTGTCTGGGCGAAGGGGGCTCCCCGCCCCCCCGCGGCAGAGCCCTCCACACCACGCAGCCCTCTCACCACGACGGTGATGCCGTCCTTCTCCAGCAGGGCCTTGTCGTAGGTCACTTCGCACACGCGCACCACGGTGGTGGCCCCGTACTTCTTCAGATCCTGGCAGGGCGGGAGGAGGAGAAGGCTGGGCCGGGCTGCAGGGCTCGGCGGGGCTCGGGGAGGGACCCCCCTGGCCGGGCAGGGCCGTCCGTGCCAGCTCAACAGGACAGCAGGCCCGGTGTGCAATGCGAGCCAGCAGGGGCGGCCTTTGGGGCTCCGAGACGCGCCAGGGGCAGGAGTCTTCCCTGAGGCTCCTGGGCACTGCGCCCTGGCCCGCCGAGCAGAGGGAAGGTGTCCCCGTCCGGCCCACCATGACCGTAGCCTCCAGCACATCGCCTCTCAGCCTGGGTGCTCAGGACCCATAAAGACCCATTCTCCAGACAAACCCCCTGGATCCCCGCGCGGAGACAGGGCGCCCCCAGCCTGCACGGGGGGCCCCTGAGGGATCGGCACGCTGAGCAGCCCTCCCAGCGGGGGCGTCCGTCTGGGGGAGAGGCCTCTGGGGGCAGGGGCCCTGGGGCAGGAGAGCCGGCAGGCGCTGAAACGGTGGCAGAAGGGAGGCAGGCCCTGCACACCGGCGGGGAAGCCCCAGGGAAAAGGTCGAGGCCGTTGACAGCCAGGCCCAGGGGTATTTATACCCGGGGGGGGGGGGGCGGGGGCGGGGACGGGCAGGTGTCCCCTCCACCAGCCGCGTGCAGGGGCTGCTCCCACGCCACCTCCTCCCAGCGGCTATTTTAGGGGCGGTGAGGAATCAGCTGCTGGGCCTTGCTCGTCATGGGACAGGGACACTGGACACAGTGAGATCAGGACGGAGCACCTCTAAGAATTCCGGAGCAGGAGGGGGTGCCGGGCTCTGAGGCCGTGGGGGCGCCCCAGGCCCCTCCGCAGAGGGTGCTGCCACCCAACGCAGGTCAAAGCCCCAACCCCAGGCACACGCTGACCCTCGACCCTGGTTTCACACTGAGCCCTGCGCCCAACCACAGGCGGACCCCGGACCCCGGACCCCGGTCACAGGCTGAGCCCTGAGCCCGGCCACAGGCTGCGCGCTGTGCTCCATCCCTTCCCTTGCTGGGGTCTCACCGGCCTCTGCTGTGAGGCACACAGCCCTCAAAAGGGCCCCCGGCTCATGTCCAGGGTCCAGGACCCCTGACAGGAGGACGCACACCGCCTCCCCCGTGCGGTTTCCAAGGTCCCCTCAAGCCCAGGTCCCTGAGTAACAATGACAAGCACTCGCGAGGCCACCAACGGCCCTACACACGAGCCGGGCCTGGCAGCAGGACGGCGTCCGAGCCCCCCACCCCCGGCGGCGACCAGCCCAAGGCGTGCGAGGAGACACGGGCTCTGCAGGCACATCTGGTCCCCTCTCCTCCGGCCCCGGACTCACCAGCCCGGACCCTTGCCCAGCCCCTCCGCACGCGGACACCAGCGGCCCGGAGCCCCGCTCGGCCTGTGCTGACCGGGCCTCCCCCAGAGCCCGTGGGCTTCCTGCGGCCTGAGCTGGCCCGGAGCTGGCCATGGTGCTGGCCTCCACGTCGCACCCCACGCCCCCCCCCACCACCGCCTGTCTCCAGGCTGCCCGGCAGCGGCCCCTCACCTGGGCCCCCCGCCCCCGGCTCAGCCTCGGCAGGGGCCAGGGGCACAGGCTGCCCCTCCCACCCCGAACCTGCCTCCGTCCACGCAGCCTGGAGCCCGCCCGCCCACACACCGGCCCCCGCAGGAGCCAACGACCCCCCAGCAGCCCTCGCCCTGAGCTCCGGGGACAGTTCCGTGTCCCCCCTCGGGGATCCCGTCACCCGGGAGGCAGCTGTGTTCGCCGGATACCTCGCCCGGCCCACTCACCTCGACGAAGGCGCTGAGGGTGGCGTTGGTGGGGTTGTGCGTGATGAGGAATCGCATGTTCTTGTAGCTCACCTCCACTGGGGCTGGCCGGTTCATGCGTGCCATGGCCGCTCCCCGAGACAGGCTGCGGACACAGGCGGCAGGGGCCCCAGCCCCCCAAAACCCAAGAACGGGATCCCTGTGCTTGTCCACGAGAGAAAAATGCTTTTTAAAAAACCCGCCCCCAGACCCCGCACAAATATTGTGCAAATACTCGGGAGGGGGCAGGAGAGTTAAAAAAGAAACCCCAACTCTTTAAAAAAGAAAATACAGCCCCCCAGAAGTAAGGCGGGCCTGCCCAAGCTCCTGCCTCTTAGAGACTAATAATTACAAAAGGGCAAAAGTAAAAACAACAATCGAAAGACGCAGCCAAGAAAACCTGTAAGAGCCCCGAGTCAGTCCGGCCGCCGTGGCCGTGCCCGCGCTGCGCCCGTCGCCGGGGACGTCCTCTCTGCATCGGTCGACAGGCGGGCCACCCCTCCCCTCAAAGGCGGGCCCCGAACCCCCAAGGACCAAAGGAAAAGCAAACGGGAGCTGGACCGACGGGGCCTCCTTGGGGCGGAGGTCACAGGCAGCGCCGGGCAGACGGGCGGCGGCTCCGATGCGGGGGCCTGTGTCACGTTACCCCATCGGGGCACGGCGAGTCCTGGCAGGGCGCGGGCGGCTCAGGTGGCCCTGGGCCGGGCGGAGGCCATGGGCGGGTGAGGGCGATGGTGAGGGCCAGAGGCTCGGGGGCGCCCTCAGCAGCCGGCGCGGCGGTGCTGGGCGTGGCAGGGCTCAGGGCCGCCCCTGGGGGCCCTCGCCATGAATCCCGGGCTGGTCAGCGGCAGGCGGCGTCTGCGCACAGAGGGGAGAAGGAAATGGAAAGGCCCGGGGTCACCGGGAGCCCGGCCTGCGAGAGGGGCGTCCGCCTGCCCGGCTCCCTCCGCTACATCGATGCTGCTCCCCGGGATCCGCGGAGGGAGCAGCCCTCCTTGGGCCTCCGTTTCCCCATGTGCGAGCACAAGGAAGGACAGCGCCTGGAAGGCTGACCCAGCGCGCTGAGGCGACAGGGCAGCCACCAGACGGAGGTCAGGGTCATCCACGCACCCTAGGGGAGCCCTGAACCCCCACACGGAGGCCAGGCAGCCTGTGGTGGCAGGCCTAGCACTTTCAGTCCAGCCCCTCCTGTGATCAGCAGATGCCCCACCCACACCCCAGACCATCCCCCCGTCCCCCAGTCCCCCGTGGAATTGCAGAGCCAGGGGACCCTGGGGCAGCCCAGCCCGGCGGCCAAGGGGCTGGGACCCAGCGGGTGAGGGGAAGGAGGTCCCGCTCACGGCCACGATCCACCTTACACGCCTCTCCGCCCCGGCCACGGTCCCCACCATTCGCCCACAGGGCAGGCGGGGCACAGGGGTCAACAAGCCGGGCTCTGTCCTCCGGGCGCTCGGCGAACCAGGACAGAGACCGCAGCAGCCAGAGGGCCGGCCACCAGGCACATGCCAAGGCGGTGAGAGCGCAGGCAGCCAGGAGGGGTCACTCTGTGGCAGGGTGCCGGGGGGACGTTGCCAGGCCCCAGGGACAGCCGTCAGCGCCTCCACAGCTGCCTCTCCCTCTGAGGCCCTGGAGGTGCAGCCCCGCTCACACCCCTGCGGGCAGGCTGGCGTCCTTGGGCACACCCCCGGCCTCAGTTCCCCCCTCTACACAATGAGAAGCCACAGAGGATGCCCCCAAGGTCGCTCCAGCTGTGACTCAGGGGCCCCTGGGGCCTCGGCCTGGGTGCAGGAAGGGCCCAGGGCCTCAGACCCGGACACAGCGGGCCCACGGCACCGCCTCTCCCGGGCTCAGGGCAGCCGCGGAGTCTCACGCCCACCCTGCCCCCTGCCGTGGTCCCGGGAGGGTTCAACAGGGCGCAGGGCCCCAGGAGGAGGAGAATGGCAAAGAGAAGGACCTTGTCCGCCCTCAGCCGCTGGCCTGAGCCACCCCACAGCCAGGAAGGGACCGCTGCGGACGCCCTGAACAGCGGCACGCAAGCGCCTGAGCCTCCTGGGCGGCAGCGTGGCCTGTATGCGTGCACGTGTGCGTGTGCATGCGTGTGCAGCCGTGTGCGCAAGTGTGTTTACCAGAATGAAAGGAGGAATAAGGCCCAAGGAAGCCGCAGGACTCCACCTCCCTGCCTGGGGACACCTGTGGGCAAGAGCAGAAGGCCTGGCTCTGCTGCCCAGGTCCCTGGACTAGCCTCAGGGCCACGGGTCACTGGGCAGGGAGGGGCCTGGAGCCCCCTGCTACTGCCCGCTTGAGCCTGGAGTTGTCACTGGTCAGTGGGTCAGGGGCTAGGCTGGCTGGGGTCGGAGCTCTGGGCAGAGGCTGGACCAAGGCCGTGACCCGGGCTGGGTTCTCGCCACACACCCCGCCGGTCCCTGCAAGGGCTGGGACTCCCAGCCGCAGGTGGGAGCAAACAGGGTGCCCGCTCCCCTGTCCCAGGCACCCCGCATGGCTCAACCAGGACCTGCGGCCACCCCCAGGGAAAGACCCCCACCCACACCTCCTCAGTGAGGTCGTGGAGAGGTCCGGGGCGGAGCAGACCCAAGTCCACCAGCCACCAGCCACCAGCCCCACGCCCCACCCACTCCGCAGGAGCCTGAAGCACCTCTGTCTGGCCGTCTGGCCACAGCCCACCCCCCGCACCCCACCCCCGCTCCCGGGGGACCCTGCCCGGAACAACTGTCCTGGGAGACCTGCGGCGGGAGGCCCCCCTCGGCCAGCAGGCGCTGAGGGGTGAAGAGCCCAGAGAGAGACAGAGGCCCTGCTCCCGCCGCAGCAGAGGCGACGCGCTCCCGGGCTTTCCTGCAGCTGGGGGGGTGGGGGCGCGGGAGGGGGGGAAACCGCCCCCAAGCCGGCTCTGGAGCCGGCAGGAGTTTGAATCCGGAGAGCTCAGCGACGGCCAGCCCCTCTGGACCCAGAACCGGTGTAAAAGCGGAGCGAGGGCTCAGGGGGGCCCGGAGGGGTAAGGCGAGAGCACCGGGAGCGCGAAGCACCGGGAGCCGGCTCGGGCCGGCTCGGGGGAGGGCCGCCCTGTCCGGCGGCGCGTCAGCCCCGGGCACGCGTGGAGGCTGGTTCCGAGCGCTGCGGCCACCTCCCCGGGGCGGGGCTGGGGTCCTCCCGGCACGCCCCCCGCCCGCGCCCGCGCTCCCCGCTCACCCGAGAGTGCAGGCGTCCTGCCGCTGCCTCCATCCGCACGGGGCCAAACCGAGCCGGGCCAGGAGACCCACGGTGCGGGGCGGTGGCTCCGCGCGGAGGCTCCCCGGGCCGGCGGCCGGGGGCTATTTATAGCGCCCGGGCATCACGTGGGCGGGGTGGCCGGTGACCGGCTGGCGACCTGGCTTGTTGTGGCTCCCACACCTGCCGCCTAAATATAACCGTGGGCCCGCCGCGCCCGGCAAACAAAGGGGCGGCGGAGGGCCCAGCGCAGAGGAAGCGGCGCGGAGGAAGGGGAAATGCAAGGGCAGAGGGGAGGGCCGCTGGCCGCCGCGGGGCGGGGCCCCTGCCGCCGGGCGCACGGCCTTCCTCCTACCCGAGCCAGTGCGCGCCGCCCTGGAACCTCTGGGGCTCCCTACGGCCCCATCGCAGGGGGGCCGTAGGGGGGCCGCAGCGGAGCCGCGCGGCACGGCGCGGAGCGGGCCCTGGTGGGCACCTTGGCCCAGGCCAAGGCCTGGACCCAGAACTTTGAAAATGCAAAGGAGGGTGCCCGTGGCCCAGGTGGGTAGACGAGGCTGACCCCCACGCCCCGCGGCTCATGCCACGCGCCTCGCCTGGCCCTGACGGCTGCCTGCTCAGGCTCCTGCTGGGACCCGGGTGTCACGCTGAGGACCCTCCACGTCCTGGGCACCCACTGCGTCCTTCGCCGCAGGCAGGGGCGGTGGCTGTCATTCACCGCCCCGCCCCTAGTGTGCAGGTGAGGAATGGGCGCCACAGGACACCGAGACCAGGCAGGGTCCCACGGGCAGGCAGTGTTCACAGGGTGCCGCCCCCGCTGCACCCGCTCTCCCAGGCTCGGAAAAGACGCCCCCTGCCCAGGAGGCCCTCCGTGGCAGTGACACCCCTGGGCAAAACCCGCCCCAGGGGCCCTGGCTGGCCTCCAGGGCGCACGGGTCCAGACGCACGTGGCCCCCCAACTCGGCGCCTGGGCCCCGGGCAGCCCTCGCACTCCAGGGCTCTCTGCTCCCGGCTCCCCACAGCAGCCCCCGGACAGTGTCCCACCAGCCTCCCACCAGGACTGCTTGCTGAGGGCCTGCCCCAGTCCCCCGGACACGGGCAGACGCCGCAGGCCACGAACAGCACTGTCAGCCACACTGGGTAACACACCGCAGCTCGAAGAGCTCGAGGGGCTTTCTCGGCCAGGAGGTGGGGCTACGGCGGGCGGGGTTTTGCCCACTGGCTGGGGCGTCAGCAGACAGGACCTCTGGGGCCAGCGGCTTCCCCTCCTGGGCGGTTCTCACCGTCCAGGTGAGAGCACCCATCCAGCCCCGGGATCCCGCCCCTGGACACAGAGCCCACCCTGCCGCGCAGGCAGCAAACCTGGGCCCCAGCACCCTGTCCCCCCTCGCCTGGGGCACGCACCCCCTCGGGCCAGGCCTGGGGGGCACCTGCTGCCCCTGGCACAGCCCCAAGCCCTTCAGAGAAGTCTATTTTTATCGGGCAGGAGCCGTTCCTGGAATCCTCCCAGAGTGAGCCCGAGTCCACACACTGCTGGGGGGGTCTGGGGGGCGACCAGACAGGAGAAGCCCTCACCCACCCACCCACCCGCGGGAAGCTTCCCAGGGTCCTCCCACCCCTGCACCCGGCAGCACCCAGGCCCAGCCCCCACTGACAGTCACTGTGGCCTCCCTTCCCCCGCTCCTGCCCGATCCCCTCTCCCTTCGGCCGCTGCCCTTCAGAGTGGAGAGCGGGCCAGCCCCCGGGAGGGCGGGTCCCAAAGGCGGACACAGAGGTTGTCGATTCCGCCCTGCCTCCTGCAGGGGGGCCGGGGCCAGGAGGGCCCCCTACTTGTTTGTGGACAAATGACCCAACGTTCTGGGCAGAGGTCCAGGTCTGGGGAATGTCCAGAACCCAACACGGGATCTCAGCCCCAGAAGAGCCTCAAAGGTCACGGACGCCACCAGATCCCTGGCCCACACTTGGGCTTGCTCACCACTCCTTGGCCCCGCCTCCCGCCTTCGGGCGGCTCCCCAAGTTATCAGTCCCTCCCTCCAGTGCCTGCTGAGTGCCCACTGCCTCGGTCGGTCGGGAGTGGCAGGAGGGAAGCCTCCCAGCAGAATCAGCCCGCACGGCAGGCAGGCGCTGCAGAAGGCAGAGTTGGGGCATCAGGTGGTCAGGGAGGGCTTCCTGGAGGAGCAGGCCCGGAACGGCATCCTCGAGGCTTGGCTGGCTGCTCTGTCTCCCTGCGTGACCCAGGGCCAGCACTCGCCCTCTGTGGGGCCTGTGGTCTCCTCTACAAATGGAGACACTGCCAGGGAGGAAAGCCACTCTGTGCAGTGGGGGCGGCTCCCAGCCAGGCCCCGGGCACCCACTGTGAGCTGGAGGCGGAGCAGACTTCAGCGTCCATGGGGCCAGGGCCCTCTCTACCCACCAGGATCTCGAGGTAGAGAAGACACGCTCGGAGCTCACCGCTGACCCACAGTCCTGCGCGGGGTCACCCTTGCTGCACACATGGCTCCGTGGTCCCCATGGGGCGTGGTACTGACTTGCCACCCCGTGCGGCCTGTCCTCTGAGGCCACAGCCCCACCACGGACCGCAAAGCTTAACTGCCACTCTCACGGGCGGGCGGGTGGAGGTTGGCCAGAGCGGGCCACGGCGCCTCTTGCTTTGATACTCAGACCCTCGGGGGGCCATTAAACCTGGATCACAGCAGACGGCTATCGATGGGTCGGAGCTGCCGGTGTCCACAGCAGCTAGGACTGGCAATTACCTGCTTTTCCGTAGGGCCTGAAGCCCTCCAGGGTCAAACAGATTAGAAGCCCCTCCATGTACTGGGGGGGCGGGGGGGTCTGTGTCCCTGACGCTCCACTGATCCGTTTTGTACGAGGGGAATAACATGGCCCCACGCAGCACCGTTAGGATCCAAGTTCACAAAGGAGCAGGAGAGGGTGCGGTCAGACCGGCATCCAGTGGCCACGCCAGCCACAGGTCACGTGTGACAGCCCCCAGCACTTCCAGGGGGCGTGATGACAGGGTGGCCCAACCTGCCCTGTGCACACCGGCTGTCCTGGGTGATTATTCACAACCCCACCCCCACCCCAACCTGACAATAAATGACCCATCGTGCCATCCCTGGCCTTCATTTAACGAAGAGGACGTGGACACAGAGGGCTCCTAACGACCAAGGGGCAGAAGAGCCAGGCTGGCCCCCACGGCAGTGTGACCCGCCCCCGCTCCTGACGGTGCAGCCCGGTCCCCCTCCCCCGGCCCCGCGGAGGACGGGCGCCACACCTGGGAGGCTGGGGGCACGTGACAGTCTCAGAGAGCCTGGGACGAGAGCATGCCCTCCCACGTGGTCCAGTCCAAGCCCTGCAAGGACGAGGCTCCCTTACCAGGGTGGCCTCTCGCCCCCTGACTGAGGACACCGAGCGGAGGTCCCGGGGGCCCCAGCTCTGCTGCTCTCTCCAGGCCTCCAGCCACCCCCCATCCACACCCGGCCCCACACCCCGGGGGCCACTGAGGCGGCCAGGAGCCCTCGGACACTCACCCGAGTCCCAAGTCCTGGAGTCCCTTGTGGCTGCGCCCCCAGCCTGGCTTTATCCCTGCCCACTTGCCCGCCCTCCCGCGTCAAAGGCTCCAGACCCCCGCCCGCCCTGAGTCGCAGTGGGGCTGGGGCACCGGCAGGGGCAGCCCCGGGAGGCTCCTGCCGCCAGCCCTTGGCTCCCGCCTCCAAGGGCCATCGGCAGCTGGACAGGGGGGCTGGGACACGGGTCTGAGGTCGCAGGGGGCGCCCTGGTCCCAGGAGGAGGAAAGGCGTGCCCCTCCCCCCCGGGCCAGGCTCGGCCGTCGCGGGCAGGGCAGTCCCCAGGGCCCTGTAAGCGTGGGCAGCGGGGGCTGGAGGGGCAGGCTCAGAGCCGGAGGGGAGGGGAGTCCAGGCACCGCGGCCAGGCCTTGCAGCTGGCAGGGGGGCCGGCTGGGGGCGGGGGGCTCCCCAGGGCTCCGGCCTGCCGCCCCTGCCTGCTGCGGTCTGTGAAGGGGGTCCTAGGGCCCTTTCCTCGCTGGGCGGGCTCGCTGCCCTGCCGCCACCGCACCTTCCCGCACAGAGACGCTGCCCCCAGCCTAAGTGCCCCTGCCCTCCCAGCCTGCTGGGGGGCCCTTGAGGTCTCCCCACTCCAGGTAGCAGCCTGGCTTTTCCCGAGCGTCCTCGGACCTCCGAGTCACTCTCTTCAGACTCCTGTGGCCCCTTCCTCCCAGAGAAAGGAGGCAGAAGGTCAGCCAGTGGGTGAGGAAGCGGAGCCCTCGCCCTGGGGGAGGAGCTGTTCCTGCCTCCCAGGGCCACGGCCGACACCCCTCCCCCACCAGGATGCCGCCCCAGGATGGTGACACCAGGAAGGGTGGAGGTTTCTCCTCCGACCCTGGGTGGGGGCTGGGGCGCCTCAGACCGTCCAGTCCCCCGTAGGGTAATTCCTGGGGGCTGAGTGTGGCACCCCAGGACGCCCACGCTTATGCCTGCCCCCCAGGGCAGCGATGGGGAGCGACAGCACTAGGAGAGGCCTACCCCTGCCCCCCAGGCCTCCCACCAGTCCCGCCCCCTCTGCCCATCCCCCAGGTGGGGACAACCTCAGAGGATCATCCTACACAACCGGAGGGACCACTCCACAGTGGCTCCCAGGTCGCCGCTCAGGCGGGACTCCCAGTGCTCATTGCACCCCCCAGTGAGACTGGGAGCCCCATGTGGACGCTCCCTCGGCCACAAAGGGGGCGCGCGGATGAGACGGCTCTGCCAGGAAGGATGGGGACCGCCCCAGCACAGCCCGGCACCCGCATGTCCTGCGCACCCTCTGTGCCCCGGCCCATGCCCACCTTCCTTCCAGGAGGCCACCGCGCCGGCTGGGCGCCACCTGCCCCCTGCCTCGGCCGTTGCCTCCAAGATGGGCTGCCCCCTTGCTGAGCCCAGGGGCCCCGTCTTGGCACCCAGAGGGTTAGAACTGTCAGTCTGAGCCTCCGACCGGGGGCCCTGGGCCCACTACGGCCGCTCCCGGCCCCAGCCAGCCGTCCTGTCTTAGATTGGACGTGGCTGGACTCACCTGTGGGTCCAAGCCCTCGCCCTTGATACAGGCAGGGGCCCAGGCCCCCGGCACCCGCATTTGCCCACACCCGGGCTGACCCAGGCATCTGCAGCAGCGTCTGGGGGCTGCGCGGTGCCCCCGCCCTGCCCCCCGTGCTGAGCCCCCAGCCACAGGGCCCTGGTTCTCTCAGGTGCTGCTGGCCGCTTCCAACCCAGAACTGTTTTTCTAGATTACAGGGTGTCAGGTTGGGAATCCGGTGTCCCCAGGATTCCAGACAGCGGGACCCGAGCTTCAAACACCAGCCCTGGCCTCGGCGTTAGACCTACGCCCACAGTCGCGGGCACTTTCCTCCTGGGCCTCGGTCACTGGCAGCAACTCCTGGCACCAGGCGCCCCGTCTCCAAGGCCCCTAAAGGCCGTGCCCAGAGCGGGCGTGGTGTGCCAGCAGGACACGGCGTCTCTGCCCGCTTGGAGCTAATGGCCCCTGAGAGGCCCGTGCGCGTCCCCCCCGGCAGGCCCCGCGCTCAGCCCTGCCAGGAACGAGCAGGCCCCGGGCCTGGCCTCCCAGAACGCTCAGAGCCTCCCCGCTCGCCAGGCAGCACGGCCCCTCCCATGCGGCGCACGCGGGACCCTCCGTGGACAAAGAAACCCCGGGCCACAGACCAGGCTCCGGGCCGGGCCTCAGAGAACTAGCGCGGGTGCTGTCACCCTCACGGAGGGTCCACGTGGCCTAACGGTCCCTCTCGCTGGCCGGGGCAGGACCCCTGTGCGCGGCAAGGGCTGCCAGCTCGCAGCCAGCACCTGGCGGGCCACACAGCCGTCCCTGTCATTCCCCAACGCGGGCAGGGGCGGATCCCAGCCCAGCGCCCTCAGACAGAGCAGCGCTGCCCCGTGCCCGCCCAGCCACCCCGCACCCGTTGGGGAGGTGAGGACCGAGCTGGCCTGTCCTCGGCCTCAGGGTCCTGCCAGCAGGGTGCCCAGCAAGCTCGTGAGCCCCGGGGCGGCGGGCCCTGCGGACATGACAGCGTGGTGGCCCCTTCTGCTCCCCAGCACACCAACAGCCAGGCCGGGGTGGGAGGCGAGCCCACGCCGCCCGTGTCACCGAAGAGCGGGCTGCGGCCCAGGTGGAACACAGGCCCGTGGGCCACCCACGGCTCCGAGTCCACACTTGGCCCCTGCCCAGCTCACTCGCATCCATACAGCCCCAGAGTGCCCCTTCCCTGGGCCCGGTGTCCAGTCCTGGGAAGTGGGGGAAGGCCGAGGCCCCCTCCACATAGTGGCTTCACAGGGTGCCGTCGACAGACCCCCGCACCCGTCCTCCACGCCGCCCTGGAAGGCCCCTCGCCCGCTCCGTGGATGAGGCCACTCAGCGGGGAGGCGATGAGCCGGGATGCAGACCCGGCCCGGGTGGGCACTTTCTATGCATTTTTCTCCTTAAGCCGGCCCCTGAAGGGGAAACTGAGGCCCAGCCCTTCGAGGGATGTTGGGGCTCCGGGAGGCCCCCTCGTCCAGCTCCTGCTTTATCGCCCGGGGTCCCCTAGCCCACAGCCCTGCCTGGAGCACAGGCCACTGGGGTCAGGCGGGCCGGAAGGGGGAGCACAATCACCGAGGCAGCCAGGGCCGCTGGCCGAGGTCCTGGTGGACGCACGTCAGAGGAGCCTGCGGGAGCCGCGGGAAAGAGCTCTGGCCGGGCCTTGGGAAGCCATGTCCAAAATAACCTGCCCCCCCACCACCTTGCAAGGACTCAGCTGGGCGAACGCAGGCCTCGCTGCCCCGGCGCTGCCAAGCTGGGTGCGGAAGGTCGCAGCTATTTCTGGGTTGCCCTGGCAGAGAGAGGTAGCTCGCCCCCAGCCCCGTGCCCCCAAAGAGCCCATGCGAAAGGGGCGCTGAGCCCCAGCAGGGCAGGTCGCTGTTCCAAGAACACAGCGTGGCTGGCCCGCAGGTCTCCAAGGGTGCCGAGGTCCTGCTGGGGGCCCCCCATGCTGCGGACCTATCCTCCCTGATTCGTCTTCTTTGGAGAAAAGCATGTGGGGACAGAACAGGCCAGAAAGTCACCTTAGCAGTGGCCAAGCCCTGGCCCAGAACACCCCTTCCAACCCCTCAGCGACTCTGTGAGCCCCTCGTGGGCAGGGACCCCAGGGACGGCATGGCCACCGACGCCCAGCCCCCCGCCAGGCTGCTGCTCAGCAGGCACGAGCATGTGCCCACGCCCCGCCGCCCCGGCTCTGCAGACCCACAGGAGGCGAACCCCCACCAGCAGGAAAACAGGTCACACTCACCAGGGGTGACGCAGGCGCCTGTCCCGAGCCTCCACTCCATTCGCTCAGCAAAACTCGCTGAGGATGCGAGGCACACTGCTCAGGCAGGCGGGCTGAGGCCCGGGGTCCAGCCCTGGGACCCCCGCCGCGTCCCCGTGTCCCTGCGTCCCCGCTCCAGGCAAGCGCCAGCCACCCTCGGTCAGAGCAGGGGCTGCCCGTGCAGGCCGGGCGCCCCGGGCAGAGCTGCTTAATCCTGTTTTGCAGACGTGAACCGAGAGTCTGCTCGAGCCAGATTGTGCGGGGCCGGGGAGGTAGTTTAATCTTTTTAATTGAGTTAAAATTCACATAACATGACACTCTCCACTTTAACTAGTTTCAAGCGTACGCTTCGGTGTGTTTTTAGTATGTTCAGTGTTTTGTAATTGTCACCCACGCTCTCGTTTCAGAACATTTCCACCGCCCCCCGAAGAAACCGCATATCCATTAGCAGGCTCCCCCTGGCCCCTGTCAACCACCGAGCCGCTTCCTGTGGCTGCGGGCCGCCTACGCTGGACGGTGCGCGCAGCGCGATCACACACGGGGCCTGTGGGGCCGGCTTCACCCGGCGGCACGCGTTCACGGTCATCTGCGGCGAGGCCCGTGTCGGGACACTGTTCCTCCTCGTGGCCGGGCGGCCCCCCACGGTGTGGAGACACCACAGTGCGCCACCTGCTCCCCGGCTGATGGACATCGGGTCACTCCAGGTCTGCGTGCGCTTCACCGGCGGGGACCGCGGGGCAGCAGCCAGGCGGCAGTGGGAGTGGAGGGCTGAGGCCGACCCACTTAGACCTGGGGTCGGCCCGGCTCTGCCTCGGGAGGGAGCCGATCTCTGCGGACAGGGCCCAGAGGCTTCTGTGAGGTTGTGTCACAGACTAAGCTTGGCAGCGGCCAGCGACCCTCCCCGGATGTGCCGGTGGCCGCCTGCCTCAGCCCACCGATGTCCCCGGAACGTTCTCAGCCGCCCAGGATGGCCGGCGGACGCGCCTCCAGGCCGCGTGCTGGGGATCCCGGAGGCTGCCCCAGGCCCTGGTTCTCACGCTCACTTCCTCATGGGGGCGGGGGAGGCGCGCCGGGCCCTGGAACCCCAGCAAGTTCTCAGAAAGAGCTGTGCGCATAAGGACCCTGAGCCAGCGGCTTTTGGGGGGAGGGGGAGGAAGGAACAGGTTGGGGGTGCTCCTTGGCCCCCCCATGGCTGGCTGGGCTGGTCTGTCTGCCCCCCCCCACCGCCCACCAGGTCCGCCTGAAGGACAGACGCCTGGGCCGCCAAAAACACAGGACACAAGGCCCCCTGGGGTCAACGTCCCCCCAGGGCCAGGCAGGCCCAGCTGGCAGTGTCTGTGGGAACGGTCCCCAGGCCCAGGCGGCCACCCTCGGGCCAGTTAGTGGGCAGTGGGGCACGTCCCAAGGGGCGGGAGCCCAAGCTCTGATCCTGCTCCAGGCTTGTCCAGACCCACAGGGCGATGGGGCTGGGGGCGGGGGAGGGGCGGGGGGGAGAGGAGGGGCCACGACCACCCCAACAGACAGTCACTGTCCACCATGTCCAGAGACGGTGACTCCCAGAGCCAGGACCCTGTGGGCCCCAGCTGGGGCTCCCGTGCAGAAGGGCAGCTGGCGGAGGGGCAGATGGACAGCACACTCAGTGAGCAGTTCAGTCCGTACCCCAGCCACGTGGACCCGGAGTCCCCCCAGCCTGCCCACTCTGTCCTCCTTGTTCCCTGCCCCCCTGCTCCACCCAGGGACCCCCAGCCGCTGGCTGTCCTCTGTCCTCACAGGCCTGAGGGCCCCTGGGGACAGCCCTTCCGGTGACTTCCTGCCAGGGAGGCCGGGGGAGGGGTGGACAAGGCCTCCAGATGGCTTCCTTTGGCTGCCCTGCAGAGGCGGCCGTGGGAACAGCCCAGCCACCACCTCCGCCGCCGCGCGGGGAGGGGCGGTGACAGCCGGGAGGGCTGTGTGTCCCATCCGCAGAGCCCTGAACTGTGCGCCCCAGGCCACCTGGACACGCCACCCCCTCTTACGTCTGTTAACGTCCCCAGAAAAGGGCTCCACACCCCTACTCTCATGAGAGGAAACTAAGGCACAAGCAGGCGGGAACACCGGGACCTCCGGTCTGCTCACCAGATGTCCCTTCATCATCAGCCTGTCACCGCAGCCACTGAGGCAGACGCCCCCGCTCATTTAGTGACGGGGAGACCGAGACCAGGGAGCGGAGGTCTCTGGGGCAGGATGAGCAGGGGCTGTGCTGGGATGGGGTCCGCCCTGGCGCCTGCCCCCCGCACACACCTGGGGGTTCCTCTGGCCGCTCTGGGAACGAGGGCGCCAAACAACCCCTGCCGAAGCAGCCCGCTGCCCCGCCTGCGACCTGGGCCGCGGTCTCCGCCTCAGACACCCAGCCTCCCCACCTGGAGAACAGGTGGCACCTGCAGCCGGCACACAGCCGACCGGCGGGATGGACGAGGTGCCCGGGACCACTCCCTGCCCTCTCAGTACAGACTGGCCTCCGTGGCGCTGTGAGCTCAGGCCCGAGCCCTGGGGGGCCTGCCTTCACCCAGCTCCCCCTGCTGGAGCCCCGCCCTCCAGCCGCTGTGATGCCCACACCCTTCAAGAGCCCAGGCCAGAGGCCACCTCCTCCCAGAAGCCCACCCTGACTCCCTGCCCCTCCACAAGTTCCAGGAAGGCAACTGCTGTCTCCTGAGGGTCCTGCGCACCCACGGGCCCTGCCTAGGGTCAAACTCTCTTCTCTCTGCCTCCTCCCACCTCCCATGGGGGCCAGAACAGGCTGGACAGCCCCCTCACAAGGTACAGGAGCCAGGTCCACGTGGAGGGACCCAGGGCCCAGGGCCTAGGGTCTACCTGCGGGACCAGGAGGAGCTCGCAGGGGCCCCAGACGCACGCCCCCTGCTGTCCGCAGCTCCATTCCTGGGAGGCCACCCGGCGGCTGCTGGCACACCCACGGGGGGCCTCCAGACCCGGGCCCTGGGCCCCCAGGCGGCGCAGGAGGAGAGCCCCGATGAGGTGCCTCGCGGAGCGGGCCATGTGCTCTGGCGCCGTCAAGGACCCGCCCGGGCCCGGGCCCTGCAGTGGTCAGGATGTCCTGGGCGCCCCGGCGCTGGGATTAGAACGACTACACGCTGACCCAGCAGCCGCGGGTGGCCGCACCCGAGGCCGCCGTTCTCAGACAGCCTGACGGCGAGCCCGTGGTGATCTGGTCACCCGCGGTGGACGCGGGGTCGGAAGCAGGCGGCGGGGCTCGGGGGGCTGGGGCCCAGCCCCCACAGCCTCCAGCTTTGCCCTGACGCCCCACGTAGTCTGCTGTCCACGCTCCCTGTTTTCCAGACGAGAAAACTGAGGCCCAGGGAGGACAAGAGCAGGCCCAGGGCCACTCAGAGAGGCCTGGCAGATCGGGGCCACGCCTCCGGGCTCCCTGGGGCCATCCGCAGCGGGCAGTGGGGTCATCATGGGGAGCCCAGGCGCCCCCTGAGCTCCATACAGCGATTCCCTGCAGATGGGCCCCCGGGCGGCCGGCCAGAGAGAAGTGAAGCCCAGAGGACACTGAGCGGCAGGCCCGGCCGGCGGAGGAGGGAGAGGAAACGTTTGCTTTGGCAGCGCTGGACCCGGGAAGGGGAGAGGATGGGCCGGTGTCCCAGCGCCAGCCGGCGGGGGACTTTGAGGGGGGCGTGGGCAACGCCGACAAGCAAGTGAGCCCCCTGTGTGTAACCATGGGGGTGCAATGGGCCATGCAGGCGCTCTCGGGCGGGCTGACAGGAGTCCTCTGCCCCACCACCACCTGCCCCCCCACCCAGGCCACTTCCAGGAAGCCTGAGTCACAGGCGGGGCCCCAGGGCCAGGAGCGTGGCCGGGAGCACCGGTCCCATGGGACGCGGGCGGGCAGGGCCACCTCCCCCAGCTGAGCCAGCCCAGCTCCGGGGTCCCTGCTGGCGAGGGCGTGGGAACAGGCTCCTCAGCCCCCCGGGCAGGCCGGCTGTGGGGGGGCGGGAGGTGGGGCGGGAACAGCAGGCCCAAGGCCCCTTCTGCAGAAGGGAAAACTGAGACCCAGGGCAGAGCCTGCTGAAAGCTACCCTGCCATCTGCTAGGCAGGGGCGCCTGGGCAGCGCCGGCGGGGACACTGCGGAGACCCACAGCAGCCCCGTCCCTGCACCCTCAGCCCAATGTCCTTCCCACTCCTCTGCCCCAGCCACGCACCTGATACCCCCAGGCCCCGCGGTCGGAGCCTTCCTCCTGGTGCCCCCCGCTTCTGGGACCATACCCCGGGGAAGCCGGGCCCCTCCAGGCACGGCTCCATCCCACCACCCTGTTCTAGAACATTCTGAGGCTCCTGCCGCCAAGGCCCCCAGAATCTGAGTCCCGGAACAGAACCACAGCATGCTGTAGTCTGGGGGTTCAGACCACCCACCACACACATCAGCCGTGGTGCTCCCCGCAGGGGACACCGGAACCCCTGGGGGACCTGCGTGCCCCTCCAAAGCACCGCGCGCCTGCGGGGCCTGACCACGCCCTGCTGCAATGGGGGGACCTCCACTCCTGTTCTGCACATGAGGAACCTGAAGCTCAGTCACGCAGAGCTGGGGCTCGAACCCAGGTCTGGGGAGACCAGAGCCACAATGCGGCTGTGAGTGGGCAGGCGGGCGGGAAGAGGAGGCGCAAGGGACCCTGGGGCCTCCTTTGCAGAAACGGAGCGCAGAGGTGAAGGCCGAGCAGGGAAGGCAGAGTCAGAACACAGCGTGGCTCAGCGGACTGAGCGCCGGCCTGCGAATTCCCAGTCAGGGCACCGACCTGGGTTGCAGGCCAGGTCCCCAGTAGGGGGCGTGCGAGAGGCAGCCACACATGGATATTTCTCTCCTTCTCTTTCTCCCTCCCTTCCCCTCTCTCTAAAATAAATAAATAAAATCTTTTTTTTTTAAAAGTGCAGGGCCTGGAATCCAGGCACCCAAGTCCTCCCTACACGGAGGGTCCCCTCGCCGGATCTACCCACCACCCCTGGAAGCGCAGCCAAGCAGGGCCCCCAGCTCTCAGGAGGCAATGGGTTTGGAGGATCCAGATGGCAGGATTAGCAGATGAGCTCTGAGGAGGACAAAGACAGGTCAGAGCTAAGTGGATTTCCAGAAAGCAGCCTCCGGCTCCGCAGGTCTGGCCCCAGAAGGGACAGGGCCACAAAGGAGGGCATGAGCTAGCCGCTGGCAGCCGGCCGCCCGCAGCCGGCAGCCCCGACAGCAGCTTCTGAGCCCCGGACCCCGGGCAGCACCCTCTATCCGCTCCCTGTCTCGGTCTCCTCATCCATAAAGTGGGGACATAATGGGTGTGAGACGTACATGTGGAGCAAGAGGAGGGGCCTCAGGAACTGGAGCCTGCATTGCACGTCACACGCCCGGCCCGGGCCCAGCTCCGCTGCTGCAGCGGGCCCGTTCTGAGCATGCTCAGACCCTCCTCATCCTCACAGCGCTCCCTGCAGGGCACGTGGAGTCCCGAAGGCATTAATGCCCAGGACGGCCCTCGCCAGTGGGCGCGCTCCCCAGCCTGCCATCTGCAGACGGACCACCCCGCTCCGGGGGGCCTGGACACGGGACGGACCTCCACGGCGCTCCTGGGTGCTGGCCGACCTGCCCCTCCTTCTCCGGGGGCCACCCCCCGGAAACCACCGGCGCCCAAGTCCCCGCCTCGGGTCCGGCTCACAGGGAACAAAATGAGCAACCATGTTCCAAACGCAAAGAGGAAACCGGGCCGGAGGGGCAGGCCCAGGGTGAGGGAGCTGTGGGCAGTTTTCATTTCTCTCCTTCCCAAATGTGCAGTGATGCTGCCATGGCCCCAGACTGATGGAAGCCTCACTTGTGTGTCTGCGAGCATTGGTTCTTCATGCTGTAAAACAAGTCACCTCAAACGTCGTAGCTGCAAACGGCAGCAATCACCTCTCCGGCCTCTGAGGGCCTGTGGGTTGGAGCCCCGGAGGCGGCGCCGGCAGTGCTGGCTCAGGCTCTCGTGGGGGCAGTCGTGGCCGGGGCCACACCCTCTGAAAACTCCCCAGGGCAGGGGTTCCTGCTTCCAAGCGGATCACTGTCCCGGGGGCCACGCTGGCCGGCCTCTGTCCCTCCGCGCTGGGCAGACCCCCGCGGGGCTGCCGCGGGCTGGCTTCCTGGGGCGGGGCCCTCCCAGAGAGCAAGCTCAACGCACCTACAGTCTGGCCCCCAAGTCACACGCATCCCTCCATGGGTCCTACCAGCCAGGCCTGAGACAGCGGGGAGGGCAGGCCAGCAAGTGGCACGGGCTCTGCCTGGAGGAGGGGCCGCGGGAGGGAGCAGCTCCCTGCGGGGGGAGGGGTCTTCCCTGGAGGGGCCACTGCTCTCAGCCCGGGGTTTCAGGCCCCCAGGGAAGTGGGGTGTGGGAGCTTCGGGGGGAGCATCTGAGCAGGATTCCCTGCGGGAGCAGGGTCCCCCGCCAGGCCTGGGGGTTCTGGCCCTTTCCCGCTTGCTGGCTTAAACCCCTGGTGGGTCTGGCGTTTCCGGAGTGCTTGTGCTGGGCGGGCGGGGGGCTGCAGCCTGGAGCCGAGGAGCGCCCCACCGACAGTCCCCCAGTGGTAGCCGTTGGGGGGCACGTGGGCCTCAGCCCCTGCGGGGAGGCCTACAGGCCAAGCAGGTGTCAGGCAGGTGAGCGCGGGGCAGCGCTCCAGCAGATCGAAGGGGGCCACAGCCAGGGGTGTCCCCGCCGGCTCCGCCGGCCCCTGGGCCCCTCTGCACCTGGGCCCTCCAGTTGTGTACCTGGGGCCCTCGTGCACCAGGCCGAGCTCACCTCCTGGCCTTTGCGCCCAGGACGCTGCAACAGAAAGAGTCCGAGGCCGGAAGACCCCATCGAGGGCTCCCACCAGGGAGGAACCTGGACATCCACGCCACCCGTGTTCCTGACCAGTCAGGGCCGAAAGGCTTGGGGCGGGCACCTCTGGGCTGGGGCAGGGGAATGGGTGCTGGGCACGCTGCGTGGGCGCCCCCTGGTGGTGCCTCGGGCAGGCCGGCTGCCCGGGCTGAGGAAGGGCCCTCTCCCAGCCCCACTGACCTTCCTCCCGCCTTGCCCTCCTCCTGCCCTCTTGCCTCCCAACCCAGGAATCTCCATTCCACCAGGGAGGACAGGACAGGACCCTCAGTGTCGCCAGCGGCGGTGGCTTTCCTCGTCTGGGTGTGGAACGGGCTTCAGTCCGGCAGGTCCCACCAGGGGCTGAGAGGGTCCCCTGGAGAGAGGGGCAGGGGCGATGCCTGCCCAGCGCCACACGGGAGGCTACCGGGGCCTCCAGGAGGGCTGATGGGAGCGAGCGGGGCGCCTGCCCCAACCCAGGGCCCCCAGGACTGAGGGGCGCTTACACACCGGCGTGGGTGAGGCGGGAAGCTGGGGGCTGGGGACTGGTGCAAGTGGAAGGCACACCCTCACGCCTCCCGTCCTGACCGTCGGGGGCCCCCACCCCGGTCACCGACGCGCTGCTGCCTCTGGTGGGGCTCCCCCTGAAGCCTCAGGTCTCATGCATTGGGGATCCTCTATCCCGGGGGCCAACCCACCGGTGGTTCTGCCCGTGCTCTTCTTCCCCTGGGCCTTTACCCCCCATCCCACCTTGGACAAACCCTAACCCCACTTGCCCTTCAGGGACCAGAGCCGATGGTTCCTCCTCCAGGAAGCCTTCAGGCCTCACTCTTTCCCTCCCACAGGTACTGTGCACCCATCACCTGGGTACAAACTTCTGTGGGGGAGGAGGGCAACAACCCCTTCGGTGCCCCCTGAGGCGCCCCAACCGTGGGCTGCGCCCAGTAGGGCTCCCCGGGCTTGGTTGCTGGGCAGGCGGGGTGAGCCCAGACTTGGAACACCTGCTCTCCCCACCGTGCGGGGGTGAAGGGTCAGACCCTCCCGGGCTGACATCTGGGGCTTTGCGCAGCCGGGTCCTGGCCCTCCGAGGCCTCTCCCAGGCCCGCAGCCTCTACGGGTGGAAGTGCCAGGTGTCCCCTGCACCCCCAGCAGCAGGCACCGTGAGAGATGCAGAGGTCAGAGAGCTTCAGCACCTGCGTGCGCCGGCCAGCAGGGGGCAGCGAGGCTCACCAGAGCCCAGGTTCCTGCGCAGCTCTAAGGAAGAAAGGACAGGATGCCACTTTGTCACACCACCTGGGGCTGCTGCCCTCCTTCCGCGGGAGCCTCTTGGAGGAGGCTGAGCCCTCATTCCTGGGAAGCCATCTTTGCTGAGAGTGGGGCCTCGCAATGTATTGATATCCCTGGCAGAGGACTATCCAAGTATTCCCCGGCAAACACGAAGTCCTGAGCCAGGTGGTGCCAACTGCAGAGCCCTGGCCGCCCCACTGCGTACTAGGAGGGCCCACGGGGGCTCTGGCTATGGCTCCTTGAGGGGGGAGGAGGGGCTGCGCTCGGCCAGGAACGCTCTCCCTGCCCGCAGTTCCCACACGCACGCAGGCTCCGCAGGTGCGGGTGCACCGCAGCGCTGTCCGCGGCCCGCAGACACTCCGGGTCGGGGCCACGTTGGCGTGGCGCTTGCAGGAGGCAGTGGGGCCCCAGGGTGGGCGGGGCAGCCGGGGCAGAGCTGCGAAGCACTTGGCACGTTGTGGGGACAGGAGCAGCCTGGCACCCCCGGGCCTGGGGCGCGCTGTGTGAGGCGCCTGGTCGGCTAAGGGCCTCGGGCTCCCCGCTGGAACCCCCGGGCGTCGCGGCACCCAGTTCACCTCAAGGATTTCAACGATTAGTCCCGCGATACATGTTCTGGTTTAAAAAAATGAGTGGACCTCACACTTGGCGAGGCAGTGAGTGCCCTGTCCTTGGAGCGAACCAAGCCCCACTGGGGCTGCTCCAGGGGATGGAGGCAGAGGTGCCCCTGCCAGAGAGGAGTCCAGCCTGCCATCCTGGAAACGGCAGCACCTGAAACTCCTTTTGGGGAATTTTCTCAGAGCTGGTTTACGAAGCAGAGGAAGGACCAGGTGGAGGGGAAGGACCCATCCCCCTCACCCACCTGTACCCCAACACGGCCTTTGCAGGGGGCACCCTCACCTGGCTCTAGGCCCCGGGAGCGGGGCTGCCAGTGTGGCGGACAGGACCCCCCACCCCGGACCCGGGGCTTTTGAGCTGCCAAGGAAACAGAACCATAGTTTTGTTTGTTTTTCCCAAACAAAACTTCCCAGAGGAACCCAAGTTATTGCTTGAAATTCATTCATGATCCTGAGAGCTTCGTTTGAACACCTGCTGCATGCCAGGCCGGTGCCAGTCCCCGCGCCCACAACCGTGCCAGGCAGACACAGCACCAGAGAGATGCCAGGGCGGCATCCTCTGGTCGGACCACGGAAAGCGTCTGACCCTGCACACGCCCTGGGGGAGCTGCCCCCGGGGAGGGGGGGCCCACAGACAACAGCCAGTGTGAGGAAGGCCTGGGGGCGGCACGAGGTACGTGCCTCCACGGGCTCAGACAGGGGCCCCGCCCCCAGCTCACCGGCCCGTCTGCAGCTGTGCTCAGACGGCCGGGCAGAAGCGGCCGCGGTGCAGAGGCCGGCGAGAGGGCGGGCAGACGCGGCCTGTCGGGGCCAGGGCCTGTCCCAGGCCACAGGGCGGAGCGAAGCACTGGCACCTGCCCTGTGTGGATGGACCTGGAGGACGCAGGGCCGTGAGAGGGTCCCGGCTCGAGGCCACGTGTGGTCCATTTCGGTGAGATGTCAGGACGGGCAGGTCCACGGGGAGAGGAAGCAGGTCGCAGTTGCCAGGGACGAGGGGAAGGAATGGGGTGCCTACTTTGCGGGCGCACGTTTCCTTTTGGGGTGATGAAATGTTCTGGAAGTAGATCGTGGTGACACCACACCCACTGCCCAGGCTGTTCTCTCTGCCGGTGATGCCTCCACCAGTCACTGGTTTGCTCCTCAGTCTTCAGACAAACAATTGCGACGTTGCCTCCTTCAGGAAGCCTTCCTGGGTTCCTCCTTTGAGCGGGCAGGGACCGGGAAGCCTGGGACCACATCTCAGGCCCGTCCCTGACCTGCTGCGTGACCTCCGCGTCTCTGAGGTCTCCCCTGTGAATTGGGGGCAGTGACAGGGCTGGAGACAGCGCTGCCCGAGACACCACGCGGATGAGTCCCCCGAAGCCCCTGTGGTCCCCGCCCTCTTCCGCCAGCCAGAATAAACTCGGGCCTCTCCCACACCTGGAGCGCCGATGACAGAGCCGGTGTAAACAGCCGAGGACACAGGGGAAGAAGTGTCAGGCGGCCTAAACAAACCTGCCGGCCGGAGACGAGGCGCAGGCCCGGTGGGCGGCGGGGCCGGGGCCGGAAGGAGGAAGGGGGGATTGAAACAGGGTTTGATTTACAGAGGGAAAGATAATCATCTGCAAGGCCGTGGACAGAGTCCATTTGTTCTTGCAGAGATGGAGGGATGGGCAGAGGGAGGGAGGGAGGGATGGATGGAGGGATGGACAGACAGCGGGACGGGCAGGTGGAGGGAGAAAGGGACGGACGGGTGGAGCGGTGGGTGGACGGAAGGAGGGATGGACAGACAGATGGAGGGACGCTGCCTGCCGGAGACTCACCTCCGGCAATGACGAGGTGTCAGCCAGGGCCTGGGTTGAAAAGGGGGAGCAAGGCGGCTGCCAAGCCAAAGCCTGCTCCGACCAGTGTCCCAGGGCGCTGACGGGGCCAAGGCGTGTCCAGGGATGGCCGCCCGGGCTGCGCGTCCGAGTCACCGTGGCGCCCAGGCTCCTGCCCGACCGCTTGGCGCCGCCTCTCTCTCAGGGGCCCGGCCTGGGCGTTTCTGGCGGACGCTCCCGGCGGCCCCGCTGCGCGCCCTCGCACTTGCCCCGGCGCGGCCGTGGGTGACCCCGGAGCACACCTGCCGTCTCCTTGACGCCTCGCCGCAGGGTCGCGCGAGGCTGTCCTTGTCACGCGGATGGGGGCACCGAGGCACGGGAAGGCTAAGGGACTCGTTTCAAGCAGGAGGCAGTGGGACCAGGATTGGAGTCCAGTCTGTCATCCGCAAATGCCCCATCGCCTCACCGGAGGCCCCACCCCAGTCTCTCCAACTTCTCAGGGAACCAGGCCACAGTCAGAAACCGGCCCCCGATGAGGGCCCAGTGCGCGGCGCGGAGGGGCCCCCCAGGCCTGTCCTGGCCCTGACGCTCCGCCTTCCCGTGTGACCACTAGGCCCCTGCCCCCCTGCAGACGGGGCCTGCACCCCGTGTTCTGCCCTGCAGGGGCCTGGATGTTTGAAGGCTCTGGCAGGCCCTCAAGACAGAAATGGACAGCTTCACACTCAGATCCTGGGGGTCCCTGGGCCCTGACCCAGGCTACCCAGCCGTAAGACCAGGAGACGCGGAGAGCTTCCTCCTGCGGATTGTTTTTGTTCGGCTCTTAACGCTTGTGTTAGAGTCGACATACCCCGCGGCACGGGCTTCAGGAGGGCAGCACACTCGTTCCCGCCTGCACGCCTCAGTACACAGGTGGCAGGGGCAGTGGGCACCGTGCCTGTCCCAAGGCTGCAGGCCACCACGGCTCCGCTCCCTGGGGGCCTCCTGCCCCGGTCAGCGGAGGAAACCCGGGGGTCAGGAGCTGCTCCCGGATCGCCGGCTCTCCCTCAGCTGCCCTGTGGCCGCGGCCGCTCCCCGTCTGCCTCAGCCCCCCCCACCCCGGGACTTTCTCTCATTGGCAGCAGCCGCGCCCCCAGCAGCTGTGCCCCCCCCCCCGCAACCGCGTCTCCCTGCGGAGGGCCAGCCGCAGCCCAGCGGGGGCCCGCGACACGCCGGCCAGGGCTGCCCGGTCACTGCCCTGATGACTGCTTCCGCTACCATCCTCATCATCCCCGCCGTCATCACATCATGCCCATCTGGGGCTTGAATCTGTAGACCGAGCTTCCTGCCCGATTCCAGGCCCATGAACCCCGAGGAGAAGGGCCCGCCACGCAGGGTCCGCACACCCACGGCCCGTTTCCGGAGAGCGGCCGCGGCGGGGCCGGAGCCCTCAGCCCAGCTCGCAGGAAGGACGGCAGGGCCCGGGCGCAGCCGTTCAGCCCAACCCTCCTTCCTGCCTCTATGTGCCCACGGGCGCCCAGGCGGGTGGGGGCAGGCGGCTGGCCGTCTGGAGGCGCCTTGCCCAAGGGCAGCCGTCCTGGCTGCCTGAGAGCGGGACGTGCCCCCCCGCCGCCGGCGTCCCTGCTTCCCCGGGCTCGACCCGCCCTCAGCCCCTCCTGCCCATCCAAACACCGTCCAGGTCTGGCCTCTGTCCTCCTGACATGTCTCGTAAGCAGGAAGCAGCCACAGCCCCCCTGCGGGAGAATCCCAGGCACCATCAGGCCTCTGGGGAGCCAGGGGGGCTCGGGAGGGGCCTCGGATGCGACCTCTAGTACCCCCACCGCAGCGGAAAGAGAAGCCTCTCCCTGGGGCAGGGACGGGGCAGACCACAGAGCTCACGGTGCCCTCTGTGACGTGAGAGGCTTCCTTAAGAGGGGCCGGGTCAGAGGGTGGGGTGGCGTGTACCCAGGCGGGTGCCCGGCCACAGACGACCCTGGTCACAGCCTGAGCCTGGTCCTCTTCACAGACGGAACCCTTGCCCGGGCGGCACACGGAGCCCTGGCCCGGTCGCGCACGGAGCCTTGACCTTGGTCCCGCTCCAAGTCCTGACCCCCCCACCACGGCCCCATGAGTTAGGCAGGGCAGGCGGGCCCCGCCCCAGAGGCCAGGTAGGCAAGCCGGGCTCGGGCCATGAGGTCATGGCTGGCCAGGGGCTGAGCCAGGACCGGAGCCCAGGTCTCGGACTCTGAGCCTGGCACTGTCTCCCTCCCCCCAAAGCTCCTGAGGGCCCGGCCGGGCCCCGGAGGGGCCGCGTGAGGAACAGGGCCCCGGCACGGAGGGTCCGAGCCCAGCACCGCCAGGGGCGGCAGGGGTGGGCGGCCAAGCTCCCCCGGGGGCCCTGGAAAGACAGCCCAGGGCAGGACCGGCCGCTCCGGGGGACGGGCCACCCTCGGTGGGGGACGCCCTGCCCCTGCCGCCCATCCGCGAGGCCCAGGGTCCAGGTCTGGCAGGAGCAGCCCCCGGGGTACGTCCCACCAAACCCTGTCACTTCTCTGTGAAATGCAGAGGGCGTCCCACGCACAGAGGCCTCCGTGAAGCTGGTGGGGCTGCCTGCACCCCTGGCTCAGGCTTCAGGAAGACAATCAGCCGCACGCTGTACGTTACAAAATGTCCCCGCGGCATCGGGGCGGCCCCTCCAGCCCACGCGCGGGCCATCCCCAGGACACAGGTGCGTGGCGGTCCCACCTGTCCCCCGCCCGTCCGGTCAGAAAGATACGGCCGGGGGGCCTGGTGTCAAACATCACTTGCGCTCTCCCCCATCCCGGAGCAGATTGGGTTTCAGGACCCCAGGGGGGCGGCCTGCACCCCTGCCTGGCTGCCAGTGCCCGCCCGCCCCTGACGCTCAGCTCCCTGCGCCCTCCCCACCCACCTCCCCCGAGAACTGGCACCAGCCCCCTGAGAAACCGAAACAGCCTCCCTCCGCCCGTTCCCACCAGCCGCCCACTCCCGGGGCGGGGGTGCTGAGGAAGAGGCAGGACCTTTACGGACAGTGACCCGGACACCCTCCCACCGCCCCGGCCGGGCTTCGTCACTGCTGCCCCGATGGACAGACCCAGGGCAGGAAGGAGACAGGCAGGGTCATGTCCAGGGCGCCCCGGGAGGCAGGGGCCAACCCCGCTCACCAGCCGCCAGCCCCCAGCCTCGTCCGTAGCGGCAGGAGGGCCCCCGCACTGTGGCCGCACACAGTGACGGGAGCGCCCTGCCTGCCGTGAAGAAGGCGCAAGGGCTGTGCCGGTGGCCTCGCGGCTGCGTGTCTCCTTGTGGACAAGGCCCCGCTGCCTCTGTCCCCTGCAGGGCGCCAAGGCAGCCAGGGCAGCAGGGCTGGGAGTCCAGCCACCCCTGCGAGGCCCGCGACGCAGGCAGACACAAGCAGACGCGGCTGCTCCGGTCCCACGGGGCATTCCAGAATAGAAAGCAGGTCCAGGGCCCTGCAGGGGACGGGGCTGGCCCTTGACCTGGGTGGGTGGCCTTTGGTAGCTGAACTCGGCCTCCGGGATGTGGGCCGTCGGCTGCCCCAGGACCGGGGCCTGGACTCGGGAGAGACCTCGAGCCTGACGCACTTGGCCCTGGGCCAGGGGATGGGGTCCTGTCCCCCGTGCCTTGGGGAGGGATCCCAAAGCTTCCGGACAGAAGGCCGGCCTGGTCAGCAGGGCCACGTCAGAGCCGCTCTAGGACTGGGGCAGGCGGGGGGGCGGGGCGGGGGGGAAGCGGCTGCTGCCTCCCAGCCCCGCCCCCCCTTGCTCACTTATCAGAAGTCCCGCCCTGGCCGAGCCTCCCCCTGCATCTCCAGCTCCCCCGCGCTGCCCGGGCCTCCGCAGGAGTCCCCGCCTCTGGACCGTGTCCCCACTGCTGCTGAAGAAGGGGCTTCCTGCCCGATGTCCCACCGCCACGCAGGCCTAGGTATCTCCTGGGACAAGGGGACCTGGCCTGCCGCCTCTCACAGCCCTGTTGTCCTCACCTCGAGCACACAAGGGAGTGGTCCAGCTGGGCTCGGACCCAGGGCTGCCAAGGGCCCGCCACTCCCAGCCCAGGGACACCAGGTCACTTTTGCCTGGGGCACATGGCCATGCACTCTCCTGGGGGTCCCAAGGGGCCTTCTCGCCCACCCAGCCCGGGTCGCCCGGGGGCGGGGGGCTCCGCCTACTCCCTCCGGGGGCCGAGTCCTCCCGCAGAGCTGGCCTGCGCCTCCCTGCCCGCCCCAGCAGGCAGCAGGACGCGTGGCCGGGGTCCCAGCCCTCCACACCCTCAGGGGCTCCGTCGCGAGGGCGGCTCTGGGCGACGGACGAGGTCTGACGCTGCCGGCACCAGGAGGGTGGCGGGTCCCGCCTGGCTGTCGCGTGTGCCCCCTGCTCCCACTCAGCCCCCCTCGGCTGTTTTGCTGCTATTTGTGGCTCAGCCCTCAGGACGGCAGGCAGGCTTCTGCCCTTCGTGAGTCCTGAGACGAAGTCGCAGCTCCAGCCCTGGGAGTGGGGCTCCCGGGGGCTCCCGGGGGCTCCCGGAGCGGCCCCACCAGGCTGGGCGGCCCCGCCCCACCCTGCTCCAATCAGACCCACTCACCAGGGAGGGTCCGGACACCTGACCGAGGCGCAGACCACCGGGCCCGGCCGGGCTATGGAGGTGACAAGGCTGAAACTGTCCCTGTGCGTTTGCCTCCCCTGAGGGCCGCTCCGGGGTCACTCCAGCACCTCCTGGGCCCCAGCACCTCCCCAACCCCCACCCCTGGGTGCTGCAGTGAAGAGCCCCCCCCCACGGCCCCCAGAGGTGGGCACGGGGCCTGGCGGGCCCCGCCTGTGACTCAGCGGTCGGCTCCAGCTCATAAAAGCCGAGCCTCCGCTGGCTCGGCGCCCCCGCCCCCGCCCGCATCCCGTCAATGCGAGCCCACACTCCCCCAGCAAGACCCCGGCGCCCCTGCCCGGCCAGCCAGGAGCCAGTGCCGGCCTGGGGCGGGGGCCCTCATGGGCCGGAGGCTCCTGCACCTCTCGGGCTCAGTTTCCCCTCCTGGGGTACACACCCCAGTGCTCTAAGGAGACAGCGACAGCGTGTGGGCTCAGCCCTGCCTGAGTGGGGAGCCTGGGGGCGGGGCGGGGAAGCTGCTCTGGGCGCCACCCTGCCCCAGAATCCTCAGTGGCCCCTGCTGCCCTCAGGGCCGAGAACGCTGTTCTGGAGCCCACAGGGGTGGCTGAGACCCCCGCTCAGTCCCAGCTGCATCGCCCACCCTTGCCCTCCACGCCTGGGGACCCCGGGGTACAGTTCCAGCTGCCCAGACGGCCCCCTCCGCCCTCCCCGCCCTCTGCCCACCCAGGCTGCATGCCCGGGGTCCCCGGCCCCCGCCTCGAGCTGTGCCCCGGCCGCCCAGGGGCGCTCCCCATAGCACCCCACCCCGGCAGGCTGGGCCAGGGCCTGGGCACCTCCACTTTCCCTGCCGGGCGGCTGTCCCCGTGTCCCCAGTGCGTGGCACAGGCCCGCTCAGCAGTGCTCAGCAGACGAGGTGCTGGAGGGTCAACGTGCGTGAGCAAGCAGGAGCACAGGGACCTCGCTCGGCCCTGGAACCCTGACCCACCGGGCTGGCCACCGCCTGCACCCTGGCCAGCGTGCCCGGCGAGGGCGGGCTGACCCCCCTCCAGTGCCGCCCCGGGTCAGGCCCCAGCTACTGAGATTTACTGCCCACTGGCCCTTGTCAGGTCCCAGCCTGTCCCACACAGCCGACCCCACGTGTCCCTGCAGAGCAGCCAGCACTCAGAGGTGACGCCAGGCCGTGCACGGTCCCGGGCTGGGGCCAGCCCCACACGCACAGTCAGGCATGAAGCCGCACCCTCCTCGGGACACACACCAGTGGGCACAGAGGCCCAGGCGCTGCTCACGCAGGCCCTCGGGCACACCCAGGCCCAGAACGAGCAAACCGTGGGGCGCGGGTGGGGGGCGGGGGGCGGCCGCGTGCCTCAGCCCCAGCAGAAGACGGGCCTGCATGTGCTCCCGCCTGCCCGGCACTCCGAGTACTGGCTGCACGGTCCTGGGCCCCTGTGCCCCCCACAGACAGGACACTGGGGGACAGAGACCCAGGGCTGGAGCCCCCATCCCTCCCTGCTCGTCTTTCCTTCCCCTCTCCCCTCCCCCCCCCGTGATGCCATTTTGGCCCCACTCCTCAGTGCCTCAGTTTCTTCCTCTGCCAGGCAAGGCTGTGGACTCTGCAGCCTCAAGCTCCTCCCCCCAGGGCCCTGGAACTAGGCTCCTCCAGGGGACTGTGGGGAGGAGGGGAGAAAACGAGCCGCCCCGCCCCCGCCCCGCCCCCGCCCCGCCCCCACCTCAGCTGCCTTTGCCCAAAAGGAGACCCGGGAGCCGGCCTGACGTCAGGCCCCAGGAAGGCGCATCTGGGCAGCCCGGCTGAGTAGCCACAGAGCTGCCAGGGAGGCTCAGGGAGCACTGGCTCCGTCTCCAGCCGCCGAGCGGGCAAAGGTGAGGTGAGTCCCCAAGGGCCGTCCCAAGACGGGCCCTCAAGAGCTGGTCGGCACCAGTGCCTTCACTGGCCAGCAGAGAGGGCCTTTGAGGCCCCGCCCTGCAGGGAGCCATTGTAGAGATGGGAAAACTGAGCCCCAGGGGAGGGCGGCGAGACCGACCGCACGGGGGCAGAGGAGGGCGGGAGCGCACCTGAGGGCTCGCGGGGCGTCCCGCCTGCCCCAGAGCCCCGCCTGTGTGGCCGAGCCCCCAGAGCCCTTCTCTGGGTTTCTTCGTTCATTCATTCATTCATTCAGCACCCTCGCGGAGTCCGCGGGGGCCGAGCACTGGGCCTCCATCGCCCATCCGTCCAGGCGCCGGGGTGGGGGACCCCAGAGGCACGGGGTGAGCCCTGGGACCTTGGCCTCCACTGTCCCCTAGACCGGGGCAGGGCTGGGGGTTAAGGGGTTCGTGGGGACAGGCTAAACACCGGGCACGCCCCCCGCAGAGAGCCGTCCCTCAGCTCAGGCCCTTCGCTCCAGCTGTGCCCTTCCCCGACCCACTAAGGGTAGGGAAACTGAGGCCCGGGCCTCCCACCCACCCCCAGCGTGGGCCTCGGAGCTGGCCCTGCCCGGCCTGGCTCTCGCGGGTGGCAGCAGCCCTGTGAGAAGGAACAGGGTCCCGAGGGGGCGGGCAGGCGGGTGGGAACTGGCCCAGGGCCAGGCTGGTGGCGGGGCAGACAGGGAGCAGCTGGGAAGCCTCAGGCAGAGTGGGAACGGAAGGGACAGGCAGGATGGAGGGGCGGCATCCCGCACGGCCCTCAGGCCGGCCCCGCACTGCCTGCTGGCCACCACAGCCTTCTCCCAACGTGCGGTCCCGCCCAGCCAGGAGGCCCCCCAGGGCCACCTCCCCTGCCGGGGCTTCCTGGCTGTGTAGCCTGGTCAAGTGGCTGCCCCAGGGCCTCCAGCGCCTTCCCTGCCCAGCAGGCATGTCAACTTCCGGGGCATGGCACAGGCAGGGGGCCCGCAGGGCAGAGCCCAAACCCCAGCTCCCCGGCCCACTGAGCGGCTCGCTTGCCTCACAGGCAGAGCGGGGCTGGGAGCACCAGCTTGGGGCGCCTGGGGAGGGGCCGGGGACACCCTGCAAGGGGCCGTCTCGGAGACCACACCGGAATCCTGGGGTCACAGCTCTGCCCCAGAGACCGGCGTCCGGGGCACCGGGAGGGCCGAGGGGCTCAGGGAGGGCCAAGTGGGGCGGCCACAGATGGTGAGCGGTGACGCGGGCAGAGGTGGCATGCCCGGCAGAGGGAACGGAATATGCGCAGGCCAAGAGCCCCAGCCTGCGGGCCTGCGCGGAGACGGGCCAGCAGAGGCCAGACAGGTGCTGCCGGGCACACGGCCCCGCCACCCCGGGAGGTGCATGGGGGAGGGGAGGTGCTGCGGCGGGGGCGGCAGCCAGGGCCGTCTGAGCGCCTGCAGGACCCCCGAGTGCAGTGATGCCGGGGCTGCCCCCCCCGAAAACTTGCATTTCATCAGGCACTGGAACCAGTGGCGGTCAGGCGCGGCGGGGCCGAGGTGCCCTCGTTGGCGCTCCGCCTGTGCCCACGAGTGACCCTCTCCTGGTGCTGGGTGGAGGAACCTGGCCAGGAAGGGACCTAGATTCTGGCTGACACTATGCAGGACCTGCTGGGTGACCCAGAGGCAGTCTGACCCCCCTGGGGGAC
This sequence comes from Pteronotus mesoamericanus, assembly GCF_021234165.1. Taxonomy (NCBI): domain Eukaryota; kingdom Metazoa; phylum Chordata; class Mammalia; order Chiroptera; family Mormoopidae; genus Pteronotus; species Pteronotus mesoamericanus. The sequence continues at coordinate 45,475,805 of NW_026555309.1, read as the reverse complement.
CTCAGGGGGGGTCCAGCCATCCTGGGTGGGGCTCACGGGGCTCTGACCAGCCAGAGCCATCAGGCAACACTCTAAAGCAGATGCCATGGAACCAAGAATAATCAGAAAAATAAACAGACCCATGGCTCCCTTAATAGTGGCTATTTGGGCCTTGGAAGGCCATCTTGCCAGGGGTGCAGGCCCACATGGGTGCTTTGTGCCAAGAACCTCCATGGAGACAAACTCCAGGTCCAGAGAGGCCCACCAGCCTGGTCCCACCCCTGTGAGGGCCTAGGAGCAGGGGGACCTGGCTTTGATCCCCAGCTCCAGCACCTTCGCCCTGTGTGACCCAGGGAGCGTCACGCACCTCTCTGGGCCTCCATGTCCTGTCTGTCAAACCTGGACCGCTGCGCGGAGGCAGAGGGTCCAACCTGCGCTGCGCCCGTGGCAGGTCCTCCAAGCACCTCGGTCAGGCAGAGCTAGGCCTGGCCCCACACCCAGCCCTCCCTGCCCTGCAGTGGACAGCAGACCCCCAGGCGGCCCCTTGGCGCCCAGCGGTGGAGCCCAGGCCCCACTGCTGTCCCCTCTGTGGCCGAGTGGGAGATAGCCAGGCTGCACGATGGGCATCTGCTCAGCAGCCACGCGTCTGCAGAGAGCACGCGGGGGGGCGGGGGCTGGGGGCTGAAAGGAGCCTGGAGAGGCCGGGACACAGCCCTACCTGCCCAGGAGAGGAGGTCAGCAGGGCCCGGGCTTCCCGGGGGGCCTTGGCCTTGCGCCGCTGGGAGCACAGCAGCGACCCCGCAGCTGTGAGTAGGGGCAGCGGGGCGCACGGCCCCCATGAGTGCGTGTGGCCATGCGGCTGGACAGAGGGGAGCCCCAGAAGCGGGAAAGGACAATGGAGTCGGGGAAAGACGCTCCTCTTCTGCTTCGGGACGGCTCCCTGGGTCTGAGCCTCCCCGAGGCCAGGGGAGCCCCGCACAGCGCACTGTGGGCGCCCGGGCCCAGCCGTCCTCAGGGAGGAACAGGACTTTCTCTCCCCTCCCAGGCTATATTTAGAGGCTGAGCAGGAGGGGCCCTTGGGGAGTGGGCCCTCCGTCACTGCCGGCAGAAGGGGCTGCTTCTGGTGCCCCGCCTGCCCTCTCAGGGTCAAGGACCTGGCTGTGGGACGCCCCCGGCAGAGCCGGGTTCGAGTCCTGGCGGAGAAGGCCCGGAGGCCAGACGGGAGGAGCGACACCTCCGCAGCAGCAGCCGAGGCCCCTGCGAGTCTTCTGGGAAACTGCGGGGAGAAGGAGCTGTCCTTCCGGCACTTCACAGGCAGGAAGACTGAGGCTCAGAGGGCACTCAAGCCCAAGCCCGTGCTGGGTAGTGCTGTTGTTCCAACCCTCCCACAACGCCCGGCGCCTGGCCATCACCCGCAGGGACGTCCCGCGCCTTGCCACGGGGGCGTGGGCGTGCTGAGAACATGGAAGGGGGCCAGGGCCACTGCTGAGTGGTCAGAGACCCCCAGAAGGGCACGGGCTTGACAAAGCAGGCTCCGGGGTTGGGAGGGGGAACATCCCGTACAATAGGGGCTGAGGCAGTGGGGACCAGTGGGGAAACCGAGGCCCAGAGAGGGAATGACCTTCCAGAGGCCATGCGGGGGCAGGCGAGAGGCTCGGCACAGACACCCCCAGCCCGGCTCCTGCCCAGGCCCCGGAAGGGACGGCGTGGACCTCCGCGGGCCGCCTGCCCAGAAGGCCCCGCTCCGTGGGCAGACAGGGCACGGGGCCTGCAGTCTCCTGTCGGAGCTCGGCACCCTTCCAGACGGAAGGGTCGTGAGTGGGTGCCCCCGAGAGAGGGGCCTCCGGACAACGAAATCGGTGCGAGGCGGAGGGCCGGGGCTGTGGGGCGCGGGGTAGCAGGGACAGAGAGAGCCAGGCCCAGCAGAGGGACAGGGAAAGGGGCAGTGGCTGGGGGAGGCCGGAGGCGAGGGCCAGGCTGGGGCCAGGGTCGGGGCTCAGTGTGACAGCCTAGAGACCGGGCTCGTCGTGGTCCTGAGATGGCGGCTCAGTGTGCGGCAGGTAGGGGCTCCGTCCGTGGCCGAGATCAGAGTCGGCTTCGTTTGGGGTCAGGGCTCAGGCTCGGAGCCGAGAACCAGCGCGCGCTTGGCCGACAGCCCCCCTCACCGGCGGGGCCCCGGGGGTGTCCAGGGCGCACCCCGCCCCGCAGCCCTGCCCAGGCGCCCGGTGCCCCTAGCGAGTTGCTGGCCGGTGCGCGTGGGCCCTGGGGAGCTTCCAGGCAGTGTCTTCCAGAGAACCCGGGCTGTGCTGTTTACTATTTGTCTCTGATCATGACCGTGATGACGGCCTGGCGCAGACCCGTGGGAAACTGAAAAGCATGGGGAGTCCCCAAATCCTTGCACCGGCCCCCGGGGTGCCGCCTCCCGAGTTTGGGAGGCACGGTTTTCTCACAGCCCAGGAGGGACACGTGGGAGGCATCTTCCCCATCTCCCCCTCCCCCAGCGACCTCCTCCCCCATCTCTCACGCCACAGGACGGGCCCACAGCCCCCACGCCCACAGGAGGGCTCTCCCCGCCCCGTGTCCCCACACTCCCTGTCCCCCTGCACTGCATCCTCTGACCCTGTTAGGGGCCATCGGTCCCGAGCACAGGGCAGCCCGCCCCGAGGACCGTGAGCCGAGGCCTGGGCCCAAGGGCGCTGGGGCCGGCCGGGGGACTGGGCAGAGGGGCTGGGGCACAGGCCCGGCAGCGCCGACCCCGCCCAGCACCCTAGGCCTGCAGAGGCAGCGGCTCAGCTCGGCGACCTCGGGCGGGTGCTGACCTGTCTGAACCCAAGGGTGGAGGCGGCCACCCAGTCCGCCCAGCGTCCCCCAGGCCGGCCTGGGGTCTGAGCCCCAGCTGTGGAGGGCGCCTCTCCTGGGCCCATGCCCGCCCCCTACAGGCAGGACTAGGAGTCCTCGCGCCACGGGTGGAAGCTGCCAGAGAGGGCCAGCGGCCGGCGGGGCGGGCAGTGTCCGGCCTGCTCGCTTCCCTCAGTCCCTCCGTCACTCGTCACTCGGGGAGAGGAGGGTCGGCCCGGCGCCTGCAGGTGGGGGAGGGCGCACTGAGTCCAGGACGAGCTCACGCCGGCCCTCCTCCCTGCTTCTCCCCAAAGCCCTCTCCTTTCCCCTGAAAAAGCCAGAAATGTCCTTATTTGGAGACCAGCCCGCAGGGTGGGGCTGGGGGCTGTTAACCCTTCCTTTATAAATAAAAGGATAAATCTCAGCAAGTTAAACAGCTCAGCAGGAAGATAAACAGAGTGGGCAGCCCCAGCCCAGCCCCCACCCGCCCCCACCAACGTGTCTGGGCCCCCAGGCGTGGATGGCGGGAGCGCAGCGTTTATTTAACTGACACCTCCTCGCCCCCGCCGCCCTGGGACCTGGCTCCAGCTCTGGCCCCGGTGAGCCACTCGGCGGGGCCACCCGCACAACTAGGGATCTGGCCTCTAGGGGCTGGGGCAACAGGGGCACCCAAGCACTGGCTCTCGGCCCCCTCCCCGCCCCGGGAAAGGCCCCGAGCAAGGACCCCCATCCAGGGTGTCGACCTGGTGCCAGCGCTGGAGGAGGCGGGAACAGACGAGCAGCCGGAGGACAGGGCCAGGCTGCACAGGTCGGGTAAGCGTCCGGGTGGGGCCCCCGCGGCCAGGCTGCGAGCGGAACACTGGACTCTCTGGCACCGGCCCTGCGCCGGGCGCCGCTGGGCTCTGTGAATCATCCCGCGGCTCAGGACACGGGCGCAGCGGGGCGCGGCCATTTGCCCACGCTGCACGGAGAGTGAGAAGGGGGCCCCACCCCCTCGGCTGTGCCACAGCCATCACCTTTGTCTTCTAGGGCCTGGGGCCCGAGGACCTGCTCCGCAGGCGTTTGCACCTCCGGCTACGGAAACAGCCACAGCCCCAGGCCAGCGAGGGCCAGGGCCGGGGGACCAGACAGGGCAGGCATCGCGGGCAGGGCTTGCGCACCCCGGGGTGACCCCATCTCTTTCTCCCCAGGCCTCGGGCGAGCGTGGGCCAGCCGCCGCCGTCATGCCCTCTGCGTCCCCTGCGGGGCCCTCGACCTGGGCGTCCCCCAACGCCACCACGGCGGGGGCGCCAGCGGCCAACCTCAGCGCGCCCGAGAGGCCGCTGTTCCACCTGTTCGCCGTGCTGGACGAGGAGCTGCACGCCAGCTTCCCGGGCCTGTGGCTGGTCCTGATGGCCGTGCACGGGGTCATCTTCCTGGTGGGGCTGGCGCTGAACGGGCTGGCGCTGTACGTCTTCTGCTGCCGCACCCGGGCCACCACGCCGTCCATCCTGTACACCATCAACCTGGTGGTGACCGACCTGCTGGTGGGCCTGTCGCTGCCCACGCGCTTCGTGGTCTTCTACAGCACGCGGGGCTGCCTGCGCTGCGCCTTCCCGCACGTCTTCGGCTACTTCCTCAACATGCACTGCTCCATCCTCTTCCTCACCTGCATCTGCGTGGACCGCTACCTGGCCATCGTGCAGCCGGAGGGCTCCCGCCGCTGGCGCCAGCCGGCCTGCGCCCGGGCCGTGTGCGCCTCCGTGTGGCTGGCGGCCGGCGCCGTGACGCTGTCCGTGCTGGGCGTGACGGCCAGCGGCGGGCCCTGCTGCCACATCTTTGCGCTGACCGTGCTGGAGTTCCTGCTGCCGCTGCTGGTCATCAGTGTGTTCACGGGCCGCATCATGTGCGCGCTGTCACGGCCGGGGCTGCTGCGCCAGGGCCGCCAGCGCCGCATGCGGGCCATGCAGCTGCTGCTCACCGTGCTGGTCATCTTCCTGGTCTGCTTCACGCCCTTCCACGCCCGCCAGGTGGCCGTGGCACTGTGGCCCGATGGGCCACGCCACACCAGCCTCGTGGTCTACCACGTGGCCGTGACCCTCAGTAGCCTCAACAGCTGCATGGACCCCATCGTCTACTGCTTCGTCACCAGCGGCTTCCAGGCCACCGTCCGCGGCCTCTTCAGCCGGCGTGGGACAGAGCGCGAGCCCGCCGTTGGCGAAGTGGTCAGCCTGCGCAAGGGCTCCAGGGGCTCGGGCCACCAGCCAGCCCTCGGCACCGGCCCTCGCGCCCTCACGCAGGCCCTGGCTAATGGGCCCGAGGCATAGTTGGGAGGACCCGGCCAGGAGGCTGAGGTCAGGGCCGCGCTGAGCGCGCCAGGTCACGGCCGGCCCTGTCTGGCCGGCAAATTGGCTTCGCCCCGGTCAATTGGTGATGACTGCCCAGGGCACAGCGGGGCGATCCCAAGGCCACTGTGCTCTGGCCAATGAGCGATGTCTGCCGCGGGCTCCAGACGGGGCGCGGCGCCCTGAACGCTGATGATTCGCTACCCCCGGAGGACACGTTGGGCCTCTGAAAACTGAGAGGGGTAGCCCGGAGCTCCTTCTTGCCCAGGCCGCTCTGTCCCCAGAAGGGGACCCTCAGAAAAGGGAACAAAGATATTTTTTGCACACTGGGGATTCCAAGGAGAGTTTAAACATCCACCTGAAGAGGTCCTCTCCCCTTTCCTGTCCCCGCTTCTCCCTCCCGTCCCCTCAGAGAGAACATGCGTGGAAAGGAAACGTCGGGGGGCATGGCATCACGAGTGGCGTGAGGGGCTCGGGTTTGGGCAGGACCCCCTGCCGAGGCGTCCCTGATTTGCATGCTAAGACCACAGGCCACCCGGCGGGCGCCTTGCTCCGAGCCAGTCCTTGGATCTCTGGCTGGCACTTGAACCGGCCGCTACCCCACAGAGGAGAGGCCGCTTCCCCGCCACCCGCCATGCAGGGAGGGCACGCGGCAGGCACAGCACCGCGGCCGGGTGGGCCGGGTCCGAATCCGAGCCCAGCCCCATGCGCCCCAGGCACGCCCTGGGCCTGCCCTGTGGCGGCTGCTCAAACCTTCCCCAAGCCCCCTTTCCAGGAAGGCTCTCAAAGACCCTGCCTGCTGTCCAGGGGTGGCGGGGCTCATGGCCTCCCTGTAGGGATGAAGGCACCAGGAACAGGGACGCAGTCTCTCTGGCCACAGGTCGCCCTTCCCCTACACAGAGCCCTTCCCTCTCCCTGGGCAGCAGGGGCAGCGGGGGCTCGGGGCTCCAACAGCTGCCCTCCCTGGGCTCATCCTGGCTCTGCCTCCTCTGTCTTGGGTTTCTGGTTGCCTCCTCCGGCCTGGACTCCTGGACTGCCTCCGCTTGCCTTCTGGTCCCCAGGTCTGCAATCTCGCCGTCCAGCCGGGGCTCCTCAGGGACTGCAAGGGCTTCAGGGGAGGACACTCGGGCTGGGGAGCGGTCAGCCCCTCAGGCTCCAGCAGGGGGCTGCTGTCTCCCGGGTCTGGGGCCGGAGCTGGGGGCTGACCTCATACCCTTGAGAGCTCAGACTGATGGCCCCTCTGCAGGACCCTCACTCGTCAGACCTCTGTTTCCCCATCTCCATGCCGACCCTTGGCCTTGCCACCGGAGGGGGCGGGGGCTGGGCCCCCACGCTCCCACAGACGCTTGCACCTCCCCCTGAGCCTCAGGGGCCAGACCGGGACGCTCCCTGGTCCCCGAAGGGCCAGGGTGCGAGGTCTCTGCCTCCCCCTCCTCACAGCCTCCGTTCCAGACTTTCCGAACGCCAAGTGACGTGAGATGGCATGTGTATTTATATCTGATATAAACAGTCCCCTTGACAAGAAGCCTTCGTCCTAAATTAAACCTGTGTGTCCCCTTTGTGCTCTTGACTCAGCTGGCGGGCAGGGTGTCGGGGGGGCTCTGAGCCAGGTGGCGGCCTGTGAGGGACCCCCGCACTCACGGCCCTGCGGACAGTCGGGGGCTCCCAGGAACGGCTGTGGGGGCGGGTTCGAGGCTCTGCCATGGCTGACGGGGCCAGCTGCTCCAGGGCAGGGGGTGGAGGGTGCGGTGGCAGGTTTGTGGGCAGGCGGTGGGCACAGTCACGGGGCAGGGGAGCCGACCACTGGGACGGTGGGTCCTGGAGGGAGAGGGAGGAGGGGACAGGCCCGGGAGCTGCCGCCCGTTGGGGGTGGGGGACTGTGGCAGTACCTGTGGGCTTACAAGGTGGCCCCGAGTTGTCCTTTTCTCAGAATCTCCCCATGAGCCCAGGGCATCAGGATTCTCACCCTCATGTCGCAGACGGGGAAACTGAGGCACTGGACCTCCGGCTCCCCGTTGCTGCCTCACACACCGGGAGGTGTGGCGTGGGAGGGCGCTGGCGGGACGGGCTCATCACTCTCACTGTCTGGCACCCTCTGAGGCCGGAGGCATCTGGACGTAAATATTAGGGCGTGTTTAGATTAGGCTCCATTAATAGCAGGAAGTGTCGCGGTGGCGCCCGCATGCACGGCTCCTGCAGGCCTATGACGCCTGAGGCGGGAGCCAGGCGCCCGGCGAGGATGGATGTCCCATCCTGCCGTCCTGGTTTAGACTCCACACTGGCGATGCCTCCAGTCGTGTGAAACTCCCCCTCCGTGCCAGCCGCTGCCACGTCCTCACACCCTTGAGGGGTGGTTCCCACGCCTGAGGGTCCTGTGTTCCCGATTCACAGGGCAGGAAGTGGAGGCTCAGAGTGGTCCTGGGCCTGGCTGACCCAAGGCTCCCAAAGGCCACCTGCAAAGGGAGCTAGACTTCCAACCCAGACCTGCCAAGCCCAAGGCCAAGGCCACCCCCGTCCCTGGGCCCCTTAACGGAACCAGGGAAGCTGTGGGCAGGGGGGCGGGGACCCGTGGGCCAAGTGTCCGCAGAGGGGAGGTGCCCCTGGTGCAGGCGGGAGGGGAAGGGGAAGGAGGGGACAGGACAGGGCTGGGGAAATGCTCCCTGCAGCCCGGCCTAGGCCCCTGCTCTTTCCCTGCCCCCTCCCCAAGTCCCATAGGACCGCCTGTCCCTTAGCACCTCCCCTGCCTTGCAGTCTGTCCCACGTCCTCCGCTGGCAGCCCCTCCCCCATCCTGCTCTCGGGGCACCCTAGGGGTCCGTTCTGTTCTGTGCCTTGGTCTGCCCTGGGGACCCTCCCAGCTCCGCCATCTGTAAGGGGGAGCCCCGGTCCAGACGGCGGGAGCCCTGCCTGGCCCCCGCCAGGAGAGGCAGCAGAGCCTGGTGGGGCCTCAGCCGCACCCCTGCCCCACTCGGGGCCCCACTCTCCTCATCTGGAATCAGAGCGCAGAGCACAGGGCGTCCAGCCTGCCGGGGCCCTGCTGCTCTGCCTGCCCACCCGGCGGAACTGCACACGCGCCTCCCAGGGGGCCCAGCCAAGCCACTCTGGTTCGGACACCAGCCTGAGGCTCTGCCGCCCCTCCCCCTGCGGCCCCCAGCTTCCAGGGCAACAGCGTACGGACGAGGAGGCGGGGGTGTCCTGGGCAGAGAGGGGGCCTCACGGAGTGTGGGGTCCTCTGTCATATTCCAAGCCAGGGACGCCTTCCCGAGGTAGTTCCTGACAGAGCGGGGGCTCCTGAGGGGGTCCCAAGGGGGCAGCAGTGGGGCATGAACCTGGCGGGAGGGGCAGGCTGGGTGCACGGTGCCCTGCCCTGCGCTGAGCCATCGGGGCCCCTCCTGCGGCCCCAGGAAGACCTCAGCGCGCCCAGCGTTTCACAGGGCCTGGGACCCACAGCCCTGCACCCTGTGGGCCCCAGGTGTCCAGACTGTGCTGGTGGCCTCGGGACCCCTTCACGGAGGAGCCCTGGGACCCGAGGGTCTTCCTCCGGCCCACCCACCCCCATGAGGGCCCCCTCCCAGCGGCCTGCTGGGGGTGCTGAGAGTTGAGATCTAGTTCATGGGGGGAGGGGTCCGAACCCCACCCCTCCCCGTCCCCTCCAGGGCCAAACCCAGGGGGGAGGCTGGGTGCGGCTCCTACGACCCCAAGGCCCGAGGCGCACGGGGGTGCAGGGCGCCACTGCCCGGCCCAGGGCGGGCGCTGCAGGCCACGGGGTGTCCCATGCCCGCCAAGCCCCCAGCAACGCCAGCTGCTTGGAGCTTGAGGGTGTCACGTGCCATCAGTTCCTCTTCCCTCGGGGGAGGGGAGGGATTGACACCTTCTGCCTTGAGGGGGGGTTGGGAGAATTAAACAGTCACCATAAGGAAAAAAGAAGTTAAACGCTAGTCTGTGTGTGTGCAAGTACTGTTGTGTGTATACGTGCACTGTGCGTGGGGGTGTGTGCGCGTATGATTAGGTGCACGTGCACAGTGTGTGTGTATTAAACACGCATGGGCGTAGCAACGCACTTGGTGCTCAGCAGGCCGTGGTCAGTGATTATTAGCCTGAGATAACAGAAGAAGCGGGGCGCCCGCGGAAGGGCCGGCACATCCATTCACTTCCTCTCATTCATCCCGCAGCTCCCTTCCCCCTCCCTGTGCGAGGCGCAGTCGGAGGATCTGGGTCCCCACCGCACGTACACCGTCCCAATGGTTGAGGCCCCTCTCTCTCACAAGCGCCTGCGTTAAGCCCTGTCTCCGGGCTTCCCCGGGAACCTGCACACACCTGGCAGGGGCTGAGCTGAAGGCACATTCGAGGCTTGGTCCCGGATTGCCAGGTTCTCTGAGCTGCCAGTGACCTTGGGCAAGCCCCTCCCTGCTGATCCGCTAGAAGTGCCCGCAGTTGGACCAAGGTGTGTGGAGGCCTGCAGCCACCAGGTGGCGCTGCTGGCCTGGGAGAGGCAGGGCCCCTCCACCTGGCCTGCACCCCCTGACCCTCGCAGGGGTAGCCCTGGAGCCGGCAATCCTGGAAAGCTCCTTGGAGGATTGGAGGTGCTGCAGCTTCCCGGTCCACCTGGGAAGGAGAGGGAGGGGGGTCAGGGAAACCCAGGCCCCTGGCTCCAGGTCTGCCGCTCCCTGCCTGCCAGAGGGGAGCTGGGCCGCAGACAGGGGAGGTCAAACGGTGAGCCAGCCCCACCCCGTGGAACAACACCCGACTTGACGTCACATCGTTCGCCATCTCGTGAGCCCAGAGCGGGCCGGACGCCTGCCTCGGCTCACACCGCCCGGCGGCCAGCAGCGGGCAGCCGAGTGGCTCCCCGTGTGCGCAGGCAGGAGACGCGCCAGGGGGCTGGGATGTCCTGGCAGAAGCGCCCTGGGTTTGCAGCTGCAGCCCTGGCCCCTGCCCCGAGCCCAGGCAGTGAGGAAGCAGGAGACAGAGAGATGGTGGGCAGACGCCAGGGGACAACTGGACGGGGCGTGCGTGACTCCGGGGTCCCTGACCTCCTGTCAGGCAGAAGTGACAGGCCCTGCCTGTAGGGACAGAGGAGACCGTGTCCGGTAGATCCCAGCCAATGGCTGGGCTGTGACACCTCCCGTCTCCATCTTCCCACCCCCCACCCACGAGGCAGCCCTCACCCTCGCTCAGCTGCGGAGGGCGGCCTCGGGGGGTACCAGGCCAATGCCTGGCAGCTCAGCCCCGGGCCTGGACTCCTTCAGCAGCCAGTGGGACTGGCCTCTCCCCTACGTGCGCCCTCATGTGCCCCAGGGGGCGGGCAGTGTGGCCAAAAGGCCCTGAGACCCCCGCAAGGGGGCCCCTCCCAGAACCACGGCCAGGCCCGGTCCTCCCTCTGAGATACGCCTCTCCTTCTAACTTGCCCTGTCTTTCCTCCGTCCACCTGCCACAGGCCCGCCCTGCTTCCCAGAGCTGTTCTCTGTCTCCCTGGCCACCAGGTCCTTGCTGGACTGGAGAGATAGCAATAGTCCTAGAACCTTACTTCTTTTAATAATTTGTTTAAATTTTTAATTGATCGATTTGAGAGAGAGAGGAAGGGAGAGAGAGAGAAACATCGATTGGTTGTTCCATGTATTGAGGCGTTCGATGGTTGAGTCTTGCATGTGTCCTGGCCGGGGATCGAACCCGCAACCTTGGTGTACAGGGCGATGCTCCAACCAACTGGGCCACCTCGCCAGGGCTGATGAACTTTGATTCTTTAAACCAGAATCTTGAAATCCTCTCGCGGATCCCCTTGCACTGCAATGGCTCTAGAACCTCTGCCCCTCCCTCCTCCCCGACACCGTGGCCTCTGTCCCCAGCCCCCTAGGCCTCCCCCAGGGGTAGCCTCAGGCCTCGGCTTGCCACGGGCCCCCTCCAAGGGGACAAAAAGTGCAGGAGCAGCTTGAGGAAGGCAAGAGAGGAAGGTATGGGAGTCGTCAGTGCTCCAGAACCCCCAGGGCATGGCCCCGCAGCCTGGGAGGCGTTCTCAGCAGATGCTGCCAGAGCAGGGACAGCAGAGAAGGGAGGGGGCCAGCACCCCGCCCACCTCAAGAGTCCCACCTGAGCCTGGTGCCAGGCACACGGCTGGCCTTCCAGAAGGACCCGCACTTGTGGGACGGGGTTCCAACCCCAGGTCCAGTTGTGAGTTGCAGCTCTGGGCAGGTGAGTCCACCTGCCCGAGCTCACCAGCGTCAAGGCCTCACGGAAGGAATCTGGCTCCTCCGGCTGTTGTGATGGAAACGTGGGGGGGGCGGGGGGGCGGAAGGACAAGCGTTCCACCACCACTGGATGAGTGAGGACGGTCTCCACTGATCAGTCACTCAACACGCATTTACTGAGCACCTACTATGCTCCTTGGCATAGACTCCGAGGAAGCAGCAATGACTGAGGCCCAGAGCCCATCTCCAGGGCCCGCGGTGTGGGGAGGTCCTGGCAGAGACCCCGACCAGGGCTCAGGTGCCCTCCACAGGATCAGGGAAGGCTTTCCAGAGGAAGGGGCATTTGGCTGGGTTTTGAGGGGAGAGTAGGAGTTCACCTCTCAGAGAGAAGCCAGCGAGGGCGTGTCCGGCAGCAGGCACTGTGGGGGCAGAAGCCAAAGGGGTGGACGTGCAGGCCCAACCCTGGGAGCACAGGGGTTACAGGCCAGGCCGAAGGACCGCGGGCAGTCGCTTCCCCTCTCTGGGCCTCAGCCCCCTTGTGTCTACACTGAGGATGAAAACATCACCTTCCCAATGAGATAATGGCTGTGGAAAGTGCCGGCCAATGCTAATGCTCCCTATTTAATTTTCCATGTCCTCTGTGGGGGCCGAGGTTATTTCTGTCCACACTCGGCTATTTCTAGGCCCAGAGTTCGTCCTTTCCCACAGAGGACTCCGGCTGCCGGGCCGAGGTGGGAAGACGGGGCCGGGGCACGAGGAGCAGGACGCAGGGCATTGTCACCGGGGGTCCCCACCACCCTTCCCCACCCCGAGACCCTTCAGGGCCGTCCCTCAGGGCCGGCGGGAGGGGGGCAGGCTGCATGCGGCGGACCGACGGACCTCACCTCCAGCGGGTGGCGGGGGCCCCCAGGCCCCTGCAGGGGAGCTGGGGCCGGGCCTGCCACACCCCAACTCGTGACACCTGCCGGGGGGGTGTGGGGGGCACCCTCTGGGACTTCGGAAGCTCAGCGTTTGAGACTCTTCGGGCCCCAGGGCTTGGAGTCCTTGCCACCACTGGCTTGTGGTCCCTGCAGCCTCAGGCAGGAAGTCACCTGCCGGCAGGAAGTCACCTGCAGAATGTCTCCTTCCTGCTCAAGCCGCGTGGAGGGTCCTTCCCAGCCCAGTCCGGTGCTCAGGGGCCGGGCTGTCCCCAGGGGCGCAGAAGCCACCAGGGTAAGGCCGCAGTCCCGAGGGGCGGGCAGGCTTGAGCAGTGAGGGGTGTGGGACCCCCAAAGGGGAGTTCAAACTCCAGCTCCAACTCAGCGGCCCTGGGGTCCGGGCAGGTCCCCTCCCCTCTCTGATTCAGGATCTTTAAATTATCGTTCACAGCAGCCACAAGACGGAAACAGCTCACACACCCTCGCAAGGGAGAGACAGGCGAACCACCTCACGCTGGAAGATCCCTCAGCCGTGAAAAAGAAGGCACCGACAGCCCTGTGCGGCCTGGCTGGGCCTTGAGGAGGTCAGGCTGCAGGAGGGAGCCAGGCACAAACAAGGGCCATGGCGGTCTGGTTCCGCCCCTGTGAAACCTCCGGGACAGTCCGCAGCAAGAGTGGCCGGGGCTGGGGGTGGGGGGGGACTGCCTGCTGGGTACAGGCTCTCCTTTTGGAGGAAGGAAATGTTCTGGAACTAGGTAGAGGTGGTGGCCGCCTGACATTGTCCCGCTACCAAATGCCACTGAACCTTTTGCTTTAACATGGTTAGTTTTATGCTATGTGCCTTTCACCTCCATAAAAAAAGCCTATTATCTGAAAAACAGGCGGCAGCACGGAACAGGACTGGCGAAGCGGCCCGCCGCTCACACGCCCCGCAGTCCTCGGGGCACACCCAGCACCGCCTCCGGCCCAGCCCTGCGCTCCCCAGTGGCCGGGCCGTGCTGAGGGGGCCGTGAGTCAACGCGGGGAAGTGCCCTCAACGTGGCCTGCCCGGCCTGGCATCTCCACTGGCTCTGATGTTTCCTGGGAGAAGGTATCCTAGCGACCGGCCAGCAGCCTCCACCTACCTCCATGTCGCCTCCGCATACCTGCTCTTCCAGGAGGGGCCGCAGGGCCACAGGTTACCTGCGTCCAGAGGGCCTGGGGCAGCCTAGAGGGTGACAGCGTGGTGCCAGCCTAGGCCTCGTCCACCCACTTTGGTGGGCCACGCGGGGCTCCTGGTGACCGTCACCGCGGGTCCTGGGATTGGCCTGACCCCCTGCTCCGTGACGGCAGCTGGCCAGGGCGCCGGCCGGCGTCGGCCCCGCCTGTGGCCCCGACAGCCTGGCTGAGTCTCCTATGGCTGCCGTTATGCACCGTCACCCCAAACTTTGTGGTTTAAAGCAGCCCACGGTTGCTCTGACATTCCCAAGGGCAGGAGCCCTAAGATCCGGGGGTCAGTGCGGCAAGCTCCCCGGAGGCTCCCGGGCACAGCCCCTGCCGGGCCGCCCCAGCTCCACGCCCAGGACCACGCTGCTCCTCCGCTCCGTCCTGCCCCTGTTCCGGCCACCCCCCCCCCCCGTGTGAGGGGCACCCCCTGCCCGCCCTATCCTTCAGGAGGCAGGCCTGGGGCCTGGAGCCTGGCAGGCCTCAGGGACATGAGCCAGGTGCCCAAGGAGGGGCATCCTGGGCGCCTTCCCACCCCCACCCGGTGCCCTCAGCCAACCTTGGCAACAGCTCCTCCTCTTCCCAGGCCCTGGCGACGCCAGCCACTCAAATAAATTAATGTTCCCGTCTCCACTGACTCATGGATGAGAGTGCCACCGAGGTCCCTGCCAAAGGCCACCTGCCCCCAACCCACCCGGGAGCAGCCGTCGCCTGGCGGGAACACTGCCGAGGCCACCCTCTGCCCCACCAGGCTGCCTGTGTCCTTTCTGATGGCATCTCCATGCCCTGTGCCACCTGTGAGCTTGCGCAAGCCCCGTGCGGAGGCAGGGACCCTGCCTCACCAGACGGATGAGGAAGCTGAGGCTGGGGAGGGAGGAGCCGGGGGGAGGGGGCCAAGTCCCTTCCCAGGGCAAAGGCCCTCCACCCCCATCCCATGCCGCCTCCTCAGGAGGGGGCTGCAGCTCAGACTTCTAGCTGGGGACCCCTCAAGGACCAGCTGTGCCTGGCTCCTCGCCTTAGAACAGCCCAGAGGAGAGCAAGCCCCCGGCCCCCAGTCCCCCACGGTCCGGGACACTGATGCCACACAACGGATTTGGATGCTGCTCTGCTCTGTGCAGACGCTGCACTGAGCCCCGGGGTTGCTCCCTCTCTCGAGTGGGAGGAGTCAAACCTCTGCACAGGGCCCAGAGGGGTGGGTAAGGGATGGAGGCCCCCACTCCGCCCCGCAGCCAGTCAGCTCCCAAGGCGTGACTGAGGGCTGCAACCTGGGCTGGCTGCGCCCAGAGCTCACCCCGAGGTGGAGGTGGGAGAAAGGGCAGGCCACCCCGGGGTGCAGGCGCCAGGCCGTTCAGGATATTGTGCAGACCGATAACCGGATTTTTAAAAAACGTACATGAAAATTTATTTGGGGTACGCTCTCATTTTTAATAAGTGTTTAAAACCCACAACAGCACCCTACATCTGTGGCTGACAGGGCTATTTTCAGCAGAGGTTTTGTAGGATCGCCTTGTAAAGGGGGTCCAGCACGAGGTGGGGGAAAGACGGTTGGACATCGGGCAGCGAGCGCACAGCTGCCGTGTAACAGAGCCGCACGCCTGAAAGCCACAGAACGTCATTAACCAAAGACACCTCAGTACGTGTAATTTAAAAACTTTCATGGCGGGGGGGGGGGAAGGCGGAGACAAATGTATTTGAAAAAATAAATTAATTGAAAAAAGATTAGATGTTTTAAGTGAAAGAGGGCAATAAATAATAACAAAATTAAAAAAAAAAACTTTCAAAAGCTTCTGATTCGCACGCAGAGGAGGGGGGACTCGGACAGGAGAGGGCAGGGAGGGGGTCTCCCTCCTCACCCCGCTGAGACTGAGGTCGCAGCATCGTTCCCAGGAAGGACGGTGGACAAACCCGGAAGAGGGAGAGTGAAAGGTTCCCTCAGCCTCACCATTGTTTACCAGATCTCAGGGGCTCTTTTGTCTTCGCTGCCCACCCCTCAGCAGGGGAGCATGGGAGCAGGGCGTTCCCTAGTTAAGAGAGTAAACAGGTGTGCGGACACGTGGGCCCCAGGCCAGGCCCCCATCCCCCCAGGACCCCGGGCGCAATGCTTGGGGATGCCTACGTTGGGCTCAGCATTGCTCTCTTTTGGAAAACTAGAAGTATGCTCGGAGCAGCACAGAGGCCACCCGACACCCCCGTGCTATCCCGTGACATCCGAGGGCAGTGGCAGGCGGGAGCCCCAGGCAAAGGAGCTGGCCACCGACGCAGCGGTGAGGCCGGACCCGGCTGCCATTTCCCATCCCCTCGGGCTTCCTCCGCCGTGTGCTGCTGGGGCAAGGGCGCCCCCTCTGGGCCCAGCTCGCCCCCTGCAGAACGAGAGGGGCAGCCACCTGCAGCAGGGGCCCAGGCCCTCCCTCATCTCACTGGGTTTGCCAGTGGGGGCGGGGGGCGGGGCCGGAGGGGGCGGCCGCCCGCCCGAGCGCAGGTGCACGTGAGCACTTGCGCAACGTGCTTTCTGGTTTCCCCAAACCGTGTCTCCAGCCTCCCTTCCCCTCCCTCTCACCCGTGTCCTGGCCCAGGCGTGTGCATCAGGGCAGGGGGTGGGGGAAGGGGAATTTGCGGGTCAGACTGGGCCAGTGTCAGGAACGCCCGCAAGACACTGAGAGAGGGGAAAGGGCCCAGGTTTGAGCGGGAACGGGTAGGGTCATCCCTGTGTCCAGATCCTTGCCAGCAGGAGGTTAAACACGGGGTGAGGGGACAAGCCGGGAAGCACAGCTGACCCTGCCCCTCCAGGCGCCGGGCAGGGTGCAGCCAGCGGGTGCCCCCAGGAGAGGACCACCGCAGAGATACCCAGCCTCCGAGAAGGCCCGGGCCTGGGTTACCTGCTGAGCCCGGGTGCACACTGGGTCCCAATGCCCCTCGCACACTGAGCCACCATCCCAGCCATACACTGAGCCATGACCCTGGTCTTGCTCTGAGCCCTGAACCTGCTCACAGATCCAATTGACCAGAACCAGTCATGTGGTCCCGGCCCAGGATCGCGGGAGGTCTGAGGGGGAACTGGGATTCTTTTAGGCCTAAAAGGGGGGCAACTGGGTCTCTCCTGAGTGGCCCAGCCACGGCCAAGCTGGCGAGCCTGAGGGCCTGCGTCTACGCAGACGTGGTGCCTTTTCCAATTTGTGGGGAGGCGGGCCCTGACCCAGCCTCCCAAACACCCATGACCCAACTTGGGCCTCCCCGCCAGGAATCACTGTAAATACCATTCATCATCAAACTGAATCAATTGGCTCTGGCCTCTGGCAGGATGTCCACACTGAATTCTCACCATTTTTGTTCAACAGCACCCAGTATCCCATTTGATAAGCAGGGACACTGGACCTCAGAGAAGTGAGGTGACTCGCCCACGGGCACACAGCACATTGCGGTGGAGCAGAGTTTACACCCAGGACTAGGGGGCCCAAGAGCAGCCTTCCTCCTGCTCCATCGGCAGGTCCGCTTCATGCAGCCTGTTTTCAGGGGCCCGCGGCTCCCGAGGGTCCGGCGTGGAGGCTTTAAAGATGACTGAGGACGCTCCCGCCATCAGCGCTAGGCAGGCCCCGTCCTGTTTCTGCCACCCATGAGCGGGGTGAAGGTGGGCAACTTACCTAACCTCTCTGAGCTGCTGTTTCCTAGCCTGTAATGGGCTGTTAAAATCTATTTCTTGCATAAATAAGGGATTGTTTTTTTTAATGCTCTGAACAAAAGCTGCTACATAGGACACCCTTAAAAAGTGTTTGTCTAACATGGGAAACCAGCAGTGTTACAGGGTCAAAGCAAGGTGACCCAGGGGCGGGTCCAGGTGCTGTGACAGCATCCCGGGTGAGGGGAGCCCTGCAGCCCCAGCACGTCCGGGTCCCTTGCTGTCGGACAGGTCAGCAGGGACTATGGGGAGGGACTCCCTCTTCCCACCCGCCGTATCTGACTGAGTGCTGCCCTCCACGCCAGGAATCACGAGTTGTCATTTCTGCTCTGTGCTGGCCTGCCTGGGTCCCAGCACAGCGTGCCACCCACCTGCCATCCCCTGGGCACTTCCACCCAGGCCCGTGGGCGTGAACACCAGCCAGCAATACCGCCCACCCACCCCCGCCCGCTTCCATGAGTTCTGGTACTGAGGACAGGAGCAGGCGCCAGCTCAGAGCCCACCCCTTGCCCCTCATCCTGTCCCCAGTCCCCCTCGCTTCATCCCCATACCCCATCATGCCCCCCGGGGTCCTTGGCCACAGAGCCCCTGAGTGTGGACCCAAACCCCACAGCTTGAAGGCTGAGCTAGTCTAGTTCTGCAGAGGACCGGCCAGGTAGGCCGGTGGGCACCGTTTGCCCAGGTACAACTGGGGGAAATGAGGCTCCGAGGGTGACATGGGTGTCCCCAGCCACAGAAAAACAGAAGGAAAGTTCCTTCCCCTTCCTTAAATTTCTGCCCATGCCACCAACGACGCAGCTGCAGCTGAGCTTCCGAAGGCTTGGCAGGAACCCCAATCCCATCCCCTGGTGGACGCTGTTTATGCAGGTTGAGCAAACACTGCTCCCACGGAGGGTGGATTCGCCTCCTCCAAGGTCCCCAAAGGACCAGCCTGCCCACAGATGGCTCAGGGTAAGGGAATGGAAAACAGACTACAACCTGATGTATTTGAAATTGGAAGTAAAGAACCCAGTCCCCAGGGGTTGGACGGGAGGGCGACGACAGTGGGGAAGGCGGGGGTGGACAGAGCAGGAGGTATGGGCAGGAATCCTGGAACTTGAGGTGAGACAGCAAGTCCTGGGGAAGGGTCCCCATCCCGCCATCCTGCTCCCCTCCAGCCCACAGCCACCCAGGTGGGGACCTAGAATCGGCCCCTCCCCACGACCACCGCCTGTGAGAAGGTGGGGCTAAGCAAATGATGCTCCCCCCTACATTTCCCCCAATTTAATTCTCGACGAGCAGATAAAAGAGTAAGGCACACGGAAGGGCCAATGCCGCCCCTGTTCCTGAGTCTGCGGATACTGGCGGGGGTGCTCGGGTGTAGCGGAACAGCTGAGCACTCCCTCCAGCGGACTACTTCTCAGCCCCCCGCCGACGGCGGACTTGGGACGCCCAGCACCCCTAGGCGCCCAGTGACTCAGCGCCGCCTGCAGGCAACGATCCTTGCCTGGGCATGCGCAGAGGGCGCACCGCCTGCGGGCTGGGCTCCTGAGGCTAGGCATGCGCAGAGGGCGCACCGCCTGAGGGCGGGGCTCCTGGGCTGAGCATGCGCAAGGGACCAGCACCCGGGAGAGCGCCCTCCACGTGCGAGAAGCGCCCCGACCGAGGGGAGACCGCGCCCCCGACCGTGTACACACCAGCCCCCAAGGTTAACCTGTCAGATGCCTGGGAGTTCTTGCCCCCTTCACGCAGACACCCACTTCCCCCCTTTCCTGCCCCCACCCCCGGTGCTGTTCAATCTCACAGCCTCACCCTTGCTCCCTCCTAGCGCTCTCCCAGGCCCCAGGCCCCGGTCCCCAGGCCGATCTTTTAGGGCAAAACACTTCCCCTCCCCCCACCACCCGCGTTTAGGTTCCCTTCCCCGGTCTGCCAATGCTCTGGACTGAGAAGACCGCACCCCAGCCTAGCCCAGGAGGCCTGCCCAGGCCCTGCCGGCCCAGCCTCCACTCAGAGCGGCCCAGCCGTGGAGCCCCCGCCGCAAGACATTTGCACGATCTCAGCCGCTTCCTACACTCCAGTTTTCACAGCCCCGTCCTTCGCCCCGATAGCTCTGCTGTTTGCCTTCCGAATGCCAGCCACGCATCTCTCCAAAGGACTGAAAGCCACAATTTGGCATTTACTATCCATTGAAGTGACTAGTGTCTGTCCTCAGACTGTGAGCTCCAGTAGGGCAAGGCTTTGTCTCTTTTGTTCCCAGCTAAATCCCCAGCGCCTAGTGTTGCACGTGGGTGCTCAAGAAATATTTGGGGGATGGGGAAGAGAGATGGACGCTCCAAGGCTGGGCATTGTGGGGTGGCTGGAAGACTAAATATAATACGTACTGTGAAGGAAGGTCAACAAGCAGCATGAGTCAGTTAACGCCCAGAACAGGGAGACCTTCTGTCCTGGGGGCAGAGTTCAGCTCAGGTGAGATGAGTCCACACTCCAGAAATGAAGTTCCGGGGCCAGGAACTTACACGACACAGCCACAGATAGGTCTCAGGGGGGACCTCCATGTGCACACAGGAGTTCATCAAATTCCCACTCTGGCCAACGAGAGAGCAGTCCCAATGTCCCTACTTCACAGAGGAGCCACGTGAGGGTCAGGGAGGTGACACACCTCACTCGAGCCATGACGCTAGATGGGCTCCTGACCCAATGGGCTCTTACCCCGAGTCCTGGAGGAGGGGCCCGGGTGGGGGGGCACTGGCCTGCTAGTCTGCGTGCATGCTCCCTGCTCCCCAAGAGCCCTGGAGGTCTGTGGGGACAACCCCGGTGTACCCCTAGACCCAGGTGCCATGGGGGGCCCCTCACGCTGGGTGCTGACCCCTTCTGTCCCCGAGGCCCTCGCCGACTGCTGCCGCTGGGGGCCGCCCTGGCTGAGCGCCCACCAGCGTGTGAAGTGCTTCCCGAGGGAGTCCCCGGGGAAGCCCCGGCAGCTGCCTGCTGCGGGGCCGCCAGGAGGAGGCCTTCCTTCCGGCCTCCTCCGCAGGGCCTCAGGGTCAGGCCTCGGGTCACCCTCCAGCTGGGACAGGAAGCCTCCCATTAGTCTGGAGTCTGGGGTGGCCAGGGCCGGGAGGCTGACCCTGAGGGCTGGGGACACCAGCTGTCTGGGTTGACAGATTTGGGCAGTTCGGCAGCTCTGCGACCGACCGTGCACTGGATGCTCGACAGAGCCCAGACTCAGCGCTGCTTTCTGCACAATCCGGGGCCGGTCCTCTGAGTGAGCCCACCCTGTGCACCCCAACCTGGCTGCGTCTGAGCGGGGAGCGCGGGGCGCACTGCAGCTCTCCCCGGGACGGCGGCCCCCCCCCAGCCTCCACCACCCACCGTGCGCACCTGTGCCGGCTCACGTGGCCCCTGAGCACCTGAAGTGCAGCTGATCCAAGCTGATGTGCATTGTGAGCGTGACGCACCTGCCAGTTTCGAAGACCTAACCTGAGGGGAAAAAAAAGTAAAAATATCTCAATAATTTTTATATTAATGGCATGTCGAACTAGAATTCTGGATTGATGTGGTTAAATAAAATATATTATTGAAATCAATTGCACCAATTTTTTGTCCTTTTTTAATATGACTAAAGTTTTGTGTGTGGCTGGCCTTCGGTTCCTACTGCAGAGCACACTGTGCACACCGCCCTCAGAGGGAGCGTTTCGGAGCAAGCGGGGTCTGTCCGTCCTCTGCTTCCAGCCCACGGCGGCGCCCGCAGCCCTCGGAGGAAGTCCCTCACACCCGCACTGGAATTTGGTTGTGACTCAGTGTCAACTCTCACCGCTAAGCCCACCTTCCATCTGTCCCAAATGTCTGTGTCCCTTCCCGCCCCCGGGCCCTTGTGTGAGCCGTCCCTCTGCTGGAAATGCCCTGCCCTAACCCCTGCTTCTCCCTTCGTCTGTGCCACCTCCTCCTGGACACACCTGGGTACACCTCCTCCGTTCACTCCGCAGCAGTGAACCCCGCTGGCTGGGGCCCGCAGAGCTGGGTCCGTGAGTCGTGCTGGGTGACTTCCCTCCAAGCTTCAGCCTGCTCATCTGTAGCCCGGGAGCTAGGAAGGGGGCCTATGGCATCTAAGGTGCGGTCACAGAGAGAGAGCGTGCTCACGCACCGGCACGGGGCTGCGCACGCCGTCGGTGCCCAGAACCTTTGGTTGGAGCCCGGAAGCGTGGAAGGTCACAGAGGCTGCCACGCTCCCGAACAGAGCCAGTGAATTTCAAAGATGTTTCCAGAGCCCAAGTCCAAGCAGAGCTCAAACGTGACACAGCACGACCTCCCGGCCGCCCAGGGGTCCTCTTCACTTAGGGCGGGGCTCCTGGGCCACAGCTGGCCAGCCACCTGTTTGCGTGCACACTGGAACTAACAATGGTTGGAAGAAGGTCTGTGGAAGGCTAACATTTCCTAACACATGATGAGTGCATGCAATTCCACCTTCAGTGTCTGTGAATAAAGCGTATTCTGAAATACGGCCAGGCCTGTCCCTTTACCTACTGTTGAGGGCCGCCTACAGAACCGGCCCATTTAACAGATGAGCATGACCCTCCATGAGGAAAATATTCACTCTCTGGCCCTTTCAAGAGTTTGTTGACTCCTGCCCTAGCTGGCCTGCACAGCCTTCTGGGTAGGTGCTATTAGCCAATGGGGAGACTGAGGCACAGAGGGGCTGTCAGTCGCCAAAGGGCCTGCAGCGACTGTGCTCCTCGCCATTGGGCACACAGTGCGCCTCACCCCAGGGTCTCAGAGGTACGCGGCAGCCCTGCCTTTCCCAGCTGCACAATCCCAGGTCTTGGCAGTTGTTTCTTGTTTTGAGAGGGTGTGACGCGCTTTTACATATTCATGTGATCACCCACACTTACCAGAGGCCCGCATCAGCCAGGCGTGTGCTCGGTGCTTCAAAGGCACAAGTGATCTCTACAGCCCCCCCGGGTGAGTTAGCTCGGGGCAGCCGCGATGGGGGCCGACGGTGGCCCCCGAGTCCCGGAGGCCGAAGTCTGAGGTTCAAGGTCCGGACGGAAGCTGGGCTGGCTCCTCCTGGGGCCCCCTGGTGAGGGACAGTCTGTCCCAGGCCCCGTCCTTGGCCTGCAGACGGCTGTCCGCCTGGTCACACAGCGCTCTCCCTGCGTCCCCGTGCCCAGGTGTCCCCCGCTCATGAGGACACCGGTCAGATGGGGGCAGGGCCACCCTAGTGGGGCTTCCCCTGGATCACCTCTGCACAGGCGCCTTCTCCAAGGGAGGTCCCACCCTGGGGGCCTGGGGCCTAGGACCCACCTATAGATATTTGGAGGACACGGTTCAACCTGTGACACCCCAGAAGGGAAGACACCATTTCACAGAGAAAGGTGGCCCAGTGGCCAAGAAGTGGGCCAGGACCCTGCTGGGCACAAGGACCGCGGGGTCACCTGAGGGGAGGAGGCCTGGGGAAGGCGGCTCCCAGCCTGTGGGTGAATCAAGTTCACCAGGGCAGATGTCAGTCAAATTTCAAAATCCGGCCCTTGCAACAGCTTCCTCCTCCTCGGCTAATTGGCCGTGGGCGCCCAGGGTTATCGCTGTTTCTTCTGCAGGTCCCGGTGACAGTTCCCACAGATGGGCGTGGGTCCTGCCCTGCCTGGGGAGCAGCCTTGGCACCTTCCCTCGCGGCCGCCCCACCCCCGGGGTCAGGGTGCTGTCTTCCGGCCGTGACCCTCAGGGTGCCCACCCGTAAAACGGGCCGTGCTGAGGACTGAGTGGGAGCCTGCACAGCCCCTGCAACCAGAAACCCCCCAGTCGGCACCCCACGGAGCTGTGTGTGTGGGCGCGAGGGACCGGAAACCCGACAGGGGACAGCTGCGTCTCTCCCCCTTAGAAAGCCCTGCGGGGGCTGACCCGCTGCTGGAGCGCGGGCTGGAGACCGGCAGAGGAAGGCAGAGCCTCCCCCGCCGCTGCCCCTCAGGCGTTTCCCTCTGAGGCCGCTGTGGAGTCACCCCTGGGAGCCTCCCCAGCGAGCCTCCTCAGCAGGTGTATTTGGAGCCAGTCCAAGGCTGGCGGCGTGCCGGCTCCCACCTCTCGGCAGTGGCGGTGGCGGGCTAAGCCCTGTGAGCAAGGTTGTGTTCTGGTTTAGTTCAGACGAAGTGGAGCGCGAGGGCAGAGCGGGCAGCAAGCTGGCAGAAGGGGCGGCTGGGAACGGGAGTGTGGCCGGCCACGGGCAGTGGCCCTCCTCGTGCTGTTGGGGAGCCCCCCGCAGCCCTCGCCCCACCCGCCCACCGGGCCCCCGCCCTCCCGGGGCGCGGCCTGGCTTTGAGCAGGTCCCAGGCCTCCGTACTTTTTGTGCCTGCTGTTCCTTCTGCTGAAACTGTCCCCATCTCGTCTGCTACTAGAGTCCCTCCCCTCCTGCCCGCCTGACTCACCCCAGGAGGCCCCCCGGACCCCCTTGTTGGAACACAAACAACGTCAAGCCCTGGCTGTGCCTTGCCTGTGCCCCTCCATGCCAGATTGTTTTAGGGATGAGAAACTGAGGCACAGAGCGCCAAGTCACGCGAGAGTGGTGGCAGAGAACCCACGCGAACGAAGCCAAGCCCTGGGTCCTCCCTCCTTGAGGTTTCCGGCTCTGGGAGCCCCGCTTCTTTGATCACAAGGGGGGCAGTGTGGCCCATGGGAGTGAGATTTTTGTCAACGGCAGGGCCCACGCTGTGCCATGTGGGCCAGGCCCTGGCAGACCACGGGGCTAAGCCACGGGGCCTCAGCTCCTCCTCTGGGCAGCGGGCTGGCAGCAGCCGCCTCGAGGTGCAGCTGGGAGTGATATAGGGAGCGGTGGGACCTTAGGTGGAGCTCGGGGCAGGCTGTTTTCTTCTTGGCTCTCTGCCCCTCTCCTGCGTGCAACAGTGAGGACCAGCCACGCGCTGTGCAAAATCCTGCTCTGCCCAAAAGAGCTCAGAGTCGGACACGGGTCGTGCTTGGACACCTGCGTCCTGGTCACCGAGGGTGGCATGCCGCGGGGACCCGGGCCCAACACTCACATTCCCCCATCAGCTTCAAGGAGCTTGAGCAGCTTTTGGAAGGCACTCATGCCTCGCCTAGGGCTGAAGGGTGTGCGTGTCGTCCCGGCCCTCTGCATCCCGGGGGCCTGCATCGAAGGCACCCACGTGAGCCATCCTTACAGCCCTCCCGCCAGGCCTGCGGCCGGCCGCGTGCGTCCCAGCCTGCAGACGGGGAACTGGGGCTCAGCCAGGCGCAGGCCAGCAGCCCAGGCTGTGGGCATATCCACGGCACCTCCCGCCCACTCTTGGCAGAGCCTGGAGACGGGCCACCGTGTCCTTGAGGGATCTCGAAGGACAAGCAGAGGCCCCATTCAGGTGACTCCAGGGCACTCGTCTGACTCCAGAGCTGGTGACGATCCCACTGGGACAAGGAGGACCCCCCTGAGGCTCCGTGGAGCCATCTGAGTGGCCAGCGCCTCACTCATTAGTCCCCCAGTGGCCCACGGGTGGACAATATCAGGGTCCCCGTTGTACAGGTCAGCAGGCACAGGCAGCGGGACTCAGCGTCCCACAGCAATGAGTGTTGGAGCCAGGGTTCCAAGTGGCAAAAGGAGGGGGTGGTTGGATGCCTGCTCCTGGGGGGCAGGCCAGCACCCCAAAAGGAGGTGCCCCTGAACACTCCCCGGGCCCCTAGGTGCAGGTGAATGGAACATGGGCCAGCGGGCGGACACTCTGCAGCGTTCATGGGGGGAGAATGAATGGGGGGGCGACCCCAGCTCATGGGGACCCCCCCTCGGCGCCCAGGCGGCAGCACTAAGGAGGGGTCTCAGTCAGGACCTGGACGGTTCCTCATTTTCTGAAGCTGCGTGAACCCTCGGGCCCAGGGCCGACTCTCAGTAGAGGGCGCCTTCGAAAGCACATGCCCCAGGAAACAGGCAGGAGATAGGAGCGAAGCGGAGGCCCATGCCAGCTCTCCCGCAGGCCCGAGGACATCGGCACGGGAGCGAGGCGGGCGCGGGCGCAGGCATCCGTGCGTGTGGTGGGAGGCGTGGGGGTGCTTCCAGGGGGGCGTGGATCTGTGGGCATGTTAGGTGAGTGTGCATGGCAGCCGATACGGTGTGCACGGGTGTGTGAGTGTGTTCACCCGCAAGTCTGAGGGCAGAGTGTGGGCGTGGGGACACAAATCTCCGTCTCGTGCCCAAGGGGGCCCCCGTTTGATGGGCCACAAGTCTCCCTCTGGTGGCATCAGAGACTTGAATGCTCGCAGCCATCCCTGCAAGGGCCATGTGAGATTACATGGGGGGAAACCGAGGCACGGAGCTAGCAGAGGGCCATGGGACTTGAACACCTGCTTCTGACTCCAGCCTGTGCCCTTTGACCCTGCCCTGCAACTAGGGGGCTGAGGCCGGTAGGGCCAGGTGCCAGGCCTCTCCACTCGGGGCACCCCTCCAAAGACCGCTTGCCGGGCTTCCGTACGAGGTGTTCATTGCTTAAAGTTGCACATACAGAGACGGAGGCCCCAGCAGGCAACGTGCCCCGTCCCGTCACCGATGGGCCGGTCTGTGTCTGGAGCAAGGCTCCCCACGGCACGCCTGCCTCAGCGCAGGACGCCCCAGACACTTGCACCCACCCCCGAGGCCGGCGGGCTGGAGGTTTCACTCCACTCAAAGCAGCTGCTCTCCGGAGACTAAGGAGGGTACCCCAAGTACCCACACCCACTGTGACCACGGCACTCTCAGTGTCCCCGCTCACAGAGAGAGCCAGTGGGGAAGGCGGCAGGAGCCATCTCCCCAGGCTCGTGGGGCGCGGGCAAGGCCAAACCAACCCAGCAGGTTGGGCTGGAACTGGGTGGCCCTCGCTCCATCCCAGCACCCCACCCCTGCAGGAGGTGGGTGACCTTGTTCCTGGCCCTGAGGACAGCCTGGGGTAATAGAGAGAGGGTTCGGAGCTCTGCTGTCACCTGCAGTGGGGCCCGGCCACCATGCCACTCTCAGCCTCGGCTCTGGGTCCGGCTCTGGAGATCAGAATGCAGTCAGAGTGTCAGGCGAGCGAGGGCGGCCGGGGCTCGGCACCCGGCGAAGGCTCGATCTTCGCCGCCGGCCACTGTGAACTCAGGCTCACGGGACACTTCGTCTAGGAGACGCGGAGCAGGAGCGGGGGCCGCGGGCCAGGGCACGTGGGGGGCCTGGGAGAGTGCTAGGGCTGACCCGCAGCATCCCGATCGCCCAGCGGCCTCTGCATCACAATACAATGCCCCTCTGTCTGGCCCTCTGCGCAGCACCTGCTTCCTTTTATTTTCTCTTAAAGGTCTTATTTACTTATTTTTAGAGAGAGGGGAAAGAGAGGGAGAGAGACATTGATCAGTCACCTCCCAGATGTGCCCCAACCAGGGACCTGGCCCGCAACCCAGCCACGGGCCCTGACTGGGAATCGAACCGGCGACCTTTTGGCTAGTGGGACGATGCCCAACGCCCTGAGCCACGCCAGCCGGGGCTCAGCTCCCCTCCCCGATGGTCGTGACAGCCCTCGGGGTTTGGAGCTCCAGCTCTGGGCCAGCCTGTTTGGAGAGCAGCCCTGGCTCTGCCCGACGCTGGGCCACTGTGGATGCCTCACTGGGCGGCTCGGGGTCCTCGCGTGAGTGAAGGGAGCCATGCGGCACCTGGCTCAACGAAACGGGCTCTCGAGGGTCGAGGGAGCTGTTGGGGCTGCGCGGCCCCGGGCCGAGGCGCCCGAACCCTGCCTGCACTGCCGGCCACGCCTGCTGCTGGGCCTCAGCCTCCCGCCTCGGCCTGTCGGGGAGGCAGCCCAGCCGTCAGCCCCAGGGCCCTGGCTCAGGCCGGTGGCTGCCCTCGGGGTTGGGGGGGCAGGGCGGCGGGGACACCTGGGCCAGGCTGTGGGCGAGTCCTGAGGGTCTGGTGGCCCGGGCCGGGGGCCAGGCGCAGGAGAACACACCTGGTTCCTTCACGTTTGGAAAAGATGACCCCTGGGCTCTGTGGAGGCGGGTGTGAAGCGGGCCAGGCCCAAGGCCACAGCCGAGGTCTGGCGGAGGCTGGAGGCCTGGGCCTGGCAGGCCAGGGGGCCCCGCTCAGGCCTGCACACTTCCTCACCGGGGGCAGAGCAGCGGCCAGGAGGCCCTTAGGCCAAGGCCGGAATGCTTGAGGCGGGCGGTGGGCCCTCGAGGCTGTGAGGACCCGGCTACCTGGTCAAGCACCCCGAAACGGCGCCTCGCTGGAAGCCCCACAGCCGAGGCCCACGTGTGTCGCGGGCCCCTAGTGTGTGTCCCTTGTGGACAGGGGTCCTCTTGGGGCAGTCCACACCCGTGCTGCCCTGGGCGCCGCCTGCCCGCCCCTTCCCGACAGCCAGCTTGTCTGTGCCGCCCACTCTCATTCCTTCCCACTGTCTGCTGTGTTCAGTGCACCCAGGGGAGCGCCTCGGGGGCAGGGAGCACCCACCCCAGCAGCCTCCCTGTCGCCCAAGCCGGCCTGGCAGGGGCTGCCTCTGAGCCCATGGCAAGTGTGGCTTTCTGCCCAAAGACGTTACCTGACAGGCTCTGACGGCCGCCCCCGGTTTGCCCACCGCCACCCACAGCCCCTGACGCCGGATGCGCTCACCTCGGCAGCTAGAGCCCCCCGCTCTGACCTGAGCGGCCTCGGAGCCTTTGCTCCAGCAGTGCCCTCCGCCAGGAACACCCTCCCGCCCACCCAGCCAAGGGACCGGCCTCCAGAACCTTCCCCAGGAAGCCTTGAGCCCCCAGGTAGACATTCATCCCTGGGTGGGAATTTGTCCCTGGTCCTTTCTGGGTCTTGGAGCATCTTGTACAATGGAGACTTGGCAGAGCCACCGGGAGCCAGGAGTCCCTTCTGGGTTGAGACAGCCGTAAGCTTGACCCTGAAACACCCGGAACAGCACCTAGCGCGGAGTCACAACTCCCCAACGAGAGAGAGAGAGAGAGAGAGAGAGAGAGAGAGAGAGAGAGAGAGAGAGAGAGAGGTGTGACCTGTGCAGAGCAAGGAGCTCTGGGCCCCCCCCCCCACCATCTGAGCGAGCCCCAGCCCCTGCTGATTTCTGCTGTCCAAGTCCTGATGCCACTCAGAGACGTGTCCCTGTCCTCATCACAGGCTGAGACCCATTCCACCCTGCGCTCTGAACCCCAGTGACACGCCAAACCCTGACCCCAGGCACAGGCTGGACTCTGGCTTTGCAGCTGGGCTGGGGCGTGGCGCAGTCTCACCCTGAGCCCCGATGGGCGCCTGCATTTGGAGACCTGCCCTCGTCGGCCATTCAGCCCTGGCATCCTGGCTGTACCTTAAGCCCTGATCCTACCGGCAGCTCGTCACCGGCTCTAGTTTTCCCACCTGAACCCTGAACCCTGTTGGCTGAGTCATGGCCCCTCGGCAGCTGCCCCGGCGCTTCCTCGGCAGGCGCTGGAACACGGGGTCTCAGCCCAGGTCCACCCGGGCCCCCAGCGCGGAGCCCCAGTCCGAGGAGGGCCAGGGCGTGGCTTCCCAGGACAGCAAATTAAGGGCTGCTGAGCCTCCGCTTTTCTCTTGCTGCCGGGAGCCTCCTCCCTGCCCAGCGTCCTGGAGCGGCATCAGCTCGGTCCCTGTCTTGCTCTCTCCCCGCTCCCAGCGTGCTGTCGCTGCCCAGGGCACCCCGGGAAGCGGCCCTGCACTCAGAGCCCCTGGAACAGAGGAGCTCAGCAAACACCACAGAACCCGAGCCTGCTGGCACCTCCACCTCCTCGGGCACCGGCTCAGCCCTCTGCAGCCTGCGTCCTTAGCTCTGCGCTGCAGTCAGCCCCACAGCTTCTCCAGAGCTGTCCCCGCTCCGGGTCGGACACTAGGACGCTGCTGCCGGCGGCCACCTAACAAGGCCACCACCCGCTTGGTCCAAAATGGCCCTCCTCCTGCCATTATCAACACAGCCTCGCTCCAGGTCGGCACTTCCCTGCCTTTGGGCTCGGGGCCCTGCCCCCTCTGTTTTTTAAAGTAACAAACCTCTGTTTGTGAAGCACTTGTCACATCCTGGCCTAGGCCAGTGCCCTGCGCGGGGAACTGATGATCGGTGGACTGGCTGCACTCCCCAGGCCCTGGGCTGCGAGGTCCCAGCACCCCACTCTCCGGGTGAGAACCCTGAGGCCGAAGGAGGCTTGGCCCGCTCTCACTGCGGTTCCTGTCTCGGCTCCGCAGCCTGCAGTGCGGCCGGCACACTGTCCCAGGGCCTCGTTGTCACTCCAGAGCCCGCTGCCACCCCTGCCCCGGTCCTGGCCTCACCGACAGCGCCGCCCAGCATGGCCCCAGACGCCCCCAGGCCCCTGCTCTGCCCTTCAGTCATTCCCCAGGTGCCTGACTGAGCCCAGGCCCCCCGGACCCACGCCCACGGGGGGCCTCCTGGCCACAGTTGCGGAGCGCGGGGCTCCCCCGCCGCCCCCCGCCGAGCCTCAGTGCTCTTTTTCTCTGTGGTGTCCATAACCCTGGGCTCCTACCATTAGGGACTCATTGCGGTGTCTCCTCCAGAACGTAAGCCCCTTGAGAGCCGGGACTTCATTCGTTTGCATCGCGCGCTCAGCGAGCCCCCGGCACCTCGCGGCCGGTGGCCTGTGCTACCTGCGTCCGCGAACAAACACGTGGATGCACGGAGGGCAGCCGACCAAGGACGGGCCCGTCCGGCTGCTTCCGAGGGGCTGTGCGCTCTGTGACCTGCGGGGGGGCGGCCTCCCCTAACTTACTGTGCCAGGCGTTCACCTTCTGTCCCCCCACCAGGGTGCAGATTCCAGGAGGGGGGGCTGGTGTGGGTGTGTTTTCATCGCTGCTCCCACAGCATCAGTGGGAGTGCCTGGCCTGGAGTGGGTGCTCAGTCACTGCTTCCTGAGTGGACGCACGGGGGGACGCATGGGTGGATCCGTGACGGAAAGTCGCGTGTGCCAGGCTTTGGCGCCAGAGAGGCCTCGGGAAGTGCTCGCCGTTGGGGCAATTATACCCCCGCACGAGCTCAGGCCCTTTCCTCACTCCCTGGGTCCCCACCTGCAAAATGGGGACAAGAACTCTCTGACCCCACAGGGCTCCTGTGCGATTCCCGTGAGACCGCAGACAGAAGTGCCTTGTAAAGTGCAGATTGCTCTGTGGATTGTGATTCGGAACATAAAGCCCAGCTTTATTATTGGCCCATGCGGGGGGGGGGGGCAGCAGGGACTACCCTGTGCTGGGATGGTCTGGGGGTCTTCCTGGAGGAGGCGCACAAGGGACAGGTAGACCCAAAGAGGAGGGAGGGGGCCGCTGGCAGGAAGAACAGCGTGGGCAAAGGTAGGAGGAGAGAGTCGCCCCAGAGAGCTGAGCGGGCTGCCAGTCAAGCGGGGGGTGGGGTTGGAAGTCTGGAGCTAATTGCTGGCTGGGGACCATGACCTGGCCAGAGCAGCCCAGAGGCCCACCCTGCCTTTGTTGACTTCAGCAGGTGTGTCCTGCGCCAGGGGCCCCGGGCGGGGTGGCTCGATACATCATCTGCTTTCACCCTTCACTCCGAGCGGCGCTGCCAGGAGCCGCGCCCTGTCACCTTCCCTGGGCGGCTGGCTCCCTGCCTCCTCCCCAGGTCACGCTAGTCGTTTGGCTCCTGGCTGAGCTGAAGCGGCCCGGTCCCTCCCTCCATCATGGCTCTGAGAGCCGGGCTGGTGATGCCCAGGGAACACCGCAGCTCCCCGCTCTGACAGCCTGGGGGTGCCTTGCGAGCCCCGGGCCCTTGGGCAGGGGGCGCGAGGACTCAGAGCCAGGCGGCCTGGGCTCCAATCCTGGCCCGGCCACATACTCACGGCCTGTCACGGGCCTGCCCCCTTCCCTCTCTGGGCCTCCACTTCGTCCAGCGGACAGGTGCGCGAGCAGGCTGCGCCCAGGGCGGCCGCGGGTGTAAGGTGACCGGGGCTGGCCGGGGCCCTGGGGGTGTTTCATCCCCCGGTACTTGTCCTCGACCATCCCCGGGCTCGCAAGTCCAAACCCGACACACGTGAGCTCTGAACCTGCGTGCCCGCTTTATAGGTGAGGTCGCTAAGGCGCCGAGACGCAAAGATTGTTCATAGCCAGGAGGGGCAGAGTGGGGACCGGAACCCCAGCAGCCTGGCGCCTGTGCCGTCCCCAGCCCAGGATTCCTGAGTCCCTGGGCACCGGTGTCCCTTCTTTCCAGGGGGGGCCACCCGCCGTGACAGCACCCCTACAGAGTCAGTGAGGAGGAAGCCTGGCCCCGGTCACTCCTGAGGCCCAGGTCCGGAAGGGGACTGAGAGGCGGGCGTGCCAGCCATGGTGTGTGCGCGTGTGTGCGTGGGCCTGCTGCGAGGCTCAGTGAGCCCTCAACTGGGCTCCACCGTCCCCAGAAACGTCCCCCTCACGTAAGCAGTGGACCGCTGGCTGAAGGCCCCTGGCGGAAGTCAGTATCCTGCGCTGCTGTGTCATGGATTCTGCGATGTTTGATCGTGGCACGGAAGACAGCCACGGAACAGGGCACCGCGCGGTGGTATACTTGTGCCTCTGCCCCCCGGGATGGAGCCTGCCGCCCCCTTCAGCTCGGTGGCCCTGCCCGGACCCCATGTGCCCCAGGCAGAGGCTGTGCAGCTTCAGGCCTTTGCTCCTGCTGGACAGCGCCCCCTCCAGGTGAGGAACCTGCCCCACCCTCTCCCAGGGAAGCTTCCGGGCCTGCCCAGGCTGGGAGGGCGAGGGCTATGCCTCTGCCGCAGGGTCTCCCTGCCTTGCGGCCAGCCACCGAGCGGCTCTGGGCTGGCGGGCCCCGCACACTCTCCCTCAGGCACCCCCTGCGCTGTCGACGCCGTGTTCTGTCCACTCACAGACGAGGCGCCGAGGCCCCCAGGACACAGAGGCAGGGGGACGGCCTGGAAGGAGCCCTGACTTCCCAGGAGACACGCCTGTGACCCCAGGGGTCCATCTGACCTGGGAAGCTGTACCACCCCAAGTGGCCACGTGACCCTGGGTCGCCCCACGACCAGGAAGTGATGTGACTCCTGGCAATTGTACGACCCCAGGGAGCCATACGACCCCAAGAAGGCAGATGACCTTGGAAAGCCATATGACCCCAGTAGTCCTATGACCCCACCCCGCAAAGTGGCCACATGACCCCACGTGGCTGCATGACCCTGGAAGGTTGTGTGACGTCAAGGAGCCTGCTGCTCTCTTGGCAATTTGAGCACCTGGAAGTCCCGCTGTGGGTTTGTCCCCCTTGGGGCAGAGGCTACTGTGGAGGCCCCTCACGCCCAGGACTTCGGGGCGGGCATTGTCCTCTCGGGCCTCTGGCTCTGTCACAGGGAGCGGGGGGCCTGGCTTTGCTTCAGATCTGGGAGCTGTGGGGTGTGGGCCCACCTGGAGCTCATAGGCATGAGGTGTTTTTCCCAAGGTCGCCCGTGGGAAGCGGCGGAGCTGGGACCCCCGCTCCTGTGCCCGCTGCTCTCCCTGCCGCGCCTGAGACGGGCTCACGGGGGAAGCGGCGGGAGCGGCAGGAGAACAGCTGCTGGGCCGACCCAGCTGGAAATCAGCTCCCTGAGGACGCACGTGCGCGCGCGTGCGCCTTTGTGCGTGCACGCGGCCTGCCTGGCTCCGAGCAGGTGCTCGGCCTTATCTGGTGATACATAAGCCCACTAATTGGGAGATTTGCAAAAGTGTGTTTTCAAAAGTGTTTGTTGCTTAAAAAACAAAGGACAGATCTGCAAATGAGCAGAGGAGGTGCCGTCGAAAGGGAGTGTTCAGCTGGGACACTGTCCCAGCTCCTAGGCTCTCTTTGCCCCCTTCCTCGGGCACCTAAGGAGACCAGGCAGGACACGGAAGGGGCCTCGATGTGTGAGCGGGCTTATTCCTTGTTTTTAAATGCAGTAAAATCCCAGCTGTTCCAGTGCATTGAGTTCCACAAACATCACTTTCCTTCCATTTCTAGCCCCCAAGAAGTGGAAAGTTGAAGGTCATTGCTAACCTGAGGTTTCCACGGCCTGGCTTGCAGCTCTGCATGGTGCCATCCCCCTTATCCTCAGGGGTGCATTCCAAGAGCCCCGGGGGGCTGATACCGCAGAGAGCAGCCGGCCCTAGGTGCACTGCTTTTTCCTGTTCTTGCAGACCTATGTCGACGTGTAATTTAGAAATTAGGCACAGTAAGAGATTAACAAGTCACTAATAATAAAGTAGGACAATGATAAGTTGCCTGATAACGCAATAATAAGGGTTACTTGACCACAAACACTTTGAAAGCCACAGTCGATCTGATTACCAAGATGGTTGCTGAGCGACTAGGGGGCAGGGAGCGTCCGCAGGTGGATGCCCTGGTCAAAGGGGCGACTTTCGTCCCCAGGGGTTCGGAGTGAGGCGTGGGACGGTGCGAGATTTCATCGCGTTACTCAGAACGGCATGCAATTGGAAACCCATGAATTGTTTGTTTCTGGAATTTTCCATTTAATATTTTCAGACTGTGCTTCGACTTCAGGTAACTGAAACCATGAAAGCGAAACCACGGATAAGGGGGGCTCCTGTACCAATTCATCCAATTCTTAGGCCAGCCCAGCTGGACGGGAACTATCATTCTGCCCTTTGGGAAGCCGAGGGTGCCCGGGGCCGGGGGCTGAGTGGCCTGCCCAGCGTCGGGGGGCTGAGTGGCGGCGGGGCCAGGCCAGGGTGGCAGCCCCGGACGGCAGCCCGGACAGCGGCTCTGAGTCTGTGCTCCCGAATGCTGTCCTCTTTAGGGTAGGCTCCTCCGTTTCAGACCGAGGTTCAAAGTTCAGACTTGGGCCCTATAACCCCTAATCTGTCCGCTGGTTGACCTCTGCTTCCCCAACACCCACCTGCCCCAAATTCTGCTTCTCCCGCCCCCACTCCCCGGCCATCTGTCCCTGCCTCCTGGCATCAGGGCGAGGGGCGCCGGAAGGTCACAGGGGCCTCCTGCCTCCTGCTGCAGGGGCCCTCAACCCAGCGGCGCCACAAGACGAAATTGGAAGCCCTTGAGCCGTGTAGGCACGAGGCCGTCAGGAGCTCCTAGGGTGCCGGGTCGGGCCCTCAGCCGGTGCCCACTGGACTTGGCTCCCGTTGTTTCAGGGGTCCGAGGACCCCAGAGTCTCTCCTCCATTGGCCCTTGCTCAGAAATTCCTTTACTCTCTCTCCCTCTGTCCCCCTCTCCACGCAAACGTGTTTGTGGCTCTACAGTGGGCAGGCTCTGGCCTGGGACCAGACCTTGGATAGAGCGTAGGGCCACTAGGGAGACAGATGGTGCCCTGTTACAGCCGAAACGAGGGTCTTAGCATCAATCAGTGAAAGGTGGAGCGTCTCAGAGTTCATGGGAGTAAGCCACTGACTCCTCTGAGGCAGGACACCCAGGAGGACTTCTTGGAAGAGGCAATTCCTAGCAGACCTCCAGAAATGGTCAAGGGTGTAATTGTACTAGTTCTCAGGCCATGGGAGTCCAAGGATGACAGGGACACCGCCGTCCTCCAAGGGTCCACAGATTCAGCGGGGAGAAGGGAAGGCCGCACAAGCAGCCATTAGGACACTCATGCCCCAGGCTTCTGCCGTCACCCTAGGAGGTCAACACACTTCGACGTACTTACAAAAAGGGCACACAGGGTCGGCTCCATAATTTGTGGGGCCCTTGTTGAAGATTATTAAGAATTTAAAGTCCTGGCCGGGTGGCTAGCTCCGTTGGTTGGAGCGTCATCTGCAAGCGCCAGGGTTGCGGGTTTGATCCCTGCGCAGGGCACACACAGGAGGCAGCCGGGGGATGCAAGCTAAGGGGAGGAGTGGAGCGGCAGGTCGGTCCCCCCCGCCCCGCCCCGCACTTCCTCTCTTTAATAAAAACAATAAATAAAATTTAAAAAAAAAGAATGTACAGACGGTGACAGCAGAGCAGCAAACCAGGTGCGGAGCTCTTCCGAGCGTGGAGCCTGCGGGGCTACCCAGGCGGCGCCCCTGCGACAGGCGGGTGCGCAGGCCCTGTCCTGGCGCCCGGCCAGCGCGCCAGTCTTTCTGACTCTGGGGCGAGAGGGCTTCCCCCATGTCACGCGCTCAAGCGCTCCCCTCTTAGGACGGGGAGCTCAGCCCTTCGAAGCCGAGGCCGGGGTTCGGAGGCCCTGGGGCGGGGCCGCGGCTCCCACTCTCGGCTGCCCCGGGCGGCGGGAGCGTGGGGCTGCGGGCCCCGGACACAGCGCATCGCCCTTTAATGGGGCTGCTATGCCGCTACCAGAGCCTGGGTAGCTCAGGCAGCCCACACTCATTCCTCCCGGTCCTGGAGGCTGGCGAGCCTGAGATCGGGGTGCCAGGAGGGCCGGCCTCTGGGGGACCCTGCTCCTGCAGGCCTTCTGTGGTGTGTGTGAGCAGGAAGGAAGCCACCTCTCTCATGGCTCTTCCTAGAAGGAAGCTATTGCCATCGCGGGGGCTCCGCCATCCTGACCTGACTTCCTCCTGAAGGCTCCCCTTTCAAACACCGTCCCTTCGGGGGCTAGGGCTTCAGCGGGCATGTGGGACGGGACGCGAACATGCAGTCCGCAGCACCCCTCTCGGTGGTGACAGGTGGACGGGGTGCTGGTGGAGCGGCCTGCCCCGGGCCTCACACCCACGGGCGCACACGTACCTGCATACACACGCGTGCATGCACACAGGAGTGTTCAGGCACATGCACACCGGGGCCGTGCTTTTCCTAGCTCTGCTCTCTGCCCAATCTCTGTTAAACTTCAGGTCGCACAAGCAAATTAACCTGATGCTGCCGCCTCTCTGGCTTAGAGCGCACCTTCTAAATCTCATTCACACAAAGGCGTACGCACACACTTTTATACAGGCATTCCATTATTCTTCCAGACGCCTTTAGGGAGCCCCTGCTGCGAGTCGGGGCCTTGCTGGGCCCATGGCCACGGCAGCTAGCGAGCTGTCCCTTATCCTCTCTGCATGCATTTCCCATTCTACCCCAGGGTCCTTCGGGAGAAGGAGCAGATTTTGTTGCCAGCTGTAACCGAAGCATCTGGCACAGTACCCAGCACATAGTAGGCACTCAATATTTGGTTGCTGAAAGGATAAAAAGCGAAGGAGATGCAATAAATTCCAGCATTTACTGTTTAGCGAATAGCTAAACAAAATTATTAAGTCCTTACTCTGGTGTTCCTTACTGTATCAAGTGTTTTTTTTCCAAACATTTTTATTTAATCCTGTGGATAACTTGTGAGCCAGGTGTTGTTAGAAGGCTCATTTTTAGATGAGGACCCAGAAAGGTTGAGTCAGGCGGCCAACGTCATGCAGCTGTCACACGGCTAGAACTTCCTCTCCCAGCCCTCTGGCCGCAGGGGCAAAAGCCCAGCTTGGGGGAGGGGGTGGGGAGATGGTCGTAGCACCCGCAATCTGTCGGGCGCCACTCTGGGCTGTCACGCATACACCACTGATGTTCTTGTTACTCCTTCATTGAAGGATCACATACACACCCACGGAACCAGCACCCAGATCAAGAAACTGAATCTTACCAGCACCCTAGACACTTCCTTCCTGTCCTGAGTCTGGACCCCTCCCTCCAAGGTTAACGACTCTCCGATTTGCACTACCATGTATCTACTTCTACCACTTTATTGCCATAGAATCCTAAACGCTTTGGGGTCTGGCATTTTTCCTTCCTCCAAATCATTTGTAAGAGCCATCCACATTTTTATGTGTGGTTATAGATTACTCAACGTCCTTGCTGTCATTCTATTGCGTGGCTATAACCCAATTCATGTATCCATTCTGTCACTGATGGGCATTTGGCGTAGTTTCCAATTTTTGTTTATTATGCACTGTGCTGCTACAAACAGAAATAGGATCATATAAGGTGTGCCCCTGGGAGGGAACTCACCAGATGAAAGGGTTTACAAGGAGTTTCAGAGAAGCTGCGCCACTTTGCATCCCCACCCCCAGCCTCTGAGAGTTCCAGTTGCTCCACTTTCTTGTCAACACTTAATACTGTCAGACTTCCCCCTTTTAACTGCTCTGGAGGGGGTACAGCGCATCCTTTATCCCTAAATCCCTTCAGCAACCCCATGAGACAGGTCTGATGATATCCGTGCTACGGGTGAGGGCCCCCAGGCTCTGAGAGAAGTAATTTGTCCAAAGCCACTTCAGCCCTGCCGGGGTCACAGGGCTGTCTGACCTCGGCTCGTTGCATCATGTGTTTCTTCGTCAAGCTGCCTCCCCTGACCTTGTCCCCCTGGGTTCCCAGCAGCCCCATCCAAGGAATTATAGCCAATCTGCTTTCGGGGTGACACTGGCATGGGTGTCGCTGGCATGGGTGTCGCTGGTATGGGTGAGGCCGCGAGCGGGAGGCTCCACCTGGGGTCCTGTCCAGTTCTCCAGGGCGCTCGAGGGCTGGGAAGGGGGGCCCTCTCGCAGTGCGCGGGAGATGGGAGAAGAATGGGGACAGAGGAAGTGCCCCGCGGCGACGTAGGGGGGTTGAGGAGGATTTGACGGGGATGGGGAAACCAGGAGTGTTTGCTGCAGCACCTGGGGAGGGTGGGGGGCGTGTGCGCGCGCGCGCGCGCTGATGGTGATGGAAGGAAGATACTTGTAGACGGGCCCGACTAGGGGCGGGGGTCGAGGCTCTCCGGGCCCCTCTGCGAGGAGAGCGTTTGGGGAGAGGCAGGGAGCGGGGTGAGCAGGGGAGGGGCGGGGGCTGCAGGGCTCTCCCTCCTGCGGCAACGGAGAGGGACGCGTTGGGGTTCCGGGGCCAGGGCTCTTGAGGAGGGGCGGGTGCTCCGGCCAGGAAGAGTCTGGGCTCGGGGCGCGCAGGACGCGGTTCCCGGGAGCGGGGAGGTGGGACGCGGGCAGGGGCGGGGCTTTCGCCGGGGCGGGGCCTAGGCCGAAGGGCGGGGCGGAGAGGTGGGCGTGGCGACAGGCTGCCAATGAGCCCGCGCGGTGTAGGCCCCGCCCCGGCCTCCCGGGGCGGCTGCTGCATAGTCATGAGCTCAGGCCTGTGCTGCGTCAGCGGAAGCGGCGCGCGGCGGCTGTTTCCGACCCGATAAAGCGGCGTTGTCCCAGCGCGCCGGCCGCATTCTCGCAGCGCTCCCTCCGTGTCTCAGTCGCTAGGTGACTGACCGCCCGGCCGGCCCGCCGACGAGCAGCCGCCGCCGGGCCCCCGCCTCAGCCGCCACTCCCGAGCGCCCGGGGCCCCGCGCCCCCGCCGCCCCCCTCCCCGCTCGGTCCGGCTCGGCCCGGCCGCCCCGCCGCCCCCGCGGCCCCGGCCGGAGGAGACAGGTGAGCGGCCGCCCGCCGGCCCAGGCCCCGCACCTGGGCGCCCCGCACCTGGGCACCAGGCACCTGCCGCCTCCCCACCCCCACCTCCGCGCGGCCGCAGCCCCTCTCCCGGCGTCTCTTCCTCAGGGAGGGAGCCCCGTCGCCCGGTCGGGCCGCCGCCTCCCGCCGGGACACCCGACCTCATCCTTAACTCCCTCCCTTCTCGCTCTGGGCTGCACCTGCCCCTCCTCGTCCCCATCCCATCAGCCTCCAGGAGCACTACGGGCCCCCACCCTGAGGTGGGTACTTCCCTTGGACCCTGCGCCCCGTCGCCCCCTGCAGCATCCCCACAGTCGTCTTAGGTTTTTTCTCTACTCCCCGAGAAGCGCGGCTCCTCGCTCCTTTGGTCCCGACCTTGCCCTGCCTTCTCGGCCTGACAGCCGCAACTTCTGGGAGTTGCGCCCCTGCCCCTCCTCCCGGAGCCCTCCTCTGGACGGCGGGCTGGCTCTCGGTACCCGCCCCCGGCACGCGCGCTCTCTGCACGCTCGCGGGTGCTCGCAGACCTCGAGCCCGCTGCCCCCAGGCTGCGGGTGTGTCCTACCTGCACCTTGGAAGGCACCTTTCTTTCCTGCGCCCGAGCCTGAGCCTGTAGGAGAGCAGCCAGCCCCTCACTTTCTCTGCATCTCCGCCCGGGTTTCTCTTCTCCTAGACGCGTCCTTCTAGAGCTCTGGGGCTTAACCCCTTCCTCCCCAAGGTGTGTTGCTCTTGCCTGGGTTCCCAGGGAGCACCCCAGCCCACAGCTTTCCCTGGGGAGGGATGTCAAAATGGGGGGGGGGCAGTTTGAAAAACAGCACAGCCTCCTGGCTAACTTCACAATGTTTCTATAAGGTTGGGGTGGGGGAGGAGGTGGCCTGGAGGAGCGGGAAGGGGCGCTTGGTCTCCTAGGGAGTGTTGAGGGTGTTTTTTGTTTGATACCTTAGCTGACTCCAGCAAAAGGGGCCTTGTAGTTTCTGTTTCCTGAGGTGTCTCCTAGCCTAGGGCCTGAGAAGGGAGGCGGGTGCAGAAGATGAGCGATCGAAACAATTACAGGGTCAAGTGATTGCCAGAATCTAAGCCCGTTTCTGCTGGGAAAACCCAGGCCGCTCGCCCAGCACAGGAGCGCACACCGCACTTTCCTCCCCTGCAGCGTCTCCCCCATCCTCCTGCTCCGAGTTCACTGAACGCCCGAGGGAGGTTTTGCAGAATCTGCTGGATGGAGAGAGGCCTGGAGCTATGCAGGCCCCAGGTGGGAAGACCCGGCCTGATGAAGTCAAGTACTTATGCCGGGAGGGTGGCGAAATAGGTTCTCTTAAAAAGCAAGGATTTCAGCCGCATTCAGGCTAATTGTTTTTAGAGGCAGCAGCTGGAAAGGAAAGGAGTGGCTCATTTGCAATGCATTTGAAATGCTTATTAGGGGTTTGGTGATGGTAGGTGTGGACGGTGGTCTCCCGAGGAGGCTGCCCAGGGCCCGCTCCGGGGCTCCCTGGGGCCTGGGAGAGGTGCCTGCTCCCTTGGCCGAAATGCGCGCTGCAGCCCGGGCCCCTGTCGCGCCGTGGAAGCTGAGCAGAGATTGGACCGGGGGAGCTCCGAGGCGGTTTGCGGCTTTTAACATCCTGGGCTCTCTGCCCTCCAACTTCGCTCACTGGAGTGGAGGAGAGGCGGGAAGGGGGCATCCGGGAACGCCTGTCGGTCCCTGCCCTGTCAGAGCCGGAGACCCAGGCCCCCCGACAGTTCTGCAGGCCGGGGTGGGGGGGGCTGCTGCGGCAGTGGTGGCTTCCCTGTCCCCGGTGGGGGCGCAGCTAGTGTTCAGAGCGGGCGTTGCCTGAGGGACGCGGGTGGGAGAGCGGCGGGCCGAGCTGGGGTCTGGGCCGCGCTGTCCTCCCCTGACCGTGTGTGGTGCCCGCTGTGTCCTCGCCGTCCACTCTGTCTCGTCCCAGGGCCCCGAAGCCCAGCCCCATGCAGCCAGCAGGGGTGGTTTGTGACTCAGCCTCGCGGGCTGGCACAGAGCGAGGGCCACTGGCGCGCGCTGTAGGTGGCAGACAACCCCAAATTGCCAGTGCCTTCCTCGGAAACACCCCTGGCAGAGCCGAGCCTGTAATTTGTGGGGCTGGAATGTGCTGGAAGCCGTGTTCCTCCTGTGGACAAGGAGGGTGCTGCTTCCCGCTGGCCTCGTCTGGCTCCCCAGGTTGGTGTGAGCACAGCGGGACTGCCCTGGCGAAGGTGCGTGCGCTCAGCACAGCGCCGTTAGGTCGGCTCCAGGCCGGGAAACGTGAGAGCAGTTTAGCTTGGCTGAGTGGAAATCTGACCAGAGAGAAGGAAAAGGGCCTCCCGGGAGAAGAGCGCCACAGAGAAGGGAAGGGGTGGGAGAGGACCCCTGGAGCCCGCGCCCCTGCTGTGCGGGGGCTCCAGGCAGCGGCCGGCCCACTGCCCCTCCCCCACCGTGCCCGGACAAGGCCCCCTTGTTTAGATTAGCTTAATTACCCCACCAAAATCAATGAACAAGGATCTTTTTAGATGTGGAACTTTCAAAATGTGCTTCAAGTGGCCTCCCCCCACTTTTTTTAAAGGGTATCAAATGCTAAGCCTTTGTGAAATCGGGCACTTTCAGGGAACTGGGAGGTGGTGGAACTTTTAAATGCGCACGAAGGAAGCGTCCCTGCTTGGCCAAGCTGCCTCCACGGGTCTGCACGAGAGCGTGTCCACCCACTGCCATTTGGGGGGCGGGGTGGTACGAGGCAGGTCTGGGGGGGGGCCTAATGGTGCTTATGACCCTGCTCACTTGGCAAGTGGCTTCCAGAGCAGGCGTTCTAAGGAGATTAAAACATGCACAGACTTTGAGGGCCACAGCACTTTGTTTTCCTGTTAAACTTGCGCCTCCCCAAGGCCCCACCATTGAGTTGCGTGGACCTTGTGCGGGGGCCCGGGTTGGGGCCGCGGGTGTGTCCCCTGTCGGGTGTGCTTGTCTTGAGTAAAGCCACGCCAGGCAGACCCCAGAGGCGGCTGGGCTCTGTTCCAGGCTGTCCCAGTGAGGCTGGCCGTAGCCTTTCTGCAGGCGGATGGTCTGTGCCCCCGCTGGTGGAGCTGGCAGCGTCCTCGAAGCGCGTGGAGCAAGGTCTGCGTGCTCTAGTGTTGTGGGAGATTACGGGAGATGAAGCAGGCCTGAAGGTGGAGGGAAGGGCTCCGAGTTGTGTTTGGCTGGCTTGGAACCCGAGGCGAGACAAAGGTCACACAGGGTGGATAGCCGAGCCTGTAAGCGTCTGTGTGCACCGCCCGCCCGCCCCTTCCGCCCCCCAGCCCAAGGGTACACATGGTGCCAGGCCTTCTGCTCCCAGAGGCAGCAGCGAGAGCGCTGGCCGTCCCCAGGCAGGCCCTTCCCAGCTGAAGGGATTGGCAGAGCCGTTCCGGGTTATTAAACGCGGCTACCTTGCCCGCCTGCCTCTGCTTGGCCCAG
This sequence comes from Pteronotus mesoamericanus, assembly GCF_021234165.1. NCBI lineage: Eukaryota > Metazoa > Chordata > Mammalia > Chiroptera > Mormoopidae > Pteronotus > Pteronotus mesoamericanus. Next base: position 45,434,026 of record NW_026555309.1, on the reverse strand, counting down.
AGCCCAGGTGAGGGGAGCATTGTTCAGCCTGGGTCCCTGGTGTTTTCATCCTCCCAAAGCTGCTGAAGGGTCCGCTGTCCGCATTCCTGAAACCGTGCCCAGAGGCGCGGTATTTTCCTGCCTCCAGAAAGGCCCTGCACCTGGGCTCCTGCTGCGCAGCGTCTCCAAGCTTGGTGGCCGCTGGAGGGGCTCTGCCGGGGTTTGCCTTGGAATCCTGGAGCCAGTTGGCTTGGTTGATGATCAGATTCTTCCCATTTTAAAGAAAGGAAACCCTTGAGTGTCAAATGCACAGCAGACCCTTCAGCCAGATGAGGAGGAGGCATGGGACCCGGCCTGCCTGGTCCGGAGGCGGCGGTCGCGGCGCGTTTATGTGCGCGCCTCACTGCGCAGCTTGGGGAGACCCCGTGGACATTGCGAGGCCAGCAAACAATAAATAAGCTCCTCGTTGCCAACATTTTAGTCATCGCTTGAGGAAAATATATTTACCCAGAAGAGTATGATTTTTGGTTTGGAAAGGGAAAGGAATCCTTTCCCTGAGCTATTTGAGGGGAGGGTGTGACAGCCCCACGCAGGAGGAGGCCTAGGGAGCGCGCGCCCACCAGGAGGGGACAGGGCCGCGCGCTCAGCCTTGCCGCCTCTTCAGTTGTGGCTGTTTGAGAGCGATGTAGCCCTCAAGCAGCCATCTTCATATATTGTTGTTTAAAGATTCTATTTATTTAAGATTGATTTTTATTTATTTTTAGAGAGGGGAATGAGGGAGAAAGAGAGGGAGAGAAACATCAAATGTGTGGGTGCCTCTCGCACGCCCCCTGCTGGGGACCTGGCCTGCAACCCAGGCAGGAGCCCTGACTGGGCATCGAACCAGCGACCCTTTGATTCACAGGCCGGCACTTAATCCACTGAGCCATACCAGCCAGGGCTATTTATTTATTTTTAGAGAGAGGAGAAAAGAGGAAGAAGAGGAGAGAAACATCCGTTGGTTGCCTCTCGTACGCGTGCCAACTGCATCCCAGCTGCGGACTGAGGCCCCAATTCCAGGCATGCGCTCCAACGGGGAATCCAGCCGGCGGCCTTCCACTTTGGGGGGTGCTGCCCATCCCACCGAGCCACGCACACGGGCAGGGCCACCTTCCTGTATTTTTGCTCATGTTCTGTAAAACAACTTTAAAAAACCATAAGCACAGCTTCAAGTTGACATCTAAACTTTTTCTTGCCCATTTAAGTAGCTGTAAAAGATGTCATTTCTAGGAGATTGTAAATATAGACGCTCAAGATAGCAGTTCTGCTCTCGAAACCCTCCAGTGGAGGCCCTCTGGCTTGCGGCCCCGGCGCCCTCCCAGACACAGGCGGGGGCGGGGGCGTGGACTGCGCCCCTCTCCCTCCTGGACCTGTGTGTGCCCCGCCTCCCTCACGGGTCCCATCCTGGCATGATGCGCTTTCACACCTGGAAGTCAGCGTTGACTGTGCTTCACACTCCTCTGTGACAAGAAGCACATATAACCTGCAGTTCAGACGCTCCTGCGATTGTAAGGCTACGTTCGCTCCGTGGGAAAGATTGTGCGCCACTGCGGTCATCACCAGCGCCAGCCTGGTGACAGCAGCCTGGTGACAGGAGAGCGAGTGGGTCCCTGAGCTGCAGGCACGAGGCAGTGTTCTTTACAACCTGGGGGCGACACCCTCCGCCAGCAAGCAGATGGCAACTCGCTTTACTGCAACGCTTTGTTTCGGTGGCCTGGACCCCAGCCCGCAGTACCTCCAACGTACACCCGTAGTTAATTACTTGCACGAAAGACCACCACCTTGGTTGGGGGTGCGGGTAGGGTGCCTTGGTTAAGGGGATTCCTGAACTGCCCTTGGTGCCAGCTGCACCCTTATTGCTGGAACATTCCGGGTGAGGAGTGCCTTCTGCTGGTTAAGAAGGGAGGGAGTGTGGGGAGGTGGCCTTGGGCAGGGTGCTGTGGGGGCCAGACTTCCAGCGCGGGGACCTAGTGCAGTTCAGTTCAGGAACAAGGCAACAGGGACGCTGAGGCTCCGTAAGCCTGTCCGAGCGCCCGCACCTGGGAGCGCGAGGTGGCCTTGGCATTGCTGCCGAAGTGCCTCCGCGTGCTGTGTCACCGCCTCTGGGGGATGGGGGCGGCGAGGCGGTCACCACCTGGTGAAACTGGGACCTCTCTGCTGCTCCGTTGTCTGTGACAGTTCAGTGCACGTTTTCTCTGAGTGCCGTGTCAAAGGGCGGAGGAGGATACATTTCATAAATACATGCGTATTTTGATGAGCGGCGATGCAATTTTATTTGGTTGGGTTAAAATTTAAGCCTGTGGAGTTGTGCCTTGAGGTAAATGTTAAGGCGCCAGGAAGATGTGTTAGAAGCGGGGAATGCCCCGGGGCCGGGTTCTGGAGTCGGCCCATGGCGCCCGCAGGAACCTGGGTAGCTGGCTCTGTGGCCCCCTCGGCGCAGCGGTTCTGGAAGCGCGTGCTCTCACCCCTCTCCCGGCGGAGGGCCCGGGCCGGTGAGCGGTCCTGGGGGTCTGCCCAGGCAGGACCTCCCTGTCCCTGGACTCCCTTTCAGTCTAGCCTCATGCGGCAGGAACGCAGGCCGCCCGCCCACCTCTTCAGCGGTCTTGCAGGCCCACTGGAAGTTTTACCTACCTGTCTTCTGTCCTCAGGCCATGAAGACTCCACTTAACAATGTGTCACCGTGAATTTGGACTTGTGTTCGGGGACAAGACACGTCCCCGGGCTGTGAACAGGAAGGAGGGACCTTGTTCCCAGAGGTCAGAGGCGAGGTGCTGCCTCCTCGGCCAGGCCGAGGCTTCTGTGGCTTCCCCAGGCAGCGTGGAGGGCGCTGGGCCGGCCCGTGTGGGGAGCCATGACCCTGAAGGACGGCTCCTCATTCACTCCCTCTTGGCATCTGGGACCTTGGTGCTGAGCACAAGGGTTCGGGTTCTTAAAGGCTTAGAGAAAGGCCAGGGCTGCTGAAGGAGACTCTGTGCAGGGGGTCACTTGACCCAGTTGCTCCCCCTACCTGGGACTTGACTCCTGTATACACACCTCCCAGCCAGCCGCAGCGCCTGAAGCAGGAACCGCAGGAAGGCCTGGGCTGTGTAAAACTGTAATAAGACCCCGTGCAGGACAGGCTGGGAGCCCGGCCCTCTGCCCTGCTCTCTGCCGCCCTCTGCCGGACAGAGCCAGGTCTTCCGGGGCTGCCCGGGCCAGGGCTGCTTCCTGTCCTCCTGCGCCCCGCAACCCGCACCCCACGCGAAGGCACCTCTGATTTGGTGCTGCAGTGAGGTGTGGAGTCCAGACTACCTGCTCTTTGATTTGCTAGCTTGGGCTCAGGAGCCTGGTGGGACAGCGAAGGGAAACCTGGGGCCTTCAAAACATGCCCAGCTCCCCCTTGAAGTGTTTTTAATTCTCAGGAGGGTCTGGAGACGCTCTGTGCCCTGCACTCTTGGCAGAAGCGCGACAGGGCCCGGCCTTGTGCAGAGCGTGTTGACGCTGTAGCCGGGCCGCCCCCAGCTCTGCGTCCTTGGCCCCGAAGCAGCCCACTGCTCCGAGCTTCAGCCTCTGGGCAGCAGCCCAGAGAGCATGCTGAGCGTTTTCTCCTGGCACTTAGGCCTCGAGAAATGCCACGCAGAGGCTGGGCCAGGCCAGTGAGTGGCTCCACGCGCTCTGCAGAACCTGGCAGGGGCTGTGCTGTGCCACTTTCATTTTGCAGAGCGGAAAAGGAGGCACAGGGCTTAAGTAACTTGCCCAAAGCCACACATTAAGTGGCCGAGCCTGGGTGGGAACCCCGGAGCCCACCTGTGGGGTACTGGGTCTTCGCTCGCACTGTGGGCTGGGGGTGGGGGGCATGGGATGCTTCTACCCATAGGAAAAGCCGGGTTTTACAGGTGCGTTGAGACTGTGTTTTTGCAGCTGGGGATATCGTATCTTTTCAATACTGTGACTGCAAAACATTGGTAACTTTTCATGAAAAAAGTGATGTTTAACACTAATCAAATGCAAAATAAAATTGGGACTGTTTTCAACAAGCCACAAACTAGCCAGTGGCGGTTATACTAAGAATTCAAAACTGCATGAGAAGAGACAGAGGCATCCAGCAGTGCTCTGCGTCCAGGGGAACATGAGTGTCCCTAAGGGGCTGGCCCTCAACGGCATTGTCACCCTCCGGGTTATCGGCCTGTCCTTGGTCTGTTGCGACAGCTTGAGCAGCCTCGGCGGTGAGGCTGCGTGCCGATAAGGGTGCTGTGGGTGATGTCAGTTTGTGGTGTGAGGCGCAGATAGGTCTTTGATTAGGGCTTGTGGGTCTGTGGGAGAGCCTGGAAGCCCAGTAAGTGCAGGCCGTGGTTTCTGCCGGCTTATGATACGGTTTTGGAAAATAGTTTTTTAACCATTTTTATGTGGATTTCCTCATGATCCCTTAGAACCTGGGCCTCCCGGGGATTTATCCCTGCCCGCAGAGCCCTGCGTCGGCTTGGAGCGCATCCGACGCAGGCGTGGCCCCAGGCCCACCTCTCCGGCAGCACCGCCTTCTCGCGGCCACACAGCTTGCTGGGCAGCTGGAGGGAAGCTCCTGCCGCTCTGCCAAGTCCCGGGCGCACTTGACCTCAGTAGCCTAGGCAGAGGGGCGGGGGTGCCGGGCGGGCTGCGTATACAGGGCAGACTCTGAAGGGAACGGTGTCAGAACTTCGCACAGGGCCGGCGCTGTGAGCGGGCCACAGGCGGGGGATGCTAATGATTCGTTCCAAAGAACCGAGTCGCCCTTAGAGCCAGGCGCCTTTGTGCTTTTTACTGTCGGAGGGCCTGGGTGTCATCTCTCTTCCGAGTGTTTCTGGGGTCCTCGCCGCTCCGCAGGAGTCCCGTGGCTGCCTGTGTCTTTGACAGACACCTGTGCGTACGGAGCGGGGCCAGACTTTGCCTGAACTGCCGCCTAGATTCAGAGTTACCGTCTGAGTTGGCCGACTGCGCGCTCTGCACAGAGGCAGTGGTGGCCTGTTTTATAAATGAGAAAACTGAGGCCCAGAGACCTTAAGGATTCCATCTGGAGTTCTCTCTCCTGATTGACCATCTCCACCAGGAAATGTACTGGGAACTGTGGGAAAAACAAAAGGAGTGTCGCCCGGGCAGAGGCCACAGCGGAACACCACGTGACTCAGCGGTGCCCTGTGCCTCCCTCGCCTGCAGGGAGCTGTCGCTGCCTGCAGGCAGGGCTGCGCGGGGAGGCCCCTGGAGGGCTCCGCGAGGGAAGCCCGGCCCCTGGGAGCCAGTCGGAAGCCAGGCACCTGTGGGGGCCTCACGCTGGTGTCCGAGGGAGGGGGGCAGGGGGGACTGGGCCCCGTGGGCTGGCGTGGGGGAGCCCCGAGCCAACGGCAGGGTGTGCAGAGGGGCCGCGATCTGCGGCCCAGGGTCCTCCCGAGTGGGGTTGGGCCTGGCCTGTTCTTTTTGCCGCAAGCTGGTCTTAAGCCCCAAGCCAGGATTTCTCAACTTTTTTCCAGCCCATTCTTTCTCACTTTTTCATGTGCAGATTTTTACCCCAGGAAGAGCTTGCCTAGATTTGTTTGGTTTTTTAAATTTGTGAAACTTTTGTACATGCCGTATTCATTTCCAAGCATAACCTACCCCCCAGTCCCAAAGGTGACGGGCGCAATGGCTGTGCGTGGCGGAGTGTCTGTGGTCATTGCGCACACATGTGCGGTGCCTGCAGTTTGGCCCACCTGCCCGTTGCTGGGACGAAAGCGGGTTGCCGCCTTCGCAGTGCATCGCTAAACTTGCATTGAGTAGGCCTCCAAGTGTGGTGAACGTGGAGTGGCCTTTCAGTTCCTTCTCCGCACTGTCCCCCAGCAACTGCACGCAGTGGCTTCCTGATGATTCACATGTGTGGCCCCTTAGGGCACTGGGTCTCCTGCCCAAGGCCCTGGTGGCTGGCCTCCGCCTGCGCCACCTGCCGCCCGGTGGCTGAGGGCCCTGCTCAAGGCTGCTGCTTCCAGACCTGGTTTGGTAACACACTGACCGAGAGCTTCTCGAGTGGGCCCTTCGTGACAGTGGAAAGGTCACCTCAGCCTTCGTCCCTGAGGCCTGCAGCGCCCCTGTGTGTCACTGTCATGGAGAGTCACCCTCACTGTGTCTGCGGCGCCCTTCCGTTGTCAGGAAGCAGACGGGCCGCCGCGAGCAGACTGGGACAGTGGGAGGGGGCCTCCCGAGGGCGGGCGGGTGCGGGGTTAGCGGCCGGGCCTGCTCCGCCGGGGGCCTGGGGCTCCGGGGCTCCGGTGCTCGGGCAGAGAGGCTGTGGGCGGGGCGCCCGGGAGGCCTGCACGGACCTGCCCTCCGCGGTGTGCTGCCTGTGGGACCAGCCCCTTGTCCTTCGGCCACTGGGCCTGGCCTGCCGTGTGGTGGGAGCAGATGGCAATTTGGGGTCTTGAAGAGGTAGCAGGAGGAAGGGACCACATTGGCCACTGGGGCGTCACCGGCGCCAGGGCGCCCAGGTCCCAGGTGCTCAGCCGCCGGCTCCCTTCCTGGGGCCCGTGTCTCCGGGGCAGCCTGAGCCCCGGCTGTAGCGCCCGCAGCAGGCAGGGACGCGGTGAGGGCCACAGGAGGGGCCCCAGACCCAGGCCTAACCCGACCCCCGCGCGGGCGGAGGGCAGAGGCGGCCGGGGGCGGGGCGCACCCTGCTCCCCTCAGCGAGGGCGCGAGGCCCTGCCAGGACCCGTGCGCACGCCACGGCGTGCCGAGCAGAGCAAGGTCTTGTCTGGGCCACGGCCCCTGCGTGGGTATGAAACGCGAGCCCCGGGCACTGCTGACCCGGTTCTGCCGCACTCGGGCTTCTGCTGCTGGGGCCGTCCTGGGTCAGTTTCCGACAGCGGCTCGCGCCGTGTGCAGGGGGTGGGGGCACGCTTGTTGCTGCCCTGGCCGCCGCCTGCCCGCCTGTGGCGTTTTCTCTGACAGAGTGCCAGGCATTTCATTTGTAGTTTGTCCTTCCTTTTGTATGTTCCTTGAGGATCGGTTCTAGAAGTAAGGGCTTGATCTTTAGTGTCTGATGTTACTGTTCCATGAGGTGCAGAAAATCCTCTGCTCCGCAGCAGCCTGGGCTGGCCCTTTAAGAGTTTTTCTCAAATTCAGAACCCATCTTTCTATTCTTTTTACCTGCCTTTTTCTGTATATGAACCTAAATTGCTCAACTCAGTTCTAAAGGAAACTACAAAAGGAAGGACTGACTGTTGACAATTATGAAAAGGTTATGTAATAACCACCTCAAGGCGAAAACTCCCTCCCCCAGTCCAGGGGCCCTGGGCATGCCCCCGCCCCACTTCTCTACCTGGGACGTCCCTAACCCGGCGGGGGTCATGGGTCCCTTTGAAAATCTGGTCAAAGCTCTGGGCCTCTTGCGCATAAAAATGCAAAAAAGACCCCCTTTTCTGTATACTTTGGGGGGTGTTCATGGGTCTCCCGACACCCACGTAGGGACGGTTCTCCCCGGCTGAGGAACCCCGCCCTGGACCCCGCGGGGCGCGCCACACGCCTGGTGCCCCAGGAGCAGCTGGGCTGGGCTGGGCTGGCCCGGCCCCTGCGGGGCATGTCAGGGGTAAACCCTGAGGGGTGGTTTTGGGGTTCTTGTGACTGCAGTTGGCAGCAGCTACCCGAAGGACTCGGGGTGTCTGTCCCTGGCACCGGGGTGCATGTCGCAGCGCTCTCGTGAGGGTGACCTCAGGATGCTCCCTTTGTTTTAGGGGAAGATGTCGGGCGGTGAGAGCCCCAGAGGGGGAGTTGTCCAGGAGAACTGAGCAGTGTTGTCCACCGAGACAAGGCTTGCGGGTGGTGGGGGGAATTCCTGCCCCTGAGCCTGCCGGGCAGAGAGGGCACTGGGCTGGCTCCTGCTTCGGGGGCGCCGCGGGGGAGGTCACTGAGGGGCCTGCTTCACCCTGAGTCTGTTTCCCTCGTGGGGCCGGAGGGCCCCAGGCTGCCGGCCCCCTCCAGCGTTCACCGCCAGCCTCCCTGGAAGCCACCTCTGCAGAGGTCACTTGCATCGGAGACCGCTCGGGGGTCCCCCGTGTGGCCACTTCGTTCCTCTTGAGATGGGACCAGGGTCCTTCCCAGCCTGTCCCCGCTGGCGCCAGTAGCAGGCCTCTTGGCAGGCCAGCCCAGCTCTTCCCGGCCGGGCAGACCCAGCGTCCCGCCCAGTTGTGAAGTCGCCTCTTCGGACCCTTCCGATCGAGAGGATGCAGCCTCAGGGTGAGCAGCTCCAGGTCCCAATGACGCTCGGCGGCTCGTGTCGCCCGTCTCGGCCCCGGTGAGGAGAGGCCTTGTCCTGATGGGAAGTGACGAGTCTGCGGGCATCACTGTGAGCTGCACCTCACTCTAGAGGCTGCGCAGCGCGCACGGGAGGTGAGGCCGGGACCCTTTCAGACCGAGACTTTGATCCGGCCACGTCTGAGTTTTGGCTGTTACAGAGAGCAAGCACAGCCCGTCCCCCGTCCCCCCCCCGGCCCCCTGCTTCCTTTCACACCCTGTGCGCGCCTGCTGCCACTTGGGCAGCTGCCCTGCGCCCTCCAGCTGACTTGGGTCCCCCGGGGCCCAGAGGGAGGCCCGTGTCCCGCTGCCTGCCTGGCTTCTCCGCGGGCTGGGCCGGAGACCCCCCCAGGCCGTTTTAGTGCTGGCTGGTCAGGTCCTTCAGACAACACACAGCGGACGAACAGGAGAAAACCACATTTTCATACGTGTGCATGAAGAATTCACAGAAGCGTGGAAATTGGAAAGACACTGAAGCGAACTTGGGCGCATGTGTCATGTTGGACAAAGGAGAGTGGGGGGCCTTCCATTTCAAAAGTGAACAGGGGCCGTTTACCGGCAGCCAAGGGACTGGCCGGCAGGTGCCCGCCTGGCAGCCCAGAAACGGCGGGCAGGGCTGCCGACGACCCCGGCCCGGGCCCTTCCTGCCGGGCTCCTGCTAAGATGCAGACGCTTTGCGGGGCTCTGCTAACCGTCCCTTCCTGAACCGGGTTCTTCTGCCTGAGCCCCTTTAAGGAGGGAAGAGGGAGGGAAACAGCAAACCAACCCTACCTAAGTTTGTTGGGTTTTGATTTAGCTGGAAATAACCCACATGCCGGGGCGGCACATTCCTGGGACACTTGACACCCGTACCAGAAAACAAGACCGCGGGGAGTGCGTGCCCCTCCCTTCCCATTCCTGCCACCTGTCCCAGCCCCAAGGTGACATTGCATTAACCAGCTCTGGGAGGAAGTGGCCCTGCTGGGCTGTGTCCTAGCCCTTGGGGCCAGTCACCTTACCTGTAACTCCGCGCCGGCCCCTGCCTGGGATACTGGCTCGGGTGGATGCTTACATCTGCGGCAGCCATTGCCCCGGGAAGTGCGCCCAGAGCTTCGGCTGCAGTCAGGGAGCGGCCAAAGATGCCGTGTGCCCTGGGCCTGCGGCTCCCCGGGGGTGGGGGGCGGTGGCCTGGAGCAGCCTGGGTGCGAGCCCTTCCCGTCTGGCCACCAGTTGGCTCTCCAGGTGTCCCCATCCCGGCCGCCTTTGGGGTGGGTGGTGGCAGGTGGCACAGGGCACCTTTTATCGTATGAGTTTTTTTCCTGATGGACTTGTCAGATGCCCACGAGAAAACCTTTGTAACAAAACACCTGAATCATCTTTACATTTGCACTTAGCTGCCTGTAATTGGGGTTCGGCCAGCTAGGCTGGAAGGCCGGCATCCTGGCCCTGGGGCTGTTTCTTGGAAGGAATTTGCAATCCAGATGTACCGTGAGCAACTCAAGGAGGGAGGCCAAGCAATGTGGCCCAGGTAGGGGGGAGATGGCCCAGGCAGAGGGTGCACAGGGGGCAGGCACCGCTGTCCTTGCCCCACATGCAAGTGGTTCCCTCCTGAAAACACCGTTGTGCACCCAGGTGACCTCACCTGGGAGGCCGGCAGGGCAGTTGAGTCATGGTGCTATAAATTATACCTGCAAGGAAAAGTTTGTTAGCTGTGGTTTCGTCTTCTCCCTGTTAACGCTGGCCTTCGGGGAGGAGTGCACTGTGCTGAGTTCACAGCCCATACGTTACAGGCTGCCCGCTGCAGGCCCTGCGGGCCTCCTCCGCGTGGGGTCCTCGGGGGCAGGGTCGACACGTGCGGAAGGCGAGGCCCATGGCCTTGGGGTCCTGCTCGGCGGCCTGCGCCTTGCTGACACTCTGTGTCCCGGGGTGCCATCTAACTGAAGGTAGAGCGCCACGCAGACCGTGCCGATGAGGAAGGGCTGTAACTCGGCTGGGGTCACCGCTGGTGCAAGTGGCTGGTGAAGAGCAGCTACTTCTGCTTTCCCTGTGGTCTCGGACTCCGTGGGGTGGGGGCCGCGCCCCCTGGCTTTAGGCCTTCTGGGGGCTCAGGGCCGGCCCTGGTGAAGACAGGCTGCCCGCCTGTGCCAAAGCCACCGCGGTTCCTGGCTTTGGTTCCCAAACCCTGTTTCTGGGAGGGGGCGGGGAAGGAAGAGGGGGGTCACGAGCTGCCTCCCTGCAAGCCAGGGGGCTCCTGGGAGAGCCGGCTAGCCTCCCTCGTGCCTTTTTGAGGCAGCTCTCACCCAGGAGATGGGGGGCGGGGGAGGGGGAGGGTTAGGGCGCCCCAGTGGGCAGCAGCTTCCCCAAGCAGCTGGGGGCTTCCTCCCAGGCTGTGTGTGCAGTCAGTGCTGGGGAGGAGCCACCCCAGGTGCCCCGCCCTCCCTGCACAGGACACTCTGTGCTTCACGCTGGTGGGCGGTTGTGTCCTAAGAAGCAGTGTCTTGGGGACACTTAGCTTGTGGACCGATGTGGGGGGGCTCTAAAGCACTGAGCTCCCAGCTCCCTCTGAGTGGTCGCTCAGACCCATCCCCGGGCCTCTCCAGGGGTCCCGGGAGAGGCCGAGGACCTCCCGTCCGCAGGCGCTGCGGCCTGGGAGCCATGGCTGCTGCGCCCTCCACCTGCCGGCCTTGCTGTGGGCTCTCTGCCACGTCCCGGGTCTGCCTCACATCTGTCTGTCCCTCTGGTGGTTCCGTGTTTTCCCGCCTGGCCTGTCTACACAGCCTCAAGAAACGTCCTGTGCACACGGCAGCATCGGCCAGAGCGCCGGCCTCGCAGGGGTTCAGAGGCGAGTCTGTGGGAGGCAGGTGGCTCTGGGAGTGCGTTTTGCCTTCCCAGGGGGTCTTCCTGTGGAGGAACCGCCGCGCTCCAGTCCGGGCCACACGGAGGCCTGCCGCCTGCTGGGGGACTCGGGCGGCAGTGCAGCGGCGCCCGTCGGGCGGGCGGGAGCCGCCTGTGCTCCGGTGTGGTGGGGGCCGGGGGGCAGAGCGCATGCACTCAGCTCAGATGCTCGGTGGAGGCCTGTGAGGCACCGGGACCCCCGGAGGGCCCGTGGCAACATCAGCTGGTGGGGGTGGTTTTGTGGCTGCCATTACAGGAGACTTCAGGCTGGGGACTGCGCGGTGAAGGCAGGAGCTTCCTTGTCACTTGCTGGGCAGCAGCCAGGGGAGGTGCAGTGGTGGCGGGAGGTGTCCCTTTTCCGGTGCCGCGCTGGCCTCTGCAAGACACCTGCCCTTCCGGGGTGGCCCCGCTGGGGCCTGGGGCGCTCCGGGGGCCCTTGTTTCTCCCAGAGTGAAGGGTTCTGGGGTTGAGGGGGGCGCACCCAGAAGGACCCGCCCAAGAAGCAAGCCACTTCCTGCGTCTCAGCCTTTTCACAGGGCATAGACAGCCAAGGCCGACGTGGTGTTGGATTAGGGTTTTTATCCCCCAAGAGAGCTCTGCTATAACCAAATAAACAGAATAGAGTTACTTTGGGCCGCTGGCCAAATGAGAAATATTTTGGATCTGGTGACCTTTTTCTTTGGGTTACCACTCACTGTAGAAGGTTGTGACCCATATTCCATTTCAGAATAGGAGGAATGGCTTATTTTTCAGAGCGGCAAATAAGGAAAAGAATGAAGTATCCTGGAGTCTGTCTCCAGAGGCTCCCCTGGGAGGAGCGTTTTTATAGATGCCAGACGCCCTCCCAGCTCCAGCCAACTTTCCATCCCGAGGTGCGGGGGCGCCCAGGCCGGGCCCTCCTCCCCAGCCCGGGATCCAGGCCCTGCGGCCGGGAGCACCCCTGTGCCACTGACCCCGAACCTGCCATCCTCACCGGGCCCCCGGGCGTGGTGAGGGCCCTGGGCCTCCTCGCCAGCCTCAGCGCTTCACGCGGTGGCAGGTCGCCGGCATCGTCGTGCTTCAGGGACAGGTGCTTGCAGGCGTCCTCGGACGCCAGCAAAGGAAGCGCTGCTGGGCCAGCCAAGCCAGGGAGGCAGCGCGGACGGCGGTGGCCGGCTTCCTTAGTCTCGCTAAGGCACATGCTTTCAAGGAGCGGGCTCAGGCCCTTGCCGCTGAGACTCCGCCTCACTCGGGACCGCGCGCCACCGGGGCTCTGGTCTGCAGCAGAGCTGCCGGGGTGGCCTCTCCCACCCCCGCACCACCGGGGCCTCCCCCTCGGGCCTGGGCGGGGGCGCCGGCAGGCCTCGGCTGCATCTGTGCAGCCACCTGCCTTCTGTGCCTTCGAGGGGCAGCTCAGTGGCCGAGGAAGTCCCGGAAGCTGACCGACGGTGGTCCCTTTGGGGTCCTTCACCTCCTGGGCCCCGGGACCGCCCGAAAGTGGAGGCCAAACTGGAGCTGACGTTGACGCGTGGAATCTGTGGAGAAGTTGAGACACGGTGGACCGCGGCGTTGAGAGCTTTCTCAGCCGGCCTTCGCCGGGCCTTCCACGCCTGCCTATCCCAGGCTCTGGGCTGAGAGCGGGTCCCGGGGCACTGGACTCGGGCCTGCGGGAAGGCACTGCATCAGCTCCGGACAGGGGTCGCTGGGTGGTGAGGTTGTAGGGCACAGTAGCGAGGTTTACAGCAAGCTGTGGTCACAGCAAACAGGAAGACAGCAGACGTCCCAGGGTCGTCGGGCTGGCTTATGAGCTCTCTTTGTACCCGTGGCTTTGGCCAGAAGTACCTACTGGCCACCTGGCACGGGGCCTGGGCAGAGGCTGGCAGACCTGCTTGGTGCCTGACACCAGCCCCACCCTCTGGGCTGAGCGGGAGGCCGGGCTAAAGTCCCGCAGACCCTATTCTGCCACCTCCAGCTGCAGCCTCACCCAGCTTGTCCCGGGCACCCAGGCGAGAAGGAACCTTGGAGCTTCAGGAGGAAAGTAAACTAGCTTGGCCCCAAACCTACGGCCACTTCTCCTGGCTCCAGAGGGCCCAGCAGGCTGCTGTGACATTGTTCCAAATCCCAGAGGCGGTCTCCGCAGGAGGCTGCCTGCTGTGTGTGGCCATGGCCTTGGACCATGAGTAGGAGCAGCGGCCTGTTTTGGAGGGTGGGGGAGCCAGGGCAGGAGGGGCTGAGCTGGGCACAGCACCGGAGCGACACGCGTGCCCCGGCCGTCCGCGTACTGGGGACGGAGTCGCAAGGGGCCCCGACAGCCCCGTGAGGGAGGCGAATGGGGAGGCCCCAGGACGGTGCTGCAGGGGCTACGCTGCCCATTCCGGGTGTGCTGTGGGGTGCAGTGCGGCGCGGCTGCTGGCCAGCGCAGGCAAGCCTGCGGGCGGCTGCCTGCGCGTCCACAGAGCCTCCTTCGTTCCCGGTCAGGCCCGGCGGCCGGCTTCCAGGACCTTCGCAGAGGCCCCCGCGAGGGGCAGCTGGGAGCCCTGGAGGGGCCGGGGCAGGGTCACGGGCTCCGCGTCCTCGTTGGCCCTGTGAGGTTCGGGTGGGGCAGGACCGTCCCTGAGCCCCTCCCAGTCTCCTTGGTCTTTGACCTGGAGCCCGGTGAGGGCAGGACGACTGTCCCCTGTCCAGAGGAGCTTCACGCCTGTTCTCGCGGCTGCTCCAGGCCGGTCAGGTCTGCCCTCCTGCCCCTCCCTCCGCCTGGCGGCCCCTTCCAGGCCTCCTTTCCCTGGTTTGCCGCACAGCACCCCGCCCAGGCGGGCCGCACCCTCTGCTGTCCACCGCGGGTGTCCCCATGGCTGGGAAGTGCCTTCCACGAGTGCGTGAGCCAGTGCCCCTGCCCCTGCGGGAAACCCAGGCTGGAGCGTGGGCTGCGTCCCTGCCCGGGCCTGGGCCTTGGAGCGCGGCCACCCCCGCCTCCAGCTCAGCGCTCCCGGGCCTCTTGGTGAGGTGGGAGGGTCCCTCCAACCGTCCCACCCCCAGCGTGAGGCGCCTCAGCGGGGCCCTGTCCAAGACCAGAGGGGCTGTGTGCGCGAGGCCTGCCGCCCGGCCTGCCCGCCGGCGTCCCCAGTGGCGGGAGGGGCGTGCAGAGGGCAGAGGCCTGCTGTCACAGGTTGAATAAGCTCCAAGCTTCTTACAGTGACAGGACAGCCGGCTGGATGTAGTTTCTGATAAACTGAGGAGGAGCGCTCAGTCCAGGTTTCTCTTGCTTAATTATTCCCATTAGTGGCAACTCTGGGGACAGTCCCCATCACAGCAGCAACACCGTCACCGCTCGGCGACCCTCTCCCGGCCCTCGCTCGGCACCAGAGCCGGTTTCGGGGGCCACGTCCCGCAAGCCTGCTCCGCTCCTCCGCGCCGTCCGCCCGTCTGCACCCAGGGGCCCGTCCCGCCGGCCCTGCGCTGTCCTCGGGGCGCTGCACCGCGGCCCTGGCGCCGGTGAGCAGAGGCTGGACTCGCTGGGAGGTTTTTGGCCTCTGCTCAGAGGGCCTTCGGGCCTGGCCGCCCTGCCCTGCGGGAGGAGGGCGCACGGCGCTGAGGCACCGGGCGGTTTCCCTGTCCTCAGAGGTCCTGTGGCTGCGGTCCCAAGTGCAGGTGGTGGATGAGGGTGAGGGCGGTAGCAGCTGTGGGGGACTGGGCTGCCGTTTCCTGGTGCCACTTTGTGCGGTCGGGGTGGGAAGCCGAGCTGGTTCCCAGCGGCAGCAGGGGACAGAGGGTGCGGCGCTGCGGGGAAGCAGGCGTGGAGGTCCTGGGCGCTGGTGTGTGGGACTCTGCTGAGCCTGGCCACTGCCCCCCTGTCCCTGCCCGTGTCCCTAGAGACTGCTCTTGGTCTCACGGAACTGGTCGCATGCTAGGGAAGCCCATCATGTCACCTGTGCTGTGCCTGGCTTTGCCCCGAGTTTGCTCCCAGTTCTGTGGATGCCCAGCCACGGTCTCGAATGTGATGGGCTCTCCCAGGTGATGTTACGGGTGACATCTGGGGTCAGCGGTGAGAAACGGCAGCGCAGAGCCACCTGCGGCACGCCCACCCGGCCTGGCCGTTGGTGGGAGTGGCCCCCGCCGGCAGTCCCTGGGGCGGCAGGGGGCGGCCCGCGTTCCGCTCGCTGTTCGGCATCGGGTCACCCAAGCTGCTTAACTGTCGGTGATGAAGTCAAGTCTAAATGAAATTTAAGCTGTGCTGCTCCTTGTTCTTCATCCCAACAGTCACTGCAAGGCCTCTCCTTTTAATTAACTCCGCTTTCCAGTGCTTGCCGTCCGCGGGGGCGCTCTGTTTGCCGAGTGCCGGGCGCTCCGCTGCGGCGGCCCACGGAGCTGCAGCCCCGTCCTCGCGGGCACCTGGGCGGCCCAGGGTGAGGTCGGGGGAGGGGCCGCAGCCCAGGCCCTGCCACCCTCTGGCCGAGGCTGCTCCTTCTTTCCTTTTCTTTTAAAAACTGCTGCTTGGGCAGCTTTCACTTCTCTTGTAGGCAAGTCCCGAGCTAATATTTATCCTTCAAAGTATCTTAAAAATGCTGGGGGGCGAGTATGTGCAGAGAACTTTATCAATCTCTGAAAGAGAGTTATTGTTACATTGATAAACTGAGGCACTGTTTACAATTGCCAGATTGTGTTTGAACTTGCAAGCTTTAATTCAACAGTTAGTTTTTGTTAGCAGATAGACTTGTTTCCCCATTCTTGTAAAGAGCTCTTTATCTCAGCAGTATTTGTTTGTTCCTGGCAAGCGTTTGTGAGGGCTGGGGGAGGGGAGAGCCCGCGAGTCATACATTCAGCTGTCACTCATTTTATGACTGGCAGGCTTTTGAGGAATGTGACTTTTGTACTTGGAGCCCTGCCTCTGTGTGAATTATCCCTTTAAAACTGGAGATACCTCAGTCAGACAGAACACAGGCTTCACCGTGAGGGGAAACGGGGCGTGAACCACCGAATACGGGGTAGGTAGAGGGTCCTGTCCCTGCGTCGCCGGGGGTTTGGGTCTAAAGGAAAACGACAGTGACGGCAAACTTAGACCTTACAGAAAACCCTGGTAAAAGCCTTTCCCGAGGCCGTTACTTTTCAGTGAAAGGAGCCCCTAGATCTACTCCAGAGCCTGTGTCCTCTACCTGGCGGCCCTCCTTGTGGACAGTAGGCGCGGAGCCGCCCCTGGTGGGCTGGGGTCGGGACTGAGCCGGGGACCGACTCCCACTTGGCCGAGCCCCGGCCGGTCCTGGCACGGCCTGGAGCAGGTGGCGCGGGCAGGGTGGGCGCAGGGGCGGGTGGGAGGAAGCGAGAACGGTGCCGGCACAGTCCAGAGACGGGGCCAAGGGTGTTAGGCTGGGCTCCAGAGCATGGCCCGCGGGGCGGGGTGGCGGGCGGAGGGGCCAAGGCGAACTGCGCTGCAGGCCTGCAGTGCTCACGGCCCTCACCCTGCAGGTCAGGTCCGTGTGGTCCCTGCCTGGGCCCGGGCCGCCGGCGCGGCCCGGCCCCGCTCAAGGTGCCTGCGGGGGCCATGTTTATGTTCTGTGTAACCGCAGCCGGGCGTCTGCACTTCCTCCTGGGTCAGCTGACTCACTCTGGCCTGCTTGCTCGCCACGCCTCTTCTGCGCCCGCCTGCCTCCCTTTCTGTTCGTCTGTCTCCCTCCACCCCTCCCGGCTCACTCCCTGAGCTGGGCGTGGGGTCAGCGCTCTGCCCTGCTTGTGGCCGCGGGGTGCCCGCGAGGCAGTGTGCGCCCCCAGTCCTGCCGCCCCGCCCGCCGCGCAGGCCGACTTGCATCCCTGTCTGTGCTCCAGGGCCCTCGTGGGTTTCCGGGTTCGTGTTTAAAAGACGATTGGTTGGCAGAGTCGTTGGGGGATGCCCTGGTTCGTACGGGGGGAACCCACTTTCTTGCTGATGTGACTTCCCAAATCACCTTCCAGGTGTGTCCCCCGCCCTACACTCATTCGCTTCTCACTGTGGTAAAATGCGCCTCACGTGCAAATCGCCGCGTTAAAGGGGCCGCCCCGTGGCTCTCCAGGCACCGTCCTGCTGCTGCGCGGCTGGCACCGCCCTCCGTCGCCAGTGGCCTTTCACCGCCCTGCGCAGAGGCCCCGCCACCCTCACCTTCCCTGGAAGCCGCCGTAGCCGCCGGGCGCTGTCTGCACCGTCGCGCCTGCCCCCCAGGCGCAGCGGCGAGCCCGTCTCCGGCAGGACGGCGGTCCTGCCGTCGGGCCGCGCTCACCGAGCGTGGCGTGCGCTCCTGTGTCTGCTTGGCTTTCGTTCTTTTCCTGGGTGTTAGTGAGCCCTGGGCTTCACTTTGACGACTGTTTGTCCAGCTTAGCAGCAGGGTGTTGCTCTTTGGGGAAGTCAGGTGCCATTCTCTGTGGCCTTGCCTGTGGCCTCCTGCTTGTGCGCGGGGCTTGCTGGGCTCCCAAACTGGCTGCGGGCCCCACGCCCTGCCCTGTGGGTGTCTCTTGGTAGAACCCAACATGCGGATTTGCGACGCGCTCGGAATCAGCCAGCCAGCCCTCCCAGGGCCCTCCGGGCCTGCAGCTGCGGGGACCCTGGGCCTGCTCCGCGGCTCAGGTGCTTGTTCCCGGCGCTGGCGGGAGGCAGCGCTCTTCTGCCGGCTCACGGACAGCCCGCGGAGGCCGGGGGCAGGGCTTGGCGGGCTCGGGCCAAACGCCAGTGCCCGCGGGTTAACGAGCTGGAGAGGTGCCTGTTGGCTGGTGTTTTCAGCTGAGAAACCCCAGCGAGGCCTTCGGCCCAGGGAGTCCAGCGCTCCGGGTGGGGCCGCAGGCAGGGCGGGTGTGCCCCCTTGGCCCAACAGGCAGCAGAGCTCCTAACTCCGTGGTCTGGCCCCGTGCGGGGCTCTCACCCCGTCTCCCAGCCTGTGGAACAGCAGGGAGTGGTTGCCTCCGCCTTCTCCTTGATGGGCGCTGTGCCCGGCAGCCCAGGCCGGCCCCAAGTTAGCCTGTGTGCGGCGCATTGTAGGGGAATCCGGGGTGAGCTGCGCGTGGCCGTGCGGCTGGGGCAACGCCTGCCCCCCGGCCGCGGGGAGAAGGCTGAGTGGAGTGGTGCTGATCCAAGCTGCCGGGGGGCGGCAGGGCTGTCGCAGGAAAAGCCCCGTCCCTGGGACCGAGGCCTGGAGCGGGCGCCGAGGGAGTGCCAGGCCAGGGACCCAGTAGGAGTGGCTGGTGCCTGGAAAATGGACAGGTCCTGCCACTTCGGCGCTGCTGTCAGCTTGGGGAAGGCTTCTGGGGCGGCCCTCGGTGCCCAGCCTCTAGCCTGTACCGGCTGTGTGGGCCTGCCAGTGGCTCCCGTGGAGTCTGAGGTGGCTTTCAGACCCGCTGCCACGCCCCCTACCCCCCCCCGCAGGGGCTGCGCGGCAGGACAAGCCCCCGCGGGCGCTGACCGGCCGCCTGAGAGTCAACATTGCAGTCGCTTGGGAGTGCAAACCACGTATCAAGGTCAAGACCCTTGGGTGCTTGGATGGGCCAACCAGAAAATTAGTTTTAAAAGTAATTTGCTGTGTTTATTAAAAATTTTGTTTTCTAGAACCTAAAAGAATATACCTATCAGTCAGCCAGAGATGTCACCTTTTTCTCTGCATCCGTACTTTAAAAAAAAACAAACAAACGTGATCACGTGTGCTTGGTTGATAAGCTGCTGCTCTGCCTGTAGTAGCAGGCACACTTCCTTGTCAACAGGTGGCTTTGTGTGCACCGTGCGGCACCCGGCTCACCCAAGCGGCAGCGCACCGAGGCTGGTTGGCAGCGCCCTGCACTCGGCTCCTCGCCACAGCTCCTGGCCCGCTGCTCCCCAGACCCTGGGGCTTCCTAGGCTTGGAGAGTGATAGAGGGGTCTTCTGTTCGTGCATGAGGTGGCCTGCAAAGTGCCCAAGGGTGGGGACTGGTTGCCAGGAGAGTCAGCCGTGTGGTGAGAGGGTTGAAACTTCAGTCCCACGCCCTCTCCCCCGTCCCCACGCCCCCCTCTGGGCTGGGCAGAGGGGCCGGAGGTGGTTGGTCGCCCGCTGCCAAGGACTTCGCACCAGCAGCGAGCCTCTGTGAAGAACCCGGGGACATTTCCTTGGCCCTTGGAACCGGACCACTGCCACGCGGGCCGGCAAGGTGGGCCCTAAGCGCTGCTGGGACAGACTCCTTTGTGAGAGACCTTGCCCTGTGAATCTTCTCAGCCGGCTGTCCATACGCAGCCTTTAATATTTTTTGGAATATATCAGTAATCTAGTAAGTAAGTGGGGATTCCTGAGTTCTGTGAGCCTTTCTGACAAAATCTTGGAACCCGAGGGGGCAGTCCTGGGCCCCCGGCCCCGGTGCCCGGGAGCAGAGGAGCCTGGGCTCTGGACCGGCTCTGCGCGCGAGGGCGGAGTCCGCCTCGCGGGGCGGAGCCCTGTACCTGCGGAGCCGGATTCGGCCTCCGGGGAGACAGTGTCAGGATGGAGCTGATTTGTGGGCCCCCTGCTGGTGTCTGAGGACGGCTGGGTGGGAAGGTCTCCCGCACACGGTGCGGTGGGGTCTGGGAATCCCTTTCTAAAGGGGAGCGCGCGTTTGAAGGCTTTTTATACGTGTTGAGAGGACTGGTTTTCAGAAGGTGTGCTTGACACTGCTGGGTCTGTCCTGCTTCATTCCAGAGGCGAGAGCAACGCGTGGACGGACCGCGTCGGCTCTCCGCAGTGCCACGCGCGCGCCCCTCTGAATGGCTGACCTCTCCAGAGGGCGGGGGCGTCGGTCTTCAGCCACCACACAGGCCGTCGGGGGCCTCCAGGTCAGGGGTGTCACCGGTCTCTGGAGGTGGAGGGGACATTCTGTGGGTTTATAGTCTCGTTCACGCAGACAGGGAAGCTGGGAGCAGGCCTGCTCTGCTTTCCCGCTGGAGGGTTGTCCGGCGCCCAGCCCCCTCCCCAAGCTGGAACCGGGTAGGAGACGAAGGGTCCGTGAGACAGAGGTTTGTAAGTGGCTGGAAACTTCATGAGTTGCTGAGGCGTGTGGCTTGCAGACTGGTTGTCTTTGCGGAGCGAAGCTGCGCTGTCCCGCGTAGGGTGCAGCCCTGCTCTGTGCGTACTTGCCGACCTGGGGCCGCAGCCTCAGGCGTGGGAGGGTTGGTGCGGGCGGGAGCTCCGGTCTCCGCGAGGGAGAGGGTCCGTCCGACCCCAGGCTGGAGCCATGTGTGCGTTCTCTTCATCCATCATTCATCGAGCCCTTGCCTTTTTAAAAAACCTGTTTTGATTTTGACATTTTTCAAGTATATTTCATACTTCCCCACTTTAAAGACATTGATATTTTTGTGTTATCTGACACATGAACCATAATTCAGACAATTCCATGTTGTTAGACTGTTAAGTTGTCTTCAGTTTTCACTTTGGCACCGCGTCCTTTTTTGTGTAGGAGAAACCCAGAGTCTGGACCCTGCTTTGACTTAATTTTACGTGTAAGAACTGTCAAAAGGTTTCATTACATCTTGGCAGTCTTAACAGTGTGTGTTCATAATGCCCGTGGCCTTGAGGTCAGTTCTTGATTACATGTGTGGAACATGAGAAGTTTCTGGGTTTTAGATCGCTTGGTGGTTGCG
Source organism: Pteronotus mesoamericanus (assembly GCF_021234165.1). NCBI lineage: Eukaryota > Metazoa > Chordata > Mammalia > Chiroptera > Mormoopidae > Pteronotus > Pteronotus mesoamericanus. The sequence continues at coordinate 45,413,295 of NW_026555309.1, read as the reverse complement.
AGTGTCTTCCGGCAGCATGCGCCCTGCCTTTCCTTTCCGCACCACGACCGATGGAGCTGGGGTTCATCGGCACTGGCCTGGCGCCCAGGTAGGGTAATGAGACATGCAGAGGAGTGCTCGTTCATCCAGGGCTGTTGGCAGCGGCCGCCCATTTGGCGTTTCGGGCTGGCGCTGGCACGCGGGGCCCCAGCGGCCGGGGCCGCAGGCGCTGGGCAGCGGGAAGCGTGCTGCTTGTTGCCATGGCAGCCAAAGCTTCGTTCTTACTCACGTGGCTTCAGCCAACAGTTGGACGAGGGACATGGAGAAGAAGGGGAGGGGAAAAAAAAAAACCTTTGCTGATTTTTAATTAAAAAACAAAAAATCCTTCTCCTCAGCTGGTTGTACAAATCAAGGAATGCAACTACATAAAGGGCAGGTAAAAGGTGAGGGAGCGCATCTTTCTGTGTTTTAGCAGAAGGTACATGGGGGAGAAGACTGTTTTTTGGGGGGCACTTCATCCTTATTCCATGTAATTTTCCCCTAAACAAGCTTCTGATAGGGAAGCACATCTTGTTCTTTAAATTTTGTTGAAGGGAAGATGGACTCTGTCTGCAAAGGTGTGGTGCTTGACCCGCCCCTGCATGTTAGGAAGTGGACTAGTGAGTGCTTTGCTGGGACCCACGGTTAAAACTACTTCCCGTCATGTGAGCTGTCACGAGTTTGCCGACTCAGCTTCAGTGTGCCGCTCTGCTTACCGGGACGGCCGGGGCTGGGGGGTGGGGGGCGGTGCCGGCGCGGGCGTGGGCGTGCCCGCTGTCTGGGCACCCGCAGGGGCTGGCAGCCGCCCGGGCACGCTGCGGGGTGTGGCGGGGAGAGGCAGCGCCTTCCCCCGGCTTCTGGAGTAGGGTTGGGCGGTGTGCTCCCCTGGGGGCTGGCTGTGCCCTGCCGTTCAGTTCACCTGCCGCGTGGGACTGTTCCCAGAGACGCGGTTCTTGGAGGTCCGGGCAGGTCTGTGACCGTGGGAACCTGCGGGAACCTGCAGCTGAGCCCTGTCTGGTGGCCCTAGGATTTCCTGGTTGGACCCTGCGGCTCTGTTGGCAATTCTGGCATCACCCTTCTCAGATGGAAGAGTGGTGTCTGGTACCGGGTGCACTAGCAGAGAGCACCCAGGACCCTGCAAGTGGCAGCGTCCGGCGGCGCACGCGGCCGTGGCCACGGCCATCAGAAGGCCAGTGTCCGCAAACGCCGCCTGGTGCCTTTCCTAAGAGCTGCGCTCCTGATGCCTCTTCCGCCCAGTGCGCCCGGTCCGCCCAGCGTGCTGGGCGTAGACTGCAGCTGCGCCCTGCCCACGCGACCCTCTGTGGGGCTTCAGGGGTGGCACCAGCCCCGGGATGACGTCACTGTCGGGGTTGGACCCGTCGGAGCCCCCTTGTCCCCTCCTGCTCTCCCTGCCCTGGGGTCGTGGGTCTCGCGGGGGCAGGGGCGACAGTTACACCCACCGTGGAGCTCTGGTGGGTGGTGGGGGCCGAGGTGGCCCTTCACCTCCTGGGCTGACAGGGGCCTTTGGTGTCTGTGAGCTGCCCCTGAGGAAGCAGGCCCCGTGGAGGCCTCCCGGCTGCCCTGGCAGAGGGCCACAGGCTCGTAAACGGCAGGGAGGGCTTCCCACCGGGCGCCCAGGTGCGCTGCCCTCCGTCTCGGGCTGCCTCACTGCGTCCCCGCCCGGCGGAGCGGCCGGAGCTCAGGCCCCGCTCTCACCAGAGCACCAGCCCTGCTGGCGAGGCCCCGCCCTGACCCGTCAGCCCCAGCGCCTGCCCCCTGACCCAGTGCCCGGGGCAGGGGAACAAACGTGGAAATGGGCGTTCGGTCACTGGTCACGCGCAGTCAGGGTTCCTCCAGGTCCTTTCAGGACGCAGTAGCTCCTTTCCCTCAGGACTGAGTGGTATGGGCCGCAGTTTGTGTGTCCGTCACCTACGGGAGGGCATCTTGGCTGCTTCCAGGTTTTGGCGACCGTGAACATGCTGTAAACGTGCGTGTACAGGTTTTTCTGGGGACAGACGTTTTCAGCTCATTTGGGTGAATGCCAAGGAGCACAGTGGCGGGATTGTGATGTGAGAGCATGTTTAGCTTCGTGAGGAACTGCCGAGCTGCCTGCGAGGGTGGCTGCGCCGCCTCTTCCCCAGCAGTGGGCGCGCTCCTGCTGCTGCGCGCCCTGGCCGGCACTCGGGGCTTTGGCCGTTCTGACCCGTGCGCGCTGGCGCTTTGGTTTGCGGTTCCCGGGTGGCATTGGTGCAGAGCACTTTTCCATGTTGTTGTTTGGTGAAGTGTCCAACTTTTTTGCCCATTTTTAAATCAAGTTGCTTATTTTCTTTCTTCTTGTTGTGTTTGTGTATAATTTGGATAACAGCTCTTTAAGAGGTGTGTTTTTGCGAATATTTCTCCCAGTGTGTGGCTCGCCCTGCCACCTTCTGACACACCGATTCTGTGATAGCAATCGGGGCGTTTCTTCCGGGATTTCAGGACATAACCTTATGAACAGGTTCATCAGAACGCTTTTTTATCAGCTATATCAAGGGTACGTGCAACGTGCTTGATTCAGTGTTGCATCTTTTTATACTCTTGGCCCAACGCTGATCTTCTTTACCACGTGCTGCTGTGGGTCTAGTCCCTGGCTTCCACGTGGTCCTGGGTCAGTCACCCTGGTCGCGGCCGTCCGCCGAGGGCGCGGCACAGAGAAGCTGGCACTGGTACGTGCTAGGCAGGGTTAATAATAGTATTTTTCACGGTTGACAGGTCATGTTTTAGAACCATGTTCGAGGGTGGAGGTGCCTGTGTTAGATGGTGGGTTTGCAAAACAAACAGCTGCTGCCACTAGCACAGGCCGCACACCCACGGTGCCCGGGCCTGCGCGTGCCCGTGCACAGGGCGCGGGGGCGCTTAGGTCGCCACGCAGACGCGCACCACCTCCTCTCTAACCCTCTCCCAGGGAGGTTGACCTCCGAATGCCGTCCTGGCAGTGTCCCTGTGGAGTGTTGTGACCCTCAGGTGGAGCCCGGGGCCTGGCCCGCACCCGGGGCGCCTGTCAGGAAGGACCAAGTCCACCTTCTGATGGTGTCCCGTGTGCGGCCAGCCTTTCCTCACAGCGAACTGTAGGAAGTCATGTGTTCTGGCATCACTTACCCTTAAATTAGAAACAGGACAATAGAGGAAGTTGTTGATTGGAACAATCAGAGTTTCACTTATCTAAGTGCATCTGCAAATCCTAACCAAACTGTTGTCGCTGATGCCGGCCGTTTCTGTGCTAGGGACAGCCTGTCTGAGCAGTTTCTCCGGGCTCTTGAGCGGAGGACCCTGAAACAGGTCACAACGGCAACTTCTGCACGTTCTCCAGCAGCCCAGGAGGCTCTTGGGCAGCCCAGACCGCCACGCAGGCTGGCCTGCCTGGGGCTGCCTCGCCATGCGGCCGGCTCAGGTGTGGGTGCTTCAGAAGAAGCCGTTTCAGTGCTTTCAGAGGTTACAGTTAATGCTCTAGTGCTTATACCAAACGGCTTCCTTACAATTTGCATGCTGTAAGAAGAGGACTCCGTGGATGTCATTTTATGGGCGTAACCCTGGTCTCCCGGTATCTGACTGTCCCCCCCAAGCGTGATGGCCCACCGCCCCGCCCCTGCGGGCTCCTCCCTTTGCTTCTCAGAGCTGCTTTCCTTCCCCTTCCTGTGGTGGCCCCTGTGCAGGGGCCCTGGAGGTGGCGGGAGGGGTGCGCTGTGAGGGCAGGGCTTCACACTCCTTTCCCAGCCTCGGTGCCCAGCAGCAGCGCAGCCCTGTGCCGCGTGGGTCCTCGTCCCAAGCCCCCGAACAAGTGCCACGGGACAGGACCCTGAGTTTAGTCTGTGAGTTCGGTGGTCAAGTCCCGGACACCTTGCCCGAGTGTGCAGCGTAGCCCTCCAGGAAGCTAAGTGGGGACTAGTCAGGGTTCGCTGATGGTTAATAGAGTTGCTGTTCTATTGGTTGTAGTTTTTTGTCCTTCTCAGACAATTAAAGAATTAGGTTATCAAATTAAAATAGATCAGTAGCCTTAATTGGATGAGAAGGGATGCAGGGGGACTTCCCAAGGTGTTACGTCAGAGATGCTTCTTGTCTCAATTTGTGAAAACCGATTGCATAGTACGTTTTCACTGCACGTGAATTGTGCCTGAGTGACCACTTACTAGCCTTCATGTATACAAGCTTACCGGTTGGAACGACAAGGGACAAGGAAATCCCATTTACTGTTGCCACCCAAAAGATAAATAGGGAGAAACTGAAGAAACGAGCCAAACCTGTAGAAGTGCTGTGAAGTTCTCCGAAAAGGCCCTGGGCCGTCCCCGGCGAATGGCGAGATGGCCCTCCGCGGGGACAGGCCGGCACCGCCGCCTGTGGCAGCCGTGCTCCCATGGCTGGCGTGAAGTTAGCGGAACGGTACGAGCAGCACCCACAGAGCGCTTCTCCCCCAGGGCTAGGCAGGCCCTTCGAGCGCCTGTGCCTCGCCCGCCACAAACCTGCGTGAGTGCGCAGGGAAAGGCGTAGAATGCGTAGAAAGGGCGGACGAGGGAGCTGCAGGGGCCCACCTCAGCGGGGGCAGGCGTGTGTCCCTCAGTGCGGGTGTCGGACCACACGCTGTAGCAACAGGCCACTGAGAAACGGAGCCAAGCGTGGGTGCACGTTCGGTACATGGTAAAGGGGGAACCCCAGGGTGCTGGCGTGGGCTCAGAAGTCACATGGCCCTTGGGAACTGACCGGCCCTTGGGAAAGGGGCAGCAGTCCCTCACCTCACACCCCACACCCGAGCGTGGAGCAGGGCCCCGGAACGTCCCCGCTGACCTTGGGAGCTGATAGCGACTGGGCTGTTGCGCGGTCTGTGTGCCTTAGTGGCTTGTGGAACGCGGTCTTGTTCTCTCCCTCGTGTGTCAGACCTTGACGGTGTGCTTGCCGCGGGGTGCCAGCCCAGGGCCAACCTCTCACGTGGCCTTCGACAGAAACCCCCAAGCCAGGCCCGCCCGGTCCCCTCCCCTCCGCATGCTCGCCCCGCGTCTGCGGGCAGCGCTGCTCCTTGCTCAGTGTGCGTGTGTCAGCTAGGTGTCTGCAAGGTTTTGGGGCTCCCCTGAACTGCTTACAAAATGCCCGGAGCTTTGCAGAAAAGGAGTGTGCGGTCACCGTGGCCCCGCCAGGTGACACTTGCTGGTGAGAAGCTGGTGTGATCTTCAAGGGATCTTGACTTTATTGGTTTAATTTTTTTTGAGGCAGGAACCAATTTTTGAAAAAATGATGTCTAATAGAATCAGCAGGCAGGCAAAGTGGGTTCTGAGTTCAGTGTCTGCCTGCGGGCTTCTCGGCCTCGGCCAGTCTCGGGCAGCTGCCTCCCTGTGTGCCCCGCAGCGCCTGCCCCGCGGAGGCGCCGGGCTCTGCAGGCAGTCAGGGTCTGTCTGCAGCTGGGTGCCTGATAAGGTCCCTTCCAGGGAGGTTGCGGAGTGCCTTTTATCCAGCGTCTTGGCCAGCGAACGGTGTCTCCGGGGAGCAGTCAGAGGGCCTTTAAAGTCACCTTGAAGCTGGCACGCGCAGTAGGAGGTGGGGGCCGGTGGAGCCCGGGGGCCCTTGCGGTACCTCGCACAGGGGCCGGCGCCCGCTCCGGCTCCGCAGGGTGGGCCTGGGTGCGCTGCTTCAGAGTTTTGCCAACTATGCCAAGTGAATGTTGATGTAAGAAACGTCCAACCTAAATATCATTAGGTTTTAGGTTTGAGTCTCTTCTTTTTTAAAAAATTTTCACTTTGATCTGGCCTGGCCAATGTTACAGCTGAGGGCCTCAGCCGGCCAGCCCGAGGGGCGATTTTGCACCGGGCTCTCCTGCCCGTGCGCAGCTCTGAAGGAGCCCCATAGGCACCGCCGTGAGCTCAGCCTTATTTAGGCCACCGTTCGGAAGGTTTCTGCAGTGCTTTGGAAAAGCCTCGCTCGCTTTCGGAAACGGCGGTGAGCGGTGTGGCGTTGGCAGGCGCACTCGAGAACACTGCGGGGCACGCTCGCTGGGGGGCTGGGGGGAGCCCCACGGGGGCTCTGCTGACCCGCGGCCGCGGCGGAGGATGCTAACGATGTCTGTCGTTCTCGTCAATGTAGATGACAGCGGAGCTACCTGGGTAAGAGCTATCTGTCCGCGGGCTGCTGCGCTCGCACCGCTTGACGAAGGGAAGCCAGCTGTGTTAATGCCTAGGCTCCTTGACTAACAGGTAAACCCCGCGCCCTCCTCACGCCATCTCAGGGGAGCTTCCGGGAGGTCGGTCCTCGCAGCCGGCCCCTCGGAGCGCCTGGGTGTGGCCGCTGGGGGGTGGCTTCCCCGTGCAGACAATCCCTAGGAAGCACTGGCCAGCTGGTTTGCAGGTTATTTTCATTCATCCATTCATTCATTCTTCTTCTTTTTTTTTTTTTTATCTTCACCCGTGGACATGCTTATAGGTTTCAGAGAGAGGGGAGGTAGGGCGGGGGGAAGAGAAACATCAGTGTTGACTCTTAAATGCACCCCAACCAGAGACCAAATCCGCAACCCAGGCGCGTGCCCTGACTGGGACTCGCACCTGTGACCTTTCAGTTTATGGGACGAAGCTCCAGCCGGCTGAGCCACGTGGGTCAGGGCCTCCCGCCCGTCCCTCGGCGGCCTCCCGGGCTCCTGCAGCAGGGCCGGGCCCCGCGGGGCCCGGAGAGCAGGTGCAGCCTGGTTGACGTGCTCACCCAGGGGGCCTCTCCCAGCCCGGGCAGAGTGTGCCACTGGGGATGGGGGCCGCGGGGGCGGGGGCGACGGCCGTCCAGCTGGGGAGGGCTGAGCCTTGAGAAGAGACTCCAGGGCTCCGTGTGGCTCCCCTGGAGGTAGAAGGCAGGGGCAGAGGGGAGCCAAAGGGCACACCGAGAGAGCAGGCGCCAGGCCCTGAAGGCGGAGGCCCCCAGCAGATCCCAGCACTGTCCCAGCCTGGGGCTGGGGAGGTGAGGCCCCCTCCCGGCAGGCTCCCTTCTCTGATGGGACCGCGTGTGTGGACGAGGTTAAAGTGGGACCGGTGTGTGTGTCTAGAAACGCAGGCTCCTGGGCCGCCGGCCTCACCCAGCAGGACCCGGGTGTGAGGCAGACTCTGCCATCGGGTCAGATGGCCGTGCCCGGCCGCCTGGGAGCTGCCAGCCCTGACCGTGCGGGGCCACAGGTGTTGGACGCTCCGGCCCTTGGGATGCGCGCTGAGCGCACGTCTCCCCGTTTGCCGTGTGTTTGAGGCTGGTCTCGGGCCACTTTCAGGCTTTGCTAGGAGTCCCCAGGCGTCGAGGTGTGACTGCAGCGCGGTAGCTCTGTCGGCGGCTTCTGTCACGTGACTCTGCTCCCTCGGCGCTTAGTCCCGTGCCTTCCTCGGCTGGCCCAGGCGAGGCAGGCACGTCCCACTCAGCAGCCGAGCCAGCTCCTTGGACCTGCGGGCAGAGCCCCGCATCCGGGCTGGTGGCCGGGGCCCGGGCCCAGAGCTGGCGCCGTCTGAGCTCAGCCCCTGCGGGCCCTGCTCTGCCTTCTCTCCAACGCTGCACCCCTGAGAGATGCCACTGCCCGCGGGCCCTGCTCCCGCTCAGCCACTGGCCCTGGAGACCACCACTCGTTCCTTGGGGGCGCGGGGCATGCGCTCACCTGCGTTTCCCTGTGCTGCTTTGATCAAAGACTGATTTAGTAAAACAGAGCAGTGGTTGATTGATTCAAAATGCACTTAATCAAGGGTTTCTGCATTTTTAAAGAAAACTTTTCTTGGTGTTGTAACTTCCATCATATTCTTGGTGCAGTCTCTCCACCCTGGCACAGTTGGCGTCTGGACCGCTCCTTCTCGGGCGGGGTGTCCTCGGCCGTGCCCTGTGGGGGACTGAGCAGCACCCCTGCCCCCACCGAGTTGTGACAGCCACCGCGTCTCCGGGCATCGCTCCGTTGTCCTCTGCCCCTCTGCCGGCAGTATCTGGTTTCCTTCGTCAGCCTTTTCCTGGCTCTCCCACCCCCGTCTCCCTCAGGACAGCCGCAGGCCAACGCCTCCGCGGGCCGGGGCTCCTGTGCTGCCGTCCTCAAAGCGCGAGCCCGGGCTACGGAGAAGGCGCTGAGCTCCGTCCGCTTACGTGCTCTGCGCCCGCCCCCCCTCCTTGCCCCATCTTCATTCTCCCCCGGGATGACGTTCCACAGGAGACAGTTTCTCTATAAAATAGGGTTGGTTTTTCCCCAGGTGCCCCAGAGTAAGCACCAGAGGCCTGGTGTGGCCGAGGGGCCGGGTCTCCCGGGTGACTGGCCTGGGGCGGCCCCGCTCAGCCCGCTCACTCCACCGGCCGTCTCCTCTGTTGCAGGTCAGCCAGTCGCTCGATGGGGAGCAACGGTGGACCCCCTCCCCGTGTCGCCGTCCCGCCCGTGTGCAGCCAGGGCAGCCGCTTCAGCACCTCCGCAGCCACAATGATGAAACTGGTATTAACTGAATGGCAATTATGGATTTTTAACTCTCATTCACAGTAATCCGACAAGCCATATGTTTAAAATCCAACCAAAAATCGTTTTGTTTTGCTGCGAGCTGCATCCGGTTGTGGAAAGTCGTACGAAGAGGAATGTAAGTGTTACTTGCTGGGGAACACAACGGAAGCAGAAAGAGAAGACGTCTTCACTTATCCTGTAAAGCTGTACGGTAGTGTTATTTACATAGGCAGAGCGAGCGCACGCGCGTGGATTTTCGGCGGTGATGAGAATGGCCCCACAGAATGCCGACTCGGAATCTATGCAAGTTCAGGAGCTGCCGGTACCCCTGCCCGAGCTGCAGAAGCCCGCCGGCGCGGAGCCGCCCGACGAGGCCGGCAGCGAGGGCTCCATCGACCGCATCCCCGTGCGCCTGTGGGTCATGCACGGGGCCGTGATGTTCGGCAGGGAGTTCTGCTACGCCATGGAGACGGCCTTGGTCACGCCTGTCCTGCTGCAGATCGGTAAGCGCGGCCCGCTCGGGACGGGGAGCCGAAATGGGGGCCGGGAGTGTGCTCGGGAGCCCTGGGACCGCATCCTGGCCAGCTCTCCCTCAGCCTCCTGGCCCCTTCTCCTGCTGGCAGCGAGGGTCGGGGAGGGAGCGGCCCCCCAGCGTTGCCATGGAGTCGGGGTTTGGGCAAGCGCGCTTGGCACGGGTCACTGTGGACAGTGCGGGCGGCCAGCCTGTGGTAGGGGAGGCCAGCCGGAGGATGAGAGCTGGGGTGCAGCGCGCTGAGCAGCACCTGGTTTTGCGGCCCGTTGTCATCAGTCTTGTCGACGTAAGCCCGAGACGGCCGGGGGCCTCAGGAGGCCGCAGGACGGGCCTTCGCAGAAGCCCTGTGTGCCGCGGCCCCAGGGCCTGGCGCCCGGAGCCCCTGTGCCCAGGGCGCCTGCGTCTCTTCTCAAGGGCCGCAGCCGCCTCGGCCCAAGGGTTTTGTCAGCGTGTTTGATGTCCCTCTTAAGTTTAAAAATTGGTAGTTTTCCAACTTAGAAGAGATTTCCGTAAGGGACCAAGCCACTTAGAGCATAGTTTCATTCTAGAACTTCACATGTGCTTGGTCAAATGTTTTTTAAGTCTACGTATTTTGGTGGTTTTAAGGAATGTTCCTTTCTCCAAATATCACCGCATGCTCAGCGAGCACTAGCTGGGCCCCCGGCAGGAGAGCCTGTGACGAGTAAGGGCCTGCGGGCAGGCAGGCGGGCGGCCGACGCCCGGAAGCCCCAGCTGTGCTCCGGACGGTTTCAGCCGCGTTGTTGTTCCGAGGGAGCCCCCGTAACGAAGGTCCGGTTCGTTTCTCAGGGCTGGACTTGGCTCACACTCAGTGGGCGGCCCCGGGGTCGGAATGTTTTGGTTGGAGTCGGAGTGCCTCTGACGAGCTGTGTGCCGCGCGGTGCCCCGGGGCCCGCTGCTGGCCTGCGTCTGCGCGTCGCTGGCGCGGGTCCTGGAGCAGCAACGCACTCTTACTGTAAGTGGGCAGTGTGAGCCGCTTGCTAGGTGGCCCCAGGGGTGGCGCCCCTGCTGCACTGAGGACCAGCAATGTTTCCGTCACCCAGCAGGCTCCTGAAGCCTGCCCCCGCCCCAGGCAGCGCCAGGCCGGCCCCATCACCGCCAGCGCCCCCCCGCCCCCCACCCCAGTCCCGTGTGAACAGAAGCGCACCGCGTGCGGCCCAGGCTCTGGCTTGGAGGAGCACCTCCATGGTGGGCTTGCTGACCGCTGAGGGTGCGTCCCGGCGAGGCAGGCGCGCAGTCCTGAGTGGGCACGCCCCCTTGCTCGGCCGCCACAGGGAAAGCCGCGCTGAGCGCCCATCCCCAGGCCTGTGTGCGCAGGTCTCGCCCATCCCCTGTGAGGGCAGACCTGGGGCCGGGCCTGCTGGGTCGCCTGGTGAGGGCAGGACTGCTTGTGCAAGGGACCGTCCCCGAGCCACGGCTGAGCCTGTTTCCCCCGTCCGTGGTGCCCTTGCGTTTCCCTAACAAACACGCAGGCCCTTCCAACCCTGGCGTCCGTGTCGCAGCTTGGAAAGTGTCCTTGGGTTTTGGTGTCCTCGGGGTCCCTGGAACCAGCCCCCCGCGGGTGCCGAGGGGCCGCAGCCCTGATGTTGCCGTCCTGCGGGGGTCTGCCGGGACTTCAGTGGCGCGGGGCGTGCCCCGCACGGCCGCGCCGGCCGCGGAAGCCCATCCCCGCATGCCGTTGGCACGTCCGCGCCTCCCTTCTGATACTACAGCAGAATTTCAAAATCGGAAATTTTAGATTTAGATGGAGTCTAGTGTGCCGTTTTTTTCTTCTGCTCTTCTTTTCTAACTAAGAAGTTTTGCCTGATCCCAGGCCATAATGATTTCCTCTTAGGTTTTCTCCTAGATGTCTTATAGTTGTAGCGCTCAAGGTGTGATCCACCTTGAATTATTATTTTTTTTTAAGACTTATTTTAGAGAGATAGGAAGGGAGAGGAACAGAGAGAGCAACACTGATGTGCGGGAGCTACATCAATCAATTGCCTCTCCGCACACCCCCCACGGGGGCTGCCCTGGGACCCGGGCTGTGTCCTGACAGGGGACCGAACCGGCCACCCTTTGGTCCACAGGCCGGCGCTCAGTCCACTGAGCCACCCCAGCCAGGGCCATCCTGAGTTAATTTTTGTGTCCAAGAGCAGTTGAGGGCCTGTTCTCACATCGTCTGGGAGGGAGGGAGGGAGGGGAAGAGGTGGTGTCTGGGCACGCAGCCTCACGGCCCCTGTTTGACCCTGGAGCTGAGACCCCCCTCTGGGCCCTGGACCGGAGACCGGTCCTTGCTCCTGTCTTTAGTGTGGGAACCACCCAGAAAGAGAGTTCTTAGGCCCCAGGCTCACATTCAGATACAGGAGATCAGGGCAGCACCTAAAAATCAGTGTGTGGGTGTTTGTTTCGTCAGTGCCAAGGTGGGTTCTGACGGTGAGACCCACAGCCCCGCCCCAGGGCAGAGGGCGAGGGTGGGACACGCTGGGCTCCCAGAGCCAGTGGCCTCCCCCGCCGCCCCAGCCGCGGGCGCGGCAGGTGCGCTGCCGGCCACTTCCACGTCTGCGAGCCGCTGACGGGGCACCCCAGAGTGAGGGTCAGGTGGGAGTGCAGGGTCGGCCCTGAAGGAAGCCCTGGGAAGGGCCAGCCCCGCCCCCCTGGGCTTGTCACTGGCGGGCAAGGCCTATTCCCACACAGAGGTTCCCGGGGGAAGGAGCAGTCTGGGCGCCCCGGCCACACACACGCATTGTTCTTCTCTCGGTTCCGGAAGCAGCCTGGGGGAAAGGGAAATCATATAAAGAAGAAAGGATGTTGCCCTGGGTCTGACTAAGGGCTGGACTCACACTGAGGACCCTGACGCCTCGCCTGCCTGGTGGGGGCCCGTGGGCTGAGGCGCCGGGGGCGGGCAGGGAGGTGGAGGGTCTATTCGTGCGGGGGTCAGGTTCGCCTGCCTCGTCCTGGCGGGGGTGAAGCTCGTGTCCGCTCCGCGCGCCCGGGATGTGATGACATGGTGCCTGACACTCACGTCCGGCCAAAGCCTGCCTCGCAGAGCACACGCTGCGGGGAAGCGTCCCGGTGCCGGCCGCGCTCCCCTGCTCCCTGTCCTGGGCTAGCGCCGGAGGCGGGCGGTGGGGGGTGGGGGAGGCCGGCGAGGCAGGAGCAGGAGAGGCTGTGGCCCGGCCTCGCGCCCCCCGGGAGTCCAGGGTGCCGGCCCAGGCTCGCAGGAGCTCTGTGAAATCGCGCCTCGCGGTTCCACGTGTGCGTAGAGACATGCTGAGAGGGGCCCTCGGTGTCCCGCCGAACCCACGGACCTGTCCCTTCCCAGGTGTGCACAGACGTTGCTAACCAGGTGTGTGGTGAGGGCCCTCCCCTTCCTGCAAAGAGGCACCTGGCGGGAACCTGCCACAGGTGTGTTCGAGATTCCGCGCCGCTGCTCTGCAGCTCCCCTTGCCCGGGAGGCACCTGTCGCTGCAATTGTCCCCCGCAGCTGCAGCCCACCTGCCGTCTCTCAGTGCGCGGCGCCTCGCAGAGGGTCCCACGAAACAGGCCCTTGTCTGTGTGAAGTGCGGGCGCCCAAGAGCCATGTGCAGGCCTCCTCGGGCAGCCTCCCGTTTTTAAAGAGTAGGCGCGGTGGCCTGCTCCCTGAGGTGCACCTGCCTGTGTCCCAGGCCACGCGGCCGCTGGTCACAGCCAGCACCTGGGCCCGGCGGCCCGGCACTGCGGGGCGAGTCGCCCTGGGTCCCCTGGGCGCTGGTGGAGGGGCCAGCGCTGGCCTGGACTCTGCCTAGAGACGGAGGGCACCTGAAGGTTCCACGGGGCTCAGCCTGGAGATAGCCGGTGGAAGAGGGTCACCCCCACGGCAGGGGGCCTCGTGCCGGGGCCCTGAAACGCAAGTCCGCCGCACCCCCGAAACGCACTGCAAACCCGCTGCGGGAAACCAGCCGCCCCCGCCCGGACAGCCACGGATTTAGGCAGGACTTGGTCAAAATCTCCTGCTTTTTGACCAGGAGATTTTGAAAGCCTCTGGCACAAGGCAGTTGTGTTTGGCTTGGACGTCTGGATCTCCTTGTGTTTTCAATCAGTGTGTTTTAGAAACAATGAAATGTCAACCGTAGTCACTTCCCCCAAGGAATTAGTGCCTGTTCTTCTTTCAGCGACTGAGCCCTACCTGGGCCGTGCAGGGCGCCAGGCGCTGTGCCACGTGCGGGAGGGGAGCCAGGCCCACCGGAGGCTCAGCGTTCAGACGGTGGCTGGGACTGGGGCCCCGCAGCGGGCTCGGCGGGGAGCGGGGCTGGGGGTGGATGTGCAGCTGCGGGGCCTCAAGCCGGGAGGCCGCCTGTCGGTCGGTCGGCTGCGTTGTGGGCCCGGAGCCCGGTGTGAGCATGAGGGCGGGCGCTCGCGGTCTGCAGAGGCGAGGTCGGGAGGGGTGGAAAGAGTGCGGGGCCGGCGGCTGGGGGAGGGCAGGGAGCCGCCTGGCTGGCACAGGAGGAGGGGGAGGGAGCAGGGAGGCGGTGGGGGGGCTGCCCCCGGAGGCCGGGCCGGATCGCGGGTGGCCTCCTGTGCCGCTGCTCCTGGGAGGCGGCGCCCAGGGCTCCGGAGCCCTCTGCCCTTCCCCGGTACTGGCCATGTGAGCGCCGATAAGGCAGCGCGGGTGTGTAAAAATCTGAATAGTGAACACCATATTGTTTAGAGAGTAGTTTTCAAACTTAGATCATTGTAATTTTCAAAGTTACAGTGACAGAAGATGCACCAAATACATACCTGGTGTAATGAAGACAGAAAAAATGGCATCAGTCCAAACAGTATAGTACGTGTCCACGGCACAGTGGTCCCCGGGCAGTGACCGTTCTGCCCTGAGAGCACTGTCTCGCGCGGCGCGCGCCCACGCCCGAGCCAAGGTGGTGCGTCCTGGCTGCAGCACACGGCGTTGGCTGCTTGTGAAGGGGAGAGCTGCGCAGTGCCACTTCTGGCTCGAAGGCTTTTTTTGGGAATGTCACAGAAGGAAAGCACAGCCCACTGTGCTGAAGCCGAAGTCACTGCGCAGCAGGACTTCGTCTGCAGGCTGGGACGGAGGCAGGTCACAAGGCGGGAACTGGGGAAGAGCTGGCGTTTCCGCTTGGGGTGGTCAGGGATTGGGGGCGGACCGCCGCCAGAGCCCCCGGGGGCAGCAGGTGGGGAGCGGGTGCAGCCTGGGCGCCTGCTCCAAGGTGGGTCTGTCTCACCGCAGCTCCTCTGAGACTCCCACCCCCGGGCCCCCCCACCATTTTGCTTTCGCTGTGAACCGTGCCCCCGACCGGCTGGGGGCAGGAGCGCTGTGGCCCAGCAGCTGTGCGCCCTGCTGTCCTCTGCCCAGGCCCCCACCGCGGCCGGCTGTCCTGGGCTCTCACAGGCAGCCCTTCGTGTCCTCGCAGGGTGAGGAGGCGTTCGGCTTTTGGTCCCCACAGCCTCCGGGACGTCTTCGTGGTCACCCAGCTGGGCGCTGACAGCCAAGTCCCACGCGCCACACCTGGACTGCAGTCAGTGGGGCGGCCCCGGGGTCTGGGCGCCTCTGGGGCCAGGTGCTCCTGCCTCATGCACCCACCTGGGGCTCCGCGTCCTGGGCTGAACGCAGCGGGAGCGGCGGTGGCGGAACAGGAGCTATCGCTGCCGACTTCCTGGTCGGCATCGGGGCTGCGGGGGTGAGGCTCAGGCCCAGGGGCACCCAGCCCGGGCCATCGGTGGCTCCAAGCCCAGGCCTTCCACCCTCACCCGGAGGCGGGGCGTCCCGGCACTGGGGCGCCACAGATGGTGGCACAGCTGCCGGCCCCAGGGCAGATCAGCGTTCAGAGGAGCGGCACACGTAGCCAGACAGGATGGCCCGTCGCGCCAGCCGGGAGGGAGGGCCAGGGCTGGGCCGGGGTGTGGCCTCCCTGGGTCACTGGGTCTGAGGCCCGACTCGGCCGTCTCGGGCCCTGAGCACTGTGACAGGGTGGGAGGTGGCGCAGTGCCCTGGCCACGCTCCTGTGCTTGTGTGACCTCGGGAGCTGCCTTACCCGGCCGCGGCCTGGGGGCCCCGCTGGGCCTCGGTGCCGGCGCCGACCTTCCTCTCTCACCACCGTGCTCCCCGCTCTGGTCTTGCCGGCCCTCCCCAGGTCAAGAGCTGGCCTTCCCCACCCGGGGTCACAGCTGTACCACTGCTCTGTCCGCTCACGCCTGTGGCACATCTCTGGCCGCCTCTTGTTATCACAGGTGACCCTGCGAGGCCTGTTCTGGGTGCCCTTCAGCCCTAGGAACGTGACTGAGGACCGTCCTTCAGGAAGGCGGGAAAGCGTGTCCGCGAAGCGCCAGCGGGAGCTGAGGGCACGGGCCGAGCTGAGCGTCCGAGATGGGAAAGCCTCGGGCTCTGCCCTGCGCCCTCCCGGGGCCGTGCGCTGTGTGGGTTGTTTGGAGCCAGGCGCCCCAGGAGCAGGAGGGCACGCCCCTGGCTTTCCAGCAGGTCAGGGTCCCGCTTGATTCTGGCCAGCGCGCCCAGCTGCAGTTTTGCATCTAAGTAGGGCCAGAAAGCCCGTCTCCACGCTGTCAGGAAGGCCGGTGCGGGGCTGGCAGTGGCTGGGCGGTTACTCCCTGGAGGTCAAGCCCGGCCTGAGGCCGGCCTCACGGAGGGAGGGCGCTTTCACCGGGAGAAAGACCATCAGAGTCCACCGGAGTTTGTCCATGGAGCCCACAGTAGGTTTGATGGTGCCGTTCCTAACTGGTGCCGTTCCCAACTGCTCCCTCCACCCAGTGACTCATTCTCCCCCAACAGGCCACCCCAGGGGGCGCGGAATGGGTGGACCTGGTGGTTTGCAAAACTCTCCGCTCAGCGCCTGTGTCCCCGTGTCCCTGTGTCCCTGCTGTTCCGGCTGGTTGGTGACAGGGGCTGTGACAGGCTCACAGAGAAGTGCAGAGAGCAGAGTTTTCATTCCCTCCCCAGGAGAGGAGGGGGGCAGGGCCCTGAGCTCTTAGTGGATCGTAGTTGGATCGAAAGGCTGGGCGCTCGCTGTGGCGTGGCCCCGGCCCCGGCCGCAGCTGGTGCCAGCGTTAGCTTCCACGGTGGCTGCGGGGAGCAGTTGGTTCTGTCCTTGCTTCCCAGTCATTTCCAGTCCTGGGAACACAAGGTCGGAAGGGTAAAATGGCAGTCACGCTTAACAGGGTCACAGGCCTGCTCGGCAAATGGGGCCACAGCGGCAGATGGCGCTGGCTGTGCCTTTCCCTGGACACCAAGGGCGCCCGCCCTCCTGGCTGCTCCTACTCTTCCTCTTCCTCCCAGCGGCGACTGCTAACCCCTGGGAGCACGACTGGGTGCCCAGGCTGAGTCGCTCACCCCTCGGCCAGCGCGGGCTCCCGCAGCTCCCGGCCTCGCGCACCAGCAGGCCCTGCTCCTCCTCCCCGCAAGCGGCCAGGGGTTGCCGTCCACGCGCAGCCCCAGAAAAGGCACCCGTGCCCCCTGCCCTTCGCCCCTCCTCCTGCTTCCCACGGCTCCGCGACCACCTCCCTTGGGGAAGTCGTCTGCCCCTCGGCCTGGTGCAGACGACCACCCCGCCCAGGGGCCTTTCCCGGGCCCTGGCACCTGAGCTGGCGGCCACCAGCCCCTGTCCCCTGCCTTGGGACCTGCGCATGTCCGGAGGGCAGGGACTGTGTCTTTGTCACATCCGTTCTCAATGGGGCCCCTCAGCGTGGGGTTCCCCGCGGGGGTTCGGTGACCTGAGTCCCTCACTGGGCCACCGGGAGCGCGTCCCGCAGAGAGCGAGCTCTCAGGAGCGCGGCGCCCTGAGCCTTGGTCTGAGCACACGGCGCATCCCAACGGAAGGCTTTGTCTCCTGCAAGAAAGAGTGGAGTTCCTATTTCCACCACAGGCCTTTGTTAAACCCCACCGGCGACCTTCCGTCCCCCTCCTCCCAGAAGTACAGTTTATCAGTAAAGGCGCCCCATTGAATGGAGGCCACTGCGCGTGACCAAGCGTGGCCGCCGTCGCCATGACCTCAACAGCCCTTGGACAAGCGGTGACACACTGAGCACTTCCTGTGAGCGGGAGCCTTCCTGGTCCCACCATTGTTGCTCGGCTCTTGCCTGGAAGAAAACAAAAATTATTTACTACGTCCCCGTGGTGTTTGTTTAGAGCCTGGGAAATGCTGTGCCCACGGCGTCCCCACAGCCGCCGCGCCAGGGACGGGCCTGTTCTCACTGCCCGGGGGCGTCCAGACGGGCTTGCTCGCAGCTCGGCGGTGTTGGGGACGTGATGGGAAATGGCTCTTTTTCTTGCCAAAGTGCTTAAACAAAGAAAGCTGTGGCCCAGGGTCCCTGTGCTGTTCCCCGCCGTGGGCGCCGCGTGGGGCCAGGCCGTTGCCGCAGCAGGTCCTGTTCCTGTGACCACCTGGCTCGGCGCAGACCCCTTCCTGGTGGCTGCAGCTTCTCTGCAGCCTTGAATTTGCTTTCAGAAGAGCTGGGAAGGAGAGAGAGACAGAAGCTACCGCAGGTCCCATTTGCCCCTCCTGGGCCTCCCCGCTGTCTGCGGCCTAACAGGCCCTGGGTCTTTGTGGGTCTCTCCTCAGCAGGGGGACGTGCCTAGCACACGGGCTCCCCGGCAGCCTCCACATGGGCCCTGCGCTCCTGCTGCCTGTCGCAAATTAACACGGGGAGCGGCTCCCGCAGAAGCCGTGGGGCGGGCGGGCATGCGCCCTGGATGAGCCGCCCAGATGTCAGGGCCGCCGCGAGGGCGTGTGCGGCGCAGCTCCTGCCTGCGAGCCGGCGTCCCGGCTCCCACGCTGCAGGAGCTCCTGGGGCCACGCGTGCTCCCAGAGGCACAGGCACAGGCACAGGCACAGGCACAGGCACAGGCACCGCTTCCCGGGCCGCGTTGCCCCACGGCCTCCAGGCCTTCAGCGCAGCCCGGCACGAGGACCCCACTGGGCGCGTCCTGGGCGCCTGTCCCACGGGATGCCGTCCCGCGGCCGAGCCGGGCGTCCATGCCCAGCCGCCTCTCCCAGGGGGCAAGGCGCCGTGGTTTCCAGGGGTGCCTTCGGGGGGGATGCCTTTCTTCTTTCCTCTGGCACGGCCAGCCAGTCCATGCGTGTTCGTGTCCTAGCACATACTGGGGAAGGGTGCCAACTTTGCATCGGCCAGAGCCCGGCATGTCCCGTGGCAGTCGGCACGGGGCGAGGTGGGCTGGGAGCTGGGAGGGGTGGGCGCAGGGCCGCGTCGCACCAGGCACCCAGGGCCGTGAGTGGCGTTTTGCACATTGTGGTCAGGCATCGGTTACTGCCTGGGACGCAGAGCCTCCTGGGCGCTTTCAGGCTGTGCAGGTGAGCTGGGAGCACTGCAGACACAGTTCTCTAGGCACGACCAGGCACTGAGGCCTCGACGCCCCGCCCGGCCGCTGTAGTGCCTGGCTGGGCCTGCGGCAGGAAGGCTGGGACCGGAGGGGAGAAGCAGGCCTGGCCGGAGCTGCCGCGGGCCACCCCCATCACAGCGCAGCAGGAGCCACCTCTGTCCAGGCTCATCAGCATCCCTTAGTAAGGGTGTCACGTGGAAAATCCCCACAAAGGTAGGAGTCTCTGTTCCTCCTGAAACTTGGGCTATGTAGTCACCTGTGAGAAACGCGGCGCTCGGACCCGATGGTGCTCCTGGCCGGGTGTGGGCTGGGCCGGCGCGGCCAGCAGAGCTGCTGCCGCTCCTGCTGTCTGGTGGTGACCAAAGGGGGGAGCCCCGCTGCCGTGTGAACCGGCGCTGCTTGGCGGGGCCCACTCGGCATGCTTGTGCCTCCCGGCCCCCGGGGCGCCCTGGCGGTGACCCAGCCTCGGCACGCGGCCGGCTGGCGGCAGCTCAGCTTCCAGACGGGACGCACAGATGTTTCCCCGGGCATGTCGGTGATTCCAACAGGTGCGCCTGCCCTCCCCTGAACGCGGCCTCCCCTCCAACACTGCTGCCTCGGCCACGCGGCACAGTGCTCCATCTCGCGGGGCCCTTGGCGGGAGAGACGGCAACCGGGAGCTCTGGTGTAGAGCGCCCTCCGTCCTCCAAGTCAGCCGTCTGCTGAAGGGGGACACGGGTACCAGGACGAAGTCTCCAGCTGGCTGGGCTGTCACTAGGGCCCCATCCCAGGTTGAGGATGGAACAAGGCAGCCCAGAGCGCCCTGGCTTCTGCCAGCAGGGGCCCTCCTGGCCACTTTGTGTGTCATACACGGAGCCTGGTGTGTACGCTCTTCTCTGCCCACTGTGCCTGAGATGCGGCCCTCGAGCGGAGGAAGCTGTGGCTTGCTAGTTTCAGCGGCCGAGTGGTGCTTCAGCGGGTGACGAAGGCACCAGGGCGCCGGCGTGGGGCTGGGCGCAGCGTAGGCTCTGGAGTTGGACAGCCCCGGCGTCCCCAGCTCTTCCCTGCAGGGCCCGGGGCCAGGATGCCTGGCCTCCCTGAGCATCCGCTCCCCCGCCCCACCGTCAGTGGGCACCAGGGCTTCCGGTCGATTTCAAATTGCCCAGACGCGCAGGGAGGACCTTCTGTCCCGACGGGCTTCCAGCCGTCGGGGAGTGTTGGACCCCCAGCACACCCCGGCCCCTGCTGCTTGAGCAGGGGCCGCAGGCCGAGCGGGCTGGCGCGCCTGGGGCGTGCGGTGCCCGCAGGGGTGACGCCGTGTCTGTCGCAGGCCTTCCGGAGCAGTACTACAGTCTCACCTGGTTCCTGAGTCCCATCCTCGGCCTCATCTTCACGCCCCTCATCGGCTCTGCGAGTGACCGGTGCACCCTGAGCTGGGGCCGCCGGCGGCCGTTCATCCTCGCCCTCTGCGTGGGCGTGCTCTTCGGGGTGGCCCTCTTCCTCAACGGCTCTGCCCTCGGTGAGTGCGCGCGTCTCTCCGAGCACCCTGAAGCGCGTGCGGCCGGGCGGGGGGTGGTCACAGGCCGGGACGGTCTTGCCCGATGAGGTCTGTGTAGCGTTGGGTCGTTCCCAGTGGCCGGCCGGGCGGTGGCCTCGCCGTGGGCGCACTTGGCAGCCCCACAGCCGGGCCCCTGTGGGAAAGCCCCAGGAACCTGTTCACAGGGAAGCGCTTCCTGTTGTGACCCGTTTGTTTTTAATGCGTATCTGACACCATGTCCTGTTTCCAGCATTATTTCAGAAATTATCTTTTCCTTTTTTTTTTCCCGTAGACTTGGTATTGAAAATGTCCAGACTTAGTTCACTCCTTGTTTTGTTGTTTTGTGTACTCACGGTTGGTTCGTTTTGTTTTGTTTCGTTTTGTTTTGTTTTTAATAAAAGCAACTGTATGTGGGAAAATAGTTTATGCCCTGAGGGCCCCCGTTAAAACCGTTGAAAACAAAACATTGTTTTCTGGCAGCGACTTGTTAAGACAGAGGCCGAGTCTGTGTTCTGAGACAGGCTGTGTTTCAGACACGTGAGCTTCGCCCCCACGTCTGCCTGCCCGGGGCGGTCAGACTCAGAGATGCCCAGCGCCAAGGCCGAGGCCACGGGAGCTGCGTGGTATCGCGAGGCCTCGTCCCGCTTCCCCGGGGCCACGAGAGGCCTGTGCACCTCGGGTGGGAAGGGATGGGCAGGAAGGCACCCCGGGCCTGCGCCCCTCCCTGAACCAGACCCCTCCCGCAGGGCAGCCCCTCCAGCCACCGGCCCCTCGATCACAGGCCCAGAGCCCTGGCCTCCTGTCGCCTGTGCCCTCAGTGAGCACCGAGGGCTGTCCCCGCGGGCTCTGGGCCGGGCGGGTGCACGCGCTGCTGTGAGAGGCCCCGGCGGGGCGCTGACGGCGGGCCCCACGCGCAGCGTATGCCTGTGGGTGTTCCCGGTGACCGTGAGTGCCACACACGCCCCTTTCTTGCTATAGGGACCCCACCCCCCAGAGAAGCCTGGGAGGAAGGACTCTTTTCCCCTTTTTAGTTACACAGCCTGATGGTGAGCGAGCTCCATGAGCTTCACTGAGTGGGAGGAAGGCACCCCGCGGTGGATGCAGACGTGGGGGGCAGAGGCCCTCGCTTGGGGCTGGGGCACACGCCCCTTCCGGCTGGGGCCAGAGCCTGGCCCTCCACATGGAGGTGGCTGTCAGCTCTTGGGAGCTGGCATCTGACGACACTCCTCCACTGCCCACTCAGGTCTGATCCTCGGCGATGTCCCCAACCGGCAGCCCATTGGCATTGTCCTCACGGTGCTGGGGGTAGTGGTCCTGGATTTCAGTGCTGATGCGACCGAGGGACCCATCCGTGCCTACCTGCTGGACGTGGTGGACAGCGAGGAGCAGGACATGGCCCTCAACATCCACGCCTTCTCTGCCGGTGAGAGTGCCCCCCACTCGCCCCGCCGCTCACCAGACAGGGCGGGTGGCTGCTCCCGAGGCCGGCACCCCGCATCCAGGCGCACCTGCGTGCCAGGCGCCAGCGGTCTAGACAGGGAGCCAGGACCCCAACCCGGCAGGCCCGGCAGCTCCAGTGCTGGGCTGGGGGTGCACTGGCCCGGTGCCCTCGCGCGGCGTGCTGACCGCTCCCTGCACCCGCGCTGGCGGCTCGTGCCAAGGGGAGCCCCGGGGGCACCTGCTTGTGTCCTCGCTTATTAAGCAGGAATCTGTTCAGTCCGAGTTCTGAGCCCAGGGTCGGCTGGAGTGTCTGGTTCCGTCTTTCCTAGCGTTTTCTCACTCTCCCTTCCGACCGTGAGTGTCCTGGCTCGCGACGTGACTGGGGGGTGGCGGCCCCCGCCCCACTGAGACGGAGAGCCTTTGCAGGCCTGTCCTGGCCTGCCTGCCGGGGGTGGGGAGGGCGCGAGGCGCCAGCCGCTCACTGGCTGCTTGTCCCCTCCCACACGCTCAGGCCTCGGAGGGGCCGTTGGCTACGTGCTGGGCGGGCTGGACTGGACGCAGACCTTCCTGGGCTCCTGGTTCCGGACGCAGAACCAGGTGCTGTTCTTCTTCGCGGCCGTCATCTTCACGGTGTCGGTGGCCCTGCACCTGTGCAGCATCGAGGAGGGGCAGTACAGCCCCCAGCAGGAGCGCAGCGCGGGGGCCCCCCCGCCCCCTGCCGCCCACCCCAGCCTCCTGGACGGCGGCGCCCTGCTCCCCGATGAGGTGCAGTCCGAGCACGAGCTGCCCCTGGACTTCCTGGACGTGGACCTGGTGCGCAGCAAGAGCGACTCGGTGCTGCACGTGCCGGACGCCGCGCTGGACCTGGAGCCCGAGCTGCTCTTCCTGCACGACATCGAGCCCTCCATCTTCCACGACACCTCCGGCCCCGGCACGCCCCACAGCACCAGCCAGGACCTGGCCATGGCCAGGCTGCCCCGCCTGCCCTCCCTGCTCAGGGACACCGCCCAAGAGGGTGCCACGCTGCTGGGCAATCACGTGAACAACACCCAGGTCCCCAACGGCAGCGGCAGCGGCTCGCTCCTGAAGGATGGCCCGCACGGCTGCCCCAGGGTGGCCCTGAAGCCCTCGGCCACGTCCAGTGCCATGCGGCGGCGCAGGCACGCGTTCCACCGCCAGGCCTCCAGCACCTTCTCTTACTACGGCAAGATCGGCTCCCACCGCTACCGCTACCGGCGCGCCAACGCCGTGGTCCTGATCAAGCCCTCGCGCAGCATGAGCGACCTGTACGACCTGCAGAAGCGGCAGCGGCAGCGGAGCCGGCACCGCAACCAGAGCGGGGCCACCACGTCCAGCGGGGACACGGAGAGCGAGGAGGGCGAGGGGGAGACCACCGTGCGGCTGCTGTGGCTGTCCATGCTGAAGATGCCCCGCGAGCTGATGCGGCTGTGCCTCTGTCACCTGCTCACCTGGTTCTCCGTCATCGCCGAGGCTGTCTTCTACACCGACTTCATGGGCCAGGTCATCTTCGAGGGCGACCCCAAGGTGAGCCAGGAGGGCGGGGTGGGCCGGGACCCCGGCATCAGGGAGGCCCCAGCGCCACGTGACGCAGGGCGGATGGGTCTCCGTGGGCGGCCGGCGAGCGTGCGCCCGGTAACATGTCAGGCCCTCGCGCGAACCTGGGAGGCCGTTGACACCCGGTACCCGGGCAGCTGTCAGGCGCCAGGGGCTGTCACAGGGCGGGCGCTTGAGAAGCCTGAAGGGGGCCACGGCTCCCACTCCCCACGGCCGCCTACCAGATGGTCCCCAACATAGTGTCTTAGGTAGCCCCCCGTTACTGCTGGTGGGCGGGCTCAGCTGACCCGGCTCCTGTCCCGCGTGTCCACTGGCTCACGCCTGGGGCTGCGTCCCCCTGGGTCCAGCTGGGACGGCCTCACCCTCCACTCGTCTCTCGGCCTCGGGGCCTGTAGAACCGCCCCGCGTGGCCGCGGGGCTTCGAGGAGGCCGAGGCAGGAGCTGCCAGTCAGGGCGGCCAGCCTGGGAGCGGCGGCGAGGCTGGGAAGGCCGCCGGCCCCGCTCAGGGCTGACCTGGGCGGGCTGAGCCCTGTCCTTCCGGTGCGCTCTCAGCCTCTCTGAAGTAAACAGTCTGCCGCACGAGAGGGTGTGGTCCCTGGCCCTGAACGTGGTCTCGTTTCTGGAACAGGCTCCCTCCAACTCGACCGCCTGGCAGGCCTACAACGCAGGCGTGAAGATGGGCTGCTGGGGCCTGGTCATTTATGCAGCTACTGGCGCAATCTGCTCAGGTGAGTGGCCCCCCTGGCAGCCCGGAAGATGCCCTGGGGGCAGAAATGTGGCGGAGGCGTCCTGCCTCCTAGAAGGGGCTCTGCCTTCAACTGAACAAGGCCACCTGTCTCTCTGGCAGGGGCGTGGAAACTCCTGTGTCCTCCTCTCAAGGGAGGCCACTGACACCAGAACTGGGCATCCTGAGACCCCACTGTGGCCTGTGCTGCGCGCCGGCCCCTGCAGGGGACCCTCGGGGGCCCTTTGGCCGAGGCTGGGCCCAGGTCGTGGCCGGAATGTGGGAGCTGAGCCCCTGCACCCGGAGGGGCCGTGGCGCCTCGGGCAGGCGGACGGCAGGGAGGGGCGGCAGGCCCGGGGCGGGCGCAGCGTGGTTGGCGTCTGCTGATGGTCCTGGGGCGGCAGGCGAGCCCGCGTTGCGGAAGAGGCCTTGCCCTGGAGACACGGCTTCATCCTGGAGGGACGGGGCTTAGGGTGACAGGCGCCATCCTGGGGGCCACGTGCCAGGGCTCACCTTCTGGCAGTGGGGCGTGATCGCGGTCAGGGCCTGCCTGTCCGTTCTCTGCACGGACCGAGGTGGCGGCGGCCAGCCTCCTGGTGGCCCAGCCAAGATGGGAGGACGGCCGAGGGTAATGGCACAAAGCCCCCGGCAGCCAGCACACGGTCACGCTGCTGTTAGTGCTTGGACAGGAGTTCTCAGGGCCCAGGCGCCTCCTGGAGGACGCGACATTCAGCTGCTGGGTCAGGCAGGGCGAGCAGGGTCTGTCTGTCCAGGGCAGCAGGAGCAGCAGGAGCAGCAGCCCGAGTCCCCGAGGCAGGACCGGGCGGGGGGTCGGAGAAGGCCGCCAGGGCGGGCCCGGGCCGGGGTGCTGGCGGGCAGGGAGGCCCTGGGGGGCTTGCGAGGCCCCCAGGATGGAGGGCGCTGGTGGCCCTGGACACAGGGTGCGCGCTTTGCAGCGTGGGCAGTGGCATGAGGGGGTGAGGCGGGGGGGGGTGTGCCTGCCCCCGAGTGGGCTGAGTGCGGGGCTGGGGCCAGGTGAGCAGGCGGCCCGCAGCCCGTGCCCGCCAGTCACCGCCTGTGGCCACTCTCTCTCTGCAGCCTTGCTACAGAAGTACCTGGACAACTACGACCTGAGCATCAGGGTCATCTACGTGCTGGGGACGCTGGGCTTCTCCGTCGGCACGGCCGTGATGGCCATGTTCGCCAACGTCTACGTGGCCATGGCCATGATCAGCACCATGGGGGTCGTGTCCATGAGCATCTCCTACTGCCCCTACGCGCTGCTCGGGCAGTACCACGACAGCCGGGAGGTGGGTGCATCCGTGGCTCGGCCGGGCGGGGCGGGGCGGGGGCGCCAGAGGGGACGCACCGCCCCTGGGCCGGCATGGGCATCCCTGGGGCTTCAGCTCTGGGCGGGCCCGGGCTCCCTGGCCACCGCGCTGTGCTCCGGCGGCCACCGGCTGTGGGCCTTGGTCGGTCCGCACTTCCAGCAGCCACGTTTAGGAAGTGGAAGGATAGGCAATGCCAACTGTAGTAGTGGCGTATTTAACCCAGTGCATCTAAAACATCATTATATTTCACCATGTATCCGATAAACACAATCGAGATACTCTCTGCATCCTCACCGGGTCCTTGGAATTCAGTGCCGATTGCGCTCTGCAGCCTCAGCTCAGACAAGCCGCGTTCCAGGGCTCGGTGCAGGTGCGGTGGCCCTCTGTGCAGGTCACTCGGACCCTTCCGAGGGGAGGGTCGCCACACAGCCAGCGCCCGTCTCTCGCTTCCTACCTAACCCTCGGTGGGTTAGGCTTGGCCACTCGGTGGGCTTCCGGGAGGGCGAGCACACTTGTAAAACCAACACAGGCCCGGTGCCCAGCGTCACGTGCGAGGCGTCAGTCCTATTGTGGCCTGACCCGCGCTCACCTGTGCCCATGGTCACCCCGGGCCTGCTGTGGTGGGTCTTCTCTCAGGCACAGACCGTGCTGCCCGGCCCCGCGCTCAGGGTCCTTCCACGCAGCCTCCCCCAACTCCTGCTGCGGGGGACGGCGTGCCTGGGTCCCCTGCGCGTCCCCTCTTGCCTGCACCTTTCTGGGATAGGCCCTGCGTGAGTGGCCTGAGGCAGAGGAGTGTGACTTGACAGTTTTCCCACATCTGATAGCCACCTGATTCTGTGACGGGCACTTTGTCACAGACCACAGGGCAGATTTCACCCTGTCTCACGAAGAGAAACACTGACGTGCGAGGGAAAGGGTCTACTAGCTGCCTCTCGCACCCCCGCCCCCAAGACCTGGCCTGCAACCCAGGCATGTGCTCCGACTGGGAATCGAACCAGCGACCTTTCGGTTTCAGTGGCTGCCTAGCCGCTGAGTGAGAGGCGCGTTTCCGTTTCCAGAGCCCGCGCTCACCCCAGGCCGGAGGCGTGCTGTGGGTGCGGAGCCCGGCCCTCACCTGCGCTCTCTCTTGCAGTACGTTCAGCACAGCCCCGGGAACTCCAGGCGCGGCTTTGGCATCGACTGCGCCATCCTCTCCTGCCAGGTCTACATCTCCCAGATCCTGGTGGCCTCTGCCCTCGGGAGCGTGGTCGACGCCGTGGGCACTGTGCGTGTCATCCCCATTGTGGCCTCCGTGGGCTCTTTCCTGGGCTTCCTGACGGCCACGTTCTTGGTCATCTACCCAGAGGTGTCGGACGAGGCCAAGGAGGAGCAGAAAGGCCTGTCTGCCCAGCCCGGGGGCGAAGGCAGCGGTGAGAAGCCCACCGTGCTGAGGCTGACCCGGAAGGAGCGCCCGCAGGGGCCCGTGGAGACGGAGTCCGTGGTCTGAGTCGAGCTCCTGGGCACACGCGGGCCGCCGGGCAGGGCCGGCGGGGGCTGCCCCTTCGGGGGCCGCGCCGACCTGACCTCCTCAGACGGAGCAGTGTCAGTTGTAGGGTAGGTTTGAGCCAGTAGGCGGAAATACCACTCCGATTCACTTTTTCCACAATTAAAAATCATTTGAAGTTTTTTTTTAAATGGAAAAAGACCTTTTGATTTCAGCTTTGATTCTGCAAGTATATTATTCTGCATGTTTTTAAATTGTAAACCAGATTTACAATCTAGACCATAAGCAATTTAGGAAAAGATAAGATTTTTTTCTAAAGTATAATTGAAAACAGGAAATATTTGATGTCCTCTGCTGCATCTTATCTGATCTTTCAGATAACGGTCATGTGGTCAGTGACCGAAACATCCTCACCAGATTCTCTCTGTGGACGTCTGCAGGTATCAGGACATCTGTCAGATTTCGCCACATTTTGTTGGTGCTGCAGCTTTGGGAGAGTATTTTTCTTTACGATTATTTTAGAAAAAATTTTTTTTCCCAAAACTCTTTTTTCAGGCTAACAGATTGTGCCCGCCCCTGGGCAGCAGGCATGGTGGCAGCCAAGCTCCAAAGCTGGGAAGGGGCGGGGCCCAGGCCCCGCGTGGGTGGAGCAGGGTGGCCTGTGAGGGTCGCCCCATCCCCACCCACCAGGGCGGCGCCAGCTGAGCCTGCAGGCTCACTCCTGGGGGCACGGCCGCCTCGCATTGCACTTTGATTCATATTTCGACCGCCTGCTGGGAAACGGTGCCTGGCGGCACTGCGGCGGCCCCTCCCTAGGCCTGCTTCCAGCCCTGGCGACCATGCTGGACACTGCTGAACCCTCTGACCTCTTCACCTGGACCCCGCTGGACACTGGAATCGCAAAGGTCGCACAGTGAGGAACGTGTCTGGACAGATGGGGGTCCCGTGCCGGACGGCCTGGCGCAGCGTTGCTGGCGGCGGCAGCGCAGAAGCCTCCAGGACTTCGTGGAGCACAGGCGCCTCCGCCCTGACCGCCGGGCGCGGTTTCCGGACCAGCCTCCGCACCAGGCGGCCCCCTGCTCGCCCGTTTGGACCCATCAGTCTCAGGAGGGGGAGGCCGCCCGCGTCCCCAAAGTAACAGCTGTAATACTTCGCTGCCTCAAGTTGATGTTTTTTTAAAAATAAAGTACTTTCCAATGCATGAGAATCATGCCACAATATGATCATTCTAGAGCAAATACATATATATATATATATATATATGTATATATTTCAAGATGAAACTAAGCAGTTTTGAAATAAATTACTTGAAATTTTCTGTGTATTTAAAGGAACGACTGTTTAATGTACTTGACTAGCCTCTGGTCTTGCCATGTCTCAGCTGCTGGTGGCACTTGGTGGCTTGTGCCCTGGGTGCCTGTGCACATCAGACGCAGCCCGCAGCCAGGCGACCCTCTCGGGGGTCCGAGACTGCAGGCAGCTGCCCGCCGGCCGCGCACCATCTGCATGGGAAGCCCTGACGCCGTGGGCACCCCGCGGCCCTTCAGCGCAGCCGGACCCCGGCCTCTGGGGCACATGTCTGTCGTCCACGCTGCAGCCTCTGTTTGCCGGTTTGTCCTGCCTCAGCAAGGGTCCCTTGGCAACGGGGACGGAGGACTTGGGGTCAGGCGAGAAGGGGCCTCAATCCAGATCTGGAGTGAACCCAACGCACGCGCCCCGGCCGCCCAGGCCCAGGGCAGCCTCACCGTCCCAGCCTTAAGCCTGACCCTGATCCGGAATAACAGAGACCTCAGAGGACACTTTGTGGAAGTCGCTGTCAACGGAGTAATGACACTGAGAAGCCACATGCCCAGTGCCACCCGCGGTGACGGTGGGTGGAGGGGGCCTGCTGTTTGCCCCTCGGAGCACAAGTGAGCCGTTACGCGCAAGTGGGTTTTTAGATCTTGAAGCCTTTTGGGTGTTTGACCAAAGCCTGTCTTGCTGTGTGGGTCGCCTCAGCCCCGGCCCTGCGGGGTGGTCATTTCAGGGTCGCGCCGACTTGGAACTCTGCGAGTTGTCACCCGTGTCTTCAGGAGCCGGAGGAAGGGTGGGCAGCTGCGCCGTGTGCCTGCAGACGCGGGGCAGGGCAGGGGTCCAGCCCAGTACCTCAGACGCTGCGGGGACACCATTCTTCAGCGGCCTGGTCACGTGACTGGCCGGGCCATGCCCTGTGAGTGCCCCGGGGGGCCGGCCGGCCGGGTGACCGGTGCTGGGGGCGGCCTGGAGTGGCCGCGGTGTTCACGGGCCGCAGTCGGCGTACAGAGCCTTTGGGCAGGGCCTGGGAGTGTTACGGCTGCTGTGTGATGTCAGTGGGCTCACCACCCAAATCCGGTGACACCGGTCTGATCCGCATTTACTTTTCCCTCCAAAAATGAACTGAGAAGCTTTCAGAGATGCCCCACGTTCTCGGCAGAAGCCCAAGCCATGCAGGGGTGTGCTGGCCGCCTCTGCGCCCTTTCCCCGGCTGTGGCCTCGCGGCACGGGACGTTCCTGTGGCTGAAGAGCCTGTGGAGGGCCGGGTGTCCCAGCCGGAAGCCTCCGCCCCGCCCCGAGCAGGCGGCCAGAGGCACCAAGCCCTCCGGCCCCCGCTGCAGTCACCAGTGTGCAGAGACGGAGTCTGCGGCCCGGGACCCCGAGGCGGCACCCCCTGAGGGCTGTGGGGGCAGGAGTGGTCGGCAGACGGAAGGGCAGCTCCTCTCTGGCCCCAGGGTGCTGGCAGGCTGCTCTGCCAGCACCCAACGTCCCTCCTCCGGCCCAGGGTTCACGCCGCTGTGACAGGGAGCCCGCCCCAGGCCTCCCTGGGGAAACACCGAACTCCCCCGATGCAGACCAGCTTCAGAGAGGGCGCGGGAGAGCGAGCCCCTCCCAAGCTGCTGGGCTGCTGGGCCGCTGTCCGCCGGCAGCCGGCAGGCAGGGTGCGCGCGGGCGCAGCGGCAGGTCTGGGGCGGGAGGGGGGGGTGTGCCTGCTGTCTCCTATGGGGCCGTGCGAGCGCCACCCACGTCTGGCTGGCTGCTGCCTCAGTGCTGCAGGGGTGTGGGCGGGGGGGCCCGGCCGAGGCGTCCACTCGGTGCCTTGGGAGGCCGGCCCCGGCCTGTCTGTGATCTCTTGGGAGGCCAGCCAGCCCGCCCGCCCGACCTGGCCTGCATCCCCATCCTCAGGAGGGGCGGCTCCACGGGGACCCCCAGGAGAGCGCCCAGGGAGCTGAGCGCCCGCCCCCACTGTGTCCCCCGCGTCTGCGTCCCCAGGGCTGTCAGGGCTGCTTGTGTCCTGGTGGCGGAGTGACTCGTTTGGTGGACACGCCTCTTGTTACCAGAGAACCCCCCACCCAGGCATCTCAGAGCAGAACTGTTTAGTTCCATTGTGAACTGGCCACAGGACAACCTTTTATCAACTTATTAAGTTGGAGCACTGTAATAGCTCTTGCTGATTTTAGCAACGATATCTGTGTGTGTTAAACACATGACCTTTTATGAAGAAAAGAAACTATAAAGGAGAGCAATGTCGCACATTAAGTGTTTTAACAGGAGGGCGAGAGGCCCGGGCTTTGCTGAGCCCATGGGTGGCCGCCAGGCTTGGCCCTGCCCCACTGCCCCCCTCTGCGGGGGACACTCTTGCGCCTCTGAGCGACCCACCGGCACGTGGGCTGTGGTCCCGTGTCTGTCCTCTGCTGTGACCGGTGGACCCCTAATAAACCTTTCCCAACCAGGTGACGGCGTGTGTGTGTCTGTGTCCCTTCCTCCTGGAGCTGGGGCTGCTCCCACTGGGGGAGGGCAGCGCACCCCGGGCTGGGACCGTGGTCTGTGGGTGAGCTCACCGTCTGTCCCCAGGGTCCCCCAGCTCTCAAACGGCGGCTGGGGACCAGGCCCACACCCCCAGCCCTTCCGGCCGCCCAGCTCAGGCCGGGGCTCAGGCTGAGCCGGCTGGTGATGCGGGCCACCTTGCCCTGTGCGCTGGCTGTGCCGCACCCCCCAGGAGCCCTTGCGGGGCTCAAGCAGGCGCAGCCACGGGGCTGGCGGCCCGTCCTGGTGGGGGGCGGTGGGGTCCTGTGGAGAGCACTTCAGGGGGGCAGAGGCTGGGCCCGCTTCCCCCCACTCCACACCCTGAGCGGCCCAGCGGCCACTAGGCACAGCGTGTGTGTGCCCCCGAACCCCGGAAGTGGCCGCCCCCCTCACCCGGCCCCGCCCCCCGCCCCCGGCCCCAGTCGACTGCAGAGGAAGTTGGGGGGTGGGGTTTGCCCACGGTCTCGAAGCTGGGTAGATGTGAAGGCTGGGTGGGGGGTGGGCGCGGAGGGGGCCAGGCGCGGGGGGGGGGATGGAGGTGGGAGGGAGAGGGACCGGCCCAAAATGCAGGGCCGGGGGCAACGTGGAGGTCCAGCCCCCACCCTCCCAACGCTGGCCCTGGGCTGTGACCAGGGCACCCTGCAGGCAAAACTCAGGCCTGCCCCCCTGTTGTGGGGACCAAGGGGTTTATCTGTTCCTGTCCTGTGGTGCAGGGGAGGAGAGAGTGCTCACCGGGGGAGAAGGGGACCAGCGGCATCCAGCCAGGCTGACACTAGCCCGCAGCGCCCCCTGCTGTCCACCCACGGTGCCCCGGCGGCTCCTGTGAGCCCTGGTCCCAGGACCCATGGGCACGCTTTTTGCCCAGCGGCCCTCCCGGGCGGCTGCTGACAGTGGAGAACCAGAGGCCAGCACCTTCGCCCCTCGCCCCTCGCCCCTCGCCCCTCACCCCGTGTGCCTCACCCAGGCCAGTGTGGAGCAGCTGTTTTCAAATCCTTGCCTGAGGGTATGTTTATTGGTTTTTTAAAAGCTTGTATTATTAGAGAGGAGGGAGGGAAGGAGAAAGAGGGAGAGAAGGGGGAGAGAGACCTCGATCGGCTGTCTCCCTGAGTGCGCCCCACCCGGGGACTGAACCCAACACCAGGCCTGTGCCCTGGCCGGACCTTCGGACGTACCGGACAGCACACCGACCGGTGAGCCGCCTGGCCAGGGCCGAAGCTGCTTTTTAAACACGAAGATTGAACCACACAACGTAAGTTTACCATCTGCTTTTTGTTCAGCAACATATTTGGTCGTCTTTCCTTATTTGCACAGATAGATCAACTATGTTCTTGTAAGTATGAACAGAGGGCTTCTGTTTTGAGGTTTGGTTTTGTTTATTAGAAAATAAATGTTAATTTATCTTATCTATCTCTACCTTTCTATCTACCTCTCATCTTTTCTAAAAATTCAGCACCCGCTACATTTGTCTTTCTGGGTCAAACAGTAAGAGACCTCAACTAGGACATACGTAGGGCAGAAAAATTAATGAGTGGAGTCTCTTCTTTTTAAGATTTTGTTTATTTCCTTCCAGAGAGGAGAAAGGAGGGAGGGAAAATCTCCGTCCGTTCCCTGTCGCAGGGCCCCGGTGGGGGACCTGACCTGCAACCCAGGCGTGGCCCGCGACCTCACGGGCGGGTGGCCTTTCTCCTTGCGGGGGAGCGCCCAGCCCACGCAGCCACACCTGTCCGCTGTCCACACACAGGTTCTCTCCCATCCTGACGGGATTCGGTTCTTCCAATGACGTGGAGAGGAGACTGTCGTGTTTCGATCAGGAACGAGGAGGCGGGTGTGGACCCACAGACTGTGTTCTATTTCAGACCCTTAGGAAAGACTGAAAACACACGTGTTCAAGACAGGAGCAGGGCTCGCCCGAGAGCCCACCAACAGGAGTCCTGGGAAGCGGCCAGAATCGGACCGCAGAGGGAGCCCGGACGCACGCGCAGAGCGCTGCAGGGGCTGGGAGGCGCCCCGTGGAGGCGCTGGAGGATGGGGAGGCCGCTGGCGCCCTCACAGGCCCAGCACAGAAACGCCCGGCGCGGCTCCTGCAATGGGCACCGGGGCTCCAGACTCACTGCGTCTGCACAGCTCAGCGTGAGCAGCGATTGGGCATCATGTTAATTTCGGCCCCGAGCATCAGTAAAGTAATTCAGGATTCATCATGGTTTGTTTTTCAGATTTTTTTTTTTTTTTGGCTTTAAAAATGAACTCGATCGAGGTGTTATTCACGCGCAGTGGGGCTCATTTGAAGAAGGAGGCTCTGGCAGCCGTGCTGGGTGCGCGGCCAACGCCGCGGCTGCAACGCCATTGCTCCCCAGGCGAGCCCACGTGGAGCTGGGGTGCCGCCCCACCCGGAAGCACACGTTCCCACGAGAACTTCCATACACACGCCACGGCGGCACATTGGTCACCAAAAAGGCTCCCACACAGCAGCTTCCATTTGCTTTGTGTCACTGTGGTTTCTGCTCTTTCTTGAGTGGCGTGGAGATGGAGCCACACGGCGTGCAGTGTTGTGACTGGCTCCACACGCCCAGTGCGCTTCAATCTACCCGCGTTTCTGCGGGCGTCACCGGCTCCTTGGTGTCCCGTGACCTGAATACGCTGTCACGGGATCCTTTGGGGATCCGCTCAGCAGCTGGTGGACATCGATCGTTTCTGGGTTTTGATGGTTGTGAAGAAAACTGTATGGACGTTTGAGTGCAGGAGTTTTAACTGCCAGACCGTTTTCTAACGGGGCTGCCCCGTCTTGCGTCCGCACGGCCACACAGGGCCCCGGGCGCGCCACCCGCAGCCATCCGTGGGCCGGTGCGTGCCTGCGCCTTCATGTGCGTTTCCTTAGCTGGCGGGTGTGCTCACCGGGGTTTATCTGCCATCTGTGTATCTTCTGGTGTGAAATGTCTAACCTAATTTCTGTCTTGTTCCATAGTTGGTCCGTCGGTCGGTCTTATTGTTGAGCTCTAAGGTGGTAAGTCCTTCCTCTGCTGTGTGCTTCGTGAGTATTTTGTCCCCGTCTGTGAGAAGGAGAAGTTGGCTGTGCTCCAGACCTCAGGCCAAAAGCGCTGGTTTTTCCTCCCGAAGGGTAGCGTCTGCTCTGGCTCTGCAGCCGCCCTTGACCCGCTGGGGACGCTCCCGTCTATTCCTAGTTTGCCAGGAGCTTTTATCACGAATGGATGTTGAGTTGTGTCAGACGCTCTTCGGAATCTGCTGAAATGAGCTTGTGAGTTCTCGTTTCGAGCTCATGAGGATGGCACGTTGCACCAACTCCGCATTCCCAGGACAGGCCCACCTGGCCTTAAGGTCGCATCCTTCGTGCATTGCTGGATGACATCATACACCTGTGTCACTAACGTGTGCTGGCCCCCCCCCCATCTGTCTCTGGTCCCCGCTACCAAGGACACTGCATTCAGGGCCCATCCTAACCCAGGGGGATCTCATCCTGGGATCTTTTATCTGCAAGGAACCTTTTTCCGAGTCAGGCCACAGGCCCAGCTGTTGGGTCAGGACGTAGACATGTCTGTCTGGGGACCGCCGCTCAGCTCAGTCCAGTAGCTGCTGCATTTCTATTCACGCTTCATACCCTCACAACATTCTAGAGCGCGGCCGGGATGCAGCATCCTCTCAGTCCCCGCCCCGCCCTACGGCGAGGAGCCCTCTCCGTTGTGCAGGGGCCAGGTGCCCCCTAGGCCGCCTGCCTGGCGCCGGCCCCAGCCCCGGCCCGCCTGTGTTCCATAGCTCGGGAACCCAGAGCTTCCCCTAGGCCTGTGCCTGCTCACAGTCGCACCGCGGCTGAGCCTCAGCAGGCAGGCAAGGGGCCTCCCCCCACCCCTGGGGACCCCATGGCACCTCCGTGAGGAACACGGGCACGTGCAGGCAGCAGGGACTTCAGGGCACCTCTGCCAGGCTCTCCAGCCTTGCCCGCTCTGCCACGTGGGGAAACCGCCCCTCGTCTTCCGGAGGACCCTCCCAGGAAGGACACAAGTCAGGCCCTTGTAACTGAGGAGCCCGGTGACATCTAACTCCAAGGCTGCCCGAGAGTGGCCAGCATGATCCCACCTACCGAGGGGCAGCAGGCGCAGGCAGGCGGCCTCCGGCGGCTGTGCCAGGGCCTTACGTGTGGCAGCAGAGCTGAGACGCCGCCCGCTGTGCTAAAGCCGACTGGCCTCAGGCTGAAGAGAAACCTTTTAGTGCTGATTTAATTCAGGCGTCTGAAGCTGAGGTGGGGACAGCACCCCTGTGGGTCCCACGGACCCGGCTCACGCGGGGGCTCTCCCACACAGGTCACTCCTCCCGGCGTCTCTGCGCAGCACAGAGGACTCACCCCAGGCACGCAGGTGCCCCTCCGATTCAGCGGCCCCCACCCCCGCACGGCCCTTGCACGCAGACGCAGAACCTGCAGCTGCCGCAGCCCACTCAGGCCTGGGTTTCCTTTTCTAAAAAAGACCATGTCCTAAAATTTTCTGCATTTTTTTAGAGATTTAATTTATTGTTAAAGGGGAAGGGAGAGGAACATCGCTGTGCAGTTGCCTCTCACACGCCCCCTTCTGGGAACCTGGCCAGCTTCCCAGGCCTGTGCCCTGAGTGGGCACAGAACCAGCGGCCCTTGGGTTCCCAGGCCGGCGCTCAGTCCGCGGAGCTGCCCCAGCCGAGGCTGCATGTGTTGTTTTACCTAGAAATTATCCCTAAGTGTCGAGGTGATGAAGGGGCTGCACTGAGGTCACGTGATGCGCGCCCAGCTGTTAGGTGCCAACCCAGAGTGACCCCATGACCTTCCACAGTCTGTGCACCGGCTCAGGCGGGGAAAGGAGCATGCATGTCCGTGTGTGACGCACGGAAGTTTCCCGTAGACAAGGTGGAAACGCCTGGGGACGTGGGGGTTGGCGTTAAATACTTTATTTCTGACAGGCTTTGCCCGGGACTCATCATGTGCTGACACAAGCGGAACGCAGCCTCCCGCCCTTGGCGCTGGCCGAGCCGTCCCAGAGGCCGGCGAGCACACACAGGGCGCCAGGGCGCCTGGGCGCTGCCTGCACCGCAGGCCCGGGGCACCCCCAAACGCCAGCCGGGGTCAGGGCCTCCCTCAGTGCTGGGGTCCCGAGGACCACGCAGAGAGGCCTGGCTGGCACCTCGGAGATCTCGGGGCGGGTGCAGTGTCCGAGTCCCAGTGCCCGGAGCCAAGGGTCCGGCAGCCACACGCCCCCGGTGCCCAGCGACCATGCCAAGCAGTCTCTTCCTGGGCTTTCTGGGAATGAAACTTTACCACTACAGCAAAATGTGCAAACCATCTGAATGGTTATTTACAGCTAATACGGTCACCTGTAGTTAAATAAGAAGGCACCATCTGCACGTACACACGCACCCCATGTGCGCACGCGACGCCGACGCTTGAGGGGCGCGCCAGCTCCTGCTGGGGGCTGTCGTGGCAGCAGCTCGGCCGGGGAACTGGAGGATACGGGCTGTTTTAGGGGGAGATTCTGTGATCTTCGGCTCAAAGAGTCTCTCTGGGTTTCTTCATTATGAAAATTTTGCAGTAAAAAAGAAGAGCTTGCCTTTGCCGCCCGGCCCCGTGCAGATGGCTTTTTCACAGCGCCATCACCGGCCCTGACGGGGGACAGCGAGGGCGGGCTCCAGGCGATCCCTTCAGACTCCCCAGCCGGCAGGCTCCGCTGTGATCGGGAAGTCGGTGTGGGCAGCGGGGCTGCCGCAGACGGCGCGCAGTGCGTGAGCGCGGAGAGAACGCAGTGCGGCCCGGTCCGGGGTGACGCGGCTAAGGCGCCCCGTTCCGCTCCGCTGCTGGCGGCGGGTCCTGGCACTGCCAGACGCCCTACGGGTGACTTCCCAGCAGAGGGTATCGCCAAGTCGACCGGCTGCCTGCCCGAGAAGAACCCCATCCCGACACAGCGGAACCGGGGGAGTCCACGAGAAGGCGTGCTGCCGCCCCGGCAGGGCGCAGGCCTGGCGTGCGCTCCCGGAGCCGGGCTCCCACGCCGCGCTCACGCCACCGTCCAGATGGCGACCTTCCCTTCCTCCCCGCCGGAGCCGCTCAGCACGTATCTGTCCTCCGCGGAGCACAGGGTCTGCACCGTGTCTGCGTGGGCCACCAGCTCCTTTTCCACCGTCTGCTTCTCAGCATCGATCACGTAGATCTTCCCCTGGGGCCGTCCCTGCGACAGGCCCGTGCCGCCCACCCAGATCTGCAGGAGAAACGGGGGGGTGAGGCCCGTGCGGCCGGGCCTGGGGGAGAGGGCTCGCCCCGACGCACGCGCTGCCCAGCAGGCCTGGGGCTGGCAGCGGCCCTGGGCGGGGGGCCCGCCTCACCTGCCTCTTCACCCTGATCATGCAGTGGACCTTGGAGCAGTTGGGCAGGTGGACCCGCCCGGGGGGCTGGGCCAAGTCCTTCAGGCCCCAGATGTAGACATCATCGTAGCCCGAGCAGGCCGCCCACAGCTGCGCCTGCTGAAACGGAGACCACAGTGTGGCGGGTGCGTGCGGCCAGGCCGCGGCCGCGCACACGGACGCTGTGCAGTACCTCAGGGACGAGCTGGAAGGCCACGAAGGAGGTGCTTCTCTCGCTGAAGTTCCCTTCGATCGTCAGCTTTTCATGGATGCGGCTGTTCATGGGCGTGATGCTGTCGCCTGTACCTGCAGGAGGCAGTGGGGGTGAGGGGCGGGCAGAGCACACGCAAGCCTTGGGGTCAGACAGGCGGACAGGGACAGGGAGGCTGTGGGCCCCGGGCCCCCCACCACGGGCCCCGGCTGACGCGGAGCAGGAGGAGGAAGGCCAGGCAGTGTCCCGGCCACTGCGGCACCAACGCCCCGGGGCAGCTATGGGGAGCCCAGGGAAGCGAGGAGCGCGAGGGACTGGAGCTTCCAAAGATGGGGGGCTTTAAAAGTCAGAGTTGGACATGCATGCAGCTTCCTCTTCCCGGGGCAGGGCGGGTCCGCGGGCCGGCGGAGGCGGACGTACAACACCACAAGCAGCCTCCGTGCAGACTGATGGACGAGAGCCCGCCGCCCGGCAGCTGGAACCTGCTGGTCACCCGCAGCGTTCCCGCGTTCCACACCAGCACCGTCCCGTCCACGCTGCACGAATATACCTGGCTGGGGGCACAGACACACACTTCGTTGGTCGTGCGCTGTGATCCAGAAAAGAACAGAGCCGCCGCAGGAGCAGGTGCAACGTGGGCAGCCCGCTCACGGCCCGTGCGGCGAGGGCGGCCTCCACCAAAATGGAGCCCGTGGGCAGGCAAGGCGGCTTTGGGTGCTGGACCACAACAGGACCGCGAGCCAAACTGTGACCTCCTGCGCCAGGGCTGCAGAGTGCGGCTCCCCAAGCGCAGGTTCAGGGGTCCGCCCGGCCTCGGGGGTTGGCGGCTGTGGGGAGGGCGGGGCCCCGACCTTACCGTCAGCACCTTCTGTCTACCTGACCCGGCTGGACTGAGGACACGTAGCCCCTCTGAAACCAGGTCAGGGGACGAGGGGCGGGCGGCACAGAGGGGACCCGCGGGAAAGCCCCGGAGTTGTTCCCGCAGGTGGGACCCGCTTCTCTGACCCGAGGCCGGCGGCAGACGGGGGTACGCGTCGCCTGCCCTGTCCTCCCAGATGCCCTCCTCCCGCAGGGCGGCTACCTGGGCGCCTCGGGCCTGCCCTGCACCGCCAGGCCGGTGACGCTGGCGCGGTGGTCGGTGAGCTGCTTGTTGCAGGACATGCTGTGGCTGCTGATGATGTAGATGACGGAGTCCTCGGAGCCGACCCACACCTGGCTCTGCTCCACCATCGCCATGCAGTTCTGCGGGGCGGGAGGTCCGCGTCAGCTCCCGCCCGGCCGCCGCGGAACCCGCTCCCGCGAGCAGCTCCGATTCCTGGTCCCCACGGCGCGGGCGACAGCCGACGGGTAACTGAACACACGTCTCACGTCCTCGCAGTGGAAAGGGGGCGCTGTGGGGGGGGCGGGGCCAGACCAGAGCAGCGCCCGTGCTGGGTGAGCGGCCACTCAGCTTCAGCTCAGAAGGGGGACCTTATAGAAAGCTGATCGTTCTAATTGTGTGAAGGAACACGAAAGAAAAAGATGCTCGTTGTCTTTTCGACAGAAGCATCTACCTGAAAATAGGGACGCTTTCCGTGAAACATCGTCTTCGGTGGCCCACAGGCCTCTTCGATAAACTCCCTTGGACTTGAAACCCTAACATGATTACCCAGGTCTCTCTCCTGTGCGGTGAGACGGAACGCCTCTGCGCAGCCGCAGGCAGGCCCTTCCTCACCACGGGACGGCTCTCCGCCCTCACTGAACGTCCCTCCCTGTGACGGGGGCTGACAGGGGCGAGGGGGCGGGGGCTGACGGGGGCGAGGGGGCGGTAGGCACGACTGCAACAGGCGGCCTGTGGGCTTTATTTTAACAAGCACTTCAAAAGTCACTCTACAATTAAAAAGTCTTTGAAGTGCTTGTAACTGGAATGAGTCAAAAATTAAATTCAGAATAAGGATGATCTCCTTAACTTCTCCCCGCTTTGTCGTCTGGCCTAACGCGCTTAGGCTGTACAACTCTTCCGATGCAGCGCTGCCCTTGGGTCCTGCGCCCTCGCCCGCGGGGTGGCGGCGGCCGCGCCCCCCACCTGGAAGCAGCAGGGTCGCCCGGAACAGCCGGGCCCTGGGCCGCTCTCAGGGCCTGGCGCGTGTGGGGGACTTGTCACCCACAGGAAGGAAGGATTTTCAAAGGCCAGAGCGGGGCCCCGGGAGTCTCCGAAAACCAGGGCCTGCCGTCTGCGGCCGGGGGCCCAACACCTGTCCTCGGGGGCGAGTGGGCCAGTGGAGGGTGAGGGAGGGGGCAGGTTTGTAGGAATTGACTTATTTAATTTTTAAAAAGCAATCAGTCTAAACGCTAGAATTAAGGTGTCTCAGCCGAGAGAGAATTACAGTATCATGCAAATTTGCTTTAAGTGGTTCTTCGTCTTCTTCCCAAGCGCACAGCTCCCAGGGCCTGCTTTAGGCGAGCGGAGGCGGCGCTGAGCCCCACAGACCCAGGCTTAGCCTGGGAGGCGCTGGGGGAAGCCCTCATCTGCTCCCTTAAATGCAAGCGTTTCAGTAAAGGCTGGAACGAGCCAACGTTTAATTCACAAACTCAGGGTGGAAACGGACACCCTCCTACTTCTGGGTGGAGGGTGCCGCCCAGCGACGGCTGGGCAGACACGCTCGCGTTTCTAAAACCGCAACTCCGAGCCGCCTGCCCACACCGCATGGCGCCTGCTTCACTCACCAGCTTGGAGGTGCCCACCCTGACGCAGTGCTGGTGGATGGTCCAGGACGAAGCGTCAAAGACGACCACTTTGCCTTGGTGGAGGGCGCACCATAACTTGGGGTGGGCGTCTCCGACTTTCTCTGCTGGGTCGAGATGCCCTGAAGAGAGAAGCAGCCTGAGGGTGGGCCCAGGGGACCCTGCAATGCGTGGGCACGGCGTCCGTGCTGAGCTCGGGCCTGGCCTGGGTGCCCGAGAGCCACGGGGCGCCCGCAGGGCAGGGCCGTGCGCACCGCATTCCTCTGGGAGCGAGCGTCCTGGGAGCGAGCCGGCCACTGAGCCCGCCACAGTGACAAGAGCGAGGGGCGCGCGGCCAGCCGGGCGCCCTGCGGGGGGGCCTCTCTTCCCCGCTTCCGAAGCGGCTGCCCACTCTCCTTGGGGCGCAGCGCTCCTTCTGCCTCGGCGCCAGCCCCCGCGGGTCCCTTCCGGGGCGGTGACTCCCATCTTCGCTCTGGAAGGTGTCTTTTTAGCATCCTAACTGTTAACACAGTCAAATTCACCAGCCTTGATCTCGGCCCTTGGTGGCTAGTGATTTTTATGTGCTATCCGAGTGTTTTCCTTACCACGGGGTCGGGAACATAGTCTCTGCTGCGCTCCAGGCTCCGCAGGCTTTGCGCACGTTTGTCTGCGGTTTTCCGCTGGGATCTCTGTCCACGTGGGACTGGTGACTGTGGGGCCCGGGGAGCAGCTGGGCTTCATCCTGTCTCTACGATGCCCGCTGTCCCCGCACCCTGATGGGGGGGAGGGACGGGCCTCCTCCAGCCCCGCCCTCTGTCCGCACTCAAGGACGCGTCCACGTGCCAGTCCTTGCGGGGCCAGCCGGCCGACTCCAGGGCGGTGCTGCCCACCGACAGCACCCTCGGCCCGGCGCCCGCGCCCGCCCTCGCCCTGAGCTCCCGCCGACAGGCTCGCCGGCGCGCACCGTCCCTGATGGGTCTGACTCCTGTTTTGGTCCCTCTCCCGCACAGGGTTCACCAAAGCTGCGCTCAGCTTCCAGCCCCTCTGCCACCTCTTCCGCACCTGGTGGCCACCGTCCCTCACGGTTGTTGTCGCACTGTGTCCAGCCTTTCGAGAAGTTCCCAGTCTGAGTCCCCTCGCCCACGACGACCAGAGGCCCAGAGTCTAGTCAGTGTAAGTGGAAGGAAAACTCACTTAGATCTGAAAACCCAGGGTAATTCATAGGCCGTGACGGGGACACCCCTGGTCTGTGGGGTTGGATCCAGCAGGTGTCTGGTGGCACAGGTGTGACCGGTCCCTTTCTCCTGCGGGACACGGCTTCGCCCCAGAGCCTCCGTCGGCCCGTCCGACACCGTCTGAGGCGGAGGCTCCATGAGTCACGACCACAGAGAGGGCGGCACGTGGACGGCGCTCACTGTTCACGCAGACGCCCACGGACGGGCTCCGCGGCCGCGGCCGGCCCATTCCGCCTGGAGCCCAGTCCCTTCGCTCCCAGCGCGCCGGCCCTCGGGGCACGCTCGCCCCGGCAGACGGAAACGCCCGCAGGCGTCTGTGACCCTGCCACGCCAGGCGACCTCTGCCGCCCTCTGCCGCCCTCTGTCGCCCCCTGGATGGCGGCAGCAGCTCCCCTGCCTCCCAAGGCGGCTGTCCGCTCCCACGTTCCCGTCAGCCCAGGAGCCGCGCCGGCAGCTTCTGAGGGGCAGGCACTCGTGACAGGGACAACAGGACCAGATGAACCCCCCGGGAAAAGGACGTGTGTGCCACACGGACGTTGGGGACGGCCACTGTGGAGGGGACCTAGGCAAAGAGCCCGCCCCACTCCCGTCTCTGGGCTCCCTGGCTCTGGCCTCCGCAAGGTGATGGTCACAGGAGGTCACAGGGCTGCAGGGATTTCACCCCAAGAGCCAGACCCCGCCCACCCCGCCTGGCCACTCAGCTGAGCTGGAACAGAGGCCCGAGCCCAGGCTGTGCCCGCCCCCGCAGCCCCAGCCCCGCCCCCGCAGCCCCAGCCCCGCCCCCGCAGCCCCAGCCCCGCCCCCGCAGCCCCAGCCCCAGCCCCGGCCGGGAAGCCGCGTACCTGGCGTGTACAGCAGGACGTCCACGGCCTGCGGCTCGGTCTCCCCGGCCGAAGGGTTGATCCTGTGCTTCAGCGTGTCCGCGGTTGTCTTGGGAACGGCCGTGGGCACTGAAACGCCAACACCGTGTGAGCTTTCCGGACCGAAACGCAGCGCTCCCGCGGCTGCGCGCTGCCCCCCTCGGGTGCTGTTTGGGGGTGAAACCGCCCAACCTGGGACGCGAAGCCCTTGGAAAGCCGACGCTGCAGCGCAGCCGGGCGGCCTCCCCCACTCGGCGAGCGCTCCACTCCCACCCCTGAGGACCCGTCTCGGCAACGGCACAGGCCCGGACGAGGCCAGGAGCACCGCGCTGCGGCCCAGCCGTCCACGGGGCTGCCGGCGCGTCCTGCCGTGGGAGGGCGTGGGGAGCGCCCCTGCCTCGCCCAGTGGGTGCCGGCAGCACCGCCTGACACGCACCCCCACCCAGACACGCCCCTGCCAGGCATGGCATAAAAACCCAAGAAAATTTGTTTTTCAGAATTTCCATCATAAGCTACGGCTGTGAGCCCGGGATGGGCACCCACACAGAGGAAAACAGTTCTTGTTCTGGAACACAGCGCCCGGACAGGCCCCCGTGCCGTACGGAACAAGCGGGTGACGGCTGCGTGACCGTGCGCGGCGGCTGGAGCAGCCGGCGGCTTCCCTGTGACTGGACCAGGGCCTGGCAGGAGGTGGGGGCCCAGCAGCCAAAGCGTAGTGTCGGCTTGATTTTGCTCCAAATGAGAAAAGCCACATTCAACGCTTCGTTTGAGGACTATGGACAAGAGCCGCCCCGGGCCCCCCAGCAGGCCCAGGGACAGCCAGAGCGCCCGCCGTCCCGGGAGGGAGGGATTCTGGTACAGGAAGCACGAGGGGGCTCAGCGCAGGCGCAGCGAAGAAACAAACACTAACAGAGGGCGGTCCTTCCTCATCCTTGGACGTTCTACAACCAGAGCCCCACCCCCCGCCCCAGGAGCGAGGCCCACACAGGCGCGCGCACGCATGGTGACCGCACGACGATGACAGCGGCGAGAGGACTCGTCCCCGATGGCGCACGGCGCGCTGCCTACGCGGTGCAGGGAGCCAGCCCTCGCGGGCAGCCGGGCCGGGGCCGGCGGAGGTGCCATCACGCGTCCGCCAGCGCAGCGCCCCAGGGAGCCCGGCAGAGGCGGGGAGCCCGGGGCA
The DNA here is from genome assembly GCF_021234165.1 of Pteronotus mesoamericanus. Lineage (NCBI taxonomy): Eukaryota > Metazoa > Chordata > Mammalia > Chiroptera > Mormoopidae > Pteronotus > Pteronotus mesoamericanus. The sequence goes on along the minus strand of NW_026555309.1, from coordinate 45,370,501 downwards.
GGGCGGTGACACCCACAGAAATTGAAACGTATAAAAGAAAACTGCACAAATTTGGGATCCTGGGGGAAAACATCATGTGGGTCTAAAGCACTTAGGACGCGTCTCTTACTTTCGTTCTTCATCTTGTCAAAGTAGGACAACTTGGAGGCAGCGTAAATGGCTCCGGGCAACGGCAGCGCTCCCACCACGGCGTCCATCAGCAGGGCGTGCGTCAGCGCCTGCTGGACGTACTGCGGGTCCTGCGGGGGCAGAGCCGGCCAAGGTTACCCGCGGCCGCCCCGTCAGAGCAACGCAAGGGGCTGGGATTTGGGCCTGGCGCTGCGTCCTCACCACCATTCGGAGGTAAGACGCCCCGGCCGTTTGTCCCAGGGCCAGCAAAGTGTCTCTGCCAAGCGCCAGCCGGTCCCCACGTAGGTCCGGGGGCCACACACTTGCTGTCCCCTGCCCACTCCAGACAGAAGCGCTCGCGCACCCCCCTCCTGCAACGGGGAGGTCCCACCGCAAGCGCCAGCCCCTGCTGCACACGGGCTTCCTGACGCTGGCGCCCGCACCTCGGACGGTCGGGGGCGCTGTGTGACCCCCCGTCCCCATGCACATGCTCTGTTCCCGCTCTGGCCTGCTCTGCAACGGGCTCCTGCCCCGCCTGCCAGGGCGACAGCACAGTTTCCCCCTTGTCCTCCATCTCTCATCGCGGTCCCCAGTCTCCCCCGGGACCGTGACATAGTGAAAGTTGTCAGCTTGGCCCACAGTAAGCGAAGGCATGGACAACCCTGGCTCTAGGCGTGGCGCTGTGGGGGGCCCATGTGCCCCCCGTCACAGCCCTGAGCCTGTGGCAGAGGAGAGGAGCGCCCTCGAGCACCCGCCCCCACCCCGCGGGACCCCGTCGGCCGCGCGCCGGCACCTTGTGCTCGTCCGCCAGCTCCTTCCCCGCCCGCATCTCCTTCACCATCAGGTGCCACAGGTCGCGCTCCGACTTGAGGTTCGCTTCGAAGGCTTCCTTCCTGGATGCCGTTTTGACTTTTAGGGTGGGCACTCGGAGAAACAGGACGGTGACCGTAGTGCTGCGGACTTCCTGGGGGAGCGGGGCGGGGGGGGAGGTGAGCAGGGGCGCCAGGGCCGCGGCAGCCGCGGGAGGCCGGAAAGGAGGCGCGGTGGCCTCTGAGCCCTGCTGCCGTCCTCGGCACGCTCGCCAGGGTCCTGCGGGGGCGCTCGGCGGGGCCCCGACGCGAGGGCAGACCCGGAGGGGCAGGGCAGGGGCCCGACTGAGCCTTTGGGCTGGTGGCGGGGGGTGGGGGCCCAGCAGGACAGGGAAGGCGCTGAGTGACCCTGGTCCCAGAGAGGAGAGGAGGGGATGGGGTGGTGGCGTGCCCCCAGCCTCAGAAACGGACAAAATCGAGTCGGGGCGGCTGTGTGAGGGCCCAGCGTCGCCCCCGGCAGTTCACGTGGACCCGTCCACGACACTTGGAGGTGGCTCGCCCTCTCGCCCCCTGCAGTGTTTCTGACTTGGGTTCTAGCGGGTCGCCTGGCAAAGCCAGCACAGGGAAAAGCTAACGGGAAACCCAAGATGGGGCTGCGGGCCCAGCGGTCACCACGGGGCGTGGCTCCCTGTCCCCGCTGCGTCCGCCAACAGTCAGCGGAAATGGCACACCCAGCTCGTGCGGGTTTGTGCAACAGACGTCAGGCGCAAGCCGAGCCCCGCAGGAGGTCCCGGGGCAAAGGTGCGCTCGGCGCCAGCGCGGGCGGGGGCGGGGCGCTGGCTCCCGCACCTGCATGTCCCTGAAGGTGGAGATGTCCACGTAGCCCGGCCTGCCCTCCGTCAGGAGGAAGAGGCGCTTCTGGGTCATGGCGATCTTGCCCACGCCGTGGCTCGTCTTCACGGAGCTGGACAGCTTGTACACGCACTCGTTCTTGTCCAGGTGCTCCAGCACCGACGCCGGCAGGCTGACCTCTTGTGCCTCCGCTTCTGTCTCCTTCCAGCAGGTGTAGAAGTCTTTGAACGTCTCCGGGTCAATCAGTTTCTGCTGTCCTGCGTTTTATGAAGAAAAGAGGTTTCTTACAGCCAGCGCGACAGCCGTCAGCTGGGAAGTAGCGCACTCCCCCAGCGGGGCAGAAGGTGGCGCCAGCACCTGCCCACCAAGCGGGAGGCGGGGTTCTCCCCTCCCTTCCTGGCAGCCCTAGGGGCACAGGGCGGGCACTGCACGCAGCCCCTGACCCAGCGATGGGGTCACATGTGGTCCAAGCCCAGTGTCACGGTAACTGAGGACATCAGGTGGGAACACCGGGACGAGGGCATGGGTGGCAAAGATCTGGCTTGGGTGGCAGCCACCCTGGGGCCATGAGGGCACCCAGTCCCGGGTGACACTGGCATTGAAGAGACCCAGCCCGTGGGGACACGCCACGTGCTGAGCCAAGCCGAGCCTGAAGGCAGCGGTCAGCATCCTTTGGTTACACGCACAGAGAAATTCCTTTTATTACTTGTAACCCAGAGACCTTAACTGAGGTGGTGACCTTTGCCAGTGTCCGGCACTCCTGCCCAGCTGCAGACCTGGCCGGCAGCGCACCTGCTTCCCTGCCTGTCCTGTACAGGTGGGACGCCCCCACCCCCGCACACGCCCGCCCTAGGCCCTGCATCTGTCCCTGCTTGTCCCCATCTGCCCTGCCACGCAGCTCCTGTCTGCGGCACAGGAAGTGGTTCCTTGATGGCTCCGCCCCCTCTCGGCCTCCAGAAGGGCTTCTGTAAGGCACCGGCAGGGGCTCCGCCCCCCTGTTCAACGGCTCCAGGGCCCCCGTCAGCACCAGGCCCGGCTCCTCCCCACACGCCCGCGCCCAGCGCAGGAGTCTGTCCCGGCAGGGCCTGCTGTCCCGGGCCCCGCACTCGCCGTCCAGAGGGCTCGCGCCAGGAAACTGCTGCCCACCCTTCAGTTCACGCCTCGGGGACTGAGGCACAGGGAGGCGGGGCCCTGTGTTCCTGGGCCGGCTTGCCTGCTGGCGCCCTGCCCCGAGGATAGGACCCTGTCCTCCCAGTCCCCAGATTGGCTCTGCAGCCACGTCCCCACCCGGGCCCCACAGCCGAATGGGGGTGACCGTCGGCCTGGGGAATTTGCTGTCAGGGCCACAGCTGAGGCTGGCCTGGCTGGGCAGCCCGGGAGGGGGGCGCTGTCCCAGGCTGGGGACAGGGTCCGGGGAGAACTGCTGATGCCATTGGAATTAAGATCTGCCGTCAGACCCCAGCACAGGCACGGGCTGTTTGGGACAAACCCCCCCGGCACCGCCCTCCCTCAGTCTGCAGAGCCTCGCAGTGACCAACGGTCATTTTTTGAATTCTCAGGTGAATCCTTATTCAGGTCAGTTCATTCCAACATGGTGACATTGCTCTCTGACTAACGGTGCTTTTCTAGATGGATCTAGAACGTCCATCGGGTGCCACACTGGGGTGGCCCCACCTCCCAGGCGAGCCTGTTCCCGGACCCACTGCAACATGAACAGAGCCACAGCGACAGCCACGGGGACAGCGGGGCTGCGGGCAGTGCGGCCGCCAGGGCTCGCGCTGCGGACACCTTCCCGGGCGTCCTCGCCGCGTCTCCCAACATACGTCTGGGACTGCCCGGCGGGCCTTCCCGTCCGGCCGTAAAACCACGCCGCCCGGCTCCCCCGCTCCCCCGCAGCCAGGACACACCGCAGCCCCCGAGGGAACAGCTACGGGACAGGCCCTCTTCCTGCTGGGAGGACAGGGCCTGCAGCGCCCGCCCGTGCGGGCGGGAGGGGCGGAAGGGCCTGGTGCACAGCCACACGGTGGGGGGGAGGGGGGAGCGCCTGCAGGCTCCACCCGTCACGAGGGAGCGCAGCCCCGGGGGCCTCGGGCCGCCGAGCGCCAGGCTTCGCCGCAGACCTGGCCGGACACGGACGTCCTCGTGGAAGCCCTGGGGGAGCGGCAGGGTCCGCTCGGGGAGGCGCCCTGGCGTCCTCCACGCAGCCTCGCGCACCGGCCCTCGCGTCTGTCGGCGCCTGTCCCCAGCCGCCCTGCCCGGTGGGCGTCCCGGGCGGTGTCTGTCGCCCCGGCTGCCCCGACGGCCCGAGCCGCCTGCGTCTCTGCGAACGCAGGCAGCGCCACTTCCCCTCGGCGTCTGCGGAGCGCGGAGCCCCTGGGAGCGCGGGGCGGCCTGCCCAGGACCAGCGAGCAGAAGCAGCGGCCGCCCTGTCATCCTCACACCGGGAGGAGGGCGGCCACGGGCGCACAGATACGCCCCCCGCTGCCGCCGGCCCGAGGCCACCGCAGGAACGAGAGGCAGTCACGCCTGTGGTCTGTGGAGGGAAGGCGTCTTACAGGCCTGCTACCGGGCGCGGAGGAGCCGCCACACGGCGCAGGGAAAGAGGAGTGGCCCCACATAAAAAGGGGTTAAGGCGACAGAGAGGCAGCTCAGGGACAGACCCCGAGTGGCCCCGAGCGACGGGCAGCCGTCCCCTGGGACCCACGCGCACTGTCACCGGACAGGCAGACGGCACCAAGGAAGCGCCACCCAGGCCGGGTCCCCGCTTCCCGGGCCGGGCTTCCTGGCTGAGTCCCAGAGCAGCGGTGTCCAGCCCCCGGCCTGCAGGCCACACGCGGCCCAGGAGGCTGGGAATGCAGCCCGACACACAATCATAGATTTACTTACAATGTGTTGTGTTTGGTTGTTTTTTTTTGCTCATAAGCCTTTGTTAGTATTTGTGTATTTAATGTGTGGCCTGAGACAACTCTTCTTCCAGTGTGGCCCAGAGACGCCCAAAGGCAGACACCCCTTTCTCTAGGACCTAGAGAAAGCCACCTGGGTGCACACGTGGGGACAGGCAGGGTGGTGTCCCTCCGTCAGTAATGGAGAAGGGCATACTCACAGGATGCCGCCGACGGTGAACGCCCACCGGCTACAGACGCCCCCCACCTCCCCTGCCGGCCGGGCACAGGGCGAAAACCGCGCCAACGGGCTCATGGCGGCCACTCATGTGCAGCTAAAAACGCACAAACCCATGGACTGTTTCAGATACATCCATGGACAGAAAATGCATAGAAATGTGGTAAAAATAAGAGGCTGGAGCTGGCGACAGCAGCCCATTTCGGGGACGGGCAGAAAGGGCGCTAAGCAAACCAGACGAGAGCGGTCAACGCGGAACCCCAGCGCTCGGGACGTGGCGGCCCTGATGTCCGTCCCGGTCAAACTTCCCGCAACCCCTCCCACCCCAGGAGCGCCGGTCAGAAACCAGCCAGGGTGGCGTTCGCTGTTGGGAACAGCGGTGCGGGGGCCGCTGCCCGGAAGGCCTGGCCACCCTCCGCCCATCGGCCACCGGTCGCCACTGAAGCGCCACCTCTTACCCACGGTCAGGGCCTCGAACAAGCGGTTTATGATGTTGACGTCCCTCACGATGCCCGACTCCTGGACCCTCCGCACGAACTCGTCCGGCCCCATGTGCTTGCTGGGCAGCTCAAAGTGCTTGACGCGGTCGTCGGCCTTGGGGGCCTCCCCCGGCGGCTCCAGGACCTCGCTGATGAGCCTGCGCAGCTCAGGCATGCACTCGGCCTGGGCGCGCACGGGGCCCGCCATGGACTGCACAGCGCGCCTCACCAGGTCGCCGGGGAAGATCCGCAGGTCCGTCTTGTACAGGCTCTGGAAGTCGAGCAGGGCGTCCAGCAGCTGGCCCTGCATCAGGTGGACGAGCCCCCGCAGGTAGTAGTAGCGGGCCAGCAGCACGGAGCTGTCGGGCGCCAGGCCGTTCATGGCCTTGCTCAGCAGGTCCACGCAGTCGCAGTAGTAGGCCTGCACGCACTGGCTCACCAGGGGGAAGTGGATCTCTGGGATCTTGAACGTGTACGTCGGCCTGGGGCTCACGTTAGGGACTAGAGGGCAGCGGAGGAAACAGGCAGTGAGCGCAGCCCCCGCACGCGCACATGCCCCGGCCCCACCGCGCTGTCAGATGTCGGCCTCTTGCCCCGTAGAGCAAGAGCCTGTGGCCTCTTCCGGAAAGTCCCACGAACCCCAAGCTGAGCAAGCGGCCCTCCCGTGACGCCCACGGAGCCCTGAGGACGCCGGATCACATGATTCGTGAAAACTGTCAATGCTGAACTGACTCGTGAGTCTGCGAGTCTGTGGGAGGGTTAAGCCAGTAACTGGGAGCCCAGGCGGCCTCGCAGACTGGGCTCCGCCCTGGGAAATCGCTGTTCTGCTCCCTGAGGGCAGCTCCATGCGACGGGCGCTGTCGTTCCCGTTCACAGGGGTGCAGGCGGAGGCTTCCACGCGGCCCCAGCACCAGCCACTACGTGCCAGAGCCACCCCACGGCCCTGCGCCTCACACCAATTCCCTCAGCATAGGCCGCCGAAGGGCCTCCCGGGCAGCCCGCGTACCGCCCTCCCAGGGGCTCCCAGGGGCGGCGCACAGGCCGGCCCTGCAGGTGGGTGCTCTCCCCGGGGGGCAGGGACTCACCCTGAAGCCCGGGAGGGGCGGGGAGCCCAGGGCAGAGGGGACAGGAGGAACCACAGGCCCTGCCGGTCCCACAGCCCAGGAGCGGGGGTGCGCCACGCGGGGACTCCGAGCACCCTGCAGGGCCCTCACGCGGCCTCCGCTGCCTCGTTTAGAGGGCACCCCTCTGGCAGCGAGGGCCCGCCCCCGCCGTCCTGTCTCAGCCTCTGCCGTGTCCTTGGGAAGCACCCGCTGGGGCCTGAGCCTGAGCCACAGCCCAAGCCAGCGGCCACCAGGGGGCCCCCGCGGCTCACAGCCAGGCCGCCCCCTCACACAGGGATGGGGCTGCATGGCCTCGGGCCGGCCCCGGGTATAAATGCCACGGGGCAGGGGCTGGCGTCCTGGGGACCCCAGGACCAGGAAGGGCTTGGCACTCACTGGGGGCCTGAAGGTCACCGTGTCCCACTGGACTGACATACGAAGCGTGTATTTTATACACAGACACGCACGTGCGTGTGAAAGGCACACCGTGCAGAGCTGTTGCCTGGCGCAGTGAGACTGGGTGATAGACCATACAGACAAGAAACAGTTTCCTAAAATGAACATTCTAAAAATAGTACAAATACAGTGTTTTTTTTAAAACAAATAAAAAGGCCTGCCCCCTTCACTGAATCCTGCTCCGGTTTCTTTCCACGACCCGCGACGGGACAGCCCGCAGCCCCGGGGAGAGGAGCGACCGTCACCTGAGCTGCTGCTGCTGCTGCGGCCGCTGGGGCTGCTGACGCTGCTGCTGTGGAGCGACGCGTTCCTGGGCACCAGTTCGGGGACGGAGACGTCGTGCAGGTTGGGCATGCTGACCACCATGCGCCGGTGAGCCGCGCGCTGCGACCACGGTTTGCCCAAGGCCATTTTCTCGACGGTCGGTCGCCTTGGACTCAGAAGCGTCCCGCTGACCCTGGGGCAGGAGGAAGCAGCGCGTCGCTGACACAAAAACGAGCGGAGTCCGAGCCTCGATAGCGCGCGCTCTCCGGGGTGGGGGCCGGCGTCCGGCCCTTGCACGTGAGCGGGAAGGTGAGCGGCACGGTGTGTCCACGCGTCCCCAGAGGCCGGACAGGCTGGAGGGTGGACCGTGCCCCCGGGAGAGCCCGCAGCGCTCAGAACCGGCGAGGCCGCCCCCCACCGCGGCCGCCCATCCGGTAAAGCCCCACGAAAATGGCGGGGGAGAGAAGGAAGACGGGAGGGAACGGCCAGCACACAGACCCGGGGGGCAAACACAGGGGTGGGCCACGGTGCGGCCGCTCAGCATGTCCCCGAATAGAAACATCCAGCTTGTCACGACCCGCGAGCGGGAGCCTGCCGTGTGTCTGTGCAAATGACACCGCCCACGCAAGGCTCGGGCCCCACAGCACCTGTCCTCCTCCGACTGCGTGCTGAGGTCCAGCTGGGCGAAGGCGTCCATCCTGCGGCTGAGCCGGGCTTTGAGGAAAGAATGGAACATGTAGGTGTCCAAGACCTGGAAGAGACGGCAGAGATGACTGACCGGGACCCCCGGCGCCGGCCTGGCCTGGCCTCCTTCCTGCTGCCCCACCCCGACCCACTGGCGTCTGGTTGACACCGGCTCCTATGGATGCGGCTCCCCAGATACAGCTGTTTCCTAGTTTATCGCAACCTCCCGACGTGCTCCGCCGGCTCCTCACAGCATGCGCCAGCCGGCCGGTCTGTGCACCTGTAAAGTCACAGGAAGCTCGCCCCCAGGACAGCACAGCCGGGGTCTCTGGGTTTTGTCACAGGCTCTGGGATGTCCTGGGGACTGTGGCTCTCCCCGGCCACACCTCACAGCAGCTGCCCTGCCTGCCTTCCCTCAGCCCCGGAGCACTGCCCCAAGCCCCCGCTGCCCCCGCAACGGGGGTCGTCCCACTGCTGGGGTTCAGAGAGGAAGGAGCCGGGCGTGGCGGCGCCTGCAGGAAGACGGAGGGAGGGCAGGGCGTGCAGAAGGGCAGGCCGGAAGCTGCCTCCAGGCCGGAAGGATGGGGCGGCTGCAGAGCACAAGGACAGGCTGGAAGAGGACACTAAGGGACCGTCACGGAGCCGGCCCACAAGGAGAGGGTCACGACGGAGGCTCAGCCTCCCCTAAAAGTGTGGAAACAGGCCCTAAAGAAGCAGAGGCTGTGCACGGGGCGGCACTGCCTGGGAAAGCCCTGGAACGTTACCTTTCGTAACAGACAAGAATGGAAACGAACCAGACGCCAGTGAACAGGTGGAACAGAGGACAAACAGGGCCTCGCCCTGACCCTGGGCTACTGCTGGGGACAGAGGAAGGAGCCAGGGCACAGGCGGGGTGACGCTCGGGGACCAAGGGGACAGGAGAGCACGGGAACTGTTGGGAGCACAGGAAGGTCTCCACCCAGACTGAGGAGGTGGCTCCTCAGGGGGCACAATTGTCAAAGTTCATCACACTTGACCCTTAACATGGGCGCGTTAGTTCTGTGTAAATGATACTCCGAGACGCGACCAAAGGATGGCCAGGAACCGCGCACAAGCTTTCGGGGAAGCTGGCACCGTGAGAGACGGACGGATGCTGAACACACGTTCACCAGGAAAGCATGGCCTGCGGGCAGAGGCGGGCCACTCGTCTGACCTGCTTGTAGAAGCGCTGGTCGCTGGGAGCGCGCGTTTTGAGAAACTCCTCGCTGTTGAACACCCTGTGCTCGTAATTCAAGTGGTTCTTCACCTCCCTGACAAAGACAGAGACAGCCCAGCTGTTGGAACATTCTCACGTATGTGGAAAACGCGTCACTCCGAGAAGCAGAGAAACGGCGAGGAGCACACTTTGAAAAGCCCTGTTCCTCAGCAGGACCGTGCGGACTGCGGGGGCGGTCGGTGGGGTCAGGTTTCGGGCACAGCTTTCCCGCCAACAGAAAGGCGGTCGGGAGGGGCTGCAGCTGCCGCCGTCAGCCCCCGGGTCCGTACCAAAATGAACGTGCGAGGGTCAGTAATCGCTTGTACACACAGAACCGAGTTCCGGCTGGTGAGCCAGGAAGGGCAGCCGGACTGAGCCTTGGCCCAGTGAGGCCACCGGCCTGACCCCCCCCCCAACCGTGGCCCCCCCCAGGCCCCATTTCCTCGTCTGCAAGTTCATGGTGGCTTTGGCGAACCATCCCCCAGATCTGAAGTAACAAACTGCAAATACAGTGAGTAACGTCACATCGAGAGTCAGTACATAATAGGATCGTTGTTTCCTTCACTGTGAGGGAGCAAGGTCTTATTATCTGCCGTCACATTTTCTGCTTTCTTTATGAACTCATCAGGCCTTTAAAGTCAAAAAAAAAGAAAAAAGAAAAAACAGGAAAAAAAAAAAACCCTTGTTCAGGAAAGAGTTTCTCTGAAAAGAACAAAAGGAAAGCGTTTCCACGACTAGGTTACACCACTTTGAGCAAAGAGACGAGCGCATCCTGTCTCTGAAACACCACCGTTTCTTCCTAATGAAAAATTTGCTTTATGCAAACAGACACGTCAAAAGACACTGGCCATTAAAATGGGGACTTTGAAACACTCCCACGGCATGGGGCCCCCACGGCACGCTCTGCTCTGAGCCCCTGGGGCGGAGGGAGGACTGGCCGCCCCGCCGGGCAGGGCGCGGGCAGTACCTGAAGATGCTGACAAGAAGCTGCAAGGTGAGCCGCTGGATCCGGCCGTTGAGCCTCTGCTGCCAGGCCCGCCGGCGGGCACGCCCATCGTTCAGGTCGGTGCTGGCGCCCAGGTGGGCCAAGTCCAGCTCACGGTGCAGCTGGAGGTTCTGAACCCTGGAAGGCAGCAGGCACGGGGTCACGGACGCTCCTCCCGGGCCGAGAGGGCACTCCGAAAAGGCCCAGTGCTCGGACCACACTTCAGTAACTGGGGGCCGGGCCCTGAAAACACACCCTGGAGGGGTTTATTCACTGCCCCACAGAGGCAGCTAATTAGCACACCACACGCGCAGCTCTGACTTTGAGCGGCACGTGTCCTCCGAGATGAGTCAGCGTGTCCCTGCGCTCTGCCCGGAGAGCACACGCTCCCCCTGCGGACCACACGCCCGCCTGGGTACGCTCAGAGGTGCCAACCGCCACTGCCTCGTCCGCGTCCCCAAGGGCAGCTGTCTCTCCTAAACCTCGGGCTGGCCTCCGGCAGGCCCCAGCCCCCAGCCCCCAATGCCACCCGCGGCGGCACCTGCAGACATGGGAAGCCAAGGCTTCCCCAGGTTTGAATACGCACAACGAGCCCCCTCGGCGTGCGGCCGTCCCACCAACACCTCCGAAGGCCCGCGATCCAATCCGGGTACCACCTTGTGTGGGACCAGCGCAAACACATGCCAAGCCAGCTGTGGGGGGCTTGTATCCACGTGGGAATAAATAGGAAAGTGGATAAATGCACCCCGAAACCCGGGTCACAGGAGCAGGGCAGGGAGTCGGAGCGGAGCGAGAGAAACTCACGACTAATTTCCGAACTGTGAACACACAAAGCTTCTAGCAGTAACATGAGCTGGGAAAAGACAAGCGACGCCGGCGGCAAGAACTCAGACAGGGGGGTCCCCCAACACGCACGGCCCCCAGCTGTACCTCTGAACGAACACCTGCGCCGCCAGGAGGGGGATGTCGGGGACGTCCACCTCCTCACTGCTGGAGGAGCTGACACTCCCGGCGTCGATGTTGATCAGAACTAAACCATCGGCTTCCTGTGAAAAGAGCGTGGAGGCGACATAAGAATCTAAAGGCATCTCTGAAAAGAGAAGAGCGCGCTTTGCACTCGCTGAGACGCTGTCGTCATCGAATGGCCCTACGTGACACGGCCCAGGCCTTAGCCGTCTCCCCCGAACGTGCAGGCAACGCCGCAGGGTCCGTCAACGGGCCGGCGCCTCCGCCGTTGAGTCCGGATTCCAATGCGCACGCCAGGCTCCCCCGCCCCGGTGCGAACACGCAGGCGGCACTTCAGAGACCCGGGAGAGGACATTCCAGAGCTCCAGTGAGAGCTGCCCCTCCAGTGCCGGGCGTGGGTGGGGCCCCGGGCTCGGTGCCGCGCACACTTACGGTTTTTTAAATACGGACACGGCTTACTTGTAAAGTCTTATCTGTGACAAAATACACAAGCAATGAGTCACGCGCCAGGGTCCCGAGAGTCCCCGGCATGTGACGGGGGACCTCTCTGCGGGTCACCGCTCCCGGCTCTCACGCCGGGCCCCACCTGGCATGAAGTATGCAGGCGGCGTCTCCCCGGGCAGCCACGGGCACTAAGGGAGCAGAGGCCAGCGGGGCCTCTGCAGGCGTCAGCGCCGACACAGGCGGTCACGGCACAGACGAGCGGCAGGACAGCGTCCGCCCTCCGGCGCCACCGACAGAGCCCCAGGCCCCGAACGCGCTCAGTGTGGTCCCGCTGCCCGCCCTGAGATCCCCCGGACGGGCGACCCCTTCGGGACTGCTGGCTGGAGCCATTGGGTAAACGTGACAACGCGTTTCTCATCCGAAGGGGCTGCCACAAGACAGCCTTTACCCGCCTTGACTATGAAAGACGCCTTTTTAAACGGCACAGGATGGCCCATTTTTTTCCTCCTGTGCCAGGCGGGCTGGGTGACGTTTTTCCGTTCCTTCCATGAAGGTCTGAATGGCCTTTTCTTAGAGGGTGTTTGCCCCCTGGGGAACCTCTGCTTTGGCAAGCGCCCCACAACGCCCGGCTCCTCCCCCAGAGTCTGCGCGAGGCACCTTCCCGGGACTGGCTCAGAGGAATCAGAGGCGGCGGGGCCACCCAAGCCTGCACTCTTTCCGTGCCCACTCAGGGCATCTCCAGGCAAGAGCCCGTCCTACAGCAGCTGCCGGTTGGCACCGGGAAAGGCGAGGCGCGCGGCGCCAGGGCTCACGCGGCAACGAGCATCAGCTCCCCCTCGAGACCCACTCCCCACCCCCCCGGGCAGCTCAGCTCCATGTGGTGGACAGGACCAGTGCTGGCGAGGGTCCGGGGAGGCCGCGGCACGCCGGGCTGCCGGCGGGGGCGTGACGCGGTTCGCCACACCTCACTTGACACCACACAACGAGCAAGCAAGCAGCGGGGGCTGCCCCTGAAATCGGGGACCGGTGACCCAGCGCCTGCCCGCGCCTCACAGAGGACCTCTGGGAAGCCGTTCTGGCTGCTCTGGCTGCGAGTGGGTGAAGCCCCGCAGGGTGCTCGGCGCACCGGAACCGTGAACGCACCCTGGGGCCCACGCCACAGGGGGACAGAGCGAGGGCCCTGGGTGCGTGGCTCCGGGCACAAGGTGCTCCCGGAGGTCGAGGCGTGAGCTCTCCATGGCCCATGTGTGCAGCCCTTGCCTTGGGCACCTCCTCGGGCACTTCCCGCCCGTCCCCGCCACGGGCGCACAAGAATTTAGGGGTCTGGGTCCAGCGGCCGGTACCTGACCTTGCTGACTTCTTCGAAGTGGCTGAGGTGGCAGCCCATGAGGAAGGACGTGGGAGCCATGAGGAAGTCCAGCATCTGCCCCGACAGGATGGGCACGAACGTGTGCTGCCACTGCAGGGGGTGCAGGTAGACCAGGAAGCACTCGGCCACCAGCGTCAGCAGGGCCCAGCTGGCCGAGAAGACGACGACCCGCCGCTCTGTCAGGAGGCACGCCAGGATCTGGGGGACAGACCGCGGCTGCGTGTCCGACCGGGCACGGCCCACTTATGGCGCCCACAAACACACCCCCCTAAAGCCAGAACGCGGGGTGCAGTGTCTACCCATGTTTCCCTGCGGCACCTGCCAAAGCAAGGGCTACTTGGATACCCGCCCCCACCCCCCGCAAAGAAGTGCAATTTGCAGATAGCATGCACCATAGTGAATGTTGGTTTTAAACAAAAAAATTAACATTCCGAGGGCACTGATCTGTGCGTGTGGAAGACGCTGCGTTTGACGCATCGTTGCTGCGGCGGCAGCGCTGAGGCCCACGGAGCCGCTGAGCGGGAGGCCCTCGGGAGCGGAAGGAGGCGCACCTGTAGCACCTTCTCGGGCCGGAAGCACAGCAGGGGCAGGTGAAGGTCCAGGTCAATGACTGGGCTCTCGGGGTCTGCTCGCGAGGGGAACACAACCTGTAGTGGCTTCATGTTAAATATCTGCAAAGACCAATTTCCCCAGTGAGTTCAGAGGGCTGCTCCCGGCGGCGGGGGAAAGGCACGACGGTGCGGGCTCAGAAGGCCCCGAGGCAGGGACCGTTCCTGACGGCTGGGGCTCTCGCCGTCCGGTCTGCACAGAGTGAGCCTAGGGCTCAGGACTGGCGGTCGCGGGCCACCCGTCAACTGAGCCCTGCAGCCTTTTCTCAGCCCAGCGTCCTCAGCTCTTTAATTATTAGCAAAACACAGATAAACCGCCACCCAGACATCCATCCCCACAAACACCAGTTCTAAATCGAGCCCATTCAAATGACTCTTAGCCTGTGTAGGTCCCTAGTCATAGTTACTACATAGCACGGGTTGTTCACTAAGTATTTAAGAGTCAAAGTTCCTTAAAGGCATGTAATTCAAAAAATGCTAAGAACGATACTTTATTTTTCTAGATAAGATTTTCAAATAACACTTCAAATTCTGTCTCAAGGGTGCCTGTGCGTCGTGGCAAAGGACGTGCTGGGCGCCAGAGGAAGCTGTGGCCCCCTCCACGCGGGGCTCCCCGGCTGGCCAAGGAGCGGCCAGGGCTGCTGGTTCCCCGCCCCCACAGCGTCAGCCCCAAGGGAATTCAGGTGCCCGCCCGCCCCTGGAGCCTGCAGGTGAGCAGACGATGACCCAAGTGGCAGCCAGGGACTGGGGGCCAGAACAGAGAGGAAATCAATGGGGGGCAGGGTGCTCGCTGCCGCAGCAGGTCCTCCGTGACAGCCTGTGGCGGTTACAGGACAAGAAAGTGGCCTTTGGTGACTTCACTGCCCCATTAAAAAACGCCAGTCACCCACATAGTAGAGAGCGCCTTGCTCGAGACACGCCCCAGTAAAGGCTCCCTGCAGAGGTTTCTGGGAGCGGCCCTCCCACACCTCCTGATAAACAAAACACAGTCTCAACTGCCAATAATCAAAGCGTCAAGAACCAAGGTCTACTTGGTTTAATCTTCTGGAAGCGACAGAGAGAGTGAAACCGAGTCTGTATTTACATTACATTCCTGGATGTTTATTTAATAGGTGTCCTGTTATCTGTGTACTGTTTTTTAAAAGGAAGCACCTGATGGTGCCATGAGTCTGAAAAACGCCGACTCAAACAGGGTTCATCACCAGCCCTGGCCGAGCCGCTCAGCTGATGGGAGCATCGACCCCCACGCACCACGGCTGGGGGTTCAATCCCCCATCAGGGCACAGACGAGAAGCGACCCGTGAACACACGAGTGCATGGAACCGCAAATCCATGTCTCTCTCTCAAATCAATTTTTAAAAATTAAAAAAAAAAATTAGGCTTCAGCACCTGGCTCAGCAGTCTGACCTGTCACTCAACAAAAGCGAGCGGGGTCTGCCATCTCAGACACACCCCTACCTCAACCCCAAAGTTCTCCTGTTGCAAAACGGCCGAGAACATCTTGGAACCCATGTTCCGCGGAACCCTGTCTAGGAAATGGGTGTCTATTAACTGAATAACACAGAGGCATTGTGAACAGCCAAAAAATACACACACACACACACGCACCAATTACTTATCGTTAATTACGTTAGACAGGAGAAAACATTAACAAGCGAAATAAAATACCCAATACTCCAGACAAACAAAAGGGAAATTTGTACTTTAAGTAAATACCATGTGTTTTCTGCACAGCAAGTAATGAACCAATGCGTTAACTGCCAAAGGGGCCAATTACTAGCTCAATGCCTAGTGACCCCGACCACTCAGTAAAACTCCAGCCCACCAGCCTCGGCAAAATCTCACTTCTAAAGTTTTAGGAAATTTCTCTTCTTAGTTTTTGACTTTTAGAAATAGCATAGAAAAGGCTTGTAAGGAGCGTGAGAAGCCACGTCTCAGTGCAGCCAGCACTTAAGGACCCTCTTAAAACACTTCCTCCATCTGTGCTGTGTTCCTTCTCCGACTGGCAAAGAGAAAACGTAATTACCAAATGGAGCGGTCCGGGGGGAGGGCTCGGTATTAAAGACAGTTTGGCAGCAAAATCTTTTATGTGATTGTCAACTTCAAAATGTTTACAGAGCTTCAGATGAGTCAACAAACTGCAACGAGAAAGAAGAAAGTTGTATCACAAAGTAAACTTGAGAATCCAGTTGTCACCCTCAGCATTTGGCATCGAAGCAGAAGTCTCAGTGGGGTCGTCAGCAGTTCTAGGACTTTCACGGGGGGCGAGGGGCGTCCCCTACAGGAGGCAGGGGCAGCGTTTGGGGCTTTTTTGGTGGGGAGGGGCCGGGCCACGTCCCATCCCTTGGCCTGGGCGCTGGGCGCACACATGTGCCCCGTTTGGGGCGCGCTGCTGGGTCCCTGCCTCCCTCTAGGGTCACGTCTCAAGACGGAGCGAGCAGCCTCTCAAGGGAAGCCACGCTGGAAAAGGCCCCTGCGGACCAAGTGCGCACAGCGAGGATGGGGACGGGGGGGCCCTTCGGACCCCCTTCTGTTCAGAGGACGCTGTTGGCCCTCTCCCATCCGGTTCAGCTCACAAAGGCAGGAAAACAACCCCCACTGTGCAGAAGGGGACTCTGAAGACTGAATGGCTATTCGCCGTCCAGCCCCGAGGACGGTGAGTGAGTAAGCGCAAAGGGGCGTGTCCTCATCTATCACGCTAGCGCTGCCCATGCCCTGGCAGACACGCGTTCCACAATCCCTGAGCTCGATGCACTCCCGCGTTGACTGCGACCAGGCCAGCTCTCTGTCCCCCAGAATAAGCTACGTCTGCGGCAGTCAGCGCGAGCTAGGCCCAGACCCGCCCAAAGACCAGTCACGTTCAGAAAAACTGAGCCGCGAGGAGCTGGAGTCAGCTCAGGAACGGGGGTCGTCTGATCGGTGAGGGTGCCCGCCCGGCCCCATGGCTGAGGGGGGAGGCTGGGACTGGCTGTCCTTTTCCAGGGGTGCAGAAGGGACCTGCCACTCCAGGGAGCTGTGGCTCGCTGCCCTGCCCCCGGCCTGCCACTGAAGCGCTCCAGGTTCCAAGAAGAGAGCTCAGTGGCAGTGCCCATGTCCCCGGCGGGACAGGGCCGCGTCCACATCAGGCTCGATGCAATGCTTTCTCGAGTTTTCAAGAATTCTCCCCATCCTCCGTTTTCAACGCAACATCCGCATTAAGTCAGTTAACAACCCTACCAAAAACAGTAGCTTTTAACATGTCAACAAAACTCATCGGGACTAAGAGCAGCCCGTTGATTTTCTCAGCCAGCCAGAAGAAGAGTTGTTCCTGACTTAGGTCTCTTTAAAACCTCATGAAAAAGAAAGCTTCCGTGTCAATTTCACTCCCAACAGTCTGCTTTGTCTCCCCCACCTGGTTATGCCATCCCCACGGTGGCATTTCCATGAGACTCAGGATTTTCCCACATGCTCCCCCGCCCGCCCGCAGGCCATTGCGTCCGGAGGCAGCCCCACAGGTGGAGGGCGGCGGCGGCAGCAGCTCACCAGGATAGGCAGTCCCTGAGCGCGTTGTAGTAGGGGAACCGGGAGATCACGCACACGGCGAAGGGCACGAACCAGCCGGTGGCGCTTGTGGCCGCCCAGGACGCCTCCCAGTGAGGTTTGCCGTTGTAGAAACAGTACTCGTCCTGGGGAGAGAGTGGGGGCCGCAGGTTAACCCGGCCGGCCGGGTCGTGGTGCGCGTCCTCAGTAGTGCAGCGTCTCCAGACAGAAAGGGGGTCGCAGGGGCTGGACGGAGCCCTCCCCTCCCCAAGCCCCCACCCAGGCTCCGGCCGGGTTCACAGCCAAGTCCGGGAGGGAGAACGGGCGCCCCGCGCGCTCACTGTGGAGAGGTGCAGGGCTTACGAAGAAGGTACGCCAAGGGCGCAGGGAGCACAGCAGGACACACGATGGGGTCATCGGGCCTGGCCTAACACGGAAGGAGCACAGTACCGTGGGTGCCCGGGAGCCGGGCGGGAGTCAGGGACAGGGAGAGCGAACAGAAGGGACCTGGCCTGTGACGGGGATCACAGCCAGAGACACAGCGCAGCAGCAGGTTCCAGAAGGCACGGCTCCCAAGTGGCACAATACTCGGGGCCCACAATCTGGACCCTAAGCGGTGCTATTCGGGGGTTTTGGGTAGGGATGGGGGAGCATGAGGACAGCTTCAGTTTGGGACTTTTGGAACTCGAGGCCCTTGGAAGGTCGACAGCCAGGTAAAGGGAGACGCCCCGGGAACAGTCGGCCGCGCCACGGCCCTCCCGCCCCCGTTCCACGAGCGCGCCAGTCGGTCGGCTCCAGGTCAACTCTGGCTGCCGTGCGACCTCAGGCGAGCCGCCTGCGCGCTCTGCGCCACTGTGGTCCCCTCTGTAAAATGGGACGGCCCTCGCAACCCCACCTAGAGCCAGGGTCAGAGGGAAGGCGTGGGCGTCACCTACGTGCAGCGGCCGGTGGTACTGCGCAACTACGCCGTACGTCCTGTTCCCACAGACGTCGGTCAGCACCAGGAAGTGGACGTAGTCCTCCTTTGGCTCAGAGGCCACGCTCAGGCCCCCTGGAAACAGAAAGAGAAAGATTTTGTGAGGCCTGGGGCAAAAGCCGATCCCTGGTTCACAATCCCTGAGAGCAAGAAGCCACATCAACTTCTCGTGGAGGTGACCGGACAAGCACCATGTCAGGTCCTTTGTCCGAGTTTTCACAGTTCTCCAGGCCCAGGCAGAACAAGAAGCCCCAAAACACTAGCCTGCTGTTTGCAGAACCAGCCGTGCTGGGGAAAAAACTCAACCTGCGCCTCTGGCCCCAGGGACCCAGGAAGCAGGGTGGTGCAGCCGGCGCCAGCTCTGCCGTCGCACAGCTGCCTGCCGGGCCCCTGGGGAAGGCCGACGTGAAGCCCATCTTCTAAAATGGGGACTGTGCCCGATGACCCAAGCTGCCCTTCAGCTTTCAAACGCCCAAAATCCAGAGAGCTCAGTGCCAGGGCGGGACGCTGGGGCCGGCGGGCGGCCAGCACGCCCAGGCTACACGTAGCCAAGGGCAAGGACTCCCAGACACAGATCGCGGGTGTGGCCCCTCGGCTCGGCCGCCCCCGGGCACAGGGTACCTGGGAAGCACAGCTGGGGCAGGGCCAGCAGGTCCACGCCATTGGGGACACCAATGTCTTCCACGTCCGGCCCCCGGGGACGCCCCGGGGGGGCCCTGCAGGGTTCCGCCTTGGCCTTCTCCCTCTTCTTCCTGAAGGAGCGCATCTTGGTTTTGCTCAGAGTCCCGCAGCTCCCCCCGGCCGCAGGGCTGCTCTCCTTGCCGATGAACGGAGGCACAAACACGGACAGCACCTCCGGATCGAGGGGCGGAAGGTTCTGGACTCCCCTCTTCTGGACCGCCTGGAACGGGCAGAAATAGGAGTTACACGGTGCTGCCAGCCCTTGCTGTGCACTGCGCCCTCGCACCCACAAGCGTGACGTTGGCAGATGTGCCCTACAGCTCTCCCAGCAGCGGCTCGTGGCGGTAAGGACCCGGGGAGGCGCCTGGAGGCCCGGTCCTGCGAGGGCAGACGGAGCTCAGTACAGGCTCTGTCCCCACTGCAGGGGCACAGGGCGTCCTCAGGAGACGCCGCAGGGCGCGTGCTCGGCTCCTTTCAGTCCCCCAAGTCCCCCCGTGCCCTCTCAGGCGGCTTGGGGTCGGGGGGCAGGGCAGTGATGGGCTCTGTGTGTCACCCGAACCCGCACAAACACGTTGCCAACGCCACGCCCGCCAGGCCAGCAGGCCGTCCCCGTGACCTGGGAAGATGGGGGCAGCCGTGAGGCGACAGCGAGGACACACATGTCCCGTGGGGGCCAGTGGAAGGGGGGCATTTTGCCCGGGTTCCTCGACACTTTCCCTTGGTACGAGGTGGGTTTGAACCTCCTCTTCTCACTCCACCCCCAAGCGCGCGAGGAGCGCAGGCCCTCCTTTCTCCCCCTTTTCTAACGGCAGCGCCTGAAGGATCTCTTAGCGGGGTCAGGACTAAACTTGTTGCTGCCGGACCGATTCCAGAGCTTCCCGAGACCCTGTGGGGAAAACGCCGCCGGCGGAGCTGCGGGCGGGGGGAGGCGGGGACTGTGCTGTTTTCCCTGTGTCCCCACATCTCGCGCAGGCGATGGTTCCGCGGCGGCCCCGCATCCGCACCCGCGGCGGCACGCAGCGACCCCGCAGGCGCACGCTCCCCTGGCCGGGCCATCGGCCACCACGCTGAAGCCAAGAGCCTCCCGCCGCTCCCTCTTTTTACCTGTGGTCACCTAGAGGGCCACGGCCCTGTCCGGCCACGCTGGCGTTCGGCAGGTCAGCATGCGTCCGGTTTTTTCAGAGTGGACATCTTTTCCCTCATTCCCTCTTCTGATTGGACAGGCAATACAGGCTCGTTAACAAAACGAGGCCTTGCCCCCAACCGCACGCAGCACAGCCTGGGCTACGTCCCTCCCACTTCTGCATACGGATCACTCTTTTCATAAACGTAACCATCCTACTGAAATGGTTCCCGTTCCCGTAGCCATGGGTTTTTTTCCACTTAACCACTCACTCTGGCGGACTTCCCTGTTCGCCCTGGGCACTTGTGACAATTGTGTATGTGCCTGCCCAGCCCCCTACCGAGGGACAGCTGGGTGGCTCCCGAGTCTTCCCGCTACACACCCGTACCTGTGCGTGCACACACGCCTGAACAACAATCAGTTTGAAAGCGCAGAGAGTCTAGGCGTGGCTTGCCAGCGCGCGTGGCCGCGGCCCTCACCCTGGGAGGGCAGGTCCATTCACGCAGACTCTGCCCATGTGACTTCCTGCCCCTTTCTTGCAGACAGGGATTTCGTAAGCCCCTTCCCCGAAAACATCGTCTTAGTTTAAAAAATCTAACAAGTGAAGACCACAACACCCTAACTCACTTGAGCCACAGGTTTCTGCTGGACCGCACGGTGGCCCAGACCTCCGCGATGGGATGCGCTGCGTTTGTGACACGGAACAGGAATTAATAATTTCTTAATGTGCTGGAACTGCCATCCAACACCGCTGCCAGGGGCATGCGGCAGCTCCTTTGATTTAAGTTAAATGTAAAACCCAGTTCTCGGTGGCATGAGCCACAGATCAAGCACCCGCAGCCGCCGTGTTGGACAGCACGGATAAAGAACACCAGTGGTCCTCACCCAGACCCGGACCCGGACCCAGACCCAGACCCAGACCCAGGAAGTTCTGTTGGCCAGGGCTGCTCCGGAACGGGAAGGATGCTCCCCACTGAGCACTGCAAATGGGCCTTCACGCCGAGAACTACACTAGTGACCTATGGGGCGAGGGTCTCTGAGCACCGTGGGATGCATCTGTGCCGGTCCTTCACGCCCCTCGCCTGGTCTCCACGGCAACGAAGCAGTGGCGGAAACGGTCGCCAACCACATCCCTCACATGGGAATGGAACTGCATCCTCCAATTCTGTCACTGTCCTCAACAAAACACACACCACCTCTTCTAAGAAATAAGCAAACCCAAGGGTTCGGCTACGACGCTATCCTGAGATTAAGCTCCACAGCTCTCGAATCTCTAGGCTCACCACACAGAAACGCCTGCATCACAGAGACATGGTGACTTCCAAAGCAAGATGAAAAGGCTTGGATGTTCAAAATAGAACTGCTTTAAAAAATAAAACTACATAAACAAAGATATCGGTTTGGTTCATTTTAACGTGAATGGGGGCCTTAGAAGCAGGGCCAATGCGGGAAGTGGAACCGGTGTCCTCACACCCCTCTCTTCCTGCTCCTTCTACGATTTTCCTCCCCGCCCTTCGCGGAACCCTGAACAGAAGCCACAGAAGCCACAGAAGCCACAGAAGCCAGGTACGGCGCAGAGGATGAAAGGGAGAGGGCAGGGTCGCAGACCGCACCCCACCGCACCCCTGTCCTGGGAGCCGGCGGCGCAGCTGTGTGGCTCAGGAAGCAGCACAGGAAAGATTCCAGTGGCCCGCCCCCTGCTCTCAAAGCACGTCTCATCCGGAGGCCAGGAACCGATGTGTTGTAACTGCCCGAGAGCAAGGAGCCCAGCGGCGGGGAAGACCACAGTTGAAACCAGGCCATCTCCTACCAGAACAAGGAGGAACAGCCATTTGGCAAGTTAGAGGCAGCACGATGACTCCACCGGTCAGGGGCACCGGTATTTGGGGGATTCAGGGAGTGAGAAAGAGGAGGGAAAGGCAGACAGACAGCATCGAAACTGACTGAGGAGTGCAGAGGAGAGAAGCATTCACAGACATGTATCCAGTTATTTTTAGCAGCATTTAGCTTCTCTTGGTGACGCCCATTCAACCCTGCAGAGTTAAATACACAAATGCCGCTCTGCCTTTCACTGACTTGCACAGATATCCGGGCAGAAAAGCCGGGGAGTCTCTGGCCACACTAGTCATCACCTCTAACCAGAGAAAAGTGAGTGTCACGGTCAGCCTCGGCCAGAGAAACAGACGGCGAAGACCTGTTCAAAAGAAAGCCACGTTCCAAAGCTGAGAAAAAGCGAGATCACAGGAAAGAAACAAGGAGAACGAGAATGTCCGAAACTGCTGCTTTCCCAGGAAAGGGCACTTGAGTTTAGCACTTTGGCTGATGGAGTGTAAAGATGAAGAAAAGGGGGCCAGGTGCGGGGGGGGGGGGGGGGGGGGGCAGCCTCTACTGTACAGGAGAAAAAGAAGTTTCATCGCAAAACCACTAAGTGCAGGATATTTAAAAGTGGCCCTTAAGTCTAAAACATCTCATTACACGGTGAACAGGGAACCTGTGCAACGAATTAAGTTCCTTAATGGGTAACAGGCAAGGGCCCGGCGCACGGGGGGCCGCGTTTGCCTCGCCCACCTCGCCCTCGCCCAGGTGGGCGTCCTTAACACAGTCTTTAAGACGGCAGCCGGGAGGCGAGGCCCTTCCCCGAAGAACGCGGCGCGGGACGGACGTCAGCGCTCTCTCTCCCTGTAAACTCTGGAGCAGCTCCAGCGGGTCCCCACCCCGTGGGGTGCTGGGGGCTGGGAGAGCCCCGGGGGAGCCCCCAGAGCCAGCCACCCGCGACTCCACCTCTGGGGAGAACAACTGCCGCCTTGGCACCGGGCAGGCTGGGGGCAGCCAGGCCTGTCCGGACCTCAGGCTCGCTGTCCGCACCCCGCAGGGATGCTGGGTCCCCGGCTGGGGGCGCCGCTGGTACGGAGCAGGGGTGCGGAGGTCCTCCGGGCACTGACCCCGCTCTCCGACCATCACCCGCCTCGGTTTCCCCGCGGGGTTCTTACCAGCTCCAGGCCGCGGAGGCTGTCCCTGGAGGGCCCCAGCAGCGCGCACAGCTCCAACAGCCCCGAGGGCAGCACCAGGTGCTGCGACGCCGTCTCCGCCATGGCTGCTCCGCGGCCCACTGGGTGCACCCGGCTCGGGCGTCTCTGGCCGCCCGGACCCCGACCTCGACCCCGCGCCCGGCAGCGCCGCCCCCTGGCCGGCGCGCACTACCTTCAGCCGGCCGGATCCGCCGGAGCGCCCTTCGCGGGGCGGGCCCTGATCGGGGGCGGGGTCTGATCGGGGGCGGGGTCTGGAGAGCGGGAGTGGGGCCGGGTGGAGAGGGCGGGGCCTGGAGACCAGGAGTCGGGCCCGTTGGAGGGGGCGGAGCCTGGAGAGCCCGAGAGGGGCCGGGTGGAGGGGGCGGGGCCCTTGAGCGAGGAAGTCATTTCCGAACCGGACTGGCGAGTCCAGGCGTTCGGGGCGTCTACGTGCGCGGCCCCCTCCCCGAGGAGACAAAGAAGGGATGGGCGGGGTCTCCAGGTGACCGGTGACGGCACCCAGCCCCGCGGGAGGAGGGCGGAAGCGCCCCTTGCTGCAGCAAGACCCCGGGCCCACCTGGAGGACGCGGAGGGACTAAGACCTGGCGCGCCCGCCAAATCCCCCCAGCCCCCGCCGCCTCCAGGAAGCCCTCTGGCCCTCGGGGCCTAGGAGTTGGCCGGGTGTGAGCAGCCGGAAGGACCAGCGACGGAAGGGGGTGGAAAGATCCATTCCTGGTTAGTAACTCAGACCGGTTAACCCAGGGCTGGCCATGTCCAATAAGAGGCTTAGTAAAATTCATCAGGAAACGGGGCAGGGTGGGCGCCACTAAAATGGACCCCTGCGAACACAGGACTGAGGAGGGTCTGGGGCCGGCCAGAGCTCTTGCCTGGCCAGATCTCTGCGGACCGCGGGCCTCTCCCAGCTCCAGTCGGGGCCCGGTGAAGGGGGCTACCTGCATACTCGGAGCCAGGCTTTGGTGCCTGGTCATTGGACACAACGGGAAGCAGCCCGCGCGCCAGCGGACCTTGGGCAGATCCCAGCCCCAGCTGGACCCTAGCATATGCATCTGCTATAAAACCGAAAGGAAAATTACTCCAAAGGAACTTTTCCAGTCCTAATCGTCTATGATTTTTAAAACCGGCAATGCTTCATAGTGACTTCAAACGTCTGCCATCCGCCTAAGCGCAAAAGAAACAATAACTGCAAGGCAGGGCGGGAATCACAGGGTGGAGGTGGGGCGGCTGGACCTGGAGGGGAGAGATCCCGCATTCCTTCCAGCTGGTGCGACCCACAGCCTGACTCACACGGGACTTGTGTTTCACTTGATACTAAGTCCCCCAACCATCGTGAGTCATTGTGGTGCTCAGTCAGGTCTGGGAATCCCCAGTGGCCAGCAGAGAGGCTAGAAGCTTCCAGCCAGAGGCACGAGGTCTCCCAGGAGAGCAGCCAAGCCTGGGGCTTGCAGGCTCCCATGCGGTTCAAGCTCCGCACGCCGCCCGTCCTCACCCTTGGCCTCCTGTGGATGGAGCACTGCTCAGGGGGTCAGGATCCAGGGAGGCAAACAGCTGGCAGCGGTGGGGGTGGGGACCCGGGCTGGAGCAGGAGCCGGTGCCGGGTCTCTTCCTCGGAGCGGCAGGAAGGTTTAAGGAAGCAGGGGAGGTCCAGCTTGGAGGGGAGAGCGAGTCAGTCCGTTTCTAGGCCTCACTGTCCGGTCCTTTATACCAGACAGGGCCTGGTGAGCTCCATGGAGCTGGCTCCCTGCTCCTCAACTCTGCTTTTTAGCAAGTCCCCAGCGTCCCTGCGCAGGGGGCCCCCGGTGTGCCTGCAGAAAGGGTTCCCGCCCCGAGAAAGTGCTCATGGGATGGGAGGCAGAAATGGGGGTAACCCGTGTCAGGCAGGACCACTTTTTCATGCAAATTAACATAAGACAGGTTAGCAGGAGAAAACCAAGTGTGATGACTTGTGGCGTGGGGCCCCCGAGACCAGGAGAGCCGGGGACACGCCCGGCGGTTGAGGCGCATGCGCCATCCCGGGCTGGGGGCCGGGACAGGGGCTGGGCTTCCGAGGGGAGGAGGGCAAGGACCGCAGATGTTTGCCCTGCCCAGCAGGTAGGCCCTTCAGGGAAGTTGTTTCTGGGACTAGCTCTCTCTGGGCCAGGCCTCCTGCCGAAATTCTTTTAGGCAGCTAAGGGAGAGGTGAAGGTTTCCCTGAGTCTGCAGGGTCTTCATTGCCTTCAGCTCCAAGTGAACCACAGGCCCAGGGGGCCTAGTTTGAGGTCACAGATTCTGCTCCTCACATTCGTCACAACACCCAAAAGGTCCAAGAACCCCAGTGTCTTTCAACAGGTGACTGGACAAACGGCTATTCTTTCCCTTTCGGGGGGAACCACCCCACCACCTGATTAGCGCACAGGCACAACGCCTGCCCACCCTCGTCCCAGGATTCCCGAGAGCCTCTTGCAGTATGTGACACCACGTGGCATTTGTGTGTGCACATAAGCGTACAGATGTCGCCGGTGCACTGAGGACGTAGTGGGCGATGCGAAATGGTCTTATTTCTCTGGGGAAAACCCTCACAGCAACCACAACAAAAATAGAGCGTGACTGTGTAGTGGTCCATGTTCCGCTCCAGACCAGGGTCCCTTTCTTTGTCCCTTGAAGTCAAGGAGAGACGGTCTGGTGATGAGGTTATATAACAGCACATGAGCACGTGGCTGCCCTGTGCCCTCCTCTGGCCGCCTGTCCCTGCACAGAGGTGCCACACTGGGAACCAGGAGGATGGCTCGGCCCCGCACTGGGGGGCGCAGTCCTGGGGAACACAGCACCTCCATGAGCCGCCCTTCCTTGTCTGGGGTCAGGGCGATGCCCTGCTCCCAGGCTGCTGGAGAGACCAAGTACACTGACCTGTGTGTGCAGAAAGCAGAGCCGGGCCGGCGTGATGTGACTAGCTGGACAAACCAGCCAGCTCTCATCTCACGCCTCAGCGTGCTTATTTCTGTCGGGGTGTTTATCGAGCGCCTACTGTATGCCTGGTCCTGTGATGATAGCCGGGAACGCAAAGAGTGAAACACAGATGCACCCCCACCGCGCCCCAGAGCCCCCAGCCTAATCAGTGCATGTTCAGTGGAAGAAAGGAAGAAGAGGTCGCCGTGGAATCAGAAGTGACCCAGAGGTGGGCTCAGGCAAGAGGAAAAAACCCTGAAGCCAACCACAAAGGGTGAAGAGGTATCTTTCCGGGAAGAAAAGCCCAGAGGGCACATCGGGCTGGGCAGAGGGAACAGCGTGGTGTGCGCCCTGGGCCCTGAGCCCTGAGCTCTGAGCTGGGGGCACAAGGGAGAGACATCTGTCCCCTCCCGGCCTGGAGCAGCGCCCACGGCGTGGTAGGGCTCCCAGCACACTTGGGAGGAGTGAGGGCTGGAGAGGGGCAGGGGTCAGAGGGAGAAGGCACCACACTCAGGAGGCTGGCCTCTGTCCTTGGGATCGTGACGGGCGGCTGAGGACTTTGGCCAGCAAGGACACGGGGCTGGTTCGGTACCAGGGAAAGCTGGTTCTGCGGCACAGATCCAGATGAGTGCTTGGGAGTTCTGTGGTCATCAGGCTGGGGGAAGGGGAGGGAGGGAGAGGCGTGGCCCCAGGCTCTCCTCCCTGCCCCTCAGATGAGACCTGGCCCCCAAACCAGTGCCCCGTGTGGGCGACGCTGTACCCTAGCAGCGGGGTCCAGCCCATGGCCTGTGGGCCGTCTGCAGCCCAGGACGGCTGTGAACACAGCCAACACAAAACCGAAAATTTACTTAAAACATGAGATTTCTTTTGTAATTATGTGTCGCAATATAATTAACATGTGGCCCAAGCAGCTCTTCTCCCAGTGAGGCACAGAGACGCCAAAAGGTGGGACCCCCCCTGCTGGAGGTGCCCCGAGGGCAGCTCCCCGAGGGCAGGGACGGCGGCTGAGGTGTCTCCTGCTCTGTCCCTGGAGCTGGCACAGAACCAGCTCGCCCTCCTGTGGGGACACCCCCTGGGGACCGGGCAGGTGGGGGAAGAGCCTCAGAGACAGGTGACCTGGCCAGCGTGCCCCCTGCAGGCTGTGCGTGCACCACGGTATTTGGTCCGGGCCACTTCCCCTCTCCTCAGGTGGGAAGGAGGAGAGAATCAGAGACGGGGGGCGGGGAGGGGCGGACAGTGACAGCAGCCGATCCTTCGGCTCCGGGCACAGGCCTCCGGGCGCAAGCCCCAGCCCTCATCAGAGGTGGGAGTGACCGCGACCCCAGGGATCGCCATGGAGGGTCTGCCCGGCCCAGACCCCGGCGCTCTAACAGCTGCCGCCCCATTGCTAAAAGTTGTTTTCTCTTTTAAAAATAAACACCTAAGAGGAAGTCAAGCGCTGGGGCGTGCTCCTCACCCAGGCTCACGCGGCACCTCCGAGCACAGCGTCTCCCAGGACTGAGGAGGGTGCGACAGCTGGTGAGGGCCCCGTGGGGCCGGCCATGAAACCCCTGAGCGGCGGACGGGCGCGTGCCGGGCCGGGCCGGCCTGGCCACCGGCGTCTCACGGGCTCCCCAGCCAGCGAGGGTGCCGTCAGGGTGCCGTCAGGGCGCACTGCCGCTGGCTCAGGCTCGGCCGTCACCGTCGTAAGACGGAAGTAATGGTACTTCCCTGTCCCAAATAGAAGCATTTAGTTCTGCTCAACAGACACCTGTGGGGCACCTACTGTGTGCCCGCCACTACCGTGCCTGACGGGCCTGGGGCCCAGTGGGACTGAATATGTGCGGTGAAGTACCCTCCGCCCCACGTGGACCCGGCCGACCGCCGACAGGCTGGGCGGCCCAGCTCTCTGCGCATTCGTTCCCAGCACCCAGCCCTACGTCGGGCACGATGTAACAGGTGCACAGGAGTACTTGGCGAGCAAAAGAATGAAGTCCCGCTGTCCCCAGGGGCCCATCCATCGGCGCAGCGTGTGCCATGTGACAGCCACTCTGCAGCCTAGCACCAAGGAAGGGCATCAAGTCTCAGGGAACACACATACTGCGACACCATTTAACCACGTGCGAGCACAGATGAGACCCACATGCATGAAACAGCCATTAAGAAGAGCAGGGCCGGGGCCACCCTGTGCAGGACGGGCGCGGTCTCGGTGGAACTCGGAGGCGTCCGCGGCTGGGCTGGGGTGTCCTTGGTGTGATGGGGGAAACGTGTTCTTCGCATTCGTGGTCTGCGCTATTTCCGGGGGCAAACGGTGCGGTTGCAGAGGCCAGGTCCTCACACTGATGGCCGAAGCGGGGCCTGGTACCCAGCGCCGACTCCCGCCCTGATGCTGACTGCCCCTCCAAGGGTCTCGCTTCCAGAAAGTCCTAGGGAGGGGGGACTGACAGCGGGGAGAGGGCCGAGGGATCCCCTCGGAACCTCTGGCTCCCGGCAGCTCCGGCCGCAGACACCTGTGTCCTGCGGGGCCCGGGCCTGCGCAGCGGGGCGGCCGCGCTCGTCCTCTGCTGAGTGAAGACAGGAAGCTGCGGTCCAGCTGCTTGCCATGTGCTGGGCAGGGAGGAAGAGGGCAGTCGTGAGAACCATCTGAACCCATCCGAAATGGGAATCAAGACAAAAATAGCTGACAGCAAAAGGGTGGGAAAGGGGAAGTCAGGTACCCGCCCACCTCTTCAGGGCCCAAGAGGGAAGCCCAAGGTTATCGAAGGTTATTTTCCTCTGAAGCTGCTGTTCTCTGCCCTGGAATGTCCTTTCCCCTTTTCTGCCCAGAGAACCGACTGCCCTATCACTGGCTCACATGCTACCTCCTCCAGGGAGCTCTCTCTGCTTTTCCCATCCAGGCAGGGGCGGCCAGCCCTCCCCATCCCATCTCACCTCCTGGGCCCTCATCTTCTCACTTGGACCATGAGGGCCACATGGGCAGGCCCCTGTCCTCTGTGCCTGCCCTTGTCTTCCAGCCAAATTACTGACCTGACCCATCGCTTGTTTCTGACTCTGGGGCCCAGTCCAGCCGCATCTCACACAGGTACTTCCTGAGAGGCAGGGTACTGCATCCGCCAGTGGGAAGAGCACCAGCTTTGGAGGCAGAAAGACCCACGACCAGCCGAAGCCCTCCTTTCAGCAGCTGTGAGGGGCCGGGGTGGGCAGCCGCGTGGACCACGAGAGGCTGGAGTGAGGGTGAAGGTGGACCCTCTGCCAACGCCAGATGCCCTGCCCCTCTGCGCCCTGGACTCGCCCTTCTTTGGGACCCTCCGCAGGCTGCGCGGCCCAGCCGGGGCAGACAGGCGAGGGTGGCGGTGACAGTGATGGCTCTGTCTGCCCCCTGCCACGGGCTCTTGGTGCTACACGTGCACGCGTGTGTTCTCACGCCAGGCCCTCAGCAATCACTCGCTCCCAAGGGCTCACTGTGGTCAGCCTGGGGCGCAGGTGGACACCTGGACCGTCTCACACCAAAGCGTGAGGGGGAGGTGCTTCTGCGCGGGCGGCCAGACCCTTCCCCGGCGGGACGAGGCCCCACGCCCCTCAGGCTGGGCGGTCAACCAAGGGTGGGTTTGCTGAAAAACAGCATGGGCTTTGGCCCCAGGCATTGCACTACCTGAAATCCTCTGTGGTTCTAAAATCTGCCCAGCGGTAGACAGCACCCCACCCCCACCCCGGAATGTTGTCCTTAGAAGGGATTTCGGACGCTTGGCCAGACTCCTGAAGGCTCCCACTCACCCAGGCCCAGTGAAAGCTCGGAGCCACTTCCTCAAGTTCATTCCCACGGCACTTGGTGACCGCCCGGTGGGCATGGGTGTTCCCACACACGGCAGGTGCCGGGGTGGAGCGGTGGCCTTCGTGTCTGCCCGCGGCCCAGGGCAGGGCCCCAGCTGGGCCCCGAGTGAACCCCCGGGAGAGGAGGCCCGGAGAGGACAGCGGCCCGGGGCCTCCGAGAGGCGCCCCGTGGCCTGACTGGAAACGCTGCCTCCCACCAACACGCATCCCCAAACACGGGGATTTAGCCCCTAAGGGCCACCAAGAAGCGGCGAGGCCTGGTCCCGCACCCACAGACAGCGGCGCAGCCTCACGGCCCAGCAGGACAGCCGGCCTCAACCCGAAACACCTCTGGGTCCTCCTGGGCCACAGCGGTTCAGAGCCACGGCTGGCTCCCCTGTCCCATCTCTGTTCCTCTTCACCTCCAAGCCCAGAGCCTGGATGACCTCAGGGTCTGGGAGGGGCAGAGGCCGGGAGACACAGCGGCTGCTCCTCCAGCTGAACCACCGACAGAGCCACCAACACCCACTACCAGGCGCACGCGTGCATGTGTGTGTATGAGCGTGTGTGTGTGTGTGTGTGTATGTCTGGGGGTGGGGCAGGACACTGAGAGCGATCCGGGGGAGTGCGGGCTGGGGCGAGGGGGGCCCCTGGGACCCGGGTCCCCCGGGTCCCCATTCAGCCTTGAGCCTCTGAACCGTTCTGTGCAGGGACCTGGAGACCTTCCAAGGACCACGGGCAGATCTCCACGGAAGGAAGGCGTCGCTGCCACTTCCCCGTGTGTCTAGGAACTGTCCCAGCCAGGGTGGGAACCGCCGGCCCCGAGCAGGGAGGCCTGGGGACAGCGTCCTGGGCTTCAGGGTGGTTGGATCAAATGATCGGAAGGAACTGCTGGGGAGAGTCAGCCAAGGGTGGATTGGCTGAAAACAGCGCAGGCCTGGGGCCCCCGACACGCTGCTCTCTGAAACACGGCCTCGCCCGGCCAGGGGGTTCAGGGCTGGGGGGCCCTGTTTCCAGAGCTCTGCACGGCGCCCCTGGGGTCCGACCCTGGGGGGGCGGCTGCCGCAGCCACAGAGCCCTGCCTGCCGCGCTCGGCCCCTGCCGCCGCCCGGGGCGCCCCCTGCAGGTGTGGTGCTGTTGGCTCCCCCTTGACCGTCTCCTGCCCCCGCCCCGAGGGTAAAGGTCACAGGAGCCTATGGACGGCCCTGCACCCGTCCCCGCAAAGCCTGCCCCCGGCCTTCGCCTGACCGTCCCCGCACTGGCCCTCGCCCCTTCTCTGCTCCTTCCCTGCCCATGGTCCCTGACGGACTGGCCGATTGGGTCCGACCCGGACCGGGGCACCCAGCCCTGGGTCACGCCGCCGGCCAGGTCCCCCTCCGCGGCAGCTCCCGCACGCCAGGGCTAGGCCCTGCAGACAGGGCCCTCTCTGCCTCACGCTGTCCCCACCCTGGCACAAGATTAGGGATCAACGAGGTTGGGAGCCAGCCTAGCCCCCCACAGTGGCCCTGGCCCCGGGGCGTCTCCTCGCGCCCACCCCGCGCCCAGGCCTGGACGCTCCCCCTCGCTCCGGACCTGCCCCCGCAGCGTTCCCACGTCAGGGGCCGCGGGCCCCTGCTCAGGGGCCCAGCCCGGCACCTGGGCTCCGCTGGCGCCTCCTGCTCGCTGACTCAGACCCAGTCTCTGCCCTGCACGTGCCACTCCGGTGGCTACTGGCCCACCAGCCCGCCCCGTCCCGCCCCGCCCCGCCCCGCCGCACCCCAGGATGGGCCCAGCCCCGCAGGCCTGGCCACCCTAAGTGTCTGTGTCGGCCCAGGTTTCCCCGGAAGCAAACATCAGACAGGATCAAACAGAATGAGCAAGGGCTGTATCAAGGACGCCTGTGAAATATCGGGGGAAGGAGTGGGGGATGCCCCCAAGCTCTTGTCCCCCAGAACCTCAGAACGTGACCTCATGCGGAAATAACGCCTTTGAAGAGGTAACTGGTTAGCACAGGCCAGAGGGGATTAGGATGGGCCTCAATTCCCACGCCTCAGCCCCGCCTTGCTGAGCGCCTGCCGGGCACGAGGCCCCGGGCCGCCCGGGCGTGGCAGCCAGCCACGCACAGGCTCCGAGCGCGTGTCACGGGCTTGGCCCGGGAGAGTGTGATTATCTCGTCACCAACGGTACATCAATCACAGGTTGAGGTGATACTGTCTTAGGCTGAGCTGACTGAAATGTATTAAAATTAACGTCGCCTGTTTCCGCTTTTTGGAACGTGGCTGCTAAGATGACCCTGTGGCCGGCACCCGCTCCTGCCGCCCAACGAGGAGGTCCGCGAGAGAAGTCCGTGCGCCCCAAACTGGCATCGCCGGAGCCCCTGCTGCGGTCAGGGAGGCGGGTGAGCCGGCCCGGTTCCTGGCCGTGGGACCTCCCAGGCCGCCTTCCGAGGTGGGGGCCCAGGGCTCAGGCCTGGGCCGGGAGGGGCCACTGGGCTTGCCGCGCGCGTGGCGTCAAGCGAAGCGGGGTGTTGCTCTTTCCTTTTCGGAGACCGTGACCGGCGGACAGAGGCCCCCCCGCCCTGCCTGGGGGACTGTCTCACGTCACTGCTTGGCTCTAAGTCAGGCCAGGGGGACACCCACACAGCGCAGGCACCCGGCAGCATCCAGGGTCAGTCCCCAGCCCCGTCGCACTGCACAGAGACCTGGAGGGGGACACCGAGGCCTCTCGTGGTTGAGGATGTCGGTGGAGCTTTCCTCACAACCCAGGCCTGCTGACCCTGCTAAAGAGAGGTGAGCGGCTGCTGAGTCTGTCCTCCCTCCCGAGGACTCGCGCTCCACACCGACGGCCTTGAGTAGACGGGTGTGGCTCACGTCCCACTCTCTCCCCGGGTCTTTCTAATCCCTAATCCCCGGGATGGACAGAAAGGCCGTGCTTTCTAGTTGCAACAGAGCAGCGAGCCCACGGTGTGGGGCAAGTGGACTTTTCTAGCTGCCTCTAAAGCCACAGTATTGGGGACTTCTCTGTGCCGGTGGTAGCCAGCCATCTGTTCAGGAGTCACGCCAGCCCGTGGGGCCTCAGCTTCCGCGCCTGTAAAACGGGGTTGGGTGGGGCAGGGCGGGCGTGTCTCCTCTCTGGGAGGCTGGCACTGGCCACGTGGGGCCCTCTTCCCCGTCCTGTTTGTTTTCAGCCCCTGCTGCCCACCAGCAGAGCAGCCTGAGGAGAAGCGTTTCTCCAGTTCGAGAACCTTCCGGATCAGCCAGGGCCCCTTGGAAGTGAAAGAGGAAGCGCCGTCTGTTTACCTCCGCCTGGTGCTGTCTGGCTTCCTTGCTTTGTGCGGGATGGCGACCCACCCTTCCCCCGGGGACCATGCTGGGCCACCGCTCCCCAAGAGCACGTGTGGTCTTTGGCCAGCTCCCCCAGAAACGACTCGGCAGCCGCTCGTCCCACCTTCTGGGGTCCCAGGGTCAGAGGCAAATAAAAAACAGAGGAAAAAAAACTTTGGTCCAGAATTTACAGGAGAAAAGAAACCCTGAAAGTTGAGGGGGGCTTGTGCTCGGAGACTGAGGACAGGCGAGCTGTGGGCGAGGCGTCTGAGGTCTCAGACAAGGTGGCTGTCCCCCGAGGCCTGTCCTAGGAGGACCCGGCTCCCCAGAGCGCCACCCCCCCATCCCATGTCTGCCCTGGAAGCAATCCTGCCCTCATTGCGAGGAATAGAATGCAAAGTGCAGTCAGTACACACGGTCGCCCGAGAAGGAAATTTAGATTAGGCTCGTGCTGTTTGCATCATCCTGCTACATACAGAGTTACTTAAAAGTTCCTCTTTTGCGTATAAAGGAAGATTAGAATACCTGGTCGACTGGAAAAACTGCTGGGCCCAGGTGTCTGCAAATACAGCAAAACCCAGTACAGGGATTATGAGGAAGGCAAAGCGCTGCCCTCCCCGCCCCCACCTCCACCCCCGCTGAACAAGGGACAGGGACTTGCCCTCCGGGCTGGGAACGGGAGTTTCACACACCTGATTAAAGGGGCGGATTGGGGTGCTGGCTGACCCTGCAGCCTTCCACGGTGCCGGGCACAGGCCCCCACGCGGTGCCCAGGCGGCTCTGAGGGTTCAGAGGGGCCCGGCCCCTCCGCCCTGCAGCTCCCGCTTTTGAGTGGGTGAGGCCCCTGGTCCCGTGCACGCTGCTGGAGAATTCCGGGGGCCCCTTGCAGCTCTCCTGGTCAAGGGCCCGGCAGCTGCCCCGGGGCGTCCTTCCTGTCCTCTCATCTAGACTGGACACCGGACGCGCAGACCTGGTCTCCCTGCGCAGGCCCGGCTTCTCTGCTCCCCAGGCTGAGCCCCGCACGGAGGTGGGGGGCGGGCTGACGGAACTCCAGGGAGATTTCGCTAAGCCGAGATCAGAGGGGCCAGACCCCTTTCGAAGCGGAGGACGCTGGGCCCACCCCCTGACATGTGCTTCGGGGACCAGGGGACACGTGTGCCGGGGCCTGTCATCAGCGCCATCCTTTGGTTTGCTCTCCAGTTCTTTCTCTATGTGAGATGTGGGGACATCTGAAACTTCGAAGCCCCCCCACGCACTGCTGACGGACCAGAACCGCTTCCGAACTGCTGTGCCCGCGCCAGGGTCAGGTGGCCCTCCCAGGAAGCCTGCAAGCGGGGGGCCTCGTACCTGCGACCGGCTCACAGCTCGGCCACAGCCATGCGAACCCAGGTGGGAATTGCCTCCTGGCTGCACCTGACGCCTGGGGGGGCGCCCCCCCCCCCGCCGCCAAGCACCGACAGGCAGATCCGGTCACCGCACTCTGCAGGGCTTGCTTTCTGCACAGACGCCGGGCAAGGCCCCGCCAGCAGAAGGCACGCTGTGCCGTGGCCCCTGCGTCACGGCGGCCCCCGAGGCCCCCCTGCGCTCTGTGCCAGGCACTGCGCTGGCAGCGGGCGGGGCGGGCGGCACTCGTCCTGTTGCGGCCCGGACTTGAGCCCCACCGCCTGCCGCTCCTGCCCCCGGACGCCGCGCTGGCCGGCCCGAGGTCAGGTCTGCACCCTCTCCCTGGTTTCCGCCCCCCATCCAGTGTCCACAGGGCGACCACAGCGCTCGGGGGCTCGCCGCCCGCGACAGGAACAGGCCCCGTCCCCTGGTGGGCGTGTGGGTCCCAGGAGAGCGGCGCCCGAGCCGCCACCCCAGCCGGTCCTATGAGAGGGTTAGTGAGATATTAACCACGGTGGGTTTCCCCCAGACTCCCCGCCGCAGCTCTTCCCGGACTGGGCCGCAGCTGCGCTGAGTGCACGCCGCTCCTGTGCCTGGGAAACCAGCGACCGACAGCTGTACAGAAAACACAGCGCTGAATCGGGCTGCTCTGCCCCTCCAGGCTCTGGCAGGGACACGTGAGTGAGAGACACCTGCCAACCACCATTCCATGCCCGCCCCACAGCGGGGGCCCCGCCCCGCCCCCGCCAGCCGGCTCCGCAGTGATGGCGGCGGCGGGGGGGGGGGGTACCGCGACGGAACCCCTTGCTTTCGGGTACACAGCACACAACCGTTCCCTTGGGGACCGACTCCCAGAGGTGGCAGCGGTAGGGCCCCCTCAGAGGATGTCAGCACAGACAGATGGTGACTCGAACGGGCTGGTCCAAGCGCCCAGCTCCAGGCCGCCTCACGGCCTGGGCCTGGGGCCGAGCCGGGACTCGGGGGCGGCCCCTGCGATCAAGCCGGTGCTTCGGACCAGGCCAGGTGGCGGAGGGCAGACGAGGAATCAGGTGCTGGGGAGCGACGTGGCCAGGCCCGCCGAGGACAGGCTCCCGCAGCAGCGTCCACCGGCTCCCAGCCCCGGGGGGCCCACCCAGGGGCACGCGGGCCTGGAAGCCAGGCTGCTGCAGCTCAGGCAGATGGGCCGTCTGCTCCTTCCGTCACCGCTCATCCGCTCATTCATCCTTCGTCCCTCCCTTCGTTCTCCGAGACAGGGTGGCAGGTGGTGCGCCCTGGGCCCAGAGGGAGGAGGGATGCACTGAGATCCCGGCTGTGCTCTGCACCTGTTAACGAGCAACCCAGCTGCCCCCTCCAGACACGGCCACGGGGTCAGGGCCGGCCCACGCACCCCCTTCCCGGGGCCTCGCCCTTGCCTGTCTGCCTCCCGCTCTCTGCAGTGGGGCCCTGCCCTGCAGCACCTCAGCCTCCGCGCACGCACCCTGCAGCTGGGCCCGGGCGTGGGCCAAGAAGGGGGGCCAGGCCGCAGAAGCAAGGACAGGCAGGGCAGGAGGTGCCCCTGGGACAGGCAAAGCTGGGAGGCCCTAGGGCGGGGCGCCGGGTCCCGGAGGGTGGCAGCCTGGCTCCCTCCACCTGCACGCTGCAGGCTCTCCCTGGCTGCGGGGCCTCAGCGGCAGGCCAGGCCCCGGGGGGCCCCAGGCGGGCACGCAGAGAAACGTGCCGTGTTGGGACCGTCCCTCCCTGGGGCAGCCAGCCTTGCCTGGTGGTCAGGGGGTGGGCCAATGAGAGGACACAGCCCCAGGCCCCGGGCCAGCCCCTCCCGGCCACCCCGCGTGCGTTCGGTTCCTTGGACGCCCAGGCCCTGACAACGCTGGGCCCACGGCGGGCTCGCAGCAAACGTGTGCCGTGCCAGGAGCACTCACAGGGCTCGCGCGGCCGGGCAGTGGCGGGGTTACAGGGATTCTTTCCTCCTTTGGCTTATTTTTAACTATTTTTGCTGTAATTACCTAAAATTTCTCATGTGAGAAAAAACGCATTTCAGCATCTTGTCACGGCCGAGCTGGCGAGGCCACAGGGAAAGGAAGGGGCTTTTGGCCAAAGCCGCCCTGCGACTCTCTCAGGGTCACCATGGCCAACAGGACCCGTCTACACGTGGTAGCCCAGATGTGGACAGGGCCTGGGAAGAACTAAGCAGCTGGGACCGGGGGCAGGGCGTTCTTCCTCCCTCTGGTTTCCTTGTGGCCGGCACGTTGCTGGGCAATGAATTATGTGCAGGAAGAAAGACAGGGCTGGTGCGGCCGTCCCCGAGCTGCGGGGCCGGCAGTGTCAGCGGCTCAGGGGTCCGGAGCAGCTCACGTCACCCCCGGGAGCCTCGCGGTCCCTGTCCGTGAGACGGGGTGATGGCGCATCACCTCTGGCCGTTCCCAGAAGTGGCTGCGGCCACCCGGCCAGAGGCCTCACTTCCTTCCCGTTTTCACAGCCCTCCGCTTGCTTGCTCACTCCCAGGGTTAAAAGCAGAACTGGCAGGTGCTGGTTTGCTGTCTGCAAGGCCAGAAGCGGCTGCTGCTGGCATCCAGGGGCAAGCTGGCCCCGGGCTGGGGGGCAGGGGGCGGGAGGCGGGAGCAGAGTGAGGGGGTCCTTGCCGGGCTGGGGCTGGGTCTCCGCTCTGCCAGGTGGCAGGGGGCACAGCGGAGCCCGCCTCGCAGGGCTTCTGAGAGGGTGCGCCTTGCTGACGGGCGGGGGTGCCCAGAGGACCTTGGGTGCCCATCCCCAACCCCCTGCACGGACCCACAGCCCCGCCTCCAGCGCTCTCCGCCCGTGCTCACTGCCGGGCCCTGAGCCGGCCCTGAGGGAAGCCGGCCGCTAGTGCCTGTTCGGCTTCTTAGCCGTTTGGGAGAAAAAGGGAAATAGGACACAGAGCTTTGGAGGGTTAGGGCCTATCTGTCTGTTAAACCCCTGCTCCGTGCCTGCTCTGAGCCCGACATCCTGCAAACGTGATCTTCTTCTGGCATCGTGGCAGTCAGTCACCTTCACCTGGCAGCAGAGACCGAGTTTACCACGCGGTCACCACAGTGTGGCTCCCAGGAGACTTCACGAAATGTTGTCGGACGGGTGGGTGGACGGGCGATGAGGATGGGGAATTGGTGGATGGAGGGGTGGTTAGACAGCTGAGAGTTTGTCACCTGCTCCGACCCAGGCAACGGCAGACCTGGTTATGTCCAGACCCTTCCTGCCTCTCCCTTGGGGCCTTTGCCTTCCTCTCCCACACCCGACGTGTCCGCAGTCACTGACCCTGCGCGTCGGCAGTACCCTCATCTACGTCCCCGCCCTGGGCCCCCCCCCCCCCGCCGAGTCCCAGCATCTTCTCTCTAAGGGCATGTTTACTTTCTCCTCCGGGACACGTTGGGCAGGGCCCGCCTGTGGGACGCGCCCTGGGTGCAGCCGCCCAGGCCCACCCTCGGAAGAGCTCCCCCTTGTTTTGGGCTCTGCTGTCACGGTCCTGGAGGGACAGTGGAAGGAGCACCTGAAAAGAGGAGACCCTGCCTCTGGTGACTTCCGGTTCCCCGTGGCCACGCGCGTGCGGTGAGGGGGTGTCTCCGGAGCAGGGAATCCTGGAGGGGTTCCGTCGCACTGGAGCTCGGTGAGACTCGAAGCGGAGGCCCCTGCGGGGCAAAGGCCCAGCGCGCGCGGGCGGCCAGCGGCAGGAACACAGCGGCGAGCTCCGCACCGTCCCGCCGCTCTCTGGCACGGACAGAATACATCCGCACAACAGACCACGGAACACGCGCGGCCTCGTTCTGCCAAGTCCTCCTGCGGGCGCTTTGCACTTAAAATGGGCATCGCACAGAAGATGAAGGTCAGAATCCAACTGTTTGATTATTTTCTTGATATTAATAATTGTATTAGTATTTATTCAAAATACCAGTGGCGTGCAGTTTCAAATTTTTCTTTACGGAAAACCACATTAAAGAGCACATGAAAAATACCACGACGAGTCAGCCGGAGTGAGGGGGTGGGACGAGGCCCCGCGGAGCCTCCGGGATGGCGGGAGGACCCAGCCCGTTCCTGGCAGTCACACGTCACTCCCACGCCGGCGGCGTCTGCGGCGCTTCGCCTGTGCATTGGCTCATTCACTCCTCCCCGCACTCAGCCGTGGGTGCTGCGCCCGCCCGTCAGTGGCCCCGGGGCAGACGCGGGAGGCAGGGGTCCCAGTCAAGGCCCGGCAGGACCCACCAGGAGAGAGGGCAGCTTGGACTGTGTGTGGCCCTTGTAGTCACTCGTGTGGACAGTGCAAGGTAAACAACAAACAAAGTCCCTTCACTGCCCCGTGCCTCAGTTTCCCTGACGTGACACCGAAGTGCATTTGTTCAGCTCTGGAGATCCAGGCTCCTGGCCTCAGGTTCCCCACAGCAGGAAACCTGGGGACCTGCCCATTGGCCCGGAGGGTGTGGGCGCCCCCTGCAGGGCACCAAAGGAAAGGGGCCGGGGCTGCTCTCCCCTTGGACAAAAGCCTTCCTGCGGGCTCGTCTCTGCACATCTCTCCGCAGTCATTGCAACCTCTCTGCAGGGTAGGACCGCGCCATCGTCACAGCTACAAATGCACATGCCCTTACCCTGCCACGCCCCTTCCAGGAGTGTATTCTAAACCTGCCCAAACACACAGCCAGATGGCGGGGTTGAGGCAGACGCAAGGCTCTCCATCAAGTGAATGGGGTCAGGTCAACGCAATGGAGGCAGCAGAACGCAGCCGCGGGGAGTGAGCAGGTCCTTGTGAATGGAAATGGGGCGCACTGTGCAGAGCTGCTGCCTCTGCTGGGCTCCCAGCCCCACTGAGGATGGCTGGGTCCTCGGAAACAGGCCAGGGCACAGGGGAAGGGCCGCGGGAGCTCTCTCGGGGCCCCCGCACAGGCGTGACCCGTCAGGGGACCCTGGAGGGAGCATTCCTACCAAATGAGGGAGCTCGGTGGTGGTCGTCCCCCGCCCCTGCGTCCCTGGCTACAGCAGCTCCAAGGAGAAGTGAGTTTCCAGCCACTCCCAACTCTGTGTGTGCAGGCAAAGCCAACTCTGGAAGCTCAAATAGTTCTCCAAACAAGAACTTCAGGCGCCGGCCCGCCGGAGAGAAACCACCAGAAGCCAGGAGCGGGGTGTGCGCCCCCACCAGCAGTCCGAGGGGCCCCCGGGGCTGCGCCGCGCTCTCTGCTGCAGACACTGAGGGCAAAGCCGGTGCCGGAGAGCGCGCACAGACACGCGGCCTGGGCCAGGTGAAGGCTGGGGAGGCCGTGCTGCCAGCGCTCAGGGCCAAAAGCACAGGGAGTTTGGTGCCGGAGGCCCCAGGAAGGGGGTGCGGGGTGAATGAATCACTCTTTCTTGGGACCCTTCTGTACTTTACAAAATAATTTTCCACCGTACCACTTTTACCGACTCAAAACATAAAATTGAATGGAAAACTAACCTCGCCACATTCATGGATCAGAAAACTTGATGTTGTAAACGGAGCGATATCACCCAAGTTGATCTACAGGTTCTGTGCGATCCCTCTCAAAACCCCAGCCACCTTCTCTGCAGAAATTGACAAGCCGATCCTAAAATTCACATGGAGATTGAAGGGACCCAGGACAATCTTGAAGAAAGGAACAAAGCTGGAGAACTCACATGGCATTTTATTTGTTTGTTTTTATTTTTTAGATTTCCTTTTTTATTTTTAGAGAGAGGGGAAGGGAGGGAGAAAGAGAGGGAGAGAAACATCATTGTGTGGCTGCCTTTCGTGTGCCTCTCCCTGGGGACCTGGCCTGCAACCAAGGCCTGTGCCCTGACCAGGAATTGAACCAGCGACCCTCTGGTTCCCAGGCCGGCGCTCAGCCCACTGAGCCGGGCCAGCCGGGGCTCTGCTCCTCTGAGCCACCTGGCTCACTGTGGTGTTGCCCAGCCCTCGACGGCACTCACCTGGCCCCCACAGGCTCCCTTCCCTCCCATTTTCCCATACACTCTGACCCATCCATCCAGTGAGTTTCGGAAGCCCCTCTGCCCGCCCCCGCCTCCCGCAAGCCTCCCCTGAGCATCTGCCCCACCCCCTCCCACTGCCGCTTCTGCAAGTGTCTGCCCCGTCCCCAACACCCCATAGCTCTTTGTGAGCATCTGGCTATGACATGTACCACGTTCTGCCCTAAAGCAAGATGTGCGAGGAGCACCCCCTTACGTGGGTTCAGAAGAGGCATCCTTCCTGGAAGAGGGGACCCGGAACAAGCTTCTGAAGGATGAGCAGGAGTTTGCCAACTGGCCCAGGACTGGGCAGCTTTGTGCCTGTCAGTGAGCACATTTATTCAGTTACGGGTTCATTCGATCATCGTTTCCTGAGCGGCTTGTTCACCAGCATGTGGCCCGGGGCAGGACAGCACCTCACTGTCCCCTGGTCAGGTCCCTACTTCCCAGGAGCTCACGGCAGCCCTGGCCAGGGCTCCGCCTGAGTCCATGCCCGTGCACCCTGCCACCTGGCCAAGGTCTGCGACTCAACGGAGCTCCCCAAGGGTGAGAGGGGCCTCGGGGGCAGCAGATCTGGCAGGAGGGAGGACAGAGGGAACTGGAGGCCCCTGGGTGGGTGGGAATGGGGACCATGCCCATCAGATGCAGAGAACGTTCTGACTCCCAACCCAGCCCCGCTACCTTCCAGCTGGGCGACCTGGAAGCGCTAAGCCCTGGTTCTCACCTGTGAAATGGGGAATGACTCTGCATTCTGCAGTGACAGGACCTCACCAGCAGGGGGAGACAGCCCCTGCCTCCTCCGCAGAGACCCAAGATAGGTGGCGGAGCTGGATGGCAACAGCCCTTGGTTACGCTTCCCCTGGGGAGGAGGGAGGCTGAAAGGTGGCTTTGGGGCCAGAGGGCCACCGAGCTGACCTAGGAAGACTGTTCCGCCTCGCCCTTCCGCAGACTGATCCCCCAGCTGAGCTCCAGGAGGCAGCAGGCCGGCCGGGCCAAGACCCTGTGCAGAGAAGGTCAGCACAGATATCTGCCCCCCGACCCCCGGCCCCAGGGCAGGCGTCACCATGCAGGGGTGTCTCAGGCTGCGGCTATGACAGCTGGGCCTGCGGGGCTCGCTGGGAGTCAGACCTGGTGCTCTGCCGGGCTTCCTCGCAGGCCCGCGTCGCGTTCAGGCTGGAACGGAGAGTCTGTGGCTTGCCTGGGGTCGCACAGCTAGTGCGCAGGCAGGGGTACAGCTGGGAGGATGGCTCGGCGGCGGGGCGGCCGCGCCTCGGCTCTCAGTGCTTGCCACGTGCCGCCCCCAGGCACGGCCGCCCCCGCTGGCCCGGCTGCCGGTCTCAGCGCCAGGCGCTGCGTTGCCCTGGGGCTGCGCTTGGCCGTGAGCTCCCCGAGGGCAGGGTCAGCGCCCTCTGTCTCTGTGGTGCCACAGCACAGAGCTCAGACAGGACAGCTGAGCTGGCCGTCCCTGGACAGGGTTCCTTGGTCCCCCCCCACCTGCGTCCGATTCCCTCCCCTGGGCCCACCCTCCCCCCGGGGGTCCCGGGCCACCACCGGCGCGGTGGCCAGTGTCCCACCCGCCCTCTGGCGGCTGCACTGCACGGGCCCTGCCCGCCAGGACCCGGGTGTCAGCAGGCTCAGTGCTCACAGCCTCTCCGGGGGCTGAGTGCCCACCTGGCGCCTGCACCCCGCTGTCCAAGGGCCGCACGCCTGCCCCGCCCAGGCTGGTCGGAGGACCCTGGGGCCTGGTGACAGGCTGGGGCTGGGCCCAGCAGGGTCCCCCGAGCTGCAGGGGGAGTGCTGAGGATTGAATGGTGGCTCAGGGGACAAAGGACATTGCTGCCACAGGGGTGGGGTGGCGGCAGGGACTGGGGCCCAGCAGCGCCGTCCCTCACAGAGCGAATGCGGGAAGTCAGCCGGGCGCTTTGCAGACCCTGAATTGATTTTCTCTTCAAGGTAAAACAAAATCTGTCAGGGGAGACAGGCAGGCAGATGGAAGCCAGACCAAGAATAAACAGTGGCACTTTGTCATCTAAGTGACAGCCGAGAGGGAGGGTGGGGAGCTGCCCACACAAGGCCCTCACCCGGGGCAGCAGGGTGCCCCCCAAGTCTGCCAGCTGGGAGGGACCGAGGGACAGAGAGCAGACAGCGGACACACCGGTGTAATGGCAGCGCCCCTGTCTGCTGGGGCGGAGGGTGAAGCCCATCCTCGGAGCAAACGGCCGCAGGGGGAGGGGCCGCCCACCCAGAGGTCGCAGGTGAAGGAGGCGCAGCCCAGGGGTCCATTTCCAGCTCCCCCCCTTCCCTGCCGTGTGTCCGCAGGTAAGTCCCCCCGTGCGGCAGCAGCCTCCCCAGTGCCACGGGCCGTGGCTGCCCGGCAGGAGTTGGGGGAGGCTGTGTGAGAGCCCCGCCCGCCCTAACCACGCCTCTCCCCGCCCCGGGGCCGCCTCCGTGGACTCTGGACCGGGCGCTGCTCTCCTGTGTCCTTGCTCAGCCCTCCCTGTCACGGCCCCAGCAGGAAGCAGATGGCAGGCGGAAACTGTTTTCTGGAAGGGCTTAGGCAGAGTGACAGCAGGCTTTGACGAGGGGCTGGCACCCCAGAAACAGGTCACGCAGGGACCAGCCGGCCCCCAGTTAGTGGGTACAGATGCGGTCCCCTCCCTGCACAGGCCGACTTGTGCCACCAGCCCAGGCCACCAACCCATAGGACAGCGTCAGGCCTGGGGCTGAATGACAGACAAGGGGTCATCAGGGATGGGTAACTGGGACCCTGGACCAGGGCAGGGTGTGGGCATGGCCGAGATGCCGGGGTACCCCTCACCGCCACCTCCCCAAATGCACTTGGCCCGGGAGGGGCCTGGCAGCCGGCCGCTGGACCCTGAGGCCCTCCTGCTGTGCGGGAGCCTGGCCTCTGCCCAGCTCGGGGCCAGCGCTCGGCTCTCACGCTCGCCTCTCTGCCTCCCTCTCCCCAGCCTTCCGGGAGGGGGCAGCAGGGAGCTGCCTGGGGCGGAAGAGGAGGGAGGCTGCGGGCTGGGCCAGGGACTCCTTGTTCTCAGAGTTGCAGAGATCCTCTGGGACGACCCAGAAACTGGAATAGGAAGAGAGTGGGAGGTACCCAGCCAGATGGAGAGGGAGGGGCAGCCAGGGAGGAGGGGAGGGAAGGGGGCAGCAGGGGGGTTCCCCCAGCTGCAGGGTGTGGCAGGGTGCTCCCCAGCCCCTGCCTTACCTCCCTTCCCCCTAATGAGCCCAGCCCGGCACCTGCTTCCCGGGGGGGTCTGGGTTGGCGGGAGGAGAGGGGACTGCGGCTCGCGGTCCTGCGGACCACTGGGCTGCTAGGCCCGGGTTCTGGACGCCAACGCTGAGGCCAGGGGCCGGGGGCAGCGGCTGGCATGGGCCCAGAGCTGTGCTCTTGCTCCCCTGCCCCGTGCCCCTTCCCCTCCCCCGCCCAGCTCCCAGGCGGCTCCCCCAGCTGCCTGCCACTCAGTTGCCATGGCGTCAGAGGAGGAGCGGGGCAGATTCCTGAGGGGCAATCCAGGAACTTGCATCAGCGGGCCCCTCCCTCCTCACTCCCTTTCTCCAACCTCACAGCCTCCCCGTGTGCAGCCCAGCCAGGGTGCGCAGGGGGTCAAGGAGGCAGAGGGTCCAGGAAACGAGGCTGGGACCCCGGCCTTGCCCAGCAGACTCCCTGGACCGGCGCTCCAGATGCGGCAGGGGGACCGGTCGCCACCCCCCACCAAAGTTCCCAGGCCGGACAGGTCCTTTCCGGCCTCCCTGTCTTCGCACGCCTGGAACACCCTCCCTCAGCTTTCCAGTCCCAGGTCCCACTTTAAGTCCATGGGGGGACCCTCTGAGTCTCTTGGGGCTCCCCAGGCATCTAGCACCCACGGCGGTCACGGCCATTTCCTTGCTAATGCTCTCTCAGGGCTGTGAGGTCTTGGGGGTACAGCTTGGCCTTTGTCCCCCCATGCCTGGCGCAGACAGGTGCTCAGCAAATGTGGCAGGAAGGAAGCCGGGAGGGAGGGAGGCACCACCTCTGCTAGGGTTGGCGAGGATCCTACCGCAAG
Organism: Pteronotus mesoamericanus; assembly: GCF_021234165.1. Lineage (NCBI taxonomy): Eukaryota > Metazoa > Chordata > Mammalia > Chiroptera > Mormoopidae > Pteronotus > Pteronotus mesoamericanus. Next base: position 45,326,259 of record NW_026555309.1, on the reverse strand, counting down.
CCCCTGGGCAGCGGGCTGGGCACGGGCCAAGCCCCAGCAGAGCTCACTCCCTCCCCGCCGCCCACACGCGAGCCGGGCCCTGGCACGTTCTGTCTCAGCCGATCTGGAGCGAGCCCAGAGGCAGGTTCCAAACCCGCAGGCCCGAGCCTGCTGCCAACTAGGATGCAGGTAATGCCATCGAGATACAGACACGCACTCTGACTCCTTCAGGAGCAACGTGTCTTTAGGCAGAAAGGTCTCTATTCTCCAAAACCCCAGGACCGGGCGGCGGGCGAGGGCCTGAGGGCTGATAGGAGCAGGGGCTTCAAACGGTCTTCAGACGGAGTGCTGCCTACAAACCACGCCTTACGGAGACAGGACCATTATACAAACCAGATGAAAACCGGGCCGCCTGGGCAGACGAGGTACGTGCTGAGGGCGGCCTGGGAGACGAGACCCAAGTCCCAAGCCTCGGTGGCTCTGGACCCTGGGGAAGTGGCGGGGGGCTTGTCCTGCGGGTGGGGTCAGGGCGGCCAGGGGAGAGGGAGCCCCGCCCCGGGGGGGTCCGGAGGCCGACGTCCACTAACTGGGGTAGAAGGGCTTCACGTCTTCAGACCCCGCGTCTGTGCCAGTCCGGCTGGGCCCCGCTAACTCAGCGTTCACAGCGAGCTATACAAACAAATGAAAACGTGTCCTGAAAAATCGTAACGACCTCGACCTTGGGCATGCTCAAGAGAGGCCCCGAGGAAGCGTCCCTCGGGCAGGGACCTGTGTGGCCTCAGCGGTCCCGCCGGCGTCCCTTCCCTTTCCTTGTGTTAAACTGAAGTAAAACTAAGTTTAAAAGTGTATCCGAAAAATTGTTCTCCTGGTTTTATAGAAGTATTCCTACCCGTTCTTCTCTGTGGGTATTGGCATATCAAGGCATCCCAGACAATGTTCAGCTGATGTTATGGGTTATTCTGGCTGGTGGGATTTGGGTTGGTTTCTCCCGTCCAATCTTTGGGATTTTCAGGATGTTTTGAATTATTCGTAATGAGCAGATGTAAATTTGTTTTAGTGTGATTTTTTTTTCCTAAAAAGAAATAGGGAGAGGAAACATGGCAATGATCTATTCATTCGACAACTACTTATTGAACAACATGATGCCAGGTTGCCACGTTTACTGTCACTTGATAACTAGGGTTTTAGTTACTATACCTCGCAACTCTTTTCTCTTACAGTTTCCCTGCAATTATTGTATGCAGCCCCTAGGTGGCAGTAGACACACCCATATTCTGAGCGGTGCGTGCTTTTTTTTTTTTTTTGCCCTTGTTTCAAATGAGACTTGGGCTTCAAGCCTCCTGTTACAGATTTATAAGTTCTCACTGACAAGTTTTTTCTGTTAATTATTTGTATTGTATATATGTTTTAAATCCTGCACGATATTATTTTAAACAGTCAATATCTATTGAGTTTTATATACCTTTATACCTTCACGCTCTGTATTCTCACTGTACTCCCTTCGTCTGCGGTCATTTTGCTCCTGCCAGACGAACCTGTCGTGTCCCTTTGCGTGCGGGTGGTCTGCTGAGACGTCCCGACCCTTCCGGTGCTCAGGAAGCAGCTCCCGCCCAGTCCTGAAGGCTCGCTCCGCCTGGTAGGGATCTCCTCGAAGACCAGCTCTCGCTCCCGCTGGTTCTTTAGGACGTCACCTCGTGGTTCCCTCCCGGCTCCGTTTACCCCAACTGCGTCTTTTCCACCAGGTACGTCTCAGATTTTTCTTTGACTTTCTGTTTCACTAGTCCGGTGATGAGCACTCGGGGGTTCAATATCTTCCTGCGCCTGTGGCTTCGTGTCTTTTGTCGATTTGGAAGCTCTCAGCCGCCGTCCCTTCAGGGGTCTCCTCGGCATTTTCCGTCCTTTCCTTCTGGGACTGTGGCTTCTCACAGGGTAAACTCCTGGGCAGTGCCTCCTCTTTCTCTCCCGTCCTTTTCCTGTGCTTTCCATCCCAGTTTTGCTTCCTGTGCTTCAGCCTGCGCATTTCCTGCAAAGCCAAAGTCTCTCTCACGAACCCTCCTTTCCGCTGCGTCTAATCTGCTTTTAAACCCTCCATGGAGCTGTTAGTTTTACTTACTATATCTTTTAGTTCTGTAACTTCCACTTGGCTCTTTTTCGTAAGTTCTAGTTTTCTGAAATGCTCTATGTTGATATCTACACATCCCACATTTTAATCACATTGCAAACCCAGTGTTTGCAACACCTGTGTGTTTGTTCCTATTGTGTGGGGTTTTTTGTTTAGCTTTGTTTTTTTTTTCTTCTGTTGACTCTGATGATAGGCCCAGTCTTTTATTATTATTATTATTAAATACCAGACTTTGAAAAAAAGTACAGAGCCCCTGGAGGGTTCTACCTTTCTCCAGAGAGGCCTGGTTTTCCTGGGGCCGGATGTGGGTGCAGGGCAAAGCCACGGGCACCGGTAAGGCAGGGGGAGAAGTGGCGGCCGCGCTCAGGCTCTGTGGCCCAGCCTAACCGAGAGCGCCCCCGGCGGGGGACTCCGCCGAAACCGTGCGCTGACCAAGGCCCCGCTTCCCGGGATGGCTCTGAACTCCGCTGCCTGTCCCTTCAGCGTCTGGAGGCTGCCAGGTGCCGGCCCGCCCTCTCAGCCTCTCCGCAGCCACTTCTTTCTTGGCTCCTTGGCCTCTCACCTCTGGGCACTCGGGATTCAGCAAACATCTGGCGGGCAGAAGGTCAGCCTCCCTTCCCTTCGGTTTTCGTTTCCTGGGCTCTTCAGGCCTGGTGGCCCTGCTGGCCCTGACCCCCGGTTACCTGTGGGTGCTCAGCACCCAGCCTGTGCGTGTCTTGCTCCTCGAGTCGGCCTGTGCCCTGAGCGGGCAAGGGGGCCCGGTCCTGCTGACTCTCTTTCGAGGACGTGGGCCTGCTTGCGTCCGCAGGGCCTCAGGTCGATTTTGTTCTGTATTTTTTCCAGCCCAAAGCTGGGCTGTTTCACAGTTGCTGTGTGCTGGGGGTGTTTGGGGATAAGCTACTCTATCGGCGCTGGAAGCAGAAGTCACATGTGATGCACAGATGCCTGTGTCCCCAACCAGTACGTCGGCTCTCCGGGCCAGGGACTGAGTCTCCTCCCCTCCGCATAGATATCGCCCCCCCAAGACCTCTCCTCTGAGCCCAGACTGCGTTGGGCAACGCCCCTCCCCCCACTGCTGACCCTCACCTGGCCGTTGCATGTGCTCTGATTTGACAGGGCCCCTGCCAGGCTGGAGCCATGCGAGGGCAGGCAGAAGCTGCGGGCACAGGCACGTGCGTGGAAGCTGGCCTGGGGCCACCCACTTAGGACTGAGAGCCTGCGGTCCATGCAGAACACAGGTCCCTGGAAACCAACAGACACAGAGGATCTGGCAAAGCCGGCCCCGGGCACAGCGCACTGGGCTGCGTCTTGGGTTGTGTATGAAAGGCCCCTGGAAGTGGTGGCCTCATCAGGCATTCTGGCCAGGGGCCAGCTGTCCCGGGACGCCCGGGCCGGGGGCTCCCTGGTCCGCCATGGCGAGGAGGGTGGGCGCGCTGGTGCCTGGGCAGCCGGCAGGCTTGCGGCCCACACACAACAGGCAGCGTGCGCCTTCGAAGACAACTGAGCCGTCAGATGAAAATGGGCCTCCACGTCTGTGTTATCCCGGAAGTTGCAGCTGCCATTTGATCACTTGTATTTTTGCCAGTCGCTCATGTCCTGTCTCCTCATCGGTGTCTCCCAGGAGTTGGCAAGACGATTAGCTCTGCTTTGCACGTAAGGAGAACAAGACACAGCGGGTTCAATGATCGCACGGGTCTGAAGCGGTGGAGCTGGGCGTGGAGCCCCAGCAGCTGCACCCGAGCCCCCCAGGGAGGCCCCCAGGCTATGCCGCCTCCCTGCGCCCCTGCGGAAAGGCTCCGGGGCCCTCCTACCCGGGCCACGTTGCCGTGCATATCACTGTGTTTAGCTTGTGGTCCAGACCTGCCCCGTCCACCCAGCCCCTCACCTGTCTCCAGGCCCCTCCCTCTCATCCAGCCTCCACCACGCTGCTGCTGGGGTCCCACGGAGTCACCTCCCAGACGCCGTCAGTGGCACTCAAAATGGAATCGACCTGGACTTCTCAAGGCCTCGGGCCAAGCTCATCCTTCATCCTGTTATAACTGTCACTTCCTCACGGTGACATGCATGCTCACAGACACGCATGTACACACATGCACACACAGCCTCACACAGACATGCTCACCCCTCCCGCCAGTGGCGCACCTGCCGCTCCCAGGGACCCTCACCCAGTAGCGCCTCTGGGCTCTCCTCCCCCCACTCCTGACCTCTGGTTCCCACCCAGCCCCGCTCAGGAGCCCCTGCAGCGCCCCCTCCCCTCTGCCCCCCTGAGGTCACCCTGAGGGTACCCTGGGCGCCGGAGGCCAGAGAGACTGTCCTCTGCAGGGAGGTGGCCACGGCCTGGCTCTGAAGGTGGCTGCCTGGGCCCCCCACCCAGAGGTTATGCTGACGCCACCGACCTCTTGTCTTTGACTCCCCCGTCCCCCTTCCTCCTGCACTGCAAACGCAGAGCCTGGTGTTGGGGCAGGGCCTGTATCAGGGAGGACAGGCGCAGCTCTCTGCAGGCGGCACCACAGGGAGCTGGGCGAGGGGAGAGCCTCGGCCAAGGTCACCTCTCCAGGGGCAGCTCTGCCACGGGCGGTTGACGGAGATCCAGCTTGGCACAAAGAGCAGTTTACGGGACACCGCCTCCAGCGAGCCTTCCAGGACTCCCCTCTGGTTCGATCTGGTGCGCAGTGTTCTTGTACGGGGCCGGGGCTTTCCTCACAGCAGGAAGCACACGCTGTCTCCGCAGACTCTCGGTGCACTTGCCCATTGCCCACAATGCAACAAAGGCTGCCAGGGCAGGGCACGCCCCCCCGCCGGCGCAGGCGCCCCCCAGTTTCTCAGCGGAGTGCAGGGCTGGGTGCTGCGGCAGCGCGTGGGAGGCACAGCAGAGGGCTCGGGTCCTAGAGCATGCGCCCCAGCCCTGGCCACCTCGGCCGAGCACTGGGACACAGGGCGGCCCCTTTACACTGCTGTTCCTTCCTCTATAAAACTATAGCGCTACATCTCCTGGGTGTCGTGACTCGCAGATGAGGCCATGAAGGGGAAGAGGCAGAGAGCACTGCTGTGCAGACGGAAATCGTCGGCGTCCACGCTGGCGCGGGGCGCGGATGCGGAGCCCGGTCGTGCCCTCGGGGCCGCCAGCAGCACCACGCACACGAGCTCTCCCACCAGACACGTGCAGGTGCACGCACGCGTAGCGGCGCGGGCGCATCGCTTGAGCCAAAGCCACTTGAACTTGCCTTGGAAGTCACCCAAACCAACCTTAACCACAAGATAGTTCACACTTGATGACATGGTGCTGATGTGAGAACTAGCCAGGTTTCTCCGGGCTGTTTTCTTTGGGCCAAAAGTCTTGTCATCACATGATATATTTGAGTCAGGAACCCTGCCCCCCACCCCCAGGGGCGTGAGGGGGGGGCCCTTTGTACAGCCTCACAAGTGAGGGAGCTGGAAATCCCAGAACCTTCCGGCCAACCTGTCCCCTGGGGAAAGGCAAGCTGGCCCAGTGTCTGCCGCCTGGAGCGAGCAGGGGGTCCGCCCCCACGTCTCAGTCTGTCTCAGTCACTGCCTGCCCGCCTGTCTGTCTCTCCCTGCTCCTCTCTCTTTTGCTCCCTCTCTCTGTCTCTGTCTGTCTATCTCATCTCTGTCTATTGCTCTCTGGGTCGCGCTCTCTCTCTGTACCTGTCTCTCTCTGTCTCCGTCTGTGACCCAGCAATCCTACCGCTGGGCGCGTGCGCAAAAGAATTGCAAGCAGAGTCTCGGAGTTACCTGCACACCCGTGTTCACAGTGGCATCCGTAACAACAGTCCCGCGTCCACAAACCAATGGGCGGGCAAGCCTCAGAGGCCAGCCTTACGAAGGCGTGTCACCCAGCCTTAAAAATGAGGGCCACTTGTCACCTGCTACCACGTGGGAGAACCTCGAGAATGCGAAGCGAAGTGAGAAAAGCCAGTCTCAGAAGGACAACTGCGGCCTCATCGGTGCGCATCAGGGACCGAGAGTCAAGGGTTCCGGAGAGAGGGAGGACGCGGAGGGGGCCCGGGGCTGGGGAGGGGGCGGGGGCTAGTGTCTCGTGGGGACACTTTCCATTGGGGAAGATCAGAAAGTCCTGGAAAGGGAAGGGGCTGAAGGTTGCACAGCAGAGTTCCTGTCCTTTGTGCGACCGAGCTGTACCTGCAGGAGGGTTGCAACAGTAAATTTTGTTTCTTGTATTTTACAATCCCAGCAACCACTGTTTTATGGTCTTTCGGTGTCTGCGGTGAGGAAGGATTCTGGATGGTTCTGCGTGGTCTGGCTCAGAGTCGCCCACCACACCCTTGTCTGGAGGGCAGGAACCGAGTCACGGCTGTCTCAGGGCCCCGGTTTTTGTCGACTCACTGACTGACTGACTGACTGGTGGCTTCCGCGGACTCTGCCCCGACTCCGGCCCAGGGCCTCTGGGCTGTCCAGGCCCGGCCGCTGGCAGGCGCTGGGCAGCTCCGGAACCCCGGCCGCTGCCAAGGAGGAAGTGCCAGACAATAGCCTGACGAGCTCGTCCGGACGGGGCGAGTTCCTCTGCAGGGAAGTGATACCTGGGGGGGGGGGGGGGGGAGCTGGGAAGGGCAGGTGGGGGAGGGGAGTCCTGGACACCCACCGCCCGGCCCTGGGCACCAAAGGCCATGCGGGTGGCCGCCTCCGTAGGTCTCTGAGGAGCCTGGAGGCCAGAGTCGCCATGTTAGGGTCAGGAAAACATGCACTTCAGCTTCCCGTTCTCGGGCTGTGCGTTCCTGAGCCCTGGTGCCGTGGGTCCCTCTCTGGAAAGAGGGGCCCCACGTCACGCAGGCGTCGCCGAGCAGCACCCCCGGCCCGGCTGCCCTCCCTGCCTCATCGCTGTCCTGCAGGGGACAGACTGACCTAAGTCACCAGGGGCCCCGTGCAGGTGGTTGGGGCGCCCCTTTCGGTCGCCCTCTGCCCTCTGCCCTCTTTGTCTTGGGTCGCTAGGAAAATTGGCCCCCAGTCAGGAGACAGACAAGGACCCAACGTGGGCACTGGGGCTGGAAAGTGGAAATGAGAGGCCGCTGCCGAAGCTCTGACTCAGAACCAGAGGGGCTCTCGCTTAGCCCCTACCTCCCAGGTAACCGCCGGGAAGGCCCCGGGCGGGCGGAGCCCTGCGGGGGGCGGGGCCTTGCCGGGCGGCTGCTCCAGAGGCAGCCGTGTGCCGGGACTGCAGGTGCGGGATGCAGGGGAGGTCGAGGCGGGGAGGAGGCGGGCCCAAGCTCACCCCCGTGCAAGGATGTCCCCGGGAGCGAGTGACCGTGTGTGGCCACAGTCCTTCCGTGGTGGAGGCTCAGGGAGGGGTGCCGTCCTGTCCCCCTTTGCTCCAGTTTGGGGGGCCTCCGGAGAGAGGATGCCCAGGAGGAGGCCGTCAGGTCCCGGTCAGAGAGGAGTCAGGAAGGTGGAGGGGAGCCGGGGGGGAGGGGAGAGAGCAGGGAGCAGCCGGAATTTAGGCCGCAGGACGAGGGAGGGCGAGAGGGAGGGGTGGAAGCGGAGCCGCAGGGGGTGCGGGGGACTGGGGCTCCTGCACTGCTGCGGTGTGCGGTGTGGTGTGCGGTGTGCGGGTGTAAGAGGCGGCTCCTCCTCCTCCTGCCTCCCAGGAGCTGGCAGCGGGGCTGCTCAGACGGAGACCCCAGGAGAGGCCGCGGGCCTCCTGCACCACAGACGTGGTGGGCGGGGCGGGCGGGCGGGGCTGCTGCGGCGCAGCGAGTCCCTTCACCCCCGGTCGTGACCCTGCAGGCGCCCTCCAGGCCTCTGCTTCTCTCTCTCTCGTTCCTTCTCCACACTCCCCGTCCATGGGGCTGGGTCAGGTCGCTGTCCCCCTGGTATGGTGGGCAGGATTGTGTCCCCCGGGAGAGAGGTTCCCATCCTAACTGTCCCCGTCCTGTGAACGTGACCGTATTTGCAGAAAGGCTTTGCAGATGGAAGTTCAGCATCTTGAGGGGCGATCCCCCTGGATTTCGCGGGAGACTTAAATCCAGGGACAGGTGTCCTTATAAGAAGAGGAGGGCCCCGAGGAGAGGCCGCATGACAGTGGAGGTGGAGACAGGAGGGGTGTGGCCACCAACCAGGGAGCCCCCTGAGGCTGGGAGGGGCAGGGCCTGTCCTTAGAGCCTCCCGAGGGCACGAGGGCACAAGGCCCTGATGACCCCCGGGGTTAGAACTTCTGGACTCCAGGACCGAGAGAGGATGAGTTTCTGCTGTGTTATGAATATATCACCAGCTTGTGGTCACCGAAAAGTGATACATCCCCCGTGGGATAGAAGGGCTCCTCCAAGGTCACAAGCCTGCAAGCGAGCCACAGAAACACGGGTCCCCCCGCCGGGCGGTGGCCGCCTCGGCCGCAGCTGCTGCGTCTGGGCTTTCCTGGGCCGCAGACCTGCGCTCCCAAGGGGAAGCGTCCGGGTGAAAGTGCCGTCTGCGGTCCGCGGTCGCACCAGGGAGGAAGTGGGGAGAGTGCGCGCAGCTGCCCAGCGCCCCGGATCCAGGCACCGCGGCCTCTTGGCACATCAGCCCACAACTTGGCTTTTTCCAGCAGAACGTGAGCTTGCCCTGACTCCAAGGAAGCGTGAGCCCCTCACCGGCACAGTGCCCTTCGGAAGTCCGGAAACGGCTCCTGTGTTCTTTTTCTGGAAGGGCCCCGTCCCCAAACGCATGTGGTCCCACAAAGCTCGATCCCTCCCAGCTGACGCCAGGGAGCAGCACACAGCACACTCCGCTTCCCCGCAGCCAGCCAGCCCTCCTACCCCCTGCACCGCGGAGCCCCTCCCCCGACATCGCCCTCGCTCCTCAGTGCTGACACCTGCAGGCGGGGAAGGGGGTAGAAACACAGGACGGGATTGAGCCGGCTGTAGGATGACGGGTGTGAGCAGAGGGGGTCTACCTGGACGTCACAGTGGCCCACCCAGGAGACGACGCCCCCTGGGTCTCTAAGGGTGAGTGGGAGTTCTCCAGGAGACAAGGGAGAGCCCAGCTTTGGCAGAGGGGAGAGCAAGGGCAAAGGTGTGGGACAGCCCAGGGCACGCCGGTGCCCACAGGGGAGAGTCTGCCTGGCCTGCAGGGGCTGCTGGGAGAAAGGGGAGGAGAGAGGGCAGGGCCTGGGCTGGGCTGGGGGCCATGCAGGTACGAGGCCCCCAGGGAGTGTGTTAGCTTCCAGCGGCTCTGTGACAAAGTCCTACAAACGGGTGGCTTAAAGCAACAGAAAAGTATAGCCTCAGAGTTTCGGGCCGGAGGCTGCAGCCCAGGTGTGGGCGGGGCTGCCTCCCTTTGCGGCCTCCAGCTGAGAGTCCTTCCTGCCTCTTCAGCGTCTGGTGGCCTGGTGGCCGTGTGGCGGTCCTCGGTGTTCCTTGGCCTACGGCTGGGTCACTCCCGTCTCTGTCTCTGCTGTCATACGACGTTCTTCCTGTGTGTCCCCGTCTCTCCTCTTCTCACAGGGACACTGGTTGTGTTGGATCAGGGTCTGCCCTACTCACAGGTTGCATCTGTAGGCCATTTTCAAGTGAGGCCTCGTTCACAGGTCCCGGGGTATGGGCTTCAGCAGACCTTCCCGGGGGACACCATTTAATCCACTACAGGGAAGAAGGACCAGTAGGTCTTGCTGCTGATCAGGTGGGTGCTGTGGGCGGAACCATGTCCCCAAGTTCATATGTTGAAGCCCTGATCCCCACATGACCATACCGGAGGTGTGGCCTTGAAGGAGCTGAGAAAGCTTGAACGAGGCCACTGGGGTCAAGCTCTAAGGCCCTAGACTGACCTCCTCGTGAGAAGAGGGAGAGACGCCAGAGCTCCCTGTCTCCCCCCCGTGCGAGCTCACGGCGGGCAGGCGGCATGGACGAGCCCGGGGGGAGAGGGCTCTCACCAGGAGCGAGGCCCTGCCAGCACCTCGGCTTTGACCTTCCAGCCTCCCAAACCGTGAGAAATAAATTCCTGTTGTGTGAGCTGCCCAGCCTCTGGCCTCCTGTCCCGGTGGCCTAAACTGAGACAACAGGGCTGGTGAGCACGCAGGAGCTGGGGGTTCCCCCGGCGGCGGAAGCTCAGTCCCACACGTGGGGGCAGGGCAGCCTGGCCCGCCTGGGACTGAGGTTCCCGCAGGTCAGGAGGGAGTGAGGCGGAAGCAGAAAGAAGGCCCCAGCCCCGCCAGGCACAGCCATGAGCCTGTCTCGGGGACACGGCCGGACGCGTGAGGCTGCGTGAAGGGGCGGCGCGGTCAGCACGCCGTCAGGGACACCTGTCATCGCCAGTGACCGGAGGGGCAGAGAGCTCCGGGGGCGTCTGGACCAGTGGTTGATGTCGGAAGTGTCCAGACCTGCAGAGAACTTCTAGGGATCTTTGGGAGCCGAGACCGACGCCATGGCCGGGCAGCAAGGGGTCGCTGAGCGTGACAGTGTCGCCGTTTCTGTTTTTGCACGTGAAATTAAGTACCGGAGAAGGCGTGGAGTGGCAGGAAGTGGGGCGGAGGCGGGCTTACAGGGCGTTCACAGGACTGGGTGCGCTGGTGAGGGCGGCTGCCCTCTGAGCCGTGTCCCCCGGGCGCGCGAAGACAACAGACAGGCTTGCGGAAGGCAAAGGCAAGCCTTGTGCCAAGAAGGGCGCGTGCCTGGACACGACCGCCCGCCAGGGCCCGCCCCAGCAGGGATCTGCAATCGGTCGCGGTGTGCGCTTACTCCCCGCAGGCCCCTCTCTCGGCCCCACGGGGCGTCCGTCGGGCTGCCTTGACCGGTTAGGAGGTGCAGGCCGAGAATTCACACCCTGGAGCAGGGCAGACCGCTTCCTTCCTCCTTCCTCCTTCCTCCTGCGACCAGCTGGGCGCCCCGGCCACGCAGCCTCTCTTGGCACGCCCTCCCGCCTTTAGACGTGTCACCGGGGTGCCGCCTCCTGAGTTTGTTGCAGGAGTAAATGAGATAAAATAGGCAGGAAGGGCCCAGCGCGGGGGCTGGCAGATGCTGTGCATCCCATCAGAAAACTGTACGATCCTTACAACCCATGGGGAAACCCAAGCCCCAGAGAGTTAAATCGATGAGGGCCTTTGATCCAATTATGCGCAGATTTTGGTCTCTATAGAAAGTAGGCTTTTTAGTCAGGGAAAGACAAGTACCATATGATCTCCCCTATAAGTGGACTCTATTCAACAAAATGAACTAATGAACAAACTAAACCACAGACAAGGAAACATGGAGCAGACTGAGAGTGACCAGAGGGGAAGGGGAAGGAGGACAATGGTGAAAAGAAGGAGAAGGGACGAGACAAAGAACATGCATGACTGACCCCTGGACATGGACAGCAGAGTGGGAACTGACTGTGGGAGCGGGGGTGGGATGGGATGGGGGGAGGAGGGCAAAGGGGGAAACACTGAGACAACTGTAATAGAATAAACATGATTTAAAAAAAAAAGAAAGTAGGCTTTTTGACGGGCTTGAGAATGGAATCATGGGTACAATCTAACTGGACCTTGTTGTGTGGAGAATCCCTCCCCTTATGGGTGATCTAAGGTCCCCTCACTCACGTCCACCTTGCCTGCCAGCTCGTGCGGAGTCCCTGTTGCTTCCTTGTCCGGTCACTTTGGGCAGAGGCACGCCCATTGGAAGGGGTTCTGTGTGCAGCCACCGTTTACTCCTGCACCACATAACGGTCACCCCCTTTGTGCCGAAGCTGGGTGCAGAGGGGCGCTCGGAATGGGCAGCCTTTGGAGGGCGTGGCTCTCAGGTGGTCAGCGCCCTGGGTCGGCGAATTGCCGTGCGGCTTCCTCGCTGTTGTTGAGGGGTGGCCGTTGCCATGGTGTTTGTGTGCACGGGGGGACGGCGGCGCACCCTGCAGAGCCTGGGACTCGGGCGGGGGCCGCTGAGCAGAGAGAAGGCGGGGGCTCGTGGGGTGCAGAAGGGAGCCGATCTGGGCGTCCGCACCCGTGTAAACAGGGGCTGGGGGACGGGGAAGAGGCCAGGCTGGCTCTGAATGAGGAGGGCCGGGCTGGGCAGACACGCTGCTCCCCCGAGCGCACACCAGCTCCCCGCACAGCTGTCTGCGTTACCTGGTGAAGGCACAGATGCCATGGCGTCGCGCCTCCGTTCAGCCGTGTCTTCCGTGGCCTCCTGTTCCCTTTAAAACAGATTCCAAACTCCCGCCTGTGGCCATCGCTACACATACACATGCCACACGTATAAAACCGTGCCCTGCGCCGTCCCGTCCCAGAGGGCGCCACGGCCAGACAGCACAGCCCAGCATCCATGGGCAATTCCAACCCGTCCAGTCCTTTCCCCGCACTTTGTCACACACCAGAAAGGCAGCGCGGAGGTCACAGACCTGCTTCGCAGAGCCCGCTCGCCCCCGCCTCGCTGCCCTTGCCCCCCCCCCCCACAGCCGTGGGACCCTGCCTCTTCCTTCCTTCCTTTCCACCTGGCTTGTTCACCCTGTAAGAGCCCACCTGGTCAGGGAAGGCCGGGCTTGCAGGGCGGGGAAGTGGGACAGAGGGCACCCCGAGGTGGGACTGTCCCTGGCGGGTGGGACACGCCGTGGGCGAGGTGCGCCCTGAGGCCAATCATTCCGGTCCTCAGACAGGGTTGCCTGTGAGCCTCCGTGTCTACGCTGCGGTGGCAGCCACCGTTGCAGATGTTTTCCAGCCCTTGCTGTCCTGACATCCCTGTGAATGGAGCCCAGGAAATCATGCTGCTGACTTGCCCCCGCACCTCTAACCGACAGCGGGCGCGTGGTTAACACCCTGCCCACGAGGCGCGCTCTCCTTGCAGAGTTTCGTGTGGCTGGCCCACTCCATGGTTCTGGCATTTGCTCAGAACGCCTCTTTCCTCAGAGGTCTTTCCTGACCGCTGCCTAGCCCCTACCCCCACCCCTCAGAGCCCCTCGCCATTACAAAGCCCTATTGTGGTATTTTCTTACAACATTTCGTAGGGTCCATAGCGGGCCACATGAGCTCCGGTGTGTGTGCCGAACGTGTGTGTGTGTCCCCGTAACTAGCTCTGTGGGCACTGGTAACATCAGGTAGATGCTTAGAGACCTGGCGTATCCAGGAATCCAGGCAGGATTTCAGAGCAGGGCTGCTGGAGAGAGTTCCACACGGCCACGTGACCCTGAGAGAGTCGCCCAGCCGGATTTCCTAGTCTGTAAAAGTCCGGAGAAGCTGGCCCTAAGGCCCCCGTGGAGGCCCCGGCACGGCGCTCACCCATAAGAGCGCATTCTCACTCGATCTGGAGGAGCCGGCCCCGGGCTCTGGCACTTGCTCGCTTTCGGGGTACCCCGCCCAGCTCCCAGAGGAGAGGTGAGTCTGGGGGTAAGGGGAGGGCAGGGAGGTGGGTGGGGGTCAGCAGGTGCGGCTGGGGAGGGGCTCGTCCGAGGTGAGGAGCCCGGAGTGAGGCCTGCCCCGCCCCCCACCTGGCCTGGCCCCCTGCTGCGGCTCCCTGGACTGCAGGCCTCCGCGGTGGGCCCAGGGGCTTGCTCCTGTGTTCCAGGGACTGGGGCCAGGACGGGACACACGAGAGTCCGGGAAGGACGGGACTGCGGAGAGCCTGTGCCCCGGGCTCGGCCAGAGCCCTGTCCCGGCCAGGGCTGGAGGCCTTCATCGTCCCTCACCCCGTGGGGGCGCTCCTGGGGGCGGCAGCCAGCCCAGCACCGGGCTTCCTCGTCCCCGGTGCCCACAGCTCCCGCGCCCGCGTGGCTTCCTCAGGACTCCATCGGCCTCGAGGCCGCCCTGGCCCCTCCCGACTCAGGGCCTCTCGCTGCCTGTCCTTTAAATATCCGCCCCCGGCCCCAGCCCCAGCGGTCTCGCCCTGTTGCCCAGGCCAAGGTGCTGAGAGGGGTCCGCGGGCCAGCCGTCCTGGCTCTCAGGGGCTGCCAGGAGGTCCCAGAGCCGGCCCACGGCCTGTCCCCGAGGCTGAGCAGCCTGCCTTGCCCTGCGCGCGCCAGCCGGGGGCAGTGGTGAGGTTGGGGCCGTCCGGCTTCGGGGGCACCTGCGACAGTGTCCCTCGGAGGGAAGGGTGGCAGGCGGCACGACAGACGTGTCTGTGTGTCACCGCCTGCCTGGCGCCCCAGCCCTTACCCCTCAGCCTCGGCGCCTGTGCCCAGGCCACCTCCCACCTGGGATGCTCGCCATTCTGTCACTCTGCTCGGGCGCCCCTTCTCCGTGGGGTCCTCCCTGATCACCTTGGTCAGTCCCACGTCACCTCTGCCTTCTTGGACCGTAAATCCCGTGGTTCCACTCTGACACCTCGACTTGTTGTAATCACGAGTGTATGAGGCAGAGCAAGGGTCCCCCAAAGATGCCCATACCCTAATCCCCAGCCCCCGCAGATATGTGACCTTATGTGTCAAAAGGGGCTTTGCAGGCGGGACTAAGTTAAGGGCTCTGAGATGGGCAGGTCACCCTGGCTTAGCTGGTGAGTCCCGTGGAATCACAGGGTCCTTAAAAGAGGGAAGTGAGACAGTCAGACAAAATGTGACAATGGAAGCGGAGGGTGGAGTGACCGCGTGGAAGGGGAGGGAGGGGCCGACCGCCAGGGGCTGAGAGCCCAGGAGCAGACCCTCACCTGCAGCCCCCAGAGGGAGCCTGCCCTGCCCACCCTCGGGTGTCAGCCCCTGGGGCCCGCGTCAGACGCCTGACTGCCCGGTAGACCTGGGCGGCCCGAAGCTGCTCAGTCCGCGGCCATTCGTTCGAGCAGCGGCAGGACGCTCCTACAGTTTGCATGCGTGGGGTTGTTCCTTTACGAGGGTATCAGCCTTGAGAGGGAGCTTCTCTTGTACACCTTTGCACTTCTGCATACGTATTTTCTTTTCTTTTTAAATTTTTTGTATTATCTTTTTTTTAAAAAAGATTTTATTTATTTATTTTTAGAGAGAGGGGAAGGGAAAGAGACAGAGAGGGAGAGAAACATTGATGTGAGAAACAGCAACCGATTGCTTGCCCCATCCAGCACCAAACCTAAGACCCGGGAACCGAACCAGGGACCTTCCGCTCTGCTGAACAACGCCCCGGTCAGGGCTGCGTCCATATTTTGACTTACCTCTTTAAGCTGGCACTGATCTATCAGTTCTTAACCAATCAACCATCCTCTCATCCCCGCCCTTGAGCCTTCTCTGGGCTTCTCCCTCGGGGGTGGCCCCGGAGGAGACATTTCCTACAAAAGGCAGGTTTCCCCCAAAGCATCAGCTTCCCTCTGTCCCTCAGTGTCTTTTGAAATATTTTTAGAAAATAAACATAATTGTCTTATGCAATACCACTCCCATATAACGTCAGGAGATGATATAAAACTTCATGGAAATGGCGTGCTTCAGTAAAGCCACATTGGCCTCTACTGCAGGCCGCCTGATACGGTTTGCGAACTCGCCAAAAAGGTAAAATCCAAGCATCCGTGGCAGTTGCGCAAGGCCGTTCAGCCTGGCCCCACCCCCCTCCAGCCCTCAGCGGCTTCTCCCTGCCTCCGAGCCTCCCATCCCGCCCCACCTAGCGCCCAGGTTCCAGGGCACCAGGGCGCTTCTAAGCTCAGGGGCCTTAGCAAATGCTGTTCCTCCAGCTTGGGCGCCTTTCCCAGCCTGGCCGGCCCTGCTCTTCCTGGGAGACTCAAGTCATTTGCCACCTTCTCCAGGAAGTGTCCTTCTGCCCGTGGAGGTCAGGGGCACTTGCTCCCAGCGGAGGCTGAGGGTGTTGTGGGACGAGCCCCCTGGTCTCCATGCCAAGCTGGTGCCCTGCGGAGAGGCAGAGGGGCCCAGGCGAGCCACCCCGTCGTACGGAAACCAGTAACTTTTTTTTAAGGACACGACTCCTCTGTTGCCTCTGCCACACAGGGCCAGCTGTATGATTTGCAGGGTTCAAGGCACAATGATGGTGTGACGCTCCAGCCAGGGGCGGGAAACCCGTCTCCCCTTCCCGTGGGCTGTGCCCTGGCCGTGGCGGAGGACGGCC
Organism: Pteronotus mesoamericanus; assembly: GCF_021234165.1. Classification (NCBI taxonomy): domain Eukaryota; kingdom Metazoa; phylum Chordata; class Mammalia; order Chiroptera; family Mormoopidae; genus Pteronotus; species Pteronotus mesoamericanus. Next base: position 45,310,237 of record NW_026555309.1, on the reverse strand, counting down.
CCCGATGGATGCTCGGACCAGGGAACGCCGCCGTTCTGCCAGCCGAGGCTGGGCAGCCTCTTCCACGCCCACCAGCTGTCGCTGGGTGGGGGCAGGGAGGGTGAGGCCGGAGGGGATCCAGGCACTAGGAGGCAGGGGGCGGGGCCACGCACGAGCCCCACGGGGCTTCGACGTCCCTGGGCTTCACTTACGAAACACAGATTCAAAGAGAAGATTATTAAGAATTTTAAGATGGTGACTACATGGCATTGAACTGAAGTCATAAGTCCTCCTTCTTAGCACGGGCTCTCTGTGACCTCACCAGTCACGTGTCCAGGAAGCCAGCCCTCCAGTCGCGCTTGGCCTTGTCTTCCCAGACAGGCTGGGCCTGGGCCTGGCCGCCCGCCTCCTGCGGCTGTGACCCCGACCACCCGTCGGGGTGGTAGCCGCAGGCCAGGCCCCGGCTGGTCACCAGCGGTCTCCTGAGGGCTTGTCCAGCACATTCTGGGCAGCCAGCATTTCCTTGGACGCCGCTGACTCAAATGACCAGGGAGTCTGAGGCCCTGGTGGAAATATTTCTCCCCCAGCCCAGTCGGACCGGATTCGACCCCACCCCACCCACCAGTTCCTGCAGGCTGCACCCTCCAGACCTGAAGGGACAGCCGGGGGCCTCTCTGATGGCCAGTCTTGACCGAGAGCTGCTGCCGCGTGCCAGCAGGCCCTTCAACCCAGGTGGAGAAACTGGGGTTCAGAGGTTCAAGGCCACAGAGCTGGGGAGTGGCAGAGCCGGGCCTCCTCGAAGCCGCGGGACCAGCAAAGCCGCGCCCCTCCCCGCAGCCTCCGGGGAGGCAGACCGGGAAGGCCCTCTGGTTTGCAAGGCCACAGCCCCACTTCCTCTCCGCCCGCCCCCGCCGCTTGCCGCTGTAACGAAGGAACACAGGTCCGGCTGCCTGTTGTTACAAAAGCCAGTACTCGAGAGGCAGGTGCTGATGTAAAGGAAAGTGGTTTGTTTTTAGGCTCCAGCCACCTGGAAGATGGGGACTCACGTCTCAAAGCCCATCTCCTCCTCTCGGGGGAGGCAGTGGTTTTTACCAGGAGGGAGAAGGGGACAGAACAAAGAGATCGAGGAAGGAGCACAGTCCATTCTGATGAGGCGAGCGGGAGTCCCTGGTTTAGTCATCCTGGGTTCGCGCAGTCTTGACTTCCTGTCATCCTGGCTCCCACGGGGGAAGGTCAGCCAATCTCTGGGAGCTGAGGTGCCTGAAGGTCAGAGTCTATATCTTTTGAAGTTAGTTCCTAAAATTCTGATACAAACATGCTATTTATCTATAAGCTGTGTATTCGTCAGTGTCAGCAGCTGCGGAAACAATGCCGGGAGAACGGTGGAGTGGGTTGCAAGTCCCTGCTGTGTCCCGCTCACTGCACAGGCATCGGTCACTGAGGAGAGAGTGGCGCACCATGAATAGCCGCCCTGTCCCCACGCGCACTGGGACGCCTTCCTTCAGGGCAGGCGGTGGCCCCAGGGCCCGCCTCTCTCTGGTTTGCAGCCCCATTTCCCGTTCCCTTTTCTTGGTATATTTCCACGTGTTTATTACATTTGTTTGCGGTGACTTGTGTATTGTGATGGCCAGTTAGTGGTTTCCGCCAGCAGGCACACAGTCCAGCGAGGAGCCCCCCACCCTGACACCCGTCCTGGGCCTCACCCATCTGCTGCTCAGTTCCCCTGACCCACCCGGGTGGGAGGGTCTGCCAGGCCCTGGGCTCAGGAAACACACATTCCTTATCTATTTCCTCCCAGCCGTGGCGTGGTCTTAAAATAGGAATACAAGGCTAATATACTTGCAGGTCAAAGTGCTCTGCGGAATGAACGAATGTTACAGCACGTGTCGGCGGAGGCCAGGAACCCTGCGGCCACGGTCGAGAGCACGCCCCGGGGGCTGGGACCCCGCGCTCAAGCCCTGGTCCTGCCGCTCATTCGCCGTGGGCCCTCGGGCTGGCGACCGGCTCCAGTCTCCCGTGTCCTTACCTCCAAGGTGGGGGGTGGGGTGGGCAACAGTCACTCCCTCTCCCGGCTGTTAAGGGGTTTAAACAGGTTAAGATTGGAAAACCGCTTCGAATAGGGTCTGGCACTTATAAGCGCTCTATGGGTATTTGCTAAATAAATGACACTTCCCTCCTGAGTCCTAGACCAGCCGAGAAAGCCCCTGCAGACCCGAACAGCGGTGTTATGACGGGCGAGGCCGGACAGGAGCAGAAGGCACCGTCAGGCATCCCGGGGGAATTCAACTCGCCCCCACCCCAGGCGTGCCAGGGCCTGTCCTACGACCTTCCTCGCTTCTGCCCCGCACCCTCTGCCTAGGCCGTGACCGGGGGCAGGGCGGCCCCGACAGGGAAGCGGGTGGAATGGAGCCTGCTCGGTGGCGGCTGCCGGTCTCCTGCTCCCCACTCAGACGGGACGGGGCCCAGAGGCCACAGCTCCTGGCCCGGTCCTTCTTTCCAACGCCCGGATGGAGGTGGGAAGGGTGGGGGGTCAGTGGGGAGCGTTCCTGTCCACCAAGGGCCACCAGTGGGCAGCCCGGTGGGAGGGGAAGGCTTCCATTTGGGGTTCACTGAGTTTGATGTGCCTGTTGGACCCCAGTCTGGAACTCTGGGCAGAGGCCTAGCCTGAGGTCCAGCTTTGGGGGTCACGGGTGTAGGGCGATGGCAGAGAGAGAATGAGGGAGGATCCCCGGGGACGGCAGGGACCCAGGAATGGAGGGAGAGGACCGGGGCCTAGTGCCGTGCCCCTGGATGCCCCCCACTGCTGCCAAATCCCTCCTCTCCCCGGCAGGCCCCGCCCCTGCCCCCAGGCAGGCCTTGGGCACTGCTGGGCCCTGTTAACACAACGGGCAGCTGGGGCCTGGGTGACTTCTGCCCCTCTGTCCTTCCACGGCACCTGGCCCAGCGTCTCACACGTGGTAGGTGCTCCGTGAATACCTGTAGCTGGACTTAGCAGTGGGAAGGAGGCAGCTGGAGGCAGAAGCAACTCCTGGCGTGCCAGGCCTCAGGTGACCTCAAGGATGCCACAGAAGCCGGCACCCACAGTGGTGCGCCTGGTCGCCCCCAGACACGGTTCCTGCTTCCCGGCCCTTCAAGGCAAACGACCGTGGTCATTTGACAAGAATCCTTGACGTGGCATATGGCGAACAGAGAGGGAATACAGGGCGACGTGTCCCTCCAGGTGTCTCAGATCCGAGGTTCTCTTGAGAAATACAAGCGCGCGCATGTGTTGAAACACAGGCCTACCACCTGCATCAAAGGGGCTGGACTCAGGGGCGCCCAGGGCGGGCGGTTCCGCTCGGCTTCCACCGGAGTCCTTCCCCACAGTCCCTCTTTTGCAGGTACCTTGCCCCGCCACGGTCCTAGTTCAGCGTCCTTTGTCGCCAGCACCCTTGCCATGGCTGCCTTTCGAGGGCTCCTTCATGCAGACGGGTGTGCGGCTCTGGCGAATCTACACAAAGCTCAGCTGGTCCGAGCAGCGAGCGCCTTGCCATTTGTTGGTCCTCGAAATCTGCCTGCTGTCACGGTCAGCCTGTTGGGGGTGCGAGGATTTTCCTACAGCATTGTCTCCAGGCAGGAACACGGTTTATTTACGGAGCACTCACGGCGGGCTTCCCACTCTTCGCCCCTGCCCTTGGAGAGCCCCTGGTGGGGACTGCGAGCAGCTCGTGGCAGACTCAACGTCACCCCTCTGCGAGTTCACAGGACTTCAGGACTAGAGCTCGCCGACGTCCCCAGGCCTGCGACAGACCCGGAGCACAAGGCTGTGGAGGGCGGCGTGACCCAGGCAGCTCAGGACCCCAGTGTGCCTGTCCTGCGCGGCAGGTGAGAACCCACTTTGGCTTTCCACCAGGAGCCAGACCGCTGCTTGCCTGTCGGGGCTGGCCAAGGTTCCAGCCTTTTTCCTGTCCCCAAGGCATAGGTGGCATTTCCACCCCGCTGAGTCACTGGGGATTTTTCCAGGTAGAGAGGGTAATTACCAACCCGGGTGAGCCCGGAGCTCCTTAGTCCCTTGTGGAGGTTGGCCTGGGCCGCCTGTTTAGAAACGCGTCTCTCTACATACGTGCGTCCCCGACGGCCATTTGTAGAAGGGGCAGAGACCTGGACATCCAGATGCATTGCAAGCTATAGCCACGTGGTAAAGTGAGCGTGGCTGCCACTAACTTTTGTGTCCTCCCACCCACAGGCGTTTTAGGTGCCTCTTCTCAGATGAGCGCCTGTACTGGGGACGTGCTCCATGAACAAGGCGCCAGCTCTTCCCTGGCGCGTGTTGTTTCCTCCTCGTAACCACTGCGTGGGGCGGGTAGGACGACACTGTCTGTGGTAAAGACAGAGGAACTCAACATCAGGGAGCTGAAGTCACTTGGTTTCTTATCCCAAGGAGTTTATAGTTTAGGTGAGTCAAGACATACAACAGAACATCAAGGGTCCAAGGTAAACACACTGTTCACAATCATGGGGAGAAGCAAGTACTTAGGGAGACCTTCATTCAGTCATTCAACAAACACTGGATTCAGCACAAAGTAATCCCCATTCCTGGTTGCGTTATGCCTGGAACGCCTGTCACCCACAGGCCTCCAGTGCTCGTTTGCTGATGCCCCGGGTGGGTGCCTGATCTTGTTGGGCCTCAGTTTTCCTTCCGGGTGACCACACTGGTTACTTGTCAACAAGGACGTTGTGAGAAGGCTGAGAGGCCACGGGTGGTGTGTGAGTGCATTTCTGGGGAGTGGGTGCAGTCCTTTCTCCTGGTGGGTGCCTCCCACACTGTTCCCAAGTCAGGAGAGACGAGAACAGAAATGAGCAGTTGTAGAAGCTTCCACAGCAACCTGACAGTGTTGTCTTATGCCCTTTGGATCTCGTAATAAAAAATCAGGGCTTACATTTTGTATGATTTTGCGTTTTAAAGATGTTATTCTTTCTACTCCTTTATTTTTATGGTATTTTACAGAAGTATCAGTCCACACCAATTCAGAGGAAGACAAGCTGCCCCCCACCCCCACCCCCGCGCAGGAAAGCACGGCTTCGCATCCCTGGGAGTCAGTCCAAGTTAAGATCAGGATGGGATCGAAACTATGAACATGGAGCTTGGAAAAGAAAAGACAAAACTGAGAAGACGAAAGAAGTGGGAAGTCTTCGATATGGCCGTTTGCTTACACTGGGAAACAATGGCAGTGGGCTGCCCTCTGTGTTGAACGTGCCCCCGCGATGTCCGCAAGTGAAGATTTGGATGGGCAGTAAAACCCGCACAGCCCGCCCGGCCAGCCGGCCTGTGAGCCTGGAATGCGCCCTGCCTGCGGAGCCAGGTGACCTGAGTGGTTGCAGCTCATCTCGCCTTCATGCCGGAATCTGAAGGAGGGACTCTGTCTTCCGGTCCCTCATGCTGTCCCTCCTTCGTCCTGCTCCCCTGTTGGGCCTTCTCCCCTAGGGGCTCCCCCTGCCCCTTCCCTTCTGCTCTTGCAGCTTGCTCGTCCCCTTCTCCCCATTTTACAGGTGAAGAAGTTGAGGCTCTGAGGTTGGATGGCCTGTTTAGGGCCACTGGGCTGTCACACGGGAGCTGGGATTTGAACCGAGGTGCACTCGGCTCCCTCTTCCCTGTCCAGTCTCCGATTCTTGACACTTGAGGGCCAGCATCCCAGGGGCTGTGGCAGGTGTATGGCTGCTGGGGCACATCTTACTGGACCTTGACGTGTCTCCCGGGTCTCACTTTCCCTAGGCGGATGAGAGCCATGATGGGGGCAGTAACTGGGGCCTCAGTGTCCCCTTGGTGACATCGGCTCCGTGCCTTTGTTACTGGGATCCACCCCCTGGCCTTACACGTGTGTTTCTGCTTCCCCCAGCGAGTGGCTTCTGGGGGCGAGCCCTCGCCAGCGCAGGGAGGCGGGGGCCTTTGCGAGGGGGGACCGCTCCCAGGGCGCACAGCTGCTTTGCCAGCAAGCAGGAAGCCCTTCCTGAAAGCTTCCCCCACGAGGTCAGCGCTCGGCCCATCTGGCGCAGTGCAGGAAGGAGACAGCCAAATGGCGTTGTTTTGCTTTTCTGTGTGGGGTTGCGGTGCTGCGCTGAGGGGCGGGGGAGCACGGGCGTGCAGTGCAGTTGGACGGGGTGCGGCTTTGAATTCCAGCCCTGCTCTCTGCCTCGCCGCTTCCTTTCCTCTGAGCCGCGGCTTTCACATCCGTGAAGCTGGGAGATGACAACAGCGTCCACGCTGCAGGGGCGCTATGAGGTGTGGGGACAGTGCCTACAGGGCCCGACCCTCGGAGCCCCCCGAGGAGAGTCAGCCTTTGTTAACGCTACGCTCTGGGTGGTTCGTGGTCGTCAAGGTTCGTAGCGACCCGCACAGGAATGCTGTACCTTGTCAATAACACTTATGTTATGCCTAGCACGCGCTGAGAGTTTCACAGCGAAGTTCTCTTCGCCCTTGGCAACCGGATTTCACGTAGGTCCTTTATGAGCCCCCTTTCACAGGTGAGGACCGAGGTTTGACGTGCGATGCGACCTGCCCAGTGTCAGATGCTGGTGGACAGCTGAGCCTGAGCCTGGCCTGCCCCACGGCTCCCCCGAGCCCTGGGCCTCGGCTCTCAGGCACCTGCTCACGGGCTCCGGGCTGGTTAGATAACCACTGCTCGCTGTCCCCCGGCACACCTGCCTTTTCTCCGGCTGCCCCTCTCGTTTGCACTGCCCCTTCCTCCTGCCCTCCCCCCATTTTCTTCCTTCAGCAGGATAATCAAAGCTGACTTTCCAGAAGCATCATGGCAGAGTCGAGGAAACAGAATGTATCAGTTATATGTGGCTGTGTAACAAACTACCTACCCCAAAGGGCAGATGCTTAAAATCGCAGGTGTTTATTGTATTTGCTCGTCGTTTTCTGGTTTGGCAGTTTGGGCTGGGTGCAGCCGGACAGTTCTGCTGGTTTCTCGGGGTCTCGTGCGCCTGCGTTTGGCTGGGCCTGGGTGGTCGAGGGGGCCTCACTCACACGTCTGGCAGCTGGCAGCTTGTTGGCCGGAACGCCTTGGCTGTCTTCCACGCGGCCTCACTAGCCTGGCTTGGCCACGTGGCCTCACTAGGCTGCCTTGGGCTCGCTTAACAGGGTGAAGAGAAAAACACACGACCTCTTGAGGCCTTGGCTCAGAAGTTGGACAATGTCACTGTGACACATTTTATTGTTCAAAGCAAGTTACAATGTCTACTCAAATTCAAGAGATGAATAGCTAAATTCCATCGTGTATTGGGAGGAGCGGCAGAGACTCAGCGACCATGTCAGGTCCACTACACTTGGCAAACCCCTCCCCCAAAGACATCCTTTCCTATAATCCCTTTGTCCCTTCACGCCCTCTGGACTCCCATTCCCTTCTTACACTGTGGATCATACTTTCTCACTTCATGTCACCCAAAGCGCCTTTCAGTCACTCAAGTATTTTATTATGTGCCAGGGACCCAGAAGTGAACAAAACAAAGTTGCTGTGCCAGTGAACCTAACATTCTAGTGGCAGGAGCACACGGCCGAGAAATACACAAGCACCTGTGCCGAGGCTGGGAACAGTGGGTGCCTTGGAGGACAAGGGGGCGGAGTAAGAGGGTGGGAGTATGTGTGAAAGGACGGTGGTTCCTGCGTGTACAGAGCGGTCCGCGGACATCTAACGAGGTGACCCCTCCTCTTAAAGGTAGTTTAAAAAACAACCAACCATAAAACACGTCGTTAAAAAACAATAAAACCATGAACTATGGAAAAATTCTTGCGAAGCAAAAACGAATCAAGTATAATTTTATTTTACCTGATTCTCTTATAATGAGAACCAAAAGACTGCTTCTGAAAGAGGGGCAGCAGGGCGCTTCTGGGAGCTGCACGGAGCTCACCTTTCAAAAGGAGCGTGTGCCTATCCGGCCTCCTCGTTTGTGGTGAGGATTAAAGTGACAAACATAAAAGCGAAAGTTGCTCCGGTATTGGTTTCACTTCCTACCGCAAAGTTGCCAGTGATTTTTTTTTTTTTTTTAAATTTAAGAACACATATCACCTATCATCACTTTCTGCATAAACCCTTTCGAGGGTCCCTGCAGCCTAGTGCCCGGCACCCAGGTCAGACGAGGAGGCCCCTGTCATCTGCCCTGCAACCCCCTCCAGAGTCCAGTGCTGGTAACCCATCTGCTCCTCTCCAAAACTGGCTCTTGCTCGCATCCTTCTGCCTGGTGATCCCCAGGTTCCAGGGACCTCCCCCGTCCTTACTTAGGCCTCAAGACCACCAGAGCACCGGTGCCTTGGGGTTATGGCCCCAGATCAGTGCCACATCTGTTCACCTGCAGTTGATTCGTAAAGCCCCTTCCGGACCGCCTTCTAAGATCAAATCTTTGTAGAGACCAGCGTTAGCTATGATGCCGCCAGCCTCAGTTTCCCCATCTGCAAAGTGGCCCAGGACACTTAAATCCCTAAGGAGTGCATGAGGCCTGGAGAAGTCACGGACCAGGCCCAGTCCCACAGCGATGGTTCCGACTCGGGGGCGGGACCGCTGGGCCGGCGACCAAGGCGCCCTAGCGGCCGGCTCTGCCGTTTGAGGACAGGGAAGGGGTGGAAGGACCTTCCCGAAGTGTCCCACCTGCCAGCCCACAGGGCCGCTACAGTGGCCCCTCGCAGGTCTGCACGGCCGGCCGCGCCCTCCCGCCCCAGCCAGGGCTCCCCCGGCCGACAGCGACGCGCGCGCCGCCTCGGGCCGCCCGGAAACCCCGGGCCGGCGTCCCCGGCGCGATCTGGCCAGCGGCGCTCGGCGGCGTGCTGAGCATGCGCGAGGCGCCGAGCGCAGGCCCGGTCCTCCGGGAGGCGGAAGCTCGGGCCGAGGACGCGGCGGGCGCGCGCAGCGGTGGGGGGCGCGCCGCAGCCGGCCGCCGCGCACGCGCAGCACGACTCCGAGGGCGCGAGCCCGCCGCCGCCGCCGCCGCCGGCCGGGACCGCTGTGCGCCCGCAGCGTGAGGCGTGGGAGGGAGCGCGGCCCGTCCGTCCGCGGCGCCGCCCAGTCGTCGTCCGTGTCTGCCTGCCCGCGCCTGTCTGCCTGTCCGAGTGAGTGCGGGGCCGGGCCGGGGCGCGGGCGGGGGGCCGACTCCCGCAGCTGGTGGTTGGCAGGGCCGCGGCCTGAGGGCGGAGGGCCGAGCGGGGCCGGGCAGGCCAGTCCTGGAGGCGGATGCGACGAGACCGGTTCCTCCCGCGTTGCCCGCCCGCCCGCTCGCCGGCCGCGGCTTGGGGAGGCCGGGGGGCATTTGGAAGCCGGGGGCCCGGGGAGGCCGGGGAACAAGGGGAGGCCGGGGATGTAGGGAGGCCGGGGGCCCGCGGAGGCCGAGGGACGTGGGGAGGCCGGGGGCTCGGGGAGGCCGAGGAACAAGGGGAGGCCGGGGGACGTGGGAGAACGGCCGGCCTCCGCCGCAGCCGGCCAAGTGTCTCAAAAACACAAAAGGGGGCAGAGGGAAGGAGGAGGAAGAGGGACATCCGCGAGGACGCGGGGCGCCCGGAGCGGAGGCTCACCGGCGGGGAGGGGTGGGACCGAGGGCGGCGGGCCCGCGAGCCCCGACCCCGGGGCCGGGGTGGGCGCCCTGCCGGCTGCTGGCTCCGGTTCCCGCGGTCCGGCGGTTCCCGGGGCGATGGCCCTGAGACCCCGTCCGATCCATTGTGCCTCCAAGCGGCCTCCGCCTCGGCCGCAGCCCCCCGCCCCTGCCCCCCGCGCGCCGCCTGGGGGGGACTCCGCCGCCGACTCGCTGTTCCTCTCTCGGTTCCCGTCCCGGCCCCCTTCTTCATCGGGACGGGGGTGGGGTGTCGGTACTTGGTTTTATTGGATTGCAGGATCTAGCCGCTTCATGCACTCAGCGTAAAAAAAAAAAAAATTTTTTTTTTTTTTTTTGAGCCATTTCAACAGTGTCCCATTCTTGCCTAGTTAGCCTGCAGCTGGGTTTGGGGCAGGGCGGCCGAGAGAATCGGAATATTGTAGTAACCCGGGGAGCCGGAGGCCGGTGGGCGTTGCGGGTCTGTGTTCACACGGCCATCGTTGGGAGTTTCGCTCAGCAGGTAACTATTTTCAAGGTTGGAAAGAGACAGGCCACGGCTCTTGGGAGGCACCTCCGGAGCCTCGCCCGTCGTGTGCGTGGAACGGGTAGTGAAAATGGGCCCCTTTTGCGAATGCCACAGCCGCGCCCTCCGGCCCGCGGTCCCACCATTGAACCCCCCCGCGCCCCCCCGCCCCCGCAGCGGGAGGAGAGGGTGCGGAAGGAGGGATCGAGGGGACACGCACTGGCCTTCACCTCACCCTCGGGGAGCTGCAGCCGGGATAGTATTATCGTCCAGTTGTGCTCTTGAATTCATTTTTAAGCCCTGTGGTGTTTGAACTTTTAAAGGAAGTTTGTGTTTCAGTATCTTTATGAGCATATTGTTTGACGTTGGGGGCTCTCCGCGGAGGGGAAGGACCTAGCTGAGCCTATTGTTCCTGTCTCCCCGAACACTTTTGTGCTCTAAACGCTACAGAAATGGCAAGATCGAATGTGGCCAATTCTCTGAAGAATTTTAGTCATTTCCAAGTAACCCCGTGTAGGGGCGAGCCCTGGAAGAGCCTGTGTGAGCCCACGTCCCTTTTCAAGGGGTCGCGGTCCCCCGGGGTTGCGCGCCCCGGCGCGGAGTGGGTGGGAGGGGCGCCAGGGAGGGGCCGCGGCGGCGGACGCAGGCTCCGCAGGGGCTCCCCGGGGAGGTGTGACTTAGCCTCTCTGAGACTTAATTTTGAGAAAATAATTAAAACTGTCTTAAAGGCAACAAAAGATTCCGTTCGAAGTGCTATAAACAGTATGGAAATCTTTAACTTTTGAAATTAAACATTGTCAGTTAAGACAGGTTTTCAGCTACAATAAATCTTGCCTTAAGTGTCAGTAGCAGGGCCATATACGAGGTGACGGAAGGGGACTGGACTTGGGCGGTGCGCACGCAGTGCGACATGCCGATCCTGTGTTGTAGAAAGGTACCTGGAAACCTGCACGATTCTATTGAGCCATACATTTAATTGAAAAATTTCAGTAGCGTTAAAAGTTCTGTTACTGCTATCATGTTTGTGAAATGAGGTTTTTGGGTTTTTTTTTTTTTTTACTAAAAAGTCAGAGGTTTAATTTCTGCAGTACTTTATCTTAGAGCTTGTTGAAGAACATTCTTGTTACTGTTTTCCCTCAAAAAATTCCTTAATTAGCCAAAAATTGCTGTGAAAGCCTTTTAAGACTTTACTGATATCTACATACATTACTTAAAATGTCAATTTCAAAAATTTGGACAGAATAAATGACCTCATTTGAGTCAATGGTATTAAAGTTCAGGAAGTTTGTGAAGGCGAACAAGCATTCGAATGGCAGGTTGCTTGCCAGCCCGCGGAAGGTGCCCTGGAAGGGGGCAGGGAGCAGCCCGGCAGGGCTCCGGGTGCACCAGCCGCTCTCCCGCTGCAGGGAGGGTGGTTCTCGGCCTCTTCTGTAAACAGTGTTTAGCAGCAGATAATTGGAACCCTTTATTGCTCTTTCTCTCCACCAGCGTTTTGTGTTTCTGATTATAAAGCAGCAGGGGGACCCTCTCTGAGCCTGTCTGTAACAGTTGTATTTTTTTTTTTTTTGCTTGGCTCTATGAGGAAAATAAATTTAGCGAAGCATGTATAAATCAAAGTTGCGTTCGAGTGGAATTTTTAGCAGGCACTGTTAATCGTAGTCTAGTTTGCATAAACACTAATGACATGGTGTAGAGACAGAAATGGGAAGTAGATGTTGTTGCCCGAGTGGGGCAGTTCCCACCTTTTGTTTTTTTAAAGATTTTATGTATGTATTTTTAGAGCGGGAGGAGGGAGGGAGAAAAGCAGGGGGAGAAATATCGATCGGTTGCCTTTCGAAAGCCCCCGACCTGGGACCCGGCCCCCGACCCAGACGTGTGCCCTGATGCCTTTCGGTTGGCAGGGCGATGCCCACCCACCGAGCCCCACGGTTGGCACCGTTGCCGCTCTTCCGCAGTTGTCAGTCTCAGACAAGAGTACTGGTAGCATCATGACAAAGTTTACCTATTTTTAAGAACAAGAAGGTGTTTCCTCACAAACTTTGCATTTAATTAAAATAATTCTACCTAAATTTTATTTACATACATTGCCATTTACTATCAGCTCTTCAGAAAAAGAAAAATGACAACTTACACATTGGGACGTTATCCAGTGACAGGGGAGAAATGTGACATTACTGTGTGGGTACGTGTGTCATTGGTAGGTGTCAGCACCTTTTTACAGGTCAGTTAAATCTGGGAGAGGCTCTGCGTGTCAGGCCTGAGCCGAGGGCCTTGATGCTTTACGTCCTTTATTCCCCGCTAGGACCAGAGGGCGGTGGTAGTGTTCATACCCTCGTTTTATGGGTGAAGCACGGCGGGCTTGGCATTGGAGCAGCGCACCCTGGGTCTCTCCCCCCCGGAGTGGCTGGGCTTGGTTGGCCAGGCCTGCGGTTGACCGGCGCCAGCTCCTAACCGGGGAGGGGCAGTCTTGACCATCGAAAGCCAGTCTCCTGAAGAAGGAGTAGATCGTGAGCAACAGCGGTTACTGTGTCTGGGGGCATTGAAGTAATTGTATTTTGTGTTTGAATCTGATAATTTCAGAACGTGAAGCTCTGATTTGGCCAATATAGTGTAAGCAAACGCTTTAATGAAATACCAAAATTGTTTATTTTAAATCAATTTAGAACTAGTTAAATAAAAACGATGAGTGCATTGTGCACTAATAAGATGCTTCTTATTTGCCAGGGGACGTGCTTTAGTGACTCGCGTGTTCACAGCCTTTCATGCTGAGCCTCAGGGGCCGGTGCGGTTGACGAGTGCAGGCGTGTGGGGAGCGGGCGTGGCGACAGGGACGCGTGGCGCGCGCCGCCCCAGGAATAAGGCCCGGGGGTGAGCCTGCTGCTTGTCCTCCGAAGCACATTGCGGCTCAGAGAGCTTCTGAAGTGACTGCGCTCGTTATCATCAGTGCAGAGTTTTCCGTCTGGCTTTTTGCGGTTAACACGCTCTCTCTTCCTTTATGTGGGGGCAGGGGACCAACATCAAGGCTGTGAGGCCCCTGAAGCTCTGGTCGGAGGGCTCTGTGCCAGCACCCCTGCCCCACGTCACGTTCTTCACGAAAAGCTCTGCCGTCCTGTGCTTTGGGTGTGGCGACCTCTCTGTGCTCGTTGTGTCTGCTCGTGACCCAACCGTGTGTTTGTCTTTGCCGGACCGGAGAAAAGCTGGAACAGCTTCTCGCGTCATACGTTTGAGTGGGTTGTGTGTCTTCTCCTGAGAGCTGAAGCGCCACGAGGGCAGAAACTTGGCGTGCGCACTGCCGCCGGCCCCACGTGGGACCCCATGAACACGTATGCACTGACGGGGAAGAACGGAGCCCTTCGATGACCGGGAGCTGACAGCGCGTCACGGGCTGTCTGCTGCTGTCCGCCTCGGTGAGGAGCCTCCCTTAGCGACTGTGTGGGACTGGCCACGAGGGAGGGACTGGGACTCTCTGTGTTCTCACAGCTGCCTACTTGCTTTATTTCAGGTTTCTAGGCTGGAAAAAACACTGCGTGGCCCCTTTACGATTTGGAAAAGTTCTTTTTTTCCCCCTAGAAATTGATCTTGTAGGAATTGTTCTCGTGTTCATTTAGGACTCATCCTAAGTTCCGAAGACAGAAAGTTGTTCAAGGGGACACCGAGTGAGCGGGGGTTGTAACGGAACTCTGACGGTGCCCAGAGGCCCCGTGGATCTTCACTGGTCAGCCGGACGCGTCGGGTGCCCGTGGGGGGTTTGGCCGCGCCCCGGGCCATCTGTAAAAGTCCGCCTTCCGCCTGTCTCCGGCCCATTGCCCAGCATGTCAGCTTTCCCTCGACCTGCTCAGCGAGCCTTTGACTGTCACGCTGTCACCTAGAGAGAACATTTTGAGGCGAGAGTGGCAGGCCTCCTCCCTTTGCTTTCGGTGAGGAAGGACACCACTTGGGTGGAAGCTGTGTGCTCTTCCTCAGCAAGTCCCCTCTGACGTTTGCTCTGTGGTGTGCAGAGACACACGCATGCACACGGGCACATGCTCCGCAAGCCCCAGGTTGTTTGCTGTGGCCCCAAAGTGCCATCCCAGACGGCAGTGTCGCTCTCCCCGGAGCTGGGAATTGCTCAGGCCCAGCCTCGGACCCCAGTCCGGCTCTGGGGGCGTGGTCTCTCGACCACTCAGATTTGCTGATGAGGTTGCCCTCACTTTAGGGCTCTTAAATGTGTTTTTCAGCATTTTTAGAGTTTTGGTAAGACCCTAACAATTACTTTTGTTGAGTGGTTTTGAATGCTTTATGTTGAGACCATTTGATTCTTTTGAATCCTGATTTCAAAACGAACAATTTTAAGCGAACAGTTCTATGCTGAGTAGCGGTTTGTATGGCTCCTGGACGTGTGGCTTTGGCAGTGGCCAGAGCGTGTGCGCACAAGCGGGCGTGGAAGGTGCCGCTCCCGGGTGGCTTGTTTCTGTGCCCAAGACGCTGGCCAGCTTGGGCGAGAGTCGGTGGTGCCGCTTCAGGGGTGCCTTATGGGAGTGCGGTGTGAATTGATTCTCTGCCTAGCATTAAATTCCTGCCCGACTCAATACATTTTGTTTTGCCTTTGGCCTTTCCTTTTTTTCCTAAGAAAAATGCTAAATGAAAGTTTCACAATGTACAAAGCTGGGATGGGTGACGAGTCTCCTACCGGTTGCATTGTACACAGGATTAGGTGCGCCTGTTGGCAAACTGAGTGTTGTGAGCCCGGGGACAGGGATTTTATATTGCCCTTTTGGTGTCCATGCGCCTCCCCCCGCACCCCCGCTTCCTCATCCTGCTTGAGTAGGGGGCGGTCAGCCTCTCCACCCACGGAGGCCCTGAAGGGAGTTAATTACAAAGAAGGAAGTAAGTAACTTTGTTGCAGGGCTTTGTAGGGAGGGGTCTTTGAGCATAGGAGAGTTGTTACAAAACTTCAAGAATTGGGGATGGACAGAATTAAGGGTAATCCTGAAACAGCGAGAAGATGTTTCCGTGTGATCAGCCTCTGAGGAACTGCACAGCCCCGTGAAGGCGAAAGTGGAGAAGTGCGCGGGAGAGCCTCAGTCAGGCGTCGGCCGCGAGCCCCGTGACCCGTGCTTCCGAGAGCCTGGCCCGGAGCGGCTGCGCAGGAGGCCAGTCCGCGGTTCTGCTGGCCGTCCTGCCGGGGACCGGCCCTTTGCGCCTGCGTCTGCCGCCCGTCTCTGACCTCCCGTGTCTGTCCTCCCTACCCCTTCGGGCAGTTTCCCTACTGTTACCGCTTTGTGGTTTTGGCAGCCCTTTCCTGGGTAGCATGAGGTGGCGTATCTTCCCATGCATTTCCTGGCCTCTCGGCCTTCCCTGTTTCTCACAGGCCCCTGTTCCTGTTAGGCGGGCAAAGGGCGCGCGCAGGCCCTCGGAGTCCAGCGGCCCTCAGTGGGGGCTGCGCTGCCCGCCTCGCCCGCTTCGTCACGTGCAGCTGCGCTGGCCCAGAGGTGGGTTCCGTTGTTGTGGCTGATGACCAGAAGCGCCTCAGTTTAATGTAGTGTGTCAGTCTTTTCCTTTATAGTTCCTTTATAGTTTTCCTTTATAGTTTCCTTTACTTCTCATGTCTTTCCCTGCCCTGAGGTCATGAATGAATCCTTTGCTGTTTTCTAAATGCTTCGGAGTTTTGCCTTTCTCCTTTAACTTCATAATTCAGTTGGCTTGGCTCAGGTGCGCGCTGGCCACTCCAACCTTTGCGCGCCTCCACGTGTGTGAGAATCACTTGTCATCTTCCACAAAAATTCTACCGGGTGTGTTTGGGCTGACATTGAATGTATAGGCTGACGGGGAGAATTGTTTTTGATTTTCGGAGTATCGCAGATAAAGCCTAGGGGTATTTTTGAGTAAGTCTCTGTGGGAATGATGGGGTCTAGGGTCATGCGGTAGGTGCACGTGTAGCTTTTTAAGACAGTGCCAAGCTGTTCTGGAGCGGCCGTGCCGCTTTACCTCCCCCTGCGGTGCGTGGGGTCCCCAGGCGGCAGTCGGAATGGCTGCTGTGTCACATTTTCGCCGTTGTGCTAGGTGTCTAATGGCATTTCATTGTGGTTTTAATAGGCATTTCCCAAATAACTAACAGTGTTGAGTATCTTTTCATATGCTTATTTGCCATCCCTGTATCTTTGGTGTTCAAATATTTTGCCCATTAGACATTTTTTTTTTTTAACTGGCAGATTCTTTACATGTCCTGGACACAGATCCTTCGTCAGATACAAGCGTTGCTTTAGTCCCAGGCTGTGGCTGGTTTTTCCGTTCTCTTAACAGTGTCCTGAGGGCAGAAGTCACACATTTTTGATGATGTCCCATTGATCAATATGTTTTATGGATTGTGGTTTTTTGCTGTGATATTTAAGAAATCTTTGCCAAAGTTTAGGCCACAAAGGTTTTCTCTGATTTTTCTCCCCTCTAGGAGTTTTGTAGGTGAGGCCGACGACTCGCTTTGAGATCATTTTTATCTATGGCGTGGTGCGGGACCCAGGTTGGCCGCCGAACTCGTCTGCGGCCGACCGTGACGGTGGCTGCCATCAGGGGCGTCTGTGTTTGTGTCAGCCCGTCGAGGTCGCCTTCGGTCAAGGCCCTGGTTTGTAGCCTGTCGAGCCCCTGAGCTGCGATTCCCCCCGAGGGGCGGCCACGTCTGGCGGGCTCTTCCTGAGGCCCAGGCGGACGCTCTGGGGGACGTGGCCTTTGTGATTCCTGCCTCTTTCCCTCTGCTGCTGGGGAAGGGAAAGCTGAGCACGTCAGAATCCGAACGGCTTCAGGGCACAGCGGGTGCCTGTGCGCGTTTGTCTCTCTGGCCTTCTTGTTTCACTTTACTTTTCTCTGGATATTTCCTTTTGTTCTGCCAGTCTCTGGTTGCTTCTGAGATTGAAGTACCTGCTTTTTAGCTCTTCTTCAGAAGGAGGGTTGGACCAAGTAGCAGCTTGCAGTTAAGGGACCACGGATGCTTTTTTCACTTCTACTCCCCTGCCTAGCGAGGGCCTGCCGTCTCCTGCCGTGGCCGCGGGCCGCCTGTGGCTGTCAGAAGGACGTTACGGTGCGGCCTCTTCCACAGTCGCACGAGCCATAGGGCGGACGCCCAGTTCCCACGTGAGGCTGGCGGCTGCCGCGTCGGGCAGTGCCCCGAGCTGGAACGCCGCCGTCGCGCGGCGTCCCGCGGGACAGCACTGGCCTTGCCCAGGGCCTTGCCGGGGCGCGGTCCGCGTGGAGGGCCACCGGTGCCGGCGTGCTCGCTGCTGCAGGCTGGCCCTTTTCGGGAATCGGCCTGCAGCTAAAAATCGGGTGGTCAGCCCTTCATAGGCTCAGCTTCCCACGCGGCCGCCCCTGAGCCTGCGGTGGGGGCCTCTGGTGTGGCTGGTGCGCCGAGCAGAAGCTGCTCGCCAGCCTCACTGTGGTTCACCGAAAGCACTGATGGTGTGCTGCCTGCCCCTGCGGGTCATAGTCTAGTAGACAGGCGGTTGCGGCGCCATGGTTCGAGCGCTGTGCAAAGCTGAAGGGGTCAGGAGGAAGCGGCCCCTGGGAGGGGGAGGAAGGGGAGCATGTCCTCGTGGGAGACAGGCCGGGCTAAGATAGGTGGTGGGGGCATGCGGAGAGGCGTTTACTGCGCTAAGTCCGGGTCTCGTAGCAAGAGAGGTGGTGGAAACCAAGGTTTGAGAAAGTGTCATGAGAGGAAAACTGAAAATGACTGTCCATCGTGCAGTCATTTCTGTTCGTTGTAAGGGCCGCATCCTGCCTGGGCGCGCCTTGGAACCGCTTCGTAGCTCCCTGAGCTCCGGTCTTTGGAGAGCGCGTTGCAGGGAGGGCCAGAGGCCTGCTGGTCAGCCCCCGTCGCCCCCCCCAACCGCCGCAGCCCTCCCTGGGCGTGCGTCTGGCCTATCCTGGCAGGAGGCAGGGCCGGGGCTGCCTGGGCTCTGTCAGAGGGCTGGCCGTGGAGAGGGGCTGAGGGCAGGTGGGGGTGAAAGGTCAGGGCGAAAGGTCGTGGGCTGGGCTCTTCCCCCTGGCCCTGGCCGCCTGGGGGGCAGCCGCCCGCCCGCACTTGCCTACCTTTGTTTTGGGGTCAGAGCGGGAGCAGCAGAGATGGAAGCTCAGTTTGACCAGAGGAGGCCATGCATCTGAAGTGCACACTCTCCCTCAAAACAGAGGTGTGCGTGAGCTACATCGGGGCCTCGGACTTCGATGTGCGAGCGTCACCTGGGGACCTTGTTTGGTTTTAGATTCGAATCCCGTCTGTCTGAAGTGGGGCGTCCGACGCTGCATTGCTCACAGCCTCCCAGGTGACGCCAGGACCGGTGGTCTGTGGACCCCACCTTGAGTAGCAAGGCAGGGTTTTCCAAAGTACACCCACGAGCCCGCGTGGCCGGGCGCAGCCGGGGGGCGCAGTGGGTAAGGCAGTGGCCCGGGGGTAGCACCTGACGCTGTGATGCTGGGCCAGCTCGTTAAATTCTCTCATCTCCGTTTTCTTGTCGCTTAAGTTAGCCAATAGCACTGTGGGCTGATGAAAGAAATAAATGACACATAGCACGTGAAGGTCTTACGTTCACTAGTGCCTGGCCTCGTGAGATGTTCCACAAAAGGTAATAATTATTAAAAGTAAACATGGACATAGAAGTTTGCCCGCCTCCAGAGTTCTCAGCCCTCTGTGCGTCTCCGCGCAGTTTGTGAAGTTACTGCTGAGCACAAAGAGGAAACAGAGGCTCAGGCTCGCTGGCTTGTCCCTCCCTCCCAGGAGGGAGCCGGGCAGGTGCCCTTCTCACACAGTCACAGGGAAGGGGTAGGCGTCTGTGCTGGGCATGACTGGGCTTGGGGGACTTGGAGGCAGAACAGCTCGTGCCCGCTGGTGGGAGCACCTTCCGCCTTCTCGGCCGCTGAACATGGTGCCTGCCTTTTCTGCTGGGGTCCCAGGCGCCACGTGTGTCTCTGCACAGGTTTTAAATCGGCGTCTCGCTTTTAGTTGCTAGTAGTAAAAATGATGGAAAAACGATTTTGTACTAAGGATTTTGAAGGACGCATAAATGGGAATTGTGTGACAGTTCCAATTACATTGGTATTATACTTTAATTGTAATTAAAGTTAAAATATGAATGTTCTGTTTCATTGTAAAACTTTGTGTAAGTTTTCAGACATGCAAAGCAGACTGTTGTAATGAGCTCCTGTGTATTCATCACCACCTTCAACAATTGTTATTTTTTATTTAATCTTAATTGTATTTTTCCCATTACCATTTAGTTCCCTTATACCCCCTCCCCCGAAACAATTACTATTTAATTAATATTGTTAACTGTATTCAGAGGCACCCACTGATATTTAAAACATGTGAAGGTGCTTGCTTGGGCACATACGTGTGAACGTTAGACAGGTCTTGTGGCCCCTGCTGAAATGCGGCTTGACTTCCAGTGTTTAAGAACATGGGGAAGGGGTCGGGTGTATAGCTCTGTCGCCTCCCTGAGGCCGTGCACTGAGATGGTGACAAAGTGAGGCGTTCAACAGTCCTAATGACCTGGGTCTTCAGCGCGGCCATGAGGTCTCTCCGTAAACTTGGAACCTGGAGCAGACCACGAGCTCCCTTCCTCTATCCCTCACTGCCCCCCGCCCCCGCCCCCCGCCTGTCTTCCTTATACTTGAGTCGCTGGGAATGGTAGCTCTGCTTTGCTCTGCTGTTTTGGTTTAATGCTCCTGAGAGCAGTACCCATCTGTTGTTTTACCTTGGTCAGTAAGGGGAGGAGAAGCATGTAGCTTAAATGGAGCAAAGTTCTTTGGAGAAATATGCTTAATGTCTTCTTTTACAAAATGGTTTTATGAGATCTTGAGAGACGAGGTAAGATGTGCGTGAGCTAACTCGTGTAGACAGAGTTCGTGTGGTGAGTGCGGAGGACGGGCCTCGGGTCTCCGCTGATGTTCTGGTGCAGGGGCGGGCAGCTTTCTCCCTGAGAGCCTGACAGTGAACGCTTCCGGCTTTGTGGGCCACACGTGCCTCTGTCACCAGGGCTCAGTCCTGCCCTGGCCACACAAAAGCAGCCAGGGACAGTGAGGACAGGAGCGAGTTAGCTGGTTCCTATTCAGTTTTATTCCTGGTCCCTCAAATTTGATAAATTCCATGTGCAATGAAATGTTATTCTTTCAGTTGTTTCTTTAATCACACGCGCTGTGAAGACCATTCTCAGTTCGTGGGCGTACAAAGACAAAGGGGCTGGGTTGGCCAGGCCGCAGCGGGCCCGCCGGCCTGGAGGAGGAGGGGATGGGCGCACACCTGGGCTCTGGAGCACACCTGCCCCCCGCAGGCCCCGGCGCTGCCACCGCGCCCCTACCGCCCCCCCCCCCTTCTCCTCAGCCCCCTAGCTCCTCTCCATCTCTGGTGGTGTTTGCATTTTACTTACTTTTACTTTCTTGCTCTGAGGGCAAAAGTGCCATATCCCCAGCACTTAAAACAGCGGCCACTCACTGTGTACTGTGTTCATCCTTATCTTTGTGTCAGTTTCGTCCTCTTTGACCTTTGTACTGAGGGAGCTATACCATGTGTGGTTTTACCTGACTTCCTTCTCGCACCCTGGCTGCTGCTGAGACTCACCTGCGGGGTGTGTATCGCTCCTCCATTTCCCTGTTGTGGTCGGGCCCTGCCTTTCACTGTGGCAGGCGCTGCTGTGCAGGCCCCGGCCGCGTGCCCGGGAGCGCGGGCGCTGGGCGCTGGGCCGGCCGGTCTCCAGCGTGCCGGGCTGCGGCCAGTTGCTCTCGCAGCGCTCGTCCCAGGTTACGTCCCTGCTGACGAAGGGGAGAGTGGCTGCTGGCCCTACACGCTTGCCAGCCGTTCAGTTCGTCGAGCTTTTTTTAGTTTTGCCATTGTGTTGAGTGTGAAATAATATCTGTTTGTGGCTTTAAATCGAACTTCCCTTGTTACTAATGCTGTTGAGCTTTTAATCTGTTGGCCCTCTCTCTTCTCCCTTTAGGAAGGACTTGTGAGGTCATTGGCCTGATTTTCTTTTTCTTTTTATGTTTTTCTTATTGTCTTGTAAGCTGTTCTTTCTATGTGTGAAGTACCATAGTCCTTTGTCATTTCTTCCAGCTTGTGGTTTGTCTTTTTATTTTTGGTGTCTTGGAACTAAAGTTCTTAATTTTAATGTCGTCTTTATCAACACTTTCTTCTATGATTAGAAATTTTTTTGTCTCATTGAAGGAAGCTTTCCTTACCTAAGGGCTAAATTTTGATGTGAGGTATTTTTATTTAGCTCATAAGGCATTTATTTTTCTATTCAATAAATATGTTTAATCTTTAGATGTATTTTCTAATTTCTATTAAGGATTCCTTTAAAATGTTTGATAAATTCCAAACGAGTGGATTTTTTTTGTACCTTGTTGTGACTTATCTCTAAAGTCGGACTGTCCCCACAAACTTCGTTGTGTATGAAACCAGTCCTTTGAAATGTTGTCCTAAGTAGACTCATATTGTAGTTCTCTTTGGCTGAGATCTTGGTCTAACGTAGAAACTTCTGGGCTCTGAGCTACTTAAACTCCTCTGCTGGATTTCTACTTTGGGTATGCAAAATAGATTTTAGTAACAGATTAGCCTAAGCTTTTAATTAGTAGAGCTTTTAATATTTTATTTTTTAAAAGATTTTGTTTATTTTTAGAGAGAGGGGAAGGGAGGGAGAAAGAGAAGGTGAGAAACATCGATCGGTGGCCTCTCGCACGCCCCCAGCCAGGGACCAAACCCTCAGCTTGCGCACGCGCCCTGGCCTGCGCCCTGACCAGCCTGCGCCCTGACTGGGAATCCAGACGGGGACCTCTCGCTGTGTGGGACGATGCCTAACCCAGTGAGCCACACCGGTCAGGGCGGGTTTCTGATGCTTTGTTTCTGCCTCTGGAAAGCCCTGAGCTGCCTCCTGGCCCGGGTCGAGGTGTTAAAGTGCAGGGCTGGCTTGACCCAGATGGAGGCCCGGGATAGCGTGCGGGCTCAGCCGACAGACGGGGGCTCATGCTGGGGCCGCAGCTGCCTCCCTTCAGTGGCATTTGCTAATTAAGCTGTTCAATTTTACTTTCTCGGGCACTGATTAAGAACAAAGGAAAGAAAGACAATTTTTAGTTGGTAGCTATTCCGAGGCCACTTAGCCTACTGCTCATTTTGGGTGTCCTTTTCACTTTTGTTTTGTTTGTTTACAAACAGTACCATTAAGTGGAAAATTATAAAAATGAACGACCCACGTTCAGTCCCGTCCTTCCCCGGAGTCCCCGGCAGGCGCGGGGGGAGGGGCAGGCCCTCTCACTGTCAGGGCCTCCCGCCTCGCGGGCAGAGGGCCTGGGCTCGGCAGCGGCGCTCTGTCTGTGGTCACGGGACTTGTGGCAGGTCGCTTAGTGTCTGTAGGTCCCAGTGTCCTCGCCTGTGGAGTCTGTGTGTGCTGTCAGCCTTTGAGGTTATGTGTGTGGCTGCGTGTAGAGCGGACACAGCTGTGAAGCGCCAGCATTTGCTGCTGAAGGCCAGACCAGACCCTCTGAGCTTAACGTGTCTTCCCCGGTTGGCCCTTGAGCCGGTCTGTCCGGCTCACGCCTTTGTCCAGCGCTTGTGAAGTGCCTGTCCCGCGGTGGGTGCAGGTAACAGTTGAGGGTGCGCAGTGCGACATGAGGACTCAGAGGGCCCGGCCCCAGGGCTGCGGAAGCTCAGGCGTCGCCAGACGGCAAACACCTCAGGCTTCGTGGGCCACGCAGGGCCTGCCCCGCCCCCCCCTTTTTTTTGCCCTTTAAAAAGGTAGGACTCGTTTTGGACCCAGGAGCTCTATAAAAATGGCTGTGGGCCAGATGGGGCGATCCCTGCAGATTCTGGCTGTGGGAAAGGACCTGCAGGTCAGGCGGGGGGAGGCAGGAAGCGCCATCCAGACAAGGGCACAGCTGTGCAAAGCGCGGAGGCCGCGGCCCTGAGAGCCGCACCGGCCGGCCCAGGGGGTGGGGGGAGGCGCTGGGGCGGGGGAGGAGGTGGAGTTGGCATTGCGGGTCGGGTCCGGGCAGCTTGTGGTTGATTCGGACGTAGAACAGGCTCTGAGGGGGCCGGCCGGGCTGGAGTAAGAGAGCCCAGGGAAGGGGGTGTCGCAGCGATGTGCTGTCCAAGGAGGGGGAAGCAGACCTTTGTCACTCCGGAAGTGGCTGCCCAGTGTCGCCTCATTGGTTAAGGGAGGGCAAAGTTCAGGTGGTCCGATGTAACAGCCTCTGTGCTTTCAGTCATGTAAGTAGGCCATACCAGTGGACGAAGAAAGCCTTGATCGGGATGCGGCCGGGGACGGGGGGCGGGGGCACGGGCGGCCCGCGCTGAGCGTCCGCTGAGCGTCCGTGCAGGCCCTGCGCTGGCGGACGCGGCGGCAGGGCCGGGGGCTGGTCCAGGGTAAGCCCAGCGTGGCTCCGCGCTTCTGCTCCGGTGGCAGGTCACGACGTCCTTCTCCTTGTAAGCGGATACTAGTGATCGAACAGCGGCTCTGAGGAGGAAACGTCCTCCCCTGGGTCCACGAACCCCAGAGACTGAGAGAGACTTGCGTGCGTGTGGGCGCTGCGTCCCTGGGGAGAGACCCTGGGGCTGCCATCCGATCTCAGAAGGGGCCCTGGGGGGCCATCCCTTGTTGTGAGAGGGTGGACACCTGCTGCCCCGGGCGCAGGGTTTGCAGCGGTGAGGAAAGGCCAGTCACCCGCTTCCCGGGAATGTCACCGCAGACGTAATTAGTAGGCCCGGTACTGCCAAGTCAGACGCAGGCGCGTGTCGCTGTCTTCTGAACCGAACCGTGCCAGCCAGCTATGGAGATCCTCGCCCTGGTCTCCCCTGCCCTCCAGAAGTCAGAACAAGGCGTGTTTTGGTACATAGGAGCCAGCCAGGTGTTTGGGACTCTAATTGGCGTGAACTGTTTTTGCTGCACCACTGTACGTGAGACAAAGCTACAGTTTTACACAATTAGGCATGTCTTACGAGTCCCATGGCTGTGAGAGATGGACAGATGTCGATGCTAAGCGTAGGATATGCCAACACCAAAAACGGGTGTAGTTCCTCTCCTGTTGAGTGAGATGCGTGTGGCTAATGAGCTGTGGCTAGTGAGCTGTGCCCCAGCGCCTCGGCGGTGAGCCCTCGGCGAGCTCGCGCAGCGCCGGGCCGGCTGCGCGGCTGGCGGGAGTCGTGGGCGTCCGGCCTCTGGGAGTCTAAGCGGGGTTCGTCTGTGCTGGACATCAGCGTGACTGCATGTCACTTGGGAATCGCAGACCACAGATGGCAGCAGTCCCTGCAGAGAGTGGGTGAGTTTGGGGAGAGGCGGCTGCCCTTGGGGGGGTGGCTGTTAGAACAAAGACATTGGAAACAGCTTAATCTCGGAGGACATTTTTCTTTTCCTATTGAGAAAAATTGTGGACTCCATTAAGCACAAAGTATCACGAATGGCAAAGGTATAAGAAATGATGGAATTTAGTGACGGTGTAGAAGTTAAAAGTGAAACATCACTTTCAAGATTTCAGTCTGGGGATAATTGCGATTCCGTGCTGGTGAAATATTTGAAGTCTCCGTGGGCTTAGGTCACGGCAAAGTTGAGGTGGCAGCTTGCTTTCTGTTTGGAAAAAATAGCGTTCGTCATATGCAGGTTTTCTACATTTGAATTTATTTTATTTTTAAAATATTTAATTTTAGAGGGAAAGGGAGGGAGAAAGAGAGGGAGAGAAACATCGATGCTGGTTGCCTCTCACACGCCCCCTTCTGGAGACTCTGCCCACAACCCAGGCGTGTGCCCTGACGGGGAATCCAACTGGCGACCCTCTGGTTCACAGGCTGGCGCTCAGTCCGCTAAGCCACACTGGTCGAGACTGAGCAAAGCCTTGCTAGGGTGAAGTTTAATTCTCTACTGCAGGAAGCCTAAAGAAATTATTATTTGTCGCTACTAGGGAGTTTAAGAAAGTATTGCTTTTAGGAAGAAGATACAGGTTGCAGACACATGCAGTATAATTTAACACAAAACTAAAAAATCAATTTCTACACGTAAGATGTCTCCAGAAGTGTGTCATACTTGACACTTCTAATGTTTTTATCAGGAATGTGAATGAAGGTCAGGAGTCGTGGTGGGAGACAGCTCATTTGTAGAATCAGAATTTTAAAATATTTTGACAAGTTATAATGAAGTGCTAAAGTCAGTAAGGTAGAATTTATCAGGAATAAATGTATAATGGCGGATTTAAGTTAAAAAGGAAACCAACTGAGAAAGTTGAAGAACTCTTTTAGATTCTCCTCGATATTTGCCTATTGGAACGTCCTTATGTTGCAGGTTAATCCCTTCAAACTGACGGTTGGTCTGTCCGCTTCATTTTTCAACTGCATGTGCCCACTCCGTGCCTCTGTGTCACATTTGGTAATTGCAGTGTTTTAGGCTTTTCCATGGTTAGTCTGTTGGTCATGGTGATCTGCGACCAGTGAGCTTCGATGTTCCCACGGCAGGTGTTTCGGGGTGCCACAAGCCGCGCCCTGTGAGACGGCAGACCTAACTGAGGACACTTGCCGTGTGTGCGGTGACTGCCCCTCTGACTGCCTCTCCCCATCCGTTCCTGCCGCCTCCTCGGGCCTCCCTGTTCTGAGACACAGCAATCTGGAAATTAGGCCAGTTAATAACACTGCGAGGGCCCCTAAGTGTTCAAGTGAAAGGGAGAGTCTCCTGTCTGTCACTTTAAAAGCTGGAAATGATTAAGCTTCGTGAAGAAGGTGTGGCAAGCGAGGCCTCTTGTGCCAGTTAGCCAAGCTGTGAATGCAAAAGAAAAGCTCTTGAATGAAATTAAAAGTGCTACTCAGTGAATACACAGGTGATAAGAAAATGAAACAGCCTTATTGCTGATAGGGAAGAAGTTTCAGTGGTTTGGATAGAGCATCAAACCAGACACATCATTCCCTTAAGCCAAATCCTAATGCAGAACAGCGCTGTCGATTTCTCCCAGTCCTCTGAAGCTGAGAGAGGTGAGGAAGCTGCGGAAGGAAAGTTGGAAGCTGGCAGGGGTGGGTTCATGAGGTTTAAGGAAAGAAGCTGTCTCCGTAACCTAAAAGCACAAGGTGAAGCCGCAAGTGCTGATACAGAAGCTGCAGTGAGTTCTCCTGAAGACCTGGCTAAGGTGGTTCATGAAGGTGGCTGTGCTGAACAGATGTTCCCTGGAGACGAAACAGCCTTCTTTCGAAGAAGACGCCCCCGGGGACTTTGATGGCTGGAGGGGAGAAGTCAGTGCAGGCTTCCAAGGAGAGGCTGGCGCACTCGTTGGGGGCAAATGCAGCTGTGACTTCCAGTTGAAGCCAGCGCCCATTTACCATCCAGAAGCCTGTGGGCCCTTAGCATCATGCCAGCTCTGCGCTGCCGGTGCCCCATCCACAGATCGCCGAGCCCGGCGGACAGCACGCCTGTGTGCAGTGTGGTTTGCTAGCCCGCTCCTGAGACCTGCTGCTTGGGCGAGAAAAGGTGCCGTCCAGGACAGGCGCGCCTCCCCCACCCCCCCGCCCCGGCATTGCCGGCCTCCCCTGCGCCGATGGAGGTGGACGGTGGGATGAGCGGCGTGTTTAGGCTGGCGCAGCGCCCGCCCTGCGGCTCCTGGGCCCAGGAGTCCCCTTGACGGCCTGGTTATCTGAGGAATGCGCTTCGTAAAGCTGTGGCTGCCGAGGGCAGCGATTCCTCTGAGGGGCCGGGCAGAGTCTTTCGAGGACCTTCTGGACGC
Organism: Pteronotus mesoamericanus; assembly: GCF_021234165.1. NCBI lineage: Eukaryota > Metazoa > Chordata > Mammalia > Chiroptera > Mormoopidae > Pteronotus > Pteronotus mesoamericanus. Next base: position 45,283,473 of record NW_026555309.1, on the reverse strand, counting down.
CAGCAGGAGCATTCACGGGGCATGGGAAGGGGCCTAAACACCACACCAGCGGGGGTTTGGAAGACGTTGGTTCCACCCTCATGGGTGGTCCTGAGGGGCTCACGGCGCCCGTGGCGGTTCACTGCGCGTGCGGGCGGGACAGCGAAAGGACTAGGGCTGGCAGTGGGGGCCGGAGCTGGGGCCGCGTGCCGGCGGCCGCAGGGCAGGGCAGGGCCGATGGACGGGGAGCGGTTCTACAGGCGAGCGGCGCGCTCCTCCCTGCGGCGGGGTCTGCCCTGGCGGAGAAGCTGTGGAGGCCGTCGGCTGGATGACGAGGACCTAGGCTGTCACGTGCACCCGGCGGAGGGGCAGCGGCGTGGTTTGAGGGGACGGACCTGTCTGCTGCAGGCGACATGCTGCCAGGCAGGAGCTCAGCATAAAAGGCAGAGTGGGTCGGCGCGGCCGACGCCGTCGCTGTCCTGCACTAAGGAAGGCCGCAGCCGCCCCAGGCCGCCGCGGCCAGCCCCGGTCGGTCAGCACCACCACGGCGGCGAGGCCCGGCCCCAGCCGCAGAGCCAGGACTTGCTGAGGGTTCAGGTGATAGGAAGCACTTTTTAGCCCTGAAGTATTTTTAAAATAAGGTACATTTAGGAGACAGAATGCTTTTGCTAACACTGTAGGCTGTGGTACAGTGTAAACATAACATGCATGCACTGAGAAACCAAAAAGTGTTCCTGTGCCTTGCCCTGTGGAGACATTGTTTTTTTTGCAGTGGTCCGGCACTGACCTGCAGCAGCCAGAGCCACTGTACAGCGCGTTAGGGTCTGTGGCTGCCGTGGGAAGGGCTGGCGGAGCTGGGGGGCGGGCCCACCAGCGAGTGCTTGCCGGGGTGCGCCCGGGCCCCTGCGGGCTGGGCGGTGCGGGCCTCGGCTGCCGGCCCCTGCCCCGGAGGGCGCGGCGCTTGCTGGGCCTCTCAGAGGTCGCCGGGACTCCCAGGAGCCGCTCCAGGTCCTGCTGCCAAAGTCGGCGAGTTCTTCTCCTGCGTGCAGCCCAGCGTCCGCCCACACGGGCCTGCGGAGTGGAGTAGTGTTCTCCTCCGTCTCGCCAGCCGAGTGCCCTGCAGGCGTCCGCCAACCCTGAGTCGCAGCAGGACGGGGTTCTTGGGCAACGTAGTTCTGGCGCTTTCTCTGTGACGCACCGGAGAATGTGGAAGGGGTGGCAGGGATGGAGAATTGACAGTGGTCAGGCCACCGGTCTAAACTGGAGATAGAGTTTTGAAGTTGTTAGCGCAGGGACGGCGTTTAAAGCGAGGAGAGAGGACGGGGCCGGGGGCTCTCGAGCTCCTTGGTTGGAGAGAAGAAGGGACAGCACCCGTGAGGCTGGAGGGAAACCAGAGGGGGCGTCCTGGAAACCAAGAGGAAGGGGTGGGAACAAACTCCTGTCAGCCATTGCGGAAAGGCCACGTGAACCGGAGGCCTGACCCTTAGAGCGAGGAGCCTGCAGGTTACTGGCGGTCTTGGAGAGACTTTTCCGTGGGCAGTGGGGGCCAAAACCAGTGGGTCCAACAGGTAAAGGGGGAGGAGACTTTGTGGTGGCGAGTGTACTGAGTGTGTGCCTCTTCATAGGATTGTTTGTAGGCTAACCCCGACCTTTGTCTCATCTCAGTATTGGCTTCTCTTGATTTCCAGTCCTCCACGTTAAACGGTGTGTTCGGAGACTTGGTCGTGTTTGAGTCTGCCCACGTGGTGGTTGGAATCCCAGCCTTCCGCCCCCGTCCCCGGCTGCGCTCACCCCCTGAGCTGCCCCAGAGCTCTGGCCGTAGCTCGGCAGGCTCTCTCTTCGCCGTCCCCTGGAGAGGCAGGGCGGGGTGCGTGCATCCCCTCCTCCGCGGACCTGGGGCCCTCGCGGGCACAGACGCCTTCCACTGCTCAGGTGACGGGCACCTCCCTGCCTTGGTGTCCCTTGGTCAGTTGTCTCTCCCAGTCCCTGCGGGAGATGCTGCTCCTCATTCTCGGATTCGCTTCCTGGGTCCTTTCGGTGTCTCTCTCAGGGACACAAAATGGCCCTGTGATAGGCCACCGGAGCCACTGGTTTTGTTGACTGTGATCCAAGAGTTGCCTGGTTTTGACTATTAACTGTGTCTATTAAATAGTTTTAGTAGAAGAGCGTTTAATGCTTTGAAGACTTTGACAGAATGGAATTTTCTGGGGCTCTTATTTTCAGTGCAGAATAGAACAGGCTTTGACTCTCAGATCTGATCCTCGCCCTGTGTGGTGTCGACCAAATTACGTAAGTTCTGCATCTGTTTATTCATCTGGTAAGGAGAGGTTATTCTAACTCTACTGCAAATGTGGTGTAACATAGTTCTTAGTACATGGCTAGTCATATAAATAATGAAAATCTCTTTAGGGAAGAATCACTTGATGCTCAGCAAATACAGTTCCTAACAATGTAGTTTTTTCTACTGTGGAAATGTAAAGTCCGGCTTTAATCATTCCCTGATTCAGTTTGATTCGATCGTCTTAAGAACTGGAAAGCAGTTACATTCATCATTTACTCGGCATCTGTAACAGGAGATTTATTATTATTGCTAATATTGGTTTTTCAAAATTGAGTAACTTTACCTCTTCTTTTCTCTTAACGTTTTCATGTAGCCAACAGCTCAGCGTCAGTGGCGGGCAAACCCTGTACGGGGCGCGGCGGGGCGGGGTCAGCAAGACACAGTCTCCCCACCTGTGGTGGCGCCACAGTCCAGTGTTAGAGTGTTTTTAGCCAGAAAATTACTTGAAACATAAAGAAGCTTTTCTTGGCCCAGATGATTTTCATAATCCTATTTACATCCTTCATATAGTTTTGGTTTGTCCTAAAGTTACCTCTGACCTCTGCCCGTTCAGAGCACAGGCTGCAGCCTCAGTGCAGAAAGTGCTGTGGGCTCAGCGTGCGGCCAGGGAAGCCTGTGCGGAGTGGCCGTCTATTTTGGACATTGGAGACGTTCACAAATAAATCGTTAGGATGTTATGGGTTAAGAAGCAGTGGGTTTGGGCCTTATGTAGCAGCTAGCGATCCAGCTGACCGTTTCTTTTGCAGGGGCTCGGCCTACCTGCGTAATTCCAGTCACATGTCGTATAACTTGTCAGTATGTCATAGTGAATGTTACTCAGCTTTAAGAAGAGTTTTCCTGTTGTGCTGGCTTTGGAAAGCCCAAGCCGTGTCCATTGTTTTAACATATTATATGGTTTATTTGGGGAAGCCAGAATACCATCATGGTTTCAAGAGTGCCGATAAGCCAGTTTTGAACCCCTGATGTCTCCGTTGTTTGCTGTGACCTTGGAAAGTTTCTTAATTCCTTTAAGATTCGGTTTCCTTCTGTGTGAAATGGGGATAGCAGTCGGACCAGTCGAGGAGCTGTGCCCGTGAGGCCTCCGGGGAGGGCCGTGGCCTGGAGACGCCGCACCAGTGGGAGGCGCTGGCGCGCCACGGCCCGTCGGCGCTGGGACCCGGTGGGAGGAGTGTGGTAGGAAGCGGGCCCAGCCCGATGCGCACGGACAGGAGAACACTGCAGGCCGTGAGGAAGTGTGTGAATTATTTCACGTGTTGGTGACACGCAGATTTCGTGTGCGACAGTGGGGGGTGCGGCGGCCTGGTACGGAGGGGACGGGTTTTGCGTGGCCCGAGCGCCCACCTAGACCTGCCGTCTCACGCGCACCCGTTCCTGCCTGAGAGGCCGAGGGCCGCCCTCCCGGGAGCTTCAGGGAGCGGACAGCTTGTGTTGCTGTGTAATGAGCCAAGTTTGGTTTTTCTTTATCCATTGGGAACAGAATATTTTAAGCATTTTGATTATACATTTTGGGAAATATCCACTTTTCTGTCTTATTTGAACTAGTTCAGATGTTTGTGCTTGCATTTGATTAATTCCACAGTTAGATGCGCAGGTTCGCACTGTTGCTGGTGACAGGATCGACCAGGGGCAGATGGGCTGAATGCAGCCGTCGTCGCCCGCGCGCTCAGGCGGCCCCCGCGCGGCGGGCCGGGCGTCGCTCAGATGGAGTGTTGCCGCTTGCTTGAGTTCTCCTTAGCACGCAAGACGAAGGCACCCACAGCCTGCGTGCCCGGCATTCGTTCACGGGTTAAGTCCGTCACGTGTCAAGTCCATGGCTATTGACTGGGCCGAGCGGGTTTGCTAGAGGGCGCGAGGCGGGGTGTGGGGCCGGCGCGCGCCAGGCCTGGGCAGAGCGGGCGTCTTGCCTTCCACGTAGCAGGGACAGGAAAGCCAAGTGCAAGAGACTGGCAAGGTTTTAGTGAGTGACGTTTTCAGGTTTATACTTCTAACAGAAAAGGGCAAAAAAACCCTTGGAGGGCCTCCGAGCCACACGTGTTACCTGCGTGCTACGGCTGACAGGGGCTTCTGGTTCTGTTTTATTTATTTCACTGCAGTTGTCCTTAATTCTGCTTAACTTATGTATGTGGTAGGTAGGTCCTGAGGCCGCAGAGCCGGAAGAGGCTGTCGTTGTCCTTAGAAGCCTGCCGTGTGAGCGGGGAAGAAGCGGACCAGTCAGCTTTAACACCCACTCCAGTGCGTGTGTTAAACGGGAGGCGTGACCGCCGGAATCTTTTGGAGCAGGGCTGGGCCTGTCCTGCTCGCTGCTGCGTGTGCAGTCCCAGGACAGTGCGTGGCATGCGCCGGTGCCTCCGTCCGCAGGGCTGCTGAGGGCAGGGATGCTGCGGGACGCAGGGGAGCGGCGTCTGCCCGGGGCGGGAGGCGGCACCCAGCTCGCGGGCCCTGCCAGGGGCCGAGGATCGGGGGTGGGGCAGCAAGCGGGGCAGGTGGCGTGATGGCGCAGGTTGTTCCGCGAACTGACAGCAGTAACATTTGCTGGAGTGCAGCGCTCACAGGCGACAATGGCGGGAGGAGTTGGGCCGGCGGGTTAGGCTGGGCCTGCTCCACAGGGTCCACGTGCTAGGAGCCAAGTGTCCCCATGCCCAAGCTAGTCCTTTTCACGCAGCCCGACGCGCGTGGTCTCAGAACAGCATCCTCGGGCCTTGCGGTCGACATCCGCTCGTGGCAGCTGGACTGGTGAAATTCCGTACACTACTGGTGAGCTTTTCATCTTTTGGGGAGAATGAGAATATGGAATAAACATTTACTTTCTCAAGAGGAAAAAAGTAGTTTAAACTCTTCCAGAGCAAGCGAGGTCTGCGAGTGTTTGAGTTCCATTTCCCCACAAGAACGCAGGTATGCGCCGTGGGCGCGCGGTCTGTGAGGGAATGGCAGGGGAGGCTTTGCCTCCGTGTGGGGCGCTGTAGCAGGCACGGCCCCGCGTGCTGGGCGGGGATGGCTGGGCCAGGCGTGGCCCTCTCCACCGGGTCTTTCCAGAGAGGAGACCGCAGGACGCGCGGGTGGGGAGCCGGCGGTGGAGCTGTGCACGGGGCAGTGTGATGGGTGGGCAGTCCCTGCTTCTTAGCCCTTTTTCTACCCGTTGCTTGTTTTCCCCATGCTTTTCGGTCGCCCCCTAGTAGATTTCCCACAAAGTCAGTCACGTGGACTTACCTGTTCTTCACGTATTATTTCTGGGAGGCAGTTTCCAGGAGACCTCTATTCTCCCCTTTTCCGAGCGGTCTCTCCTTACGCCTTTTGGTCTGCTGCTCACAGATGTTCCCTGGCTCCCATTCTTTGGGTTTTCTCCAGAGTCGGGTTTGGTGTTCACGTTACCTCGTCTTCGTCCTTCTTGGCTGACTTCTTAGTTTTGGTGGAGTGTGTCCTCCAGGGGTCTGTGGCGGTAAGAAGGCGGTGCAGTGCCTCCGGGTGTGGCAAGGCGGCCCCTACCCGGCTCTGGGGGAGCCGCCCCCGCCGGGCTCGTGCCCTCTCCCAGGGCACAGCCGCCCTCCCAGGAGCTCGGGTGTTCTGGACCCCACAGTTTCCTGGTGTCCGCGTGAGTTCCTCCAGGGGCTTTCTGACACAGGGTGCTGGGAGGCGCCCTGTGTAAGGCTGTGCTAGTTGGGAATGCGATGGAGCGTTTGGCTGGGTGTAGAGTTCTGCATTGATGGTCCTTTTCTTTCATAATAGCAAAGGTACCGCTCCATTGCCATCTTGCTTCAGAGTTACTGTTTTTGAATTCAGAAGTTCTAATTTTTTATTCTTCGTATGTAATATTTTTTCCCTCTCATCTTTAGAGGCTTGTAGACATTTTAAACTGTGTCCAGGACTTCTGAAACGTCAGGATGGGGCACAGCGCTGTGGGTCTGTTTTTATTTACTGTTGTGCATGTTCTCCCATCTCTCTACCCTGCAAACTTGTAGTCTTCAGTCCTAGGAAAATTTTCTGGAATTGCTGTGTTGAAAGTCTTTACCCCATTGTTTTCTCATTCTGTCTTTTGGGAAGTCCTGTCAACCAGAGCTGGGCTCTCCTGGGCAAGTTCTGTAATTTTCTTACACTTTCCCTCCACGATAGTTTTCTTTCCCCTTCCTGCCTTTTTAATGCAACTTTGAGGAGATGCCTTCAATTTGACTTAAACTCCTTTAGTTTTTTAAGTTTGTTTTTAGGGTCTTTAATTTCTAAGACCTCTTATGCAGTTCTTTTAAAAGAGCCTCCTATTTTGTTTATTGATTGCAGTGTCTTCTTACCTCTAGGTTATTGATAGTTTGTGTAATTTCAGCTTCAGCTTCCTTGCTTCCCTCCTCTCCCTCCCTCCTTCCTTTCCTCCTTCCCTCCTTCCTGCCCCGCCCTGAGCGGTGGGGGGGCGGGGGGGGGCGGGGGGCCTCTGACATTGTGTCAGGATATTCTTGGTAGGCCTTTGTGGGGAACCCCCAGAGCAGGTTTCTTTGGGTTTCCCTTCTTGGGCTGATCGGATTCCCTGAGCACGTCCTCCCTGTTTCTGCTCTGCAGGCCCCCGGCTGTGGAATTCTGGGAGTTGAGTGTGTGGGTGGGAGAACGGGCGGGCGGTGCGGAGCCGTCTCTGTAGTGTGTGCCCAGAGACTGAATCCACCTCTGTTTTCTACGGCTGGGCAGGGCGCCTTCGGTCCAAAGACGCCACTTTTCCCAGGGACCGACCCTCAGTCTTCCGTCCAAGCAGGGGAGTCCCAAGGAGGCGTGGTGTTGAGCTCGAGCCGTGGGCGCACAGCTCCCCCACCTCTGGGTGCACAGCGCCGCCCGGGAGTCCCCCGGACCCCGCGGAGGCTTGGCAGCGGATCGCGGGGGCTTCCGCGCCGGCCGAGGCCCTGGCTTCCTGGCCTCCTGGCCCTGCGGCTCGTCAGGCTTCCAGTCTTTTTGGAGCCCTGCTTCCTCTGAGTTTTTTCTCCTGCTTTTTTTCCTACTTGTTTTGGTCTCAGTCTTCATGTGAGAACTAAGCTTTTCTCACAACTTCCAAAATGTTATTCTTTTTTCCCTTTTAGTTCTCCCTGTGCTGTTTAAAAAGTTCCGAATGCCTCCTCGGTGTAACGGCCGTGGGAGGGCGCAATAGATGTGCGGACTCGGTTGCCGTGTTAATCAGGGGCTGTGCTGTGTTCCTGTGGTTCCGAGTTACTCTGTGCGCTTTCCTCGCTGGGATGCTGGCGTGAAGGCAGGGGCGTGGCGTCGCCGTTTCTCCCAGTCATCCTGCAGGGCAAGCACGGTCAGGGCGCAGCGGGCCGTGAGTGGGCCCGCGCCGCGGGCCTTGGCCACCGTGGTGGCGCAGCGGGGCCTGCTCCCAGGCACGCTGTCTGTCTTGTCAGGCTCCCTCCAGCGGCTGTGGGAGGAGGACAGAGAAACTAGCGTCTCCTGCAAATCATCACCTGACTTCCTCACAGAGTGACTGTGGCCTTCTGACCTGTGAGTATGGTTCTCTCGTGCTTGCTCTTTGGTTTTTTGTTTTGTTTGATTTTTCCTTCACCTGCTCTGGGGTTACTTTGACACACAGGAGAAACAAACAAAATGTGTTGATTTTGCAGACGAGGCGAGGGGGGAAATGTGAGTTGTTCAGTGCCAGTGCGTCCGTAAGTACTTCGCGTGTGTTTTTCTGCCACTGCCAGTGACAACATATGCTTGAGGACAGTGCCCGGTGCGCTGGCTGAGTCCCCACAAGAACCCTAGGGGCAGGGTCGCTCTTCTCCCCAGTTCACGTCGCGTAACCAAAATACGGACGGGTTCGAGGTCGCTGCGGTAGCAGGCGGCGAAGGCGGGTGCGGACTGTGTGGCTGCAGCCTGTGCCCTTTGCTGAGAGGTGGCTCTCCTGGGCCTGGGGTGCCGCTGCTGGCTGCGCCTGTGGACTCTTCGCCACCTGGCCGGGCCTGGCCTTCTGCTGGGACGGAGGGTGCTGTTCCAGGGGGGCCTCCCTCCAGGAGGCGGGGGCGGTGCGGTGAGACAGGTGTCGTGTGCTCTGCGCTCACAGACCCAGTTTTGGTTATTTGGCGGTGACTTTCCCATTTTAACGAGAGGAAACCTGAGCTCCAGAAGGATGGAGTTATTTTGTGTAATTTGTTAAGTTGTAGCTTTGAGGCTTGTTTTGTGCTCACAGATGGGAAGTTCTAAGGTGGCGGTTCTGTCCTGGTTGTCTGATTTCCAGACTGCTCTTCCTGGTAGTTAGTGGTAAACTTAGGACAGGTAGTCAGTAAAAGATTCACTCTCTGGGGGTGTGGGTGTTCGCAAACATTCGTTTTACCTATGTGTTGTTAGGGTAAAGCCTCATGAACTTGGACTTCATGGACTCAGAATTCATGATAATTTATGATCACGTTGAACTTGGCTTTGGCAGTGTCTTTGTCTGAGATGTCCAAGGGGCAGGGCCTTGGGTTTCTATTTCATTTCCTTCTGAGGGTCAGTTTACGCCCCTCCTTTGTTCTCCTCTCTCCCCCAAACCCACTTCCATTTCTGCAGAAGGTAGGTATTAGGGAAAGGAAGTTGTGTCGTGCCGCTTCAGTTTCCTAGCAGGCCTGCAAGTGCGGCTCCTGTTCCCCTGCTCCCCTGCCCGTCACGGGCCACAGGAGGGCCCGCTCTGCGCGTGCTGTGCCCGGTGAGGCCGTGTCACAGGCTGGGAGGAGGTCCCAGCCCAGCTCTTGCTGCCCTGCGCTGACCCCTGCCCCCCCGCCCCGCCCACGGGGTGTGTTTCTTTCTACAGCAGTGCATTTGTGTTTTGGGGGGTAAGCCTGTTTCTGTGAGTCTTTGAGGGCAAAGGTTTTATTTCATCTCTACATCTTTCCTGCATAAGTCACAGGTAGTTTCCATTAAATGCTAAACAAAGGACTGTTGATGCTTACCACGAAATACGTTCTCTTTTCTTACTTTTCTTAGTTCTATTTTTCTTAGTAGATCTGAACAAGAGGGAGACTATCAGGTGTGACTTAAATAATAGCGACCTCAGCTGTGGGGAACAGTTCATCTTGGAAGTGCCCAAGACAGCTTCATGGAAAGGCAGCGTTAGCAAAGGCAGCACAGAATTTTCTTCATGCTGCTGTGCAGTGGCCTGAGGCCTGCGCGTAGCCGGGTGAGTGACTGGGTGGCTTGGACCAGGGTGGTAGCGTGGGGCGGGGGTGGCATTGGGTCCAGGATGTATTTTGAAGGCAGAACCAGTGGGATGTGCTGACAGACGGGATGCGGGGGTGAGGAGGAAGGGCGAAGGGTCCTCTCCAAGCCCCAGGCCTGGCAGCGGGAGGGACAGGGCATGGGTGGGTGTGGTTTAGGGGGCCGTCGAGGGGGTCCCGCTCAGGCATTTTTAGATTAGAGGTGTCTGGCAGGGGTCCCAGGCATTTGGAAACAGGAGTTTGGAAGAGAAGTTCTAGCTGGAAGTGGGAATGGAAGCCAAGGGCCACCGTGGGGGTGGCCTTGTCTCCAAGTGCCCTGAGCCGGGCTGGCAGTCGCTGTTGTTCTGGGGGCCAGGAGCAGGGAGAGCGCAGGCAGGTGGGAGGGAAGCCGGAGGCACTGGCCTCTGGGGAGGAAGGGGAGAGAGTGTTTGCAGGAGGAGGGCTGGGTGGCTCTGCAGCCACTGGCCGCCCCCCCGCCCCGCTGTGGCTGAGGGGACGAAGGCACTGAGGGCTCGCCTTTGGCCTGTGGGTTTAGCGGCCCGTCACCTTGGGGTGCCCGGAGCAGTGCTGGGAGTGTGGCCGGAAGGGGAGCCTGGCGGTACCCGGGGCGGGGAGGGGATGAAGCCTCAAGAAGCAGTGAGACAAAGACTGTGTCTAGGTGAGGCGGGCCCGGGGGGTCATGGTGATTGTCTCCCGTTTTCGTTGTCTGGGTGATCAGCTTTTCCCAGGCACCGGACCGCCCGGCCAGGTCGGTGAGGGAACAGATGGCGTCATTTTAGGGTTTGCTGCCTTTATTAAAGTCCAGCCATGAATTTAGGAGTTTGCTGGTCCAGGGTTAAAAAAAAAAAAATACATTGCAACTCTTTCAAGTAAAATGGGTAATGCTTTGACAGTTTAGTTATTAGGGCTCCGGTCCTTGAAAAAGAAGCATGAAGTGTTTTTATTGTTCCCAGAAGGGAAGATTTAAAATTGAGTGGTTGTATTGAGCGAGCCTCCGATAACGGTGCTTCTCCTTTCACAGACCCGGGGGTGAGATGCCCCGGGGGGTGGGGAGCGGGGGTGGGTGGGCATGGGGCCTGCGGGAGAGACCGGGCGTGGGCGTGGGTGTGGAGCTGGACATGCGTGGCCAGGGCCGGAGCGCTCGGTTATCGAGATAGCTAATAGTTCACTGCAGTGTTTTTGAAAATAAATAAATTAATGCCCAAACCCAGGATAAACATGACACTGAAGTGTAAGCGAAGGCAGAGTCAGTGTCACCCGTGCGGCCTCTGCCCCACGTTTTTGTGTGCAGCACTGTTCCTTGGTTCAGTTTTTACTACTGACTTTGGGTTTACTTTGCTCACATTTTTCTCATTTCTTAAGGCAAAACCATCATGTTTTTACTGTTGAAGTATAAGCACCCAAAGTTAAAAATTTCTAAGTACTCTTAGCTGCATCCTAGATTTTGATGTTCCATTTTTAATATTCTGTTGTAAACACTTTTTAAATTCCTTTTGATGGAGTACTCGACCCATCTGTTATTTACAAAGGATTGTTTACTTGGAAAATATTGGGGACCTTACTATAGATATGTTTTTAAAATAGTTACTCCTTGTGTTCATTTATTTTGAACAGAGAATACACAGGGCACAGAATCTAAGCGCATGCGCGGTAAGTGAAGGCCTCCCTCTCCAGCCCCATTTTCTCCCCGCGAGCCGCTCTTCCCGGTGCCCACGCGACCTCCAGAGGCGCTGTGTGTGCAAACAAGGACGTGCGCACGCGCATGCTTTCCTCTCGCTTTGTACTGACATACAACACTCGGGTAATCTCTGTGCCTCTTTTATTACTTGAAATATCTATCGAAGAAAATCATTGCATTTTAAAGGGGATTGCCCTTCCTTTTTAAATGTTATATGTTGCTGACTGTTTTCCTGTCATTGAAAATTTATCATCAAACATATTTTTAATGCATGGTTTTAATCGTATAGTTGCTCCTTTCGATATTCCAAACTTGTCTCACTAAGTTCCTTCTGCTGAACTTGTAGGCAGTTCCCAGTTTTTTCCTGTTGCAAATACACCTGTGAATTGGTTAAGCCTCAGGCTGCCTTAACCCATATGGGTTTGTTGGAGGTTTCTTAGAGGGACAGCAGCTGGCACTGCAGGTGCCGTGGCTCGTGTGCTCGTCTGCGCCCGGGCCCTGAGCTCCTGGGGCCGGGACTCTGCCTCAGGGTTTTGGGACGCTCGTGCTCGTCCATCGCAGAGGTGCGGGGCGACGCACTGGGAGCAACGCGGAACCTTCGTGTGAGCCGGGTGCTCGCAAAGCCCCTCTGCCTTCGAGGGTTGACTCTCGAAACCACTGTGAAGGGAGGTGCTGGGTGTAGCTTTATTTAACTGATGAGAAAACCAAGTTAAGGTGCGAGGTTAAAAGAAAAGTGCCCATGCCCTGGCTCGGGTGGCTCAGTGGATGGAGTGCCAGCCTACGAACCGGAAGGTCCGCAGCTCTATCCCCGGTCGGGGCACAGGCCCGGGTTGAGATCCATGTGTCTCTCACATCGCTGTTTCTCTCCCTCTCTTTCTCCCTCCCTTCCCCTCTCTCTAAAAATAAATAAATAAAATATTTTAAAAAAAGTGCTCACGGGCACACCTCTAGTAGGTAGCCAAGTTGGGATTCGGAGGACCATGGAAGTGACGCTGAGGGGTGGCATTAGGCTTTCGGGCTTACGGTGGTGGGGAAGGTGGCAGGCCCTGGGCTTGGGGGCCGCAGCGCTTTGGCCGAGTCCGGTTGTGCCCCGCGTCCTCTCCCTGTCTGAGCCTCGTGTTTTCCTGCCGGAAAACGGTGCTCTCACACCGCCCCTTAGCGGCCCCGCGTGCGGTGCTGGGCCGGCCTTAGCCCCGGACGAGCTGCAGGCTTTCTCTCTTCCCTCCACTCGCGCTTGGGCACGTTCTGGCGCTTCAGGGCTTTTCTCCTCACCTACACAAATGGACGTAATTGTATCAAATTTGCAGGTTTGTTGTAGAATATAAACAAGAGTCATTCTTTTAAAGTGGTTTTAACATTTTTAAGTTTTTTTATTCTGATAAAAAGCACAGAACATAAAATTTACCATCTTAACCATTTTAGGTGGACAGTTCAGTAGCGTTACCTGCACTCATAGCCAGAGTTTTTTGTCTTGGAAGTCCGAACCTCCATACCCGTCGAGCAACCGCCCCGTCCCCGCCCACAGCCCCCGACAGGCTCGCTCTTTCTGACTCCGTGAATTAGGCTGCTCTCGGTTCCTCACGTGGTGTTTGTACTTCTGAGCTGGCCTGGTTCGCTTAACATAATGTCCTCAAGCTTCCCCGGTGCTGTGGCACGTGTCCCGGGTCCCTCCCTTTTGCGGGCTGAGCGAGAGCCCGCCGTGTGGGTGGGCCGTGCTGGGTCTGCCTGCCCTGCACCCGCGCTCACTGGCTTGCTCGCTCCTCGACGGCTGAGAATCACGCTGCTACGAACGTGGACGTGCAGGTATCTCCTCAAGAGTCCGCTTGCAGCTCTTTTGGACGCCTTCCCCGAAGTGGAGTTGCTGGACCACGTAGTGATTCTCTCGGTTTTTCGAGGCACCTGCCGGCGGTTTCCACTGTTTTGCGTTCCCACCGACTGTGGACAGGGTCACAGTTTCTTCACGTCCTGGCCACCACTTGTCATTTCCTGTTTCGTTTTTGAAATAGTGATCATCTGAATAGGCATGAGCTTGGTTTTAACGTGGTAGAGACTTCTGGGTAGAATTGGAAAAGGGACTGCCTAAAATCTTGCTAAATTGGAATAATATCTGTCAGTACCAATGTGACAAACTAAAGCGTAGAGGAGGGAAATTGACAAAGAAAACCGGCCACTATGTAGCTGTGTTTGGAAAGAGAAGTTATCCGAGTCTCCAGCTCAGAGTGTAAGTAGAGCAGGTCCACATCGAGCGCTCCTGTCATTTCTTGAAAATGGAGTATAGAGTCCAATTGTAGAAAGAGTGCTTTTTTTTAAGGCTTACGAGGGATAGTTTAAAGTGTCTAGTGTTGACTTCTCACTCTTCATAGCTGAGACGCAGGTTGTAGGAGGCACTCGCGTTCACCACCAGGGGCCCTCTTGCCACCAGCAAGCCTGCCTGCTGCGGCCGGTTTCCCACCGGCCGTCCGGGCTCTCCGCTGCCGCGTCTGCCGCGGAGGCGCGGTCCTGGGGGGCTGTTGCTGTGTGTCCATGGTGACCACACCATGGACACACTGGATTTATAGTGGGGAAGAGAACTCTGGTGAAATGCTGAAGGAAGTTGGGTGTGCACATGCATGTTTAATAAAGTTCCACAGTTGATTTGAGCAGTGGCAACATTAAAATAAATAACTACTTGATTGTCTTTTGATGTTTGTGTTATTTTGATTAATATAAACAGAAAACCCCTCTATTTTATAACATAAATAGGTTGAAATCTTTGTGAAGTTTCTTAGCCTGTCCTGTGTTAACTTGCCTCTACCAGTGCATTTGAAAAAATAAAATGGCATCTTATACATTCTAGGAGACCTAGTTTTTTCATTTGAAATGGATGGAAAGTAACCTGCCAACAGTTTTTAGCCCTGGCAGTCGGTGTTGGCCCCCGCGTGGCGGGCAGTGGGAAGCTGCCGTGGGCTGGCGCCCGTGGGCGGGCTCTGGTTCAGTGGTGCCCGCCTTTGTCACCTCTCTGCACACAGAAACTCATCACTAAAATTCTGCGGGACACCAAAAAATACGGTTTTTGCTGATCTGACCAAAAAAGAAGTGTAATTTTGATTTGTTCACACTGGATGGCATCGATTCAGTCTGGCTCATGTCCCTTTTTTGGGGGGAGGGCGTGTTGTGAAGACCCCTGGCTTCCGGGGTAATGGATGGGCTCGGTGACTCCGTCCTGGCTGTATGACCCTGTCTCCATGTGTTTCTCCAAGATGTGCCGGCCCTGCTCCTGAGCCAAAGGCGTGGGGATGAGCTGCCCACAGCCCTCGGTGGGCAGAGCGCTGGGGCTCGTAGAGGCGGCTCTCCTCTGTATCTCAGGAGGGCCCTGGCTCCGGGAGAGGCGCGCCGCGTGCCTGGGCTGTGTGCACGCCCCCGAGTCGAAGGCGGAGAGGCAGCCCCGCGCCCTCCTGCGGCTCTGCGTCAGGCCCCGGCCTTGCTGGGGAGTTTGCCAGGCGGCAGTGGGCCTCCTGTCCTGGCGTCCTCGGCAGCGGCGGGAGGCGTGGCGGTGCTCACGCATCTGGCCGGGTCTGCCCGTGCGTTCCCTTTGTGCTTTTCCTGGCTTGCTTGCCTGTGTTTCTCTGGAGTCCTCGCTCTTTGCAGTGTTGCCCGGGGTCAGAGTTCACCCTGGTGAAGGGTATGTTTTCACTGGGGCACAGACGAGGTCACTGGAGCTGCGCCGCTGTTGGGAGCCTGCGCGCAGCTTGGAGACAAAGCCTTCACCGAGCGCCAGTGCGCTGGCCGGGGTAAAGCAGCGGCCCCAGGCGTCGCCGGGCAGACAGCCCCCACTCTCGCAGCCTTCTTTCCGCATGTTTTCAGCAGCTAGTGGCTCCCTACAGCCTCAGTCGTGTGCACAGCGAGGGAGAGCCCGTGATACTCGGTTAGTGTGTGGGACTGGCCCTCACGGAGCGGCCCCAGGGTTTGGAGGCTACGCTCAGACGACAGGGGCTCCAGGAGCCTGGTCCCTACCAAGGTCGGCAGTAAGATGACCTTGACTGTTCCTCAGGTTGAAAGGAAGAGTAAGTAGTTCTGCCTTTTAAAAATGTTGCTAGTACAGGTTTTTTTCTCCTGCTTCTTCAATGTAACTGTCTTATACTTTGAACCTAAGAAAAGAGGTCATGCATTTGGGTTCTGTAATACTCCTCAAAGCTAATTTTAAAACAATTCAACAACCTCAAATTCTCGTTTCTATGTGTTTTCTAGATAGTTTTATACATTTGCAAACTTACTATGATAGTATCGATCTGGAAAAATATTTTACCTCAAAAATATTTGGGTTCCATGGGCATATATTTTAGACTTGTTTTTAATGTTGATGAGGATTTTCTTTTTTCAAAATGGTTCTTATTTCCTCACGGGAATTGTTGTAACTGTGAGGTCAGAGCGTGGCTGGAACACGCTGAAGGCACAACTCTGGGAGCAGTGTGCGCGAGGCGCGTGCACAGGCCTGGGCTCTGGGTTGGGCTGGGGGTGCAGCGCCCGCAAGTTTGGAATCCCTGGCAGTTTTGTAAACACGCCTGCTGGAGGCGAACTGAAGGGTGAGATTAGCATATTAATGAGGGCCTGGCTGCCGGCCTTCTTTCTCTCTTCCCTCCCCCCCTTCCCTGAATGAATCTAGGAACGCAGAGCCTTGGGGTCACATTACTAGCCGGTTTCTTTCTGTTCGGCGGCTTAATCTGGTCAGGCCGTCTGTGTTTCAGATTGCGGAAGCAGGAGAAGATTCTGTAACTGAGAGGCGTTCTTCAAGCTGCTGCAAAACATTACAGCGGAACACCTCCCAAATTTCGCTTCAAGCTCTGGAAAAACGAGTGCAGGGGAAGCTTGGTCTTGTGCGCGGCTGGAAGGCGGCAGACCCTGTGGGAGCGATGCCCTGGGCCCCGGCGCGCGGACTCCCGGCGCAGGCCCCGTAGCGCGGTGTTGATGTTGCTGGAGCAGGCGGGCCCAGCGGCCCGAGACCGGCAGCCGTCTGTATGGAGAAGAGCGGCTGCGGCCCGTTCCCGGTGTGTTGGGCTAAAGGTAGAGACATCCTGAAAACTGGTTTGGTTTATGTTTATTTACAGTCATACCTCGCACTAAAAAGGTAGATAAGAGTTTTTCAGAATTTATTTCAAATAGATTTACAATTAAAGTGAAGGGAAAATGAACGTTGACGTGTGTCGGTTTGCAGCTATTGCATGGAACCAACTAGATAGCTTTTCAAATAGTAAAATGATTTTTATAGAAATGCATTTTAAGTGCATAAACTGTCTTTTTCATATGCCCTGTCCTGTGTCTCTTGAAGTTTTATTTTGTGTTTTAAGCAATATGTCCATATTTGTTCTATGATGTGGAAGTTTTCACAGAACGAAGAGACTAATTTTAACTTAAATAGGACTGTAGGAAAAAAGAGTAGCATGGATCTTCCTATTTCAGAACTCGGTTTCCTTCCCTGCCTGCGCAGCTAGCTGGCTGGCTGTTGAGCGCGGCTCCCCGTCCGTGCGGCGGCCTCTCCCTGCGGGCCGGTGGTGCTCCGAACCGGCAGCTCTGTGCCTCCGAGCTGTTGGGGTCTTCACAGAAAAGGGTAAACAGGAAACGTCGTGCTTTTATTATAATAGTTAAGACAACATTTGGGGAGCATTTTTAGAAGTTAAAAATGCTGTAAAATTCATGCATGTGTAAGAGCAAAATCTTTAGCTGCTTTGCTTAAAGTAGTAGTGAATATTCAACCTGCAAGATACATCCCTCTGGGAAGAGTTTAGTAAAAGCATTACTATTTTTAAAATGCACTTTTTAAGCACAGTGTTCCTCCACTCAGGGATATTTTTAAAGGGGGTGTCGTGTGGGGTGGGGCGCCGGTTATCAGAGGCAGCCCCCCACCCCTAGGAGTCAGATGGCTCGGCGCCGACCCCCGCTGTCTCGTTGGCGTGGTTGGCGTATATTCAGTTGTCCCTTAATTTATTGATTCTGTTCCAGGCTTTTAAGCATTTTAAAAACACATGATGTTAGAGCCATGTTAGTATGGTGCTATCTGAACAAAGCTCCTGCTACTTTGTTGAATAGTTAGATATTCAAAGGAAAGATTTTGCTAGTTCATACTCTTGACTTTTAAAGAGCTTTGAGTTTGGGCACTTTGAAAAATTGGGTTTGGGAACCTCAGGACCGTCTAGTATAATTGAGCATGACCAGCAGTGAGTGCTCAGAGGCCAAGTTCTGTCCTTGCAGGACAGTTCGGCCTTTTCCTGGACCTGCCGGGCCGCACCTGCGCTGACCTGCCTTGTGTGGCTGTGTGTGGCAGCACCAGCCCCTTGCAGGGAGGCCCTGGGCTCGCTCCCCACGCCGAGGCTCCGCCCGGGACCTACGGAGGAGCCCGTAGTGATGGGAGCTACTTGGTTTCTAAAAAGATTTAAAGTGACTTTAGAAAGAGGAACTTTGGAAGAAAGATTGTAGTGTTTGTGCGCATCTCAAAGCAATTGATTGAAGCAACTTACTTTTTTGTTATGTTTGTTAACTGGCAGAGCGGAGGAGTAGAGCCATTTTTAACCGAAATCACTTTTTAAAGGTTTTATTTATTTAGCCCTGACCAGTGTGGCTCAATGGCTGGGGCGTCGTCCTGCAAACTGAAAGGCTTCAGGTTCGATTCCCATCATGGCTGAAATGAGTGCGACTCTGTGGTGACAGGAGACCCAGGGGCTCATGCCTGGTCCCTCCCAGATGCTGCCCTACACCCCCCGGCCCTGCCCCCCATTCCTGGGCCGATTTTTGTCTGTATCCGTTCCCTGTCCCAAACCATAGCCATGTGGCGATGGCCATCCTGAGTCCTGTGGGTCCTCCGGGGGAAGCAGTGAAACTTGAGGTCGCCGTGAGGGCCCGCAGAGCGCAGGTCTTTGTGGAAAAAAGAAAGATTTTACTTACTTTTAGAGAGAGAAGCAGGGGAGAAGGAGAGGGAGAGTAACTTCAATGTGCTCACATGTTCCTCCCCTGGGGGTGTGGCCTGCAACCTCGTGTGCCCTGACCGGGAATCGAACTGCGACCTTCCCATTTTTGGGACGACGTCCAGCCCACTGAGCCACACTGGTCAGGGCTGAGCATCACTTTGACAGAGGCTGGGGTTGAGCAGGAGGCAGAGCTCACACTGTAGAAGACAGGAAAGGGGAGGGACAGCAGCAGGTCGGGGTCGCCCGCACAAGGGGCTGTTGCAGAGGAATGTCCTGTGTTAGGATTGCTTGGAGGAGGTCCTGGTGTCACTAAGGAGCTTGTCCTTTGTCCCCTTATGGGGGCTGAGCACGTAGCTTCCCCAGGGGCTTGCGCAGGCCTCTGGGCACTTCCTCTCCCTGTTCTCGGCCCCTCCCCTGTGCGGGGTGGAGGGCAGGGGGGGCGGGGGGCTAGGCCCTTAGCTTTTCCTCAGGCTGGTTTCTGTTGTGTGTGTGGCCAAGGCGCGGATGTGCGCACAGGAGTAGGCTGAATTATTTCCGAGTAGAGAGGTTACTTTTAGATGCAGACAAAATGAAAAAGCTCAAATCCGAAGGCTGTACTAATCTCTGTTTGCAGTGAGACATTCTAAACCTCACCTTTGATTTTATCAAGTCACATTAACCTCAAAACCAGCAGTGTCCCAGTTCAGGAGGAGGTATAAAGTGCTTATTAGAACAGCTAAAAATAATGGAACAGTCCTATATTTGTACGCTGGGGACTGAAACCCTGCGAGGCCTCTGGTAATGAATTTGTCGTGCGTTGATGTGGTGGGAAGAATCCACCTTAGATCCCATCCACGGAAGATTGGATTTTCACATGGTCAAAGGACTTGGTTAGAGCGAGTTCAACCACAGCACAGTTTCCTAGGCTTACGGGCCATCTTGATGTCAGGTATTAAAGGAAATGTGATGGTCGTTGGTCATGTTTGCGCCCCAGGACCAAGCGCAGGAAGCCCTGCGTGGCGATTTCCCTGATCGTACCAGTGTCTGCAGGGGCGGGAAGGATTGCAGCGGTGCCGGGAAGTGCAGGCAAAGCCCCCAGTGCCGAGAGGGAGGGTGCTCCCCGGGGAGGGTGGAGGCCTGAGGGCAGCTGAGGAGGGGTGTCGGGGCGGGCTTGGGGAGAAGGGACCACTCCGTTCTGGGACGCAGCGCCAGAGGTGCTGGCACTTCGGGGGGCTGTCGGCAGGAGGTGCGAGGGGCAGCCGTGGCTGTGTCTCGGGGGGCAGCGTGGGTGCCCGCCGGGCACACGGGGGCACTTCGGCAACTGTCTCCTTCCAGGACAGTGTTCCCTGCTCTCTGATGCTTGGCTTCTCAAACTCTGTAGGCGACTTGGAGGTCCTGCAAATTTTATTTGGATTCTAACTTCACACTTTTTCACACATTTGTTTAAAATTGTTTGTGTAAATACTCACTTATATTTACACTGGCCGGAAAATGCTGCATTGAGAGGTGCGACATCCGCCTCATTGAAAGCCCCAGGGCAAAGCCAGGCCCGCGAACCGTGGCGCCGGTGCGCTGTCCGCTGGGTCTGTTCCGGTCGTCCTTTTTTGGTAAAGAAAGGTACTGCTAGAATATCATATAGTAATAGTTTTACTGTAAAAGTCTTACCGTTTTGTAAAGTAGACTTGTTGCGGAGAATCCCAGGCTGTTGAATATTGCTGTTTGAACTTCCCTGTAAATTCGTGATGGGATGATAGATTGTTGACACACTTTCAGTTTTGAAAAATCGTGTTTTTTTTTAATAGGGCAGGGTTTAGGAGAAAATGCTAAAGGAGCGCTTGTGCTGAACTTGGCTTTTGGACTTAGTAAAACCCTCCGAGCCTACCAGCTAATGTCGCCGTGGGAGTGGCGTGCGCGTAGCCCAGCGCAGCTGCGCCTCGGGCCGGGATGCGCTTCCGAGGCGCTGATGAAGGGGGTGGTCGGCAGGTTTGCGTCCAGGGAGCAGTCCTGCTTCCCTTTTCTTGTCCGGGAGAATCCAGGTCGCCCTTCTTTCGCGGCTGCGACCGTCTGTTGAAGGCTGACTTTGTCCACCGCGCCTCGCTGGGCCCGCTGCCTCTATTACCGCAGCTCCCGGGGCGGCGTTCCTGCTGCCACGGACGTGTGTGCGCCTCGGTGCCCTCGGCCTCGCTGCGGGGAGCCGGGAGGCCTTGCTCGGGTGTCGCCGCCTGTCCGGCCTCTCCGAGACATGCCTCTGCTCTAGAATTTCCGACCTTGTTCATTTACAGTCTCAGAGATCCTACTGGACTCATTTTTTTGAACGTGTATTGTGTGATTTTGGTGAAGTTTGGCTGCTCTGCGGTTCTGGGGTGCGGCCCGTGGAAAGTGGCTAAACGGCTCAAGGCAGACACCATTCGGTCTCGCCCTCCCGAGGGTGCGCCCGCCCGGGCGGTGGCCGCCTTCCAAGGCACAGCGGGCAAAACGCCGCGGTGGTAGCTTATAGTCCCCATGGCGCGTTTTCTGCACGTACAGTTTTGAACACTCCACTGTGGGAAGTTTCTGGTAAAACAACGCTCGAATGTGAAGGGAGCGTGTCCTGGCTCTCGTCCCAGGGGACTGAGTGGGACGAGGCTGGCGCCGGCCCGGCGAGGGTGGGGGCGCTCTTCCCGCCGGCGGCTGGCGGGAGTGGCCGGGCCCTCCGGCTCCGGCTCGGGGCTCCAGCCACGCGGCCGCCTCCCTGCGCAGCGCGGTCGTCAGGTCACCCTCCCGTCCGGGGCTCCATGGCCGACCACCTCTGCTTTCAAAACCCGAGCCCAACACGGAGAGACACACAGAGAGGACAGTTCATGGGCACTTGAGGTGACACAGCGAGCAGAAGGAGCCGGGAGGGCCCACCAGAGTGGTCCCGCCTCAGCCAAGGCCTCCGGAGAGCTAGGGAGGGTGAGGGCCAGCGGAAGCCGTGAGCAGCACATCTAGGACTTGGCCCTGGCCCTGCTGCTCGGTTGGTTAGAGGGTCGTCCGCATATGCCAAGGTTGCCGGTTCAATTCCTGGTCGGGGCACAAACAAGAACCCACTAGGAAGCGCATCGATAAGTAGAACAACAAAATTAGCTTGCTCTCCCCCTTCTTCTTCTCTCTACAATCAATAAAAGAAAGTATGTTCAAGTCCAAGGAAGTTGAAAGTAGCAGAGCAGAAACACAGTCAGTGTGGGGAAGCGTTGGGAGGCGATGCGGAGGAATCTCAGATCATGCAAAGGGGAGATGAGGGGAGGAGAAGAGAGACATTGGGTCGGCGCAGGCAGAAGGTCTGTGCCCGCAGGGCGAGAGCCGGTGAGGGAGACGGGGCGCGGCGCCAGGAGCACGGTGCGAGGGCGGCCGCGGCCCAAGCATTAGGGGTTCCGGGCAGGGGGCGCCCCGGCCCTCGGACCGCCCACCCCTCCTGCCCGCACCCTTCCACCCCCCTGCGGGCCAGTTGCGACGCAGGCCATCCGTGCAGCTCTCGCCGCCTCTGTCGCTTTCTAGTAGTGCTGCTACAGTGGTAATGCCGTAGTCACGTGTGAGTGTGTGCTTGTGTCTCTCATGTAGACTGCAAGCTCTTCGGGGTGGGGCTCTCCACCAATGTAAAAGTCATCGTGTCCGCACACCTGGTGCGGGGCCTAGCCTAGCGGTGGCTCCGTGAGCATCTTCAGGATCAGCGGATGGAAGGAAGGGGCACGGCGCCGGCCCGCAGAGCACAGGCATGGGCGCACTTCCGGACGGTGACCCTCCCCCTGAGTACAAAGGCTCAGTTTTTCTGTGAGATTATAGTTTTCCTTGTTCAAAGGTCTCAAAGAGGTGAAATCAGAATGTCAGTCATGTGTCCCCCAGCCCGAGAGAGGAAGGGGGTGGGCCAAGCTCTCTTGTGTTTCTGCAGCGACCCTCCGGACCCCGAGACTGCCTGCTCCCCCGCCCTCCGTAACGCAAGCGGCGGACTGCCTCCTTCGTTCTGGCGGGAACGGAAGCTCTGGGGCCTCGGCGTCTCCCACGCTGAGTCAGCCCTTTGCTTCCTGCCCTTCCAGCCCAGCACACAGTGTGTCCTCTTTGTGCGCCGTGTCCTCTCTGTGCGCCATGTCCCGGCCGTGGGACCCTTTCCGCCCGGCTGCCCCAGCCAGAGCAGTAGCCGCCTACTTTCCCTCCTTCTTGTTCCCAGCAGTTTTCTAGTTATTTCTGGGGCGGGGGGACGGAGGGGTAGGTAGTACAGACGCTGCTACTCCCTCATTTTCTCTCCTGTGTGTTGGGATCGCTGTTTACATCTTCGGATTTGTGTCGGGATCAAGTTAAACGAGATAACGAGGGTGACAGGTGCCTGACGTTGTGGCATTCAGTCAAAGGCTTGGTGTTGCGTTTTGTTTTTGATCTCATGATACTTGACTCACTTTTGTCTTTTTAAATAGAGATTAGACGTAGGCTGTCCCTAATGAAGTGGGCTTGCAGTCACACATCTCGTGAATGTCTGTGAAGTCACCGGGCCTGGTTTCCAGTCAGCCTGTTTGTTGTGTGGCCCTCCTGGGCCGGCCTGCCGGGGGGACCCTCCATCGCCTTGGGGTGGCCCGGGCCCTGCTCCCAGTGCTGGGGGTTCCTTCTGTGTCCTGCCTCTCCTCACACTCGCTGGGACCTGCTCTTGCCAGCCCCCCGCCCAGTCCCTGCGCCGAAACCTTGGCCTCAGCGGCGCCAGGGTCTTCTAACTACCACGCGTGGAGGTGCTTACTGTGCCCGGGCAGTGGGCTTGACACCCTTGCTTCTGGAAACGGCTTCTTGCCTTTGTCTCTAAGCCGCCGCTCTTGGCGCCCCCTGCCCCGGCGGCGGAGCTCCGAGCTTCCTCTGCCGGCTCCTCATCCGGCCTGCAGGCGGCCCTGGCAGCCCTGCCCCAGCTAAGCGGTCATTGGCCACTGCGGGAAGGGACCTTACGGAGGCAGTTTCTCTTTAAGGAGCGCCTTTTGGTGTTAGATACAGGGTATTAGATATAAACTCAGAAGCATTAAAGGGTTGGAGAAATTATTTAATGTCTTTTCTATATTGATTTTGAACATCTGCTTTAATAAATTCTATTTTACTTTACATCTTTAAATAACTCAATTTAATTATAAAATAATATTTAGAAAACGTGCTTTGACCATGTTTCTTTCACCTGGGAGGTTTACAGGTTGTCACACGTGTTTGGGAAAGTGGGTTCCGCAGTGCCTGGGAGGCCGGGGCAGGCTGCTCCCTGGCTCCAGGGAGGCGGTGCTTAGTATTGGGTTTTCCAGGAGACCTGGGGTCATGTCACGTGACACAGATTCACCTGGTGGCCCCTACCCAGCCGCCCAAGTGCCCGGTCCCCCCAGCCACGTCCATTGCTTCCCGCCCACCACGTCCACGGCCGCGTTTGAACTGCGCAGGTGATGGGGCGGGGGCGTCCTCCCCCCCGTCACTCCTTCCGTAGCCGGGCGGTCCCCGCGGGGTCCTGGGGCCCTCCGGCCTCCAGCTTGTCGGGGGGAGGTTGGGGGTGCCAACAAACACAAGTTCAGTAATTCAGCCAGTAGACCGACTTTTAAAGCCTTTGGATGGATTTTGGTCAGACTATTAACGCTATTACAACAGACGATGCAAATGAAGGCGTCCAGGCATCACCGACACAAAGTAACAAGCGCCTGGGAAGGCAGAAGCCTAAAGGAGCTGTGCAAACAACTGCAGGACTCCGTGCGAACAGAGGTACCGCAAAAACGGCTGCCTGTAGCGCGGAGGGCCTCGTGCTGTTGGCCCAGACGTGCTAGATGTGCAGCTGGTGGAGCTCAGTGAAGGCGGATTTGTGGATATAAGCGAAGAAAGCAGTTGTGACAAAAAAGATGATGTCTCTGAGGAAGTGACATGGCCAGTAAGTTCACGTTAGAGGAACTCTCAGAAATATTTCCCAACCTTAAGAGCGCAGAGGGCGAAACGAGGGAAGCTGACCTCGACTTAGGAGGGAGCCAGACAGATTGCCAAGGCCTTGCACCTCCAGTTCCGCAGGGAGGCGAGGGGGAGGCAGGCACCGTTCAGGCTCCTCCGGGCAGGTGGCTGCAAGGTCCCGCGAGGTGAGAGCCACCTGGACGTGCGCTGTTGTTGATGAGAGGCCATCCCAGCACTTAGTGGCTTAAGCTGGCAAGAGTTCATCATTTTGCTCAGATCTGCAAGCGGGACAGCTCATCTCTCTGTAGTCAGGGCAGCTGGGCAGCGCAGACGGGAGCCCAGAGCCCACTTGCAAGTGGGCTGTCCCGCGGCGTGGAGGCTGCTGCTGGCTGCGGGCGGCAGCTCCCGAGCTCCGCTCTTGGACTGCTCAGGCCTTCATGCAGCTTGGCGGCAGGGTCCTCCCAGGTGAGCCTCCCCAGGGACCGTAGGGGCCTGGGGTGCCTCTTTTCTCCTTTCTTCCCGGATCACCTTTTCATACCTGGCTCAGGACCTCAAGCCCAGCCCAGATTCATAGGGCAGGGATGCAGACTCCGCCTCTGGAAAGGAGACGGAGCCCCGGGAAGCCGAGCACCGGGCCTGCAGGCGGGGCAGCTACGCGGAAGGTGTGAGCTGCAGCACGTTGATGTACTAGTGAGTGGTCGCGGGGTGTCACCTTGGCTTCTCTGTCTAGTCAAGTCGATACAGGAAGTTTAGGATATTTAGGGGAGAGTTTTTATGAGAAAATAAACCCAAATCTTGTGTAAAAGAACATAGTTAGGGAGGAGAAAACTTTTACACCAGTATACTTTGTTTAAAGATTTACTTTAACTAGGATTATTACCCAATTATTTTTTTAAAAAACTCTTCAAACTTGTTTGTCTTAATTTCAACAAATAGCTGTACTAATTTACATTCTTGGTGTCTTGGCTCATATCTGGCAAGCCTCTCCAGTCCTATTAAAAGGCCAGCACGTGTTGTGCGCAGTGAGGCTGCCCTCTCGGCAGGCTCCTGGTGTGCACAGCCAGTGGAAGCTTGGGGAGACGGGAAGAGGATGCTCGTTAGGTCCTTGAACTCTCCCAGCGGCGGTGCGCGCTGTCCTACGGAGGTGTCCACCAGCCGGGGGTTTGTCAGCCCCTGGCTCCCTCACGTCCTGACTTGGGACCCCCTGCTTCTTCCCAGAGAAGGAGAAGTCGGGCACCAGGAACCTTGGAATATCCCCTCTGCTAACTGAAGGGGGCCCCGAAGCTCCGGGCAGCTCCGTGGCCGTCTCTGCCGTGGCGTGGCTCCGGTGCCCAGGCCCCAAATCCGCAAGAACAGCACACAGACAAGCAGGAAGACCATCGATGGGAGGCGGTGGTTGTTAACAGAATCACATACAGAACTATCTGGAAGAGTCACGGAAGGCTTGATGGCAGAAATGTGGCCAGTTTGAGGATTTATAGCCCAAATAGGATTTTGACAAGCAGGTGAGAGCACTAGCTAAAATCGCATCCGTCAGGGGAAAGGGCTTCCTTCTGTTAGCTCCGGACCGTGGTTTTAAAAGCCCCTCCGTGGGCGTTGTGCTGATTTATCTTTAAACTGCTGCGGCCTGCTTTGAAGACTCAGAGTTGCGTTGATTTGGGGCCACAGAAGCACGTTTGGGTGGTGTCATGTCTTTGGTCTCACTTTTCCGTTGCCGTGCTCTGTGTTTAGAGTGATGAACTTCAGGGCCAGTGAGTGTGTGGGTTCTGAGCACGTGGGGACGCAGGGCCCCTCGGGGCGGCACTGAGACTGCGCTGTGCTGCACTGCCCCCGCAGGCTGCTTTGGGCAGCGGGGGAGCCCCGATGGCCCGAGGAGCGGTGACAGGCTCCGTTTGGTGATCAGCAGCCGCGCTCCTTCGCTCAGTAGCTCTGATAGTTTATCCCTGGGGCCTCGCAGACGCTCCTCGTCCGTGATCATGGAGCCGGTGAACAGTGGTAGCTCGGGCCCTTTGTTCCCAGCCCTGTCTGGCTTCCCTTCTTGCTTGTGGCCTCTGCTCAGACTTCCAGAACGTGTCACGTACGGGTGGTGGTGGCAGTGGCCGGCCCTGGCCCCAGTCTTAGGGCCGGGGGGTGGGGGTGGCGAGGCAGACAGGGAGCCTTTCCCCAGTATTTAATTTTAATGCTGAGATAAGGAAATTCATTCCTGTTTCTACTTTGCTGAGAATTTTTGTTTTAAATCATGAGTGGTTGGTAAACTATCAGATGATTTTTCTATATATATTGAGATAACTGTGGTTCTTCTTTCTAAAAATAAGGTGGATTACATTGATTGCTTTTTCAATTTTTTTCAAAACTCTTCTCTGGAGGATATGTTTACTGATTTTAGCAAAAAGGAGAGAGAGAGAAACATGCATTGGTTGCCTCCTGAGCGTGAGCGTGTGCGGGCAGAGAGACAGACGCGCCGGTGTGAGAGAGGGGCAGCAGCAGGCTGCCCCCACGTGTGCTCTGGCCTGGGATTGAGCCCGCAGCCTTTCGGCGCGCTGGGTGGTGCTCCAGCCAGCGGAGCCACCTGGCCAGGGCTACATGGATTGCTGTAAAAAAAAAAGTTTTAAAAGGCAGTTTCAGGGTCACAACAAAATTTGTGAGAAATTCCTCACAAATAACAGAGGTTTCCCACGCAGCCGGTGCCTGCCCACATGCATGCCTCCCATTGTCCCCCAACAGAGCAGAACCTTTGTTACAACCGAGGAACCTGCATGAACACATCGTAACCACCCAGAGTCCTAGTCCAGTTAGGTTCACTCATTCAGCGGGTTTGCACAAATGCATGATGCAGTGACGTGCATCCATCATTACAGCATCGTGCAGAGAGTATTTTCTCTGCCCTAAAAATCCCCCGCGCTCCATCAACTCATCCCTCCCCAGCACTCCGCAGCCCCCACCACCTTCTGCATCCACTGAAATTTTTACTGTCTCTGTGGTTTTGCCTTTCCTAGAATGTCATACGGTTGCAATCGGAAAGTATGTAGCATTTTGAGATTGGCTTCTTTTACTTAGTAACATGCAGTTAAGTTTCCTCAGGTCATTTCGTGACTTGACAGCTCATTCTTTTCAGCGCTGAATAACCTCCCACACTGTCTGTCTGGGGGAACCGCAGTTTGTGTGTCCATCACCTACGGAAGAGCGTCTTGGCTGTATGCCACATTTTGGCGATTATGAACAAAGCTGCTATACACATTGACTGCTTTTTGAATGTGTGACCACTTCTGCATTTCTTGAATAAGCTTTTTGATCATGACACGTTTTCCTTTTTAAATGATGCTAATCAGATTTGCTGGTTTTGGCATAGACTTTCGCACCTGTGTGTCTAAGAAAGCCCGACTGGCGCCCTCTGCTCTTGTCTGCGCTGGGCTCGTGCCGCCGCTTTGCTGGCCTCGTAGGACGACTTGGGACGCCTCCCTGTTCTCCGGAGGAAGTTCTGTAAGGCCGATATTATTTGTTCCTTAAATTGTTGAAAGTATTCAAGTATTTCTTTGTGGGAAGAGTTTTAATTCCAAATTATTTTCAGTAGAATAGGTCTGTTTAGAGTTTATATTTCTTGTTTCAGTTTTGGTAAGGTGTACTTTGCAAGGAATTGTGTATGCATCTAAATTTTCAAATTTATTGGCATAAAGTTGTTCATATCTCATTAATATTTTAATATCCCATTATTACCTATTATTACTTATATTTCTTTGCCTGTTCCCTTTCACCCTTGATATTGCCAGTTTTGCCCCTTTTCATTTGATTAGCCTTGTGAGAGTTGTCATGTAATGTTAGTTTCATTATTATTTTCAAAGAAATAACTTCATTTTGTTCAGCTTCTAAATGATACTGTTAGATACTAACTACCGAAGATGACTGATTTCCAATCTCCATTTCTGAAATACACATTTGGAAGTGAAGATTCTCCTGTAAGCGCAGTTCTCTCCACATCCAGTTTTGGAATTTCTTTTCCTCGTTTCATTCAGCTCAGGATACCCGGCGCTCCTTTTCGGGTAATGGGTTACTTGGGATGCGTTGCTTAGTTCCCAGACGACTGAGGGGTTTCTGGTTATCTTTTTGTTGTTGTCCAGCTTAATGCCAGAT
Organism: Pteronotus mesoamericanus; assembly: GCF_021234165.1. Taxonomy (NCBI): domain Eukaryota; kingdom Metazoa; phylum Chordata; class Mammalia; order Chiroptera; family Mormoopidae; genus Pteronotus; species Pteronotus mesoamericanus. The sequence goes on along the minus strand of NW_026555309.1, from coordinate 45,255,378 downwards.
GTGGAACATACGCTGAGGAATTTCAGTCCTTGATAGGACTGGTAACTGTTTTAGTAACTATTTCATGTGCACACTGAGTAAAAGTTTCACGTGCAAAGGCGAATTGCCATTGGGCATAGCGCGTTCTGTGTGGAGTAGGTTGAGGCTGCTGCTGCGCAGGTCAGGCCGTCTGTGAGGCGCCCTCCCCGCCTCTCTCCCTGCCCCTGCTCAGCTCCCCGGGTGGCTGGGGCTCGTCCTCTGCCCTGCCTGCCCCACCGGCGCCCTGCGCCCTCACGCTCACGATTTGGGCTTCTGCTGCCTCAAGCTCTGCTGGTTTCTCTTTCATGAGAGGCTTCTTGGATCTTCAGGCCCTTGAAGACACAGAATTGGCAAATGCACTTTGGGACGAGGCAGCCGCGCCTGGCACCTGCTGCCCTGGCGGCCTCACAAGGTCCGAGACTCCAGAGGGACTGCAGGCGCTGTCGGGCCGTGCCCTCACCCAGCTCGGCGGGCTTCCCCGCGGTGGCCCGGCCTTTCCCTCGCCTGCAGATGGAAGTCCGTCGTGCCTAAAACAGTTCCCCTGTTTCTGTTCATTGGTTTGGTTTTGTTTCCTGCTGTGATGCGCCGGACTCTCCTGCAAGGTGTCAGACTAAGCAGGAGGCCCCGTTCCGTCTGTGGTTTTTAATCGCTGAAGCCTAGGAGGCGTGACGACCACGCACTGAACTGTTGTGGGAGGAAGGAACTTGTATCTCATGTAAACGCTTTCAAATGTAGGCAGCAAAGTTAGCGTTTGGTTTTCCTGCGCGAGTTTCCCACAGACTTAAAGACCCTGTTTAAAAGAGGGTAAATCACATTGTTGATAGATAGCACAGTGGATTTTTGACAGAGCTGAAAGAGGACCCCTGGCCTTCTAATAGTGTGTGTGATAAATACCGTGCTGCGGCGAGCCGGGCTCTGCTCTGCGCAGAGCGGGATGCAGTGGCGATCTTGCTGGAGCGGAGAGGCTGTAGAACAGTGTTGCAATGTATGTATTAATGTGTCACATTTCAATCAGTGGATTTCAAATATTGTGCAGTGAAAGTTATTTCTTCTCTTACAGAATATGACAGGTACCTAGCATCCAGCAAAATAATGGCAGCAGCTTACCTGGACCCAAACTTGAATCATACACCAAACTCCAGCACCAAGACGCACCCGGGCCCCGGCGTGGAGCGCTCCCCGGGAGCCATGGAGCGAGTGCTCAAAGTCTTTCACTACTTCGAAAGCAACAGCGAGCCGACCACGTGGGCCAGCATCATCAGGCACGGCGATGCCACCGACGTCAGGGTGAGCGCAGCCTCGGGGAGGCGTACCCGCGCATGCGGCGCGGGCGCTGCTGGCACTTAGGGGGACACGTAGAGGGATGATCCCTGTTCCCATGCTGCAGGGATCCAGCTTTTTCTGTGTAATAGTTGTTTTGCTAATGTGTGTGTGGCCAGAGTTTAGGTTGTTGTAAAATCTCATTGGAAAACAGTAACTGAATTATACATTATTTATATAACTCCATTGACTTATTCTTCTCCCCTGATTTTTAATTTTTAAAAATTTTTAAAATTTTTAATTTTTTACTTTTTTTTTGCTTTTCTTTTTTAAAAAATGTGTTTATTTACTTTTATTGTATTTTTTACAATCCCCTGGTTTTCTTTTTAATCCTTCAAAGGATACCAAGAAACAAATCAATTAAAACAGCCTCTAATACTTGTGAAATAAGAAAGTCATTTTCTGGAAAGCATGATTTTGAAGGTATTTTCATAACTCCAAATAGGATAGCTCGTTAAATGCCTTGTCTGTGCCAGACTCCCGGCGCGGCTCGGGGCCGAGGCCCCCCTGGCACAGTGGACGTCCGAGGGGAGAGGCGGTGCGGCTGGGAGAGGGGCTTCCGAGGGGAGGCCGGCGCAGGAGGCGCTTCCGAGAGCAGCCGGGCGCGGCGGTGGCTGGGAGAGGGGCTTCCTGTGGCAGAGGGTGAGCGTTGGAGCGGGAGCCTGGGAGCCGCACACCCCAGACAGAGGCTCCCGAGGGCCAGGCATCGGGGAGCCCCGGTTCCAGAGGGCAGAGCTCGGTGCGCACGGTTCCAGGCAGCGTTTGCTTCAGTGAGACGTTAGCGGAAGCGTCCGCCTTCCTGCCCTCCGCCCGGCCCATGCCCATCTTGGAGGAGGACGGGTGTGTCTCTCTGTAGGAACCACTGTGAGCCCCCCTCTGCCCGCCCGTCTGTCACACACTCGCAGGTATCAGGGCTGCCGGAGCCGTCAGAGAGGAAGGTGCACATGATTACCCGGAGTTGTGGGAGGAAGGAAACCCAGTGCGCTCAGTCCACGTTGTTTGCCAAAGGGGAATACGCTTGGTTGGATTAGTATTCATTATCATTGCCAAGCTGGTAGTGGGTAGAGAATAGCACTAGAAAGTGACATTCTGATTCATTTAAAATCAGCTTTCTGATTGGAATGGAAAATGTGCAAACATTTGGGATTCTGTGAGTCTGTGGAAGTGCTGAGCATCGTGAGCAGAGCTGTCCTGCACCAGGAACCACCTCTCGGCGGTCTCCTGCGTCCGGCCCCGGGCAGTGCCGGAGGACTGTGTCTGTGTCTGTCCCTGGTCTCTCCCCCAGGGATGCTGGCCGCGAGGTGGCGTCGCTGGGGCTGTGCGTGTTACACATGTGTGCTCTTCTCTCAGAGAGGGCTCATGATTCTGGATCCGAACAATTTTGGTGCCAGAAAGGACTACAGAAATCCTAGAAAGTTCAATTTTTAAATTTAATTCAGCTCCTGTCCTGTCCTGACAGCTTGGTTGGTTGGAGTGTCGTCCGATACACAAGGAGGTTGCGGGTTCGATTCCCAGTCAGAACACACACCTAGGTTGTGGGTTTGAGTTTTGGTTGGGGCGTTTGTGGGAGGCAACTGATGTATGTTTCTTTCACATCTCACTCTCTCAAATCAATAAATATCTGCTTGGGTGAGGATTAAAAAAAGATATGTCTGAGTGTTACTGCTTTCAGTTTCTTAGTGGAGAGTCACAGATGCAACCTCGGATAGTTACGGGGCACCGCCGTGCGGCGACGCTTTGTTAGGCAGACCCGTTCTTGGAATCCTTCTGGGTGTCTTCAGGCGACATGATCTAGCGAAATGGCTCAAATTCTGTCCGTTCTGTAAAACTCCAAAACGTGGAACCCACTCTTCCCTAACGCGCACCACGGTTGTAGCTGAGCCTGCCCGGGCTGCAGAGGGGCCCCGGAGCGTGCCCGTGAGCTCGGAGGACGCGGAGGGGTGGGGAGCCTGCCGGGGGCACTGGGGAAGCAGCCAGGAAGGGGGCCGTGCTCCTGGTGTGCTGATGGCAGACACAAGTCCGAGAATGGCCTGTGCCCGGCCCCTGCTCCGTGTCTGGGGCTGGGGGGGCGGCAGGTGCACGGAGACGGTCGGCCGGACAGGCGGCGTGAGTGGTGGCCCTCGGGGCGGGGGGGCGGGGGAGCAGGCCGCGGCAGCGCTGCCGTGGAGCGGAGAGGGCCACGCCCGGGGAGGGCAGCTGGCGTGGGGGCGCCTTGGCCGTGCGCGGGCAGAGCTGCGGTGGGGACAGAGGCGCCTTTGTGGGAGGCTGAAAGAGGCGCCAGCTCCCGTCCCGCGCGGCGCAGGGGTCTGTGTGTTGGCATGGAGAAGCTGCAGTAGTCGCCTTTGAGAGAGTTACTAGAAAAGACGTCCCTTCCTCTGGGCAGATCCCCTACCCCGGAGCTCAGGCTGGATTTCAGCTCCCCGGGCCCCTTGGCTGGGTGCCCTCCAGGAGGGCACAGCCTGCACCGTCATTCGCGGTGGCCCTGTCACAGATTCCTGGCCTTGAATCCAAAGCCAGAAGGACATTTTATGCTTAGCTCAGTTCTCCCCGCCCTTCCTGTCCCCGTGAGAAATCTTCTTCGTAAAGCCTTCTTTGCCTCTTCCATCCTGGTCCTTTGTTCACACTTCCGCCCTCTGTTCCTCCCCCCCACCGTCTCCTGTACTTGGTGCGAAGCTCGTTGGGACCGAGCAGCCTGCAAGGGAGGGGGCCACATGCAGGCACCGGATAGCAGCGCGGGGGCGGCCCTGGGTGTGGGCGCTCGGGGTCCTCGCCAGTGTCTGCGTGTCATGTGGGTGTCCATCTGTCCTGCGGGGAGGGCTGGGTGTGTCCTCAGTCGTGTCGACGCATGATGCCATGATGCAGAATCACCAGCGTGCACAGGAGCTGCTGGTGTGTGTATTGTGTTTTAAGTTATGTGGTAGCTTCTGTTAATTGTAAATTCTTAAAAACCAGTGATGGTTTTCTTTAATAGACATTTTCATGTTAATATCAGCATCATTTAAAGAACCCTATTAATGGCCTAAAAGATTGAGAAGATTTCAGGGACTGTGATTAACACCACCTCACACAAGAGCCACCGGCGGGTCCCTCCCGTCCCCAGGTGAGCCGCCCTGTGGGCTTTCCACACACAGGCCCGTGGCCGCCTGCCTGTGCAGGCGAGGGGGCCAGGCCTCCTGCGGTCCCAGCTGGGGCTCGGCTTTCTCTGGGAAGCCCCCGCGATGGCCTCCTTCAGAGATGGCCTCCCCTCTGAACCCGCGGGTCGCTGGCTCGCTGTCGGGCGCGCCGCATCGGTGGCTCTGTCAGACGCCTGCCTGTCGGCCTTCAGAGCCCAGGTGGGTGGGTTGGGCCCGGCTGCAGGTAACTTCTCCTATGTCGTCAGTGTTATCAGAAACCTGGTCTTAATTGTGTCTTCCTAGATGGGTGTTTTTAAAAAATGATGCTAGTTACAGCATGGCTTCCAACAGCAGGCTGCCCTTGGTTCAGAACGTAACCCCCTTCTTGGGCCTGGCGCCCAGCAAGTGGTGCCCCGGGGTGGCTGGTGCGCTTTGGCAGGTGTGGGGACAGTGGGCGGGGGGTGCCGCAGACCTGTTTTACATTTCCATGCCTTGGTTATCAGTAAGGAAAAGGAAAATCCTCTTTTTGTTTTAACTTTTCCTTGCTCATAAAAATACTATTTGAGAAAAAGGATTCCCAGGTGAAATTAAGTAATTCATTAACAGGGAACTCTTTTACGCAGTGTCTGGAAAATAACGGCAAAAAATGACCATTGCTTTAAGCTTTAAGCATACAGTGTTTTGTTTCTAACAGTCGTTTTTGGGGGATGTGTTTCTAGGGCATCATTCAGAAGATCGTGGACAGTCACAAGGTGAAGCACGTGGCCTGCTATGGGTTCCGGCTCAGTCACCTGCGGTCTGAGGAGGTCCACTGGCTGCACTTGGACATGGGTGTCTCCAGCGTGCGGGAGAAGTATGAGCTCGCACACCCGCCGGAGGAGTGGAAGTAAGATCTCCCACCTGCTGCCTGTCACTCACGCGGGTTGTTATCTGTGCTCAGTCACGCACAAGAGGGTGGACGCCAGTGCTGGCCTCTCACCCTGGCGGTCCTTGCGACTGCCGCGGGGAGCTGGCTGGTCCTGGTCCGCCTGGGGCCTGTCCTCCACTCCCGCGGAGCCTGTCTGCGGGCTGCGCTGACTCCCGGCCGTCTGCAGCCCCTGGCCTCCCGCCGGGACAGCCTTCCGCTGGCCACTCCTCCCTGGCCTATGCTGCTTTGCTGCGACTCTGCTCTGACAGCTCCAGCCCCACTCTGTCTGTCGCGCTACGTCCTTGTGTACGGCGGGACTGGTGCCCCGGGGGAGGCCACGCCCCTGGCCTTGTTCCGGGGTGGCATCGCTGGCCTCGTGGTGCCGGGCTGTATGTGCGGTGTCCACAGGGGACCTCGCAGCAGGACCGGGGCTCCCGGGGACCCGTGCTGACGGGATGAAACAGGGACTCCAGGTGCATTAAAGGGACCCCCACCTCGTCCTCGCCCTGGTCCTCTCCAGCGAGTCTCGTCATCGTGCAGGGTCTCCGACCGCCAGGGCGGGGGGAGCGCGGCTGGCGAATGCGGGCTCTGCTGCCGGTCGGCGGCCGGGGGCGGGGGCCGTCCCTTCCCTGCAGCAGCCAGCTGGTCGGCCAGGCACTTGGAGAAAAAGTCACACGTTTAGGTTTGTACACCTCCGGTTAGAGTTCATTAAAGAAACAGGCTTGTGTTTTCAGATTTGCCTGGTGGCGGGAGCTGAGCGAACAGAATATTCCACGACAGCCTACATTGTTGGTTTACATCAATGGCTGGTGAAGATTTTACCTCCAACTGTTTAGTCTGTTAACTAAGTGTTTAAAAACTAGGACTAACTCTTCTAAAAGTTCGTTGACAAGACCTGCAGGTGTTTTTATTTAACACACCTCTGGTATCCTCTTAATTTGTGTAGACATGTCCCAGGCATACTTATAATAATGATTCTCTCAGGACTCCATAAAATGTTGGTGGAATGAGTTTTGTTTTTTTTTCTTTTAAGCCAATTTCTTTGACCCCAGTTCAGGTAAAGTCAGTAGGCACTGCTCAATTTAATGGAACCCGAGTCCTCAGAAGGAAGAACCATCCGGACTGGTTAGGTGGGACTTCGCCTTGGCCGACCCCATGCAACGGAGGGTGAAGGGGCTGCTACCGGTCCTGACCCTGAGGGAGGCGGCGGTGACATCCCCGCTGAGGGGCTGCGAAGACCAGGGGCTACGCAGCTCTGTGCTGTTTACATTTGTGTGTTTGTGATTTGTAAAAAGTGTGTTTCACTTAGTTCTCCCCAAACCTTACGAGGTAAAGACTGTTTTACAGACGAAAACAGAGGCGCAGATGATCAAAGCCACGCTCGTGGGCGGTCTGTGATGCAGCTTTGACCGGCCTCTGCCAACTGGCTGCGCAGGGCCCGTTTCTAAAGTCCGTACGCCCCTTGGCCGAGTGGAGCCGCCTTAGAGCGCTGAGAGGGTCGCCAAGCGTGGCAGACTCATGGGGCGGCCCGGGTCCTGGCGGGAAGCAGTGAAAGGCAGTGCGGTCCGAGACCCTGTGGGCTCTGATGCTGGTTTTCGGGAGTGGGAGGCGCACGCAGGTGGTTGTTCACATTTCTAAGGGGGTCAGTTTAAGGTGTCCCTGGCGAAGAGGAGGCTATTGGAAAGTAACCAAGCAGGAGTTCTAGAAATCAGTGGCTGGATGGAGCAGCAGATGAGCTACAGCTAGGAAAGCAGTAAACAGGGACGTGGACCCAGGAACATTGGCCCAAAGCATCGCACAGAGAGGCGAACAGATGTGCAACAGGAACGCGTGGTCACGGGGCATGAAGAGCAAGGCCAGTCCGCGTCTGACAGGAGCTCCAGAATAAGAGAATAAAAAGGAGGAGGAAGAGGAAATAGTCCAGAGATATTTTGTAGAATCCATGAATGACAGGAGCCTCAAATACAGGATTAGCATAAAATCCCAAACAGGTTAATGAAACTAAATCCACACTTTGGCAGGTTGTAGTGTTGTATAGAGAAAAAGAGATGATGTTAAAAGGAACCAGGGGAAAATTCAGGCATCTCTAAAGTGGCAGCCGGCGCCCAGGAAGCCGTGTGCGGGGCTGCGAGCGGCGAGGAAGGGCCTGGCAGCTGCGCCTGCCGTCCGCCACCTCCCAGGTGGAGCTGGGCGCAGCGCCCCTCCGCAGAGCTCCGCCCCCGGGCCTCCGCCAGGCCCTCCGGGGAGGCGGAGGGCGACCCCTGCGGAGGGCTGTGCACGCAGGCAGCAGTGCTGGCCAAAACTGGGCGTGTCTAACTAAGCGCTGTCTCTAAACCCAGAAATAGGGATGAGAGCTGGTCTTCCTCGGATAACAAAGTACCAAAATGCTGGATGTGCCGCAGAGCGAAGGCGGTCTGAACTGAAGCTCCCCGTAAGGTGTTAGAAAGAAGCGCAAGGGCAGCAGCAGTGCACAGCCAGGCAGTCGGGGGGTGGTTGGGAGCGGTGTTCGGGCTCCGAGCCCTTGGTGAGAGCTGCTGCAGCGGCGGCGCTCCGACGTTTCTCTCTGACTTACCGGAAGGACTGTGTTTCACCTTACGACCCAGCGCCCACGAACCTGTGTGTGCGCTTAAAGTTAGTTCTGTGTAATGGCTCTGCACGTGCAATTCATAAACCGCACTGGTCTTAACTGTTCACACTGAAGTCTGGGGTTTTCTCTTCAGTGCCATTCTGTTCGGTTTTCCTTCTTTTAAAGACAGACAGACAGACAGACGGGTTTCACTGCCCACAACCAGGGAGGCCGGATGGGTTGGCGGTGCTCTCTTCACGGCCTATGGGAAAAAGTTCGAAGTCAGAAAAGCATTGTTAGGGAGGTGGAAGGCAACTGCCCAAATGAGGAACTCATTTCACCAAGAATTTAATAAGTGTAGAAGGAGATATAACCTTAAACTTGTAAATTCCTAAAGACATTCAGGGCCTCGCCTGAGTCGCCGCCCCACGGTCCCCGGTGTTTGGTCCCGCCTGGTACAGAGCAGGCAGCCAGTAAAAACTCTAGTGAAAACGGAGTCGGCGATAACACAGTGGCGAGACAAACCAAGAGGCAGAACACGGGGGTGGAAGAGTCGCTCACATTCAGCCAGGGACCTTGCAGGACCTGCTTATGTTAGTAGCAGGACCCCCCCAGGGACGCTTGCTGCGAGGGCTGAGATGTGGGCCGGCTGGGCCTCCTCCTCAGCGTCCACACGCAGGGCAATGGTGCCATTGAGGAGGGCCCCCCGCCACTGGCCGTGTCACTCGCGAGAACGCTGTGGCTGAGGGAGGCTTGGGGACCCCCGGGACCGTGGCTTCCTTGGCGGCGGGGGGAAGCCGAGTCCCGGTGCTCGGCGGCCTCCTCCTCTGGGTTAGCTGTGTCGCTACAGGAAGCAGAGCTGGTGGCTGTCTTTTTCTCTGCCTGGCAGCCAGCTCCTCTCAGGTCAGAGCGGGCGTGTGGGGGCAGCGAGTCCTCCTGACTTTAGTTCTGAGAAGTAAGGGCTTCACGTTTCAATGAAAGCACTGGACTCATAGAATGGTTGACATCTAGTCCGTAGCTTTTCTGTGCTGCCCGCAATAGGGTCTGCTCATGTTGTTAAGGAAACCTGGGTATGAACTTCCTCATGCAAGCCTTCCCTCTGACACCTCAGTGAGCTGGCTCGCGGCACGTGGAGTAGGTGGTAACCAGCTTCGGCAGGACACCCTGCCCGAGCTGCCAGGACGCGTCAGTGGGGAAAGGAGGGCTGGTTGATAGACAGCTCCTCCAGTAGGAAGAGTGACAGAAAAACTAGATCCCACCTCAAACAATACATAGACGTCCCCTTGAGTTAGATCAAGTGCTGAGAAATAGGGAGTTTAACGGAAAATAGAGTTGAATGACACGTGCTGGCCCTCGAGTAGGAACATTTCCTTAATACCCCCACAATGTCCACTGTAAAAGGAGAGAACAGCAAGTTTGACTTTTTAGAGATGAAGACATTCTGTTTATTAAAAGACATATTTTTAAAAGTGCAAGAGCAAGTGAGGTCTTAATATTCAAATGGAAGTGCCTGGACTCATAGAACAGTTGATACGAATTTCCATGCCTGTGAGGTTTGAACAGAGATTTTTCTTCACGCCGCCTGTGTGAAGCGGCCACTGGGAGAAGGTATCTGCGAGGCATGTAACTGACGGAAGGCGGTGCTTAGAGCGGAAGTACTGACCAGGATGAAACCTGCAGGCAGCTCTAGAAATGATCAAGCGACCTGAGAGCATTTTCGTAGGAGAGAAAAGCCTGGCCAGTATCCATAGGAGGACCCGGTCGGCTTCGTTAGTGGTCAAGCTAGGGGCATGCAGATGAGCGTCGGGGAGAGGCCAACGGCCCACAGCGAGATTCTGGCTTACGCCCTCTGGTCGGCAGGAAGTGAATTGTCTGACAGCATCAGGAGCTGGAGAGGTGGTGGGTCCAGCAACATTTTGTCCACGCTACTGGGGAGAATGTAAAAATTGGTCACACCACTCGGGAAAGCAGTTGAGCGTCCCCTTGAAACCAAGGGGTTAAATGCCCTCCTGTCCTGCAGTTTCACGCCACGTTCTGTGCTCGAGGGACTCGCATTTCTGAAATGTCTGGCACTGGAGATGCAAAATGTTCATAGACAAAGCAGTGACAGTGAAGTCAGCTGTGGAGTGTCATGCAGTGGAGTGTCACACAGGTCAGAAAGAGTGAGCTATGGGGACATGCAGCAGTGGGGATGCGTCTTAGCCAGATAGTACTAGGTGACAAACAGGAGTCCCAGGACGGTGCGCCGTCCGATGGGACACTTGACAATGGTTTGTTTTTGTTATGTGAATTTTACCTCCGTAAAGTAAGCCCCAGAAGAGGACATGTAGCGTGACACGCTTTTGTGAAGTAAAAAGCAAACTAAAGCCAGAGCTGCAGCAGGGAAGCGTCGCTGGGCGAGACAGCACGGCGCTCGGCGCTCAGGCCCGGGGGCAGGCGGCCCCGCCAGGCCCTGCTGCCTTCCCTGCCGCCCAGGGTGGAGCTGCCTGCCGCGGGGTCCTGCGAGGCAACTCCGTGGTGTTCGGCCGGCGGTGTTTGGTAGGGCCCGAGTCAGCCAAAAAAGCTTGGGCTGCGGTACTGCACCAAGTTCACAATGAGCAAAAGGTGTGTTGCAGTTTTGAGAGATTTCCATCAGATTGAAACTTAAAAGTTTTGTGCTTTGATAATTCTAGTTAAGTGAGTTCTGATAACTGTTTCAGTTACTTGGAATCACCTGCCCAGAGTGGTGGGTTTGGCGTCTGAGCAGGTTAGTCAGCCACATACAGAGACTGCATGCGCTTTGGGGGAAGTGGCTGGTCCTTTCAGGTGGGCCCAGGGCCTGGAGGGCCAGGTCCCGAGAAGCCTCCCCTGGCTTTTGAGAGAGGGTGTCTGGGGCTCTTGCAGAGCAATTGAAAAAGACAGTCCTTTTCATTGTTATCAAGATGTGGGTCACATTCCCCTGCTCAGCGCGCCTCTGTTCCCTGCTGTTTAACGGCTCCTCGCTCTGCAAAGGGAGGATTTTTTTCTCAGATCTTTACAGGAGAAAAATCTTTTATACAGAGGAAAGGTGTCCTTTTTCAAAGATGACAAAAGAAAACGAAAAATGATAGTTTAGGAAGTTTTAGATTGTATTTTGATACAGTTCTTTATGTTATCTTGAAATGACATTTGTATGTGTATACCTTAATTTGAAAGGCCACCGTACCACTGAATTCAGCAAGAGATCTTAAAAAGATTTACAGCCATGAGACAGTAAATAGTGGAATGCTCTGACAAGTTTGGAAGTGACAGCTTTAAAAAACAGGGCAGGCTTCTAAATTTGCTGGCTATTGAACACGCACTGGATACTTGTGCACCAGACGCTGATGGTACAAAGATGAGTAAGTTTCTAGTCATCTGTGGCTAGACAACCGATATTTATTAACCAGGCTCAGTAACCCCGTATCATCATTCATCAAGGAAGTGTCCATTAAAATCACTGTGTGTTATTGCAGTACATTAATATCAGGGTGACTGAAATGAAAAGGTTAGAAATAGCGCGCCCAGCCGAGGCGAGGACGCGGGGGCCCGGCAGCCCCGCGCGTGCCCTGGCGGGGGGCGTGCGTGGGCACAGCTGCCGCTTCCCGTCCGGTGGGGCTGGCTGCAGCTGGAGAGTGTGCCTGCTCCTGCCCAGGGGCTCAGCTTCTAGGGGGTGCCTGACAGAGACGTGCGCGTGTTCACTGGGAGACACGCGTCAGTCTTCATCATAGGTAGGCAGGCGGACGGACGGGGGCGGGGGCAGTCTGGTGAACTTTGTTTCAGCCATTCTTGAAGCTTGGCTTCCTAAGCAAATAAATTACTTTTTTATGCTTAGAGGAGGAAGAAAAGAATATTCACAGCAGCGTTACTTATTCCTCATAGTCAGAGCATGGAAACAGCTCGGAGGGCTCTGCTCAGCACGTGGCTGAGTAGCTGGTGCAGCCTGCTCCCCGGCGCCGAGCAGCCTGCAGCCACTTGCCGGGGCAACGCTCGCGGCGCGCTGGGGACGCCGGGCACGCTCCGGTTCCACGCAGGCGGCCCCAGCCGTGCGGGCGCGACGTGAGCGGGCGCCGCCCGGGCAGAGCCACGGGAGGGCGGAGGGCTGTCTGGGCCGTGTGTCACGCTCTCTCCTTGCGGAATCGTGCTGAAAAATAAGACGTTTACAGGTTAATGGGTTGTGTTTAGTTTATTTTTTAAATAACATTTCAGAGAATTGGCAATGCTATACTCACCATATTGTAATTGTAGATGATGAACTGAGAAATTGACTGACTTCTAATTGTTCTATTTTGTGAATTATTTTTTAGATATGAATTGAGAATTCGTTATTTGCCAAAAGGATTTCTAAACCAGTTTACTGAAGACAAGCCAACTTTGAATTTCTTCTATCAACAGGTATAGGAGGGTGATTTAATATACTTTTTTCTTTGCTTCTTTGGATCCTATGTATTACGTAGCTTTACTTGAGAATCTGATTAAATTTGGGAGAATATAAATTTGTCACTGTGTGGCACTGGGAGTCTTTTAACTGGTGGGAACTTAAGAACTTTTGACACTTGCTGAACTTCTGTGTGCTTGGGCAACTCTTGTGGGACACTGGGTGTGGGTCCATAAGGCCTAAGTGACACGGCCGTCCATCGTGCCGCAATCCAGGCGTAAGGAGCCTGCCCGAGCACTCGCAGCCTTGCCCCGCGCAGTCACTGTCAGAGCCCGCGGCGCCTGCGCTGTCCCGGCGGCAGGTTGGGCGATAAAGCCGGAGTGGGCTTTTTACAGCAAGAGTGGGTTGCTCTTTGCCCCTTAAGATGTTAGTTAGGCAATACATACACGTGGCACGAATGAACCAACATGGTTTTACGACCCAGTAAGTGTTCATTGTTGGCGTGCGTGAGCAGTGCCCTTCCAGGTTGTCTCGCGGTTAACAGAGACGTCCGTACATACGCTTTTGCCACTAAATGCATGTGGTAGTTTTTGGTTGAATAAAAATGTCTATTAAATGTCTGATGTGGGTCTGAGGGCAGAAACGAATAAATCTGCAGTGCCCAGGCCCTCAGTATGGTGGAGAGTTCAGTCTGCTGCTGGGGCTGGGATGGGACAGACCGGGGGGGCTGGTCACCCAGTGGAGGGTGGACTGAGGGCCCCCCGCCCCCGCCAGAGCTGCTGTCTGAGGAGCCCCCACTGTGTGGAGGAGGAGAGAGTGCTGTAGACAGTGTGGTGCGTTGAGGGCTGGGCCCACGCGGCTGCGGACAACGTAGGCGATGGTCAGGGACACGCTGTGCAAGGGGTTGTCGGGCTCCCTCCTGCAGGCTGCTGGGAGCCAGTTAAAAGACGCCCGTTCGGGAATGCGCGACCGGAATGTTTTCTGAGTAAGACCGCCCCATGTGATGGCAGCTGCGGGGATGACTGGGTTCTGAAGGGGCGCCAGCAAGTTCGGAGGCGCTTCAGCCATGCGGGCAAGAAATGAGGATTGTGTGCAGCTGGTCCGACGGGCGGGCAGCAGATGTGGTGCGTGGACTTGGTAGGACCGAGGTGAGCTTGGAGGAAGCATGAAGACGAGGAGGGACAGGGCTTACGGTGGCAGCGGGCGCCTGGTGTCAGGGAAGCGGGAGGGGCACCTTCTCCCAGAGAGGCCCCAGGCGCTCCCACGGAGGTAGCCCTGGCGGGAGCGGGCTCAGGGGTGTCGCTCCTGAGGCCTGCTCACTTGCCTTGAGGATGCAGTCCTGCGTCCTGCGCCCTGCATCCTGCATCCGGGGCCGGGGCCGGGGCCGGGAGGGCGGCGCGCGGCGCGCAGGGGCAGGGGCAGGGGTCGGGGTCCCGTGTCCCCCGGTACCTGGACAGCCTTTCCTCGGCCTGGTTTTTATCAGTGCCCTTCAGGAGATGGCTCTCGTTCGTTCTTTGTCTGTGGGCAACCTGTCTGTTCTCTCTCCACGTATTTGCTCCTGCTGTGTCTGTGCTGTGCAGCTGGCACCGATGGTCCATGTCCTGCTGTGCAGTCTGGAAACGCCCTGGGCGGCATCGAGTCAGACGCCGCCTCTCTTCGCTGGCTGCGGCCTCCCCGGCTGTCAGGGCAGACCCGCGTCAGCGCTTCGCCGTCTGTGTCTGTCGGCTTCTCCCGCCCGGTCCCCCGCTTATCTGTCTGGCGGCGTGATTCAGATGGCTCTGCCGGGCCACCAGCTCTCCTCAGCTGTGACCAAGTTGATGTGTAGTGCAGTTGTTGAGGTTTTTCTTAACTATTTTTTTATTGTTTAGAGTTTTATCCCCCCCTTTTTTTAAATCTTCCAGGTCACCTTTTGTGGCCCTTGCTCCTTACTAATTTTCTGCCTTTTATCATTTCATGAAGAGTGGCTGTCTCTGCTCTGAATCTGAGGTCCCCGGGCTCCGTCCAGCTCTTCTTCGGGGCGCGTTTCCTTGTGCATGTGGTGCGGTCCGTGCCTGCTGACGTCGCCTGGGGGTCTCCAGGGTCCAGATGGGAGCGCGGCAAGCGGCCGGAGTGCCTTTTCTGTTGCCCTTTCTGATTCAGAAGAGTCGGTGTTTTTATTGCTGCGACTTTTTATCAGGTGGAAGTAAAAGGGTTATGTTGGGATTCTCTCTGCCACCATTCCCAGAGAGAGCGCTCACAATGGCCGGCCTTAATGTTGTTACTTATTTTGAAATTCCGTCCCCTGTGCTTCAGGATGGTGTCATGAGGAAAAGCGCGCGTCTGTGGACGTGCCGAGTGCAGGGTGGCTGACCGGCTGGGTGTCGTTCTGGATACAGTTTCATTTAGAGATGTCCCAAGTGTGAGGTAGTGTAAAGGATTCACTCGGTGCTTTTGACCCGTCTTAGAATATTTTGAAAGATATTAATCAGCACACTCTAAAAATGAGCGTGAGTCTTGTTATAACCCTGTTCACTGCAGAGCAGGAGTCTGTAAACATAAGTTTGATGCTAAAACAGATGGCTCATTGTAAAGCAAGAAAACTATGCGTTACCCTGAGATCAAACTTTTCCTTTGCCGTATTTTCTTTCTGTTTCTCTGAACTTGCATTTGTGAAAACTGTATTTGATTGACAACTTTTGCAAATAGTGGTGGCCATCAGTTTGCAGGGTTGTGTCAATGTTTAGTCAGGAAGTTGTCATAGTAACTGAACTTGCACACAAACCGCTGGACACTGTTGAAATTGTTAGCTCTTAAGATGCCTGGGTCTGACATGAAGTTGTCATTGTTTTGTCCACCAATATTTTAGATCTAAATGAGGATTTTCATTCATTGGCTCTTACCATTACATGTAACAGCGTAACTTCGCCCGCAGGTGTGGGCTCTAAATGCGCCTGCAGAAACGTGCAAGGTGCCGGGCACACTCACTCCTCGTGGGCCTGCCTCCCTGGGGCCCTTGGGTCTAGCGGGCAGCGTCGTTAGCTGACAGAGTGTTCAGGAGAGGGCAGACCGAGCCAACTCTCCTGCGGTAGCCACAGCGTGGAGGTGCCTTAGGGAACGCGTTGTGCGGTGCACGAGGTGAGCACCTTCTGCGAGAGAGGTGCCCGGTGCCCCCCATGCCCGACCCTGCTGCAGAGCACGGTCAACACTCATGCCCACGGGCCTGCCCGCAGCAGCGAGTCTGAGTGCACCCTGTGCTTTCAGGTGGCAAAGTGGCAGCGACCCCAGAACGGACGGCCGTATTGTGCCGTGTTTAATGTGCACTTTTCCCCAATTTTTTGAGGGAAAAACAAGGACGCACATTGTACATGAGCAGTGCTAATTCCGTGTCTGTAAATGTTTTTAATTCTTTTATTTATGCCTATGCATTAAAAGTACAACTCTGGAAAACAATGATGATATCCATATGCAAAGTAATACCCGGGAAGGGTATGATAATCCGTTTCGTTTTTAAATATAAATAAATTAAAAATGGAATTAAAAAATTAAAATGATTTTTTTCCCCCTGAAACCTTGGGCCAAAAATGTGGGTACACAATGTACATGGCAAAATACGGTTATTTAAGAAACGGGAGAACTTTCTAAGGTCTCTCACTGGAAAGACTTGCTCAAATTTGCCGGACCTGGAATTAATCAACGGTAGTGAGGGCAGTCCCACGGGAGCACCCGGCACGGGGACGGTGGTGACAGGGCCCAGGGGACGCCTGGGAGGCTGTCTGAGGCCTGGGGGCCCAGCGTGGCGCGCCGGGCCCCACCCGGCGTCCGCCGTCCTTCCTGAAGAGCGTGTGCCCGCTCGGCCGGTGCTCCCGGGTGCGGTCCACGCTGAGGCCCAAGGCGTGGGGCTGCGCTCTTGCTCCGTGGCTCTGGGTCCCTGCCCTGTCCCAGTTTGGGTGTGTAAAGCAGGGCTGCTGGAACACGGCTTGAAGCGGCGCAGGGATTTCAGGTAACGTGTGACCACGGGGCATGGTGCCTGGCCCTGGGAGGGCCGCCCGCCGCTGTCCTCTCCGCCGTCCTCGCCACCGTCCTCGCCGCTGTCCTCGCCGATCTCGTCTGGCGTTTCTGAAGCACCGGGGCGAACAGCAGTGTCCACCTCCCAGAGGTGGTATGCAGGGGGCACGTTACCACACATGGATATGCCTGAATGGGACTGAGCGTGTTCGCTTTAAGCAGTTATATACATGTAGTCACACTTGAATTTGCTCAATAAATTCCATCAGCATCACAGACGAAAGCGATAGCTTCTGCTGGGAGTCGGTCGCAGGTGAAAGGTAGTCAGGAAACATTTTATGAAGGAAATGGACACTGGGTCCCAGGAACCAGAGTCCCGCGCTGACATAGGGTGTGAGTGTGCACGGAGAACCCGGCCTCCGGGCCTAGTCCCCGCGCAGGCGGGCGGGGGGAGCCAGGCCGCCGGGCCTCCTGGGCAAGCGCACTTCCCGGAGCGCCTTGGTCGCCTCAGACCACAGGTGGGCGTCAGGCCGAGGCCGTGCAGCCCCGAGGGTTGAGGGCGGTTGGTCGTTGCTGTGGTGAAAACAGCTCTTGGGCCCTGACTAGTGCGGCCCACGGGCTGGGCGTTTTCCCACAAAGTGAAGGGTCCCCAGTCCGATTCCCAGGTGGGGCCCGTGCTGGGGCTGCGGGTTCGGTCCCCGCTCAAGCGCGTACGAGATGCAGGGATCAGTGTTTCCCTCTCCTATCGCTGCTTCTCCTTCTCCCTGCTTTCCCTCTTCTAAAAGGTAAATAAAATCTTTATTTAAAAAGAAGAACAACTCTCAGAACCTTTAAGTCACATTGTAAAAAGGGGATTTCCCATTAGAATAGTTAAATTATAAGTTCTCCTTTTTCATTTTTGCAACTAATGGGAATTTGGTTTTGATGAATGAAATAAAGCAAGTGCTTACGTTTTCCCACCTGTAAATAGTGTTTGTTACGTAGTTTCTCAGACAATTTTGTGATGGTGCATTCTCGTTAATATGTGATTGCTACTCTGCTGTGGTTTCTTTAGAGTTGTTCGATATTTTGGTCAGAATGACTAGCATTTCTCTAACGTATACATACGTGTTTCAGTTTCTTTCCTGTGGCTTTATTTTTGCTCAATAATAAACCTACCAATGACGTGAGATCTTAGTTCTTAAATTTGGATTTACTTCTTGCTCTATAGGAGCAAGAGCCAATTGAACTATAAGCGAAATGATTTTAGAATTGAAGCTTGTTCCTTAACGTAGTGGACTGAATAATTCAGCTCCACTGGCTCGGTCTTGAATGCCTCTTGCACGTGAGGAACAGGAAGCGTGAATGCTTGTGTGTCTCACACGGAAAACGACGTTCACACAGAGCAGCACCCGAACCACAGCTTGATCTCTATGTGTTCATTCGCTCACCCGCCCCTCGTTCGACTGGCAAACGCTGGTGACCGCTGTGGCCACTACAGTGCTGGCGCAGACACTGGCGCAGGCCTTGGGGGGGGTGCTGTTAGGTCAGCGGGGGCAGGTGGCCGTGCCCTGACGGACGCGTGCTCACGGCACCTGCCGCTGGCGGAGGACAGACGGGGGGCGCGGACCTGCTCGTGGTCTGTTACGAGGGTCCGTTCGCATCGAAGACCACGCTGTCTCTGTGAGGAACAGGTGCCGCAGGTCGGCTGGAGAAAGCCAGAGGCGGGCGGGCCCTGGCCGACACCCGAGTGAGTGTGGCTGACTTTCCCGCCAGCCTCAGCTGGCCGTCCAAGGGCTGTCGCTGTGACCCTAAAGCAACCCTGGACAGCGGCTGCTCCAGGGGCTGGCAGTGACCGCGGAACGCAGGTGTGCGGCTGGTTCCCATGCGTTCTGCCAGACAGCGAGGACACCCGGGGGCGGATGGGACACGGGGACGGGGGCAGTGGCTCTGCGAGGGGAGGGTGTGTGGGGGAGCAGCCAACAGGAGGGGGACGAACAGTGAAGGGGCCAGGAGGGGACAGTTCGGGGCTTTTCTGGGGCAGAGGTCAGTGCGCGGCTTCCCGGGTGCGGGTGGGGGAGACACCGCAGGCCGAGCCAGGGGGCAGGGCAGGGCCGGGCGCGGTCAAGTGCTGCCCAGGAAGAGCGGAGCGCTGGCCCGCGCCCGCAGGTGTGCGGGTAGGACACAGCCTCACAGTGCGCGCGCTGCTCTAGGGGGCAGGTCTACTGATGGGAAGAACGGAGCTCCGTGCCGGGGGAGAGCACGTCCCTTAACTGAGGTTCACGTGCGTCTCCCCAGCAGCAGCGCAGGAGCAGCCGCTGCCCCCTCACCGCCCCTCTGTACACAGGCTCACCTGCTTCAGCCGGGAGGACAGCCTCGTGCTGGGAGGTCCTCTGGCGCCACACGGGTCCTCGGTGATGCTAGCAGGGTGTAGTCAGCATCGGAAGCATTTGCACAGTCCGTCAGGCTCTTCTGTTTGCACTAGGGTTGAAGCACGTGTTACTGCTTTGCAGATCGGGCACAGTTGGGTAGGTGGAAGCACCTCAGTCGCAGAGTTCAGTGGGTTCTGAAATAGGGAAATTTTCCTGGTCTTGCTCTAAGGTCCAGAACTGCCGTTGGAACTAAAGGTTGAGTTAAGAAAATACGTCTCCTGGGGATTTGCGTGGGAGCTGCGGTCTCCCCTCTGGTTTCCCTCCTGACAGCACGGGAAGGGTGGAGGGCAGCTGACGGCTGACATCACTGCGATTAAGACACCGTCTATTGTCCCTTATGGCAGCGGTCCCCAAACTCTTTGGCACCAGAGACCAGTTTCCTGGAAGCTGGGGTGGCGGGGGGCGGGGCGGGGAGGAGGAGGGTGGGGAAGACGCACAGGAGGCGGGGAGGAAGTCAGGTGAGCTTTGCGTGCCCCGCGGACCGGGGGCTGGGGCCCCAGCCTCATGGAGCGCGTGGGTTATGCGTGCTCCTGCAGGCGGGGGGTGTTTCCTTCACTGGTGTTCGGTGTCACTCATCTCCGTACCCAGCACGGAGCATAGTTATTGAATAACACGTATAAAGTATGTGAAGACAGACATCAGTGAAAGGACACCTCTAAAATGTGTTCTTTAAAAGCAACACTGTCTTCCCCATTCCTTTTTGTCACAGGTGAAGAGCGATTATATGTCCGAGATAGCCGACCAAGTGGACCAGGACATTGCTTTGAAGCTGGGTTGTCTAGAAATACGGTAAGGCGATAACGGGGCGTCAAGGTCTTTTCTCATGACTGGTTCTCTTTATGCCGGGAAGTTACTCAGGCACTTCACTTTTCCTCGTGAAGAGTGCCAGTCAAATACGGGGCGTGGCTGAGCATCCGAGGGGACTGGGCGAGGCTGCCCTTCCTGTGCCGTGTCTGCAGCACTTGCCCCGGGGCACGGCCTCTGCGGGAGGGGGTGTGCGCCCAGGGCCACAGCGGCCTTCTGGGTCCCTGTGGCTGTTCAGCGGCACACGCTGTCCCGGGGCAGAAGGCGAAGTTGAGAAGTAGCGAGTGCAGCCGATCCCTTACAGTTGCAGCCTGCGTCTCGTCTCTCCGGGGAGCCAGGCCTGCTTCAGCTGGGAGGGGGGCGGGTGCTCTGCGGGGACACGGGATGCGCTGCGGGCCAGGCTCGTTCTTTGCGCCAAGCTCATCGGGTGTTTGTGGCTGAGCTACGGGTAGTGAAATGCCCCCCACGCCGCGGTTTTTATCTTTGGACAGAGTAGGCCCTTCTTACACATGTGTAAAAATCCATGTCTTTCCTGGTTTTAGGCGGTCATACTGGGAGATGCGGGGCAATGCCCTGGAGAAGAAGTCTAACTATGAAGTATTAGAGTAAGTATCACATATCGGGAAAGGAGGCTTCTGCAAGCAAGTATTCACAACGAAATCATTCTTCATACCATAGTTTTTATTAGTTTATCTTTCCTTAAAAGTATTATAAAATAACATATCAGAAATGAATGCTGAAGTGTCTAGAGGGGGTCGAAGTCGGGGGGAACTGGGTGCCTGGGCTGGTGGACTCAGGTCTGGGAGGAGGAGTTTGGGGGAGACGGTGCTGGGCGGGCCTCCGGCTGATCCAGGAGGAGAGACCAGCTTCTGTGAAGGCACGGAAATGTGGACAGGCAGGTGGCGGCTGGGAAGCCATCCCTTTGTTTGGATAGGACCCCTTGCTCATGAGGGGACAATTTGGTTACTGTTAATAATTTTCTCCTAAAAACCACCAGGACCACCTTTACACAGTGGGAAAAGCACTCTCTGGACGTACGTACGCGCGCGCGTGCACACGCATGTTTTAAACCAGTGTACGTGTGTGTGTGTTTTAAACCAGTGTGTGTGTGTGTGTGTGTGTGTGTGTGTGTGTGTGTGTGTGTGTGTGTTTTAAACCAGCTGAAGAGTTCGCCAGGCTGTCCATGTGATTTCAGCCTTGGCAGAACCGAGGGGCCTTTCTTGCAGGCGAGGGGAGGCCCGTGGCAGTGGGTGCCCCTGGCCCTGTCCCTGGCACTTCACGTCTCAGGGTCCCCACGACCAGAGAGCAGAGGCGGTGCAGGCAGATAGACTTCCCTTCACATTGCTTGTAGGTCAGAGGCGATGGGTAGAAAAGAAGGCACCAGCCACAGGTCAGATGGGATGTTTTCTTGTCAGGCCTGAAAACCGCGCTGCCGCCAGTGACAGATGAAACCCAAGCAGGCCCATAGCACGCGTGCAAACAGCCGTTCCGGATGCAACATCATCCAGCGCCCTCTTGAGGTGCTTCTGATGGTGTACAAAGGGGAGGGACACTGGCCCGCTCCGCGTCGTAGGCGTCGTAGGCGTCGTAGGCCATCAGTGTTGGCCATTGGTGTAGGTCATCGGTGTTCCTCGTCCCCAGGCGCCAAGCCCCTTTGATCTTGTCCTTCCTTGTCCACGTCAGGCCACCGGACCTTGTCTGTCACATTCCCCTTCCAGCCTGACACGCATGTGTGCACAGCCCCTCCCTTCAAAGGAAGGACATGGCCAAAGCTTAGTCACGGGCTGCACCTGGCCACCAGGAGAATGTGCTCCCGAATCTGTCTCAAAGACAGCTCTCAGGCAGGACGAAGGAAACAATGTCACTGAGAAACAAGTGTCAGTCTCTTTGCAGTTAGAGAACTTTAATATTCGTCCGTTTTTAAGAAGCTTCAAGTATCATTTTAGAGTTTCAGTACCTAAGTGTATTTTTAAATTAAAGATACTCAATTCTGAGAGTTTTGGGGTGAGGGTAAGATACGAATACTATATGAATATGCACACACTAGTTATTGATGTATTTAAAGTCAATTTTGGCTGCTTTTTTGCCTGGGCTTTAAAAGCTTGGAGGAATGAAAGCCAACAGGTGCAGTCAGAGTCTTCTCGGAATCAGCGCCAGAGGAAAAGCAAGTTCCCCCTTGGCATAAGGACCCCCGGAAGCCCTGACCCGTGTGGCTCGGTTGGTTGGGTGTCGTCCTGCGATGTGAGAGACCGCCAGGTTGACTCCCGGTCAGGGCACAGCCTAGGTCGCAGGTTCAGCCCCCGGTTGGGGTGCGCACGAGAGGCAGCTGATCGGAGTTTCTCTCCCACATCAGTGTTTCTCTCCCTCTTTCCCCCTCCCTCCCCCACTGTCTGAAAATACATAAGTAAAATCTTAAAAAAAAAACCCCAAACAAACCAAAACTCATTAGTAAGAGACTGAATTACTTTTTAATATGTAAATAAAACTTACGGGCTACCCAGAGCCCGCCGTGGCTGTGAACACACATGCAGGGCAAGGCCGCGGGTGGCACTGAGCTTGCCCTGGAGAGCAGGTGGGGCACCTGGCCCCCCAATGGTGCGGGGCACCCTGCCCGCTCGCGGTGACCTCCCTGGACGGCAGGTGGGGCGTGACGGGGCCACGAGGCGGCCGGCCCGCCAGTGGGGCCGTGGGAGCCCTGAGCCAGCCCGACGCTCCCTCACTGAGCCCGAAGTAGGCCATCCTCCTGATTGAAACAACGGAAATGTGTTGAATTTTTCCAGTGGTTTTGTGTGCTTTAGCCTCATTTTATTTTCTTACCTGCCAGGCGTCCCATTTAAAAGAGCACTGATAAATGTTACAAACTCCTTATTGCTCAAAAGTCGTTGGAAAAAACTAAACCGCGAACTTCCTAAGCAGTGGTTGGCCTTGGCTTTTTCCAGTGGAGTTGCCTTTACCTGGGAGGTTCGGTTAACACCCAGTAATAGGCTTTATTTCCACAAAGAAACATGCTTTCTCTCATTTTTCTTAAAACTCCCGACCCTCTTGGTCTACCTTTCATTTCCCTGTTTGTGGCAGAAACGAGCACAGCGAGTCCCCCCGACTCTAAGGAAAACAGAAGCAGAACGGTGTGACCGATGGCGCGGACGGGGTCCGAGTGGGCAGGGGCGTCCCCCGCCCTGCTCTCCGCCACTCCGGCCGTGCCCCTGAAGGCCCCAGGAGGGCGAGCCCCGCATGTCTGAGGCCGACCTCTCGGGGCCCCAGCCTCCCCTCCCCAGCGCACGCTGTCTGCACCCCCGCGGTCACCGCCCCCGCCCCCCAGCGTGTCCCTCAGTCAGCTCTACTGGCTCTCCGTCCCTCCCGGACAGCTCTGCGTGCCCCTGCCCACCCCTCCCCAGGCCCTCCCCCCGCCCCTCACGGCACCCTCAGCTGACGAAGGAATCGGGTTCCGCCTTCCTCTGCCCCTGGCAGCTGGGAGGCAGGCCTGTGGACCCAACCTGCCAGGCAGGAGGGGCCCCCAGTATTCTGGGGGCAGGAAAACGCCCCGTGGCGCTGGTCCTGGGACGTAACGCTTGGTGTTTCAGCCTCAGCGCCCACGTGTGCAGTGGGAGGCGGCCTCTCACCTGGCAGGCGAGAGCCTGAGGTTCCCGGGTGCGAGGTGGCAGCTATGCCCACCCAATGGCACAGCCACGGTTCCGGTCCCCGACTCTCTGGGAAGTGCTTCTCACTGTGGACTGGTTGCCTGGAAGGAGAGCAGGAAGGATGTGCTTGGGTGTTTGTTTCTCTTCCACGAGCTGTTTTTGCTACTTCCCACAGCGATCAGCACCAAAACCGCTGGCATGCAAAGCCTGTGCTTTGAGGAGGCAAGCGGAGCAGGCAGAGCCTGGGGCACACAGCCCTTTTCACGTTCCAGGGTCCCTGCGGGTGCTGCGGGTCTGGGGGACAAAAGGGCAAGGGGCAAACACAGGCCGTTAGGAAATCAGCGGGAAACCGGGATGGTGTGCGTTAACCAGTGGGCAAAACCAGAAAATAGCGTGTCATTGAAACCAGGAGAGCACTTTATAAGGGTGTGGTGGATGTGATGATAAAAACAAATAATAAAGTGAGAACAGAGACCCGTTTTGGGTTAGCAAGGCGTTTGCTGATTTTGGCCCTGACTAGTCAGATTGCGGGATGGGGAGTAAAACGCCTCCCGGGAGGGCCGCCATGCACACAGACATGACTTCTGTGGCTTCTGGGGACGCCCGCTGACTCAGCTGCAGACCAAGGAGTCCTTGCTGTGTTGTTATTTTGCTAGTGTCTTGTTTCCGCAGGTAAGTCTGAGCAGATACTTGTCTTTCCTTCCTCCCCGATCCTTTGGCGCATGCCACCTGTCTCCTGACACTACTGAGGGGCGAGGCTCTGGCCCGTTGCTGGCTCAGGACTGCCATCTAGGGGCCGGGGACGGGGGCCTTAGCACCCGCGGCAGCCGGAAGACGGCGCTCTTGACCCTTTCCCTCCCATTGCTCGGCCTGAGCACTTTGAGGCTCTTGATGGGAACGACTGGTTTTGTAGCCTGATCCAAAGGAAGTCGCCGGGGTTTCGAACATTTTTTACCTTAGGCAACTCCCTGATTGTCCTCTTTGTCCCCCGCGTGAGGCTGAGGCGATGGACCTTGACAGGAGGAATGTGTCCCTTACTCACAAAGTTGATTAAGGAAAAGAGCCAGCCTTCACAGTTAACGTGAGGATTGTTTTTTAAACTCCTGTGGCACACCCCTGCTGTTTCCCTACGGGGGCCAGCCAGCACGCAGCACGCAGCGCGGCCCACTGCGCCTGACCTGTAAGGCCGGCCCCCGCAGCGCAGCCCTCAGGGAGGCGGCGGGGGCCGCCTGGGCCTGCTGCGGTGCCCGTCTCCGCTTGCCCCTGGCAGTTGGTGGTCCCGCCCCTCCGGTGACTCCACTGTAATTGGAACTTCGTTATACTTCCTCCCGAGTCGTGTGCAAGTATAAATAATTGAAATCACCTTTATGTTCTTGCAACAGTGTCATCGTACTAATTGATGTGATTATTGTTCCACTTCTTTTTATATTTCAGAAAAGATGTTGGTTTGAAGCGGTTTTTCCCTAGGAGTTTACTGGACTCTGTCAAGGTAACTAGAGCTCACTTACCCTCGTCAGGTGGCCGCACTACTCAGCAGCCCCCAGTGTGCGGCGCCCGCCCTCCTGTGGGCAGTGCTGCTCTGAAGAGCTGGCAGGGGCTCTGGCTGTGTCAATGGCAGGTAGAGGTGCAGCTTCCCAGTCACTCCTCGTAACAGTGCCGAGCCGTCACAGCTTGCGACAGGAGACGTGCGTAAGTGCCGCAGGAGAACCCAGACAGTCGTGGGTTAGCAGAGGCCAGTGTCACCTGTGGACAGAGCGGAATGCGGGGCAGCCACGCGGCGCAGGGCCGCGCTGGGCCGGGGCTGGGGGCCGAGGCGCTCTGTGCAGCCCTTGCAGCTCTTCAGCGAGTCTAGAGTTAGGTAGCAGACCTCACAGGGCCCAGTTTCAATTTGTTTGACTATCCATCACAACAGAAACCTAGTTTCAGAACTAGAAATGGCAGGAGCTCAGTAGTTACTAGTTTTGGGAAGTATCTCTGCAAGTCCCCAGAAATGGACCAACGTGCTCTGCAGAGGACCATCAGGAACACTTGGTTTTCTCCTCAGAGGCCATGGCTGTCCCCCGCGTGCCTGCGATATGCAGGCGACATTTAATCAGGCACAGAGACGCCGGGGTCAGTAGTCACTCGGCTCACTGTTAGCCAGCGCGAGTGGGGACGCAGGGAGAGAGGCTCGCTGTCCTCGTGGGCGCCCCCATCAGGCTTGGGCCCTGAGGCCGGGGTGAGGGAGGATGTGCCCGCTGCAGCGCTGCCCGCAGCAGCCCGGGCAGGGGCGGCCGGGCGTCCCTCGGCGGGCGAGCGTGCCAAGGAGATGCGCGCGCGCACCATGCAGTGTCACCGGCCATGGGGAAGAAGCAGCTGTTGCCAGTTGTGACAACACGGATGGACCTAGAGGACACTCTGCTAAGTGAAATGAGTTAGAGACAAATACTGTATGGTTTCACTTCCATGGTGGAATCTAAAGACAAAATCTAAAACAAAACAGACCTGAGCTCGTAGGTGGGTGGGTGGGTGCCGGAGGTGGGGGTCGCGGGTGGGCAGAATGGGTAAAGGGCATCGAAAGAGACCAACGTCCAGGTATGAAATGAATGTCACAGAGACGCTGGTATGGTACGACATATTTGAAAGTTGCAAAGAGAGTAGGTCTTAAAAGTTCTCATCACAGGGAAGAAAATTATAACTGTGTGGGGTGAGGAATGCTAAGTGGACATCTCGGTTACCATTTTGCAGTATGTGCGAATAATGGATCACTTTGTTGTGCCCCTAAAACTAATGTAATGGTATGTCAGTTACATCTCATTTTTTAAAAACACGCTTTGCAAGCACTGCTGACATAACTAAACCCAGCGTTTGGCGAGGGGGCAGGGACGGCGACCCCTCAGCCTGTTGTTCTTTCACCGGAACTTCTCTTTGGCACCACGTCCTGACCTTTTTGCCCGGGAAGCCCGAGGCATCTGTTTTGCTAGCAGCATCTGATAGATACTGGTTGGCTGTTACACAATAATTTTTATGTTCAAAATGGCTGAGTAGCCCTGGTTTCTGATGCCCTGACCTAATTCTGAGTAGCCTCTCTGTGTGTGAGTTGGTGTAAAATGGAGTGGCATGCAAAGGCGGGTGCCTCGGCGTCCCTGCGTCGTGGGGGCTGGCGCCAGGCTCAGCACGCACTGTCCGAGTGCGGCTCCCCGCCCCGTGGTGCCCTCCTGAAGCCTCGGGGAGCAGGCGGTTTGCTCGTGTGCTCCCCGTAGCCCCACGAGAGGGACTCCGCACCGTCGGTGCGCTCCACGTGGACAGCAATGCCTGGGGCGGCGTCGGGCAGGCCAACAGCCTGTGCGAGGGGCCCCGCCAGACCCTCCTGGGAACAGCGCTGCAGAGCTTCATGGTGCTGACCCTTCGCGCAGCTCCATGGTCACCCCTCAGGAATGGTGGGTGTCCTGGCGTTCCCATTGCTGCGTCACGAGGCGTGGCTCTCCGAGGTCCCCGAGTCATGTCCAAGCTGCCCTTCAAAAAGGCTGCACTGACTGCCCCACGCAGCAGTGTGCGTGTGCATTCCCTGGCCCCCTGCCTGTGGGCTGGGCCCCGGTCTCGGGCAGGGGCATGTTTTTAGCGCCTCACTCTTCCCACGGTCTGATGAACCAGCTCTTACCTTTTACAAACATCTGTTTAGGGTATAAACCTCAAAACCACTGAACTGCACACTTCCCATGGTTACGGTTCATGTTCTGTGTGTCTTGTTACAGTTATTTAAAAGAAGACATGCTGGCCTGATAGACATGACATGGTGTGTGTAATAGTGTGAGCGCACGTGGCACTCCATGGAGCAGGGAGAACTCTGCAAAGTGAGCCCGCGGTGCTGGGGCCTTTGCCTGTCTGGACTCTGAGGAGGTGTCTGTGATTTTATCGTGCAGGCCAAGACACTAAGGAAACTGATCCAGCAGACGTTTAGACAGTTCGCCAACCTTAACAGGGAAGAAAGCATTCTGAAGTTCTTTGAGATCCTCTCCCCGGTGTACAGATTTGATAAGGAGTGCTTCAAGTGCGCGCTCGGTGTAAGTGTGGGCACGGGGTGAATGGGTTTCTTATCCGTGTCTAAATTTCTGGTAGAGATTAAATTTGTCACATTTTTAACAATATGAGCATGTGGGGAGAATGCAAAAAATGTGTGAATGTGAGAATAAAGTTATCTTTTTTATATAGCATGTCTGTGTTCATAATTAGATTTTTCTGTTCCAGCCCAGCAGTTTGTTGATGAACTATTCATGAAGGGCTAGTTTTTCCTGTTCAAATAATCTTCCTAAAGAAATCATTAGCTTCAGACCCACTGGAATGAGTGCAATATCTCTGTCCACAAAGTAGCTACAGGGTTAATGAAGTTATCAATATTTTATATTATTTGGCTAGAGAGATTAATGGCTAGCTAGCCCAGCTCCCTCCCTCCCCCCACTGGTCCATTAATGTGTCCAGGGCTTTTTATCTAAAATAGTTCTTTTTCCTTTTGGTACCTCTGCCTTCACCCATTTCACCTTCAAAAGTCAAGCTGGGTTATTTCGGTGGAGCTGGCGATCGGCCCCGAGGAAGGCATCAGCTACCTCACCGACAAGGGCTGCAGCGTAAGTCTGCACCGGGGCGCCCAGGCCACTTGTTCAGGCCAGGGGAATGGGGGTTCGCAGGGACTATGGCACTTGCATGCTGGTAGACTGAGCAGCGGAGAAGCCAGAAGCTGGGGACGAGCTGGGGAGGTGGCCAGAACCCCAGGGCAGCTGTCCCTGAGGCTGAGAGCCTGGGGACTGCTGTGGCGGGGCCTGGGGCTGGGGCGTGGAGGCCTGCCGGGGCGCCGCTGTGGCCCTCCGGCCTGAAAGCAAAGCGGAGGGGGGATCTTGCTGGGGAGGGATGCTGGGGTGTGCCGGCCAGCTCAGCCCCAGGAGCGTGGCCTGTGCCGAGCAGGCCACTTGGCAGGAGGGGCTGGTGCCATGTGAGAACCTAAGAGCAAGAGGCCTTAACCAGGCTTGTTCTGAATAAATCCTGCTTCCTTTTTGACTGCCTGTGTTTTCTCTCTCTGGTACCTGTGGGGACTCTCTTGGTCGACTCCTAGGATGGGGTCCCCTCCTTGGCTGTCAGGAGCACAGAGAGCAGGCATGCCCCCAGCCCTGAAGGGAGCAAACGCGCTCCTCAGAAGGCGAACCCCCCGGGGGGGCCGCTCAGACAGTCCAAGTGCCCCAGAGACCGCGTCTCAGGCAGGGTGTCGTCGGGAGACCGGGCTGGGGGGTGGGGGGGGACTGTGAGCGTCTCACAGAACATGTGAAGCCAGTCTTTTACCTCTGGTCCAGTTTGTGCCTTTTCTTTCCAAAGCCCACGCATCTGGCTGACTTCAATCAAGTGCAGACCATTCAGTACTCGAACAGCGAAGACAAGGACAGAAAGGGCACGCTGCAGCTAAAGGTCGCGGGCGCGCCGGAGGTACGGGGCGCTTCCCGGCCCTCGCTAGGGGCCGACGCGGAGGGGCGCTTTAGAGCCCACGGGGCTTTCAGGGTGGGGATGGTTTCCATGGGTCGTCAGCAGCACAACTTTCCCCTTTGTAGGAAGTGTTACATTACAAGTAATAATGATCGCATGCCCCCAAGAATAGAACAGGAGACATTTAAAAACCAGTCGAGAGCATTATTGTGAAGATGATTAAAGATCATTGTGAATTACCAAGGAAATCAACTGCTTAAAAGTATCCGAGTGGAAAAATACACACATCCTGTACACCGCGTCACTTCCCAGACCTGCCTGGGCCTCAGCGCGCGTGCCGTGCACCGCAGGCAGGTGGCATGAGAGTGGGCCCCTGGCCAACACCGCCCCCGATGGCCTTGCTTGCCCAGGATGGACAGAGAGGCTCAGGGGAAGAAGCCCGGCCGCCCGCGGCCAGCATGTGCGTGTGCCTGCGCGTGCGGAGGCGGGGCTCAGGCGCAGGACCGCTCCTGTGGCCCGGGGGTGCAACGCACCCCGGGCCTCCTCGCCTGCCCTCAGCCCCGTCTGCTCTGGCACTGTGGCGTTTCTGCGGCTCTGGGAAGCGCGTCTGGCTCTTCCTGGTGTTAAGTGGCACCACAGAACAGCGAAACCTGATGACTGTCCTGGGTGACCCTCCGTGACGGGCGGGCAGGATGGCCTTGGGAGAGTGCACTTTCTGTTGGGTAGAGGCGCGTCGGGGCCCCCCCGCACCTCCCCGGCAGAGCAGGCTCTCCGTGCTGAGCGTGACGAAGCTTTCCTAAGCGCGCTTCTCGTGCAAAAAGTGGCGACGGACGATGGGTAAAAACTTACTCCACGTTAGGGTGGTTTCTAAAACAGCCCGTACTCGAACTGTCTGAATTCTTCCTTTAATTAGACTGAGCCAGAGGGGCCAGGCATTCTAAAGGAAAATGTTTTTTCTGCCTCCTTTTGTTCTAGAAAGTAGTGTGTCAGTTTAAGTGACTTTTCCGTTTTTGTCTGGGTTTGCCTTCTGTCACGTATTCCAGGAATAGCGTCCTTAAATATCATACTTCCTTTTTTGCTCAAACCTTATGACAGATCTCATTTCACTGCCACTCTGCTCTGTTTCCACGGGTATCTAGATGTCTGATGTCATGCGCAGCTGCCCCTTTGATTGTTGGGAAGAACAATGACGGCTCTTTCTTGGTCCGCTCCCCTCTTAGCCTCTGACAGTGACGGCGCCGTCCCTGACCATTGCCGAGAACATGGCCGACTTGATCGATGGCTATTGCCGGCTCGTGAACGGGGCCTCGCAGTCTTTCATCATCAGGCCCCAGAAAGGTGAGCCGCTGCGTGCGTGTGCGTCTTCCCGCCGAGCGCTGAAACACGCCTCCCCGCAGCCTGCAGACCTCGTGTCTGCTGGCCGCGAACGGGAGGCCGGGCGCGTGGCTCGGCCTGGGAGTCTGAGTGCCTGTGTTCCGGGGGGCCCGGCTCGCCGCCCAAGATCTGGGTTTGAGAGGAGCTTAAAACAAGCTGCTGTGTTTTGAGCAACACACTGGGAGTGTTTGTTATTCTTAGGTGACCATTAGTATTTTTAAATGAATTTTCAGGATTATGTTCTTCGGTTTTTGTTTTTTTTTTAAGTGTCTCTTCTAACTCATGTAAATAAAGCCTTTTCCCTATTTTTTCCTTTTTTAATTCTTAAATACTTATTTTTAGAGAGAGGGGAAGGGAGGGGGAGAGAGGTAAAGAAACTTCAATGGGAGAGAGGCATCAATCAGTTGCCTTTTGCAGGCGCCCCTGACTGGGGACTGAACCCACATCCCAGGCACATGCCCCGACCGGGAACCAAACCAGCGACCTTTGGCTTTGTGGGAAGGTGCCCAGCCAGCTGAGCCACACCGGTGAGGGCTGGAGCCTTTGTTGAAGTTAGTGTCATAATGTGCTCTGAAAACAATAGCTAAAGCCAGAACCCAAAGGCCAGTGAGTAGCTGCGTGGATTCCAGCTGCTCACCGTGGCCAGACCAGCAGGCCTAGCCATTTATTTTTTTCATAAAATTCTGTGTGTGTCTGTTGCACAGTGGCTTTCTTTACAGGAGACACAGTAAGGAAGCTGCTTGTCGAACATCTATGCTTCTCATTTAAAATGTTTACAGATAGAAACTCTTGAATTTTCATTTTGTACTTCAAACAGGGGTAGATCCCTTGCAAATACTTAAATGTTTGAGGAAAATCCCGTCACGTAAAGATAGCATTTTGTGAGAAATGTTTAACGTGACATATTGTCTTATATTTTTAGTAAATAATTTTTAAAAATTTCATCCGAATTTACCAAATATTCTTTATTAATTTTTTGGTACCCATTTAAAAATATAACGTTCAGCCCTGGCTGGTGTGGCTCAGTGGACTGAGCACCGGCCTGCAAAGCAAAGGGTCACTGGTTCAACTCCCAGTCGGGGCACAGGCCTGGATTGCAGGCCAGGTCCCCTGTAGGGGGCGCACAAGAGGCAACCACACATTGATGTTCTTCTTCCCCTCTTCCCCCCCCCTAAAAATAAATAGTCTTTAAAACAAAACAAAACAAAAAATAACATTTAGACAGTAAGCATCTGTAGTATCAGGGAGCAGTGGAGACTAAACCTGTGGTCTGGAGGGTGGAGAGCTGATGGGACCACGTCCAAGGGCAGCTGTAAAGCGAGGACCTGTGGAGAGACACGTGTGTGACTGCCCCAGAGCAACAGGCCAGGAGGTGCCGGGACAGGGTCAGAGACATGGGCAGTCGATGGGCCCCTGCCCAGCCGCACCCCCAACCCGCCCCCCATCACAGACACCCTAAAAATGGGAGACAGAGCGTCATTCTGTGCTGACAGGAGCTGAGTGGCGCTTGTTTCATCCTGCACGCTGTTGAGAGACAGCGCAGCTGTAAGCGGGGGATGCTTTGATGGCTTGGTTCTGGGGGAGATAGTTCTCGTAGCGGGGCAGCTCCGGGGTGGCTTAGAGGCAGGACCAGCCAGGAGGCAGCTCCCATGACTCAGGATAAGAGAGGTGCATCCGGGGGCCCCACGCTCCTGCTGCACAGAGGGGGCGGAGAGAGTGGCTTCCCAACCAGGGACAGGGTCCCGAGCTTCGCCGCCGCTGGTTGCAGGCGGCCATTAGGAGAGGGCTGTCTGGCATGGGCCGCCCCCGGTCACCGCTCTGCAGGCCCCTGGGCCCTTGGCCTCGGGCCCGGGCCCCGTGGGGCTTCAGTCCTTTGGTGACCGAAAGGCGTCCTCATCTTTGAGGGCCTCCCGGGAAGACACCGTTTGCTGTTGTGTCACCTCGCTTTGCGCGTCGCTTTGATTAGGGAGCGCCTCTTCCACGGCCCTCGCCTGTGGTCATGTGCGTTTGTTGCAGATCCTGAACCTAAAGCCACCAGCACCTCGGGGAGGTGGTGTAGTAGCTTCCTGTAAAGGGCAGTTGCTGAGACACTGGAATGGGACCCATCCTCTCCTCCGATTCCTACATAGAATCTTCCAGTGGGAATAGAAGGAACCTCACCATTGTCTTTCCTTTCTTTCCCCAGAAGGCGAACGGGCGTTGCCATCAATACCCAAGTAAGTGCCGCTTTGTGCCTGTTGTCACTCACTCGTGTGAGACGCTGTGGAGGCTGTGTGTGTCGGCTGTTTGCCTGGGCAGTCGGGTTGCCACACGCCTGCCGGGGAACTAGAAAATGTACTTCCAGAGAGAGATCACGTTACAGGTTTAGGTTTAGTCAAAAATTCAAAATGAGTTTTCCCTTTACGTTCAATAGGAGCCTCGAGACTAGTCACGGCGAGGGCCCTGGGGGTCCTGTTAGACCCTCACTTCACAGGCATCGTCAGTTTCTTAGGGACCCGCAAACAGGAGTCTTTCGGCTGTTGCACGAGTGAGCATTAGATGTTATAAAAGTAACTTATGTTAACTTTTTTACTTGTTTGTGTCCTTAATTTTGTAGTCTATGGGTTGATCTATAACATTTAAAAAACATTAATGCCTAGAGAATTTACTTACTAGCGTCTCTTTCCCAGCCGGTCTGCTAGAACTGGGGACTAGGTGGCAGTCAGAGGAGGGGAGGGGTCGGGGCAGTTCTGGCTGAGCGCTGAGGGCCCAGGGAGCCTCGGGCAGAGTCGCAGGGCACCCGCAGAGGGCACACACCTGGGGGCACCAGGATGGAGGGGACACGTGGGCATCGCCTTCGCGCGGTCACCCGCATCTGCGTGCCAGTCCCCCCGAGTTCTTCAGCCAGCTCCCTGCACCTGTTGGGACCGTCCGCTGCGCCCCCTCCTATGGCCCCTCCTGACTTCAGCAGCCCTCACCGGCTCTCCGGGCCACTCCTGTGTCGCGGTGCTGAGACCGCCCCAGTTTTCATGGTTCTCTAAGAGGGGACTCATGATGCAGCCACACCCCTGGCGCCCCCTCCCCGGGCCCCTCCTGCCAACTCGGGCAGGGCACCCCCGTTCCTCTGGCGCTGAGCTGTGAGTGCGTGTGAGGGGCTGACTGCCTGAGGAGCTCGTTTTTACGGGGTCCTGGTCACATGCGCTCTCTGCCTGCCATGTTCCAGAGCCCCAGGCCCCAGGAGGAGGCAGGGGCTCGGCGTGAACCGTGGGGTTTGTACAGAGGGTTCGGGCACAGCGATCGTGTCCTCCCCTGACCAGGCCGCGGATGCCAGGAACCGCCCTGAAAACCAGGTCCCCAGCACTGGCCGGGGCAGCGTGCAAGGACAGCAGGCTCCGGCCGGCTGGGTTGCCTGTCCGCCATGTCTCTCCGGCCCACCGCTGTCCCTCGTGCCCTTGCCCCACCCACCCTCGGCACGCAGCTTGAGGGGTGCCCTGCACCAAAGCCGCCACACGGCCGCTGCTCGGGGGGCAGAGCCAGCGTCTACTCCTAAAGACTGTTGTAAAGACTAAAGGTTCCTTTGTGTTTTCCAAAAATTTTAAACTGAACTATCCTTTTATAAATGTTACTAAAAACCTTTGGCCAAAATTTTATTTTATGTGGACAAGTACGTAAAACACGGAAGCTGCCGAGCCATTTCATGAAATGCGTAGCCGGACACGCGGAGCCTGCCCGTTTTGGCTGGGGAGCGGTGCGCCAGCGGCTGCCAGGGTTTCACGAGCTGGAGTCTGAGCGGAGCCAGTCCTGCAGCAGCCTCCCAGGCCCCGTCCCTTGCGTTTGGTGACTCCAGGGCAGTCCCGCGCAGCGCCGCGCAGAGCAGACTTGGGGAGCCCGGGGGAGCCCGGGGGAGCCCGTGTCCACCTCGGGAGACGGCGCTGCGGTGTTGGAGGTCGCTGTCATGGGCTGCCTTCCTGGGGCAATCAGGGACCCTTCGTTGTCTGCTTTAAGTTTCACTGTTTAGAACGTGAAAGCAGGCTGGTGACTTTAAGGGTTCGCATAGTAAGATCCAATTTTTAAAAAACTACGCCCTGTGAGATGCGAGTCTCCACCGGAAACGGAGGCGGTTCAGCCCTGAGTGCGGCATTCACATGGTGCCCTCTCTGTTGCAGACTGGCCAACAGCGAGAAGCAGGGTGTGCGGACACATGCGGTCTCCGTGTCAGGTAAGGGCACGGGGAGCCTCCCAGTGGTGTGGCGGGAGGGTCCTGCGGCCGGCGTCTGCCGGCTCGTTACGGTGGCCCTGTCCGGGCAGCTTGGAAGCGCCAGGCAGTCCGACTCCCAGCTGCAGAACGTCACCTTCGGTGCAGAGCGCCTGTGCGGCTCGTGGGCTTCGTAGGTGAGACGTCCTTGTGTGGCTCCTCATTGCTGACACGGCCACATAGAATTCCAGGCTGTCTTTCAGTTTTACGGTCACGTTAATGATATTTAGTGTGAAAATTTACTTTCTGAATTGCTGTTATAGTTTATCTTTGCAATTCAGCAGAATTTAACAGAATGCACTTTGTATGTTCATTGTTTTTGAAGTTTGGGATATGTGAAACATTTTTGAATGGTTTTTGTCTTTCACAATTAACATAAAATGGTGTTTGAATATTGCTTTTTAAAAATACAGTTAAGATGCTGGCACAAGCATTATCTTAACTATTTGTTGGCATGATGAGTGTGGTGTACTTTTCTTGGTATGTTTTCAAAATATGTGTCTTTTTTCATTGAAAAAATGTGGAAAACAGAGGAAAGAAGGTAAAAAAGATAAAGCATCTTCTATGGACCCAAGGTTGATGTCTTAAAATACATGTAATACACACACACACACACACACACACACACACAGATACACACACACACAACCTCTTCTTAGGTGCACGCTGCATTTCTGGAGAATGTAATTGCTTCCTGATAGTGCTGCCACCTGACGCTCTGACTTCGGAGAAGCCAACCCCGTCAGTTAGGCCTGCCTGGAGGTGACCTCTCCTGAAACCCAGCCCTGCGCTTTTGCCCAGTTGTCACCTGGGCTCTCTGTGTTTGCAGGGCTCGAGTGGGACTGCTCACTGTCACCCGCGCCCCCGTCAGAAAGGCCTGTGCTCGCGCTGCCACGGCGTGAGGCAAGGACACCCTTGGGCGAGCGGTGCGTGACACGCGCGGCGAGCCCCACGGCTTCAGGAGTCTCCGAGCACTTCCTGACGGGGCGGAGCGGGTGCTGGCGGACCACGTTGCCGCCAGGCGGGCTGCAGAGCCGCCACTGCATCCCTACTGTTTTTGCATGGCTTTCTGGGCCTGATGTGGTGCCTGAGCGAGAGGCACCCGGGGAGCGGGCACGGGAGCAAGGCAGCGGCAGAGCTGGCAGTGACGCCGGAGTCGCGGGTCTCCCAGACCGGTCCCTGTGGGCCCGTCCCTGCGCATCACTCTGGACGCCCTCTGGGAGGCTGCAGCCCAGGGGTGTGGGGGTGCCCGGCGGACTGCGATGTCGGTGGCCCCTGGCTGGGGAATGAAGCGCGGCCCTTGCATTCGGGAGGCGAGCTGGCGGGCCACCTCCCACCCCCTACCCCGTGTCTCAGTGCAGGGAGAGGCGGGCGTGACCAGTGCCACACTCACAGGGGACTTCTCTCTGAGTCCAGGACAGGTTTCTGGATAACAGTGATGAAGCAGGGCAGATTCACCAAGGCACGGGACGGAACCGTGTGCTGCCGTGGGCACACGGCTCTGAAGCCTGGAGTGGGTTCTTAGCCCAGCTGTGGAATGCCTTTCAGGAAACCTGTGCACACTGTAGAGCTGAGGGAGGGCGGAGCGCTGGGAGGCCAGTGTGTGCCGCGGGCGTGTTGGCGCGGTGGCCGGAGGACCGCAGCCTGGGTCGGGACAGTGCTCAAACAGTCCGCAACCACCCTTTAAAGCTCTATTAATGAAATATAAGAAGTCTGAGTGTCAGCTTGCCAAATATAAAAACAAGTGTCATTAACATCAAAAGGCCCCATTTATTTTCTTTACAGAGGAAAATTTTAAAGGAAGGTTTGAAACTTTTAAAATGTAAATTCTACAGTTCAAATGCAAGGCTTCGTCCTCTAGTTTGTAGCATATTGTGGCTACATGATAATCGTGGAATTTATTAAAACCCCACCTGCAGGAGTTAAGACAAAAACAGAGTTGATATTTTTATAAGCAAAAAGCCATATGAATATGTGGATATCATTATGCCTTTGAATGTTTAATTTTTTAAGCTTTTTTTCACGGGAAATTTCAAACATGCTCAGCAGCAGAGAGGATAGAACTGCCACATGACCCAACGCTCCTCGCCCGGACCCGCAGCTGAACACTGACCGGTGTGTCTCCTCTCTGCCTTGTGCCCGCTCACACGGTCCCCAGTGAGCGCTTAAAGCATCTAAGGCAAATTCATCTATAGAGATTTCTAGAACACAAGGGTTCTTTTAAGAATAGTCTGTTGCCAGAAAACTGAGAGTAGCTGTTCGGTGCCCTCCGTGCGGCCAGCTCCCCGGCCGCGGCGCCTGCCCTGGTCTCACACCCGCCCTGTGCCATTGAGGACCAGACCCGCGGTGCTGCTTGAGCTCGGCTCGCTGCTCTGTCCCCCGGCTCTGCCTGCCGGGCCCCCTGTGTTGGGCGGCTCCTGGTTGTGGGCTGTCTGTTGAGGAAATTGTGCCCCGCTGCTGTCCCCTGCACCCTGGGTCTGGCCAGTGGCACCCCTGTGATGTCGAGCTGGGCGGGGCCTCTCAGGCCCTTGTGTCCCTGCGTCTCCTCTGTACCCAGGGTCAGGGTCACGAGGAGGGTGAGGAGAGTCGGGCTCAGTGTCTTATTTGTAAGACCGCATCGTAAGTGCTGATGCGCGCAAACCCTGGGTGTCCCCCTGTGTGGCCTGCAGGCCGATCAGTCCATTTGGTGAGCCTGTGACACATCCGTTAAAAGATCCTGTGGGCATGTCACCCAGCGGCGTGAGCAGCCCCTGATCCCTGTGCCTAGGCTTCCTTGGGGCTCTGGCCCGGCGCCGCGCGGATCCCTGTGCAGGCTGTTCACCGGGGGCCCTTCTAAAGAAGACGGCCCCGGTGCGTAGGTCCTCGGGGACGCCGGCGTTTGTCCTCCTCTGTTGGCCGGTTTCTGAAGCGTCGGGCCGCCTCCCTCCCCAGGTGGTGGTGGTTTGTGGGGTTTCTCTTTTTGAACCTCCCTAGGAATGCATGGGTTTTTAACATCGTTGAGGGCAGGAGGTTCCCATGGCCACCCCAGGCTGGAAGATTTGCCAGAAGGATTGTTATCTCGAAACTCAGGGCTCAGACCACGTCCACCGTCGTCAGCACTAAACCGTCGCGTCCGAGGAGAGGGGTTTAGGCTGAGAGGCCTGGGCACGGGGGCCGCGCCTGCCTTGTGTGACGGACGATCAGAGGACAAGCGCTGACCCCCTTGGACTGACCTCCGCGTGCCCTGATGCTGCCGTAGACGGCTCCCCTTCTCACCTCCGCTCCTGACACGCTGCTGCTGCCCCTGAGCTGTGGCCATCTTGGCCCTGGCCTGTGCTCTCCCCGGATCCACGCCTTAAGCCCTGGTCATTTTTGATGAGTCCCTGTGGGTCTGCGGTTAAATTTCCACGCCACCCATGTCTCTTGTGTCGCATGTTCGACTTCACTGTGACATAGCCGCTGTTGCCTACCACATGTCATTGTTCCTTGTCTGTTGTTTTCGCTGTGCTCTGAGCCCCTGGAGGGCGGGGACCCGGCGGGCGCTCACCGGGTCAGAGGTGGCCGGCCTGCGGGCGAGCTCCGAGTATGGGAGGGAGCGCGGGCAGGCACAGTGCTGGTGGACAGAGGGCTTAGCCACCTGTGTGTGCAGGTGTCCTCATCGCCAGTTCTTTCTGTCTAGGCAGTTCATTCAAGGCATCCACGTGTGGTCTGCTGGTCTGTGTCTTTGCTGGTGCCTTGGGGGGAGCTGCTCCTAGTGCTCTTCCACCAGTCGGCGTCTGCTGTGCCAGGCGTCCGCGGTCATTTCCTTGTGGTCGCATGTTTAGATGTTCATGAGTATCTGGAATTACTTATTGGTCGTTATTTTTTGTCTTGTTTCCTTTTGTTTGTTTTGATGTTTGTAAAGGTATCTGTACCTTCACTTGGCTGACTCTGCAGCCTGTAAGGTTCTCCTTATGTCTTACCAAGAGTTTCTATATCGAATGCTAGTCTTTGCTAGAAGAGATTTGCACTTTGAAGTATTAATATTTTTTAAAACTGAAGTCAACCGTAGTAAGAAATTGTGTCAATAGTCAAATAAAGTATTGCAATTTTGTGTTTTAATAGCTATGCTTAAAATGTAACATACATTTCTTTCATATTGAAATAATGTTTCTGTTTTTCTCTTTCCTCCCGCCTCTTTATGAAGGAGTCGGTCCCTGCCAGCATAGGGTTAAGAAAGCCAGGCGCTTTCTCCCTTTGGTCTTCTGCTCCCATGAACCTGCCACGGGTACTGCACTCACGTTTGCGCAGGCTCTTGCTGGCTGGGCCACGGGCCTGAGCGGACCCTCGTCGGTGGTCCTGGGCAGGGCGCGCCTGAGCGGGGCGGGGCGTGTGTCTGTGCTGCCCGCCCCGGCGACAGCCGGGGGCGAGGCTTCGCGTGAAGGTCTCGGGGCTGCTCTGTTGGCAGAAGGCTTTGTCTGCCTGTGGGCTGATGGGTGCGTGCATGGCCGAACGAGGAGGAGCTCCCGGTTCCGTTTGTGGGGTCAGCGTTGCCACGCAGGGCCGTGGGTCCCCGCGTTTGCACTGCGGCTTTCCTGATGGAGCCCGCGGTCGGGGGACGGAGTGGCCCTGGGCCAGGCAGCTGCTCCGGGTGCTGCAGGGCAGGGCCGCCGGGCCCCTTGGAGAGCTTTCCATGAAAGCAGATCCGTAACAGTGGACCTGGAATTTCCCCAGGCCCCGTCCACGCGCAGGTGGAAGCCTGACTCAGGAGCACAGCGGCAGGTGCCGGCCTCCTTGCTGGAGGGCCCGCCAGGCCGGCCCTCAGCATTCAGTGTTCACACTGACCCCTGCGGGTCCCACTTTTCTCTAAAACGGTCCAAATGCCCTCTGAGGGGGTAGAAGCCATTTTACCACCTAATTGTGAGAGGCAATCAGCTCCCTTTGTTCCGTGTGGCGAGACCGACACACCTCCAGCACCGCTGGGGGACTCTGTGGGACGTGTTGGCAGCTTAAAGCCAGGCACTGTGGGGCCTGCCCAAGGATGCACGCCGACGGCCGCAGCCGTCCGCTCACCTTTGGAAGCAGGCCTGGGGGGTGCTGTTTTTGTTTTCCTTATGCTTTGATTTACCTGTCATTTTAATAGTGTTTTCCCTCTCTCCCCTCCCTCCCTCCTCTCCTCCCTTCTCCCCCTCCTCCCCCTTTCTTTGCATGCCGCCCGGATCTGCAGATGAAATTAGTGGGGACGGTAATATTTATTTTCACATTCATGTTACTCATACGAGATAGTCACTGACTGATGGAAGAGTAGTTCAGCTCTGGGTGAGGGGCAGAGTGTGGTTCGATGCAGCAGAACAAGTGTGAGGAACGGTGGTGTGGACACATGATCTCGTGCAAGTGGCTCGGGGCTCTGACGTGAGAGGGAGACTCGGTGTCCTCATCCCATCTCAGCGGAGCATCGGAGGTCTCTGCCGTCGTAGTCGGCTCCCTAGGTCTCATCACTCCAACCAGAGCTCTGGGGAGGCAGCCAGCACGGTCCCCGGGAACGGAGGCGGCCCGGCCCCGGGCCCTGGCGCGTGTCCGGGGAAGTCAGGGCGGCGGGAGGCTGTGGGAGGGCAGGGGGACAGGCGGCTCCTGAGAGTCCCGCACACGGATGGCACCGGGGGTCTCCGCCATGGCGAGAGCGACGGGCGTCCAGCCGCCGAGGGTGGCGCTGGGCAACCTAAACACTCAACAGCCGCCGGGAGCGTCCCCGGTCCCCCGTCCCCCGGGGCCTCGGGCACTGCCTGCGCGCAGCGCGGCGCTCTTTCCTACGAAAGGGGCAGCAGGGTATGGAATGAAATCCAGAGAGGGGCGTTCTCCTCGTGGGGCGGCGGGAGAGCACGCGCTCAGTGAAGGGGCGGGCGGCGCCTGGGCATGGCCAGCACAGCCCCCACGGTGAGGGCCTTCCTTCTGCAGCCTGGGAAAGTGCGCCTTCCTCACGGGCTTGTTGCTGCGCCGTGTCCTCGCTGGTGCGCGGGTGAGGACACGCTGGTCCATGGCTGCCAGGGGGTGGGCCGTCGGGCCTCAGGCTGCCCTCCCTCCCCTCTGCCGGTCCTGTTGTCAGCACACGGGGGTGACCTCGGGCAAGTGCGTGTCCCCTGTGGCCTGACCTGCGGCAGGTCCCCCAGGTCGCTGGGTGGGGTCTCATGAGGGCCGCGTGCAGGAGGACGTGTCCCGCCCTTGCCCGCGTCTGGTTTCTGAGCCCTGCCAGGCCCCTGGCACGCAGATAGCCGCGCCGAGCTTCCAGCCTTGGCTCTCCGCCTGGGTCGGGCCCGCGGGCCAGCCACGGCCCACAGCCTTTTATGTTGACCCTCAAGTAAAGGATGATTCTTTTTTTTTTTTTTAACAGTTTGAAGGGAAAATAAATAGTATTTGTGGCATCGAAACTATGTGAATGTCAAATGTCAGTGTCCCTCCAGTTTTATTGGGGCACAGCCACCCGTCCACCTGCTTGGTGACCATGGCTCTTCCCCGCCGCGCTGGCGCAGCAGAGGTGAGGGTGTGTGGCGGGCACTGTGGGCAACGCAGGCGCAAGCACTGCTTGTCACCCTTTACAGGCAGTTTGCCGCCCCCAGGGCTGGGTCCATGGCCTGCGGACACGAACGAGCAAGGCACATCTGGGTTCCCAGGCTGCGTGGACACCATGGAGTCGGTCGGTGCCCCCGAACGGGCGGAGTGGTCCAGACACTGCAGGCGTCGCTGTGTGGGACTGAGGACTCGGCCAGGCTTCCTGAGGGCAGTGGGGAGGCATGTCCAGGGACATGTCAGAGTTGTGAGTGTCCAAGCCAGCACGAGTGCCCCCAGGGGAAAGGGCCACCGGCCCTGCCAGGCGAGCAGAGGGGGCATGGTGGCAGAACCACGTTGTCTGGGGCCTCTCCCTTGGGAGGTGCAGCAGGCTGCCCGCACGGGAGAAGGGGCGCGAGGGCTCCGGGCAGTGCAGCTCCTTCACTGATGGGCGGTGAGGGTGCTCGCCGACCGCAGCCGCGCCCCGACCTCCGGACTCCAGACTGAGCCCTTCCTGGCGGCTCCGGGGCCTCGGGCTCCTTCTGTGTGGTGGCCACAGCCCTGCTGACTTCCCTGTGGCCCTCACACCTTGCTTCCAAAGGAGAACTGAGCGCTTCCTCAGCTCTTGGTTTCTATCCTTTTCATGTTTCTGTACCGTTTTTCTCCTACCACGTGTTGCGATACCAAGTCTTTCTAATGTTGCCCAAGGTTTTAGAAGTCTCTATTTTTTTAAATGCTGATTTTGAAGTGCCTAACACATGGGCCAGGCATCCTGAAGCTGCTCCCAGGCACGCAGGCCCCAAAGTGCCTCCCTGTGAGCAGCCCGGAATGGAACTGTGCCCGCGAGGGGCGGGGTCCTGGAACGTCCTGAGGGGAGAGCCCCGCTTTGGCAGCCACCGTGCTCCTCGGCATGTGGTGGCCATGTGCAGGAGTGCCGCTCTGCTACCTGCCTGCTGCCGACTGGCTTGGGGACCCTGAGACACTCTCGTGTCCTCTGGGTGCCTCAGTTTCCTGCCTGTGATGGGTGGTGAGAACACCCTTTCTGAGGATTGAAGGACAGCGTTCGTCACCGTTTACCGCCATGGCAGCTGTCCATGTGCTCTCGAGAATGCCGTGGCTGTCTCCAGGGGAGTGCACAGCGACCCCCTTCGTTTGGGCCGCGTCTCAGAGCCGCCCCTCTTCTGTGGCTCTGCGTCCAGCCGGCCGTGACATGGAGGCTGGGCAGCTTCAGGCGGGCTCCCGTTTCCCGGGGGACGGGCCTGTGAATGCGCCTCTCCCGCCGGTGCCCCGCTCGCCCCGCTCCTGAAGGCGAGGAAGGAAAAAATGGGCAATGGGACGGAGTTGGCATCGAGGAGGCCACACGAAGACACCTGTGGAGAGGGTGAAGGCCAAGCCCGGTCCGCCGGGGTTCTGCAGCAGCTCGGATGCCTGGGAGGGACCCGAGCACCACCCGTGCAGCACAGACGTCACAGGAGGAGTTCCTGGAGAGCCTGGCTCGCCCCCGAGGCTGATAGAACTCACACAGTGGCCGAGGAGGCCACGCTGGGCTCCTGGTCGTTGCTGTGAATTAAGCCACTGCACGCAGCTCAGGTTCCCAAGGCAGCCTGTGAGCGGCCTGATAGCTAGTAGCTGTTTGACCCTTACTCCTTCAGTATTGGGGTCTCCGCTGAGGGTTTATAAACAGAGGCAGCCCCGGAAGCCCTCACAGTCAAGCCAGGTGGCCTGCGTCCCCACTGTGGAGCCCTCCAGGGAACGAGAGGAAGCCGAGCCCGGACGGCGCATCCCTCAGGGCCAGCTCGCACCTCAGCGTCTCCGGAGCAGCCCCCAGGCCGGCGTTCCCCTGGCACCCCTGCAGGTGCGGCTGCAGCAGAGGCAGGGGGAGGTCAGGCCGGCGGCCCCAACGTGCAGGGCGCGCCCTGTCCCCAGCGGCACCGTGCTGCCCTGCACCCTCTGCTCAGCCTCGCACGGGCAGCCTGGCTCCTCTGTCCCGGGTTCACGGGGGCACGTCGCAATGCACTCGTTTTTGATGTCGAGCAGCTATTTCCCTAGTGTCTTCTCTGTGCCAGGCACTGTTTCAGAGCCGAGAACATGGGATCAGCAAGACACGAGGCCCCGCTCCTAAGGGGGCTCTGTCCTGGAGATAGGGCAGCCGTTGACAAGGAGCAAAGGATGGTCAGGGCGCTGGCAGTCACAGGGACTGAAGAGATAGAGCAGGCAATACGATGAAGAGTGACAGCATCGGTTAGAGGAGGGGACGCTGAACGGGCAAGCTGTAGCTGACGGCAGGACCCGCCCTGAGCCAGCGTGAGTGGCAGCGCACAGTGAGTTCTCAGGTGGAGGCGCGTGGCCCCCATCGGGCTCTGAAGGACGTCAGCGCCCCCGGCAGCCGGCTGAGGGAGCGCGGGTGCCTGGTTGGGACTGGTCCCTAATCGCTGTGAGTGGCGCCGTGGCGGCTGGGTGCGCAGCAGAGGCGGGCGCCTGGGCAGCTCTCACGCCAGCGACTTGTCCCTGGGGGCAGCCAGGCCTTTCCTGGAGGAGGCCCGGCTCAGGTGAGAGCAGGTGGGGAGGGCAGCTAGGCCTTCTGCCGGGTGTGGCCTGCAGCCGAGCTGTTTAGTGGCCGGATGGGAGGAGGAGTGGGTAGCGAGCACCCGATCTCTGGGCCACCTGTGCTGCCTCTGTCCCCTGGGCCCTGAGAGTAGGTCCCTCCCCACGTAGTCCTGGTCCTTGCCAGTGCCTGAGGGGCTCCTTTCTGTCCCCGAATTTCATTTTTTGGTGTCTTTTGTTGAATCATCTCATGCAAAAGTAAATCTGTAGGCCTAGCTCATGAGAATTTACTGTTCTTAGTATTCACCGAGCTCAGATAAGAGGGAGAAATATTGAAATAAAAGAATGTAAGGTTTGGGGGAGATTGTTTTTTCAGTCCCATGTGTATGTTAGGGTTAGGGTATGCGTGTAAGGGTAACACGGATCACCTACCTGTATATAGGATTTACGAAAAGCTTGTATTTGCTAAATGTCTTCATGAGAATTGGTGTATTGACATTACATTCTGCCAGTTGAATTTTTTTTTACTTAAATGACTTGTAATGACGGGTGCAGACTAAGACGTGAGTCCTCCCAGAACTCTCATGTTGGCACCCGTCGTTCCCGCAGCCCTGTGTGGGCGCCTGACACCCTGCAGGGCCCAGCCTTCAGGCGTCCCTGCGCCGCACTGGAAGAAGAGCTGTCCTGGGCCGCACACTAAATACTGTGCGACACATCATCACAAAAAACCTCGGCCATGCTTTAAGTCGATTTACGATTTGGGGCTGCAGGGCGGACGCCCCTGCCCTGGAGAATGTAAACTGTATAGAGAGAGTCTCAATTCTCTTTGGTTTCTGTAATTTTAATATCTGAACGAAGTATACTGGCATCACAAAATAAAGAACGTCCAGCGTCTTGTGTCTGTGGGGTTTCCAGCGGCCGCCAGGGCAGACTTCGAGAACAGAGCACACCCCAGGGGATCCTTTCGAAAGGGCCGCCCCTCCTGTCATGGCCTGGCCGCGGCCTCCATCCCTGTGTGCGGAGCGGGGAGGCTTTCCTCTCCCGAGTTCTCAGCGTGACTGCTAAGAGTGTGCGGTGGCTTTCTTCGTGTGGCGCCCCCTGTAGGTGCGGGCAGGTGTTCAAGTTGCTGTGTCCCCGAGAAGAATCAGTGGACACCCCAGAGCCCCGTCCTTATCTCAGGAAAGAACTCACTTTAATATGTTGTTTGCCCTCATTTTATTCTTTTTGGTAGGTCTTTTACCCTTTTGACATGAATGTGTACTCTTCAAATATCTGAGCGAGAGCTCCTGGAGATACAGTCCTGGGTTGCTGTCACCCTGAACCAGTGACATCAGCGAGCCCAGGCGGTCTCCCCAGAAGCTGGCCGTCGTGTTTGCTTTCCAAAGGAAGGCGTTGGGCCGGTGCCGGGGGGCCCACCTGTGCGCAGCGTCGGGTGCTGTGTGGGGGACAGCAGTCCTGCCTGGAGGTGTTGGGGGACAGCGGGGTGGCCGTGTTAGCTGGGTTCGCCGCAGCTGCGGAGGGCCGCAGGCGGGACGGAGGGGGCTCGGGCCATGTGCGCAGCCGTTTTGTGCTGTTCTGTTCTTCACAAGGGCTTTC
This sequence comes from Pteronotus mesoamericanus, assembly GCF_021234165.1. Classification (NCBI taxonomy): domain Eukaryota; kingdom Metazoa; phylum Chordata; class Mammalia; order Chiroptera; family Mormoopidae; genus Pteronotus; species Pteronotus mesoamericanus. Next base: position 45,210,545 of record NW_026555309.1, on the reverse strand, counting down.
TGTGCTGGCTCTGCTGCTCCCTGAGAAACAAGCCTGTGTCTTGTAACGCAGTGGACCATGAGGTCACTTTTATTTCCATAAGTGACTCATGTGTGAGCAAAAATTGAGGAATGTGGCAGCATGGTAGGGGGTGTAGGCAGGCTGCTTTGCCTTTTCAAATTGCATTGCAGGCCGGGAGGTCAGATATTTAACTTCTCCCAACACACCTGCTCCCTTTCCCGCAGAGACGGACGACTACGCGGAGATCGTGGACGAGGAAGAGGCGTACACCATGCCCTCCAGTGAGTACGCCGCCGCTCGCTCGCACAGGCTGGCGGGCGCGGGGCTGCCGGTGGCTTGGGTTCAGGAGCTTGAGGCTCTCCTCCTCCTGGTGCTGTCCTTAACGCCTCAGTGTGCGCCTGGCACGCGTCTGTGTGGGGCTTCAGAATTCTACAGTTTATGTACCCAAAACTCAAACATCTGTCAGTCAGTGTGGTTGCGGGCTGGATCTTGCTTTCTGGCTCTGTGGTAGCGTAACCTTTATTGATCGGGGTATTTCCTCTTTGTGGAAAAGGAGGGTTATGTAAAGTTAAATATATACACATCTATATTTAACTCCTTGCATATGAATGCTTAGTAAATTGCATTTCCTCTTTGAAATGTTCTTCTTTATTGCCTTTGATTAACCAGTTACAAAGAGCCTCCCGAATCCAGTGGAGCAGGCGGTGGGAGGCGTGGGGTGCTGACCTTCCTGCTGACCTTCCTGCACCAGGAACCGTCAGCCTCCTGCTTCGCTGCTTTGCTGCTTGTGGAGGGAGGAGACTCGGAAAGCCCCGGGTCTCCGGTTGGAGAGTGTAGCCCCAGACGTTGAGTAGGAGATGCCCTTGAAATTCACATTTAAAAACTTGTAAACCTGCTCCGTAAGGAGGCCTCATCATGATCCCGCCTCACGGCCTCAGAGGCCCTAGTAATCTGACAGGTGACGCCCTGACTCCGCAGAGCAGAGCGGGCACTCGTGAAACAGCAGTGCGCCGGGTGCGTCCCTCTGCTGTGTAAAGGCTTCCGAAGTGCTGGCGTGGGGATGTGCTGTGCGCCGAAACAAAGAGCAGCGGTCGGCCTGCCGAGGCCGGTGCCGCCCTGCGGCCCCTGCTATCAGAGCGTGGCCCCGAGCAGAGGCGAGGGCTCCGGCTTCACTGGGCGCGCACGTTTTGACCTGCAGTAGCCACTTGGGGAAAGGTTACTTTTTGGTTAGCCGTTTAGTAGTCATTTGTATATACCTGCAGAAAATCCAAATTTTTATTTATGTATTTATTATTCAGAGCTCGGTAGTAAATGACCAGCATGACTAACTTTTATCCAGACCCCACAAAAGTGAGTTATCAGAAAGGCATGGGAGTTAGAACTTTAAAGCATTGTTTATATCACATTGAGTTAACTTGATGAAATTTAGCTTTTACTTGTGTCTACTCCTCTTTTTTATTACTCATATTCATGGTTAAAACATTTAACAAAGTAAATAGTATTGAAGTGTACTCTTCACTTTTATTGTTGTTAACCTAATTGCTATTGGTTATTTCTAAGCAAGGTCTCCGATTTTTTTCTCTCTTAATTGCAATACAGAAAGCTATGGAATAGATGAAGGTAACAGGATTCCTTTAAAATAACTGCATTTGCTTGCAATTGCAACCTGTGGAATGATACGGGATGTTTCAGTTTTTGGTTAACTTTTATTTTAAAACTGTTTTCCATTGGTTTACTCATGCTGTTAAATCAATGGGACTACTCGCTAAAGTGACTTTAAAGAGGAACACAGCCATCTAAAATTTGGGTTGAACTGTGTGCATGCTTTATAATTTGGTAAACCAGGGGGATGTTTTAAAGTGCTTGGCTGTTGTTTCGTCCTTTGGTGATGTCACCAGTGGGGCGTGTGCAGCGGGGGCTGCGGGGATGGCTTGCCTGCCCGAGGGGAGCAGGGACGCCCGCACTCAGCAGGTGAGCGATTGGAGTTAACCCCCTGGGTTCCCAGTGCTTAGCAGCCTGTGAGTGATGGGTTTGTGTAAGTCAACAACCTAATACGTTACTTTGAGGCAGATGCTCTCAAAAATACACAGTACTCATCATTTATGTGATGTGTTCAACCTGGTTCTGAATTATATAATTTTGAAATTGATTTTTAGAAGCTACCTCTTTAAACTCTTTTAGCTCCATGAATAATATCGAGATAGGATTATAATAAAGTGGAACGCTCTTAAACGTTTAAAACATACAGTTACTTATGACACAATTTTTTGTTGCCTCCATATTTATAAACTAGTTATTTGTAAAATAATTGCTTTAAATAACTTTTTTAGCCTGCATATATTAATATCTTAACTAATATCACGTATTAATTAAGCATATAACTTAACACTTAGAGAAGTTTTTTAGAAAACTATCGAGTACATATAAAAACCGTTAAAACACATGAAACAAACTTACCTGTAGCAGACGTCGGGGTGAGGGTGCCCAGCCAGCGCCACCGCAGCGGCGGGCGTGCCAGGGAGAGGGCTATGTGAGAGGGTCCCACTGCGTCTGAGGCGCTTCCGTAGAAAGACATGCTGCGGCGCAGGGTTTACTCGTGGGGGTAGCGCAGTCAGATGCACCGTGCCGTGCCTGCGTCTGGAACGCCGTTCTCCGCTGTCTCTGACACGTGGCTCCTGTTTTGCAGCCAGGGACTATGAGATCCAGAGAGAAAGAATCGAGCTGGGACGCTGCATCGGAGAGGGCCAGTTTGGAGACGTGCATCAAGGCGTCTACGTGGGCCCCGTAAGTCCGAAAGCCGGGGCTCTTCCGGCTCGCCAGGCTCAGGTTGCCTCCTGTTACCTTCGGAGTCCTGCGCTCTTGAAGGGGTGTGCAGGAGCTTTTTAAGCTCATCACACATGTCAGCTCGCTGAATGTATTCAAAATCGGGGAAATGGCAAAAGAGCTCCTAGAGGGCTGGGGCTGCCTCTGAGTCACCCGAACCTGCCGGCCCCGGTCGTCGGCAGTGGACCCCACAGAGGGTTGTCCCGTGGGCGGAACTCCCACAGTCGGGCAGAGGTAACAGCGGTTAGCCAGCGTGCACTCTTACCTGCATCTTCAAGACAAGAATGTTCGTTTTCTCCACATCGCCCTCCAAAAGAGAGACAACCCAAAAGAGAGTTTAATTTTTAAAACTATTCGGTTAGTAATAGCTTCATTGAGACATAGCTCATACACTGTAACGTTTACTTTTTTATATGTACAATTCCGTGGTTTATTTTAGCATGTTCACAGAGTTGTGCAGCTATCACCACCGTCCATTTTAGAACCTTTTTTACCCCCAAAAGAACCCCTGTTGGCAGTCACTTCTGTTGCCCCTCCCCCAGCCCATGCCCACCGCTCATCCGCTGTCATGTCTCCATGGGGCGGCCCATTCTGCCTGTTTCCCACAAGTGGAGTCGCATGAGGCGTGGCCTTTCGTGGGCGTCTTTTTCAGTGAACGTGGGGTTTTCGGGGTGTGCCCACCCTGTGTTGCGTCGCAGAGCTTCGCCTCCTCCCTGTTGGCCAGCCACGGTCCTTTGTGCGGCCACCCGCTGTCTGCGCCTCGGTGGGTGGCTGTGCAGGGTATCACCGCCGCTGAGCTACTGGAAATAGGGCTGCTGGGAGCATTCCGGTGCGGTTTCAGGGTTCGTAGTTTTCAGTTCTCTTGAGTTTATGTCTGGGAGCAGAGGTGTCGGGCCTGATGGTAACTGCGTGACTTTCTGACGAGCTGCTGACGTGTTTGCTAAGGAAGCTGCGCCGTGGCCCTGGTCGGGGGCTCCCTGGGTTGCAGCGTTGTCCGTGCACCAGAAGGTTGCGGCTTCCACCCCCGGTCAGGGTGCGGGCCTGCGTGGGCGTTTGATGGTTAGATCAGTGGTTTTTAAACGACATTGAAGAAGAATAGCGCCTGCGCCCTCCAGGGACCGTCTTTAACTGGAGCAGCGGCAGCTGTGGGGGGTGAGCCCCTGCCGCCGGCGCAGCAGGGACGCTGGGCGTGGGGCGGAGCCTGGCTTGGGGGAACTGCAGAGCCGTTTCCCAGCAACGCAGCATCCACCCGCTTCGGGGACAACTAGTCCTTTTATAACCAAAGAGCTGTGAAAGCTTTTGGCCAGGAACAACAGGTAATTGCTACCCTGGAGCTGAACAAATTAGAGGGTCTGTTTTTTAAAGTTCAGTTTTAAAAGCCTTTACCCCTGTGCTTATATAAAATGGTATCACCTGTTACATATTTTAGCTGTCAACGCCTTTCCTGTTGTTTTTACTACACCTGTGTTGCTCACCCTCCGAACTCCCTTCACGGCGTTCTTTGAGGCCAAATGCAGTGGGACGAGCCCTGGGTCTGCAGTCGGCCCGAGGCCTGACTGCGGGCCTGGCTGCCCCGGGCCCTGACCCGGCGGGCGCTCTTCCCAGGAGCCTGTCGGAAAGGCCCTGGGATGTGGCTGGGAGCAGAGACCTTCTGAAGCAAGGAGGGAGCGGCGCGAGAGCTCCCCCTGGGGCCGGGGGTGGGACAGGCGCCCCGGGGAGGCCGCGAGGCTGCGGAGGAGTGGCCGGGAGCTTTGGGAGGCCAGGCCCGAGGGCCGCGGGGTCAGGACCTCGAGTTGCATCCTGTGAGTCAACAAAGATGAGGTTCAAAGGCGTGGAAGCACACTTCCTATCTTTGTTGGGAAAGGTAATCGGGCTTATTTTTCATTATTTGAGCATCGGCTGATCACGATCCTTGCCCTAGAAATTGGTTTTTAAGTGTGTCTCCTAATTTATTCCTGAATAGACCTCCTCTAGATTTATTTGTTAAAATCTTTCCAAAGTCTACCAGCTGTTATTAACGCGGCACCTAATCATCATCTTTACGCAGGCAGGGTAGACTCCAGGGTGGCTTTTTCTTTTCTTTTTTAAAAGATTTTATTTATTTTTAGGGAGAAGGGAAGGGAGGGGGAACGAGAGGGAGAGAAACAGCAATGTGAACAGAGAAACATCGATCGGTTGCCTCTCATAAATGCCCTGACCAGGACAGAACCTGCAACCCAGTCATGTTCCTGACTGCGAATCGAACTGGCAGCCTTTTGCTTTCTGGGACAGCACCCCACCTGCTGAGTCCCACCGGACAGGGTCAGAGTGGCATTGAAACTTCTGTCTCCCCCTATCTTGCCTACATTATAAAGAGGTTTTTTAAAAACCGTACGCGGAGCAGCTACACAGACATGTTTGTCTCTTCTGAAGGTTTTTAGGAAGGTGCCCTTTGAGCTGGCTTCCAGCGCACAGGCTCCGCTGGATGCACGGAAAGGGGCTGGGCTTTCACTCCAAGTGCCGAGAAGGTGGCGCCGCTGGGGGTTTACGCAGAGTCCTGGCATGCCTGGGTGGTTGGGTGGCAGGCGGCGCGGGGATGGGGCTGGCGAGGAAGCGCCGTTGCAGTGACGGATGAGCGTGCCAGGCAGATCCTGGGCCCCAGGCAGATCCCGGACCTACCGCGGCGGGGTGACCAGAGCTCTGGCCCTGGAGGGTTGGGTGCACAGGAGACCCCAGACAGGGACAGTCGGGGTGGCTTCCTGGGTGTTGTCCCGGGGCAGCTGCGGCCGTGCTCTTCGCCTGATGCGACAGAGGAGGCTAAGGAGGAAACGGGAGTGGTGGTGGGTGTGTCAGTCAGCGCTCTCCAGAGAAATAGGACCACCAGTGCGCACGCATTTATGGGGGGCTCGTCTAGAATTGGCTCGCGTGATTAGGGAGGCTGGCGGTCCCAAGGGCTGCAGGCGGCAGGCTGGAGGCCCAGGAAAGCTGGGGCTGTAGTTTCTTCCAGGCTGAGTCCGCGGGCCCGAGGACCAGCGTAGCCCCTGGTGTTGCTGGAATCCAAGGCTGGCTGCGCAACGCTGTCCGGCCCAAGGGCCGTGAGGTGGGAGGAATGCCCTCTTACCCACTCGCACCCACTTGCGGTTCCACTTGGGGCTTCGGCTGCCTGGGCACAGCCCGCCAGCTGCGTTGGGAGGAGCCTCTGCTCGCGCAGCCTTCGGTGGAACTGTCACGTTCATCCAGAAGAATGCTGGCCACCACTGGGGCAGCCCGTGACCCGTCAAGTCCACATACATGTTAGCCACCACGCGGGACATCAGGAGCTTTGTCGTGGTCATACCAGGTTTAAAACCCTTCTGCTCTGTCCTGGTCAGGGCAGGGCACGGGGAGGCTGGAGGTAGGAGTCTGGGCTGAAAGGAAAACTGAGGCCCAGAGAGAGGATTTTGGAGGTCAGAATGCAGGTGGCACTTGAGTCCATTGGCACTGGAGGAGGTGACATGAACAGAGGTGACCCAGGGATGGAGCCCTGGGGCGCCTGACACCAGGAAGCCAGAGGGAGCCAGAGGGAGAGCGTGCCCTCCCAGGCCGCCTCTGCTGCCCAGGGCGGGAGTTCAGGGGTGTGGCTGCCCGTGGCTCCACAGGAGGGCTCTCCCCAGAAAGCGCAACACCTGCGGGCCTCATCGGCACTCGCCAGTGCCCCCCTGGGAGCCCTGCCCTGCGCTGGGGGCTATGGCTGCTGGGGAGCCAAGCTGCTGTCCTTCTCTGCTGCCGACCCAACTGCGCGCTGCCTGCAGGCGCTCTGAGGCGTGCCCTGCTATGGGGGGGCGGTGGGGGTGCTGCTGCTCACCAGCAGGTGACCCTGGGCAAGTCACTTCACCCTCCGGCCTCTGCTGACCCACCTGCAAAACAGGCAGCCTAGGACCTTCTGTACCCTGCTCCCAGGAGTAAGACCCCCCAGGAGCCCCGCAAATGTTCATACCTCCTGAGAAAACCAAACAGAGGGGGATGACGCAGCCCGACCGAGGGACCGAGGGGCCCCGCACTCCGCACACCGGAGCAGTGGGGACACGCGGGCCCTCCCAGGGGAGGGGAGATTCAGAATGGGACGCCCGGGCTTGCTCGTCCCTCCTGGAGGGGCAGGCGGCCTGGCGGGTCTCCGCACGTCCCGGGGCTGCTGGGAGGCAGGGCGCGAGGGGGCAGAGCAGCGCCTTACCCCTCTGTCCGTGCCCTGCCTTCTTCCCTCTTCCTCCTTCCCCGCTGCCCTCGCCATCCTCCGCGGAGCGGGTGGCGCCTGCAGAAGCCTCCGCGTGGAAGCGGGAGTGCTGGGCCGGGCGACAGCCGCAGAACGCAGGCGGAGGTGAGCCAGCGCTGGCACGCGCACCAGGCACGTCCACGCCGTGCTGCTCCTGCGCCTGGAGTGGCCTCCTGCTGCTTGTGCTTCTTAAGCCCTCTCTTTTTAACTTGTTCAAGGAAGATCAGCCTCCTTGGCTCCCAGGACAGCCCCGCTCTGTCCCTGCCTGTCTCTCGGGCCTCCAGCCTCATCCCCTCATGGGACTCCTCAGCCGGGGCTGCTGGGGCAGCGGTGTCTCGTCCTGGGGCTTCGACCGCTGCCTACACTGTGACCGCTTCCGGGCTTTCTGTCCCCCCCGGCGCCCCCTGCGCTGCAGACACGGCACCCTCGTGCCCACTCCCCCTGCGACTCTAGCAACCGAAGCCTGTCATGCCCACAGCTGAGCTCTCTCTTCTCCTGCACCCGCCCCCTTCCCCCACCTGCGCCCCTGGCCGTCCCCCTTCCTCCCTCCGCCCCGCCCCGCCCCGCCCCACCCCGCCCCTGCCCTCTGGGCTGCTGTCAGCCACGGCATCCGGCCTTCCCTCGCCCCTGTAGCCCTTTTTCAGTGCCGCTTGAATCTCCTTCTCGGGGACGGCCCTCCAAACCCCGCGCTGACCCAGCTTACCTGGAGTGGAAGCGGGTCTTCTGTTGGCCCCACGTGCCTGGGCCTCTGCGGCCCCTCGGGGCTGGTGGCCTCCCCCGGCCCCGGCCCCGCTGCATTCAGCGCCCTTGCTAGGCCTGTGCCCCGCCTCGGGGGCCCTGCCGCCATGGCAGCACCCACTGCCCGCCCCCCAGCAGCGCTTCTCTAGTCGCCGCTGCCTCCCGCCCGCTGCCGCACCTGTGTGCCGGTCACTGCCCTGTTCGCCGCCTGTCCCTAGCCTCAGGCAGTGCCTGGGCTGCAGCAGGGAGCGGATGTGGAGTCCGTGGGTCGCCTGTGGTGTTCCGCGCGCGTGCCCGTGTCCGTGGGGGTTTCCTAGAGTCTGAGGTCTGTCCAGAAAAAGTCCCGCCGTTGCTAATATAATGGGAACGGTTTGTGTGACGCCAGTGTAACCTGGTGGCAGCCAGAGCGAGGAGACCGGCCTGCGTGTGTGAATGATGATGACTTGACTGTACTGGTCCGTGGGGGCGGTAGGCACCGCTGAGCGAGCACACGTACTGTGTGGCCGTCTCATTCAAAGTGACTGAGTCGAGCAGGGAAATTGCATCCAATTTTGCATTAAGCTTGAACGTTCCTCTGTGGAAACTGTTCGGATGATTCAGGAGGCTTTCGGGGGTGATGCAGTGAGTACAGCGCAAGTGAAAGGGAGTCACGAAGGCTTCAAAGATGGCCGAGAAGCTGTTGAAGGGGATGCACCGTCTGGAAGGCCTGCAACAAGCCGAACACCTGAGAATGTCGGACACGTACGGGCTGCCATCAGCGAAGCCGGGCGGCTGACGGTGCGAGAACTAGAAGCTGCCCCGGGGATTCCAGAACTGCCGTGTCCCAGGTTTTGACGCAGGGTCTTGGCATGAGACGTGTTGTGGCAAAATTCGTTCTGTGGCTTCTGCACCCAGAGCAGAAGGAACATTGGCTGCAGCTGCTAATGACTTGATTCAGAACACTGCCAATGAACCAGATTTGGCGCTCCCTGAATTCTGGCTTTTCCCAAAACTAGAATCACCTTTGGAAGGGAAGAGATTTCAGACTATCGATGAGATTCAGGAAAATATGACAGGGCAGGTGACAGAGTTGGGAGAACTGTGTTGAAGGGGACTGAGGTGTCATTGTCCTGTGTACACTGTTTCTTGTATCGTCTTCAATAAATGTCTCTTTCTCACATTACATGGCTGGACACCTTGTGGACAGACCTTGCGTTTTAAACGACCGTCCCACCCCGAGGTTTTACGGTTCTGGTTCTGCGGGCCCAGCGTGCACACGGCTGCAGACCGGAGAGCGGGGCCTGCGCGTGCCCCGGGGCGCACTGGGGGCTGCCGGGGCCCGCGTGTGACTCTGTGCTTTCCCAACAGGAGAACTCGGCTCTGGCGGTTGCAATTAAAACGTGTAAAAACTGTACTTCTGACAGCGTGAGAGAGAAATTCCTTCAAGAAGCCTGTAAGTTTCTAGAAATTTCTGTGGAACTCCATTTGACTTTATCTATGAAATCCAAACTCTCTGAAGAAGAAAAATATTGTTTTGACCTTTATGAGACAACTCCATTTCTTTATTTTCAAATTGATATCTATACTTAAGAGGTCACGTCTGCAGATTTTTCTGGGTAAGACATGATGTTCGGGGTGTAACAATAGACTGATTTACTGTCCCTTTGTCCTGGCACCTTGTACCATTAAACACCTTCACCCTGGGATTGGGCAGACACAGAAATGGCCCTTCCCCACATGCTGTGGGCCCTGGGTTTTGGAGGTGAGCAGGACGGACCGTCCCCTGGTCCTGCTGTGGAGCCACTGCCCCTGCTCTAGGCGCCTGCTCCCGTGACGCAACTGCCTGGGCCCGCCATGTGTGGCTGGGTCCGCTCTGCAAGACACGGCCTCCAGGAGAGGCAGCATCGCAGCTTGTCCGTTGGTGCCATCCGGCTCCCTCCCACCTGCCCGTGAGCTGGGGTCCTTCCCTCTTTCTCCTGGCTTGTCCCCTCTCACCTGACCACGTAAAGTCGTCTCCCTGTAGATGTGCCATCACAGGCCGTCTTCCTTCCTGAGTAGCTGTAATGGAATAGGCGTTTGCTTCATAGCGATCGCCGTCCTTCCCAGGCCCAGCCACAGCGCTCCGTGGGGGGTGAGAACCCCATCTGCTTTGCCCACCGTGGGCCCCTGGCGGGCGTCAGCGTGCAGAGGTGCATCGGGCCAGCCCTTCTCTGCGCAGCAGCCGCCTGCCCGCCTTCTGCTGCCCGTTGCCGGGAATAATGGCCACGAGACAGCCCCGTAAATTAAAAAGTCACTTAGCCAATTATGTCCAAGTGTATCCTTCACCCTGTTCCTGCGTCTCGGACTTAAGTTCGATGCAAGTACAACACAGGTGTCTGGGCCCCGAAACGGCAGCGCGAGCCCGCCCTCGTTCCCTAGTGCTTGCCTGCCGGGAGGGTGACCGTGGACCCTGCTGCTCTCCCCTAGTGACGATGCGGCAGTTCGACCACCCTCACATCGTGAAGCTGATCGGCGTCATCACGGAGAACCCCGTCTGGATCATCATGGAGCTGTGCACGCTCGGAGAGGTACCGCGCGCCCAGCAGCTCAGGGCTCGCGCCGGCCTTTGTTTAAGGGGGGACGCAGACGATGGGGCCCCGCGGCTTCGATTCAGAGGAGCGGGGCCGGGCCTTCGTCGTTCGCCCCCAGGCATCCCCTGACCCAGCGTGGCGTCGGGACCGGCGGCCGCCGGCGCCTGGCCAGGGCTCCCCCTCTCTGGCACTGCTGGCCAAAGAGCGAGCCCAGTGACCTGAGGGTGGAAGAAGTAGTGGTAAATTAACGCTGAATTTGGGTAAATCAAAACAGTTCCTTAATCTTTTTGAGAATTTACTTTGCAAAGCCTTTTAGACCAAATGGTATTAGTCAGTGTCTTTAAAATGTGAGTAACAGCATGAATGGTTCCCCCTATTTGACTTTCCAGAATAAGGAAACCCTTTAATCACTGTGTCACCATCAACTGGAAACTTGTTCAAAATGCAAATTCCTGTGCCCCGCCCCAGGCCTGCTGACAGGTCCTCAGGCAGGGCGGCCGGGCGGGGGCCACCCGGCAGCCTGCTCTCTCACCTCCCAGCCTCCTGGGGACCAACACAGGCGGTTTTCAGGTGGCTGCACTTAACGTGCTGGCACTGAGACTTGTAATAAGACCTTCAAATATGTTACATGCATCCTGCGTTTTTTAAAGGAGACAAAGACAGTTTTGCTTCTAGTGAGTGTTGGGGTTACCCGTGACCAGGAACCAGAGTACAGTTTGGTCCATCCTCCTCTTCGTGACAGCAGCAGCTCCCTGCCCTGGAAGGGGCCCTGCCCGAGGTCCCCACGGCTTCCCCACAGCGTGACAGAGCTTGCTAGGGAGAGCCCTTTAAGGCCCTACGGTAGCTCCCCTCCGCGGCTCGGCCTGTCCAGGTGAAAGGGGTTGCCGAATGTTTCTCCTTTCCGTACTGGTTCTGCAGGGTTAGGGCGCCCCGCCCCGCCCCGCCGCCCTTCTGTGCCGGCTAGCGCTTCTCTGACTGAGCCGCTTCTCTGACTGAGCCGAGGCCCTGCGAGCGGCGCCTGCGGAGGGCTGAATGCCCGGCAGGGGGCCCGTTTTACCTTTCTGCACCCAGAGCTCCTGGGGGCCGCTCCTCGCCTCCCCTCCCCCTCTCACCTCGTCCTCAGATCTGCCTGGGGCACGGTGAGGTTTGCAGCGGGGTGAGCTGCCCATGTTTGTGTGTTGGGCTTCTTCGAGTGGTAACTAGATCTTTCTGTTTTCCAACTACTATGATTGAGCAATATTTTATACTTTCATTCATTCCCTGGAAGCATCTTTCAGATTTTTTCAGAAATTTGTCTAGTCATGAAGATTCCAATTTGATCACAGGATTTCAAATAAAGACCAATTGGCCATAATTTCTGAGCTAGTAGGTTTCGCTCGCTGTGCCTTTTTCATCTGGGTAGAAGGGAAGCCACCCTCACAAAAATGCTCTCGAGGGGGCGTTTGTTGGCCGCAGCTCTTTTGCTGTGGGTCTCTATTCTGCATCACTAACCCTTCCCTTTTCGTCCTGGTCACTGTCCCAAAGCTGAGGTCGTTTCTGCAAGTCCGGAAGTATAGCTTGGATCTGGCGTCGTTGATCCTCTATGCCTACCAGCTTAGCACAGCTCTTGCGTACCTGGAGAGCAAGAGATTTGTGCACAGGTAAGGTCGGGGTGGGGCTCAGGGAAGGGTGCGAGGGGGGCTGGCCTTTTGTGCCACGTGATGCGACTGTGCAGACGCCACGTCTGTCCTGGCCAAGCAAGGAGCCTGGGCCCCTTTGCACACGCGGGTAAAGGACTCTCCTCAGCGTGGGGTGTGAAACACCTTGTGCCACTTTCAGATCAGTCATTCCTTCCGCAAGTGCTGTGCAGAGCTGCACGCGGCACGAGAGCAGTGAGCACGTGGTCCTGGGACCTGCTGGGACACCAGTGTCCCAAGTGACGTCTCTGGTGTCCCCCGGGAAGCCTGTTTATAACCTGGGTCCAGAGCGAGTGCAAGTGACAGCTCAGCATTGTGTTAAAACAAATGCATCGGCAGAAACGATAAGTGTGGAGAAGGTGACTTTTATCACGTCCCTAGGGTGGCAGGGACAGACCCGTGGCTGTGCGTCGGTCAGTCAGCGATGCAGCTGGAAATAGGATTATTTGAAAAGTAATGAGCAGGTTCATTATTGAGAATATACAGGGTTCGGCACAAAGAGTGCCCCCCCCCTTTTTTTATCACCCAGTCTTATATCACGAAATCATAAGCATGTCATTCTGTAACAGAACAGCACCACATTCAAGCACACCATGTGACTTTAGGGGAAATGTTCAAAATAAAACTCTAAGTTATGACACCAGTATTATTGTTCTACCAACCACACTCGAGCGGGCCTTACTTCTGCCGGGCCCTGTGCTTAACATCACTCAGAAAACTGACCAGCATGTTAATGAGTACATATCTGCCAGAAGGAATATATTTGAAGTAAAATAACGAAGTGTCCCCTTTTTCAGTGTGTGATAAATCTCCTGTCTGCATTACACAGTATATAAGTTGTCTTTCAACTGACACACCTGTATATGTTTATATAATGTAGATGACTTTGTGGTTTGTTTTCCTTGTACTAAAATGTGTTGTCCTGGATTTTTCCTTGTCAGAGACATTGCTGCTCGGAATGTCCTGGTGTCCTCAAATGATTGTGTGAAACTTGGTGACTTTGGATTATCCCGCTATATGGAAGACAGTACTTACTACAAAGGTAAGATCAGAGCAACAAATAAGAAATAGGCTCAGACGCTTTAATGACTTTTATGTCTTTAAAAGGCACATTTTTAAGAGATGTGCTCAGCTAACAGTTGACAGGCATGAAGTCCATGCATGGGGAGGGACCGCCTTCTAGCAGGGCTTGCGGAGAGGGGTGCCCGCGAGCCTCCGCCAGACCCTCATCCCTCTCTGTTGGCTCCAGGTGGGTCAGAGACGCGTATAAGATGTAATGCTTCTGGGAGGAAGCGTAGAGGCTGAGTGCGAGGCCGAGAGTCCTGAGACTTGACACCAAAAAATCCATAGAAGAGAAAAACGGGTAGATTGGACCTCATCCAAATTAAAAATCTTTATCCCGCAAAAGACCTATTAACAGAAGGAGCAGTAAGCTCCAGAGTGGACGAAAACATTTGCCAACCACATATGTATCCAATAAGAACTAGCATCTAGAATAGAGAAAGAACTCTCAAAACTAAAAAAGTATGAAAAAAAAGAAAGAAGAAAGACGTGACTGCAGAGGACGTGCAGGTGGCAAATAGGACTTTCATCGTTAGGGAAACGCGCATCAAGACCACAGTGAGACATTAGTGCACACCCATCAGGATGATAGAGTAAAAAAGGGCAGTAGCACCAAATGCTGGCCAGGGTACACAGGAACTACATTACCTGTAAGGTGCTTGTGAGAAGGTAAAATGGCACATCCACTCTGGAAAAGAGCTTGCAGATTCCTAAAAAACTAAACATGCGCCTATCATATAACCTATCAGTTCCACTCCTGGGCGTTTCTCCAGGAGAAACGAAAACTTGAGTTTACACAAGACCTGTATTGGGTGTTTGTGGCAGTTTGCTTCTGGGAGCCGAACATCAGGCTCAGCCTGGCTGTCCGTTGGCGGGCAGACTCGGCCACGCCCGATGGGCCTCGGCTCCGTGGGGTCTGACCCACCTGCCGCCAGCCGGCTCACTCCAGGGCCCCAGCCCCGGCTTGGGAGTGGCACTCCAGCTTGTGTGATTTGGTCTCATTTGCCAATCTGGAATCAGATTGACCTGGTTCTTCAAATTATTATTTAATAGAAGTTCTTATTAGTTAACGTTCATATTCCTAGTATTTCAGTTAAGGTTTGAATTATAAATCCATCTTATGATATTAGAGTGTATTCTGATTATCACTGCCATTATACAAAGGCTAGTTTCCTTGTCAGTTGTTTGACTTTTTCATTTTATACTGCAGCTCCTGACTATTACTCTCTTTCCATATGCTTTTTGTGTATTATAGCCTGAAACCATTTGCCATGTGAAAAGACAGCTCTTGGGCTGTATGTTCATTTATGTTATGTAGTCATTTACCTGTAAAACGACCAAGTTGGCTTTCACTGTCTGACAGCACGTTTCCTGCGCAGCTCCAGTGCTAACCGGCCCGGGCCCTCGCAGTCGGGCAACGAGCTAGACCGCGAGCGTCGGGTGGGCGCGTCTGCGGCCTGTAGCCTTTCCATGGTCCCGGGCGGCGCCACGCAGACACGCCCTCAGGGAGGCCCGTGCAGGCGGAGTCCGCTGGGCTTGGGCGGACTGTGCTGAAGGGCAGGCCTTCCTCAGCTCAGAGCACAGTTGTGGAGCAGTTTGTTTTGAAGGAATCAAACAGTAGTTGAGCTCAGTTGTCATGGAGGTGCTTGAAGTTCAGTGGACAGATTTGAATAAAACAAATGTAACTGTTGCCTGAGAGCAGCCATCACAGGCGTGCTGTCCTAGAAGGACGTCCAGACTCAGACTAGTCACTGAGGATGCCTGGACCTCACTGCCTAAAGGTAGAACCTGCTGGGGTTTGTTGTTTGCGGGATTTGGGGTTACAATCTGTGCGACCCACGCTAAGCACCGTAGGCACTACCGTAGGCACCTGGGCACCGTGGTCCAGAATCGGAGACGACCTCAGGGATGGGGACCGGCTGGCTGTCCTGAGCAGGTCACTCCCAGAGCGCGGCCTCTGCCAGGGCCTGCGTGGGCGGGTGTGATGCCGCACGGCTGCGTGGCGAGTCGACCCCTCCGGTGAACGGGCTCCCTCTCGCTTCCCATTCCCGCCGCCCCCAGAGAGCGCACCAGGGTTTCGGGTTCCTACCCGCTAAGACCGCTCACCCTTCTGGTGACCTCGGAATGTCAAGGACAGGAAAAGTAGTTCTCCCAAAGAAAGGAAGTCTAAGGGTCACATGCATATTTAAGCTTTTTATTTTGATACTAAAAATCGTAGCTAGCTCTGACTGTTGGATTCTTCAGCAGATAACACGGAGAATTCACTTTCTAAAATTAATCTTCTAGCTTCCAAAGGAAAATTGCCTATTAAATGGATGGCTCCAGAGTCGATCAATTTTCGACGTTTTACCTCAGCTAGTGATGTGTGGATGTTTGGTGAGTATTTTGAAAAGTTTTGTGTTTTTCTAATTACATTTTACCTGTTCTGCAAAATAAACTGAGCCTTGTCTCTCCAGAGCACGTAGGGTGGTTCGCCCTCCCAGCCATTAACCCTCCTGTCGGGGTCGTTGGGCAGGTAGTCGCGGAGCCGCACGCATCAGCTTCCCGTCGTGGCTTCTGCGACGTCCCGCTGCCGAGTCGCCTCCTGCCACCTGTCCCTGGCTTCCCTTTGCCAGAGCGGGAGGGTGCCTCTCTGAGCCCTCCTCTGCCCCCCCTCTGCCGTCTCTCTGCCGCCCCACTTGCTCCTTTCACGGACTGACTGCAGATAGTGGACCTGCCCGCCGCGTCCCGTGAGGGCCCTCAGACCCTCGGGTCTGAGGCCAGGCTTCGTTCTGTGTTCCGGAATCTGACCTCCTTCTGACTTGTCTCAAGGCTCCAAAGTTTGGTCCTTCGTCTTCTGTGGCTCCTGCTTCTCCGATGTCTGTTCTTTCCCTTCCTGTCTCCTCCAGTCGGCCACCTCCCTCCTCCTGCTGTGGGTCATGGCGACTCCTCCCAGCCAGTGCGAGAGGGAGGCTCCCGTGCGCCCACGCTGTCCACTTCAGCTGCGGGACCCAGGATTCAACTTCCCCACCCTCTTTGGTGTGGATGGCCCTCCCTCCACTGCCCCCTTCCCTCTGTGACTCCTCCCACGGGGGGCATCTTTTCCACACCCCGACCCTGTGGGAGTTCCGTGTGACTCCAGGGCAAATTCACCTGAAATGTCCCTCTGCCTTGGAGCCTCGGGTAGCAGGTGGGGCGCCCAGTGAAAGAGCTCCTGTCTCCGCGTTTCCTGCACTTTCTCGATCTTGTGAATAGTCTGCGCCTCTTTTCTCTGCTGGCTTTTAAGCTGCTTCGAAGTAGCAGGATGCTTATGTCCCTTTCCTACAAATAAAAGTAACTTCACATACATCAGTGCGTTCTTACTCTCCTGTTTGCTGGCTGTTGATTTGCAGGCCGTTTGGGGCCCTGCCTGGCATGAGGGCAGGGAAGGGCTTGCAGTGGGCCCGGCAGCCACCGGACCTGACCGGGGAAGCACCGGAGCCCAGCGCGGAGCTCCCGTCCCAAGGCCGCGCCTGTCAGCCGCGCTGCCTCTCGCGGAGATTCCCTGCCTCAGAGCATCTGGGACGCCTGTGCTGTTCCCATGTTAATGCTTCCAGAACTGGGTTGTGTCACAGATCGGGGTCCTTTTGTACCTGGCTCGGTTAAGGGCACGTTTTACGTGGCTGCCTCGCCTGCACACGTGAGGACTTTGTTTTGATTGTGTTTCTGTTACTTTCTTGTCTGAATGAGTTAAAAGAGCTTTTTGATAAGAATAAACTCATTCTAATGTCGAGGATTGTGTGATTCAGTTGGCAGCATTTCCCGTAGGAAATAAAATGGTAGACGTTACAATCAGTGTCATCTGAGATGGGACAAAATGTGGCACTTAAAGAAACGTAAAGGGTGAGGACTGAGGATCACGCTCAAAGCAGGGCGCCCGCCATGGATCGGGCCTCACAAAACGGCACCTGGTGGCAGTGTGTCTGACGACGTTGCCATTTCTGGTGAGAAGAGCAGAGCTAAGGCATTGTTTTTGTCATGTGCTTTTTATTTGGAAATTACTGGGCTTAGGCTGATTTCCCGTGTGATTCGCCTCGCCGTGAGAACAGGCCTGGCCTTCTCTGGCGAACACGGCGCTTTTCGGAACGGAAGACGCGGAAGTCACGGCCCAGCCCGCCTCCAGAGGGCGGCAGGCGCCCAGTGTGCACTGAGGACTTACGGGGCGGTAGAGACGGGATTTGGGGAGAACCTGCAAAAGCGTTTTAGAAGAACTCGCAAATGTGCCCCAGACGGAGGGACAGAGGGGCATTGAATCAGAGAGGCTAACACGAGCAAGGGCACACGTTGTCTCTGCGGCGCAGTTGGGGTGGTGAGGCCCCCCAGGGGACAGAGTGGCAACGTTGCCCGGAGAGAGCCCGCACCCCCCTGCCCCGTGCCCTCCCGAGGCTCCCTGGCCACTCCGGAGGGGCTGGCCCCTCCGTGCTGGGTCCGGTCGGCGGGCTTACTCGAGAGGTGGGTGCTCAAGCATGGCTCGGGCGGACGGCACCGGGAACGCGTGCGGGCCTCGAGGGCGGCGGGAAGGGGGCTTCCTGAGGTTGCTGTGGAGGTTGCAGACGAGAGGGCCCTGACACGGTGACCAGTGAGTGGGTGACCCAGGGGACAGTGCCATTGTGCCCCTCGGCCAGGGCGGGCAGGCCAGCATGAGAAGGACAGCTCTCCAGGGACCTGCGTGTCCCAACGGTGCGGGGCTTCTACTCAGGGTTTTCACCCTCGGGCGGCAGGGCAGCCGCTGGGCTCACAGTGGGGTGGGCTCATGTGGGGGCGGGGCTGCAGCTCGCCCCGCGGCTTCCGCCCTGTTCACTGAGCCAGGAAACGTCCCTGGGGCTGGCAGGCTGCTTTCTAATTCAGGACTTTTAGAGAGAAACCCCTTTGAAAGTCACGGCTTTTCCTTTAACTTACTATCTCGTTCCTTCCCCGGCACTAAGTTAACTTTGCTGCCCTTGCCAGCGTTGCCTGAGGCCGCTCTCCTTAGCCGAGCGCCCAGACCCCGCAGCCGGTGCCCTCGCGCCCCCTCGGAAGCGATGCCTGCTGAGTTCACTGTTTGTTTTCATCCCATTTCGCAGGTGTATGTATGTGGGAGATACTGATGCATGGTGTGAAGCCTTTTCAAGGAGTGAAGAACAATGATGTGATCGGGCGGATTGAGAATGGGGAAAGATTGCCAATGCCTCCAAATTGCCCTCCCACCCTCTACAGCCTTATGACGAAATGCTGGGCCTATGACCCCAGCAGGCGGCCCCGGTTCACTGAGCTCAAAGCTCAGCTCAGGTAGGAGTGGGGGGAGAGAGGGCCGGGCTGGGGCAGGCGTCCGCCGCTGCTCCCTGCGGTCGCAGCCTCCAGGGTCGGTTGCCAGGGTGCCTGAGGCTGACCTGTTTCTCGGGCAAACACAGTTTCTGACTTGATCTGCATTTATTTATACCTTGCAAGAGCTTTAAGTAGATTTTATCTTCAAATCTTAGCAAATTTCAAATTATGATGAAATCTCTCTCCCCTAACTTCTAACTGACTTACCACAGAATGCAGGGTCCGAAACCCTGCAGCCCCTGCGCGCTGTCCCCTGCCGCCTCGCACAGCCCCTCCTGAGGGCCTGAGGCTCTGCCGCGCCGCGCCGCGCCCCCTCGCCGTCCTCTCCTTCAGACAGGCCTTTCCCCGCCGGCAGCCCCTGAGGAGTCCTTTCCTGCCTCAGAATCCAGGTCAGATGCTGCCCCTTCAGGAAGCTTCCCTGATGCACCGTACCTCCCAAGGGACAGCCTTTCCTGCGGTGCCTGTTCAGAACGTCTGGCGCTCTGGTGTGGCGCCCACAGCGCCGTTCCGCTGCCACTCGGGGGCTGCCGCTGTGGGCCGGACAGCTCCGCGCCCTGGAGGGCACCCACGGGGGCTTCCAGGGCTGCTCAGTGCGCTGCGGCCGCCGGCAGGTCTGTGTCCCCAGCCAGGTGCGAGAGGCGCATGGGCCCCGCCGCGGCCCCTCACTGGCGCAGCTCCGGAGCTGAGGGCCTGGCACCTAGCGAGCGCTCAGTGAACTGCTGTCTCATTGGATTGAGTGAACGTTGAGGTTAAGACTTGCTACTGTAATGACGAAGGTATTTTAAAATCATCCCTGCGCCTGGGACTTCAGCCACATAACTAGCCAAAGCCAGGCCTGGTACTACCTCGCCTGTTTTCATTCGGGGGTGCCTCCCTGACGTGGTATGAGATTGTTGGGGGTTTTTAATGTAGTCTTTTTTCATAAAACTTATCAACTGTCAGAGTCCAAAAGACCCTAAACGCATGCAGCGCAGCCCCGTCGCCGGAGCACGAACCCGCTCGGCTCCCGCTCGCCTCGCCGCCTCTCGGGCAGCTCGGCCTGCTGGACAGGCCCCTCCGCGGAGACTGCCCCGAGGGGCGGTCACGGCCGACGGGTGGGAACGGGAGGTTCGCCCAGTCCGTCCCGCTGGCGGGGTCATCCAGCTGTTTGCCGAGCGCCTCCTTTCCTGACCGGGTTCTGTGGGCGCAGCAGAGAGCAGCCCAGCGCCGCGCCGGGGTGTGAGGCTCGCGGTCCGAGCTGCCGGCTCCCCGCCCACCCGCCGGCCCCCCGCCCGGGGCGCAGGGCGCACCTCTGCCCCGTGGGTCGCGTGTGGGGTCGTCGGGGTGCCTAGGCAGCCTGCCCCAAGGCCCCAGTCTCGCTTCCTGCTTCTCCTGCCACGTGATACGTGTTCTCTCCCTGTCGGAGCTGGGTTTCGACGTGCTTTATTTCTTATTTTGCTCGTAAACTTTTTTTTGTTCCTCCCGATCTCCCTCCCAATTTGACAGATTCTGTCCTTCAGGTTTTTCTCCTCTGATCCCAGCTCCATCTCCCTGCCTCCCTGACACCTTGTCTCTTGGCCGTCTGCCGCTGCCCCTGCTCTCTGAGCAGTGCCCAGCTCTCTCCCCTTGGCTCCCGCCTTCTCTCTGCCCCCTTCTGGGCCCTCTGGAGCGCTCCCAGACTTCGCTCCCCCCTCTGCCCGCCTTCAGCTCCGCGCTGTGCTGCCTCTTCTCACAGCTCCTCTGTCTGCCGGGGAAATTGCCGCTGGCCCTCGTGTTTGTCCCAGAGCAAAGCTGTTACCCTCTCCTCTCGGGCCCCCACTGTCCATAGGAGACAGTGGTGCCTTGTGTTCATGTCCATCTTGGGGTCATGGGCAGTTCCTTACCCGCCCCACGAGCTCGCAGCTGGAGAGCCCTTGCTGCGGCGTGTCCAGCCGCGTCCCTCCTGCCTGCTCCTCCCTTCTGCCCGGCAGAGCTCGATCATCTGTCTTCCAAAACACTGCTGTGGGACGTGGCCCCGCTCAGAGCAGCCCCAGGGGTGCCTGGTGCACCCGAGTGAGCCAGGGGCTTCCACAGCTGCATATACCAGGCTTCTTCCAGGAGGGCCCAAGGCCTCTTCCAGTCTCTTCTGCACGGTGGCTGAGCCAGCCCCGCCTCCTGGCCCAGATGCATCCTCCCCGCCTGGCGAGGCCCTGCCCGTCCTCAGGGGCCGCTGCTCCGTGGCTTCCTGCTCACTCGCCTCTGCCTGCAGGGTCCCAGAGCACATGCCCTTCTTGCCACGCCGCCCCACGCCGCCACACTGGCAGCGTCCGCGCTCAGCTCCATGGAGGCCGAGCACCGTGGCAGCCGAGCCCGGCGCCGGTCATGGGGCAGGAGGACCAGAACACCTTTCCTGCCCTCGAGGAGCTCACAGTCTAGTATGTTTCAGCCCCTACTAGACTGAAGCTCCTTGAGGACAGGGATCGTCCTACTCTCCTCGGTGCCACCCGCACCCCGGCCAGGAGCCTGGACCAGGGAGGGGTCGGACAGCCCCGGAGCTCGCTGCTCGGCGCATGCAGGCTGCCGCTGGCGCTGGCTTAGGTGCTGGTCCGTTCAGGGGCACGAGCTCCACAGACTCTCGAAGACGAATCACTAGGACCAAGTGTGATTCTTTCCATGCACGCGCGTGCACGCGCGCGCACACACGTAATATCACGCGCCTAGACTGTAATTCCTGGACAGCTCCCTCTGCACAGTCCGCACAGGCCATGGAGACGTGCTTTGTCCTGTGCTATTCTGTGTAGTCAGAACTGGAGAGTGGCTTTGCGTTTGAGCATGTGCAGTATGGCTGCCAAATAGGCAATAAAGTTTATAGTGCAACAGCTTCCTTGGTCACGTACGTGTAATAATGTATCACAATAATTACGTAGGTTCTTTTACTGAGTTTTTCACATGTTTTATTACATCCAAGATGTTAACAAAGTAGTGAGTTTTGGAAAGCCCTCACCTCAGGGCATTTAAAAGTGTTTCCCAAACCCTGTCCTGCTTGTCTACCTCGAAACGAAACGCCGCACGGGGACTCAGGTTTCTGTCAGACTCCACCTCTCATTCACACACGCGTTTTTTACTGTCCGTTGAGAAAGTGACTCAGGCTGAGTCTTGCCAGGCGTGCTCCCCAGGCCCTGGGTCCTGCTCTCGTGGGCGGGCCTGTGACTCAGAGTCTGTCCCCCTTCCGCCCTGCCTTCTCGGTCCAGATGGGCGCTCGCTGAGCCAGGCAGGAGAGGAGCCTGGAGGCGGCCGGGGCCGAGGGCGGAGCCTCCGTCACAGGAGTGTCGGACAGCGGCCTACCGCGGAACCCCCCGAAACCCCCCGCCTGCACTCTGGCATTTTTGTCCCGCATGACTGGCAGCCTCTAATCAGTGCACTGAATGTCTTTTGAAGGAAGAGGTGACTTAATCACTGATAAATCAGTTCATTCTCCGGGGGCCACAGTGCCGAGGAGGCCGCGGGACACGGCGCGAGCGCCTGCCTCTGGGCGCTGGCGTGCGGCAGCTGTCGCCCGCCCGCCCTGCGGGCCTGGGGTGCCCGTGCTGCTGCGCCACGCCCGGGGTTCTGTATCAGTTTAGGGAAACGTGTCACGTTCACGTGTCGTTTCTTAAACCCTTTCCAGACAAATGAGGACAATCAACAAGTTCAGTTATCAATTTAAAGTTATATGCCATAATTTTTATAGTTTTTTAACTTTTCATTGACAAAGACATGAACACATAAACATGCGGAGGATTAAGCAGCTCACTGACTGTCACAGCCTGGGCCCACCCACATAACCAGTGTCCAGGACGAGTCGGCGGCGCTGCCAGGGCCCAGACGCCCGCCGTCTGCCCTTGCCAGGCGTTGGCCCTGGGTCCGCGGTCCAGGGTCCAGGCTCGGCCTTAGCGTGGCGGCTCGGCCTTAGCGTGGCCGGTCCGCCGTCTCTGTGCTTCCCGCCAGCGGTGCCCTCCAGTGCGGACGTCTCTGTTGGGGTCAGTGCTGTGCAGCAGGTCGTTGGGGACGATCCGTCTCTGTCAGCGGCTGGGCTGTGTTCTCGTTGCCATGTAGCGTCCACCTGAATGGAGCGTGGTTTACACCTTCTGCAGCCGGTGGGAACTGGGATCCTTTCCTGTCTGGGGCTGTGTGAACACGGTAGCGAGAGTGTCAGCTGGGTGTGCGTCCAGGAGTCAGTGGTATGCAAGTCTCACTTTAGCAGACGCTGCTGGTTTTCCGGAGTGGGCACGCTGATGAGCTCTGAGCGGGGACTGCGCGCTCTGTGTCTCCAGCCCCTGCTTGTTTAAGCCCCTGGCAGTCACTTGGTGATTCCACACATGCCTTTTTCACATGGGACGGTTAGGTCAGAGAATGTAAGTGATGTGTACACAAGTTACCCGAACTCTTCTGTTCTAAAGAACACTGGCCTCGTTGAGTATCGCCCTGGAGGACGACCGTGGTTCTGAGTGGGTCTCCCGCTGCTGAACCCGTCGGGAGGGCCTTTAGAACCAGCACCGCGTTCGCTGATGCAAGTCTCCACCCACTGCCGCGAGCTGACTGGCTTGAAGCCAGTGTTTGTGGAGCGATTCCCTGGCAGTTCCATGGCTGGGCATGGCACCGTGAGTCTTGCTATGTAGCTTCTTCTCCATCTGCGCTGTTCGCAGGGACGGAGGCGGTGCTGTCGGCGCCGACTTGCTGAGGCTGGAAGGGTTGGCCGCGGGCCCGAGCGCTGGGCTCCCGTGCTCCGTGCGCCTTGGTGGAAGAGGGGGCTAGGAGTCAGGCGCTCTGTCTTAATGGCGGGACTGGCGAACAAGCTGTCATTTTGTTTAGTTAAAGAAAAGGAGGAAAACATACCTTACAAGGAATTCCTGTGGCTGGTTTCCTTACATTGTTGAGTATCCACCCAAGAAGGTTCCCCAAAGCGCCGCAGCACGGCCGGCTGGGCTTGGTCCCGCCCGAGGGCTGGATGGGGCGTGGTCTCTGCGTGCGAGTTTCAGAACAGGCTTTGCTGTCGCACCCCGTGTGGGTTGTGTTTGCTGCTCTGTTCCTCTGGAATCCCAGGTGGGGCGGGGAGCCGTTTTGGGAGTTCTTGATGAGGCTGAGTCTCCAGGAGATGGGGCAAGCTGGCGCAAGCCCTGCCCGCGTGTGGCCCGTCTGCCGTTACCGGCTGTGGGCACACCCCGTATACACGGGTGCATAGCCTTGTCTACAGCTCGGGGGAGGAGGGTGTATTTGCTATTTTCACTTCGCATCGTCATGTTTGCTCCTCCACCGTATCGCAGAGCTGGTCTTGGCGAGGTCCCTGGTCAGGGCTGCTACCGGAGCTGCTACAGCTACAAATCGATAGTCTTTTCCTGCTGCATTTCGGTGTGGGACCTGCGTGAACCACACAGCGCCTCGGGGCTCGCCCGGAGCGTCGGGGGAGCGTGGGGCCCTTAGAGTGAACGGGCGGCCCCCTGCACGGGCGCAGGCACAGAGGACGCACGGGTGTGGGGGGCGTTCGGCCGGCGTTCGGGGCTCTGTGCGTCGTGTTGTGGCGGTCGGAGCGGGGAAGGTCCCGTGACCTTGGGCCAGTGACACAACCTCCGTGTCAGAGCGGAGTCGCACACCCCGCTTCCGTCCCATTTTCGGGACCGAACGGAGCCATCTTCCGCTGTGTGCGGCTCCGTGGGTGCGCACACAGAGCTGTGTTACTGGCCGCAGGGACAGCCAGGCTCTTCCTGGAGGCCAGAGGGGGCCCGGGGGTCTTGGGGTACCGGAAGTTATCAGTTACCGCTTTAAAAAATCGCCTTGTTTGAACTTAAAGGTATTAGCTGTTACCTCATTGGCAAAATACACAGCGCACCCTTCTGACGTTTTATAGCTGTCTTACCGGGATGGGAACTTAGAGTTTTTAATATGTCAGTGGCATCTTCCGCAAGTTTTTTAAAACCCTTTTTGATGCGTTTTTTAATGTGACCTCTGAATGAAGCTCTAGGTTTGGTCGGTGACATGAGGTTGCTTGTGCTTCTTTGCTGTGTGTCTTTTTTGAAGTGGCTTTGTGTTTGCTTCCAAAATTCCTTTCAAAGGTGGAGTGTAAACTCGTCCTTAGTCACACCGAGAGTATTTTCCTTCTCGTTGCCATCCTGGTGGATCCAGATAGTATCTACAAGGGCAATCTCAGTTTTCCTGATATATATCTTAAAATGCTCACAACTCTGAACTTTCAGGCTTTTGTTTTTGTTTTTGGTCCTTAGCCTTCCCAGTAAGAAAAAGTGAACAGTAAATCTAAAAATAATAGGAATCCAGTGTAAACTTTAAATTGTGTCTTGTCTGAGGACGACATCCACCTTGGTGATTGCAGCCACAGGCAGCTCCTGCCGTCACACCTCCGTGGTTTGGTCTCGTGTGAAGCCACACATTTCTAGTGAGCTCACACTCGCCTTTCATGAACAGCAGTCCTCTGCCCTTCGTGGCGTGGCAGAGCATTTGCCCACGCGCCGCCTCGTTTGAGTCACTGTGGCCCCTTCCCCCCGCAGAGCCCAAGGCCTCGAAAGGCCCCGGGACCTGCCTGGCTTGTGCTGCGGGCAGATGCGGACCGCGGCCCAGGCCCACCCCTCCTGGCGGCAGGCCCAGCGTGCCCGCCCTCCCGCGCTCCACGCTGCGTCGCCCCACCCCCGCCGCTGCGCTCAGCTGTGGGGCCCACTGTCACTGTTTACAGTGTGCGCCCCCAGGACCACGGGGAAAGCCTCAGGTGCCCCAGTGGGGGCTGTAGCCCTCCCCGTTCGTTGGGTCTGTTACCGTTTTCATTTTCTCTCTCGTTTTCACTCTGGTTGCTCTTAGTTCCTCATCGCCGAACTTCACCTCCAGGGTCGTTGTCCCTGGAGACCTCAGGGAAGAGCAGAGCAGATGAGGACGTTGCCCTCGCCCCATGCAGCCGAGGGTCAACCGTCCCTGGGGTCCCTGCCCCTGCTGTGTACCGAGGGACAGCGAAGTGTGCTCGGTGGTGGGAACTGGTGGACAGACGCTGGCTCCCTGCCCCTTACAAGCCCACAAGCCCCTGCAGCCCCGCGGGGAGGAGCGGGAGTCCTGGGCTCCCGCCGTCTGCTCCTGGCCCGGGGGCTGGGGCACCCAGCCTCCTCCCTCACCCTTCTCTCGCAGCCCCCGCATTCGCCCGGCACTTTGGTGGCTGGCCGAGGGCTCACCGCTGTCCCTGCGTGACCCTTCAGCCTCCTCACGGAGGTGCAGAAGCCTGCGCCCTCAGGCCTCTGCAGCCTGGGTGGTGCGAGTGCTGCATTTTTCTGCGTTAGGAATGTTTTGTGTTTTAAATAGTATTTTAAGGACAGCAAGGAGAAAGTCTTCTGTATTGAACCCCACACAGTGCTCTTCATTCCTCTCTAGAGACCTTCCTTCCCTGTGGTTTCCCAGCGCTAGGAGGCCGCCTTCGGCTGTCCTTGTGGTCCAGATCTGCTGCGGTGAATCCCGTCCAGTTTCCTCAGGCTGAGCAAGGAGTGAACTTAATTTCACTGGATGTGCAGTTCCAAGTTGACAGCTGGTGGATTCTTGCGGTGCTTGCAGGCTGTCCTTGCACTGTCTCCTGACCTCTGTCGTTTCTCACAGGAAGTCGCTGGCCTCTCATACCATCATTCCTCTGTACGCAGCCGGCGGTTTTTCTGGCTGCTCCCACGATTTTCTCTTTTTCTCTGACTTCTGCAGTTTCCCTGAGTTGTGCTTAGATGTGATTTTCCTTGTATTGACCATACTGGAGGTTCACTGAACCTCTTGAATCTGTAAATATGTCTTTGACCATTATATATAAATTTAGGGGGTTTTTTTCCCCACTCAGTTTTCTCTCTTCTAAAACTTCGGTTCCATGTACGTTGAACCTTTTGCTAGAGCCCTTAAGGGTTATTTTCAAGTTTCCAGGTTTTTCTGTCATCTCCGTCCTATAATTCAATCCCATAGAGATTCAGTTTTGGGTACTGTATTTTTATTTGGCTCCTTTTTGCAGTTTATATTCCTGTGCTGACATTTTCTATCTGTTCATGAATTATGAACATTTTACTCTTTATTATCTTAACTACAACAACTCCTTAAAATCCTTGCTTGCTTATTTCAACTTCTGAATCACCCTTGGAGTCAGCCTCCTGTAGACCTTTCTTCCCCTCTTGAGAATGGATCATATTGTCATACTTTTTTTTTTTTTTTTTTTTTTTTTGAGTAATTTTAGATTGTCCTGGACGTTGTGACTCTGGATTCAGTTATATTCTGCTGAAGAGTGGTTGGTTGGTTGGCTGGTTGGTTTTAGCAGCAGGTAGTTATTTGCCTTGGCTAGTCTTGTATCGCAACTCTCTCTCCATGCTTTGGGCAGCATGACATTTCAAATCAGTTCTCTCAGCCTTAGCCGGGCTCCTTGGACCCTGCTTTCTATGTGTGCGCCTACGGGTCAGCTAGAGAACTGGGCAGAATGTATACTCAGAATTCGAGGACCTCCCTGGCTCTCTTGTTCCTGGATTCCCCCTCACTTTCCACTACTTGTGGTGACTCAAACTCAGGTGCTGGTCCTTCAAACCAGTGCGATTGGCGCCTGCTTCTGGCTAGTGGCCTTTGGAATGCGGGCCCCCACCCTGTGCTGTCACCTTCCCGTCTCAGCTCCCCCGCCCCGCCCCAGACCCTGGCCGCTGTGGGTGGTGCTGCTGCTCTCGCAGAGCCACTTCTTAGGCCCACAGTCGCTGCCTGCGGGCCGTGGTCATGTGGAAGCCACGTGAGCTTGGCAGAAGTACAGGGCAGTCACCTTTTGAAAAAAGGATTTTAGTGGGAATTGCTTTTTAAAAAATAATTTAATAAAGTGCATTATTTTCTACAGTTTTGGATGCGTAGTAGGTACAGGGAGAAAGTGGTTTGGGTGTGTTTGTGGCACTGGGTGTCCAGAAGGAGCCGTCACACGGCTGTGGCCCTGAGCGCCGGGCGGCTGGGCACAAACACGCCATCCCCGCCTTGGCTCGCGTCTCGCCCTTGTCCCCGCAGAGACACCTGGGCTCCTGCTGCTGCTGTGAAGGCTGCTCCACTCCTCTGTGGCGAGGCAGCGCGGGCTAGCGCGAGAGATCGTGTTTCAAAACCGATGTTCCTGTGGACTTGCCAGAACAAGCCGTTTCCCTCTTGGCTTTTTATCCTTCCAATTCCTTGCTGCATTTCTCTGGAAGTTTTCCAGGTGAGCCCAAGGAGCTATGGACCAGACTGATTTTTAGGTCCAAAGCACATTTTGTGATGTCACCGTAAAATTATGTTGAGGGGGTCAAAGTCCGATGTTCACAAAAAGCTTATTCGAGCAAGTTATATTTAAAAGAACTGTGTTTTAGTTTCAAAGGAAAGAGCAGTGGTATGGTTACTCTCAGGAAAAAATACCACAGAAACGAAAGAGGGAAAAACCTCATTTTTTCTATCATTCTGTGTGGCAGTTGAGAGCACAGGACTGATGCGCGTTTATGTCAGAGAGGCCGGGCCCCTCACGCTCTGTTTCCCCATCTGGACGAGGGCAGGGCCACCGGCATCCTCACTGGCGAGTGCCGTTGCCGGCACTTGGCCTCGCGGCCCTTCTCCTGTCTGAGCGCGCTCTCCGCTGGAGGTTTGTTTTCTGCCTGAGCTCAGCCCTGGAAACGAGGAACCTCTGAGACCACTTTTTTGTTCTCTATGAAAATACCTTAGAAGTGGAATCACGCTGTGTTGCTCCGGAGCGGAAATTCAACACGACCTCTCCGTGCTCGCTCGCCAAGGCCGAGAGCCTGGCTTGCGAGGGGCCTGCACGCTGACCGAGAGCCTGCCAGAGCAACCTGGGGCTGTGTGTGGCCTTTTACTCTGAGGTGACGTCTTCTGTGAAGCCAGGGCAGCGAGTGTGGCGAACGGTAAATGGAGTGCTCCCTCCCCTCCTCTCGACCTCTTCGGGGACGCCCGTGTGCGCACCAGGACGCGGGCACCGTCGGTTCTGAGGCCCGCTGAGCACAGCCTCCTCGCGCTCACGGTCTCTGCTGGCAGGTCGGAGCTGAGAGACGGCCTGGGGTCTGGGGAAGGCGGGGCGGCTCCTTGCCAGCTCACATTAGGCAGCTCCGAGCTTTGAGTGGAATGTATTCCTGCTAAAAATATTATAGTTTGGGAAAATATGTTTAAATTTGACCTCTGTGACACTCTGCAGATTCCAGTTTGTTGCTCTGAGTTCTTCAGCATCTGGAAAGAGAGTCGTTCAGAAATGTCTCCGCAGGCACCCTTCCCCCATCGGTGGGGTAGGCTTCCCGTTGTAGAAACAGACAGGTCATGAGCTAGTTACCCCTGACCGCCCTGAGCAGCGACTTACGGTTCTCGGAAGCACGTTGCCGTGTGACTTGTGGTACGAGAAGGATGTGCTGAGATTGAAGGGACTCGCCGCCTGGTTATCACTGTGTTCTTTGGGGTCACGACCAGCCTGTTCAGTGGAGGAAGCCGAAGTGACTGTCACGCAGATGCCATGCAGCTGAGGAGAGCAGTGGGGCCGAGGGCGGCACCCGGGGGAGGTGGAGCGCCACGCAGGCGGGGGTGGGGCGAGGGCTGCTGCGCCAGGGGTCAGCCCTGCAGGGCAGGCCCAGGGAGAGCCCATCGGGGAGGAGCGTGGCGCATGGAGCTGGGGGGGTCTGGCCCGGCCCCTCGCTTGCCCTCGGTGGAAGGTTCTGTGGGGCATAGTGACCTTGAGACCAGGGCGACCCCCTTCGCAGCAGAGCCCACGTGCACTGCATCGCCCCCACGGGGCCTGTTCACGGTGGAGGCCCCGTCATCTGAGAGTGTGTCGCACGTGGCTCCGTCACAGCTTTGCCTGGATGCTCACTGTTTGCAGAGGGGAAGTGGGCTTTTGTACTTGATTTTTTTCCTCTCGATTTTTATGGACTTCTCCGTTATTTTAAACTGCGGTGTGTGGAAATCCGGATTCAGGGTTGGTGATGTGTTCTGAGGGCCAGGTGCTGGGAGAGCCCGGAAAGGTCCTGAGCAGGGCCGGCGGCCGGGGGCTGTCCGCGGGAGGGGCTGCGGGCCCGCGCGCACCGCGGTCCGGCACCTTCTCGCGGAAGGGGGCCTCGCCCCTCGGCGCGGGCAGGGACGGCACAGGCGCTGGCCCTGGGTCTCCGCGGTCCCTGCCTGTGCGGGCGTGCGCGCCGGTGGCCGCCGCAGCCTGCCGGGGACCACAGTCAGGCAGACAGGCATCTCCAGGGCATCTGCCCGAGAGTGGCAGTCATCCCGGGCCCAGCCCACAGTGCTGGCAGGGCGCCGGCCTGCTTGGGGGCACTGAATTCCTGAGTGTCCTTAGAAGTCCTTTGTTATTTCTCGGTCGTGATAATCCCCCTGGAGCAAGAAGAAAGCCAAAACCCTGTTTGGAGAAGGGGGTGGAATCTTTCACTAAGACAAGAAACATTCCCTTTCCTTTAAAAACAAGACCAGCCCCACACCTCTGGAGCTGGCCGGCTGACTCAGGGCGGCTGTGAAGTGAGTGTGGCTGCCGCTGCCCGGCCCAGACAGGGGTGGCGTGAGCTGGGCTGTGGGAGCGCCCTGCCGGCCCCGCGCAGGCAGGCACGCCGGCTGGGGACGGCCGAGCCCGTTCCCAGATTGGAGCGGCGCTGCAGCTGACCTCACTCCCATGAGTAATCCCGGGTGCTTACTCACTGCTCCGCCAGGAGGCTTGCACTGGACAGGCTTCCTCCTTAGAGCTCGGGCTGCAGGGCACAGGAAAGCGCCGTCTGCCCCGGGGGACCGGGCGTCCGGGACCTGCCCCGCCGAGCCCTGGGGTCCGCGCGCCATGGGCCGTGAGCAGAGGCTGGCTGGGCGGCCTTCTGGGTAGTTCCTAGCGGGCAGGCGGCCAGGCCCGGGGCACCGCCCAGCTGGCACGGAGGCGTGCGGGGTGCAGCGGCCCCCGAGTGGCTGAGTGGTGGTAAGTAGGGCACTGCTACCCGTGAGCTGCCGCTGAGAGCAGCCGGGATTGTGAGAAACGCTGGGAGTACTGCTGCGCAGTTCCTTATTTCCTGAGCAGAGAAAGTGCTGGGGAGGATGAAAGCAGGAAGATGCGGTTTAGGGAGGGATCGGCTGGAGCGCTGACCTGTCCCGCGCCCTGTGCGGCCGGGCCCCGTGAGGGGTCTGTCCCGGTACGTGCCTGTGCGGGGCGGGGTGCTCGGGGCTATTCTGCTCTGCTCCACGCGCACGCAGGCACACACGTCCCGCCCGGGCACGTCTTTGATCTCCCAGGCCTTCTGCCGGCCTCCCTGGCCGCCCTCCGACCTGGGGCCCAGCTGCAGCTGTGCTTGCTCTCTGGTCCCAGCCCCTGCCTGGGCTTCTGTGCGGAGTCCCAGGGCTGGCCCCCTCCCCTCCGCGTTGCCGTCTGCGGCCGGGCGGGCCTGGCGGGTGCTGACTGAGTCCTTGCGTTGTCTCCCCAGCACGATCCTGGAGGAGGAGAAGGTGCAGCATGAAGAGCGCATGAGGATGGAGTCCCGACGGCAGGTCACGGTGTCCTGGGACTCCGGAGGGTCCGACGAAGCACCGCCCAAGGTAGCCGGGGCCCCTCCGCACCCCCGCGTCCCTGCCCCGCCCCGCCCCGCCCCGCCCCGGGTTTCTGGCGTGGGCGGCCCTGGAGCAGCGGCAGCGGCTGGCCCCCGCTCGGGCTCCGCTTCACTCCCCTGCCGGCGCCCTCTGCGCTGCTCTCCTGGTGTGCCTGTCAGCCGTAGGCTGTTGGAACCTGAGAGGGATGGGATTCATTTGATGTGATCTTAGAATGCTCTTCCTGGTCTCTCCTCCTCCCTCCCCACAGGGACCTGCTGAACCTCCTGCCTGCCGGGAGGGTGGGTTTTCCTTTGTTGGGTGTCTGGGACCTCCCTAAGGTCAAGTCAAGGTTAAAACATGAGCGGGACTAAAACTAGGCTGTGAGGGCTTTCCATTTTGCTTTGTTTCAAAATGAGTCAGATTCCACCTGCCCCTGTTCTTTTGGGTCGGCTCGGTTTTTGTTAGAGCCTTGTTCCTGCCTGTGGCCGCTGGCGGGGCTGTGGGTGCGGGAAGCGCGGCGGCATCCTCAGGCTTCCCCCTCGCCGCATCCTGCCCTGTCCTCCGCCCGTGCCCGCCGCCCACGGCGGCACTGGCCTTCGCGCAGCGCTGGCCCTCAGCCCCTCATTAGGTGAAAAATTCTTTATGCACCTTTTGCTTTTGACAGGCTGGTATTTTCACACACAGGCTTCGGTGCTGTGAATAATGCAGCTCAGGTCATTTTCTGGAAAGTAAATAGACAGTAGGCTTCTTTGCAGTCAATAATTTCTTGCTATTTGGTACTTCAGTGGCTAGAAATCCACTAAGACAATTTGACAATTGTTTACTTCATTTTCCTTTTGAAAATGCTCTGAAATCTGTCGGTCCAGGCACCCTGTGGGTGTCACGCCGGCTTTTCCTCATGATGCATGGAAGTTTCTCTTCTCTCAGTCACTGTTTTAAGTTGTGTGACAGTGAGATTATCCCACATTTGATGCGAGATGGGGGCTGCCGGAGCTTTTTAGGCTTTCGGGGGGGAGGGGTTCCACAGTCCAGCCTCCTCGACAACGGGAAGAGCCCCAGGCCAGGAAGGCCATGCCATGTGCCTGGTGGGCGTCACTTGGAGGGAGTGAGTGACGGAACCAGTGTCCCAAAAAAAGCCCATCACCCGCAGAGCAGCTGTGAACCCCCCGCCCCAGCGTCCGAGGCCTGCCCCGTGGGTGTGCACGCGAGCTGTTTCAGCTGCCCCGCGTCGGGGTGGGGGTCTCCGAGCCCCTCCTGGGCCCTGCCAGCTGGGCGGGGCCCCCCCATCCCCAGCCTTGCTGTCCTCCTCTCTGAAGAGGGGACGCTGCTGTCCTCAAGAGGGCACACGTGGCCCTTTGTTCAGTCACAGCAGGTGGGCACCGAGTAATGCAGGCTCCCGGACTCTGAGAACCATAGAAATGTCTCCATCTCAGGCTGTAGGGTTCATAGTAACTGTCATTTGGCTGGATTTTGAAAGCCGCTGAATCAGGTGTGTGGGCGGGGGCAGCTAGGCTGCCCTTGTTTTGTTTCAGGGTACAGAGGCGAGTTCTGCTTACATTTTTAAGTGTCCCACAATTTTTTTTGAGATCTTTCCAAAGCACGTGTTTTAGATTCTTTTCTATTATCGGAGATTGTTCTGTCCTTTAGAACTGGTGTCAGCCAGCTCAGCCCATGGCCTGTTTGATTCATTCAAGTTCGAACGGAAATGACGTCCTTTCATTTGTGAGGTCTGTGGCCGGTGCCACCTGTGCAGACAGTTGAGAAGTCCAGTTCCCGTGTGGCCCCAAAGATGAATATTTTTACCGCTGACCCTTCTAGACAAAGCGTGACAGAGCCGGACGAAGTCGTAGCAGCTAGACAGTCATCCACAACCGGGTGCGCGCAGGTGCCGGGGGAGGACAGGCGCGCTGCGGCCCTGCCTGTGGCTGCTCCCCCGGCTCCTCCTCAGGGTGCAGCCCGCCTTCCTGGCCACGGCCGCGGCCACCGCCTGCGCCCCGGGGTCCCGGGTGGCCGGCCGGTGTCCCTTCTGCCACCTCTGTGTCCAGGGGCAGTGGGGTTCCACTGCCGCGCCTTCAGCCCAGTAGGCCCTCTGCCTTCTATAGATACGTTCCATGTGCTAGTTCAGGAAAATTTGCAATGCAGCCTAATTTGTCTTTTAAAGGGAAATATTTTTCTGTCACCCATTTAAGATTCTAAATTAAAAGCTTAATCACAGTTGCTTATTGGGAAAAACATTATAGCCTCAAAGCTGGTTATCCAAATAGGTTACTGATCTCTTCCGTGGTTTCCCGCATGAGGAGCTTGCAGAACTGTGCCTGAGGAGAGCGCGGCGCGGGCAACATCCTGCCCGGGGCCCGCTCGCTCCTGCGAGCCGCCTTGCTGCTTCCCACAGAGCCTCGGGGTAAAAATAGCTCTGAAGGCAGCTTCCGGAGTGTACGCGCTGGGGCTGGGGGGACCCTGAGATCAAAGGCCATTTCTGAGCTGTGTTAAGAGGCCCCTGGCCTGTGCGCTGCAGACCCCGGTGCTGATGTGGCAGGCGTGGCGGTGGAGAAGGCGCTGTCAGCTGCGGGCTGCGCTGCCCCCCACCCGGCCCCGCCCTCGCCCAGTTGAGGGGGAGAGGCCAGGCTGTGCGTGGCCTCGACGGAGGAGGCAGGAAGTGCGCGCACGGCCCACGCTGCACCCAGACGCCACTGGGGCTAGGGAGGACATCGCTGGGGGCTGGCCTGCGGCTGGGAGACCAGTGTCCCTGGAGAGCAGAGCTGGCAGAAGCACCATGGTGGCTCACAGCTGCGCGTTTTGTAGACATTTTCTCAAACAAGGCAGGGGCAAGGAAGGCTGTCTCGTCAAGGAGAACAGCTGGTAGTGCTTGTTGCCAGTGACCAACTGCATTCTCAACCAAAAATTTGTATTTTGAAAAGCTAGTATCCATTACCTTGGTAGTTTTCCAATTCTTGGACTTTCCCGATGAGCTCAGGTGTGACTCTTTTCCATACTGTGTACCGATGCGTGTCGGCGCTGGAAAGGTCCTCATGCTCAGCGACCTACCGCTTCCAAACGAAGGACGCAAGGTGTTAGCCAGTCCCACAGGCAAGAGGTCCACTCAGAGTCCAGAAGAGAGTTAGGGGGCTTACTACAATAGGCAGTGGGGCGGCTTCCGATTCCACATGGCAAGGCACCTTTACGGAACTGCCACTGTTGATCTTGGCTGTATCATCAGAAAGCAGTGCCCACAGTTGTGCCAGAAACGATTAAAATGCCCTTCTTTTTCCACCTGCGTGGCGTGTGTCGCCGATCGTGGTGGTCCGTGGTGAGAGCCCCACTCCGCTGGCCCACTCGGGGCAGGCGTGAGGGCGCCCCCTGAGGGCCTGCCTGCCGGCTGCCGCCGCCACTGGCTGCCCTTTTCTCTCCCGCTCTTTCCTTTGCTTTGCTTCTATTTTCCTTTTGATTTTTGAAAACAATAGTGTTTTTTTAAAACGTGACTGATTTCTTATTTTCCAGTGTCAGATTTAATTTCTAAGAATATAAGTATTGGTAGGTATATTTCAGATAAAAGCTCTTGGGATCCTCGGTAATTTTTGAGGATGTAAAGAGGTCCTGAAAATAAAACATTCGAGAGTAGTTGCCTCAGACCCAGTGCTCCATTTACATAAAAAAAAAATATTTTTTAATGTCCCATTTCCTAATCCTGAAATAGAGTCCAGAGGTAAACAAACGACTGCAATGATTTTAAAATGCCAATTCTGCCAGGAGACTGCTAAGGATACAACAGAAGTGAAAGTCCCTTTAATAACGTTATACACACACCAGCGTAAAAGGCTAAGGTGTTGCGACTTGGGAGGCGTGTGGACCCCGAGGAGTGTGCTCCATGTGTGGCCTCGCTAGGGCAGGGCAGCTACAAATGCAGCCCCACAGCCGCACCCAAATGCCATCTCGTTGGCCTTTGTGATGCGATTTTCTAGAGTGACCAAAAATGTTGGTAAAGTTCAAACAGAACAAAATGAAATTGCCCATCAGTATAGACAGCAGCTGCTATTCTGGAACGTTCGGTATCTAATACACTGTGCAAAATACTGTATTCACACGTCAGAGAAAGTTGGCCCTAGGTTCCACCTCCAGGACTTGGTGGTGGTTTCACTACCGTGAGGCTGGGAGAGACGTGCGGCCGTCCTGAGGCCGTGCCCGCCCCTGACGGAGGCCTGCTGGCCTGGAAGCCCCATCTCCCTGCCTCCTCTGCTGCCCGGCCTGCACTGCGTGCGCAAGCCCACGCCTCTGAGAAGCGGTGCGGGGCTCCTGCGACACTGCAGCACTTGGTGGCGGATGGCGCTTGCGCTGCCTCCATGGAAGCCATTCTCAGGAAGCACCTGGCATGTGTTAGCTATTTCACACTCACGACTGCCCGGTCCCCGCTCTGTCTCTGAGAGCGTGGTGGCAGGAGAAGCAGGCTGGCCTCCGGACGCCGCTCCCAGTTCCAATTTGCGGAGAACAAAGCAGGACTGTTTCGGCTGTGCATTGGTGCCCTCTGCAGCTGCTATTTTTATTTTGAAATGAACCTACCCTCTGTTTAAGAATCCGAGCCTACAGAGTGTACTGTGTGCCGATATTGCCATTTTCTGGCCAGTCCTGCCGTGCTCCTTGTCCATGGTGGGTAGGGGAGCGGCACAGCACACAGAGTCTGGGGCTGTTTCTGGCTCACGGCCTTGGAAGCTAACTCGAACAAAGCACGGGTGCGTCCAGGACCACGTGTGGTCACAGGACGTTGTCCTTCCCCCCCGAGGCTCTTGGGACCGCAGTCCCTCTCCTTTTACTCTGGCCATGGTTTGGCCGGAGAATTCAGGGTTTCCACTTCGTTAAATCCCTCAGCTATAGGAGACTTTATTGGCTTACCTTCCATTTCAGACCAAACATTCCTTTGCTCTGAGCTTTAAATTCAAGTGTCTCACAAGCAGAAAGTCTTAGCTACTTCAGAGTCCTGCAGTGCTGCCCCCATTTTACAAATGAGGACGTAGAGACCAGTCGGATCACTCGCTTGTCCTCGGTCACCCAGCCAGCCATGTGGCAGAGCAGGAGGAGGGTCCGGGTTCGTGGCCCTTGATGCTGGGTGGCGGTGAGCGTCTCCACACGTTTGACCTCCCTGGCCGTGGGCACGGCCTCTTTGGGTGCACGCAGGGCCTGCTGGTTAACCAGTGTCGTTTTGCTGTTGAGTCATAAAAGTCCTGGGTGGAAGTTCTTAGCCATCCTGTTGGATACGATTCCCTTCCGTCCTGTGGGTCGTCTCCTCGCCGGCCTGACCGTGTCATTTGAGACTCAGAAGCGTTGTGCTGTGGAGGGCAGCTGGTCTCATTCCCCTTTTACTGCCCGAGCCCTTGCTGTCATGGCCGAGGAACCGCAGCCCACCCCGAAGGCTTGTCCTGTGTGTTCTTCTAAGAGTCCTGCCATTTCAGCTCAGCTATAGAGCTGTGATGCACTTGGAGTTAGCTTCTGTGCATGTTGCGAGGAAGGATATTTTATTGTCCCCACATCATTTGTCAAAAAGAAGATTTCATCCCCACTGAAATGTCTTGGTACCCTTCAGCATTCTTTCCAACTAAACTTTTAGAGGAATATCTTTTCCTGTTATTTTCAGTAAAGCACAGATTGACCAAAGTAATCAGCATGCTCCCCCAGGTGACGCCCTGTCTGTCTGCCCACAGCCCAGCAGGCCTGGCTACCCCAGCCCGAGGTCCAGCGAAGGCTTTTACCCGAGCCCGCAGCACGTGGCGCCCACCAACCACTACCAGGTACGCCAGTCCTGACAGAGACAGAGACGGGGACGAGAGGAGCCGCGTTCTGTTCCACGGCCGGGGGCGGGGGCGTGTGTGCGCCTGCGCGCCTGTGGGCGTGGCTTGGCGAGCCGCAGTCCGGGAGGCCGGCAGCCTCAGCGCTGCCTAAGGGCGCGGAGGCTGCGCGAGGTCCCCTGTCTGAAAGCAGCCGGGCGGGTGTCCTGTGGCCCCCAGCCCTGCCCTCTCCCTCCTGCTCCAGTCGAGTGCGGCACCCGGCGGGCACAGGCCCTGCCGAGGGGTGCGCAGCCGGGCAGGGCTCCTGGAAGCCAGGGCTGAGGTTCAGAGGTGCCCTCAAGTCCAGGCGCGATGCCGCAGGGACATCTCGTGTGGGCATTAGGGTGTCGGGCAGGGAGCCTGCAGAGCAGGGATGATCGTCCTCAAGGAAAATGGGCCAGAGCCGGGCCAGGGGCCGTCTGTTCCTGTTCTCCAGGGAGGACATCAGCCTCTCGGGAGGCACAGGACGTCAGAGCCCAGCGGGCACGAGCAGGAGGCGGGCACCAGCCTCTCTGGGAGAGACCATGGCAGCGCGGAGAGCCCCGGGGCCTCCTGTCGTGGCCTCTCCCTCCCCAGGGTCCCCGGGAGGGTTTGTCCGCGGTGTCTGCCCCGCAAGGACCGGGACCCGTCTCCACTGAGTGCCCAGGCCAGGGCGCAGAGTGGAGCTCGGCGAACAGGCCGCGGCACTCACGTGGCTCGGCCCCAAACGAGCTCTGCTGCAGCGCACTCCCGGGGGCTCCCACTCCTTTCCAGCCTGAGCTGCCCTCCGGTCCCGCCCCGGGCTGGGCTTCGCCAGGAAGCTGCCTTGGGTCACTTGAAATCTCTTTGTGGTGAAAATTCCTCAAAGTTCTTTGGCAGTAATGTGTCCTTTCTGACCAAATATAGTA
This sequence comes from Pteronotus mesoamericanus, assembly GCF_021234165.1. Classification (NCBI taxonomy): domain Eukaryota; kingdom Metazoa; phylum Chordata; class Mammalia; order Chiroptera; family Mormoopidae; genus Pteronotus; species Pteronotus mesoamericanus. The sequence continues at coordinate 45,172,943 of NW_026555309.1, read as the reverse complement.
GTGGCATAGCATTTTATGTTTAGTGGAATTTTTTATTAAACGTTTTCATTCCAGTGAACTGTGAGGACTGTCTGTGTATCTTACTGGGCAGTTGACTGGTTCCATATTGCCAGAGCAGGGCTCTGGCGTAACCAGTGCCCGGAGACCTGACAGATGCACGACCTCGCTGAGGGTGTGCGGCTGTCCGGCTGCTCTCGGTCGCGCTAAAGCGCCTGCCCAGTGAGTCCTGGGAACAGGCCCGGGGTTGGGCTCCGTCCCGCGGAGGCCCCGTAGAGAAAGGCTGCGTGTGCGCCTCTGCCACGGCGCTTTGCTCCGCGTCCAGCTGCCTGGCTCCTGGCCCGCTCTGTGGTCACTGTCAGTGCTTGAAGGTGGGCCTCCCCCATCACCAGCCCTCACTCATCGCGGGGCAGGCTTTGGGAGTTGTCTGTCTGGGGGCAGGGAGGGGTTCCAGAGCAGCGTGTGGAGCCCCATGGGCCTGGCCGCCTGCTGCTTTTGCTCCCAGCGTGTAGTCAGTGTGAGGTTTCAAAGCCGGTAACTTCTGACTATCTAGGCCGGGTGGGCATCTGCAGGCGCACGCAGCCCCCGTGGAGAACCCCCACGAGCCCCTGCGTTTCTAGGTATGGGACCCGCTTCCTCCGCCTTCCAGCTGACGATCTGTGCCGGGTCTCTGCCGGGTGGTGGTCTCGGCTCCCCCTCGCCCTCCTCTGGCCTGTATGAGGCACCGTGTGATCACACCGGGTCCATGCGGCTCGTCCAGGGCCGCCTCCCCATCTCAGGGTTCCTTGCCCGTCCTCCACCTGCAAGGTCCCTTTGCCACGTCAGGTGCCGCAGTCGGGTGCTGGGGGCAGCCTGTGAGTGTCTCCGGGGGCTGTCACACCTTTGTCATCTGAGTCACCTCCTTCCACGTGGAGAGCAGAGCCGTGCAGAGCACTCTGTGACGGACGCTGACCGGGCACTCACTCCCCCGCAGGTCTCCGGCTACCCCGGCTCGCACGGAATCCCGCCCATGACCGGCAGCATGTACCCGGGGCAGGCGGCTCTGCTGGAGCAAACCGACGCGTGGAACCACAGGCCGCAGGAGGTGGCGATGTGGCAGCCGGGCGTGGAGGTAAATCGGGTGTCCCCAGGCTTCGGTCTGTTGGCCGGCAGGGCCCGCCCAGGGTACCGCTTGTCTCTGAATCCTGTGACTTCTTGACTGGCTGGCCTCATTCTCACATCAGGATTCTCCGTTCATTCACGGGCTGTCCAGCTCTGTGAGTCCTTTTCTGTCGAATTGGTGAAAAAGTTCACTGGGCTTTTTTCATAAGATGGGCCTAGTAGCAGCACTTAGTTGTCTTTAACTTAATTTGAAACAATTTTGTTGGATTATATTGTGACAGCTGTCATATCAGCATGCACTTAGAGCATAAAAATGGGTGAATTTTGGGGTAGCCATTTTAATATTGAAGATGGAAGGAAATACACAACATTTTCGGCATGTTATGCTTTATTATTTCAAGAAAGGTAAAAATGCTACTGAAATGCAAAAATGATTTGTGTGGTGTATGGAGAAGACTCTGATAGATTGAACGTGAAAAAAAGTGGTTTGCGAAGTTTCGCGCTGGAGGTTTCTCGCTGGACCACGCTTCACTGCGGGTGGGCCGGCTGAAGTTGATAGCGATCCAATGAGGACATTGAGAACAACCCATGTTAAACCATGTGGGAGACGGCCGACATACTCAAAAACTTCCAAATCAGTGAAGTGGTGAAAGTGAAAAATGTGTCTTAAAATTTATGGAAAAAACCATATGAACTTTCTGGCCAGCCCAATACCACAGGAAGGAGAGACGCCCCGCCGCTGGCCCACGCGTGGGGAAGGGAAGCGCTGCACTGGCGGAGTCAGCGTGTGCCTGGGCCCTGGCCAGCGCCACGTGTCCGTCTCCCACGTGGGTCTCCTGTTGCCTCTCCCCCACCCTCCTTCCCCTGGTTAGCAGGGCTAGCGACCCCCTCTTAGCACATGCGCGTGGCTCTTCCGTAACACGCCGCCCCGCCTGTGGCAGCCAGCAGAGCGACAGCATCCTTTGTCAAGGTGCCTGGCACATGTCGACTTGCAGCCTCCAGAAAAGTGCTCCTGGAGGCAGGGAAGCCCTGTTTTCTTGCTAGATTGCTAAATTTTTTGCAAAGGCAGAGAAAAGGGGGCGCACCCCAAGGAGACCTGCGAGCAGCCGTGCCATTTCCCCCCCAGGACCCCACCGCACTGGACCTGCGAGGGATCGGGCAGGCGCTGCCGCCCCACCTGATGGAGGAGCGGCTGATCCGGCAGCAGCAGGAGATGGAGGAGGACCAGCGCTGGCTGGAGAAGGAGGAGAGGTTTCTGGTAATCGCAGTTTGGAAACGTTCTCCCGCCCTTGGGCCCAGCGGGGGTCTGTTGGAAGAGCTCGCCTCTTCCGAGCGAGGAGCCAGCTTTGCATCTGGTTCCGACCCCGGCAGCCGTGGGGCGCGTGCTGTGCTCGCACGCATGCTTCAGGGTGCGTGTCTGAGGTGTTCGTGGCGGCTCGCGGGCCCGGAGCCGGGAGCGTCTCTGTGGTCTCAGTGTTGCCGCCATGGTCACCGGTGTGGGCCCACACGCGGATGCCCCACCCGCACGGTGGGGGTGGCTGCGGCTCCTCGCCCTGTGCCCACGTGTGTCAGGGTTGTGGGTGGGACAAGTCCTTCTCGGCACCTCTTGTTGGCACCCCTCAGAAGTCCCCTGGGGACAGGGAGGAAGCGGTGAGACGGAGCCCTCTCCATGTGTCACTTGACACAGGCCCTTCAGAGTCACGGCCCCCCTGCCAAGCCCTCCTGCGCCCTCGGCCTCCTCCGCACCCGTCCCCCCCGCCCCCGCCCAGGGAGTGCAGCCGTCCGTCCGCAGCCGCTGGCAGAGGGGCGCGGCGGGCGGGGCGGGGCTCCTGCTGCTCCCACGGCACCTGGAGCAGCAACCGCCCCACTGTGGTCAGGCGCTGCCCCCTGAGCCGCCCATTGTCTCCGGGGGACAGTCAGTAGCTCGTGGTATGACAGCGGTTTCAGACTGGCCCGCGGAGCCCACCAGCCTGGCATCCCGGCTGCGCCCTCTGGATGTGGCTCTCATTTGAGCTCCAGCTTCACGTGTACAAAGCCCCTGCCCACTGGTTTCCTCGGGGAAGGCCCGGGCCTCGCAGCAGGCGGCCTGGGACTGACCTCGGCGGCCAGCCAGCCTCGCGCTTCTGTGCCTGAGGAGGGAGCTCTTTCTCACCTTTCTTCTTTTCTTTTCTCTTTCTTCTTTGAGGCCTGCAAACCTCGCACTGCACACCCAGGTAACTGCCGGACAGGCGTGAGGCACACGCGCTGGGCGCGTGCCCTCGCTGCAGTTCAGCAGCCCAGGTGCTGCATGCGTAGCATTGCTGCCTGCCAACCTCTGTCCTGTATGTTTCTCATGTGTTAAGTCACTCAGCCTTCACAGCCACCCCACACCCTTTATCCCAAACTCTGGGGGTTCTGTAGGCGTCAGAATTCAACATTTTTTATTTCAGGAAGTTAACGTAACGTGGCACGCGTGCCGTGTATTACGGAATGTTTCCTGAGCATCCCAGATGCTAAAAGCGCTCATGTTCCGACAGCAGAGCGCAAATATCCACGTTGGAGGGTACAACAACAGATCTCACACCAGATCAGGTCTTGCCATGACACGAGTTTGCTTCAAATGTAACAAAATGAAAACCACGCTTCAGTGCTTTTCAGATTTTGGAAACAAGGGTATAAGAAGACGTCACAGTCTGTCCGTTTATTATCCTCATTTTAGAGATGCGGAAATAGGCCGGGGTCCCGCAGCTGGTGTGGCAGATCCGGAGGTCAGCCCGGCTGCCCTGCCCTGGGGTCCACGGCCCTGACCGCTCGGCCGTCGCCTTGCGTGTGTGCGGGAGGCCACCTTGCGAAGGTGGCACCAGCTGCGCCACCAGGTCTGCTCCACCCACCCTCCCTGCCCCTCCTGCCCCGTGTGCAGCGATGGTGATTCTGCGAGTGTCTCACTCTTGGAACAGAAGCTCCGCCCTGACAGGGCTCTAACCCAGTGAGTTCAGTTAAAGCTTCTTTCGGATAATGAGCCAGGCTTCAAAACATGGTCACGATTTCCTGAGCGGTTCACGTGGGCACCAGGTCGGTTCTGAGAGTGCCCTGCCCTACATTTTCCACCTCCTTGCCCAGACGGCCTCGGTCCCCACATCGATTTGTGCTTTAAAGAGTAAGTGTTCCAAACACTCTGAACCACGTGTGATCGCCTTCGAACAAAGGGTTCCCTAAGCGTGTGGAAGCGGCACCATGACGAGGCTGTGACCAGGGCCTGCCAGCGCCTGGGGGTCGGGTGGGTGGCAAGTCCAGATACTGTGGGAGCCAAGGCTTCCAGACGGAGGAGGATTTGCCAGGCAGCCAGGCTCAGGAAATAGGTTCTGGGCAAAGGGCCCAGGGTGTGTGATGTCGGATCAGGAGACTTCGCAGAGCACCCCCACTCGACGAGACCCGAGCTTGCTGGTGGGGGAGCGATGTCGCTTGCTCTGAGCACAAGGCTGCGGCGGCCCTCCCCTGCAGGCCGCCCGGCGGCCGGGCTCTCTTGAACAGAGCTGCTGTGTGTGCAGCAGACGCATGGGCGAAGTGTGCAGGGCGGCGAGTTCTGAGAAACGCAGAGGTCCACGTGGACTGTGCTCCGCGCACAGGGCACTTCCGTTGCCCCGAATAGCTCCGAAGTTGTGTTCCAAACCCACGGAGAAGCCGCGTAAGATACCCGCCCTGGGTCCGAACAGATGCCACACTGTCTGCAGGAAGCCCGGGGCGGCGGCGTTGGTGTGCCTGCCTCCCGGCTCAGAGGCGGGGCCCCCGCGGGAGCTTCTCCCGGCGTGCCTGTCTCTCCCGAGGGGCTCCCGTGCCCTCTGTCAGCGCAGGCCTACTGCCCTGCCCGCCGCTGCCCGGCGGGTAGGGCTCCCTGCCCCCGGCAGGGCCGCGTCTCGCTTTCGGCGCGCTTCCTAGTGTGCGTTCTCTGTGTGCGAGTGCAGTGGGGGTTTAGGAATTTGTCTTGTTTTTTCCAATATTTATCACATGAAATCTTTCTGAGCTATTTCCTTAAGAGTTTCTGATTACGCAGTTGTCACTCTTTGTAAGCATTTCCTGTCTTCATTTCTGTATTTGTTAGATACCTTGCATTTCTCTCCTGAAGCATCTCTTGCCAACTTTGGTATTAAATAGGTCCTTGCTTGCTTTTCCTGTAAAAGATACCGTCTATACCAGTTTTCTCCACAAAGTGTAATCCGGTATAACGTTGCCTGTACACTTTAAATACGTGATGTTTTCTTTTTTTGAAGGAAACTGCGCCGTTTCGCGTGAGTGTTCTGTTGGGTTGGCGCAGGCCCTGCATCCCAGCAGGGAGCCCCCTCAGCCGTGATCTGTCGTCCGGGTGGCCTACGCTGTGTGTGGCATGTCGTTGGGATTTAGAACTGAGGTTCCTAAGTGAGGGCAGTTTGTGCATCAGCTTCAGGGCCGGCACAGCACTGGTTTCCCGAAAAGGGCCGCGTGGTCGCTGGCCCCCCCGCCAGTTTGGGTCCTCGTTGCGCAGGTGTGGTGGGCGGCGGGCTGAGAGCCGCTGCCGGAGGGCGGGCTGCGGTGAGCCGCGGCGTTTGTCCTGCCACGCTGCAGCGAGGGCTCTCTGGTCCTGCCGCTCCCTGACACAGGCTCTGCATTGCTGCCACGGGGCAGCCTGCCCAGGCTCCTTCCTGGGCCCCTTCTTTCTTCCTGTCCTCCTCAGGCAGTGAGGGCTGAGCGCAAGAGGGAGGGGCAGCGCACAGGCCAGCGGGGACGTCGCACAGGTGCCGCGCCGCTGCGTGGGGGGCCGGCCCCAGAAGAGCGCCCCAGGGAGAGGCTTGCCGCCTGCAAGGGCCCTGTGCAAGCTGTGGAGGAGGCAGGCGCGCCTGAGGACTGTGGGCAGCCATGGGGGCCAGGGCACAGGGAACGACGGGGACAGGCCACCCGGGCCCCCTAGGCAATGACAGACGAGGGAGGGAGGGCAGCCAGGGGCATGGAGGAGGTGGGCTGCACCTGGCCCCCAGGGAGCCCCCCATTCTGACTCCCTTTTTGGGAGCTTTTGGGACTTGAGTAGCCGTGCGGGCGCTGTTGTTAGCAGAAGCTCCTGCCTCTCACCGAGCCCCGTGTGGTGAGCCGGGCCCCTCGTGCTTACCTGCCTGGGAGCTCAGAGTGGCAGCGTGGTGGCAGGCTGCTCGTGGCCCGGGGAGAGGCTCCTCGCCCACGGGCCGGGGCCTGGCAACTCCGAGCGGACCCCATCTATTCCGAGGACGGGCTCTCCTGTTGGGTGCCACTCACAGCAGCTTTGTCCCTTACTTTTATTCCTGTGCGCACAGCAGTTTTCCAACGTGGCACTGTGCTCACAAAGACAAGGCTTGAAATGTGAAATGAGAGAGGCCCGGCCACATAAAGCCTGCGTTGTGTCCTGAGACAGGGAGTGAGTATCGGAGCCGCCCCCCGGCCCAGCACCTGGACAGCCCGCCTGGGGTCGGCTCTGCCCCGCCTCTGCTTCAGGGCCAGGCCGCGGCCGGCCTGCGGGTCGCTGTGTCCTAGGGCCGCGAGCGGTGCCGCGGCAGAGCGGAGCGGGCGCGCCCGCTCATGGGAGCCTGTCCGCGGCGGCGGCTCCGCAGTCCCAGGAGCTGGCCGGGGCCTGCTGCCCCCAACAGCAGAGTGGGCACCGGTCCCGCTACGGGCGCGCCCCGCACCCACGTGACCGGACGGCAGCGACCCTGCACAGGACGCGTCTCAGGACGTGCCTCGCACACAGGGGCCCACGTTGTGGTCAGTTGACGGAAGTTCTCACGGCCACGGAGGGCCCGGGCTCAGGACAGCGGTCCCCCGGCAGCGTGGAGGCCGGGGTCGGCTCGGCGGGGCCGGCAGGCCTGCCAGCTTATTTTGACCTGGGTCATGTCCTAGGCGGGAGCACACGTATACGAAAATGGGTGGAGCCTTCCACTGACAATTGCACACTTTTCCGTGCACATTATACCTCAGTAAAGAATATCAGGTGTCCCTGAGGGGGAAGCAACCGGGTCGGCGGATGGTCTGTGACCAACCCGCAGGGGCTGGGACTGTAAATGGCCTCACTTTGTCTCGCCTGCGACTGTCCTCATTCAGAGCTGCCGCCGTGCCCCCGTCACGGCAGAGCCACCTCTGTCTGGCTGCAGCCGTCTGGCTCTCGTCCTCTGACCTCAGTGCAGGCAGCGGCCGCGCTGTGAGGGCGAGGCCCAGGCACTCCCAGGACCAGGGGGCCTTCCTGTGGACAGGCCGTTCCCGTTTAAAACTGCAGCCCTGCCTTTGGAAAAGCGTAAGGGCGGGAATTGCCGTGCACGAAGAAGTGAAAGGAAGTCGTTTCATGTGACTTACAGGGTAAGAAAAACAGGCACTGCACGTGCGTACACGAAGCACAGCTCCTCACTCCAAGCAGACAGTGAGCCTGAGCTGCTCCCGCTGAGGTGGAGAGGTTACCACGGCCCCCCGGCATGCGGAGGCGCTCGCGAAGCATGTGTGAGCTGGCCGCGCACACGGTGCTGCCTCGGACAGACGGCTCCGCCTGTCCGCGCACCGGGGGCCGCCCTTGGCTGATGCGCCCCTTCAGCGCGGCACTGAGCCAAGCCCCACGGGGTCCGTGTCCTGGGCGAGGGGGTGGGTGGGGCGCGGATGGTCCATGCACAACAAGTCCTGGAGGGCGTCTTTCCCCGCCTGTCCACCCGTCCTTGCTGCCCAGGTCATGGGAATCCTGTGGGAGACAGGCCGCCCTAGCTTCTGCCCTCGGGGCTGAGCGCCGGTGAGAAGAAACAGAAGCGTTCTAGTTGGGGGCCGGGGGTGGCGCGCACCGCAGCCCCCAGTGATGTGTGCGCTGAGCCGGCCGGGCTCCCACGACAGCCCAGGGCGAGCGGGGCCGGGGCGCGGGCGCTGGTGAAGAGGCTCGTGCCCTCTGGGCAGGCCCCTGCGCCGCCATGAGCCACCGGGCAGCTTTGACCCAGAGCTTCCCCAGCGCGGGACCTCGGACTCAGTCCCGGGGAGGCGACTGGGGCTTCAGTGAGACTGGTGCGCAGGCGCGTCCCCCTCGGCCTGTTCGCACGGGTGGAGATTGGAAAAGGACCCAGATGGTCAACGAACAGTCGATGTGCTTATTTTGTTCAACACTGCACATGGCAGTCACTTAGCAACGTGCCGACGTTAACTCACTTGCTCCTCCTAACGAACGAGCCTGGGCCGAGGGTCCTGTTCATGCCCCAGTCAGAGCTGGGGAGGCGGGGGCCCGGGTCACACTGCCCTCGGGGGCGGGGCCTGGCCGAGCCGGTGGCCTGGTGCTGGTCGTGGCGACATCTGTGCTGTGGTCTGTGGTGTGGCCTCGTAACACTGTTCTTCCCTGTCCCACTGCGTGCCGCTCCGTGAAGCTCGGGCGTCCGGTGATGTGGTTTCCCTCTTGGCACGTGCATGTTCAAAGGACGAGCAGGGCAGGGCCTCCTCCTTCGTCAGCCCAGCTGGTGCCGTGACCGTGTCCTGGGAGCTGGCCGCGGTCTGGGGGAGAGGTGCGCAGGCGCATCCGACAGCAGGGCGCCCCTGTCCGGGCGGGGGGCCGTCCCTGGGTGCTCTCAGGGCTCCCTGGGTGTCGGGGCCCGGGCGGGGGGCCGTCCCTGGGTGCTCTCAGGGCTCCCTGGGTGTCGGGGCCCGGGCGGGGGGCCGTCCCTGGGTGCTCTCAGGGCTCCCTGGGTGTCGGGGCCCGGGCGGGGGGCCGTCCCTGGGTGCTCTCAGGGCTCCCTGGGTGTCGGGGCGGTGCAGTCAGCGTGGCGGGTGGCCCGGCGCCCCAGAGGCGCGGAACTGCCTCCTTTATTCTGGGACTAGTGAAACCCACGTGCTCTTACTGCTGTCACCTCCAGGTGTCTCTGTTTGGTTTCTGGGTCCTGGATGCCCTGTGGAGGGGTCTTGTGACTGGACCACGGCCACTTCGGCTGGAGAGCCAGGTGCAGGCGGCCGTCTGCTGCCCCGCCGTCCAGGGCGGGGGCTCTCGGTGGGGAGGCCGCCTGCGGCTGGGCTGAGAGGCGAGGCGCAGGGCTCCCAGGCCATTCGCTGAGCGCGTGGGGCTTGGTGGGTTTATCACCTCCAGGTTTTGAGAAACTTGCTGAAACTGGGACTTTCCAGCTCTTCTTAGAAGACAACTGTGCTATAAAATGAAGGAACTTAATAACTGAGACTGATACCGCCTGGTTTTGTTTTCACTTCAGAAACCTGACGTGCGGCTCTCGCGAGGCAGCGTGGACCGGGAGGACGGGAGCCTCCAGGGCCCGGTAAGCAGCGCCGAGTCCTCGCTGGGCTCGGGCGCCGTGTCCGTGTCCGTGTCCCGCGCGCCGGCGTGGTGCTGTGGGACGCTCCCGCCGCCCCGGGAGGCAGGGCCCGGCCAGCCCCCGCCGCGTTCTCACTCAGACACAGGCCCCACCGCCGGCGCCGTCTTCTCCCCGGCGGCTCGGCACGGCCCTGAAGAAGTGCGTACGCAGGTCGGTTGCCGGGGCGCATCTGCTGAGTGTGCATGCGCACTGCGTGAGTGTGAAAGCTTCCACAGTGAGGTTTCGCTCCCTCTGCGTGTTGTCAGGGGAAATGCCGAACATTTTCTTTCAAGAGCTCATTTATGATTACTCCAAATATATGTAAAACCTGCAAGAACTCTTCCCCCGTCTTGTGGGGAGAGCAGTTGGAATTATTTTGTTAGGTTTTCCGTCAGCAGGTGCCTGGTTAAAGTGAACACAGGTTTCTTCAACACTTGAGGGGGTCCCGGTGAAAAAGGGACTTCGCGCCAGGCGTGTGGAGATAAATGTGCCCCCTTGTGAGGCTCCTGGCCGGCGGCAGACCACTGGCTTATACATCCAGACGCACGTGTGGGTGCACACAAGCCTGTCATTGCTCAGCTCCCAGACGTGCAGACGTGCCACCAGCAGCTCTCCCCATCTGAGTGTGGGCACCCTGCCGCCCCTGCAGCCCGGCCCCCAGGACGCGTGCTCGGGGCCAGCGTGCTGGGGCCGCGTACTCTGCAGGCCGGAACCGAGCTTGCGGGCACCGGGTTATCGGCCAGCAGGCATCGCCACGCACACCTCCTTCCTTCCGAGTGACGAGCAGTCTGTCCTAAATTGTAGGGAAAAGCAAGCCTCAGCGAGACGAAAAATCCCCTCCCTGGGACCTGCTACTGAGAACGAGGCTGATAGGGACGTGCGCTGAGAAGCGAGCACGCCGCCTGCGCTAGCAGGGGCCCGTGGCCACGTGTGGCAGGCATGTGGCGTGAATGAGTAACTGAGTGACTCGCCCCAGGTGAAAGGAAGACTCAGAAACACTTCGTGAAGCTGACAACGCAGGAAGGGCCCGCTTGGTGATCCTCAGCGTCTGCCGCGCACCAGGCGCCGCGACAGCAGGGGCCCAGCGCCCCGAGAGCCGGTGCTCACGCTGCGGGGCACTGTGCGAGGGCGCCCGTAGGCACCTCGCTGAGGCCCACAAGGCTGTCAGCGCCCCAGTCACGGCCGTGTTGTCGCCAGCTGCTCCCTACAAACGGGTCGACTGTAGCTTGTGGAAAACGCACCCAACGTTGTCCGCCGCAGAGCCCGATGCCTCCTCACTCCTCGCTCGAGGCGTGTGGTGTAGGTGGGGCTGCGCCTGGCGCGGCTGAGCCGCACCCCGTGGCCACACCTGCTTTTTCCCTTCTGTCCTTTGCTGAAGACAGCCCTGGGTTCCACCCACCTCGGCAGCTCCCCAACAGAATGCCTTTGAGAAGGTGCCTCGGTTTCCCGGATAGAGCAGTGGGTTGTGATTCGGCCTCAGCCAGTTGACCGCACTAACGACTGGTGGACCTTGATCCCGTCAGTTTGCATAAAGAGTAAAAACTATTTGGATTTTCAAAATAACACACGGGGTGACAGCATGTTTATTTGGTCACAACCACCTCGTATTAAGCGGTGCTAGTGTCAGTTTACAAATGGGAGAAGGGACGCCCCAGACAGCCACGCGACCCTACGAGACCAGCAGCAAGGCACGCGGCCGGCCGGAGCCCACGCATGCACGCACCTGCCCGCCCCCAGGGCGCCGCCGTGGGGCTGCCTGGCACAGGCCTTCTCAGGCACTGCTGGGTCCATCCAGAGTGTTCCAGCTCACGGAGCTTTCCTGTTACCTGAGGATCAACCGAAAATCCTTTTTGTTTCACACCTTATGTAGAATGTGTGTTTTAGCGCCTGGGTCCGTCAGCACAGCACAGCCTCACCTGCTCCTAAGGTCCGGGCCGCATTGCCCACAGTCCTGCCCCCTGCCCCCTGCCCCCTGCCCCCTGCCCCCTGCCCCCTGCCCCCTGCCCTGCGGTGGCGCTGGCCTCCCAGGCCTTCTCTCCTTCTGGGTTCCTCCGCAGCTTCCCCACCTCAGGCCTGCCCAGAGGCTGCGTGGCCTTTCTACGGGAAACCGCGTTCTTTTGGCCCCACCCCCCAATCTCCTCCTCCACTGGGCGCAGCTGCATCGTACCCTCGCCATCTGTTGCTTATTGCTTCTCCCGGCACCGCTGTGGGTGCAGGCAGGGCGGGCTCACGCCATGCCCGGGATAAGGCAGCCCCTGACAGCTGGCCGGGGAGGGCAGGCCAACGGTGCATGCACCCCAGGCTGGCTGGCGAGGGCGCCTCACTCCGCACGCCGGCCAGCTCAGAAGGCTCCCCGGCTCCACGGTCGGGACCGCTGGCCGGGGGCCCCTTGTAAGGAGGGGCCTTGAGAGCGGGCACACTTTGAAATATGTGTGGACATGTGTACGTATAAACCAGTTCATCGTTTTAAAATAAGCAGGGAAGTCTTGTTCACAAGTAGAATGAGCTCTAAAAATGTTTCTTTTCATCGAACTAGCCTAGGGTAGGGTGTCTATGCGAGATGCCGGCAGCTTGCCTGCTGCTGCCCTGGTCCTGGTGGGGCTGCCTTCTCCGCCTGTCCTGAGGGCGGGGGTGCAGGGCGGCCGGCTGGGCTTCTCAGATGTGCTGGGGGCGGGGAGGGGCACGGGGTTCTGCGGTGTGCCCCTGCTGTGCGAGCTGAGCACTCACTGCACCTTCTCTTCCCGCAGGCTGGAAACCAGCACATCTATCAGCCTGTGGGGAAACCAGGTAAACAAAGAAAGAAACTGTGTATCAGGAAGTTTGTGTAACTTGGAGAGAGCAGGTTTTAAGTGGATAAGTCTCTTAGCTTGGGACACCACCTGGGTTGTTAACATGGCTCCCCCCACAAGCTCAGCGAGCATGGTGTTTCCCGGCGCCGGGAGGCTGACAGGTGGACTTGCTGTGTAAGGCGCCTCAGCGGCCGCCTGCCCCCACCCCGAGGGTCTGCTGGGCCTGTGGGAACTGTGCGTATGTTTGGGGCGGGGGGCTCACTCACTCTGGAGGAAGGCGCGTCACCTAACGAGACTCGTTCCCTTCTCCAGATCCTGCAGCTCCGCCAAAGAAGCCACCGCGCCCCGGAGCCCCCGGCCACCTGGGCAGCCTCGCCAGCCTCAGCAGCCCTGGGGACAGCTACAACGAGGGCGTGAAGGTGGGCACGGGGCCTGTCCAGGGGGCCATCCGAGCTGCAGGCGGGACCGCAGGGTGGCATCGGCGGGTTCTGACCCATCTGAGGGCCGGGAGCAAGCTTTACTGGAGATCTTTCCTGTTTTGCTCTCATACGGCGGATTCTAGGGCCTCAGTCAGCCCCTAGCTTTCTAAACACACCCTCACCGAAGCAGGTAGAACGTTCCCTGGGAATAAAGGCCTCGGGTGGCTCCTGGTTTTAAACACTAGCGAAACCAGGAGGCTGGGGTGCATGAGACCCTCCGTAGGCCTGGTCTTCTGGTCTCGAGTCAGGGTGCCCGCACGGAAACGTCCCTCGCGCTCCACGCCGGGCCACGGCCGCGTTTGTGGGAGCTGTGCTGAGCCGCCTGCCCGCCCCGGTGGCGTGCGTGGGGCTCGCCGGGACCTAGGGGAGGCCACGGCTGTGCCCCTGGAGGAGGTGGCCTCCACGGCCGCCCCCTCTTCCGACCCAACACACTGTTTGCATTCCGTTACCTCTGCGGTCGGGGAGGGGTCGGCTTCAGCGGCAATTTTCCTTCAGCGGCCGGCGCCCGAGCAGCTGACACCAGCAGCCTGCACCGGGCCTCGGGCCCTCCCTGGGCCTCGTGCTGGCGGCGCTCCTCTCTCTCCCGCTTTCCCACGTGCAGCCCGGTCTCACAGAGGGTGAGGGCCCCTCCGAGGCCCTGCCTGCCAGCCACTGAGCCCGCGTTGCGCCATTGCCCCGCTGACCGGGCGTGGCTCCCAGGGTGGGAGCCGGCGCCTTGCCCCCCCAGGAGGGAGGGAGTGCGGGGGAGAGAAGGCGCCGGCTCCAGAACCAGCCTGTGTCAGCCCACAGCCGGGGGCGGCCTGCGGTGCCATCAGGGACCCGGGGCCTGGTCCTGGGGCTCTGTCCGGCGGCAGGGGCCCCGCTGCCCGGGCCTCCCGGCCGCCCTGCGGCCCCGCAGTGGGTATCCTCGGGAGGAGCCACGCAGGACACGACCCTGCCGGTGGGGGTTCTTGGTATGAACTCAAGGAGGAGAGTGGGATTAGGTGAGGGAGCTGCTTCAGTTTCCTGAGCCACAAGAGCACACATTCAAAATGGCTTGTGTTCCAGTGGAAAGCCAACGTCAGAAGTAGATCAGACGCCTCCGTAGAGCGGCGAGCAGTGTGCATTTTCCCAGTGGGACTAACGCGAATGAGCCGACTGGGAAGCCCCCAGAGGCGGGAGGTGAAGCAGGCGGGCGTCTGCGTGGGGCAGGACGCTGACCTGGGCGTTCGCAGGGAGGCCTCAGCCCGGGAAGTGTGGAGCGCGCGGCTCTGTCTGCTGCCCGTGCTCGGTCCCGGGGTCTGACCGGCCTGGGAGCGCGCTCGTGCATCGCCTGGGCCGGAAGGAGCGCATCCCAACGGCGTTTAGCCAGAAATCAGTCTCCGTTTTCCCGTGGTGACTTTCTGTTTCAGCTCCCATTTACCTGAGGCTTTAAGCGCCGCCCACCGAAGCGGGTGGGGCTGGCTGCGTCTCTGCGGGTTTGTCCTCGCAGCCTGGCCTGCCGGGGCCTCCACGGGGTCAAGAAATACGTAGTTTCCAGAAAATAGGACACGGATAAGAGGTGTCTGCCTCAACTAAGCTCCTGCTTTGGGAGAGTCCCTGCGAAGGGTCCCTGGTGGCGCCGACCAGTGCTGTGGCGGGAGGGGCCGAGGGGGGCGCAGAAGCAGGGACACCAGGAGCGCGCCTCCCACCCCTGGGGTCGGGAGCCGAGCAGCTCCTCCCGTGGGAACCCCCACAGCCAGACACAGGCGCCCTGCCCGCAGGGGCCGCTCAGAGCAGCCACGCACGCGCTGCAGGACGGCAGCTCCCCGTAACTGGCCTGGCCGTGGGCCCGCACACGCACAGGGTGGGGGGCAGGCCGTGGCGTCGAGGGTTCTGCCCCAGCCACCGCCCGAGGGCTCCTGCTTTCGGGCAGCTCTGAGGAAGGGGCGCCCCCGCCCCTCCAGCTCCCGCTGCCTCCCACGGCACAGTGCACAGCCTGGCTTCAGGCTGTAGGGAGAAAACATTAAATCAGACTCGTGAGCTTAAAGGAAAGCAACCGAATGGGAAGAATTGATTCAAAAGATGAGCTCCTATTTTTGTTTTTAAAATGAGCCCAGCCAGTCCTGGAGGGGACCCTGGTGGTGCCGCCGCTCCCCAGCGGGGCTGGGGGCCGGGCTCCGGGCTCCGGCCAGGGCTGTGCACTCCTCCCAGCCACCCAGACGTCCTGTGCGTGGCTCTCGGCGGTCACGAGTGTGTCTCCTTCCTTTGGGAAGACCCCTACTTCTTTGACTCTTGCACGGCTGCCAGATTGTCCTCCTCAGGCTTTGCATGTTGCCTCCGCCTTTATTTCGTGAAAACCGGCGTGGTGCCCGGCAGAGCTCCCGATGCGCCAGGGGCCCGCGGGGGCCGAGCCGGGCAGACAGTAGCGCCTGTGTGTTCTGCTTGTGTGTTTTTACAGGGGTTTGTCTGCTGCCTTTATTAATATTGTTTTTCTTTTTTCCCTCTCTCTGATAATTTCTTTAACCTTTCCTCACCTTCCGTTCGACAATAGCCGTGGAGGGTAAGCACTTCGTGTCTGTGTGTCTGTCCAGCTCTGTATCACCCCCAGCGCTCTGCATGTGACTGGGCCGGAAAAGTGGGGATCCTGGGGAGGACACGTGTGTTTAGTTTATCACCAAAAACAGCATGGGTAGCTGCCAGAGAAGGGGACAGGGCCGCCTCTGCAGGACTGAGCTGTTCTTGCCCTTTTCTGTCTGTGCCCAGACGGGGACACCTGAGTTCCAGGCTCCTTGGGCGGAGACGGCCCGAGGGCTCAGGGGCGGCGCCGAGTGCTGTAGTCTGAGCCCAGGCTGCAGGTTCCTGTGGGCACACGACTGTGCGCTGAGTTTAGTCTCCCGGAAAGGCCCGGGCTGTCCGTCGGGGCCCGTGGGGGCTCATGTAACGTTTAACACTGTTGACAGCTTCCCAGAAGCCCTTGTGTTGCTTGGCACCCAGCTTGCCTTGGGTAGCCCCTGGCGATGCCGCTGTGCCCGGCACTGCGTGGCCACGTTCACCTCTGCCGTCCTCTGCCAGAGCCGAGGCCGCTCCCCAGGAAGTGTGGCGCTGGGCTCGGCCGGCACCGCCCTGCCCGCCCCTGAGCCGCAGCCTTGAGCGTGGGCTGTCCGCTCATGGAAGCCATGTGGTGTCCCGCTCTAATCCTATGGGGACAGCTCCCCAGTAGGTGGCTTGGGGCAGCTCCGATGAGCCGGACAGTTTGTACTGCAGAGTCCAAGCCAAGTGGAAACTGAGAGTCTTCATGCAGAGCGCTTGCCCCTTAGCCCGCTCCTCTGAAGCCCGCAGCGGGGCCTACGGTAGAGTCTCTCTCTGGCGGCGAGTGATTCTGGGGGGCAACGAATCACTTTTCTGAGAGAATCTGGGCTGTTGAGTAGAACGTGTGTGATTCCATCTCATTTCCTTTAACTGAGCTCAAAGTTAGAAAAACGATGGCCTCATGTGTGTGTCACTCACATGAGTTCCATCGCTGTCACCCTCAAAGCGAACTCTGCCCCATAGGACGAGAAAGTCAGCTCTGTGACCCGCTTTGGTCTCTCAAAGACCCTCCCCCACCGCGTCGTGGCGCTAGGCCGCCACCCCCTGGACAATGGGAAGGTAACAGCTTCTGTGTTGGCAGCTTCAGCCCCAGGAAATCAGCCCCCCGCCCACCGCCAACCTGGACCGCTCCGGGGACAGGGTGTACGAGAACGTGACGGGCCTGGTGAGGGCCGTCATCGAGATGTCCAGCAAGATCCAGCCGGCCCCGCCCGAGGAGTACGTCCCCATGGTGAAGGTGAGGCCGTCATGCCGTGGCCCCGAGCACGGCGCCCTGACACGCGCAGGCCGCAGCCCCTCGGCGGCGCAGCGCCGTGCCGCCGGCCCCGTCGCCCACCGCGCTGCTGCTGGCCGAGGCCGGGGGCTGTCCCGGAGCTCCAGTCGTTCCGCAGCTGCCGCGCCGCGTGCCATCTCAGGCACGCGGGCTGGTCCCACGCAGGCTTGCACGGTGGCGGCCTGACGCCGCTCTGCCGGCCTGCTGGGCCGCAGGAGGTGCCTGGGGGAGGGCAGGTGCGGCAGGTCCCGGGCCTGTCGCCCACCCTCTGCTGCACAGGCCGGAGCGCGGGCGGGCGGCGCAGTGTGGGCAGAAGCGCCAGACGGCGAGCAGAAAGGTCTCCCCCAGCCACTCCTCCAGGGAGAGCCTGCTCCCTGCCCCGCCCCCCGGGCCGAGCAGCGGGGGCTGCGCCTCCGGGGGAAAGGGCCTCATGACTTGAAAGGTCGGGCTCAGCGAGGAAGAGAAACAGAAATTTTCCTTAGCGTGGTAGGAAGGAGTGAAAAACACACGGGAAGGGAGAGCTCAGTGCTGCGGCGACTCCTGGGCCACCTGACACGTGTGCCCTGTCCCCTCAGGAAGTTGGCCTGGCCCTGCGGACGCTGTTGGCCACTGTGGACGAGACCATCCCCGGCTTGCCGGCCAGCACGCACCGAGAGGTAGGGCGTGGCCGCCACTCGGGGACGCCAGGGCGGGGACCCCAGGGAGGGAGCCCGGCAGCCGCGGCGCCTCACCACCCAGTGAGGCACCAAGGGGTACGCAGAGCTCTCGGGGACGGGTTGCTGGAGGGGCTCTCCTCACCCCTCTCATCCCTGCAGATCGAGATGGCGCAGAAGCTGCTGAACTCGGACCTGGGCGAGCTCATCAGCAAGATGAAGCTGGCCCAGCAGTACGTGCTGACCAGCCTGCAGCAGGAGTACAAGAAGCAGATGCTCACCGCCGCCCACGCCCTGGCCGTGGATGCCAAGAACTTGCTGGACGTCATCGACCAGGCGCGGCTGAAGATGCTGGGCCAGGCGAGGCCCCACTGAGCCCGCCAGGGCCCTGCGCGCTCCTCTCGACGTTTCTCCGTGTCCACCAGCAGCTGGGACGCCCGTCCTGGCGCCAGCACTGACCGCGCCGACTCTTTGACTGACAGCTGGTTGAAAATCTCTCTCATAAGTTTAACCACATTTTGATTTGGGTTCATTTCTTCTTTTTGTTTTTGAATTGGCATTCAAGGAAAGTCCAGGATCCAAAATGTGGCTTTTTTCTGAGAATGAAAACTGCGCGTGAGAAGCTTTTAGGGGTCCTGAAGGAGGCTGTGCGTTCTGTCTTCCCGGAGGCAGCCGGGGCCTGCGGGCAGCAGAGAGGACGACGCGGGGGGCCGGGGGCCTGGGGCCGGGGGCCGGGGCCTGCGCCCTCGTTGGGCCCCCGTGGCCGGCAGCGCTGCGCAGAGAACGAACATGGAAGCTTTGTTTTGAAGACCTGAGTCGTTTCAGGAGGAGAACTGCCGCCTTTTTGTCTTCCCTGCCTTTCACTTGCCTGTGGGTCTGCGGAGTGTTTGCTGGAAACTCGCTGGAGAGCAAACACTAAAAACTTCTCTCTTTTCACCAGAATAATGTGCCAGTTTTTGTAGCAATGTTCTTTGGAAGCAGACATGCTTTGTACCAGAGCACCTCCAAACTGCACTGAGAAGAGGTTCTGGAACCATCCCCGTTTCCATTTTTATATAATTTATAAAGAAAGATTAAAGCCATGTTGACTGTTCCACAGCCACTGGAGCCAACCAGCCCTTCGTCGTGTGCGTCTTCCGGGAGGGGCCGCCCGCGGCCGGGCTGCCGGCGCTCTGGAGAGCGGCGCCCTCCCTTCCGTCTGTCGGGGGATATAAGTTATTCTCAGGAAGAATATAATGAACTGTACAGTTACTTTGACCTATTAAAAAGGTGTTACCAGTACAGGTTTTGGTGTAATATCCTTTCTTTCGGTTCTTTTCCTTCCAATCACTTAAGTTTTTCAGGTGACTTGGCAGATAAAGTAACAGACAGGAAAGCTCTAGGTAATGAGGCGTTTCCGTCCCTTCTCCGTCGTCTACACACGTCAAGGTCGTCACCACAGAAGGACGGCCCATTGTAAGTCGCCCTGTTCGCTCTGTCCGCTTAAGAAACGCGGGCATCGGGGCAGGTGCTTTGTCACCGTGAGGGGGTCCCTTGACAGTCCCAGTGTCGTCACGTTGTCCTGGCCTCGGGGACCCCGCCCCACCAGCGTCCCCGTGGGAAGGGAGTGGCCCGCAGGGGCCCCCGGGCCTCCCTGGCTGTGGAGCGGAGCAGCTGGAACCGGGGGCTCGGCAGGGCCAGGCGGGGACCAGGGCTCTGGTGGCGGGTTCCTGTGTGCACACCCGTTCCTGCTGGGGTTCCGTGACATTGACTTCCTCTCATGAAGGTCATGGGACTGTCACCCTCGTGAGTTTCTCTTCTCTGGCGTCCCTCAGAGTCCGAGTCTGTTCCCCGTTGTTTGGGGCAGGAGGAAGTGCCCACCCCCCGCCCCCTGGCACACCAACGGCCCGGCTGTGGGGCCGCCCTGCCCGCCTGGGGTGTTAGCGTCCCTGGCTTCCTCCCTTCCTGTGATTGTCACCAAACCCGTGCCCAGCATTGCCCAGGTGCGGCCCACGGCCTCACGGACGGGCCGCCTGAGCCGGCGCCCTTGCCCCCCGATCTTGCCCTCGGCACGAAGAACTGCGGGTAAGGCTCCCACGCCCTGGAAGTCCAAGAAGGAGGAGCTCGTTTTGGCTGTGAGAACGTGGAGGCAGGACGGACAGTGGCGTTGCGGGCGCGCGCTGGGGCAGGAGGCAGGCCGCCCGGGCCGCTGCCCACGCCGTGCTGGGCGAGGCCCACCCCACACGCCCGAAACGGCCTCTTAAACACGGTGAAGTGGTCCTTCCTCGCCCCGCTCCGACTCCTGGCTGGCGGGTCGCGAGATGGAAGGGGAAGCCCCTCAGTGGCTGCCGGGCAGTGGCGCCGACGGCGATCCCGTGACCCCCGACGGCAGGGTGTTCTGGGAGGGCCGCACGTTTCTGGGTACGAGGCCGAGACCCTGCCCAAGCTTCTGCCGTCTCTTGTGTGTCAGATGGGCATTGACTGAGACAGTAAAATCCCTTTTTATCAAATTATTTCAAGGAATGCTCTAGCTCTGATTGATCCTCATCTTATTTCATCTTATCGAATACTTCATATTAGCCACCCCAACAGCAAAAAGGAAACAGTGTGCGAGCCGCCAGAGCGATTGGTTTTAAGTGGCGTTCACCTCTCTCTTGACTCCTAAGAAAACCTAGTCACCCTGTGGAACGAAGTGAACGGAATTATTTGACTTCACACTTGATTCTCATTTCACCGCAAAGCCAGAAACACGCGTCAGTACTAACGCCACGGGGAGAGGTGCCGCCGCCGCGCCCCGGCCCTGTACCCAGCGCGGGCGGCGGCGGCCGCTGTGACCGAGGCTGGCTGGAGAGCACGCCGGTTTGTTTTCTCACTCTTGCAACGTATTACATAATAGATACGTTAATTACATTGGGTCTTTTTCAGTTTAATCTGGACTGCTTTTAGTAATCTGTTGTACAAAACACATTCATTCCGCGGTCTAATTCTTGGTGGATTTTGTCATAGTCACGGAAATGCGTGTCGGCTTTCGCATTGTAGAATGACGTCACCGTCCGACACAGCACGTCCGTCTGTCTGGCTGGCTGAGGGCTTTCGCTCAGGGGCCTGGCTCTGCAAGTCAGACTATGTGCCTTCGCTTTCCGTAAACTGAATGACCTACACGTGCCTAAGAATTCGGCAGAAGTTTATGTAAAGAAGTGACCAAACCCTGGATGTTAAGAGCATTTTATTGACAACGGTGAGATGAATTAACACTCCTGTGTCCCCCCAGCCGCTCCGACGCTAAACCTGGCGGCTCTGAATGACAGGTGTCCGATCACAGGCTCAGAACAGGGCTCTCCGCCTGGCCCTGCGTCCTCCTGGCTGCCGCATCGGCTGAGTCTCACACGGCGCCGAGCGGTGCAGGCGGGGAACCGCTTAAAGGCCATCGTGCTGGCGGCTCGCACCTCATATTTGTTGCTATCGGGGCGGCTAATGTTAAGAATTTGATAAGATGAAATAAGAGGTTGTAGTGTGAGCCACCTAATTTTATGTCTTCTTTTTCATGATATTTTCTTTTTTGGCTTTTCTAACTCATTTGCAGTGTTAACCTAAAAGCAAATAGGCAACACAAGTCAAATAAAAAGGCAACTAACGTTTATGTGAGTTTTGTTCTTGAAGAAGAAAAACTGTTTGTAGGAAGCACGGACTCGGGCAGAAGCCCAGGCAGTGCCGCGGCGAGGAGACAGAGGCCAGGGGTGGTTACGGGACGGGAAGGGGGCCGGGACGTCCATAGGGCGGCATCGCTGTGGGTGCACATGACATGACATCGTGACCCTAATTCTAAAGAATGTGTTTAATGTTCGGCCCGGTACCCACCAGCCATGCTTTCCTGTCCTTGTAAACAGCCCTTTGGGGCACAGCGTTGCCCGAGGCCCCGTCCGAGGGTCGCTGGCCGTGTTTTGACACCCCGGGGTCTGAGGCGTGAGCGGTTGTCAGGGCGGCTCCTCCGGCGGGAGGCTGTTCCTCCTGGGAGCTGAGGGGGGTGGGAGGGGCGGGGAGCGGCGAGCCGGAGCCACACTGCACCCCAGTGGCCCAAGCGAGTCGCGGTGGAGCCCGTCATCCACAGAGTGAGACATCCACTGCGCTCGTGGCCGGTGGTGGGTGCTCGCCCTCATGGAGACCCCCTGGCTCCGCTTTTTCGGGAAACCCCGCAACCCTCAACAGGAGGGCCCAAGCTGAGGCTGGAGGCAGCGTCCCCTGCCCCCTTCGGGGCTGGGCGGTCACTACCCAGCCCCGTGTGTGTCCATGCCACATCCACATTCACCCCAAGACCTTCGGGGCTGACGCACTTGTTTGTAACGTGACATAAGCGAGTCTCCTGGCGTTTGGCACATGCCGCCCTCGGCCACTTGAGGCCCTCTGATGGGTGCCAGCCGCCCATCAGGGCTGGGGCCTGTGCGTCCCTGCTGGTCGGGGGCGTCCCAGGCCCCCTCAGCCCTGGGTCTGCTCTGTGGCGCCGTGTCGGTCCAGGTCTTTTGCCCAGGTGCCAGGCGGAGTGTGCTTTTTTACTGTTGAACTTTGAGGGTGGTTTCTGTGCCCTGGGTGCGGGTCCTTTGTCTGGCCTGGGGCATGCGAACATGGCCCCCGCCCCGTGTCTGCCCGTTCAGCCTTCTAAGGGCCCCGCCCCGAGAGTCGGCAGCCGTCCTGGCGGAGCCCGGCAGGCCCGCTCTCCTCCTGCGGACTGCGCCTGGGCTCACATCTGAGGGCTGCTCGCCCAGCCGTACACCCCGAGGACTCCTGCTGTGTAAAGTGCACATATTCTGTTGCCCATCGGGAGTTAATTTTCCAGTGTCTCCAGGTAGCGACACTTCAGCTGCGCCTTCCTCATTGTGCGAGGGCCATCGTGTCCCCTGGGTGTGTCTCAGAACAGCCCTCGTGCACTCCTGTGTCCGGGGGCGACCCCGTCCGCGGCACCGAGGGGCTGTGCTGAGTGGGGCGGCGGTGCCGATTGCTTGCACCCTCAGGACTCTCGGTGTAGCCTCTGCCGCGGGCACAAAACGGCACAGCAGTGTGCGTCCACAGACGAGGTGGCTTGCGCTCCAGGTCGGGGCCCGCGGGTCAGAAGGACGTAGGTGGGTATTAGAAGTCTTTCTCAATCCACAGCCCTGCCCTCACGTCGTTAATTCAGGGAGGCAGCCAATATTTTTAGTCAAAGGCTCTCTGGACATTAGCAATGGACGGGGCCGCGAAGGGGTTCCAGTTCAGGGGCCCCCCCAGGCGCGCTCCTGGGACGCCAAGGGGCCCCATGACCACAGGGCCCGGGCCGGGCAGGCTGGGTGCAGGCTGTTGCTGTCCGCTCCCCTCCCTCCTCCATAGAATCCCATTCTTAACACCTGGCTCAAGGCTCTGAGAAGGCCTGTAGCCGACCAGTCTGCTTGGTGGGGGTGAACGCCGTGCTTCCCGGTGTTGGACCTCAGAACGCCTCATTACCGCGGCCCGCATGGTTTTGGAACATCCTTTAGTCTAGCGCCTGCACTCTGGTCTGGAAGGAGCTAGGGGCCTCCGAGTGGAGAGCACGGTGGGCACGTGACCACAGGAGGGCGCTGTGGCCCTCACCCCTGCCCTCCACAGCGCGTCGGTGGTTTGCACCGCTGCCGGGCATTGGGACCCCCAGACATGGAGCAGCGGATGGTGCAGGGGAGAGCGACCGGGCTCCAGGGGACCCCTGAGTCCGCCCTATGTGGTCAGCACCAAGCGCTGGCTGCAGGCCTGGAGGAGCGGGCAGCCACGGGGTCGGGAGGGGCCTGGGGGTGTGTTCGTGGGTGGGGGCACGGAGGGAGAGCAGGCAGGTCCGGAGAAGGAAGTTGGTTTGCCATCCCGCGGAGGGAGCTGCCGGGGTGGGGGTCGCGGGAAGGGGGCGGATCCCCAGCACCACCTGGAGGGTGCAGCTGCGGAGTCGGGTGCAGGGGGAACACGCCCAGGTGCCGGAGGACCCCACCCAGAGCCTGGGCTCTCAGGTGTGGGCGGGGCGGCCACAGCGTCCCTCCGCCAGCAGGGGTCGTGCGTGTCCGCTTCAGCAGGGAAGGGACACAAAGAAACGCCAGGGCGACACTCTGTTGCCTGACCTGCAAGGGAACCCTGGCCACAAACTTGGCAGCGTGTGCTTGTGCGCTGAGAAGTAGGGCGCCCAGCGGAAAGGCCCAGGCTGCGTGTGGAGGGCCGGGGGTCGCAGCAGCAGCGCTGGTTGCGAGGCTGAGTCATTTGGGGGTTTGGGGCGGCAGCACCATGCCCGGCGGAGAACAGCGATGTTCACCCTTTTCCACGTGAACTAATCACTAAAAGTCTGCACAACACTGGAAATAGTTTTGACTGGTATGACAAAAAATGAGTATAATTTTGATTCGTTCACACACTGGACGGCTTAGTGGTTGTCATTTAAAAAAAAAAAGAATTTGACAGTCCAAAGGAAAAGAGGTGACCCAACAGGCACTGCATGGTTTAGGAATTCTGGCGGCGCGCCGGTGGGAAATCGCCGGCGGCGTGGAGGTTTGCAGGCAGCAGTGGCAGCTGCCACGGCTAGTACAGGGGGAGGCCTCGGGGATGAGATATGGCGCAGGCACAGAAAGGCCCGCGAAGAGTAAATGCAGCCCCGGAGACTTGCCAGCTGAAGGGAGACTGCCCAGCCCTGCTCAGCGCCGGGTCTCTCTGGCCACAGCGGAACCCACTGCCCCGCCCCAGCAGTCCCCACCCTTCCGCCGCTCGCAGGAACCACCGTGTACATGGCCTCTCTGTAGCCTCTCACTTCATTATGCAGCCCCGAGCCGGGTTTGGAACGTTCATAAATGGAGTCGCGCAGTTGGCTCCTGGCTTTTTTCGCCCAACATCGTTGCCATGCGGGTTGTGCCTACCTGAAGGGGGCTCATTGTCCGTCCGGTCCCCCTTCGGGAGCACGTGAGGCTCTCCTGGGTTGTTTCTTCCCCGAGTGCCCAGCCCTGTCCTGGCGAGTGTCCCCCAAAGCTGCCCTCTGTCCTACTAGGGCCCCACGGTTGGCATGTCCAGACACCACCAAACACTGGTTTCCAGAACGGTTGTGCCGAGTCCACTGGCGAGTCCACTGGCGCAGCAATGCTGCAGGGCAGCCTGGCCGGCGGAAAAGTGGATGCTCTGGCAGGACAGGGCCGGCCAGGCGGCCCCCACAGAGCCCTGGGAACTAAACGGGGCGCCGGCATCCCCCGCAGAGCAGATGGGCCCAGTGAAGAGTGTGGAGCCGAGCAGGCACGACATCAGGTCTCGGTTCACGGGAGACGGCTCTGGGCAGAGAGCCGGAAACGGGGACAGCCATTGCAGGGGCTCCTCAGGCCACCTGGTCCACCGTGTGCCGGAGGGGCTGCGGGAGGTGGGGGGGGAAGGGCCTGGACCGGTGGCCAATTGTGGCGATGATTTGGTGGAGTCAGATGTCCCTTTAGGTCTCTCTCTGGTGGAAATGCTGGTTCACCAGCACTCATTTGGGGGTGCCCTTGAGAGCTGCCAAGCAGGAGCAGCGCACCTACTGAGGGAGGAGCCCCGTACGGGCAGGACGTGGGTGCATCTTGGCGTCACCCAGGCCCCAGGAGCAGCTCCTTGCGCCCCACACGCAGGTGTTACACACTTACAGGGCTGAGGCGCAGGCAGGGAAGGATGTTGCATGGTGGTGACCACTTTGGCATGGTTTCGCCTTCAGCTTATGCACACCCGCCGTGGAGGGACAAAGCAGGTCCTCGCCGGCGGACTGGGACTGGCTGCCCCGGGACAAGCTCCAGGCACAGCCGGGCCATAGAAGCAGGCGGGAGGGAGGGAGAACTTGACAAGACTGAAGTCCTCCCGGCCTGGGCCGGCAGGCACAGAGGAGCCTGGGGGCACCTGCGAGGCCCCTGAACGCTGGCAGGTGGAGCACTGAATTGATCTCAGGATCGATGGGAGATAAAATTGACCAAAACTTACTAATTATTTTTACGCGGATTATCTGGGTCCTTGGCTGGGAGGTGGGGTGTGGTCTTGTGCGAGGGCCCTACGCGCTCCAGCTCACACTCCGCGTCGGAAGCGAGCTTCCGGTGTTCGGCTTTCGTTAGTAACTTCAAACGAACAAGTAACAAAAACAAAAACAAAAAAACGAGGCTGAGATGCTGGGGCGCTGCGCGGAGTCAGCCCCAGGCCCGCTAGCTCTGAGACTAAGTGCACGGGCCGGACGCAAGGGACGGGGGTAGGGTCGTGTGCCCCCCACGCCCGAGCAGCCATACCCCGCTTGCCACGCGCGCGGGAGACGAGGGCCCGGCCGCCGCGCTTTCCCCGCGGGTCTCGGGCAGCAACGCCGCACCGGCCCCGCTCCGCCCCGAGGAGGCCGCGTCGCCCCTGAGTGGCTGCGAGGGGCGCCCCGCCCGCCCCCCGGCCCCGCCTCGCCCCGCCCCGGGGCCCTGCCCGCCCGCCCGCCCGGCCTCCGCCGCCCCGCGGGGCCCCCACTCGGGCCCCCCAGACGCGCGCGCGCACCCGGCCACCTCCTCCTCCCTCCCCCGCGGGCCCCGCCCCCGGCCCCGCCCCACCAGTTCGCCCCGCCCCGGCCCCGCCCCGGCCGCTCGCCAGGCTCCGCCCCTCGCCCCGCCCCTCCCCCGCCCGCCGCCGCCGCCGCCGCCGCCTCCGCCCGCCGCCCGGGCCGCGTCGGGTAAACCTGTTTGGCGAGGCGGCCGCGCCGGGGCGGATCGTGCGGCCGGCGGCTCCCTCGCGGCTCGCGGCGTCGGGGCCCGTGGCGCGCGCGCGGCCGCCCCTCGGCCCCGGAGCCCCTCGGCGGCGCCACCATGTACTCGGGAGCCGGCCCCGGTGAGTCCTCGCGCGGGGCGCCGGCCAGGCGCTCGCGCACCTCCCCGCGGCGCCGGGCGGGGGGCGGTTGGCGGGCGCGGCGCTGCGCGGGCCGGGCAGGGGCGGAGGGGCCGGGGCCGGGGGAGCGGGTCCCGGGGCGGCGGCCGCAGCCAGGCTTCCTCGGGCCGAGTCGTCGGGGCGCCCCGCGCGGCCTGGGGCCTCCCGCGCCCCCGCCGCCGCCGCCGGGGCCCCGCGGGCTGGCGCCCGGCCGGGTGCAGGGCCGGCGGCGGCGCGTGTAGGCCCGAGGCGGCGCCTGGGCCGCTGCGCCGCCGCCGCCGGGAGGGCAGGCCGGGCTCGGGGCGGCGGGCTGCGGGCGCCGAGGCGCAGGCCCGGGTCGCGCGGGCGGCGGGCGCGGGAGCGGCGGCGGCGGCGGCGGCGGCGGCGGCGGGGGCCTGGAGCGCGCTTGGTTTCGTTTCGCTCGTTGCCAGCACTTCGGCGGTCCCTTCCCTGAGGGCGAGCCCGCCGGGGGCCCCGCGTGGGCCGGAGCCTGCGGGCCGTCAGGGCTGCAGACCAGAGGGCTGGGCGGCGGCGCCCCGAACCCTGAAACGGCCTGCGGCCCGCTCTCGCTCCCGACTCGCCGTGCCCTTATTCAAGTGCTAATTGCCTTTTACAATGGACTCGGAGAGGTGAAGAGCTCTGTGGGTTTCCGGAGCACCCCTTCTTGCTAGTCGGCCTCTCGGTCTTTGGAAAAGTTCTAAAAAACTTAAAGTGCTAAAAGCAGTAACGCAACCCCCCATCCCCCTTTTAAATACACAGTTAGAAGGGCGGTTGACGCGCTGGGCCGAGAAAAGGGTCTAGTGTTGTAGAGCTTTTTCCCTGTCTCCCGCCAGGCACGTGGCTCCTAAATTTCCCGCTGGCCCTGCCACTTGCACAGGGCATTGCCTGTCCCCTTTGTCCGCCAGCGCGAGCAGGCTGCAGGCCCCGCCCGGCTCCGTGCTAGGTGGTCCCAGCCCTGTGCGCGCCGCATTCCTGCCCCGGCCCCGCGCACCGCCGGCCCCTGGGTGCGGGCCCCACCTGTCCCGGGCCTCCAAATCCGGAGTCCGGAAGCCCCTCCTGGCCCACTCCGGTTCCTGACCGTGTCTCCTGCTGCTGCGTCTGCTCACAAACAGCCCTGTCTGTGCCTGGGACTTTTGAGTGTCTTTTGGGTTTTTTTTCTTTTCCTGGTGTCACTCAGTGAGAAAGCTTCTTCAAGGTTGAGCCTGAGCAACTTATAAGGGAGGTCGGCCAGGGACTGAAGACTGGCTTTAACCCTCCACCTGGGGGAGGACTCATCCCTGCAGGGGAGGGGTCCTGGTCTCTGTATCACAGTCTTGAGGGCCGGTTTGGCTTCTCAGGCTCCGGTGGTGGCCGCCGCCCCCCCACCCCCCGACCCCCCGCATGAGGCGCCCGGGGCTCATCCCTGTGAAGGACCCAGCAGGTGCTGGCCACCGCGGCCCGTCCACCTTTCTCCAGAGGTGCAGTTTGAAAGTTGAAGGCCTGGAAAAAGTGAAGAACCTTGAGGAAGGTCAAGCTTTTGTGTTGTGTTTCACATCCTCGAATCCATTGGACGGCCTGCTAAGTTGGTGGCGTTCATTTTCAAGATAGTCAGGACCGCTCAGAGAGGTCGAGGCCGCGCCAAGGTCAGGGGGCCGCGAGCATCGGGAGGACACTGTCCTCACAGAAGCAACCACCTGCCTCTGCCCTTGGCCCGCGGTGAGAAGTACCTGTTGCTCGCAGACGGGCTGTGGGGGCGGGCGGGGGGGCGCCTGCAGGTGTCATGGAAGCAGGAGCTGGGAGGCAGTGCGGGCCTCCCGGGGGGCTCTGCACCCTGGTGGGCCCTCTCCGGCTCGTTTTTAATAAATGCGTCGCCCCCCCCCCCGCCCCCACAGGCTCCCTCTGGTCACTGGTGGCTTTTGGAAGCCTCTTGCTCCTGTGGGATCCCCGGGACGGGGCTCCGCGGCTCACGGATAAGCCTGCCCCGCCTTCGGACAGCTTTGGTTGAGGAAGCAAATGGGTCTGCAGGGTAGTTCCCGTGAACGGCGGGCTGAGCCCAGCCTTTAGGCCGCACGCAGGAGCCGGGAGGGTACGGCTGCGAGGCCATGCGGTCTTACTCTGCACACTAAGGCTTTTAATTTTGTTGAAAAGGGATTTTTGGAATAGAGCCTCTTCGATGAAACTTTTAAATGTGTTTCCTAATTTAGGATAATGAGAAGACATTAGATTTGCATTGTACAAAAATTGCAGGTAGTTTTGCTCTTTCTAACTTTAATACACTAATTAAGCAACTTATTAAGTGAATTAATTTTTAAAAAATAGAGTTCACAGTAGGTCTGTGTCGCGTCTTGTACACATGCTGTTACACATGTGAATTAATATCTGGACTCTGAAGTTCAGTAGGTATGTCACTATTTTCAAGTTTTTTGAACTGTTTGAAAGAGGTAGTGGTTTAAGATGTGTGAGTTCTCCGGTGAACCTAAACTTTCCCAGGTGCATGTGGTTGCTTGTTTTCAAAAACCACTTGGAGATCTGAGACTGGTTGAGCGCATGCCTCCTGCGGGGGGTGTTGCTTTTGCTGAGCTTACCTGTGTGGCGTTGCGGCATCGTAGCCTCTGGGGCCCCTGCGGTTTGTCTGAGAGTTGGGGACCCTGGACTCCACCCACACCCCACCCTACCGTATCTCAGCGGAGATGTGGCCCAGTCCGCCTCTCACGGTGTGTGGGCTGCTGCCCCAGCTGGGAGGTGGGGTGGTTGTACAAAGTCCCCCTGGATCTGTTCTAAATCTTGTAGGATTTAAAAAAGGGGGTAAAAGCTTCAGCTCCTAAAACCTACATGGTTTTAAAAAGCAGAATATTTTTGTTATTACTAGCTTCAGTGTCAAAAGTTTTCACAGTGCCCATGGGTGGCGGTTTTGTTTTTTTTTTTAATCTTTTATTGATTTTAGAGAGAGGGGAAGGGAAGGAGAAAGAGAGGGAGAGAAACGTCCCTGTGAGAGGGAAACATAGACCTCTTGCCTCTTGCTGTTGCCTCTTGCATGTGTCCTGACGGGACCGAACCTTCGACCTTTCGGTTGTGGGGTGGCCCCCAACCAGCCGAGCCCCGCCCTGTTTATCCTCTATGGCCTGAGCTATGCAGCCCTCCTATGATGTGCCAGCCTGACAAAATACGTTTTTGTTTCTTGAATTACTATTGTGAACCTTCAAAAATGTAACAGTTGATTTTTTGAAAATAGTGTCCATTATAAACTGATGTAAAACACGCGAGGCGAGTGCTGGGCCCAGTCCCCTCACGCCCATCCCAGCCTTGTCGACCATCGAGGTCGCCCACGTCTGCCTCAGCCCTCCCCGAGGTCTCGCAGGGTGAGCGCTCTGAGGGAGAACCCCGGCCCTCCGCCTCCCCCAGCGCTTCGGTGCCTCGTCTGAAGGCGGGGACCTTCGCGACCCGGGGCCGCTGCCATGCTTGGTGGGCTGTGGTCCCTTTCAGCTCAGGAGCATGTTTGGAGTTGGTTGTTTTGGATCCTGAATTTTAATAAAAGTTCCCATAAATTTGACTTTGTGTCTTTTTTTTTTTTTTTTTTTTTTTGCCTGGAAATAAATATGAAGTGGAAATAAAGCTTTAAAAAATTTTTCTTGCTTATCGATTTAAGAAAAACACTGATTTGTTACTTAAGCATTCATTGGTTGGTTTTGTGCCCTGACTGGGGATTGAACCCGCAGCCTTGGTGTATCAGGTCGATGCTCAAACCCAGCGGTCCCCAACCTTCTTGGCACCAGGAACCGGTTTCCTGGAAGACAGTTTTCCACGGGCCTGGGTAGGGGGTAGTTTCGGGATGATTCAACGCGCGTTGCACTCAAACTCTCTACCTGCTGTGCGGCCGCTTCCGAACAGGCGTGGATGGCGCCGCACCCCCATGGACCGCCCAGCGTGCTCTGCTCACCGCTCCCGGCCGTCGTCCGCCCCCCAGCGTCCCCCAGCCTCCCGACCAGGCCCGGCGCTGGGTACTGGCCTGCCCCGTGCCCTCCAGCCAGTTACAATCATCATGCAACACATTTTTTCCTCCTACTTTTTCCTTGAGGTTAAAAACCTGAACCTGCTGCTGGTCCTCTCTGCCCCGCTCTCCCTGACAGCCCCGTCCTCATTTGTCTCTTGGGAGAGCTGTGCCTCAGCGACTGCCATTTGCCCTCCAGCTAGGGGGCGGGCGGGTGACCAAAGCACTCGTGGTCACTCCCTGGCCGCTGGGCCTGCCCGGGGCTGAGGGGCAGGTTGGGGGAGAGGCCCCCAGAGGCAGGGCTGAAACAGGGTGACCCGTCTTGCTCTTTGGTGGCTCCATACTTGCTAAACCCTCACAAAACCTGAAGGACGCACCTATGACCGGGAGAGGCCCGCGTGCTGGGTAGGTGGCATGTCATGTGACCAGACTTGTTCTAGAAGGTGATCCCGGCAGCCCTGCGGGTGGGGGCGGGGCAATCGTGGGCAGGCCGCTGGGGGCCTGGCGTGGTGGGCCCCTCTGAGTTGGTGGCTGGTGGGGGGCCACGTGCGCCTGAGCCCCCAGGACACGCACCCTGGCTGGGACCCAGTGATGAGTCGCTGGTTAGCAGGAGAGCCTGCTGAGCCTGCTGATACCTGGGCCCCCACGCCGCCCCCGGCCAGCTCCTTGACTTCGGTGAGTTGCGTGGCTTTCCTAAGTCTCAGCGACTGTACCTGGAAAAGGGGGGTAGTTGGGCCCCCTCGGCAGCAGGGAAGACAAGGGTGCTGAGCCGAGCCCTGTGGGCTGGAGCCCCGCCTCAGGGGAGGGCTGTCCTGCCCCCCACCGGCGTGGGGGGGCTTCTAAACCTTGAGCAAGAACGCAGCCCAGCGCCCGCCCACAGGAAGTGCTCTGAGGACAGCGGCAGGGAGGCTGGCCGCTCCTGGTCTTGGTGGCCCTGGCGGCTGGATGTTTGACCAAGTGCCCCGATGGGGTGCGGGGTGAGGTGGGGTGACGGGTGAAGTCACCCTGTGTCCAGCTGGCTTCCTGGCAGCTGGTGACATGTTAGCAAAACAAGGAGAATGAAGGCCCAGCTGCCTTGGAGCAGAGCCACGTGTGGGATTTGGACAGGAGGCTGAGGTTCTGGGAGGCTGGGCCGGGCACTGGAGAGGGGGTTGGAAGGGCACGGTGAGGGGAAGGGCGGGGCTTGGGGCTCAGCGGCCGCGGGCTTGGGGCCTGCTGCTGCTGCTGGTGCGCAGTGGGTGGGGGCAGGGGTGCCCCGAGGGGTGCAGCCACGTTCCCACCTACAGCAGCTGGTTACAGACTCGCCTGAAAGCTTCTCCCATCTCTGCCCTGAAGACACAGGAAATCACACTGCAAAGGCCGGGGTGCCTGGCCTCGTGTGGGGTCGGGGTATGGAGAGGGGGCGACAGTGAGCTGGGAGCGCCCCCTGTGCACAGGGACAGAGAGAGGCCTTTGCTGGAACTGCTTCTAGAAGGTGAGACGCGGGTGTCCCGCAGAGGACTTGGCGGGGCCCGCAGAAGTGAAGTGTACCTGTGGCCCCTAAGCCGAGAACGCGGGTGCGAGGGGAGGGGTGGCGTTGAGTGAATGACCTCACCCCTGTCTGGCCAGCGTCTCGCTGCCCTTTTTGGCGCCAGGGTGCCTTGGCGGCAGCTTCTCTACAACCTCACTTCGCCGAGGGGCGGAGGGAGACGTCTGAGGGGTTCCTACGGAGCTTGTCCTTGCCGGTCTTTAAGGACCCGTCGCAACTAACGGCCCTAGCCAGGCCCGGGCGCCTCCAGAGCCGGAGCGCAGGTAGCGCCTGGCTGCGTCAGCCCAGGGCCGGAGTCCCGTTAGCTCGGCGCGCCAGGTGATCCCTGGGTGTGGCAGCCCCCGAGGGCTGGCGCGGCGGCGCGCGGGCGCAGAGGTCAGGCTCCCTGGGAGCTTATCTTGACACCATCGGGCTTGGCGGTTGGTGCGGAAGCCTGGCGCCCGCGGGCTGGTTCACACGGCCGGCCGAGGCCCGGGCGCGTGCCTCCTGCGCTCCTTCCTGAGCTTGGGTGGCGCCAGGCCCCCGGGGAGGAGCGCTTTCACCGTGCGGCCAGGCCCCGCGCGTCGGCCAGCGTGGCCGGAACTGAGCGTGAGCGCGACTCCACGGTGGCGTGGGGGGCATTCGGTGTGGCGGCCGCTGGCGTGGAGGCGTTCGGTGTGGTGGCTGCCTAGAGTCTGGGTCGCGGTCGGAGGCTGATGCTCCTGCCGTGGGGGCGCTCGCGTTCAGTCCTTGGCGCCATTCCGCGCGCGGCCGACGCGTGCGGCCGGCAAAGCGGCGGCTGACCGAGTGAGGGTCCGGCGGCCAGCAGGCGGCGACCTCGCTGGTTTTTCGTAGGAACGAGAGTTCGTGCCGTGAGACAAGCAAAGAAAGATGCAGACGGTGAGGAGCAGGTCACGGGACGAATGCGGGCATCAGGCGCCAGGAACTCCGGGAGTTGTCGGGTCGCCCGTGAACCCTCAGTGGGCCCAGCCCACGCGCGCTCCAGGTCGGGCCTGTCTCGCTTGCATCCGGGCGGGGCGGGGCGGCCGAATGATGGGCACTTGGGCCGGGCGCTCGTGTAGCCTTTGTGCGTCTCCGCGGAGCGCGCGCGCTGGCGCAGGTGCTTCGCCCCTCTGGGCCCAGGCAGGCAGCTTGCGGGTCCGGGTGGGGGTGCTCCGCCACCCCGACCCCCACCCCGCGCGGCAGGTGCGCGTCCCGATGGGGAGCCTTCACCGGTGCGGACCGGCCCTGACGCTCTGAGCGCGCATTCCCGGCAGAGCCTCCAGGACAGACCTGTACGCCGTGCTGTGCGGTGAAGCCGTGTAGACGGGCTCGGGGCAGGCGGGGACCCGTGGTGCCGGGCCACATGGACAGGAGCTGCGCCCGGGAGCACCGGGCTCGGTCTCCAAAGGAGGGGCCCGGCCACAGCCCAATGGAAGGAAGACAATGTGCTGCTTGTCGTTTCCATGCGGTGACTCTGGAGCGGCCCCGTCAGCGACGACAGTGAGAGGGCCTCTGGGGATGCCCTGTTCCCTCTGCGCGCCGCTGGTCTAATGTCCAGCTGCGGGGTGCACTGCGGAGTGGAGTGTTAGCCTCAGACAGCGTCCCTGGGTGGCCCGGACTGGTAGTGACAGGCTAACCTGGAGCTCTGGGTCCCTAACGCTCTCGGGGATGAAAGCAGAGCACGTGTCAGGGGAGGCAGGAAGTGAGGACAGGACACTCACAGGGGAGGCATCGACGCCGTGTCTGGACCATAGGCCCTAAGGACAGCCAACGAGCAGGGGCGGGGCCTGGTGGGGGGCGGGGCCTGTGTGGAGGGGCGGGGCCTGTGGACCCTCGGTCCCTGCAGGCGCTTTAAAGAGGTGACCTCAGAGGCAGAACTTCAAGCAGGGGAGCAGGGGAGGTGAGGGTGGGAAGTCAGGAGGGACCTTGAGCCGGGGTGGGGGGGCGGTGCTGAGCAGCAGAGAGGCCTCCCCTGTGTTTCCGCACGGGCCCCCCGGGTGGCTGTGTTAGGGGCAAGCCGAAGCCGGCGCGTGGAGGCTGGGAGCCGGCCTGGGAGGAAGCGCCGCGCCGGGTGGGAAGGCAGGAGTGAAGAGCCGTGTGCTCGCCCCAGCCCCCAGCCTCCCGCCTGCGGCCCTTGTGGGTGTTGTAGGCCCCGGTGGTGCTTGAGTCAAAATATTCCATGTGACATCACCAAGCAAGCGTGCCTGTCTGCCCCCGCCCCCACGCCAGGCCCCTGGTTGCGGCTTGAGGCCGGAGCCTCCCCGGCCCTGGGCCATGCACGCGGCATCGGGCCAGCCGGCCTGCCTCTCCGCGGCGTGGATGGCGGCACTCCACTCGGTTGGGTCCGAGTAAGGCCCACGCAGTAATTGGCAGATGTCTCCTCAATGTTATTTTCTTTTAAGGTTTTATTTTTTACTTTTAGAGAGAGGGGAAGGGAGGGAGAAAGCAGGAGAGAAGCATCATGTGAGAGAGAAGCATCGACAGGTTGCCCCAGGCATGTGCCCTGACCGGGAATCGAACCGGTGACTTTTCCCTTTGCAGGATGGCGCCCAAGCTGCTGCTCAGGGCTTGATATCTTTTTAAAATAACTGTTTTATCGGGAGCTAGTTCATGCAGCATTCAACCGCCACTTGAAGGGTGACCTCAGTATGTTTTATTAGATTCACGGCCTTGGGCACAGATCACCGCCACCCAGTATTTAACATTTTGGTCCCCCCAGCCCTGAAGAAACCCTGGGCCCCTCAGCTGCCGCTGCCCCTTACCCCGGCCCCAGCCTGAATGGCCACGGTGCCTTCTGGGTCCACAGCTCGCCTCCCTCCCCCCGCTGGTTGCGGACTGGCCTGCGACGCGGGCCCTTGCCCTGCCTGGGTTTTCTGGGGGGTCTTCCTGGCGCCCCCAGCATGTCCCTCTGTCCTCTGGGGGCTTTGCGCAGGGGGCGTTGGGTCAGGGGCTTAGCTGGGGCCTCTCCTTCGTTGGGTTTTGTGTTTTTCGGGGGGCGGGTTCGGCGCGATGCTCACCATGGAGGGCGGGCCTGGGGCTCCGCGGCGGCCTCCACAGCCAGAGTGCCCCAGAGGGGTGTTTGCGAAGGACGCGGGCAGGCCGCCCGTTGGGGGAAGAGGGACCGGTCCGGGATGGGGGGCGCTGCCCCTGAGCGTGTGGGAGGAGCAGGGGCGAGGCCGTGGGTGCAGGGAGGTGGGCGGGGCGGGGGTGGCAGGGAAGGTGGGGAAGGAGGCCCCCTTCCCTGGTGAGGAGGGTAAGGACGGAGGTGGGGGGCGGGGGGGCCTGCAATTTCCTCCATACGCTGAGTGGAAGGCGGTTGTGCGAGGCCCGGGAGCACCCCGGCGCTGGCATTGGAGCCCACGGCTCCCAGTGTGCCTTGTGAGGGGTCTGCCCGTCTCCTCTGTTGCCACTGCCCCCCGCCCCCCCCATTATCTCAGTCATCTGTCTCTCTGCAGGTTCTGCCCTGGTGTCTCCTTTGCACCCACTGGATGCTTGTTACATTGTTTCCTGTTTCAAAACTCAGTCTCCTGACTTGGTACTTCTGTAGAGTGTTGAAAATTTTCATACCTAGCCCCTCTGGTGCCTTCCCTCCTGGGGCCCCTCACACCCCCTCCCGTGTGATTCTGCCGTCTCGGGGGAGTGGTCCCGGGTCTGCCTGGAGAGGACGGGTCTGGCGCGCGGCAGGCGCGCGGTCAGCGTGGGGGGGGTGGGCCCGGGCCCGGGCCCGCTCACTAAACGATTTCCTGCGCTGGGCTGGGCACACGCAGGGGAGGTGAACGCGCGCCCTCCCGGACCTCCCCGCGGCCCTCCTGGGAGCACGTCGGCGTTGGTGGGTTCCGTGCCAGTGACCGAAGGCACCCGCTGAGCCTGGTATTGCTCTGGAGGGCACAGAGCGGGCTTTTTCCTCACTCCCTCAGGGCCACCGGCCAGAGCTGCGCCCTCAGGCGGCAGCCCCGGAGGTGGCGGCCATGAGGTGCGGGCCTCCCCCCAGGCTGGGGAGTCAGCGTCCACTTGTTGCTCGGTGCCCCGTCTGTGACATGGTGGGACCAGCTGTGCCGCCCCACATGGCACCCGCGTGGGGCTGGAATAGGACCTGGCAGGGCAGGCGCGCGTCTGCCTCTCGCTGGCCCCCCCCTTTCGGGGATGGGACCCTACAGGCGAAGCCTGAAAAAGATGGCTGTGTGGTGAAAAGTCTCTGAAAAGTAAATTCCGTGGAGTAACAAGAGGAGGTGGCCAGAAAGCTGGGTGGAAGCAGCTGGGGTGCCGCGTGGCGTTCGTATTTGGCGGCGGGGGGCGGGGGGGAGCTTTTTTTGTACTGAAGAAAAGCGAAGAAGCAGGTTGGCTCGCTCGGGATTAGAATTTAGGTCCACGGGGAAGCCTCCGCCTGCGCCGCCCGCCCGGGGGCTGGGGGGCCCCGCGGGCCGGCAGCGGCGGGCGCGTCCCCGAGGCCGAGTGTGCCGTGACTTGACGTGCTTCAAGGGGGACCTGCGAGTCGTAGATTGTGAGGCACTCGACACAGCTTTCTGAGGTGCCCGGTGTCGTTCCAATAAACACTTACTTGAAGAGTGATTTCTGTTTCGTTTTTGCACACTCTGTTGGAATAAGGTATTTTTAAGCCCGTGTTACAGAGTGACGGTTGTTGAATCCTGCCAAGTCACCTTCTCCGCCGGCGCTGTGCGACGCCTGTTTTTACGTCCTCCGCGCCGGCCTCGGCCGCCAGGGCTGTGTGCTAGTCCCTGTGACCCTGGGGCCGGCCCCCGGCCCGCTGGCCGCTGTTCATAGCGCGTGTGGGATGTGTGCCGAGTGCGTCCGCACCGGGAAGAGCGGGGAAAATGATAGGTGCTTTTCTCAAGGAGGAATTTCTTTCAAAATGTCACAGCCTTTTATTTAATTGATGGGAAATTCCCGTAATGTAAAA
Source organism: Pteronotus mesoamericanus (assembly GCF_021234165.1). Taxonomy (NCBI): domain Eukaryota; kingdom Metazoa; phylum Chordata; class Mammalia; order Chiroptera; family Mormoopidae; genus Pteronotus; species Pteronotus mesoamericanus. The sequence continues at coordinate 45,136,568 of NW_026555309.1, read as the reverse complement.
TAAACCATTTAAACGTGAACGGCTGTGGGGCATCGAGCACGTCACAGTGTGGGGCAGCCAGCGCCTCTGTCTAGTTCCCAACATTGTCATCACCCCACAGGGACATCCCGGGCCCCGGTCACCCCCTCCTCCTCCCCCAAGCCCCTGGCAGCCACCGATCTGGGTTTGTCCCTACAGGTTTGCTCATGTGGGTGTTTCACGGAAATGGAATCGTAAAGCACAGGGGCTTCTGTGCCCGGCTTCTGCTGGGCCGTGGCGTGGGCCGTGTCCGTATGTCCGCCCTCGTGCCTCGTGGTGGCGTGATCGTTGTGTGGTCAACTGCTCCTCTACCGACGGGACGGGCAGCTGGGTGGCTCCTGCTCCACCCGCTGTGCACAGTGCCGCTGCGGACAGGCGGGTGCCGGCGGGTGGCGCGCCGCGTCCCCATTTCTGGGGGGCGCGGGCCTGGGCGCGGAGCACTCACGGTGCGGCGCTCGGTGGGGCTCCGAGGACCCGCCAGGCTTCCCCTGGAGGCCGCTGCTCACAGTCCCGCCAGCCGCGTCTGAGGTTTCGTCTTAGTGTCCTTACCCACCCTCCCAGGCATCACGGCCTTTTAGAAAACGCGGTCCTTAAGGTCATAAAACCGTTTCTGGAATACTTTATGAGTTACCAAAATGGGGAAAATACTGGCTGTGAGCGTGTCTGGCCCAGCTCTTTGCTGGAGTTTAGCGTGTGTTGGGGGCCAGTCAGCTGGAAAGCGCAGCGCGCTGTCGGGGGGTGGGGGGGCGCGCGTGCTCGTGGGGGCGTGCGGGGTGGCGGTGTGCCCGGAGCTGTGCCCTGAAGAATGGGGACCACGTGGCACCCGCCCTCTGTGCTCACAGGCGGGAATCAAGCGGTCGCCCTGCAGCGCGCAGAGGGGCAGGTGTTTTCCGTGCACGTGGGTCAGCGCACTGGGTGCGGGAACAGGAGGGGGTGTGGCGCAGCCTGAGGCTCGTGGGGGGCAGAGGCCTCCCCGCACACGGGCTGAAGGATGCGCCTGTGCCCTGAGTTTCCCGGACCGCGGCGGCCGCGGGGTGGGAGGGGCTTGGAGGCGCTCGCCCCCTGGAGCGTGGGGTCGGAGGGTGGCGAGGATGTGGGGCTGGGGGGAGGACAGGCCTGAAGGCGCCTGGTCGTTGGGTTTTTTGTTCGTTTGCTTGGTTTTTGGCTTGGATGGCTGGCGATGTAATGCTCCAGTAGAAGTGAGCAGACTTGAGTTTGCAAACTTTGAGAAAAAGTTTTAAAGGCCTTTTCAATGGCAGGAAATTCAAATGTAGACAGAGCGGAGGGGGAAATGCTCGATTGCCCCACGTGACTGTCACTCACTCAGCGGCTCCTTCCAGCCCCGACCTCTCCTGCGTCCCTCGTGTGCCCGGCACCCAGCCATCCCTGCTCCGGCCTGGCTCGGGGTGCCCTCAGCCTTCCCGCCCACACGGCCTCACAGCCTCACAGCTCTCCTGCTCGGGTGCAGGAGAAACAGAGTTCTGTGTCTGCGGAGGGTAGCCAGGCCCCTGGAACCCAGGTTGTTTTCATGTTGCTGTTAGAATCTGAAACACATTAAAAAGTCAGAACCCTCCCCTTCCTTGCAGAATCTTCTTGGTGTTGCTGTGGAAATATTTGAGCTGCTGCAAAGTTGCTACCAAGTATGTGCCAAAGCCTGTATAGGGACTTGGTAACAGTTGCAGCTCAAGGCTGGAGGGGCTGTTTGCTACACTGTAGCCCTGTCCGTGCCTGTGCCTGTCCCTCCCCAGGCGGAAGGCTGGAGGCCCCAGGCCCCGAGGCGGTGGCTGGAGGAGACCGACCTAAGCCGGCCCTGCAGGATTGGCAGCTGCCTCCCCTCGGGCGCGGGCGCATCCCCTCCCTGCACAGTGGGCGTCCACGCGGATTTTCCTGAGGCGAGGGCGGTGACTGCAGGCAGTGCTGTACTTTGAGTCTGGTTTTTTAAAAAATTATTTTTCCCTTCCTGTTAAAAGGAATACATGCTCACTTCAAGGAATGGAAAAGCTGAAATAGAAGAGAAGAAATGACCCGTGCTGTTACGTTGGGAGAAACACTCAGCGCGTCGGCGTGCTCTAATCCTGGCTTTCGTTTTCAGTACACGCATGGGTAGTTGGAATTAGCCTGCATTTATAATTTTGTTTTGTCCCTTTTCACCTGATACCCTGAGCATTTTGGGGTGCTCCCTGTGTGTGCATGCGCAGGGACCCGTGTCCACAACAGTGGGCGCAGGAGGAGACGGTGGCCTCGCCGGGAGCAGGCCAACAGCCCTGGCCAGGCGCCCGCCAGCTGCTACCTTCCCGTGCGAGGCGAGCGCCTCTCCTCCCTTGCGCCCCAGGCTTCTCACCTGGGAAAACGGGCGTGTGATCCCCGCAGAGTGAAGTGGGCTCAGTGTGCCTAGAAGCTTGAGTGGCTGGTCTGCAGGGAAGACGCCTGCTGGGGCCGGTGTCGTTAACGTCTGCTCACGGCGTGCGCCCCCCGGCCCCGCCGGCAGAGGCCATCTGACTCCCTGTGCTGCACCCCAATGCCTCGCATGGGGCTGGCAGACAGCAGGCCCTCGTATCTGTTCGGTGGAGGGCGCATGCCTGTGGGGCGGGGCGGGGCGGACAGACAACTGCTTGGCGGAAGCACACGGGCCCGGAGATACGACTGGATCGTGCTGAGGCCCGCCTGCTCCCTAGAAGGCTGACTGTGAAACCCCTGGCTGCAAACTGGCTGCGTGGGGAAGGCGGGTGCCGCGACACCGCTGCACACCCCCGAGGGGCCCTGCACCCGCAGGCTGAGAGCAGAGAGGAATGAACGGCCCCCACCTCCCGGAAGCTCCTCCGCTCGGAGAGGGGGCCGAGGCAGCTGGCAGCTTCTGCTGTGCGCTGGGCCCGCCTGCTGGCTTTGCTCTCCCCCTCAGTTCTGGGTGCCTGTTTCCTTGTCCGTAAAGTGGGGGCAATGCTGGTACCTGTTTTTGTTATTATAATTAGTAACTATGTATTAATATAAAACTGTGTCATAGGGCAATCAGAATAAGAAGTAATATAGTGCGTTGCACTTTCTGTATACTAGATACGCAGTTATAATAAAACGTTGACTCTACTTATGTTTATAATTGTTGATGATCGTTAATCACATAGTAATTAGTAAGTACTGTGATTGTCCTAAGTAGCAGTGATCATTATTGGGAAGGTAAATGGGGTCACACACGGTTGTGCCTCCCGGTGCCGGCTCCCGCGCTCTGAGCAGGCCACGGGCATGTGGCGGCCTCCCTGGGCGGGAGCAACCGCGGGGCTCCTTTGGGGCGTGTGGCCGTCCTGAGGAGTCGGAGAGTTAGGGACAGAGGGGAGCTGTCCCTGCGATGGCCAGGGCTGCTCCCCGCGGGGCGTCCAGGGGAGCCCCCTCTGCGGCCTGTGCGGTGGGGTGTGGGTGCCGTCTGGGGCCTGGTGACGGGTGCCCAGGTGAGGACGTGGGCCGCCTGCGCAGATGGGCCCCCTGGGCGCCCCGCGGAGTGAGCCCCCGAGGCAGCACGGCCGGCTGGATTTTCCGTTACGTTCCATTTCGTTCCAGGAAGCCTTGTGCAGGGGCCAGCAGCCTGGCTGGGAGGTTACAGATGAGAGATTACTGAGGGGTGGGGGCGGGGCGCGGGATTCTCCGAAAATGCCCTCCTGGGGGCGGCAGCGGGCCTCTGGGCCGCTGGGCCGCTGGGCCTGTGTTCGGGCTCGCCGTTTGTGCGGTGGCGCCGAAGTCGTTTTCTAAACAATGGCCCAGGAGAGACAAAGCGGGCTGGTTGGTGCCGTAACCCAATAGCGGTGCTAATTCAGAACAGGCCTCTGCGGGGACAGGCCACGGTGCGCAGCAGGGTTGTCTCTGGGAGGGGGTGGCGTGCGTGGGGAGCTGGAGGGGCACGTGTGCGGGCGTGGCCGCCTTCAAGCTCGGAGCGTGTGCAAATCCCACGTGCCCTCCTGCCTCCACCGCCCACACACGCTGCCGCGCACGGGAGCTGTGTCTGACCTGACCTGACGCCCTTTCGTTCTGTCCCTAAGGCGCCGGCCGTTGCTGGTGTAGTGACTGGGCCCCGTTCCGTCTGGGCGCCCCGGCTGTGAGCCGGAGCCCGCCTCTGCGCAGGCGGCGGTGGGGGTGTTGGGGCTGCCCAGCCGGGGCCCGCGGGGCCCGGGGCTGAGGGCGGTGGCGGCAGGGGCTCAGCCAGCAGGACCTGAGTCCTGGGGGCCTGGAGAGGCACCCTGCCACCTGTCGGCACTTTCGTGTATTTTATTTGAAAGTGGCTTGTTTTACATGCTGCCATTTGGCAGGCCCGCACCTCTGGCGTCATTCAGTGGCGCTTACAGCACAGTGACCGGCCTCGCTTCTCGGGGAGGCGTGGGGAGGCGGGGTGTGTGAGCGGTGGGGACTCGCAGGGGACGGCCCCGGTCTGTGTGTCGCAGACCGTGAGGAGTCACTCCGATGCGGCTGGGGCTCAGGAGGCAGCGTGCGCCGCGGGGTGACGGCTGTGGGAGCGGGGAGGAGACGTGACACGCAGCGCGCGGGGGTGGCCTCCAGGGCACGCGAGGGGGGCTTTGTGTGTGTGGACCTGACGCGGTGGCGCTCCCGTCCTGGCTCTGGGAAGGAGGTGACGGAGGCACAGAGGCGGTGTCGCCCAGGAGGAAGGGCGGGACCCCGCGCTCGGACCTGGGCGGCCGCAGGCTCTGGAGCCCCGGCCCACGGGTGTCGCCTGGGAGTCAGGCCTGCGAGCTCGGGTTGCCGGGCGCCAGGGAGAGGGGCTGGCGTCGCCCTGCCTCCGTCACGCAGACGGGCAGGACTTTGAAAGGGGATCTTGGGAGCAGCACCAACTGGATTGCGGAAGGAAAGGAGAGAATTGACTTGGAACTGAGTGGGTTTGAAGTTCCTCAGACTTGGAATTAAAGGACAATCAGTGGAATTTGTTTAAAGGATGCCCTTTTGAATCAGTGAACGCTGACCCGAGTTTGTTTTGCATTTTTTTCTTTCGGGTGACTGGATTTGAGTCATTTCTGGCTGTGACTCCATCTGGCATGTTTTGTGGGTCTCACCCTGCAGGGCTCTGGCCTCGGGGGGGGTTTCCGTCACCCGGCCTGCGGAACATGGGGCGTCGTTGCAGGCTGCCTGTGCCTCACTGGGGCGGGGTCGTGGCACGCGCTTCCGTGGGGGGCGGCGACGGGGTGGGCGTCCGCTGAGAGCGCCCGTCACCACGCAGCTGCCGGGTCCCTGGGCGGCCCCCGCTGGGGGCTGGGCGGCACGTGGTGGGCCCCGGGCCTTAGCTGCAACCCCTCACCTTGCGTCCCTCACTGCCTGGCGCTTCTCAGCTGGGGCCTAGGGCACGTCGCCACGCTGCCATCAGGTCCCTCGTGCGCTGGTGCCATTTCTGGTCCCATTCCTGCGCTGCGGGCGTGTCAGTGCATGGGGGCGGGGCCCACATTCAGTGGTGGGTGTTTCTTTATTTTAAGGTTAAACTAAAAAATGGAGGGGAGCAGGTTGCGGGATCTCTGAAAGTCTTGAGATGATGTCCTCGCTGCTCTCTGCGGGACCACGGCCGGCCAGCGCGGGCCAGGGGTCAGCGTGCCACGCCTGTCGCGGGAGCCGGTTAGAGGGGCCGTGTGCTCCCCGTGAGAGGAGACCGCGCATCCCCCTGGGGACGCCCTGCCTTCTGAAGTGACGTTGTTCTCTCTCACTGGCACACTTGGTACACAGTTGCTTAAACGGAAGTAACTGGATAAACTCAGAGCTAATGCAGTGATTTGCCCCCCACCAAAAAAAAAAGGAAAGAGAGAGAGAAAAGAAACAGTGCAGGGGAGGCACCGGGGCCTGCGTCGGGGCGGCTTGCCGGGCCCGCTGGGTGTGCCCGCTGCTCCGGGCCGGTGCCCTGGCAGGGCAGGGCGGCCGCGGTCCGTCCGAGGCTTTGGGAGTCGCCTGGCGCGCCCGGCCCGCAGCGGACCATCCCTGCACCTCTGGGGCCAGCGGGGCCTGCCTCTGCGTTTGCTCATGGTCCCTCCGTGTCTGTTCCGTGGAAACACTGTGTCCGCCCCCGCCCTCTGGGGGTGGTTTCCATGTTTGCCGCGTCGGCACTAGCCGTTATTCCTGGGACCTGAGGCAAAAAGGGTCCCCTGGGGGGGACCTGACCCCCGCCCCCCAAAATAAAAAACAAGCAGAGCCCACCGGGAGGTTTGCTGGGGGGCGCACTCTGACGAGGGGCGTGGCGGTGTCCGCGGGGTGATTTTCTCGGAGCCCCCCACCTGCTCCAGGCGCTGGGGTGGCTGGTGTGACCCGCCCGGAGGAGGGGTCCTAGCCGGCGCTTAGCCGGCAGGCGGTCACTTCCGGGTGTTTGACTGTGGCTCGTGAAGCCTTGTGCTCATGTGTCCATCGTCTGGTCACAGCCCTGGCCCAGGGACAAGGACAGAAAGCTGGCCGCCGCCGGTGCAGGACTAGTGCGTACCCTCCCCCCGGTCCCCTTGGTCCCCTTGGTCCCCTGCGCTCCCTACCAGCCCCGCGCAGTGACAGCGGAGCCCCACCGTGCTGGGCCCTGCCCTGCGTGCGGGGAAAGCCGCCACACCGGGGCGCCTGCTGCCCCGTGGGGTGCCCTCCCGGAGGTTGGGCCGCCTGGGGTTGGCGGAGCCTCTGCCGGCCCTCATGGGGAAGAGCATCAGGCCGACGTTGCCGCTGGTCCCAGGACCGGGAGTCCCAGACGCTGCGTCTGGACAGGAGGCGCAGCGGGTGTGGCCGTGAGGGGAAGTGCCGCTCTCCACGTTCCGGGGTCTCCCCTTTTTATGTAACTAACACTGGAATTTGAAAACTTACCTTTATTTTCTCAAGTCGGAGCTCACCAATCCCAAGAAGTCTGGTGCTCTTTTGTGCCACGGTTAAGATCTGAGATACCTTTTAATGCGGATATGTCAGCGGGTGGTGTCCTCCCGTCCCGAGGAGGGCGCCAGCCCCTCCCTGGCAATTGTCTGCGGGCCGGACGGGACACGACACGTCGACTCTGTGCCGTGGGGCAGGCATGCCTGCAAGTGCTTATCGTGGGGAATGGCTACTTGAAGCACCTGTTGGGAGGCACTCGTGCATTCTACGTTTTTAGCTCCTCTTCCGAGCTGCACGGGCTCTGGCCCAGACCCTGCGCCCGCCGGCGCTGCCGGCCGGTGGATGTGCCCATGCAGGCTTCCTTGCAGTAGGACCGTACGACACGTGCGCTTCTGTGCCTGGCTTCCTCGGCCTAATGGTGTCGCGGGGTCCGTCTGTGTTGTGGCGTGTATCCGTTTGCCGTTTCTTTATATGGTAGGAGAATGCTCCCTGGTAGGGATAGACACGTTGTGCTGATCTGTTCTTTTATCAATGGACGTTTGGGGCTGTTTCCAAGCATTGTGTTTTTTATTATGAAGCTCATAATCTGCTGGGCCCTTGAGCCCTGACCAAATGGTGAACATGCATGACTTTTGTTCCGTCAGGAGACCCATTGTCCAGTTTTGTTGGCGTCCCCCAGGGTGCTGAGAGCGCCGCTTCGGGGACTGTTCCGGTCGCCCCTTGTTGGCTTTGCGGGGAGGGGCGCGGCAGTGGCACCTCCAGTGCTGCGTGTGCGTCCGTCCCGTGGGAGCTGCTCTGGCTCGTCTGAAGCCCCAGGTAGTTGTAGGAAGCGCCCCCGTTCTCCTGGCCGGGGCAGGCCGTGCACTGAGGCGGTGCGCGAGGTCCCGGCGTTGCTGGGCAGAGGGCAGCCGGCCGCCAGCCAAGCCCCTCTGTCACAGCTCTGTGACCACGAGCTCGGCGTGGGTGTGAGCTCCTCGTGGGGAGCGCGTGAGATCTGTCCCGCGCAGAGCGCTGGCCTCGCAAGTGCTCCGGTGCGGGTACACCTCGAAAGCGGGACCCCAGCAAGGGAACCTGCGCCACGTGACGTGGGCGCGGCAGGTGCAGCCGGCGCCGGGGGCCAGGAGGGGCGCCGGGGGCCAGGGGGGGCGGCGCAGCTGCTGGCTGGGCAGGTGGCTTCTGCCGGGGACAGAGCAGCAGCTCTGGAGCTGGGTGGTGGGGGCGGCCGCTCCGCACTGCGAGTCCACTGGAAGGCGCTGGATTGTGCACTTCAAGATGACTGAGGCAGTGGATTTTATGTTACGTGAATTTTAATGTGATTTTTAAAGAACTGGTTCTGGATCGTTTTATGCGTATTGATGAACCCAGGTCCCTGCATTTGGCGTTGAGCTTGAGGGTGCCAGCAACCCCCCTTGGGGCCTGGTCACCACCAATCGGGAATGACCTCGGGCGCCCGCCTTCTTGTTCCCCCAGGATGCAGGGGGCCCAGTCTCCAGTGGCCCCCAGGCCACTGCGGGCTCTGGCCTCACACATGCCAGACGGCTGGTGGCCGGAGCTGGCACCGCAGCCCCGTCCTGTTGGGGTGGCAGCCAGCGCCCCGTGCCTGTGCCGTCTGTGGCTGAGATACACACGAGTATCGTCGGCTCGCAGGCACGCTGCTGCGGACCCCGCCAGGAGCCCCCGTCTTCTGGGAGAATTGATTAGGACGCCCAGCTGCCGGGGATCTTATCTGCTTGGCTCCCCACCCGCCAGCTCCTGGTGAATTATTCTGACTCGGCAAAACTTGTCCCTCTGTGGGGTACCAGCCCTCAGAAGTGACATTTCAAATACCAGGTTGTAGAAACTGGAGAAGTTTCCAGTTGCTGTCATTTGGTAAATGCGGGGCTACATGCACTTCACTGGCGAGCTCCGATGGGGCCGCGGGCACGGCCTTGCTGGAGCCGCTGGGGCTTGACCTCTGCAAACGGAGCGGAGGCCTGTGTCACTCATTCATCCTCAGATGCTTCCCTTGGGACAGGGAACACCCTGTGATCTATCGGTTCTTTCTGCCAATAGCGCCACGATATTTGCTATTCCATGTGCGTCCTGTTTTGTAAATGGTAAAATCCCATTTCTTTTATGTTCTTTTAGTTTTGTTTATGGATTTGAGAGAGAGAGACACCGACTTGCCGCTCCACTTGCTTTGCTCACGCACTCCTTGGTTGGTTCTTGTGTGTGCCCTGGCCGGGAATTGAACCCACTACCTTGATGTATTGAGACAGTTCTTTAACCAGCTGAGCTGCCCTGCCAGCCTAAAATCACATTTCTTTTCACAGAACACAGTCACTGTATTTTAAAAAGAACAGGAGAATAGTCTTGTACGAAACCCCGCGTGGAAGCGCCTGACACCTGACCGCCGCTGAGGGGAGCGGTGTTGCAGGCGTGCCCAGGCCGTGTCTGGGAACATTCACATGTAACGGCACAGCATGCCATCACTGAAAAGGCACCACGAACAGACGTTGGAGTTTTTCCTTCATAATATTTATTTTTCACCTCTATTTTACCCTTTTCTTTTTAAGGCACCTTGTATGCTCACTGCACCGGCAGCTGCAGGGGGGCGTGTTCTCTGGGCCGTGGGCTCTGCATGGCCCCGGGGGGCCTCCCGAGGGAGTGCAGGCCCAGCAAGCGCGGTCCCCCTCGTGTGAGTCTCCGGGGGCATGTGGCCTCAGAAGCCACCGCGGGGCCCGGGGTTCCCGCAGCCTGCCCCCCGCCTCCCACGTGCCTGGCTGCGGAGAAGGGCTGGCAGCCGGAGGGTGGGGGTCAGTCCACCTGGGACCGCTCACCGGGTGCTGGGCTGCAGCCGTGGACAGAGCCTGGGGCTCCGCCCTCAGGATGCTCCCCCGGGGGGACTCACTGCCACACGCTGCAGAGAGCGAGCCTGGGGGGCCGGGGCCGTTTCTAACGGGGACCGGCACTGCTCTCCCCAGGGCGACGTGTGAGCAGAGAGGCCTGAGAGAGGGGTGAGCCGCCCCAGGGTCCCTGAGGGGCGCTCCAAGCAGGGACGGCCGGGCAGGAGCCTACGGCCAAGGGGGCGTGTGCGCGCGGCCGGGGCCCGGGAAGGGGTCAGGCACCGTCCGAAGGCGGCGCGCGGCGGCTGAGTTGGCCCTTGGGGCTCCGGCCACTGTGTGGCCAGGGGACCCGCGAGGAAGGGCGGAGTCGTCTCAGGGAGCTGGGCGGCCGGACCGGTGTGCCGGCCGTGGGGGCCTGGCGCTGGGGGCCCGGGCAGGCGGGTCCGGGGTTTGAAGGTGGAGGCGGCAGGGTTTGTCGGGGCTGCGCGTGGGGCATGAGGGTGCCAGCGTTGCGGCCTGGGCAGCGGCCTCGCGAGTGAGTGAGGCCCCCCGGGGGCTGCTAGTGGGGGCGTTCTTGGTGACCCCGCCAGGTGGGCTCAGATGAGGCGGGGCGGCTGCCGGGTTTGGGGGGCTGGAGGGTGGGCGGGTGGGCCTTGGAGCCCGTGGATGCTGGCGACTCTTCAAGAGACGCGAATGAGGGACAGAGAGAGCGATCGGGTCTGTGGGGAAGGCCAGGAGCGGGACAGCAGGCGGCCGCGACACGTTAGAGTCCGAGGTGTTTATTGGACTCATGGTTGAGGTACTGGGGGCAGCAGGAGGTTCACAGGGACACGTGGGCTGGAGAGGGCTCCGTGGTGGCCAGGACGTCGAGAGCGCTGGAAACCACGTGGCTGGTGCCGCCACCAGGGAGAGCTGGGGGTGGGGGGTGGGGGGTGGGGAGAGGGCACGAAGCGGGAGGAACGGGCCTGGGGACAGGGGAGCAGCGGCGAGGCGGGAAGAGGAGTGGCCAGCTCCCGGGGGCTGTGATGGGCAGCTCCGAGCTGTGACCATGTGCTGTGGCCACGTGAGGGGTTGGCAGGAGCGCACTGTTCGCGTGGGGGGTGGGGATGGAGCCCGGCTGCAGGGGGCTGAGAGGCGGGGAGAAGTAGGGGTGAGCAGCTCACAGGTCGTTGGAGGAAGGTGGACTGAGGTTTTTTTCTTTCTTTTTGTAAAGATTCCCTTTTCAATTTATTTTTAAAGATTTCTCTTTTTTTAGAGAGAGGGGAAGGGAGGGAGAAAGAGGGAGAGAAACATTGATCAGTTGCCTCTTGCACGCCCCAGCTGGCGATCTGGCCCCCAACCCAGGCAGGTGCCCTGACCAAGGATCAAACCGGCGACCTCTCGGTTTGCAGCCTGTGCTCAGGCTGCTGAGCCGCACCAGCCGGGCCAGAAGGTCTGTGTTCCCCAGAGGACGTCCTCGCTCCACCTCCGCGCTCTGGAGAGAGCATCTCCCGAGTGCACGCTCACAGGTTGAGCTATTTCTTCTTACCGCTTGGACAATGTTTTCTTTGGGGGGCCGCACTGTGGCTGTTGTCGTCAGCTTGTTTTACAGCTGGCCTGTGTTTTTCCCTCTTCTGTCCTAAAAGATCTTTTCTCTGTCTTCGCCTTGTTGCGTGTCTTAAGATTGGTGTCATCGTAGCACGTCCGTGCGCTGCTTGGAGTTGTCTGGTGGGCGTGGCTGGGGTGCTCACTGGCCCCAACCTTGGGCACCGGCCTGTGTGTGCTGGGGGCTGGTCCTGGCGGGCACCCTCAGTTCCTGTGGGAAGTGCAGGCCTTGGGGCCGGGGTTGGGGAGCTCTCTTCTGGTGGCTTTTGCTCCCCCGTGAAGTTGAAAAAGTCGGAAGCAAGCGAGGGGACAGTGTTGGCCGTGGATCACACGGGAGGACCAAGGGGTGGGGGGCTGGCGGCCAAGGCGACGGCAAGGCGGGCTGGGTTCCCCGGGCACGTGTCACGGAGCAGCGTCCAGTGGTGGATGCTGCCTGGCCCTTGGGCCTGGCCCCCGGGCCCCGCTCACCCCTGTGCTGGCCGGGGCTGTCCTGCTGGCCGGACGCGAGGGAAGGGGCCGCGGGCCGCCTCTCCAAGTGCAAGGATTGGGGCAGCTTTAAACTGCACTGCATGTCCTTCAAGAAAACTCCGTTAGCACCAACTTCAAGTTCAAGATGCAGGGTCTCGTCACTGTGTCGTTCAGATGCCCTCAAGTGCCAAGTTTCCTCTAGTGACGCTGTGTGGGAAAGGCTGACCCCGTGTGCACTCACTGCCTGTGACCTCGTTGGAGCAGCAGGGAACTGCCGGCCCAGGTGGTCGCTGTGAGCTGGGGGCACCCAAACGCCTGTTCGTTCCCTGTCCCTTACTGCGCTTGAGGCTGGACCTTAGGAGCCTGCTCCGAGGGAAGGACGCCGGCCCGGGCAGCCAGCAGCAGCCAAGCCTCGTCACCAGAAGCTCCCCCACAGAAGGCGGCGCAGCTGGGCCCGTGCAGGTGCCCCCGGGGCCGAGCGCAGGACTTGCAGCCGTCCTCGTCCCTGGAAGGCGGGTGTGCTGACGCAGTTACACTCTCTTCTCCTTTATGAAAGAAAGAAGCGCCGGCCTCGGGGCCGCACCGCTGTGCGTTGCGCGCTGGCCCGTCCTCGGTGGGTGTGTGCCGGAAGGGCACCCAAATGAGGTGGTTTCCCTGGCACCTCAGAGCAACTCGACCACAGAGCCTGCGGGGGCGGGGCAGGGGATCCCCTGTGAGTCAGGCGCAGCAGAGGAGCAGCGGCGCCGGCAGCGTGTCTGAAGCAGTGGAAGCGCCCGCTGGGGGTGTTTTACACGATTTCAGTAAGAGCACCCGTTACTGGAAGTGCAGTCCACGTTGCAGCCCTGCTCTTGGATTTCAGGTCCCGTGTGTTCTGGCCGTAGTGCGGAGCACGGGGTTTGGGGCCCTCGTTTACATCTTGCCCTGGCTGCCGGCTGCCCTGGGGCAGGGCCTTGCAGCGGTGGTCCCCGCAGCCGTGGGGCCGTGGAAGCGGGGCTCAGCGCCGCTGTCCCTGGGCTCACCTGTAAGGCGGACGTGGGACGTGTAACGGGCCCCGGGCCCGCCTGGAGTCCTGATCGGGGCAGGTTTTAAAATGTCGCCAGACGGTTCAACGGGGCGGCGACCGAGCGCATCTTGGCTTTCATTTTCTTCTTTGGAGAAGTGAAGCAGCGCCTCAGGGCCCCCCTGTGTCGGCTGTGTCTGTGGAGGACACGACCTGTGAGTGCGTCTCGAGCTCCTCCCTGCGTTCATTGTGCTTCTAGTGTCCTCGATGAAGGCGCGTGGTGCACAGGAGAGGACATTGCTCACTTACGAGAGAAATTTTAGTAAAGCAATTTTTGCAGTAAAAAAAAAATTTTTCTCTTAACAGATCACGGGATGGCTCTGGGAGCCGTTTCTCAAAGAGATTGTTTAAGTGACAGTTGGAGTTTCAGGTTAGACCTTAAAAACCTGTTGGAGAGAAAAGTTCTTTGAGGTGGCAACAAAAATAAAGAGGGGTAGTTAGCCACCAGCAGGAAGGGGCTGGGTCTGTGTTGTAGTTCGTTTGTTTCCTGATTGATTCTGCAGGACCGCTGCCTTGTGCGCTGCCGCTGCCGCTGCCAGGAGGCTGGCGTGTTTTTAAGCTCTTACTCATTCAGCCTCGAGGGCTGGGCGAGGCCTCTGGGTCCGCCTCTGCAGGGTCCCGGCCACGCCGTCGCCAGGTGACGCTTCCCGCGCAGGCTGGGTTTGCCAAGAACCAGGCTGAGACAGACTGGAATTTCCCAGAGAGGTTTTACCAAGAGAGGAAGAAACGAGAGGCTTACAGGAACTGTGGCCCCTGTGAAGATGACACATTTCCAGAGGGTGGCTGGGGCCCCGTCCACTGCTTGCCCCTCCCCCGCTGAGAGCCTGCCGGGGGCCGCTGTCCTGGTCTCTCATCTTCTCTTATGCCCACAGTGGAGGCCCCAACCGAACCACCCAAGGAGTGGAAGTGGCCCTCCCTCCTCCCTCCTGAGGGTGGAGACATGGCCTCGTGTTTATTGTCACATAGGAGCCCTAGAGGTGACGCTGACTCTCCTGGTAACATGTGCGCTGATCCCGGAATCTCCTGAAGAGGGGACTGCGTGCCCTCTGGCCTCTGTCCCGGCCGGGGCCCCTAAGGAGCGTGGGATCGTTGTCCTCTCCGCCTGCCACACGTCCCTCTACACCCTGTGAGCCTGGGGCTCAGCGAGGCTGGCTGCTGGGCTGCCCGGTTCCGTGGACCGTGGGTCCTTGTTGTGTTTTATCTCCAGCCAAGAGCAAGAGTCCTTCCTGCGTTCTTCGCGCGTCCTTCTAGGAGGCCCCTCGGGCCAGCTCCAAGGCTGCCGTGTGTGTGTTGGACAGACGTGGTTTGGTCAGCATGGTGGCCGTGCCGAGACCTGCCTGTGTGACCCCAGCTGGTTTCCGCAGGAGGGGCTGGTCTGTGCCCGAGGAGCCATGGGGGGCCGGCCCTGCCTGGCCGGGGCCCTGACAGGCCACTTGGCTCCGGAGCCTTGTCCAGCCCTGAGAGATGTTTTTAACCCTCACTCAGGAATACATTCATTGGTATCAGAGAGACAGGAGAGAGAGACATCGACCAGCTACGTCCCATACAACCTCCCACTGGGATCGAACCCACAACTGTTATGTTGGTGTATGGGACAACCCTCCAACCAGCGGAGCCGCCCGGCCAGGGCCCGAGCCATTTTATATCAACCTTTGGCCTTCGCAGCTTCTGGCTGATGTCCAGTATAAGAACAGTTCTACAACGGAGGCAGGAGAGGTGCAGCTGTGCGTCTGATGCCCAGGGCGGGGTCTGGAGGAGCTGAGGCCCGCCTGGGTGCCCGCGGCTGGCCCCTGCCCACGGGTGGGACTCGTGTCCCCTCCAGAGGCTCAGCGAGTCTGCAGCACAGGCCCGGCCCGGCCCGGCCGCAGCAGGACGGCCAGCTGGCTAGAGTCCGGCCCCCAGGGCTTGCTTGCAGGCAGCCAGGGCCGCTGCCGCCTCTTGGGCCAGGCTGCTGTCTATTTAGTGACTGTGTGGTTCAGGTTTTTCTCAGGGAACGTTGCAGTCGCCCGGGAGTGGACAGCCGTACCGGTCTTTTTGTTCCTGAGGGTCGTACCGTCATTCTGCGAGGCCCAGTGGAGGGGCGCTGTCTGGGGTGGCTGCGGAGACAGGAAATCCCCATGCCTGCCTCTCCCCCGCTGAGCTGCCAGGCCCAGCCGGCCTCGGTGCTGCCTCGCCGCCGCCCACAGCCCGGCTTGCAGCTGATGACTCAGAGCAGGCTGCAGGGGAAGGGCGGGTTGCTGTCCCCCACCCCCGTTTCCAGGGTGACTTCCAGCTGCCAGCTCTGTGGTTTAGTACCTAGTATGTGTCACCTGTGGTCAGGGCTGCCGTTCTTGGCCTGATGGTTCAAGCCAACACCAAGAGCTTAGGCCCGTCCCTGCTGCTCGGCAGGCCGGCCGTCGGAGGGGCAGCGAGGGCCCGCGGTGGGGGGGCGGGGGGCGGGCCGAAGCTGTGCTGAGCTGCCGCCTGCCTGTTAGACCGCCTGTCTGTGCCTGACCTGACGGGTCACGCAGTTTCTGAAAGCCCGGTTCTGCGTGCGTCGGTGTCGAGAGAATAACAGACTGGAGGCGCTGCTCTGCAGCGGGCTCGTCTGTGCGCTGTCCCCTGCCCCGGGAGAGCGTGCTTCCTGCCCGGCGGCCGGCAGGGGAGCCTCCGGGACCGCCCGGGGACCGCCGTGGCCTCCACGAGGCCGGAACAGTCCACTCACAGGCGATGCTGTCAGCCCGGTCGAATGCTTGGTTCCTGAATCCCGACTCTGCGCCCTCCTGGGGGCGGACTGCGTGAGGAGCCTGGCAGCCGCTGGTTGTCATGGCAGCTGGGACATTGTGAGCTCACAGCGCTTCGGGGACTGCGTTCCCAGGGCCGCCATGGAGACAGAACCGTCACGGGGCCTGTTGGCTCGCCCTGTCTGCTGGCACGTCCGACCGCCCGCCCTCCGCACTCCACAGCAACCAGGGAGCTTTGGTGACGCTATCAGCGGCTGGGACCCTGTTTTCTCTGCTTAAAGATGAGGCCACTCTGTCCTCTCGGAGCTGAAGTCCTCGAGGATGTGGGGTCCTCAGCCTGTTTGTCGGTCCCGTGAGGTTTATGGATGGAACCCTTTGCAGAATCATGTTTTTCAAGGCACAAAACAAAATGCATAGCATGACCAAGAAGCCTGGTCATATTGAAGTACCATCACCAGAACACCGAATGAGCGCAGGCTGGCGCGGCTCAGCAGACTGCGCGCCGGCCTGCGAACCAAAAGGCCGCTGGGCCCACTCCCGGCCAGGGCGCAGGCCTGGGCTGCGGGCCGGGTCTTGCAAGAGGCAACCACCCAATGTTTCTCAGCCTCTCTCCCTCCCTTTCCCTCTCTATAAAAATAAAAAAATAAAATAAAATCTTTCAAAAAGAAACACCAGATGAACGTGTAACAAAGTGATAAACAAGTGCTTTGGTGGCACTTAAGAAGCAGGGTGAACAGAGTTTGGGCTGATGCGATGGGGCCGTGGCGGTGAGTCTGAGATGCGCTAGGTGCCGAGCCGTCGTCTTGTGACACAGGTGCCCCCGTGTTTTCCGCGAGCCCCAGGTGCTGCTGCTGAGGCTGCTGGGGCTTCTTGTTCCAGTTCCTCACGGCAGGGAGCACTGCGTTTCCGTTGGAGGTCAGTCCAAGGCCATGACCGCTGCGTGCTCCGCGTGGGTCCCAAGCTGAGGCCGGGGTTCGTCGGGGACCCTCGCCCCAGGGCAGGCTCCTCTCGTCTTCCCATGTTGGGCAGGGCGCCTGGAGACCACAGCTGTCGGCCCGGGGCCCGTGGCCCGGGCAGGCAGTCCTGGGGTGCCCGGCGGCAGACCAGTGCTCCAGGAAGCCGCACCAGCCTCTGGATGAAGGCCGCGGTGCTGGCGACAACGCGGCGGACTCCAGGGTCACCTGCCGCATGTGTGGCGTGGCACTTAGCCTGGGGGCCCCAGAGCTCGCCCGTTCTCAGGGGAGGCCAGGACGTCAAGGAGGACAGCAGCGCGGAGGCTGAGACACGGGGGCACATGAGCCCCACTCATGAGGTCGGCCGCCCAGCCCGCGTGCGTGAGGTTTTCTTGAGCGGGTGGTCCCTCACTGAGCAGCCGACGCACCTGCCCTGGGCCCCACGCTCTGGGAGACACGGCTGTGCTCTGCCCCGGCTGCCGTGCCGGGCGTGCAGAGCCGGCTCGGCCTCGGCGCTGTGCCCCGGGCGCTCAGGCCCAGGTAGGAGGTAGGAGCCGGGGAGGAGCCGGTGTGGTTATAAGTTGCAGGTTGCGAAGCCAGGGCCACGGACTGCACTGCAGGGCTCGGGCATCACTCGAGGGACCTACACTGGGCTGTGCCCTGTGAGACCCCCTGCCGGGCCCCTGCCCCCACCCCGCACCCCTGCAGCTCCCGCAGGGGGGCGGCACAGACGGCCCTTCCAGGCTTCCCTGTCACCGGGTCCTCCCCAGGAGTGCTTGGGGTCCCAGCTGGGGAAACCCCCCAGCGTCCCAGAGGGCTCCGGCAGCCCTGGGCTCCCCACGCGGCCTTTCCCCGGGGGGTGGCGGGCGCGGTCGGGCTGGCCCGTGCCTGCCTGACGTGAGTTGTGTGTGAACAGAGGTTCCTGGAGAGACGTCAGGGTTGCCATTGGTTGGCTGCGTGTCGCTGTGAAAGGTGTACTGAGGCCACGGGACCGCTGCTGCCACCTGCCCCGCCCACGGCGCCCCTCACTTTGCTCCTGTCACCTCGCTTTCCTGTCACATGGCTCCAGTCCCGGGTGCCAGCTTTCTCCCAGTCCCTGCCCCATAAGCAGGAGGAGCGCCTGCCCTCTTTCCTGGCGGGCAGGGGCGGCCCCTCTGTGACCCTCCTCGGAAAAGGCGGCACCCGCCCAGCCCCGGGGAGGCGGGGGAGGACCAGGACTGCGCTGACAGCCTGCCCACCCGGCGTCCGTCCCGTCGCTGTGACGCACTCGCTCACACAGGAAGTCGGTTACTCATTCCCTGGTTTCCCTTTCACTGACCGAGAAGTGGCTCTGACACAGGGACTTTCAAAAGCACGTGCGAGTGCCCGCGGCGGTCCTGCCAGCGCTTGCCTCCGGCTCGGGGACCCCGCCCTCAGAAGTCACTCTGGCCAGCGCTGCCGGACCGACGGGGTCGCCTCCACAGTGCTCAGGGGCTGAGCCGGCCGCTGTCCTGGATGTGTCACACATACACACACCCTGCCCCTGCACAGCTGGGTCCCTTTCCTCTCGTAGCTACAGTCCCGTGTCTGGGTTCCCAGATGGGAAAGGACCGGCCTTACCATTCCTCGGGGTTTTGCCCCCGACACAGAGGCCGGGTGGACGTTGACAGAAACAACAGGAAACACATTCAGAACAAAACCATTGCGCGGGCTGGGAGTCGAGCCATGTGGTGGGGCCGGGTGTTGCGATAGTTTCCACAGCCGGGCGGTGGAGGGGACCCGAATTTCCCACGGAGTGCGGAGAGGGTGCTGGAGAACCTGGGGGCCGGGGGCCCACGCGGCCGCTGGGAAACACACGGGGTCCTCCACGCGGGGCGGGGGTTTGGGGCGGGGGCCCGCTGAGCAGGGGCAGAGCCATAACCAGTTCTTTCTCTTTTCCTTTTTTTCTTTTTGGCAGTTGTGTAGATTTTTGTGAGCGGTGACAGGCATGTGGGTAACCCACATATGGAGCTTCTCTGGGGACACTGCCCCCTCATTCCGCTCCCGGGGCAGCCGCATCTGGATGCGGGAGGGGCCTTTCCTTACCCCTTGGGCCCAGGGGGCTGTGCCGAGTCTCTCGCCACGCAGCGCGCACCTCTGGGTTCCCAGCCCCTTTGCGGCGACTTTCTGCATCTCCCTGAGTGCCCAAGGGGCGCCCTCCTTGAACCCCGCTCCGTGGTCACTTGGCACCCCCTCGCCGGCGCCTCGCCCACGGCAGAATGCCCCTTCTCCTAGCCTCCCAGGGAGGCCCAGGTGGGGAGAAGCTGGTGGCGTGTCCTGGACCGAGTCTTCCCAAGTGCCCGGTTCTCTTGGGCTTTCGTTTACTCAACAGAGGTTGACGGCACCTGCTGCCGTTGTGCGGGGGGGGGTGGAGGAGGTCAGCCGGGGCCTCACACTCGGGGGGCTGGTGATAACCATGCTTGTCAGTGGCATATGCCCACCAGGCACCCACCGGTGGGCTCCGTTGGGCGGCCACCGTCACGGTTCTGCCCGTGGCTCCGGGCGGGCACAGGGCTGCTGCAGCCCAAAGAGCCGCCTGTGTCGGCGGTGGTGAAGGCATTTGGTGTCCATCTCGGTGTCCGGCGCTCACCCGTCGGTGAGCGGCCTTGCCCATCAGTCCCCCGCCCCTGCCACCTGTGGAACTCGGGCCCCTCCTGCCGCATTTGATCCTCTCCAGTGTTTCGTCTGTGACTCCTGCCTGTTCTGGCAGGACTCCTGCAAGATATAAAAACAGCCGTAGACCCCTGGGGCCCGGCAGCTTCATCGTCTTCAGCAGGGGGTGGGGGGGCTCCTTTCCCAAAGCTGCGAAACAGCCTGTCTGTTTTCTCTGCTTGGAAAGCGTTGCAGCTTTCACTCGTGGCTTTGTGTCCCTGACGCCTTCCCACGCTGCCAGTCACACTGTCCTTGTTGAGTCTAGATGCGAGGAAGAAGCACCTTGTGAAGTTATGTACTTTATGACTATGTTACTACTGCGATTTTTCCACTGCTTTTATCAACACAGCTTAGTAACTCAAACTAGTGGAGAGTTTTCTTTGTTTCCCATGGCAGATTCTGCAGAAGTAATAGGTGTGGGGCAGCACGGGAAAGTACAGGCTCAGCCTGAGCAGGGGCCCGAGGCCGAGCCGTGCCAGCCGGTCAGGTGTAAGCCAGCTGCGAGCACTGGTGCCTGCCGGGCGGTGGCCGTGGTGGCGCGGGCAGAGCCTGGGTTTGGAGCCGAGGGCCCCGCGGTCCTGCTCTGTTCTGCCTGAGCCTGGGCGGCTTCGCTTTTCAAGGGCAACGGCTCCCTCCTGCAGCCGTGAGGCACAGTCCAGACACGTGTGCAGGCACCTGGTACCTGGGCCCGCGTCCCCAAAACCCAGCACGGGGACCAGGATTCTGCGGCCCTGCGGCTGGGCATTGCCCGGACCCGGGTGTGACCCCCGTGGTTTAATGTTGCTTCCATGCTCACGAGAGCCCTCCTGCTGGACAGGAGGCACCCACTGAGAATGGACCTGTGTCCGTGGGCACGCAGCGCTGCGGCCATCCCCGTCCTCGGGGCCTGAGCCGGGCCGTCCGTGCCGTGGCCTGTCGGGAGCCCTCGTGTGAAGGGGCCCGTGTCCCTGCTGAGCTTACGAGGAGCCAGCGCTGCATCTGTTTGGCAACTCGCCCTCAGACACTGTCCTGGGAGGCGACCCGGGAGCCGCTCGAGAACCCTAACTATGCACGTGTCCTCGATCCTGGCACAATGCCCGGCACGCAAGAGGCACCGGAGCGCGCCTGCGTGGGGAGGGGGCGCCGCGCAGTCTGTGAGCTCGTCATCTGTGAAGTCACACTAGCTCAGTGGAGGGAGGCCTGAGGGTTTCCAGATGGAATAACTCAGTGAGATGAGTAACCTTTAAAGCGTGTTTGTTTTCTCATAGAAAGAAAACAAAACAAAAAACAAGTAATTCAAGGCCTCTGAGTTTTCCTAGGTCAGAAGGACAGGAAGAACAGCTTCTATTATTATTAGTGGAGTATTTTTGTCTCCAGTGAATGTCAGTAGCAATTGAGGTACATGGCTTTTTTATTTTATTTTTTTTAATGAGGATTTTTAAAAAAACAAATTCTTGAGCGAAAGTTTAAAGTATTCTGTTATTGGGAAAGTATTTTTCCCCCTAAAGCCACAGTGTTAGCTGTACTGATGGGATTGGTGAGCGTGTGCGTGGGGGGAAGTCCTTCATGCCGTCTGGGGCGGAGAGCCTTCCCTCACGGCTGTGTGGGCGATGGCGGAGGGCGCGGTGGCGACTCCTGCCCCTCTGTGGCCCACCGTGGCCCCCTGTGGCCGAGTCTCTGAGCCTCCAAGTCTCCGATCGCCCGCAGCACCGGAGCTGCCCGGCCCTCCTGCGCAGAGAAGGGGGACGGGGCGCACCCAGTGTGTGTGCCGGCCCCTGGGTGACGCACGCGCTGAGGTAAAGAGCCAGCTTCCTGTGGCGCCACCGCCAGTGTGGGTGTGGTGCTGGCCCCGGGGAGCGGGCGCCGAGTCGCGGTTTCAGGGGACCTGAGAGATTATGGAGACTTGGGGACCCGCGTGGCCCCTGCACACCTGTCCAAAGCCCTGGAAGCCACCTGTGGGAGATGGCGTGCAGGCTGGGAGTGCGGCGAGCACTGGTGTCTGGACGCCGTGGCTTCTTAACTCTTGGTGCTCGGTGGTCGCTGTAGAGGACATGCTCCGAGTGACTGGGGCAGCCTTCTCTCACCTGTCCCAGCGTCAGCGTCCTCAGACAGGGTTCGGGTGGTGTGTCTGGGCTCACTGTGTGTCACGTGCTCTCCGACCCCCGGGGGGTGCTCGCGGTCCCCCTGGGGGGGCAGATACCTCAATCGCGGCGATGGCGCAGCGCAGCGCTCAGGCTGGGAACTCACGGTGAATTGGCGGGGCCCCCGGTGTGGGCGGGAGGGGGCTGAGTGGCTGGGAGCCCCCTGCAGAAATGACTAGCATCGGGGGACAGCGCCGCAGCGCGGGGATCTGGGCAGAGCAAGGAGGGGGCCCGGGAGGGGGCAGTTTGGAAAAGGAGGGCATGGGGCCTGCCGTGTGCCACTGAGTGAGAGGAGGGCACACTGAGGGAGGGGGGCTCCTGAGCCTGGCAGGCGGGGGCCTCTGTGGTGAGGCGGAGAATGGAAGGGCCGGGGCACCAGCCGCACAGGGTCCCGGGGAGGTGGGAAGGACAGTGGGGTGAGTGCCCAGCCCCTGCCGGCGCTCCGCCGCCTCTGGACGGCCGCGCGTTGCCCTGTGTGACCACTGCCCCGAGTGACGGTGACCTCTTTGCTGTTGCAGTGCTCACGCCTCCTGCGCCGCCGCCGCCCCCCATCCAAGGATATGCCTTCAAGCCTCCACCCAGACCCGACTTCGGGACCTCTGGGAGAACAATCAAGTTACAGGCCAACTTCTTTGAAATGGACATTCCAAAAATTGACATCTATCACTATGAATTGGATATCAAGCCAGAGAAATGCCCAAGGAGAGTTAACAGGTACCGTGTCCTCCTTTATTGATCTTGGTGGATTTGTGCGGGTGATCTTTGCATGCAAACACAAGGTTTTAATCAGCCCTTCGATTCTCAGCAGGTCCTTCCGAGCTTCTTCCCAGGAAGTTTCTATTGGGTTTATTTTTTGAAAAACGTTTTTGTATCAAGGTGCAATGAAGTATGTATCGTACGTTCAATCCAGTGAGTTCGGACCAGCGGGCACGTCTGCCCCCGCCCCCGACGCGTCCTGCGCTGGTGTGTCAGGCGGGTGCCGCTCCGGCATTGGAGCAGCTGTGCGGCCTGCGAGGCCGGCCCCGCCCCCTGCCCGCCACTCACCCGCTCCTTCCACCCGCGGGGAGTTCCTGGATTGGCCTGCCCCACTGTGTGTATTAATAGTGTCTTGTTTCTGTTGCTGAGGAACACTTTATGACACGAACATTTCATCATTTATTCATTCCTCCTCTTGTTAGACACTTGGGCTGCTGGGCTTTCTTTTATGTGCAAAGCTACCATGAACGTTCTTAAGTCTTTTTTGTGGACACAGTGTTTTCATGTCTCTTAGATGCGAAAGGAGGAGAGAAATTGCGGGACCAAAGGGTGGGAGCCGTTTGGCTGTGGGGGGAGCTACCAGGTGCGTCCGGAGAGGGCGGCAGCCTCTCGTCCCGCGCCACACCCGCACCATGCCCGTGCACTTGGTGTGGCCAGTCTTTTTGATTCTTGCTGTTTTGGTGGGTGTGGAGTGGCTTTGCATGGTGGTTTTAATTTTCATTTCCTGATGACTAATGAGTCGAACTCCTTTCATGTGCGTATATCTATGAATTATATTATATGCACGTGTTACAGAATGTCACACCGCGTGTTCCCTCTAGTGAAGGGTCGGTTGGAGTCTCCCCTGCCATGGGGCTGTTGGTCCTTTTGTTACTGACTTGTAGGAGCTTTTGCAATAATACATTCCAGGAGCAGGTCAGGGTGGGGGCTGTGTGCTCACAGTCTGAGTTTTGTAGTTTCACTCCCTTAATCGTGTCTTTAATGGGCAGAACTTCATGATTTGTTCGGGTCCAGCTATCAGATTTTGAAAATGGTCATTGTGTGGCGAGTTCTAAGAAACATTTGCCCACCTGATAGTAACAAAGATATGCTCCAATTTTTTTTTTTCCCCCAAGAACTGCAGTGTTGGCTTGCACGCCTAGGTCTGCAGCGTGCCTTGGACAGGTCGCTGTGTAGGCATGAGGGGCGGGTCGGTTCAGAAAACGTCTCTTCCTGTGGGGATCGCCTCGGCGCTCTAGGGGGGGACATGGATTGATTTTCACGAACTACCCAGGAGCCCCTTGGAATTGTTTTTTATTGTGATTGTTTTGAATCTATAGATAAATTCGGGGGAAATTGACACTGTTGAATCTAGCAATGTATAAGCATTGTACAATCTCTATATTTAGGTCTATAGAGAATATTGTACATTCTCTATGTTTAATTTCTCGTAGTAGTTACTCATAACGCTCAGTGTAGAGGGGTCTCATTTGGCTTATTCTTCAGTTATGCTATGTTGTTACTGTGAATGGTGTTTTAGAATTGCGTTTCCAGAGGCAGGGAGCGCCTGCTAGCGAGTACGGGCTGCTCCCAGGGTGGCGGCGGGCTCGCGCCGGAGTCGGCGTGGCGGTGGCGCGCAGGGCCACGGGGCTGCCCTCGCGCCTCCGCCCGCACCCCGTAAGAGCGTGGGGATGATGGCTCCACAAAGATGTTAGTTACATTTTTTCGTTACTTTTGAATGAGGGTGGCTTTACTGTTTCATTCCAGTTTTTACTGAGTTTCATTTCTTCGACTTGCTTTTGGTGACAGCTCGGAAATCCAGTAAAAACGACATGGAAGGTACATGGTGCAAGTGGCCGCTCTTACCGCTCTGCTCTCGGGGGACACGTTTCCCCTTTCACCTCTGAAACGGGACACTCCTCCCAGGACTTTGGGAGAGACCCCGAGCTCTGCCGGTGCGGGGCCCTGTCCGGGCTGCTGGCCCTGCACACCGCGGTGCTTGTCCACCCGGCAATGCCACGCGTTACTTTTGTGTGTGGCGGGCGGGGGGGGGGTGTTAAATCGGCTTCTGTTTCTGGCTGTGGTGATGTATTGTGTTATACCTGTCTTCAGCCGTGGTGCGACCTTTTTACCTATTGCTGGAGTTAGTGTTGGCCTTCTGTGGGTTTTTGTGTCCATGCCATGGCGGGCATCGCTCCGTGCCCTCTCATGGGGGCGCGTCCCCATCCCCTGTGCCCGAGAAGAATGACGTGAGATCGGTATAATGCCTGTTTGACCAGCTTGTCACCGAAACCACTTGGGCCTAGATTTTTCTTTGTAGGAAGTGCTTCCTTGCAATTTGATTTCTTTGCCAGATATTACACTGTTCAGATTTTTCCATTTCTTTCTGTATCTGCTTTGGATAGTTTATGTCTTTTATGGCATCTGCCCATTTCCCGTAAGTTGTTGGGCTGTTGGGCATAGAACTGGTCACAGTATTCTTTCCGTGTCTGCAGGGTCTGGAGGGAGTGAAAGCTCCTGAGCGTTCCTCATATTTTAAACTGGTGTTTTCTCTCCTTCCCCCCCCCCCCCCCCCCCAGGTTTGCAGAGGTGATCAGTCAGCGGCATCTTTTCACAGAAACAGCTTTTCACTTTGTTGACTTTTGTCTTTTGTTTGCCCAGGCTCCCGCCCCTCCCCCCGCCCTCACACTTTTCCCCTCTGATGTTTGGCATTTTCTTCCACTGATGGGGAGTTTAGAGCCTCAGTTTTAAACCTTTCTTCTTTCCTGTCCGTTTATTGAAGCCGGCGGTACTCCCAAACTTGCTTTTAGCAATAGCCCATACATTTTGATACATTTTAGTTTTTCTTTAGTTTAAAATATTTTCTCATTTTCTTTGTGAAATTCTTTTTTAATCCATGGTGTTTAGAAGGTATTGTTCAATTTGTAACTCTTCGGAGAGTGTTTTTAAATACCCTGTTTTCATTGGTTGCTAATTTATTTTCTTTATGCTTACAAAACACTGTCCGGATTTCAGTCTTTTGAAACATTGGGACTTATTTTATGGCTAAGCATGTGATTTATCTTGTTAAACGGAGAATTTTATAACAGCGTGATCCCGTTTACTCCCACTTTAGCCAGAGTTCTCCTGTGCTTCTGCGTGCGTCCCGGGCCCGCGGCCTGACGTCGTGGTGACGGCAGGGCGTCAGCCCAGCCCCCGCGCGGGAACCGGCCCGCGCACGGCGGCCCGGCACCTCTCCCCAGCGCCCTTTCAGGCTTGACAGTGTGCTCCCTGTCTGTCGTATTTTTGAAAGATCTGTTTGTGGGACCTTGAATTCTAAATTGACAGTTTTTCCGCAGCACCTCAAAAATGTCTTGATGTTGACTTTTTCTCCTCGTTGTATATGAGGAAATGGCAGCTCGTTTGCTTAATTGTGCTTCCTGTGTGTGCGATCTGTCTTTTTTTCCTCTGAATATTTTTTATTTTGATGTTGCTTCTCAACAGTTTGACTGTGATGTGCCTCCGTGTGGTTTTCTTCGTATTCTTCCTTCTTGGGGTCATTGAGGTTTACCTTTGTATGTTTCATGAGATTTGAGTGAAAGACTGGCTATTATTTCTTTAAACACTTTTTTCTGCCCCATTTTCTTTATTGCTGGGATTGCAATTATGTGTCTGATGAAACCCTTTGGTATTGTCTTCATGTCATTGAGCCTGTGGTTTAAAAAACAAAACAAAACCTCTTTTTTCCAGTTTGGATTAATCTTTATTAATCTGTCCTCAAGATCACTTTACCCATTCTTTTTTTTTTTTTTTAAATAGCGTACAGTCTTCTACAGTCACTGTCCGATGAAATGTTTAAATTTAGATATTCTCCTTCCAGGTCTAGAATTGGCACTTGGTCCTTTTTCCTGGTTTGCGTTCTCTGCCGAGATTTCCCACCTGTTCGCTCATTGTTCCCATCTTTTTTGTGACGACCTGGAATGTATTTATAGTGACTGTTTCGTTAGCAGCCTTTGTCTGCTCACTATGCAACACATGGGCCATCTCAGCGTCTGTCTCTGTTGACAGGCTAGTGTTGCTTACTCTCCTGCCCAGTGCACTCTTTGGTTGTCGAACCTTGTAGGCGTCCCATGGAGGGTGTCTGGGTTTTGCCGTCTTCCTTGGTCCCTGCCACACGGGTCCCTGCCTCTCCCACAGCCCCAGACCTGCCCCGGCCCCATCTCCTCAGCGGGGCGGACTGCCGCTGCCCGGCGCGCCTCGCGCTCCGCGCTCCGCGCTGTGCTCCTGGGCAGCGAGCACATGACTCAGCAGCAGGCCTGGTCCCGAGCTGCCTGCTTTCCAGCGCCAGAAGTGCCACCGCATGTGACCTCCCGATATTCCGTGTTTGGGGACGGGGGGCGGGGGGGCGGGCGGTGAGTCCACTGTAGCCGTTTTGCCGTGGTCGGAAACGGAATTCTCGCACACGGTTTGGTGGCTGCGTCCTGGTTCCTTGTCAACCACTCTCTGCTGCTGTGTTTTTGCCTGTTCACAGCCTTTGTGAGAGAAAGAATGTTTGGGGATTCAGTTCCTTTATCTGTGAAACTGAATAGTTAGACATTAATCCAGACTTTTTAGAAAGTGATTTTGTGTCTCTACTAAAATAAAAATAGCATTTACCCTTTGATCCACCAATTCTACCTCTAAGCATTTGTCCCCAAAAGATTGTTCTCTGAGCAAGCAGCACTTAATCATTTACACAAGTGCTTACTAAAAAAATGTGTTTTCTGGACAAAAACTTTGTCACAGCTGGTTTAAACCACTCTGTTCACTGGAGGTCTTCTGCGGCGCGTCGGCGTGCCTGCCGTGTGCACCCGGCGAGTCCTGTGGCCAGGCTCGTGCCCTTGTTCCTGAGCCCCCGGGGACGGGCCCTTGCGGGACCCGACCGCGAGGGCAACCCTGGGAGCCGGGGCGGAGGCGGTTCAAGCGCGCGTGCTGTCCGGGCTGTGGCCGGTGCGGTGGCAGTGGGGCCACGGTGCGCGAGAAGCTTGCTTTCATGGACGCTGTGCCGGAGGCGTGGTGATCCGGCCATGGAGAGAGGCGGCCGGCGGGGAGGGCTAACCCCTGTGCCCTGCGCCGCTGCAGTCCCGCCCGCAAGCGTTCAGGTCACCCAGGTTTCAAAATCACCTCAAGTCAAACGGAAAGCAGCAGGGGGCCGAGCTGCCGCTTTTGTGGCCGCGGCCAGCCTGCACGCCAGCAGGTTCCGCCACTCCCTGCGGTCTGGAGCCGGCCCGAAACGGCTGCGCTCACGTGTGGGGGCCTGCAGTTCACTGCTAGCGCGGACGGGGTTTGGCCGAGGCCCAGCCTCAAGCTTAGGGTCAGTGAGAACGGCTGAGGAAACGGGAGGCAAGAGTTTGTGCCAGCAGAGCCGCCAGCCCTGCCGCAGCGCAGGAACCTCCGTGCGCGTGGGCGGGCAGACCAGCCCTGGCCCCAGCGGGGGAGGGAGGGTCAGGCCAGCGACCAGCAGGGCTTGGGCCCAGCACCGGGGGAGGGGGGACGAGGCGCAGGGTGGAGCTGGAGGCAGAGAGGGCGGGCGCGCCGACTGCCGGCCGCCCCTGAGGGTGGCATGGTCGGGACAGCCCCAGGGCCGCCTGCCACCTCCCCTGCCTCTCCCTCCGCCCCTCATTCCCGCTGCGGGCAGAGGCGGGCTTGGTGTTGAGCCCCTGGCCAGTGAGGGGCCCAGATGGGGTGCCGTCTACCCACGGAAGTGCCACCTGCCCCCGCTGTGATGAGCCGCTGGGCTCCCCGTCACTGAGTGTCTGCGTGGGGTGGGTCCAGTACGGGCAGGTCCGCCCCCTCAGGGTGTCCCCCGCGCCGTAGACCCAGGGCCCGGCCCCTGGGCCGCGATCGACTATGCTGCGCTCAGGTGCACAGGCCGGCTCCAAGGGCAAGGCCTGCCTCCCAGCCGCCCTTCCCCTGGTTCCCCTCAGGCTCCGGCTTGTGGCCCCAGGAGGGCCCTACGGGACACTCGCTCTGTGCCATGAAGGGGACCTTACAGGGCAGCCAGACTGTCGTTGTGGCCTGTGCCCACGTTGGTCCCGTCCCCTGGAGGGAGTGTGCGTGGCCCGGGCCTTAGGAGGCGGCCGGGGCCGTGTGTGTGCGTTCGCCCTCCTCCCTCCGGGGCTGCTTCCGCCCGTCGGTCCCGGAGAGGCAGGGACAGGGGGTCTGAGGCCGTGAAAGCAGGAAGAGCAAGCAGGAGAAATCACACATAAGGGGGCCCGTGGGGCTGGGTAGGTGAGCGTGCCGTGGCCTGCTGGCCAGTGTCCGCGGTGTGGCCGCAGCGGAGCGTCACCGCGTGCACGCTGAGTCTGGAGACACAGGCTGCCGTGTCCCGAGTGGCCTGTTGCTGTCGGGTCACAGCACATGCTGCAGTGACAGCTCGCTCTCTGCCCTCGATGACGGCTCTGTGTGCGGTGACAGGGTGGGAAAGCGGCCAGCTCCCCAACCACGTGCTGGACGCGGTGGGTTTAAAAAATGGCAACAGAGTCCCGGCTGGTGGGGCTCAGGGGACTGAGCACCGGCCTGCGAACCACAGGGTCGCCGGTTGGATTCCCAGTCGGGGCCCAGGCCTGGGGTGCAGGCCAGGTCCCCTGCTTGGGGGCGTGCGAGGCAACCGATCCGTGTCTCTCACACAATGATGTTTCTCTGTCTCTCTGTCTGCCTCCCTCCCCTCTCTCTAAAAATAAATAAAATCTTTTAAATAATGACAATACGGTGGGAGGGAGGGTTTCTTTTCTGGTGCCTACATAGTTATGTGGACGCACAGGTCCGAAAATGCGCAGGTGACTTGCAGGAACACGATGGAGGTGAGGAGGTGGTCCAGGCAGACTGGCAGCATTATCCGCATTTGAAATGTACAATGAGAACATATTTAATGTCAACCCTGTGTAATTAGAAATTAACAAAAGGATGTCTCTTTAAGAAGAGAACTTCCCATTGGTGTGGCAAAAAGGCAGACACGCTAACAGAGAGCACACCAGCCTCTGGGCTGGCAAGCCTGTCCCGTGACGGTGCGGTGGCACGTGTGGCGCCTTGTCGCTGCCTCGTGCCAGCGCGTGGCCATGCGTCTCCTCCGCGTCCCCACCAATGAGGGGTCGTCCCCGTCGATGAGGGTGTCGGCGTCGGGCGTTGTTGGAGGACTGACCGCGTTGCCTGGCGGGCGGGGCGTGCTGACCTGTCGCCAGCGGCTGCGGCTGTCACTCAGCATTTGTCCGTAGGCCCCTCCGTAGGGAGCCCGGCACGGGAAGGCGGGGACTGTCAGGGGAGCCCCGTGGCCAGGCCTGAAGCTAAGGAGGAACTGAACGTGTCCCCAGGCGGCCCCCTCACTGCAGGGCAGCTCGGCTAGGGGGCTGGGGAAACCCGGGGCCTGGGCAGCAGGGGGTGGGGAGTTACTTTGTCTTGGGAACAGAGCTGTCGCTGGGGAGTGAGAGAAGTTTCTGGAAATCTGGAGGTCGATGTGGTGATGGTTGTACAACAGCAGTGTGAATGTACTTCATGCTGCTGAGATGTACATGGAAAAACGACCAAAACGGCACATTTTATGTTACCTGTTCACTACCAAAACTGAGATAAAGGGAAAGGGAGAGAGCAGGGAAGGGAGGGAAGGGAGGAAGGAAGGGGAAGGGGGGAAGGAAGGAAGGAAGGGGGAAGGAAGGAAGGAGGAAAGGGAGGAAGGGAGGACGGAAGGAAGGAAGGGGGAGGGGGGGGAGGAAGGGAGGAAGCGGGGAAAGAAGGAGCTCTGGCCAGAAAGCACACCGGTGCGGGGAGTCGCAGCTCTTTCGAGGCCGAGCAGATGGGGCGCAGGCACACCCGTCTGGCTTCCCAGGCCCGTCCCCCATCCCGGTCTGCACGGACTGGGCTTCCTGGGCGCTGGTCCTGAAGTGGGTTCCCCTGCCGGTTGGGCTCTTCGCTGCCTGGGCTCTTCGCCCCTTGGCTCCCCCTGCCCCAGCCCCACCCCCAGGCCCTGGGAGCACAGAAGGACTGCGGAGCGGAGGAGGGAGCGGATGAAGACTTAGCACAGGGCGGGGGGTGGGCATGTGTGCGGTTGTTCGGGGACTGTGTGTGGAGGCCCCACTGTCTGCTGGGCCCCAGAGTGCCCAGAGTCACACGGCCAGCCTCCTGTCTCCTGGGAGCTCCCGGGGTTCTCCGTGGGTTTGTCGGGCCTCACATCCACGAATAAGGGCAGTTCGTCCTTCCGTGCGGTCCCCCGCTTTCTCCTGCCCGCTGCGGTGGCCGCGCTGCAGCCCGGCGTTGGGAATCTCAGGCGGGGGCGGGCGGGGGGTGCTCTGCCAGATTGAGGACATTTCCTTCCCTTCCTCACTGGCTCATTCGCAGAAACCATGCCTGGGTACTGAATTTTATTAAATGCTTTTTTCCTGCATCACTGAGGTTATCATAATTTTAAACCTTTTGTACTTGCTCTGGCCAGGGTCTCAGTTGGGTGTCGTCCTGCAAACTGAAAAGGCACGGGTAGAATTCCTGGTCAGGGCACAGGCCTGGGTTGTGGGTTAAGTCCCCAGTCGGGGCATGTACAGCAGGCAACCACTGTTTCTCTCTCACATCGATGTTTCTCTTCCTCTCTTTCTCCTTTTCCCTCCCTCTGGAATCAATAAAAGAAAGAAAGGGTTTTGTTTTTTTTTTTAAACATTTTACATTTTACTTTTAAAATATGAATAAACTTTATTGAGATATAAGTAGCTACAATAAACCATATTCAAGTATAGTTATGTGAGCTGTAAAAAAGGTACACACTTAGGTAACATAGTGTTAAAACTGTACACACACGTGTACCGACTGAGGCGTGCGGCACTCCGACAACCCCAGAGCTCTTCGCTGCCCCTCCGCAGTGAGTCCTCTGCCCTCAGTCCCCTGCCCCCGCCCCTCACTGAAGTGCCTCTGGGCAACATAGATTATTTTTTGCCCATTAGAAAATGTCGTACGGATGGGATCATGCCGTACGTCCCGCTTTATCTGCCCTCTTCCCCTGAGCTTGTTTTTAAGCGACCCTCCTGCTGCGTGTACTAGCATTTCAGGAGCAGAATAAACACGTCCCACTGTGATGTTGTTCTGTAGCTCATTCACCGTGTGGGGGACGTTGAGTTGTTCCCAGTTTGGGGCTGACACAGGTATCTGCATACAGGCGTGGCCGTGGTTACACGCGTGCACATCTTCTGTGTGTCTGTCGGGTGGTGCTGGGCGGTGCGGTGTACACAGCAGCCTTTGTGTGAACAGGCAGACTTTCGCCCTAAGTGGCTGAATTGTTTTGCATTCAAGGTATCTTTTAAGAGTACAGATTTTTAATTTTTCTGAACTCCAGTTTTTTGTTTCTTTTACAGTTGATACTATTTATGTTCTAAAGTATCTTGGTTTTTCCCAGAGTTCTTGAAGGTTTTTCTCTTGTTTTCTTCCAAAAGCTCTACAGCTTCTAACTGAAGTCTGTAATTTCACATCAGTTACGTGTATCGCGTTAAGCGGGACCTGTCGTTCCTGGCAGCCGCCCAGCGTTCACACTGTGTTGTTTTTAACGTGCTGCTGGAGTCTGCTTGCTAATACTTTGTTTCTCCATCTGTGTTTATACGTGAGATTGGCCAGCAATCGCCGTGTTGGGTTTCGGAGTGGCGCTGGCCCCGTGAAGGGACTCGGGGCGTGTGCCCTCTGAACCCCATTCACGATAGGCTTGAATTTAGCTGGGCAATCTGTTTTTGGAATGCGAGGGGAGCCATCTGGACCTAGAGCTGATCATGAGTCGACCGTGAAGGTGGGGTCCTTGGAGCCTGGGATGTGAGCAGTGGCCTGTTGATGGCCCATGGAGGTGGCCCAGGGTGGCACGTGCAGATGCAGGTGCGGCTGGGCCCCGGCCGCCAGTCAGAGACGGCGGAGGCGGAGGCCGGTCGGGGGCCCCTGGGTTTCACGCTGCCAGCCGGCGCCCTCCCAGCTGGCGCCAGAGGCCTGGTGCATTCTCGGGGGCGCCGCCACAGAGGCTGCGGCAAGAGGCCCCGTCGGCTCCGGGGACTCCCAGGCTGGGGTGTTTGGGGCCGATTGGCGGGTCCCTGGAGACTCGCCTCCCGTGGTCAGTACAGTTGAAGGTCAACCCGGCAAAGCTCTTGGAATACGGAAAGCCGCTTTGGCCGGCTTTCCTCGTGTTCTGGGAAAGGCATGGAACGAGTCTGAGTCTTGCTCCCTGAAAGATGGCCAAGGCCCTGCCCCAGAGCAAGCCCTCGCGGCAGGGCTGGGCTCCATCCCCCCCTGGGGCAGCCTTCAAGGCCTCCTTCCCCCGCCCCCTCTGTCCCCTGCCCTGCTGCCAGGATCCATCTGTCCTTTGCCACATCCCAGCAGCTTCTGCTTCCTGGTGGTGGCCCAGATTTTGAACCTGACGGCCGTTAACTACTGGTCCCTCCATGTGCGCCGTGCCGAGGGTCTCAGGGCCGGGCAGGGTCCTGGCCCTCCCCGCTGGGCTCTCAGGCAGCGTGCGCAGGACGGCCAGGCAGGCAGCGAGTGGGCAGGGGCACCCCGCGCCTCCCCGGACCAATGGCCTGGGGTGCTGGGGCCAGCGCAGGGACGTGTGGCTGCCCAGGCCCTGCCTGCCTCCCGTTGCCTGCGGAGTGCGTGTCTGCAGCACCCTGGCACACCACGGCAGAGCAGTTCCTGTGCGCTCCCGGGGTGCCTGCTGCTGGGGGGCCCGCAGACACGTCTCCACGCTGTGCCCCGCAGACCTGCTGGGTGCTCCTGGCCCCACGGGGGGCTCTGGTGGGACAGGGCCTGCTGGGTCAGTGGGACTCGGGCTCCGGGTCAAACTCAGGGCTTTGCTCTGGGGCCAGACCGAGACGGTGGCAGCGCCTGGCACGCGTTCTTGGCAGGAGGCCAGGCCAATCGCATGGACCCCCGGACACCCCTGCTGGCATCACGTCCCGTGACTTTCCGGCGGCCACAGCAAGGCCCACGGCCGGGCCTGCCCCCGATGTCATTGGGGTGGGGGCTGTGCTCTGTGCCCTGGGGGGAGGCCCGCGGAGTCACACAGCCAAGCCGGTGGCAGTCTGTCCCAGGGCCTCGGCCACAGGAGTCCCGCCCCGCGGGCTGCTGCTCAGTGCCCGGGGCATTCTGGGGGCTTCCGGCGACTGCCACCTGCAGCGCTCAAGGTGGCTCTTGGGGAGGACGCTCTCCAACGTTCCCGCGACTCGGTGAGCGGGGTGAACCCACCGAGGGTCCCAGCGTGAATCTCCACAGAGGAGCGATGACAGTCGCGTCTCTCAAAGGAGCCACAGGGCTTACAGAATTGCTTACGAGTCCGTGTCGGAAGGAGGCTGGCCCCGGGTGCCATTTCTCTGATCTTATTGACACTTTGCCCGAATTCTTTCGTTTCAGGGAAATCGTGGAGCATATGGTCCAGCACTTTAAAACACAGATCTTTGGGGATCGGAAGCCAGTGTTCGACGGAAGGAAGAACCTCTACACAGCCATGCCCCTTCCGATCGGGAGGGAGAAGGTGGGTCCCCGGCGGCGGCTGGGGCCGGCGTTGTGACTGGCTGCAGGGGTGGCCCGTCCTCGCGCGGGGGCGGTGGGCGCCGATCGGCTGCGCCACGCCCTGTGGGCCGTGGGGGCTGCCCTCCGGGTGCCTGGTTGTCAGGGGAGGAGGCTTAAGCTGTCTGCACCCAGAGACAGCCTTCGGGAACGACTTGAAACCACTAGGCTTTCAAATGGGAAACGGAGGCCCAGGCAGGCGCCCCGAGCCACTGGCAGGCAGGAGGCGGGATGGCGGTGGGGTGGCGGGCGGTGGGCTCGCTGGCAGCAGGTGCGTGCGACTGTGGCGGCGGCGCCGAGCCAGCGCTGGCCCTGAAATAACCCGCGCACCAGGGTGCCCGCCCCGGGGTGCTGCTGGTTTGCGGTCACCCTTCCCTGATGCCTTTCTCCATTACATGGCTCCGTTTAAAGAGCAATGAAGCTTCGGCCAGAAGTGGCCACTTCTCGGCACATCTCCCAATGGGGGGCTGCCCCAGGGTGTTCATGATGTCTCTTGAGCAGCAGAGCAGAGATTCAGCTCAGAAATCATCCTCACACAAACTTTTTATGAAAGTACCCGACCTCTCCCGATGGGAGTGGAAGAGCTGGTTTCCTTTGAGGACGACCCACACGATTCGCTTCCTAAGCCCTGAGGCCCCGGGGAGGCGCGCGGCTCCGAGCGGCGAGGGTCTCAGCGGCTGTCCCGCGACCTGCCCGCTCGCCCACGGGACTTGCACTGTTTTGCTCTTGCGTTTTTTTATCATCCTCAGAGGACTGACTCCCCTCGCCCGTCTGGGTGGGTGGTTCCAGCCCCGGCTCGGGGTCGCGCGGCCTGATAAGGGAGGACGATGCAGCTGCGGCAGAGGGGGGGCCGCGGGGACAAGGGCTCCGCACCGAAGGCCCCACGGTGACTCCCAGAGATAGCGCCGGCGTGCCGCCTGGCACGGGGCGATTGACGCTGGCGTCCCGGTTCGAGGGAGCACCAGGGCCTGCGCCTGCCGGGATGGGGGAGGCACCCCACACAGTGGCGAGCTGTGCGCTTGCAGCTGATTGATCATTCAGCTTTGTGTTTAATTTGCACATTTGTTTTTGTTTAAGGTTGTGTAACAAAGAAAGCATAAGGAGTTTATTCACAGTTCTGTCCCTACTTATTTATGTTTACACAATCGGTGGGGGGCGGGGGCGAGGAGTATTTTCCTCCAGAAGGTGGGGGTGGGTCCAGGACATCCGTCCGCTGTTGGGACCTGAGTCCCGTCCCTGTAGAAGTTCACAGCACAGTCCCAAGTGACAGAAGGTCTGACTTGAATCCGCGCTTCGTCCTTCCTCATGGTGGCGCCCTGGGTAAGCCGCGCCCTGGGTAAGCCACCCCCTGGATCCCTGCGTGGCTGTGTCCAAAAAGAGCCCCCCACCCCACCCCATCCCCAGTGCCGCCTGTGGCCCTGGGTCTCTGGGCCGCCTGTGGCTTTGTCCAGCCCCCAAGTCATACCACTGGTCCCAGGCTCCGAGGCCCCCGGCCAGTCCTGCCGGGCTGTGACTAGTCCTCAGGGCCCGTGCCTGCCACCCTCACGCGTCACTGCCCGATGTCTGCGGGAGCCCTGCCCCAGTGCCCACCGTGTGTGTACTCCGTGTCCCTCGGGTTTAATCCCACCCATTCTCGCCCTATTTTAGGGTGAGTTCAGAGAAGCTCCCAGCCGCAGTGTCTGCCGTGCCAGGGCGCCGACGGCAGCCATCCGGCCGCTCGTTTTCAGGGCCGTCGGCCGCCGTGATGTGCGGGCGCCCGCCTCGTGTGTGGGAGCTGCAGCAGGACGGGCCGCCCTTTTCTGTCGCTGTTGCGCTCACATCTCGTAGCCAGGGGCCACCTTTTTGGCTTTCATGGTGTGCTTTTTTCCATAAAGTACTCTTCTTTGTAGCACGGGCATGTCTGTAGGAAGAGAGAAATCCGTTCGCGTCGTGCTAACCAGGCGTCAGCCAGCGGCTGGATGGGGGCCGGGGCCCTTACTCAGGGGAGGTAGCTGTTGCCCCAGCTTGCAGCCTCTCCTGCGGAACCGCGGGCGCCGCCGAGGCCCTGTGCTGTGCGGGAAGGCCGCGCGCCGGCAGGGCTGGAGGGCCGCCCCGGCCAGCCCCTCACTTTTCAGAACAGGACGCAGAGGCAGCTGTACAGGTCGCCCACAAGCTTGGCTTGACTGCCGGGCCTCTTTTAGCGGTGACACAGAATCAGCATGATCTGTGGGACAGGAGTGGGTGTCGCTTGTTGCTGGCGCCGGCCCAGCTCTGGGTCGGCCACTCCCTGGAGCTCCTGCCTGTCTGGCGACCCGGGGAGGCCTGGTCAGCGCCCACTTCCTAGGAGAAGGCGGCGCGTTAGGCCACGTTCACACCTTGCACTGCGGGCGGCTCCCGCGCGGCCGGCGTCACCGCGGGGCACGGTGGGCTCACACTCAGTCTGCCCGGTGCTCCTGCCTGCTCGGCCCTGTGCCCCCTGGGCGTGTCGGGGCCGTGAGTGCCCCGCGGTGACGCCGACCTGCACTGGCAGGTGTGGGCGTTCGGAGCGGGGCAGGGAAGCCTCCGGAGGTTTGCGGACAGGTGGGACTGGACAGGCAAGGTGGTGGGGGGACAGGGAGCCATCCCTGGGGTCCGCTCCTGGGGTGGCGCGCAGGCAGGGGTCTACACAGCCTCTCTGCTCCTCTTGGGGGCTAACCTGCTGCCTTCCGGGACTGAAGGTGCATTTGTCAAGGTGCCTGAACGTAGCTGGCCCAGGTTGGGGGGGCCCAGCAGGTCACACCTAACAGAGCAGCCAGTTCCTGTACCTGCTGGTGTTCCTTGCCAAGGGTGACTTTGAATCTCCTGCGAACATGCTGGGTGAGGCTGTCTTTTCTTCCTGGGTGATGTGGTGCGGAGGGCGCTGACACTTGCATCGCGAGGTATCAGCTCCCTGTGCACATTTAAAACAAGATGTGACCTGCCCACCCCTACTGGAAAGGGCCCGTGACCTGGAGCCTGGCACGGGCTCCAGCCCACAGGCCACAGGCAGGGCCAGCTGGGGTCTGGGGGCACCCCGGGCCCTGCCAGCATCGTCGGTCCTTCTCCGGAGCCGGTGGCAGCGAGTTGGCGGGGCCTCGGCCCGCACAGCGGCCAAGCTCCAGACAGGACCCCTGATGGAGACACAGCCGCTTCGCGGCCCTCTTGCCGTCCCACACGACCTTTGTTTTCCTTGCAGCACTGTCCCCGTCTTTGTTCCTAAGCTGGACCCCTCCCGTCATGGTTCTAAGTCTGCCACCCTGGTGGCCCTCGGACCGAGGGGGTGAGCGTGGGGCTGAGTCTGTCCGCGGAGACGGCAGCGCGCGGCTGTCTCGCCACTCTCAGGCCCTCGGTTGGGGCTTTCTGCCAACGTTCCAGTTGCCCGTGGTTGGTAGTGTCCCTGCATCACATGCAGCTCCTCCCGGGCTCTGGTGTCCTTGGCTGGCACAGTGACCCATGAGGTGGGCGGGCCGCCCTCTTGTCCCATAAGCACATCCAGGGAGCCCGATACAGCCGCCTGCCTGCGCGCGGCCAGAGCACAGGATGCAGAGCTGGGAGCTCGCGTCCTGGGGACCCCAGGCGGTGCCACGTTGCTGGCTCCGGGAGTCAGGCTGTTTAAAGACTGAAGTGTCTTGGTTCATGGGCCAGCACCGCTGGATGGCAGCCCAGACAGGCATGCGGGCTGTCCTCACCCCATGTCCCAGTCGTGGTGCCGGGGCCCGGTGCCCCCTGCCCCATGCCGTGGGACACTTCCCTTGAAATGCCCATCGCCCCTGCGCTGTCGGGTCCGCGCACCCTCTGGCGAGACAGCGGGTCCGACCGAGAGCGCTGTGAGCCTGGCGGTTCTCCTGTCCCCGCCTCGTGGTGGCCTCTCAGGTGGCCGGCGGGAGTCCAGCCTCTGCTGTGGCTGTGCCGGCCGGCAGGAGGGATGCGCGTGCCCCAGGGAGGCGCGCAGGGGGCGCTGACGGAGCCTCCCTGCCCGGGGCGGGGAGGGCTGGCCCGTGGCCCCCGGCCGCCCGGCGCTGTCTTCGGGGCAGCGTGCGTCACCGTGTGCCCTGACCCCTCGCAGGTGGAGCTGGAGGTCACGCTGCCGGGAGAAGGGAAGGACCGCATCTTCAAGGTGTCCATCAAGTGGGTGTCCTGCGTGAGCTTGCAGGCGTTACACGATGCACTTTCGGGGCGGCTGCCCAGCGTCCCCTTTGAGACGATCCAGGCCCTAGATGTGGTCATGAGGCACCTGCCGTCCATGAGGTGAGACCCGTCCGCGAGTGGGGCCCCCCGTGCCAGGAGCGCCCGCCCAAGTCCGGCGTTGCCCGAGGAGCCTGAGCTCTGTGTGGGAGGAGCCGGTTGCCGGCGTCCGGGGGCAGCGGTCACATGGGTTTCTGGGATGCAGATAACGGCAGTGCTAACTGAGAGCCAACTTCCGTGTAAAAACAGTTCCCCGGGATCCTCAGCTGAGCAGAGAAAGGGGGCCCCCGAGCTAGCGCGCGGCCGGTTCTTCGGCTCTGCCCGGTGCCAGGAACACCGCTCTGTTTCTCCGTTGCCTTCACACTCGGGACGTGTCAGAGTGGGACAGTGTCCAAGTTCTGCACGTGCCGGCGCTTTGCCATGGGGACGTGGGGAGGGCCTCTCAGGGCGGCAGGGAGCCCTGTGCACGCTGCCAGCGTGTGCTCGATCCGGTGGGATTACTTCCTCACCACCGGCCGCCACACCACAACTTGCTGGGGCAGAGAGGGGGTGACGCTGTAAGGGGGTGGCCCTCTAACGGCTCGTGACTGGCCAGATGGCTGGGCAGGGGCCGCACTAGCTCCTGGGGCGCGTGCGCGGCGCACGGCAGAGCCTGGAACGGAAGTGCACCTCTGCGCCGGCCGCGCGCGCGCCCCCGCCGCCCCCGCTGACGCAGCAGGGCCGGCCGCCGGGGTCAGCTGGGGTCTCTCTGGTCGCAGGTACACGCCCGTGGGGCGCTCCTTTTTCACGGCGTCCGAGGGCTGCTCCAACCCCCTGGGCGGGGGCCGGGAGGTGTGGTTTGGCTTCCACCAGTCCGTCCGCCCTTCTCTTTGGAAAATGATGCTCAATATCGACGGTGAGCAGAGCCCGGTCTTCCTTGTCGGGGGTGGGGGGGTTGGGGGCCGCAACACCAGACCTTGGGGGGGGGCGGTCCGTGGGGCAACTCCAGACACAGCCTCTGCGGGAGCCAGAGGCGCTGCATCGCCCCAGGCCGGGGCCTGCGTCCCTAACGGGGTCCCAGGCGCTGCGGCTGGCGTCCACTGGGGCGGCGTCAGTTTTGCATGGAGGCGATGCGTGGATGACCCGCCTCCTGTCCCCTTCTTCCCCGTGTGGTTCTCGGGCGGGCCCCCCCAGCTGCGGGGGCGACCTCTACGGGGTCTACACCAGGGGAGCCAGGAAATCCCACCTGCACGGTTGTCGTGAT
The DNA here is from genome assembly GCF_021234165.1 of Pteronotus mesoamericanus. Lineage (NCBI taxonomy): Eukaryota > Metazoa > Chordata > Mammalia > Chiroptera > Mormoopidae > Pteronotus > Pteronotus mesoamericanus. The sequence continues at coordinate 45,097,642 of NW_026555309.1, read as the reverse complement.
GTCAGGGTTTGTTTTACACCTATTTTTTTTCTCAGAGGGCTTCAGACTCTAGCAGCCCCTTGCGGCCGCTCGTGGCCAGAGGGAGTATCGGGCTGTGGCCGGGCCCGAGCCGCCCCCGCGGACAGCGAGGACAGCGCGGGTGCCCCTCGCCCGGCCCGGCGCCGTCGCGTGGACCCCGGTGTCACTCTCCTCTGCCTTTGTCTCTCTCTTCCCGCCTCCAGTCTCGGCAACAGCGTTCTATAAGGCACAGCCAGTAATCGAGTTTGTTTGTGAAGTTTTGGATTTTAAAAGTATTGAAGAACAACAAAAACCTCTGACAGATTCCCAAAGGGTCAAGTTTACCAAAGAAATCAAAGGTAGGAGCCAGCCTGGCGCCTGCGTGGCCTGCCCTCCCGGCCCGGCAGGAGCTCCTGCTGCTGCGCGGGGGTCTGGGGGCGACGTTGCCCTCGGGTGAGCTAGTGTAGGCGTGGTGTAAACCCTCCTCACAGAGCGGGACGGTAACGTCCTTGTCCTGAATGAACGACAGACAGCCCGTGGGGCGTGGGGCAGGGTGGTGGCCCACGAACGCCCCCGTCCTCAATGAGCGTGGTCCTGACGCAAAATATCGCCCGTGTTTCATGACCTTCCAGAATGCGGGGCGCCCCCCCGCCACCGCTTGCCTTTCACCCTCACTGCCCCGGTGTGGCCGCGCCCACGCTGCCCAGTGGCGCTCGAGCAAACGCAAGCCAGGGCTCGGTGGTCTGGCCAGGGCCCTCTGCACCTGTCCCTTTCTGAGGCCCGGAGCAGCACTGGGTGCTAAAAATACCTCTGAAGGAGGCACAGAAAGCCGAGGTGGCCAACGCAGCCTCCAGTCTGAGCCAAACCCAGTCCCCTTCTCTTCAAGAACAGTGTCCTGCCTGTGGCCTTGGCGCAGCTGGGGCGGAGGGCATCCCCGCGGGCGAGCCTGGCCCAGCCCGGCGTCGCTCCGCCCTGCTGTCCCAGGATGCCCAGCGCGGGCCTGGCAGCGGTCCCTCTGCGAGCAGGTGGGTGGGACACGGGCTTGCGCTGCCAGCCAGGGCGCCGGGACCCTGACGCACTGCTCTGTGCCACCAGGTCTGAAGGTGGAGATCACGCACTGTGGGCAGATGAAGAGGAAGTACCGCGTCTGCAACGTGACCCGGCGGCCTGCCAGCCACCAAACGTAACCACCCCCCCCCGCCCTGTCCCCCCGACCCTCGCCGTCCATCCTGCAGCCCCAGCTCGGGAACAGTGACTCTTTTGGAAAAATGATTCCGGTCCAGTGTCAATTCCAGAACCACACCTTCAGCTCAGAGGATCCCAAGCCACCTAATAATTAAACAAAACACAGGCCCCCCCCCCCGGGTGGGGCGGGGGTGAGGGCCCCCCGCCGGATGACGGACCACCGGCAGGTTCAGGAGAAGGGTCTTCTTGCTCCGGGTCCTCGGGGCGCAGAGCAGGAGGGAGGGGCTCTGCGGGCACGGCCCCCGCCGGTCTCAGGCTATGCCTCTGCCCTGACCCCATTCGCCAGTTCGGGGTCCAAAGCCGAGTAGCGACTGGCCTGGCCCCAAGGACGGGGTGCTGTCCGAGGCGTGTCCATGTGGGGAGAATTGAGGCCCGCCCTTCCCCTCCCCCACCACCATAAGGCTTCCTGGGCTCAGGGAGCGCTCGCTCATTCATTCCGTGGTCATCCCATGGAACAGGCCTGGTCCGTCACCGAGCCCTGGGGACACCTGTCCCAGCACCGGGGCCACCCGCCCCTGCTCTCCCGCCCGGGCAGAGCTGCCCATCCCTTCTGTCATCCCATCCCGGAGGGTCAGGCCCCTCTGCAGCCGGCGCTTGCAGCGCATGGCCCTCAGGGTCAGTCACGGTCAGCGGTCAGCTGGGAAACCCACGGCTGTCCGTCCCGATTTGCCTTCATTTGCCCTGAGTTCTGTGTTGGCTGTAGCTGTCGGGCACCGTTTGGATTACTGCGTATTGTAGGCGTGCGAGTGTTTTCTTCTTTCCCAACTGCAGAGGGAAAGTAAAAGGTTAGGGCTCGGAAGTAGCCAGGCACCCCGGCAGAGGGGTTCGCGCTCGTGCCCTGGGAGGGGCTGTGGCCCGTGCGTTCCCCCGACCGGAGAGAGCTGCCCGCGGAGGCGGCCCTGGTGTGCGGCGCACGTGGGCCCTGACGCCTGCCCCACGGGCCCGGGTCCCTCTCTCCCCCAGGTTCCCGCTGCAGCAGGAGAGCGGCCAGACAGTGGAGTGCACGGTGGCCCAGTACTTCAAGGACAGGCACAAGCTGGTTCTGCGCTACCCCCACCTCCCATGTTTACAAGTCGGACAGGAGCAGAAACACACCTACCTTCCCTTAGAGGCAAGTGCCCCAGCCCCGCGCATCCCCGTGGCTGGTCGGGGAGCCCCCCAGGGCCCGCGTCACCGCCGCTGCCCCCTGGGAGCTCGGCAGGTCGGGGACGCCATCATGCCTCAGTTTCCCGGTGACTAAGGCGGGTGCGGTGCCTCTGGCGTGTGAAGACGAGGGCGTGTGGGGGGTGCCCAGCAGGTCCCTGGTGCAGGGCAGGAAGTGCTCAGAAAGGAGACTGATTCCTTGCTCACTGGGAAACCCCTTGCCCGGGAAGGGGGCCTGCAGGTCCCGGCAGCTGTCCTCCGCTCCTGCGTGGAGGGCCAGCGTGGCTCCCCGGGCCGGGGGCGGGAGGTGGGCCTCCTTCCCGTTGGCAGGCGGCTCTGCGTCCCCACGTTCTGAGGGCAGGCCGCGAAACCCACGTCGGGACCCAGGGACCCAGCCCCCCACATGGGTGGTCTCGGGCCGCACTTTTTAGCAGTGCAGCCCCCAGTTGGGTTCGAGTTACGCGGGGTTTATTGAAGGTCCTGCTGCTGAGCAGCTGGCCATTGAGCGGCACGTGCCGGTGTGCTGTTTGCATGGGTCCCGGGAACCCACAGGACCCGCTGGCATCTGCCTGTGTCCTGGGCAGAGCCAGCACCCACCCCCCAGCCCTGTGCTGACCCATTTGCGCACCTTCCCTGTAGGTCTGTAATATTGTGGCGGGACAGAGATGTATAAAAAAGTTGACCGACAATCAGACCTCAACCATGATCAGAGCGACTGCCAGGTCAGCGCCCGATAGGCAAGAAGAGATTAGCAAACTGGTGAGTGTCATGTCCCGGGGCCAGTCCGGGGGGGCACCCTCGGGAGCCAGTCATTGCAGGGCGCCCAGGGCTGGGGGCCCCAGGCGCTGTGGACAGGCACAGCTTCTGGAAAGAAGCCCGGACCACCTCTGACTCCACCTTTTCCTCCTCCCCTTTTCAAGATGAGAAGCGCAAGTTTCAATACAGATCCGTACGTCCGGGAGTTTGGAATCATGGTCAAAGACGAGATGACAGACGTGACCGGGCGGGTCCTGCAGCCGCCCTCCATCCTCTACGGGGGCCGGGTACGTGCCGGCTGGGCTGGGCCAGCGCAGCGTGGGTGTCTGGGGGGGCTGCCTGCACGCTGACCGTGGAGCAGCAGCACGTGACCCCTTTCAGGTCGGAACCGTCCCCAGAGTGAGGACCACGGTCTCGTCTGAGCCTGAGAGTTAAGGGCTTCTCAGAAGCTTGAGTGTCCTTTGCCCTTTTGGAAGGTTTTTAGAATTAACCGTTAAGAGCACTGTCCTCTGGGTAACGGGCACTCTGCCAGCGATGAGTTACATTTTCCGGAGGCTCCTCTGCTTCCTGATGGGGCACCTCTGTTTCGAAGGCATTTGGGAACAAGCGTAGCAGTCACTCGGGTGCCTGTTTGGTTTTGCCCGTTGACGCTCTAGCTTTCATCCGCGTATAAGCAAAGGCCCCCAGCCACTGAGCCCCTGCAGAGCCCACGAGAGGCCCCTGCTCCCGACGGGCCCCTCCCGCCACAGAGCTCGGCATCTCGGGGCGGGCGGCCTTGGCCTCAGAGGTCGCCGGCCGGCTCGCCGGGGACGTGACCTGACCTAACCGCACACCTTAGCACCCGATGGAGTGTTTACTCAGGAGGATGAGCCCCCCGGGACCTCTTGGGAGGCTTTGTTTTGTTTGTAGGGTTTTTTTCTTTCCTACTTCAAAATGTAAGCTTTTTAAAAAATGTTTTAAAGCTCAATAGATACAAAGGAATTACAGGAAAAAGTCTCTTCCCCTCAGCTCTCCGTTGTTCCCCAGGAAGCAACTGGTGTTCCTTCTCTCCTTTGTCAAGTCGCCCGGGAATGAGTCACATTTTTTTCACCCCTTTCTACTCAGAGAGCGTATTAAACGCCCTCTGTGCCTGCTCCTTCACTTCGTGTTTTCTCCTGGAGCCCGTGGAAATCTCAGAGGCAGTTTCCTGTGGGGCCCGCCCGTCCTCACTGCTGCTGTGTTCCCTGGCGTGGGGGTCCCTGTCTTCGTCCTCGTCCTCGGGTGGGGTCGCTCCCACCCAGCCCTCCATCCTCCATTCACATCTTCATCTACCCATGGACCCGTCTGTCCTGCGTCCGTCCGTCCATCCATCCCCCCGTCTGTCCATTCTCCATCCACCTCTGTGCTCCATCCGCCTGTGTGTTCACCCCACATCCACCCGTCGGCCCATCCCGCAGCCGGCTGCGGGCCACCTGCAGAGGCAGGGTGGGCACAAGGCGAAGGTTCCGTTCTCAGGCTCGGGAGCCGCTGGCTGGTCGGGGGGCCGGCAGCAATTTGGATAGTGACAAAACCCAAGGTTAGAGGACTCCATTCCCCATTTTTTCTCACTCTAACGTCTTGCCATTTGCAGAATAAAGCGATCGCCACCCCTGTCCAGGGCGTCTGGGACATGAGGAACAAGCAGTTTCACACGGGCATCGAGATCAAGGTGTGGGCCATCGCCTGCTTCGCCCCCCAGCGCCAGTGCACGGAGGTCCACCTGAAGTAAGGCCGCTGGCGGGCCCCGGGCGGGGGCGGGGCCGCCAGCCTTTCTCGGTCCCGGAGCAGCAGCCGGGCCGGGGCAGGCCAGGCACCTCAGGCCCCCCTGCGCCGCTGCTCCTTGGAGCCGCTGTCGGGGCAAAAAGAAACCAAACAGCAAATGAGAATAAGGGTAAAAGAGGCAAAAGAAAAAATTGGATTCAGCAAACAAAGCTTGTTTTTAAAAGCACCTCAGCTCCACATTTCTGTGTCTTAGTGAGAAGGAGAGGATGAAGCCAGAGGAGGAGACGGCCAAACAGGGCTGGCGGCAGGCGGGGTCTTCTTGCTTCTCGGGCAACGGCAATAATTAGAAATCGGCTGGAGAGCAGGGCCTTAGGTTGACCTTCCTGGGGTTCTGTGCTCCCCACCAGCCCCATAGCTCCGGGAAGGGGCTGACACCCGCGAGGCCCGCGTGCCACTGGGGCCCGGGCTGGCAGGCAGACCCTCTGAGGGCAGTGACGCCCAGACCGCACGGCAGATGCCTGTGCTTCTGTGCCAGGCAACCCGCGGGGGAGAAAAAAGCCGTCGCTTCCCTCCTCTCTTGGGTGGAACCACGAGGGAGAAGGCAACGCCTGAGAAGTGTAGCCCATAAATGTTTCAGCAGAGGGTGGTTCCCAGAAAGTCCTCGAGAGCTGATGTCGAGGGTGAGAGGCGGTCCTTGGGCCCCCAGGGCCAGCGGGCAGCAGAGAGGGCTCCGGAAGCCACGTGGAGGCCCGGCCGCTGGACCTGGGCCGGCCCGCTGCGTCTGTCCTTGGCCCCTGTGCTCCGCTTCTGCCTGGAGCCAGGCGGTCCCGAGGCGAATTCACGCGGATACGTAAAATGCAGGTGCACACACACTATTCCTTTAACAGCACTGATGTGCGCGTGCTGGACACCAGCTGGCGAGGCTGGCCTGCAGCGCCCTTGCCCCACTGCAGAAGGCGGCGCTATTTTTACTCCTGAGCTTAAAATAGAGGCCGTTGAGCTGTCCCCCTGCCCGCCCGTGACTTCACGGGCCCGTGGCAGCAGCTGCCAGTGTTACTCCAGCTCCGCTGTCCGGTTTTCTCCACAGTTATGTCACCCACATGTCCCAGTTGTACACACGAGAGTGGCAGCGTCCCCCTGACCGCTTGGCATTCGCGGTGTGAGGGTGCGGGGTGTGTCTGGGGGGAGCGGGGCTGGGCAGGCCTGCGATGGGGCGGCACGTCGTCACCGAGCACTGGGAGGGTCCCGCCTGGGGAGGCAACGCGGACGCTGTCCGGAGCCCTCTGTTGGGTGGCGGCAGAAGGGCCGCAGGGGCATCCTCGGTGCATTTCTCATGAGTGCGCGTGCCACCACGGCGGTGGCCGCTTAGACTCCGGCCGCCGTGAGGACAGAGTAGGTGTGGGGCCGAGGGGTTGCCTCGGCAGGCCCTCAGTGAGAAAGCGCCCCCGCAGGTCCTTCACGGAACAGCTGCGGAAGATCTCGAGAGATGCCGGGATGCCCATCCAGGGCCAGCCGTGCTTCTGCAAGTACGCCCAGGGCGCCGACAGCGTGGAGCCCATGTTCCGGCACCTGAAGAACACCTACACCGGCCTGCAGCTTGTGGTGGTCATCCTGCCTGGCAAGACCCCCGTCTACGGTAGGCCTCCGCCGCGGCCCGAGCCCTCCGAATCTGTCCCGCGGACGGGGCGCCCCCTTCCGACCCGCCTGTGCACTGGCGGGGGCTGGGGGCTGCAACCTCGGCCGAGCGATGCATGCTCTGGCCGCCCCGTCGGCCCTGTCTGAGGCCGCAGTTCCTGGACGCTAGCGCGTGTGCGGTTGTCCTGTCCTCCGCCCGACACAGGTGCGGGCCGGATGGGGACAGTCCTTCAGTGCGCACCAGGGGGCCCACGGCGGCCATCGCCCGCTCCGTGACCCGGCCCTCCTTTTGTGATCGCCATGCTCCCCTCAGAATTCTCTGCAAGTTCGTCGGAGCCCTTTATACCAAAAAGGCAGTGCACGCTCCGCCCAAATATACCAGCCCTGGGCGACAGCCCAGGCCCTCTGTTCTGGCTGCTCCAGGGAGGGCTGGGCGGGCGGGCAATGACGGCGCAGGGACGGCCGTCACCGAGGCCTGTCGGAAACGTGGGCTCCCCGTAGGGTGGCCTTCGGGCCACGCCCTGCGGGGGTGGGCGCCGTGGGCCAGCGCAGAGAGGGTGACAGGCGGTTGCTGCCGCCAGCTGGCCCCCCACCCAGGGCACAAGGTGTGGGCACGAGAAGCCCTGCTCCCCTCCTGGTCTGGTCCAGATGAAGGAGGACAGAGGCCCCGCCCCCCCTCGCTGCTCTCAGGAGCCCATGGTCTTCTGCACAGCCTGGAGGGAGAGCCCGGAGGAGGACGTGGGCGGAGCTGCTCTCTGATGTCAGTGGGCGGGGCCGAGGCTGTGCAGGCTTCCCGCGCTTTCATTTTTAACTCCGAGGTTTTGCTCATTGCCCTGGGCACAGTAGTGGAAGGTGGGCTCATCCCCAGGGGTGCCAGACCCTGGGATCCCGCCGGGCACTGCCCGCAGCACCCTGGGGCCTGGGGCGGGCCTGCCCGGCCTCCCCAGCTGAGGGCGGGTGAGGCGCCTGCCAGCAGGGCAGGCGGGTGGTGCCAGGACTCCAACCCCGAGGCCGTGACCCCCGCCCCGCCTGCCGTGCCCGTTTTCCCAGCCTTGGCCCCCAAAGGGGCGGGCAGAATCTCGGCAGCGGGCGCAGGTGTGCATGGCGCCTGCGGTGTCCGCCGGGCGGGTAGGTGACGGCTGTCCCCCGTCCTTGTGCTCCGCAGCCGAGGTGAAGCGCGTGGGAGACACGGTGCTGGGGATGGCCACGCAGTGCGTGCAGATGAAGAACGTGCAGCGGACCACGCCGCAGACGCTGTCCAACCTCTGCCTGAAGATCAACGTCAAGCTGGGCGGCGTGAACAACATCCTGCTGCCCCAGGGGAGGTAAGGCTGGCCCCCACCGCGGGCGGGCGTTAGGCGTGGCTCCCTGAGGGGCGCCAGTACCTGGGGAGAGGCGTGGGGTGTACCAGGCGACGGTGCGGTCAGGTAGGAAGAACGGGCACGTGGAGTCTGGCGGCTGTGGCCTGGGGGCCGGCTCTGGGGCGAGGTGCTGTTAGCTCACGCAGGTCCGGGGGACGGAGGAGGCCCTGTCCAGCACGGGCGGTGAGCCGGACACACCCTTCACTCCGCCACCAGGTCTGGTGTTTATTGAGCACCTGCTGTGTGCCTGGAGCGGGGGCTGTGGCAGTGGGCGTAAGCGCCGAAGTCCTAGCCCCGCAGTGTAGGGACCCAGAGGAGCAGGCCCATAAATGTGCTACATGTGACTTCGCAGGCGTGCGGCAGTGACGGGCTCAGGAGGGCGAGGAGCTGGGGTTCGCGTGCTCTGGGGCCAGAAGGCGGCGTGGCGGGCGCCTGGGGACAGCACGCTCCGGAGCGAGGGGGCCCGGGTCGGGCCCTGCACTGAGAGCCTCCAGGGGGCTGTGGGCCTGGAGATTCACAAGTGGAGATGTGGTCTGTCTGACCTTGTTCCCAAAGGCCCGCGGTGCGGGCACGGCAGGGACTGGAGGTTCCTGAGTGACCCCAGGAATGTGCTGGGGGCGGGGGCGCCCAGGACGGCCGGGGCCATCAGGGGAAGAGGAGAGTCAGGCGCGAGCCCCGGGCCCCAGTCCCAGGCCGAGGAGGGAGAAAGCAGCGTTCACGGGTGCGCAGGCCTGAGGGGTCGCCGGGGTATCTGCCGGCCTCTGAGGGGAGACACAGTGGGTGCGAGGGGGAACAGGTCCGGTGTTCGGGGTGTAGGGTTAAGGGTCCTGGCATGGAGGGGTCTTTTAAAGCCACCAGGTTTGGGAGACCCCTTGGGAGGGCATACCTGTGAAGGATGTGGGAGCCGGGTTAAAGGTCCCTGAGGTGAGGCGCTGGCTGTGGCGCTGAAAGGGGGAGAGGCAGGCGGCCAGCGGGGAGGGCCCTGGACCCCAAGGCCGGTGTGTCCCGGGGCTGGGCCAGAGTCTGGGCAAGGCTGTGCAGGCCCACGGGGACCTTGCAGAGCGGAGCCTGGTTGCCATGGCAGCGTGGGGTGGGGTGGGAGGGCCCGGAAGCGGAGAGGCAGTGAATGGCTGTGCTCGCTCTGGAGGCTCTGCCAGCAGTGCCCAGTGGGCGGCCGAAGGAGCGGGCGGCCGAGGGAGGGAAGTGGCGTCCACGGGCGGCGGGGCTTTGACTGGCAAGGCTGAGAGTCGTGGCCGCTGCGGATGCTGTGGGGGTGACGCAGCGCCAGGGAGGGAGCCGCCCGTGGGGGCCGGGGGCCAGCCCCGCTCCTCTCACTGCCACGGGCGTCGTTGTCACTGGTGGGGAGCGAGGACGGCGTGGGTGCTCCAGGTTTCAGAGGGCGGTTGTAGGATGGCATCCGAGGGCCCTGAGGCACACAGGCTCGTAAGGCAGGGCCGGCGGCCCGGCTGAGGGCAGTGTCCCCTGTGCTTCGGGAGGAAGCAGCCTTCCGCCGGCCCCCGGGGAGGCCTGGAGAGGCCAGGGCGGGTAGAGCCGCACTGGGGGTCGAGGCGGGGAGCCTGCCTGCATTTGTGGGCGCTGCCACGGGGTGCATGCTCGAAACACCTCCTTTTCTCGTCCGGCCTCAGCTTGGGCAGGGGCTCCTGAGGGAGCGTCGTCGGGGCGGGCGGCCGCTGCTTGTGAGTGCCGTCCGGTGGGAGCCCCGCAGAGGGGGCTCTGCCTTTGCCACGCCCCTCCTGGGATGGGGCGCGCTCGGCTCCTGGCCGGGGTGGGGGCGGGGAGGCCTCTCTCCGTCCTCAGGGTGCCCCCGTGGGCGAGGACGGCAGCGTGTGGGGACCTGCGGCTGCCTGGAGAGCCCAGCCCCCGGCCGCCGTGCAGCCAGGGTCCCGAAGGCCAGCGGCGCTTCTCCACCGGGCCGTTTGGCCCCTCGGCCCCGACCCTGTCTGGTGGGTGGAGAGCAGGGGCTGCCCCGGAGGGGGCGGCTAGGCATCCGGGAGGAGCCGAGCGGGGGCGTCCTGTTGCTGTTACGTGAGCATTTTGGAAACGTCGGGGTGTGGGCGGAGGGGGGGCCTTGGCCCCGAGCTGGCGCGCGGTCCCCCTGCACTCTCCCTGCACAGGGGTCTCTGGGAGCAGACCGCAGACCGCAGACCGCGTCCTGGTCTGGGAGGCGTGTTCTGTGTGCGTGTGACGGGCGCTCGCTCTGCGAGGGCCGCCACCCGGCACGGGGGCGGCCGCGCCTCCGCTGCTGACGCTGTGCTTCCCCTGCAGGCCGCCCGTGTTCCAGCAGCCTGTCATCTTCCTGGGGGCCGATGTCACTCACCCGCCCGCCGGGGACGGGAAGAAGCCTTCCATCGCTGCTGTGAGTGTCGGTGCTTCCCGGGAGCCTGCATGCGGGACGTCCCCCCTTGAGCTGCCCGTGGGAGGGGACACGGTCCCTTGCAGCCATATGGCTGGAGCGTATTCCTGAACAGTGGTGAGGGCTGCTAGAGAGCAGTGGGTGAAATCCAGGTCTCCTGGGAAGCACGAGTCTGGGGGGCGCCACAGGTGGATAAAGGCGTCTGAGAAGCAGTGACAGTCGTGTGGGTTGGCACTGTCTCCAAAACCCCCAACCAAACCTCGCCTGCCCCAGACCGGCCCCGCCCCCAGGGGGGCTCTTCACCTGCAGCCCCTCCCGGGCCTCACCTCGCGGCCTCACAGTCCCCTGGGCAGGTGCTGGCCTTCACTGCAGACGTTTTCCACTCTTTATTACGAAACACGATGTGTAAAATAAGTAGACAGGCTAGAGTTCGAGCCCGCCTTTCTCGTGTCACCCCCTTTCCAGCCTCCTTAAGGGAGCTCATTAACTGTGTCTTTGAAACAAGTGTGCGCTTTGGCTGGAACACCGAGGTCCCTTCCCTCCTTGTTTTGTCCGGTGGGGGATGGGGGGAGGCCTCGATTCACAGGTGACGGTCGGTCGCAGAGCTGAGCTCCCGGCCGCCTGCCGCCACCCCTCGGGGGCGGGGCTGGGCCTCACCTCCTCGCTGGAGCTGACCGCACCCCCTGAGGCCTTCCCGTGCCTGAGGGCGGGGCGGGCGCGCGCCCTGGGCAGCACGGCTGCAGCTGTGGATGGCCCAGCAGGGCTGCTCCCTCAAAGGCCTCTCTGCTGAGGGAGCCTCGGATCGGAAGTTGCTCGTCCCCAGCGCCTGCAACGGGGACTGCTGGAGGGACCTCTGGGTGGTTGTGTATCTGCCATTTGTCTGAAAGTACCTGTTGGGGTTCTTGGGGGAGGGGGCATTTGGCCCCAGGCAACTCATGCATCCTCCCTCCAGACTCATCAAACAATATTCACATTTCCTGGGCAGCTGCCCCCCTCCCCCGCCCCCATGCTTGTGCCTAGCACCGGGCTGAGCGTGTCACTACATCGGCTCCTAACCTTGCGAGGTTGCTGTTAGTTTCCTCCCTCACCCCTTCCCACCCCGAAGGAGCTCAGGAGGGCCGCACGCCGTCGTGCGAGGGAAACGGCAGAAGCACAGCTCCTGCCTGGGCTCGGGGTGTTCGGGGCGCTTGACGAGCATGCCTCCCGCCCAACAGGTCGTGGGCAGCATGGATGCCCACCCCAACCGCTACTGCGCCACCGTGCGGGTCCAGCAGCACCGGCAGGAGATCATCCAGGACCTGGCGGCCATGGTGCGCGAGCTGCTCATCCAGTTCTACAAGTCCACGCGCTTCAAGCCCACCCGCATCATCTTCTACCGCGATGGCGTGTCCGAGGGGCAGTTCCAGCAGGTGGGCGCCTCGGGCCGTGCCCTCTGTCCTTGGGGTGTCCACGACCCGCCTGGCTGCTGGCGGGGGGGGCTGTAGGGGTTCTCTACCGAGGAGGGTGGTGCGCTTGCCGTCCGGCCCCGCGTCGGCCCGGTCACAGCGTGGACGGTGGGCCAGGGCCAGGGCCTGAGGGTCTGTGCGGGTGGGGGCTGGAGGCAGGAAATGAGCCGCTGGAGCCTGTCACTGGCGCATGTGGGAGCCACCAAGGACGTTGCGTACTGCACTGAGTGTTTCCACACGTTCTCTCGTGTAAACCCCTGAGCGCGGAGCCTGGGTGCCGCTCACGCTGTTTGCAAATGAAGAAACAGGCTCGGAAAGGCGAGGCACACAGCTGAGAGCAAGCCAGCGGCCGGGGAGACCTAGCAACGAGAGCCTGTCCAACGCTCCTGTTACTGAGGGACCCGCTCCAGGCAGCGGCGGGCCCTGAGCGCGCCTCTCTCCCCAGGTCCTCCACCACGAGCTGCTGGCCATCCGAGAGGCGTGCATTAAGCTGGAGAAGGACTACCAGCCAGGGATCACGTTCATCGTGGTTCAGAAGAGGCACCACACGCGGCTCTTCTGCACCGACAAGAACGAGCGGGTGCGTCTGCCAGCCGGGCGGGGACGGCTCCGCCCCAGGTGCCAGGGACACCTGTTCTCAGAGGGGCTGTGCGGGGGGACCTGGCCTCCCGGGCGTGAGGGGAGAGCTGTCCTCAGGTTGGTGAGAACCTGGGCCTGGAAATCCCTCCGGTCTGGGGGACAAGACCAGGCAAGAGATGTCATCTGTCAGATAATGACATGACCAGGGAGGTGGCCCAGAGAAAGAACTGGACGGTGAGCGCCACAGTGGTGGCCAGTCCCAGGAAGCGGGGTAGCGTGGCGTGAACTCGGGGGGCCTTGGGGAGGTGGGGGCCCAGGGAAGGGTCCGCGGCGCATCTGGAAGGCGGGGCATCCAGGCTGCTCCGACGCCCCCTGGCCTTCCAGAGCCAGAAGAGTGCGAGGGAGACGCAAGGCTGGCACCTGTGGCTGCAGGTGTGGGATCCTCAGGGGGAGTGTGTTCCGTGCTCCCAACAGGATTAACACGCAGAGTCACGCGGCACCGCGATGCCTCAAGCCATCTGCCTCAGGAAGGACACCTGCCCAGAGGGGGGGCCGCTAGGCAAGAAGCAGCCCTCAAGTGGGCCCCGGCAGGGCCAGAGGCCGGCAGGCGCGTGCCCAGGCAGTGTCGAAGGCAGCACGTCACAACAGCCTGCTGCCACCACCCTGGGGACGTGGCACAGGATGTGCTTGTGGTCTAAATGGGAGACGGAGTGCAGAGAGTCACAGTGAGAAAGAGAGGTGCTAAGTCACAGGCACAGGGATGGTTCGCTGAGAAGACACAACGGCCGTGAGCGTGGGAGTCCCCAGCGCCATGACCGAAAACTACGGGAAGGGGGAAATACGGCAAAGGCGGCCTTCTGTAGGGCGATGGACGGCCCGCTGCCCGGGGCACACAGGGCGGGCACGCTGGTAAAAACCGGACAGCGACTGGCAGGGTGACGGAACCAGCCGGAGAGGAGAGGAGGGGTCCGGTCTGAAACAGCTGGGGTCCCGTGCAAGGCCTCGGGGCGTTGGCCTCGTACCAGGGGACGGACAAGGGCGCAGATTTCCAAACCTCGGTGTCTTACTAAATACAGTTTCTGATCGTTATACAGTTAAAGTGAACAGTAGAAAAGGACGGTTAGGAAAGCTTTAAATTCACTTCTGAGTAACACATGCATTAAACATGCAAAGAGAATAAAAATTACAAAATAATCAGAACTGAACAAAACTAAGGGTGTTTCCCATCAAACTGTAGGCAGCGAGGCTAAAGCAGCATGGGCGTGGGTGCGCCAGATAAGCCTGCCGGTGCGGGGAAGGTGGAAACCGGAGCCGGGCCTGGGAGAGCTGAGGGGCTGCCTCCCCCGCCCTCCCTCCTCCACCGCAAGTCTCCCCCCGGGGCCAGAAGTCGGGGGAGCTCAAGGTCAGCTTATTGCTACAGCCGCTCCCCTCCCAGGGTAGTGAGTGATACAGTGATGAATGAAGAAGCAATAGAGCAGGTCAACATGAGCATCTTTGAGGACAGGTAAACTGCACAGGCTCAACCAGGAGAAAACTCGTAACAGCATTAGGGTCAAAAAGGGAAGTGTAACTATAGGAGTTTTATACCATTTAAATCATCATGGGACATTACCAACTTTACACCAATGTGTTGGAAAACTCGAACGGGTGTGCTTGTTTGTAAAATTACGCAAGTTACCCAAAGAACAGCAGGGGGCCCAGCCGTGGGGCCCAGAGCCGCCAGGCCCGGAGGGTTTGCAGGCAAGCTTTGCCAAGCGCTTAAGAACATCATCGTGACGTGTGGCAGAGAACAGGAAAAGCAGGGAAGCGACTCAGCTTATTTTAGGAAGTGAGTCTAAAGTTCCAAAGGCGGGTTTCCCCCGCCACACGGCGAGGCATGGGTGTTGTGCCGAGGCAGGAGCACAGGCTGGCTCTGGTCCAGCCCCTTGGCAGCCAGCGTCTCAGCCACTCTGGACCCCTCCTGAGAACGCTGGGGGCAGAGGGTCACCAGGCCAACACCCAGAGCACGCTGCTCAGCCACAGGGGGGAACGCCTAACTGAAGAGGACTCACAACTTTGACGGGAGCACAAACTGACAACCTGGACTGTGACGGTTCTGGAGGGACCTGGGGCGCGCTCTGGCCGTCCTGGACGTCAGCCTTGGAGCGACAGACTCCCGCGTCCGCCGTGTGTGACAGCAGGAGACTCGCCTGACTGTGCGCCGTCAGGAGGAAAGCCGTGGCATGTTCACACGCTGAAGGCGCTGAGAATCCATATGCTGTCTAACAGGCGCATCTCGGAGCTGTGGCATGGAGCGAAGGCGGCAAGTAGAGCACGTGTGAGAGCTGAGGTGGCCGAAAAGCTCGTTGGGTTTTTTCCGTAAGATGCTCTAGTAGCGCTTAGTGGTCTTTAACTTCATTCAAAACAATTTCATGAGATTGTATTGTGACAGCTGTCATATCAACATGCATTTTTTAAAAAAATACCAAAATTGGTGAATTTTGGGGTAGCCATTTTAATATTGAAGATGGAAGAAAGTAACAGATTCGGCATGTTATGCTTTATTATGTCAAGAACGGTAAAAATGCAGCTTAAACGCAAAAACAGGTCTGTGGAGTGTGTGGAGAAGGCGCTGCGGTGAAGCGAACATGTCAGAAGTGGTTTGCGGAGGTCCGTGCTGGAGCTCTCCCGCGGGATGACGCTCCGCGGTCGGGCGGGGCCAGTCAAGTTGGCAACGGCCACACTGAGACATCGGGAACAGTCCTCGTTGTACCCCACGGGGGAGAGCCGACACACGGTGTTCAAATCTACGTTATGGGTGAAAATGAACACCGTGTCTTTTGTTTTATGGAAAAAAGCACACAGACTGTTGGGCCACCCAGTACCTGGATACGGTTTTAACACCTGCAGTGTCGCACAGTGTAACACGCTAATGGCGGCTCAGACATAGCGAAAGTACAAGCATGTGCGGGAACGAAGTCCGAATTCGAGACTTCGAATTCAGCAACATGGCAGCAAAACCAGGGGCAATATTTTTAGATGTTTTACTTTCAAAAACCCAAAGGCTTCAGGTTGACAAGAAGTAAAAAGTACATCCAAGGGTGCTGAGGGGCTCCATGGGGCCCCGGTTTTTGTACGTATGTTTGAAGCGGGGCACGACTCTATCGGGCCGGTGGTGGGGTGGGGGTGCGTCTAGAGTGGGGTCTTTGGCGACCTTGGTCCTACAGTGTAAACTTCGGTCCGGGCAGGAGTAGAGTGAGGTCCTTTCGGTGGCTGGTGTTTGTGAGGTCCTGTGCAAGGGCTGTGGCGCTGAGCGGCCACACTGGCCAGTCTGAGGTCTTCGGACCAGGCAGCCCGGGGCCAGAGGCCCAGCGTTGGGGGTGTGGGCGAGGCCACTCGTTCACTCTGCCCTCTGACGGCTCCTGTGTCACCGAAGGTCGGGAAGAGCGGGAACATTCCAGCAGGCACGACCGTGGACACGAAGATCACCCACCCGACCGAGTTTGACTTCTACCTGTGCAGTCACGCCGGCATCCAGGTAAGGCGGGGGGGGTCCCCTGCGGGCCTCTCGGCGCCTCTGAGGTGGCGTCCACACCTTTAGCAGACCCACATGGAGCATGAGCCTCGGGCCTGGCGTTCCTGGGGTTCCAGGACTCCGTGGAGGCCCCCTGGGAGGGGCCCCAGCCTGCTGTCAGGTGGCCAGCAGGTGGGCAGAGGCTCGGGGGGGCCCAGTGCTGGGGACAGCGGCCCCGCGGGGGTGCTGGTGGGGGTGCCTCTTAGATGAGGTGAGGTCCAGGCAGAAGGAGCAGCGGGTACCAAGTCCGGGCACACTGGTGGGGGACAAGGGTGTCCCTGTGTGCCTGGTGCTTAGCGAGCTGGGAGAAAGTTGGCCTCACAGCAGGTGACAGGTCTTGGGAGGTGCGGGAAGAGCAGTGAGTGGCGGAGGGGCCAACTCTGAGCTCCCACTGCCTTGGCGGGCTTCCGCCCTGTGTCCCCAACACACGTCTGTGGGGCGTGCGGCGACGGGTGTTCCAGCTCCTCGTCTCCTCAAGGCTCTTCCTGTCTCTCTCGGCAAAGAGACCGCCCCGCAGACCGGCAGGGGCTCCGAGGGGACACTGCCACCGTGGGCGTGGCGTGCCGTGCCGGCCGGCCTGCTGCCGGAGCCAAGCCCCTGACCCGCACGCTTGTGCCTGCCGGGATGGGAAGAGCTCGGTGCTGGGCGCCCGTGCCCGGCCCACAGCGTCCTCGTGCAGGCGCTCCGGTTTCTCGGAGGCTCCAGGAGAGCACCGCGCCCCCCCCCCCCACCAGGATGTGGAGAGTAGGAGGCCAGAAAATGAGAGTTCACCGTGGACGTGGTGCTGTCACTGCCCATGGGTGGCGCCCCAGAGCACAACGGCTCTCCTGTCATCTCCTGGGGCAGCCGTCCGTTGCGGGCACGCTGGGGCCCTCGTCTGGACTGGGCGCGTGGCGGGGTCTTCCCTGGCCACCCTCTGGCTCGCTGACTGGCTGTGCCTTCCCAGGCCCTTTGCAGGGCTGGGGGAGGGGCTCTGCTCCGCGGAGATAGCTATGTTCTGTGACATCGATGGGCCTCGAAAGGGCCTGCTCTGCCATCAGCGCCATCAGTGCCCAGCAGGCCCTTCTGCAACGTCCCCACTGCCCACAGGCCCATGACAGCCACCGATGAGATGGCCAAGTAGGATGCCCAGCGGTGCAGTCATGATGCAGCGGACAGAAGCGTCTGTCCCTGAGCCCCCAGCACA
This sequence comes from Pteronotus mesoamericanus, assembly GCF_021234165.1. NCBI lineage: Eukaryota > Metazoa > Chordata > Mammalia > Chiroptera > Mormoopidae > Pteronotus > Pteronotus mesoamericanus. Next base: position 45,080,628 of record NW_026555309.1, on the reverse strand, counting down.
GAGGCGGAGCAGGCGGTGGCCACGCTGCCTGTGCTCCGCGCTGGGAGGGCGGGCAGGGCCACGGGCTGCATGAAATGACAGCGTGTGCCAGCCCCCTTGTAAGAAGTGTTGTTAATGTGTAACGTGTCAAGAGAGCTTTCCTTGCCTGTAATAAGACACTGCAAGAACTTGCGGTGCGCGGGCGATGGCCTTGAAACAGCCGGCGTTCCCGTGTTGTAGCTCTTCCGTGGTTTTCTCTACGTAAATAAATGTGTGGTCTGTGTTTACCCACGGGGTGATAAAACACGTGGTTCTGATGCCTTCTGACAGTAACGCATAATGATGTAAGTGTCCATCTGTCACTGACCGCCCCCGCGTCCCCAGCGTGCGGCCGCGGCACGGCCTGCGCGCCGCGTGCCCACCCGCAGGTGAGTTCTGCACGCCTCTCTGACCCTCTCATCTGCTTTTAGGGAACAAGCAGGCCTTCCCACTATCACGTGCTTTGGGATGACAATCGTTTCTCTTCCGATGAGCTGCAGATTCTCACCTACCAGCTGTGTCACACCTACGTGCGCTGCACGCGCTCCGTGTCCATCCCCGCGCCAGCATACTACGCTCACCTGGTGGCCTTCCGGGCCAGATACCACCTGGTGGATAAAGAACATGACAGGTGAGTGGCAGGCCTCTCCAGCTGGAGGTCACAGCAGGGGGCGCCCGAAACAGGCGTGGGCGGCTGCTTTTCCAGAGTGGGAAGCAGCGGGGCCGCGGCAGCTGGAGCCGCTGCAACCCCAATGCCCACACGCCAACATAGCTTCGCCGCCACTTGGTAGCAGGTGTCCGGTGCGTGGTCCTGACCGGGTTGCCAGGGTGCTGCCTCGTGCTGCATGCCAGGCTGCACTCTCTGTCCCCTGTCCCCGCAGTGCTGAAGGAAGCCATACCTCCGGGCAGAGTAACGGGCGCGACCACCAGGCCTTGGCCAAGGCCGTCCAGGTCCATCAGGACACACTGCGCACCATGTACTTTGCCTGACGTGTTGTCGTGTTTACGATTGTGTGCCGAGTTGGATTCACATGAGACCAGCTACACTCAGACCAACCGACGCCCAGCCCTGTTGTGACAGCCAGCATATGGGACATGAGACATCATTGACTTTCGTAGATAATCCATTCTCCAGAATGCCTTCCGTCCAGATGTCAAACTTCGATTTTGAACTGCAGACCTGTATGAGATCCACTGTCGTAGAAAATATGGTTTGCCAAAATCTATGAGTCCCGTGTTTCCTAAAATATCTCCTAAAAGCAGTCTATGAACTCAGGGCTTTAAAACATTTTTAATTTATTTGGTCATTCGATTTACTTGTTTTTAACACATGATTCTCTATGAAATTGATGGGCTCAAACTAGCTGTGAACGTTCTCTGATAGGGAAAGCCGCGCAGACACAATTGTGGTTTTAAAGCCTTGACCGGTGTGGCGTCGCCACTAAAGTCTCTCTCGCAGGGACGCTCGTGTGCTCCCGACTTGGCTCGTGTGAGCTCTCGTGGACCCGAGGGCAGGTGGCCACGCCGGCCGCTGCCCGCTTCTCACTCAGCTCAAGGGAAGGCGCGGGGGCAGCGGAGGTCACGTGCGTTTACAACATTTCTAGGTCCAGAGAGATTGGCAGACAAGTGCCATTTTAATAAAAATTTATTTAAAAAGAAAAAAGACAATATGCCGACAGTCTAATCATAAGATTTGTCCTCGAGGACTGTGACATTTATTTTCCAAAGTTTCTAAAGAATACGGGTCTGTGGTGATACATACAGTACAATCCTTTTTCACTGTTATGTCTTTAATGTAAAAGAAGAAATATATATATCTGGTTGGCAGTATTAATGTGATAGCTAGATGCTGTTTTTCATTTTATTGACTCCGGGGTGCTTCTTGTGACCTGTGTAGCGCATCAGGAGTGTGTCGGAGCCTGGAGACTGGACGGCCTCTTGTGGCTTTCAGTGCTTAAGCGCAGGAGCACGCGACTGACAGACCGCGACCACGACCCGCCCCCTCAGTGTAGACTGTCGCCTGTGCCTCCCGGGGGCCCGGGGGCGCTCACCGCGGTCGCTCGCCGCCCCCCGCCTCCTCGCCCTGTGTCGCTCAGCCGATTAAGCACAAATGGAATGTCTGCATTCTTCGTTCCTGGGAAGCCAGGCTGCGTACCGGAGCGCTCTCCTCTGGCGAGATTCACAGGGTCCGTGCATGGAAATGCAGAGAGAGCCACAGGCGGCGGCCCTGCTGGGTGCAAGGCCCGTGGGCAGCACCAGGGCCCTGGCCCCCGCAGGATGGCAGGCGGAAGCCAGCGTCGTCCTGACCCTCCTGCGGGGGTCTGCCTTCTGGGCCCAGGCGCAGGGTCGCCAACCTAGAGGCCATCGCACTGAGAGTGAAACACCACGAGCCGCTGGAGAAAGGCAACAGCAGCAGCTCTGTTTGTGCTAAATGGGCTTTCTGTCCTCGTAAGCAGTTCTATTGAGAGTCAAGTCCATGTTCATTGTAGACTCGAGGAAGGGGACGCCTTCCCCTGTGCTGCTTTGTGCTCCTCGGCTTCCTGTCCCTGCTGATGGCCCTCCCCACCAGCCTGACGTTTACCTCCAGCGCGGCGGCGGAGGGTCCCGGCAGGCGCACCTCTGCGAGGGGGGGTGCCCGCCTGTCTCCTTGTCTGCGCTCTGGGGGGTGGGGGGTCAGGGAGCCGCGGGTGGGTGCTCATGGACACGCGGCCTGGATTTGGCGGCCGTGACAAAAGGATACTATTGTGAAGCTCTCTACTCAGAGTGGTGCGTGTGTGTGTGTGTGTCCCTGTGTGTGCATGTGGGTGTCTTATTAATGGCATTAGTCTCTTCTTGCTGTATCTTTTTTTTTTTTTTTTTTTGTCTTTTTAAATGGCAGACGCCTTTGCTCTGAGAAATGTCGCAGTTCCCTGTCGTTTCATTGGCAAGTGGCACTTTCTCCTGCATTAGGAAGGACACCAATACACTCTTGGCTGAAATCACTAGGCGCCTTCGAGGCGGGGAGGGAGTCTTCACTAACATACGGAAATTAGGTCGCCTGTCGGCCACTCTTAGGATCCTCTGAAACTGCTTGTCTCAAAGGTGTGTTTCTAGCACGAGCGACAGGATCGCGGTGGCGGCGGGGCGGGGCCTGGCGACGGGCAGCTTCCTGGGCCTCCGCGCACCCCCTGGTCCAGGGCTGCCGGAGCCTGAGACCCCCTGCTCCAGAACTTTCTGGGGAGGGCGTCCCCTCGCGCAGGGCGGGCCTGGCCAGGGGGCGCTCCTCAGCTGCGGGGGAGGCGCTCCCTAAGCCAAGACCTAGAAAAGGTCTCAGTCTGGCGGAAAATGAGACCTAAATTTTCTAAAAACTATTTTGAAGGCAAAGTTTTCTTTTCCGTGGGCCAAAGTACTTTGAGAAGGGTACTTTTTGTAGCCCTCTGCTCGTTTTGTAAAACTTTTCACGCAAAAGGCATTAACAAACCAAACGTCCCCGGTGGGCTTGGCCACGCCCCTTGGTACGTGTCGGGCGGTTCCGCGTTCTATCGGCTGTAGGTGCACTCTCTCAGGTAAATCACTGTTTTCCCAAATTGCTGCCCGTCTCCCCGTGTGAGGGCAAATTCTGAGTTCTGAGCTGGCGAAAGGCCTCACGGAGCAGTCGCGTCGGCCCCGCCCCGCTCATTTGGAAGCCGGAAAGGGCGCCTTGCTGTCCCCTGACTGCTCGGCCCCCCAGGGCTACCTCAGGCCCAGGCCGAGGGGGGGGCTCCCGCATCTGGCCGGCTGTGCCCCCCACCCCCCAGTTAGTAAGGTGTGCCTTGCTTGAAGCAAACTGAATGTGAAAATGAAATAATGATGTAGAAATTGGGATTCATAGAACAGGAAAACTGGGATTTATCTTGTTTCTTTAAAAAAAAAAAACAAAAAAACTCCCCCAATTACATTCTTATGTTGGTACTCTTCGTGGTATGTTTTAAAGTGTTCACTTTGAGAAAAATCAGTGTATTTCCATCCCTCCGTCACTCTCTTGCATTAGACAAGCTCCCTGTGCCCCCCAAATCCCCGGGGAGCCATCCAAGCCGCCGTTTTGCAGGAGAGCCCCTTGGCGGCCCTAGGCCTTTGCCCCGCTGGCCGTGCACCGCTGGCTCGCGCTTCCCCGTTCAGAGGAGCTCTAGAACTGGGTGCGCCTGTGCTTTAAGAAAGGGGCGGCGTCACTCTGGTTTGGGTTCGGGTTTTCTCTTTGGAGAAGCCCTCAGGCTTACACTTGCTCTCTGGAGACCGCAAGGCAGGGCCCGCCTTTTCTCCTCGACACTGTCGCTCTCGGGTGCTGCTCCCACGCTCCCTCGTGTGAACATGTGCGCTCCAGAACCACAGCGCACCCGTTGGTGGGCGGGCTGGCCCAGGCTCCGGGTTCCATCCCGGGTTCCATCCCGGTTACTGGGCGCCCGCTGGGGAGGAGGGCGGAGCGCAGTCCCTCCAGCTGGGTGGGCGGGGCCTGGGTGACTCCGCAGAGGGTGCTGCTGCTGCTGCTGCTGCTGCGGTGAGACGCACGCGTTGCAGTTTCTGTCTGCCTTTCTGCTCTGGTTCGGTGTGGGTGTTCCCGTGCACGTGGCACCTGATGGGCACGATAGCAGTTCTTTTCCTCAGCTTTTATACGTCGCCTACCGTTGACCTTCGGGCTTGCCGGATGATTTATTTTTGAAAGCCACAAAGTGTAGTTTTTCTGGATGAATTGTTTTTCTTATATATGCAGCAATGTAATTTTACATTGATCTGTGGGGTGGTTTAAATTTTATTTTTGCAAGGCAGTTTTTCAGTCAGATTATATATTTGATACACTATGTGAAGGGCGAACCAGCCAAGCGTCAAGCAGCTGGGACTCCAGGACACCCCGAGGAGCCCCGCGGGGCTGGGGCGGCGCCTCTGCCCCGCATCGTGGAAGCACTCGGCTCGGTCCTGGGGCCGCCAGGACCTGGGCGGCTCTCCAGTGGGACTCTGAGCTGTTGGACAGTCAAAAGGATTTCCGTGGGCATTTTCTGCACCCGAGGCGGTTCCATCGGGAGAAACTGCAGAAGTGACGTAACCCAGTCAGTGGACAATCCCAGTGGCCCGGACAAGCCATAGCCGTTTCCCTGTGACCTCTCTCTGACTCGTCTCTCGCGCTCACCAGAAAAGGAATGTACAGTAGAGACACTTTCCTCAGCGTCCGTGCACCTCACTTTCCCAACGCAGCTGTTTTATTTATATTTTCAATCCTTCCCCAAAGGAACCAAGAGGAGTCCCTCTAGCTGCCGCGGCCAGCGGCCTCAGCTGCTGCGACGTTTTTCAGCGCAGCTGCCATGCACAGGCGACTTTGTCATGGGCTGTTCGCGTGACACACGTTGCCGACTCTTTTTTGTAAGGAAATTTTCAGCTCAAAATAATTGCACTGATTTTGACGACTCCCTTTTTAAATTATGCCCCACCTCGCATCTGCTGTACTTGTTTGAAATGATTGTAAATAGATTCAGGGCAGCAGAGGCAACACGCGTGCACACGCCGCTTCGATTCCGACACTGCCACCGTTCTCAGTATTACGTGTTAGGGTTGTGGGCTTAGCTCTGTTCCTTAGCCTTGTGTCTCTTAACCCGTTCATGAAGGACAAACCGGCCTCTCCTTGTTTTTATAAAAGGCAGTTTGCCATCTGTTGGACGGGGAGTGTGCGCTCTTTGCGGCCTGAAGGTTTACTTTTAAGAGGATTCATTGTAAATCCCTCAGACACTTCTGTGGTGCGTTTAATGCCTTGTTTTTTGCCATGACTCCCGAAAGCATTTTCTCCTGGTTCCGTCCAGCACTTGGCCACGTGGAGAGCAGGCACCTGTGTGGCCCGTGCTCAGAGCTGCTGTGTCTGACACAGCGAGGTCCCTGTTGCGTCAGAAGCACCGTGGGCGTGGAGAGACCACAGCCCAGCACTCTCTGCCTGCGGTGTTCGCTGGCTTAGTGGTGGTGTTTGCTCCAACTCCAGGGTGCGATCCCGTCTGTGGTCAGGACGTCCAGTATCAGTCACGGGAAGGAGTCGTAAACCCACGCAGTCCCCTGGGCGCATGGCAGTGGCACGTCGATGCCGTGCGGGGCCCCCACTCAATGCTTTTCTGGTTATGTTCTGCCATGTTACTGTCTCCAGTGAATGTATTGGCTTAGCCAAATCACTATAGAAGGTGGTTCCTAAATACCTTTTAGTTTAAAAAAAGTAAACGCAGATAAAGGCTACCTCTGAATTCTCAGTAGATTCATGTTTGTTCTTAAGCGTAGCTGTCCACACTGAAAATAGCCAAAATGCTGCCCGAATAAACTGAATTGTGAACATCTCTGTTCCGTGCTGGCTTGAAAATTTGTGTGCCATACTGTGACCTGTGGGCATTCCCCTCCTCGAGGCTGCCCAGCTCAGACTGCGGATTCTCAGAGACCAGCAGGAACGAAGCGGGCTGGCCGGCGCGGCTCCGCGCGGGCCATGCAGGAACCTGGGCCAGACGGACACCAGCCTGCTGTGGTGGCTTCTCGCGTCCTGCCCGTAGCGGGAAGCGCTTTGTCTTCTGCTTCCCTTACAGATGGGTTGGCAGTGGCTCCCTCTGCCCCCTCCTCCCTCTGTGCACCCTCATGAACTCACCCAGGTGCTTGACCACCGACTCTCCGGGCACTCATACGATTAAAGCAGCCGCACTGCTTCCAGAGCAGTGTGAGCACAACTAACCTTTGACCTCAGGCCCGGAGCTCCCGCCCCTCCCTGTGTAGCCCTGATCTGAGGCCCTCGAGCTAGCAGAGCGTGCTGTTCCAGTCCCCATCCCTGCGTGCCCTGCCCACATGCGGCTGTGGGCTGCCCCCTGCCTCCTCCGTCTTGTCTTTGGTTCCTTGCGTTCTCATGTCCCCAGAAGGTTAGCATTTCCTTCAAAATGCCTCCCTTGGTTTGCTCTTCAGTGATGGAGGGACAGCTAGGCCGTCTCGCAGTGACAGGTGCCCGGGTGTGTGGAGGGGGCTGCTCCCCTGCTGGGCGCTCACTGGCTTGGACCAGTGGGGTTCGAGGGCCTCAGGCCGTGGGAGTCGCTGCCTGTAGCCCCACGGTTTTGAGGTGTGATGCTTCTCCTGCCCCACGCGTGCTTCACTTCCGGAAGAGCCAAGTGTCTTTGGTGGTCTTTCTCAGAAGGCTTTGTGACTCTGCGGTCACACCGCCTGCTCCAGGAAGCGCAGATGTGCGGGCACAGCGCCCGTGTCTGCTGGGTCCTCTGGCCTGGCCTCGTTTTCAGCGAGGACCCCACACGGTGTTTCGGGGGACACACCGCACAGCGGCCCCCGGCTCGGTTCAGTAACGAGGACCGATGACCTTGGAGCTGCCCCTCAGCCTTCTGTGCGCGTGTCTCCAGAATCCAGAGGGAGGCTGCCCCCGCCACGCTTGCGTCCCCGAGAGGAAGCTGAGGGGCGAGAGAGCTGACGGTCGCTGGTGCTTCTGTCAACACGTGCTCTCTCTCTGGCCACCGTGAAAGGTTTTGGACGTGTGAGGTCCTTACTGCCCTTGGGTGGTGTGGCCAAAGGCCTGAGCCCTCGCCCCTCCCGCCCCCTCGGGTTTAAGCTGTGCGGAGTTAAAGCTGAAACACCAAATATTAACTCTGTCCCCCCAGTGGCCCTAGGAACTAGGTGTCGAGGCCGACCTCGTGCGGCGCCTTCTGAATCACGCAGGCACCGTCCCCGCTGCCGGCCGGGCGCGTGTGGCGGGGAAGGGGCAGGCTCCGGCAGGGCCAGGCGAAGCGAGTTCCAGAAGACCCAGTCTCAGCCTCCGTGCCTTTAAAGCCTGGTCCTTGGTGTCCTCTCAGAGCCATGTCGGGGCTGTCTCTTCGCTGGCAGGTGAGCCTGCACGTCCCACACCTCAGTTGCCCACCTCCTGCCTTTGACACTACTTCTGCGCCTCAACTCCTGATGTCGTAAACTGTGACCCCGTGCGCTGTCCCGTGTCAGAAATGCGAGGGGCGGGTTGCGTGACTTCTCCCATGCCCAGGAAGACCGACCCGTTAGCCAGGCACTGGCCGTGACCATGAACAAAACCTGGAGGTCTTGTTCAGAGTCCCTCAACAAGAGTGTCCAGGGTCATGGCATTAGAGTTTTTCAAAGGGGTTGGAGTCGTGTCTTTGCGAAACGCGTGCGAAGCCTTCAGCAGTGGGGTGCTGTCCGGGCCTGCCGTCTGTCCTCGCGTTGGAAGCTTTGGTGGTGTCTCTGTCTTGGGGCGTGCAGGAAATGGCTTGCTTAGGTGTGGCGGTACCTCGGGCCATGCACATAGGGCTCCAGTTGTGACGTATCTAAAATGCAATTTGTACCTCTCAGTTTTTCGGGCCAGGTAGTGAGCACTTTTCTTGGCTGACGGTAAAAATAAAACACAAAAACCCTTCTGTGTCACGGGATGGTTTTATTGGTTTGGAGTTGGGGAGATGATCCAGTGTTACTTATTTTAGAAATGTCTAGAGAAGCTCCCGCCACGGCTCTTCTCAGCCCTCCCCTCGCCAGAACCCCCAGCCCCGGGCCCGGTCGCGGGGCTCCCTTCCCCCTCCCCTGCGGGGGCGCTGGCTGCAGGCAACAAAACACAGTCGAAGTTTGGGTTCCTTTTCAAAGCCAAGCACGCACCTGACTAAGAATCCTGAAAGTACGTAGTTTAGCACTAACTTGGAATTTGAGTCCTGAGTTTGATAGTGGATTTTAATGTGGTTGTTGAAGGTATGAACTCATGTTTTTTAACTGTAGAGGCAAGTAAGTTTTTACTTTTTAAAAAGTTTTAAGAGAATAATTGTAAGTTTCTGTGCAGCGAAGCGGCTAATTACTCATTAAGTACAAGAAAAGAATGTAGTGTCTAAATCCAGAATTTTCTTACCTCTGGTACACTTCATATTACTTACCTAATATGTATTGAGGGGTTTGAACCCTGAGTTTTATCAACTTTTCTAGTTTTATTTTATTTTTATAAAATAATTGAAAAAGAACCAAAAATGAATTCAGAAGTTACCTAGGTAGATCTTGCCCCTTCTTAATTTCCCCCACAACGAAGCATTTTAGAGGACATTTTGAATCAAAATGTATCACGACCATTTCAAGTTTACTCTTTTCTAAGACGCTGAGCACCTGCAAGGGCCTCGTTCCGGGTGGTTCTCCATGCACTGTCTGCGGACGCGCTTCTCCCTGTGCAGTGGGTCTGCGTGGCCAAGTCTTTTGCTTGCAATAGAAACCGTGCAGTGCTGTTTTGTAAATTGACAGTTCCTGTATAAACTAGTATTTGTATCCGTTGGCCTCTCTGTATTAACTTTTCATTTGCTACATGAATTGTAAACTGAATTATAAAATTATAGCACCTGCTAAATTCAACTCTGAGGCTTCATGTCCTTGTCTTAGTTCCCTGCCATTCTGTGTGTGTGGAGGGTGTCCGGCGCTTGCATGACGCTAAGTGGCGAAGCCACTTTAAATTAAGCCTTAATCCGATGTTCAATTGCAAGTTTCAGAGTATGCAAAAACACGAGGCAGAGCGAGTTCAAACGTCCAGGTCAGGCTGCCGTACCCCAACTCAACAAGTCCTTTCTCTGGAGCTGCAAAGGGAAGCTTTGGGCGATACACCCCTCTCCCTCTCCCCCCTGCCTCCCGCCCCGGTCCCCCGACCGGCTGTTGCCGTCCCTGACGGGGACGGGCCGTCGTGCATTTCTGTGGCAGTCTGTCAACAAAGGCCTGTTCTGAAAGTCTTGAGACTCTTTCAGGGTTATTTTTAAATGTCTGAAGTTTCCCCCTCCAGTCTGCGGTTTATTCATGGCTGACGGAGAGTGTGATTGGGGCATGAATCGTACTGCGAACCTGCTCGTGTTCTCAGCTTTCTTCAGGTAGCGCCGCCTGCCACTGCTTCTACCTAGGATTACATGGGTTTTTGGTTTTGTAAAAGCATCTTAAATTTAGACATAAAATGGAGGGGACCCAGCTTTCTTTACAATGTGGATCTACCTCAGTTCAACAGTTGGGTGCTATTTACGAAGTCTGTCAAATTAAATTGGAAAAAGTAACCAAACAGCTATATAACTCCACATGAAGCTTGAATTCATAATTTCCGTTTATTTAATAATATTTTTATTTATTTTGTGCCTTTTGTGTTGAATCCTAATGCATTGAAAAAAAAATCAGTATAAAATTAAATAGATCAGATGGCAGGCGGGGAGCGAAGTCCAGTCGGCCACGGCGGTTGACAGATCGCCCCGGCCGGCCACTGGCGTGTATCGGAACCCCAGCTGCCTTCTTGGGAAGAGAAAAATATTATGTTCAAGAGAAGTCAACATTTTACAAACAAATTCCAAACTCTTCTATGCACATATTTATAGCTGTCACTCCATTCTCTGTGCCAACGAAGGGGCGGCCAAAAACAATGCCTGTGTCCCCTGTCACCGCTTTCCTCACCATTCAGGCCCCCTCTTCCTCTGGCGTGTAAGTTTTATCTCATAAGCAGCAAATGCACCGTTGGCTCCGCCCCTCCCGGCCGTGCCCACTGGCCGGGAGGGGCGGTGAGGCCGTCGGGGGCGGGGCCTGCCTCGCCGTGGCCCTGGGTCCCGCGAGTTAGGGAAGCGCTCTGGCAGGTGAGAAGTGGGAGGAAGCTGATGGACGATGTCCCATGCCTTCGTATTTGGCGGTTTACAATTCTAGACTTTTCCTACTCTGGTGATCTTTTTTAACTTAATTCTTTGGAGGTAACGCAATATTTTGGAGTCTTAAGAATTTGATTTTATACCAATAAAAAATAAAACTTCAGGATCTTTCCTGTAGTATATAGTTTTACTATTTTAAAGAGATCTCTGAATTTTACAAGAGAACCAACATTCCTTAGTGGCAAAACTTTGAAAGTTGATTTGGGAGGCTTTCTGCTGCAGGATCTCAAAAACAAGGGGATGATTCTAGGTTAAGGTTTTCCTTCGAAACCCCCATCAGGTCGGTCCTTAAGCTGCGCTTTGTAAAGAGCGAATCCCCCTTTGGTATGCTGCATATAAAGACGGGCCTTGTTGCACTTTCTCACTAATAATAAATGCCCTACGATTGGCTCCCCAGGAAGCATTTTGTTTTTTACCTAACGAGAGAACTTTGGGGCAGGTCATTACATTTATATAGGTACCTCAAGAAAAAGAACCTGAATATGCTGCATTTTGTTTCTTTAGCTTTTGTATGTAGCATTTTGTTTTGCTCTTATTATTTTGTTTAGATATATGCTTTTTGGACCCCATTAGACTGTTGAAAGAAATTCTAAAATTACCCTTGTAGGGATACAGTATCCTTTTATTTCCTTTTCGGACTTCAATATCTGGTTCAAAGGTTGCCCACCAGTAGAATTCTTTACCCAGACGCGCCCGAGCACACGGGCACCATGTGTATCAGCAGACAACCAACGTCCCAGTCCTTTCTGTTCACGCTGCTCTCTCGATTCCTTTCTCCGCGCCACCAAGAGGGTGGGCAGCTCATTTCTGATTAAGGTCAAACTCCAGCACCGTGGCATCTTGCTATTTTCAACACAGACCTCGCGCAGTTGCCACTGAGCAAGCAGCCTGGCCCTCAAGGAGTTGCTGGCGTCAGGCAGCGCTTCGGTCTGGCCTCCCTGGAGAGCCAGGCCGCACATTTCTGTTCCCCGGCACGCGCCCTGCGCGGAGCGCAGAGGGGTGGGCTTGACTGACAAAAATAGACTGGTGAAGAAAGCTGGAGGCTGGGACACTGAGCATCTGTTGTGTTTAAGCTTAGCTGGGTCCTTTCGAGTTTGTTTTACAGCTTACTAGGTTAAGTAGTTTGCACTATTTTTGCAATAAATTCATGGAAACCCTAACAGTTATTTGTTTTGTTTCTTACTGTGTGTATATAAACTAATACTAAAAGTTTGGCATAGTGTTTTTTCACCTCCTTACATAACCCTTAACATGCACAGAATGCTGTAAATCTGATAAAATATGATGTGAATGATATTTTATAAAGTTATTTTGTATGGTGTCAATTTTGTTTTGCCTCATAGTATGTCAGCAAAAAATAAAATAAAATTCCTCGTATTTACAGTTGCCTCTCCCAAAGGTCTTCAGTTACTCGCGTGTGTATTTGCACACTTCCATCTGCACGTGTTGATTCCAGGCTTCCCCGGCGGGGCCGTGCCGTCTGTGATGGGCGCCTAGGGCTTTATTCTACAAGCCTCGGACCTACCCCTTGACCGCTGTCCTCAGCAGAGCTGTGCTCTGCCTCTGAGCACCTGGGGCTTGGGGATGAAAACCACAAGGAGCAGACAGGACGCGGGAGAACAGGCATCTCCAGGGTGAGCTGGGTGCTTCTCCTTTAGCAGCCACCAGACGGGGCAAAGTAGAAAACCCTTCACCTGAGCCCCGATCCAGTACAAATCCCTGAGCTCCATATAGTGTGGGACTCAGACCTGACTGTACCTGGGGTTCGAGGCCTGGTGTTGGGAAAGGAAAGGAAGGTCCAATTCAGAAAAGCAGAAACGGCCGAAAATACCTCGATGTAGTGTTGCTGGAGCAGGCCATGGTTCTGTTGTTCTCTGTAGGTGCGTGTTCACAGGGCTGAATTTGTCACCACCAAAACCGGAAGCCACCCAGCCTGGCAATGCCCCGTTCACCTGGGGACTGGGTAAACAAGTGGCACCTCCAAGCAGTGGAGTCCTGCCCAGCAGCAGGAAGGTGCGGGCCGCGGACGCCCGCCACAGTATGCCTCCGGGGCCCTGCGCGGACAGCAGGGCCGGCCTCTGGGGAGGCCTGCTCTGGCCCCGCTGGCCTGGCACTGCGGACAGGCGCCCAGCACGCCACGGCCTGTGGGATGGGAATGGGCATTATCTCCTTAAATGGTTGAAAATTTAAAAAATATTTTAGACCCATGGAAACTACTCAAAATGGACATTTCGGCGTCCAGACCTGGCTTTCTTGAGGTGCAGCTGCACTGCTGCCTTCAGGGGCTGTCCCTGGCTGCCCTTTGCAGCACAGGGCTGGGCCGCTGCGAGACCACCACCCGCAGCCCGAGCGTGTCTCCTGCACGGGGCTCCTGTTGCGGGCGGGGCGGAGGGTGAGGGCTTGCGGCTGCCATGTGAAGGGCTGGGGTGAGTGTGGCCACTAGGAAACTTGGGCGGAGGTGATAAAACTGCTCTATCGTAACTGTGGCGATTACATGACTCTGCGTTTGTCAAAAGTGTGCACCAAAAAGTGGATTTTAAATTTTTATTTTAAAACATTTTAAAAACAACAGAGAAAACATCAGTGGTTGCCTGGGAGCAGGAGAAAGGACTAACTCCCAGGGGGACAGGGGGGTATCTGGGGTGATGGAACTGATTGTTTGCTTACGTGACCCACAGACTGAAAATCTACCCAATGTGCGGAAATATAGGACTTACGGTTTTCTCTTATGGATAGTAAAAACCACTACTATAGGTGTAAAAAAAGGAACAGCAACCGGGATAGAGCTGCAATATGCAAAATGTTCTCAAAAATTTTTTTTAAGAAAAATATGCTTAATATAGGTAATATTTCTTTTTGGATTTATGATTTGACTTGAACTTTTTCTCTGGGAAAAGTGCTAGAAATGCTCATTTTTAAATTTCACAGAGGTCTGAGGTAATAAGCAAGGCATCAGAATAACACAGGCTTACAAAATTAGATCTGCAGAGCACTGCACTGTAAATATACGTACAACTTTTAATAAAAAACGTTATGCCTTTACAGTTAAAAAACACAGTATTTGGACAAATATTCTAAGAAATTTTCTTGAAATACAAAATTTTAAGTGTAACATCATACAACGTAACAAAATACAACAAGTGATATTTTTAGCTAAAACTGGATCTAGTTGTTTCCACGTAAGTAATACTTAGAAGCTCTTCAAAACCGGCCTGCAAGCCAAGGCGGAGCCAGGCTGTCTCTGCAGCTGGTTTCCGGCCGCACAGAGCGGGCGGGTGCGCCTGTGCAGGCAGCCCTTTCTTGGCGCCCTTCACCCACATGGGGGCCTGACAGCTTTTGGCTGTTGGTGGTGCGGGCGCATCAGATGCCCTGTCTCAGCCGGGGAAGAACACAGTGGACTCAGACTCTGAAAAGTGAAGAGGCTGAAACTGCCCAGTGTTTGCTTACTTCAAAGCAGTGGTGCTGGTCCAAGTTTGATCCCCAGTCAGGGCACAGCCAAGAGGCAACCAATGAACGCATGAAGTGGAACAACAAATCCATGTCTCGCTCTCTCCTCCTCTCCTCCTCTCTCCTTTCCTCTCTAAAATATCAATGAAAGAAAAAAAAAAAAACGAAAAAAAAAAGCCATGGTGCTTATCCAGGGCGGCCCTCACCAGTCTGACATTTTCAAGCTTCGCTTTAGGGTTAGGATTCCGCTTCATCATCATCACTTTCCTCATTGTTGCCATTCTCCTCCTCGTCTTCGTCCCTCTTCTCCTTAAGCATTTTCAGATATTTACTAGCTAATATCTTCTTTGGTAATATATCTTAAAAACATAAAGCTAACATTAGCAATTGCCTATGGCAGACCATCAATATAGCAACACAAATTTCAAAAATGTCCTAGTTCCTGCTTTTACCTCCGGAATATGTTCCGAAACACCATAAAGCGAGACTACAGTTCCTGCGGGTGATCTCCCGCCAAACGCTGAAGACCTGCTTCCACTTCCCTGACTGCAAACCGTGTGCTGCTGCTGTGCGCTGGCCGGCCTGTGAGCAGCCTGCCTTGAGGCGGGCTGGCCGGCCCCAGGGGCGGACTCGGCTCCTTTTAGCCATGGCCCACACAGCTTGTGCTACAATTAGTTTCTGTTTCTGGGGCCAAGGAGGCCAGCCAGCGTTTCCCTTCAGTGGCAAGGAGTCGGGGGGTGGGTCGGCCTGCTCCCCAGCAAGCCAAACTCGCCGGTGCAGGCTGTTGACCACACTATCATTCTTGGTGAGCCACATTACAAACATACTCAACAGGCGAAACTGTGCCAGGTCATGGTTAACTCTGGCACCAGAGAGAAAGCAGCAAAATGTTTATTTCAGGGAAAGCAGGGGAGAAAAGCTTGAAATTACTAAGCATTTTTTAACCAGAATGTTTCAAAGACTCAGTACCTGCAAGAAACTGAAAAGTTTCCGATTCCTCTGCAGTATTTGATAAATCATTGTAAGTGAGTGCTTTCTTTTCTTTTCCACTGCCATGTCTGTAGGAATAGGTGGCTAGATACTGAACAAAGAGTTCCTAAAACAAATGAAACGGCAAAATGAAAGGTATGCTTTGAAAATTTATCATAGAACTTAAGTATTTAAATTATATTAAGTTTGGATGACTGCAGATTATCTTGGTTTCTCAAACTACAGGAAATCACTGGAGAAAGAAATAGGTCAGAAAGAAACGAAGAGTATCAAAGTTCGCAGGAAGCAGGCATTTCCCTAAAGTTTATTTTAGATTTTTAACTTAAGAAAAATATTGAAAACTAAACAATGAATCAAAAATGTTTAATGACCAGTCTGTACAGTGGCGGGGGCGGGGGGGGGGGGGGAAGCAAGAGACCATTCAAAAATTGCTTGGCTCAGGAATACTTTTGTCTTAGATGGTTCCCTCTAAAGCCAACAACCGGAAGCTCAGACTGGACCACATTTCCTATTTTGCCCAAACACCCTCGCTAAAGCAACAACCTGGGCTGAGCCTCCCTCCTGAATTCCATCTAGTGTGCTTAGTCAGGGAGTCAAGGAGAGCCCGAGACATAAGTCTTAGTTCCTGAATACTTGCAGCCGAAACTGTACAGGCAAACACAAATACCCCAATGTCACATGCTCAACGGTAGTTATTTTCCTGGACTCTCTGAGAAAGCATGGCTCTGGCACAAAGCAGGCAAGAAATCTGGGACTGCCCACTCCCCTTAGCTCTTGTCCAACATACTGTGGGAACATCGTGTACTGAACGAGGAGGAGCTGAAAAGCACAATCCAAGGATAAATTCCAGCAGCTAAGGCTGCAGCTTAACCACGGCCCAACGTAAGTACAGGAAGGGTCTGGCCCATCTCCGTGGAGCCCAAATCGGAGAAGCCACAATTATCTCGCAGGCGTACAGCTTGGGTCCCTGAAATTACTTCCAGCCGAGGATGCCCCGCTAGGATATCGGGGAGAGGTGGGCATCCCGGGCCGGACCTTCTGAGAAAGCCAAGCTTAGGGGACCATTTGGACAGTCGGGGCCCCGAAACTATGAAACAGGCCGAAAGCGAGAAAAACGGGGCGGACTTTGGAAGGAGGCAACCAAAGAATGGTGACGCGGCAGGAGGTACAGCAGCCGCGCGCCAGTCTGCGCCGTTGCCCAGGTAACCCACGCGCAAAGGAGGACGGGACGGGGCGCAGAGTAAGGCGGGGAACAGGGCGGGGCGAGAGGCGCGCGAGGGAGGCCGGGAGCGGCCCGAGAAGGGCGGGGCCAAGAAAAGGAGGAAGCGGGGGAGCTGGGGCGCGCGTGGCGTGGAAGGGAAGTGAGGCGAATCGCGGAAGGGCGCGCACGAGCCCTTGAAGGGCAGCCGGCGGCGCGCGAGCCCAAAGGGACTGCGCAGCGCGACCGGTCCTGGCGGCCCCCATCCCCGCGCCCCGCTCCTCACTTCTCCCCGCACTGCCCCAGCCTCACCGTGGCCTTAGCCGTAAGCATGAGCGCCTCCTGGTTGATGCTGGACACCTCGGGGGAGCTCTTCATGATGACCCGGATGCGGGACAGGGGCAGCGACACGATGCGCTGCTCTCCGCACTTGTCTCTGCCCACGACTACGTCCGCCATCTTTGTGCCCCTCCCCCGCGGCGGCAGCCGGGACCCGCCGCAAGGTGGCCGGGCGGCACGGTCAGTGCGAGAGCGGCGTCCCGCTGCCTCGTGGGAGTTGTAGTGCTGGGGAGGCGCGGCGGCGGAGGCGGGAATCCGTGTTTCAGGGTACTGACTACAAGTCCCATGATGCCCCGCGCCCCCGCGGCTGCGCCAAAGGAGCCCGGGGAGCCGGTCGGGGAGCCAGAATGGAGGGGTGGAGTTCTCTGTCACCTGGCAGGGGTGGCAGCTGGAACCAGAGGGAGGGCGGGTGCTGCTCAGAGGAAGGGAGCAGTGTTAAAGAATTCTTCCTGGAGGCAGATCTTGTCACTCAGTGAATGAGGATGCGGTGTCCTCTGTGTGCTGGGACTGGGGATGAGCAGTGAACGAAAGGAACGCATTCCTGAATCCCACAGTCCAAAGGGAAGAAACTGGCAAGCAAAGAGGACGCTGCTAAATGCCATGAAGGAAAAGAAAGCGGTGGAAGAACAGAGAGGTGGGGAGGAAGACGCAGCGGTGCCCGACGTAGCGCTTGCTGGGAGAAGGAGCAAATGCAAAGACCGTGAGGCAGGAGCCTTTCGTGGGAGGCTCAGAACGGCCTTGGGTGTGGAACCAGGGGCGCTGCGCAGTTGTGTGAGGGCTGAGGGAAAAGGCTGAAAGAGAGCGCAGGGATGATGGGATCCCTCTGGCTGCTGATTGTGCTAGACAGGGAGGGAGGGGTAAAGGTAGAGACGGCTACCGTGGGAGCCAAGAGACCAGGTAGATGATTGCACGTGTGCCTAAGGCGAAATGCCCGGAAAAGGGTGGTAGGATGTAGGCAGGGGCCAGGTCAGTAAGGGCCGCGTGGACTATGGCCTTCTTGCGGAAGGAGTTGGGTGGCCCTTGGGAGAGTAAGGTGGAAATGAGTAAATGAACGGTGGCTCTGTTTACTGAGACGGGGAACGCGGCTCGACGTCTGTCAAGCAGAGGTTTCCTTTGGAGTAAGTGAAGTTCCATCTGCCTCTCAGACACGAGCAGCAGTGTTGAGTGGACAGGTGGCTGTCCCGGCCTGGCGTTCTGGCTGGAGCGGTGAATTTAGAAGCCACCATTGTCTAGGCGGTAGTTAAAACCATGGACCTGGATGAGTGTGCCTAGGAGGAGGTTGTAGAGAGAGTAGAAAGATCCAAGGGCCATGTGCTGGGGTCCTCCAATATTCCAAGACGGAGAAGGAAAATCTGGCCAAGGATACTGGAAAGAGGTGGCCACTGCGTAGGAGGAGACTGGGTGTCCATAAAGCCAATGGAAGACAGATTTTCTGGAAGGAGAAACCAATCCACAGGATGAAATGCTGCAGAGGTCAGTAAGATGACAACCCCTCACGAGCAGCGTGACCCCAGGTGAGGCTAGCACCCTCTCTGCACCACCACGCCGCCTCTGTGGAGACGGGGGTGGTCCCACGCATCTGGGTTGTGAGAGTGCCTGGCATCGAAGACCAGAGTCTCCCGCCCTGCCAGTGATGCTGCGCCCAGCCCCTCCACCCTCGCGGCTCCATGCTGAGCATCAAGGGCGACGGGAAAGACAACACCTCTGCGAACTGTAAAGCACTCTGCAAAAGCCTCAATGCTCCGCGAGCCTCAGGGTTCCCACTGCACGGTCTTGTCACCCCAAACCAACATGGACTTCAAAATTCACATGAAAAGATTTTGGAAAATTTAAAGTATATCCTGTTTTAACCTTTCTGATTTGAATTCTGTCCATCACTTAGGCAGCAGTTACAAAATACAAACTGTGTACTTGTAGGCTGCAGGGCTGTCCACTCTTGGTGTCTCTGGGCCACGCTGGAAGAAGAGGAGTTGTTTTGGACCACACATTAAATACACAAACACTAACGAAAACCAAAAAAACCTCAAAACGTTTTAAGTAAGTTTACGATTTTGTGTTGGGCCGCAGGTGGAACACCCCTGCCTCTACAAGCGTCATGGGTTCTGAAAATTACTGCTCTTCAGTCTTCCTGAGGGGGGGACCCAAGGCCAGATTTCAGGTGTTCCAGATTTCTGACATTTGGAGGAGAAAAGTCTCCTCACATCTACCTCCAGCCACAATGACTCAGTAACCTCAGCACCCGCTCTGTGCCTCACCACGAGAAAGTGATGGCCAAGAATGCAAGGACAGTGCCATTCTCACCATTGTGACCCAGCCCTTGTCCCAAATGACGCACCGAATGCAGATCAGGCACTGCTTGATACAAAGATACTGGCCTGAGCAAAGTAGCTATGGTCCCTGTTCTCCCAGAGCTTGCTTGCAAGTTCAAGGGTGACAGAAAAAAATCCATGGTAAGTACTATGAAGCAACTGTGAGAGCGATAGGGCAGTGTCTCTGAGAAGTGATATGTAAGCTCAGACCTGAAATGGGAAAGGTGCCAACCGCACAGAAAGCCTGGGCAAGGCAGGCATCCTGAGCAGGCCAGCCTGGGGGAGGGGTGTACGCTGAGGATGCCTTTGCAAGCGACAGGCGGGTGTGGCCGGGTGTGGCCGGCCAGAGCTGAGCTGAGTGAGCGAGGAGGAGGCCGGGGCAGGTGTGGGGAGCAAGGTGGGTGGGAGCCGCTCAGGCCGGCCGGTAAGAAGCTTGGCTTCGTGCTGAGAGCAGTGGAGAGCCAGAGAGTGAGGGAGTGGATCCCGGTTAAAAGCCCACCTGCTGCCCTGTGATGACTCATTGGTACCTCCCTCCGCGCTGCTGCCTCAGGGTTCCCCTTTGGTGGGAAAGCTCTTGCCATTCACCAGAGTCATGAGCGAGACACTACTCAAATCAACCACCTTCACAGGGGGCCTTCTGGTCCCCAAAAGAAACAAGCTGTATTGTTGACATGCTTTAAAATCTTTAGATGTGTTGTTTCTCTAGCTGGTTATTGATTTTTGTAAGGTTTGCCACTCTCAGCTCGTTAGGGAGCAGGGTGGGTTCAGGTTGGGAGGGGATGGAGGAGGAAGGCATCTGAGGACTAAGAGCCAAAAGGATGCGAGGGGATGAGAAGCTCAGGTGGTGGGCTTGGCAGGGGTATTCACAGTCAGTTGTTTTGAGAAGTACGGAGAGAGACAAAGAAGGAAATCAGAAAAGAGGGAAAGCGCTCACCATTTAAAGAAAAAAACAAGACCCAGCTTCAAACCTGAGACAGGAGGAGGAGCAGAGCGTCCACGCTCCCCGGCCGCCTCGCCGCGCTGGGAAAAGCGCAAAGAGCCGCATCGTCCTGCGGTCGGCGCTGCCCTCCGCCACCCGCTTTGCCCCCACGGTCCGCGGCGGATGCGCCTGTAATTGCCCGTGCTGCTGCGCGGCTCGTCCTTGCCCCCCGTGTGTCCGTGTCCCAGGTGAGCCACGCTCCCCGGGGCCCCTGCCAGCTGACTTCCCGTTGGGCTCTGCCCACAGGAAAGGGTTGAGACGGTGCATCGGGAAGGCAGGAAGAGTTGTGTTTATCTGCTTGTGCGAAGGCTTTGGCGGCGGGCTGGGGGGCGCAGGGGCTGGAAGGGGGCTGGTTGGAGCAGCAGCCGCTCCGGCAGCGGCCCGGGTGGGTCCCCAGGCTCTGACCAGGGGCGGCAGGACCCACTTCCAGGGCTCTGGGGAGCATTTCCACCCCCCTTCCCTTCAGCGCGCCTTTCCCTGCCGTTCTGCAGCTCTCCCAGCACCTGTGAAGTCGCTTCTTGGCATTAAATCGCTGTCTGTCTGAAACACCTAAAGCAGCCTCTGCTTTCCTGATTGAACCATGAAACCAACGTACATGGTCCTGGGAAACAGGCCCAGAGAAATGGGCCTCGGAGCTGGTCGCCCGGCTTGGTCGTGCGGCACGCAGAGCCGGCCTTACAGGCAGCACACCTGGGCAGCGCGTCATCTCGATCCTCGCCGGTTGTGGCCTGGATCACGTGCTCGCTGAGGGGCAGGCTGCTGCGGGGGACCATCCGGGTGAGAAGGGACCCTCGTGGGAGAGACTTGCTTCTGATGGCACTGGAGAGATTTCAGAGAAAATTAGAAACTCAGGGCTTTAAACTCTCAGGTCAAGCCAGGCCCTGTGCTGGCCCTGATTCCTAATCCTGTGGAGCCTCAGCGCTGATAGGGCTAAGGGTCGGGCTTACCTTTGGTCCTACCGGGTACAGTACAGCAAGATAAAGTGAAGTCACACCCTCAGGCCTTCACGGTGAAGTCAAGCTACTGATCGGGAGGAGTGGAAATGAGAATGGGGGTAGTTGGGGGGACACAACCGAATCGAGAACCTAGCCTTCCCCGCCCCTCTGAGTCTTTGTCGGTGGACCCAGCCCCCTACCTGCCTGAGGCGACCACTGCTCACCTTGAAGTCCTATTATGCACTCACTTGAGGTGCCTACCTGGCAAGAAAGGGGACGCTGTGCCTTCTCAGGACTCACCCCATTAACTCCAGTCCTAATTGAAGTCAGATCCCAGCATGCCCCGGGGAAACAACCGCAAAGCCCAGTGTGGGAGATGTTCCCACACTGAAAGAACGCGGAACATTCTTGCAGTTCTTTCTTATCAGCAAGCAGGGACTGGGGGAGCAGGTTTGGGTGGTATCAGGGTGTCTTCTCGCCTCTGGGCAGGCTGACTTTATCAACACAGCTGACCTTGCAGAGAGGTCGGGCTCTGGGTGTTACCTCCACAGCTGGGGATCGTCTGCTTGGCTGAGCTGGGCGAGAGGGATCTGGAGTGTCCTTCTGCACTGGGGGCCCTCTGACCTGTAGAGACCCCGCGGACTGCCTTTGAGTGTGCTGCTCTGTCCGACCTAGTCACCAGATGACCCGGCAGAACTAGGGCAGGCTGTCTGGGGAGACAGCACCCCAGTAAGGTGTGCTGGTGGGTCTGCATAACAGAGTCGCAGCACGGACTCCCAGGAGTTTGGAGTAACGATGTCTTCTTCTGCAAAGAACTATTGTCCATCGGAACCTCAGGCCTGCATTTGCCACCGGACTCTGGTAGAGACCCAACGCCAGACCCCGAGACCCCAGACGAGCGTGTGGCCTGAGCGGGGGCGGGAGGCGAGGTTTAAGGCAGAACGGTTATGGGTTAGGTAATAACCAGCAGCTGCCAAAGTTCCCCACATCTAAAGTTGTGCAGATCTCACTTCTAAATCTAACTGGAAGAGTGGGACAGTGAGGCGTCGTGGATCCCACACTGCCTCACAGCGCGGTCAGCTTGCCTCTCGGGAGTCACGTGCTCTCGAGGGTGCCACGGGCCGCCACGCTCTGTCACGCCCCTGTCTGCCTCGTCCGTTGCCATGACCGTTTGGCCCCTGTGAGCCTGTGATGCGGGACAGCGTGTTCCGTGTGCTCATAAGTTTCTCCACCAGCCTGGCGCATAGCACAGTATCTGGCACGTAAAGTGTAAACAAAAAAAATAAAAGAAGTTTGCCCTGGTCAATGTGGCGCAGTGGACTGAGTGCTGGCCTGTGAACCAAAAGGTCGAGGGTTGGATTCCCAGTCAGGGCGCATGCTGGGTTCCCAGTTGGGGGCGTGCGAGAGGCAAGCAATCAATGTTTCTCTCACACATCGGTGATTTTCTCACTCTCTTTCTCCCTGCCATCCCCTCTCTCTAAAAGTAAAGAAATCAAATCTTTAAAAATATAAAAGAAGCCCATCGTAACAAGCCAGGACAACCCTATTGCATGAGAGGAGTGGTAGCTTGGCCAGAATCTCACCTGGCTACCTCCTGGCCCACGAGTCTGCCTCTCAGTCTCTCCATTTGCCCAACGAGGCGAAAGCACCTACCCCCTCCCCGCCCCACCCCCGCCCCAGGCCACTGAGGAGCCTGGGAGAGCTCGGCACAGGGGAGCCCCAGCCGCCCAGGAGAAGGAATGCCCCAGGCTGAAACGAATTTGTGTTGGAATGAGGAAGGAAGACTTTCAAGACTGAAGCTACATCTTATTAGCTTTGCGTGGCTAGAAGTGCTTAATAAACATTTAATAATGCAATGATGATCATTTCGCTCATAGGCCATGATTGCACAAATTGTAAAAACGTAGTCATGCCAGGCTGTCATTCCAGATGACGGCCCAAACACAGGGGCGATGAGGGGCGAGCCGAGCCCACCGCCGTGATGGCGCCTGGCGGCCAGTGGTGCGGCTCTGGGGGTCACCGGCTGGCAACAGGGAGGGGGTGGGGGGCGCTGGACTGTACAGTGCCTGGTGGTCCGGGGTGGGACACTGGGAAGTCCTTGCAGGGTTGTCAGCAGGAAAGTGACAAGAGCTGATAGAGTATTTAAACAATTTTTTTTTTTTAATTATTGATTTTAGATGAAGGGAGAGTGCAAGAGAGAAACAGCGATCTGTTGTTCTGCTTACGGACGCATTCGCCCGGCGATCCTCGCGGGTGCCCTTTCCGGGGATCCAGCCTTAACGCTGGTGTCTCCGGACGACGCTCTAACCGACTGAGCTTCCCGACCAGGGGCTGATAGATCATTTTTAAAATATGTTTTCATGATGGCAAAATATACACGACATGGAATTTACCTTTTAAACCAACATTAAGCGCGCAGCTTCTCGGCATGCAGCGCGTTTGCGTTGTTGCAGCCATCACCGC
Source organism: Pteronotus mesoamericanus (assembly GCF_021234165.1). Taxonomy (NCBI): domain Eukaryota; kingdom Metazoa; phylum Chordata; class Mammalia; order Chiroptera; family Mormoopidae; genus Pteronotus; species Pteronotus mesoamericanus. The sequence continues at coordinate 45,057,286 of NW_026555309.1, read as the reverse complement.
CGCCGTCCCCAGGACGTTTTCATCTCCCCCTGAACCTCTGTCCCCATTAGCCACCGGCTCCCCGCTCTGCGTCCGCTCACACCAGCTCCCTGCGGTTGCTGTGACTTTACCTGCTCTAGGTCCCTCATGGGGTGGAATTGTAACAGTCTTTGTCCTGGGGTGACTGGCCTATTTCGCGTAACATGATGTCCTCAGGCTCAGCCATGTTGTAGCACCTGTCAGAATTCCCTGTCTCAGCCGAATAAGGCTCCATCGTCCGGGCGGCCACCCGCTGTCCGTCCATCCCCCCGTGGCGGCCGCAGGGGCTGCCCCCACCTTCAGACCTCAGGGTGTGCATAATGCTGGGATGAGTGTGGGTGTACAGACGTCCGTCCGAGTCCCTGCTTTCACGTCTTTTGAGCGCATACCCAGAAGTGCTATTGTTAGATCATACAATACTTGTGTTTAATTTTTTGAGGAACTGCCAGGCTGTTTCCTACAGCAGCTGTTCCATTTTAACGTTCACACCAACAGCGTGGGAAAATTCCAATTTCTCCTCGTCCCAGGCCACACTTACTTGCTGGCTTTTGATAGTATGTATCCTGATGGGTATGAAGTGACATTTCATTGTGTTTGGGATTTGATTTCTGTAGTGATTAGTGAGGCTGATGCAGTTCACAGGCTTATTGGCCATTTGTGTGTCTTTAGAGAAATGCTGTCGAAGTCCTTTGCCTGTTTTTGACTCGGCTGTTTGCGTTTCTGTAGTTGACCGGTAGGGGCTTTCGCTGCTAGATATTAACCCACCCGCAGATCCGTGACTTGCAGATACTTCTCGGCTCCATCCTGCCCCTCGCTCTGCCGTGTCTTCCGATGCCCGGTTTTAAGTTTGATGTCGTCCAGCGTGTCTGTCTGTTTGTTTGTTGTTTTTGTCACCTCTGCTTTAGGTGTTATGTCCAAGGAGCCGTTGCCAAATACAATGCCAGAGCCTTTCCCTGTTTTCTTCTAAGACGATCATAGCTTCAGCTTAGGCCCACGAGTCCGTTTTGTGTGTAGTAGAAAGTGAGCCCAGGAGTGATCCTGGGAGGACAGGGAAGAGGTTGGCGGCCATGCTGATGTTGGTGGTATCTCCACGGCCCCTAGCCCGACTCTTCCGGAACTGTTGGGAGCTCCTGCAACGGAAATTTCTGGAGAGCAGGCCAGGCGTTCCCTGCCCTCCGTGGGGACCAGCATTAGCTGTCCAAGGTTCAACTATATTTACAGAACCAGCAAATGATACTAATGGAAGTAAGGATATTCCTATCCTTTTGGATGGCAGCACCCAAAATCAGACGCAGCATTGAAGTTAACCAGTGTAGGAGAAGAAATCCTCAGAAGCTTATTAAAGTTAAGAACAACATAGATATTTGTCCTGAATGTGGTCACCTGAAACAGAAACATGTCCTTTGTGGCTATTGCTATGAGAAGGTATGCAAGGAAACTGCAGAAATCAGGAGTCAGATGGGGAAAGAAGAAGGGGGCCTTTTTAAGGCTTTTACTGTAGAGACCATTGTGCTGTACATGGGAGAGACACCATCTGAACAAGATCAGGGCAAGAGGATCATTGAACAAGAAAAGAAGCGACCATCCTGGTTCACCCAGAATTGACATCAGAGATGTTTAAACACTATAACTTATCATAAAACATTTCTCCTGGAAAAGAGGAAGATTCTTTGTTTTTAATGTTTTGTGCCTATTTTAAAATTATCAACATGGCTTAACATTATTCATAAGCAGTTTTATGTGGATAATTTGAAGATATATCAGGAATAAAATCTGAAAATGTTTATGCAAAAAAAAAAAAGAAAAAGAAGGTGAGCCCAGCTTTGTTACTTTGCAGGGGGATATTCAGTTTCCCGACACCATTTGTTTTTCTTTTGTTTTTTAAATTTCTTATTGCACTTTTTCATTACCATGGATCCCCCATACCCTCTTCCTCCTCTGCCCACTCCCCTCCCCCAACATCACATAACAAAAGATTTAAGAAGAACAACGCAGAGAAGTGGAAGTGAAATTCCTGTTTATTTGGAAATGCTAGCAGAATAGCAGAAGCTGACCGCGTTCACTTCTGCCTTCACCAGGGTGGGCTGGGCCCCTGGTGGGCGGCCCCGGGGCCCCGGGGCGGGGGCTGGGGAGGTGCCTCCTGCAAGAGGCCCGGGCCAGGGCTGCCAGCCTCCGCAGGGGCAGCAACTGCAGCTCCTACCCTGCCGCCGACCGAGTCATGGTGGGGGGGGGCGGGGCAGGCGCGTTGGAAAACAGGGCGGCAGTGCATAAAAAGTTCGACCTGTTTTTCCACGTGGCCCAGCAGTTCCACTCCCGACGTTTACTCAAGGAAGCAAATGCCTACGTGCACACAGAGATTGTCTCCAGACGTTCACACCAGCTTTATTCCTAATGGCTAAAAATGGAAACTACCCAAACGCCCGGGAACAGGTGGGCTGCTTGGTAAATGGTGGCCTGTCCACACAGTGGACGCAGCAATGAAAAAAGGACGGCTGGTATCGGCAGCGCCGGGATGAATCTCAGGCACCGTGCCCAGGGGAGGAAGCTGACACAGCGGAGCACTGGCCGCGGGTCCGTGGAGTTCTCGGCCGGACAGAACTAACGCAGAGAAACCGAAGCCAGGCCTGGCTGCGGGGCTGGGGCCGGGGGCGGGGGCGGGGGCAGGGGTGGGGGGGTGGGCACGTGGTAGAAGTGCTCCCTCTTGATTGCAGTGGTTGGTAGCAGGGTGTGCATGTGTTTGTCCAAACGCCTTAAACTGACACTCGAAATGGATGCCTTTTATTGTATGAAATTATATGACGAAGTTGATTAAAGCAGAAGAAGCAAAGGCGCTGGGTTTCCGGCGGAGACGGTGGAGGTGAGAGGTGCAATGCCAGCAGCCGCGGTGACGCCTCCAGAGTCGGGGACTGTGGGGAGCGCCGGGGAAGGCTCGGCTGCGCAGGGGCCTGGGGGCCCGGGCAGGGGAAGTGACCAAGGTGGCCCGGGGGAGGGGCCCTTCACAGGCACCTGGCTTGGCACCGTCACCGTCACCACTGGTTTTTCTTCTTCACCAAAACAACACTCTTGGAACATTAAAAGAACGGGAAAAAGCAGATCCATAAAAGACAGATGAGGAAAACCCTCGTGCACGCGCCCGCAGCCCTGCCCCGCCCCCAAGACTCAGTCCTCTCCTGCTGAGACTGGCCTGGGAGGGCCGGCCGCGGGGACAGGGAAGGGCGCTCTGGGCGGAAGGGCCACATGAGCTCCGGGCAGGCGGCCGCGCTGGGAGCCCTGCCACCAGCATCGGCTGAATTAGCGGGGCCTTGGAGGAAAGGGCGGGCCAGCCGCTGCGGTGGCCGGGCGCCGAGAGGGAATGGCCAGGGCCCAAGTTCCTGGGGGAGAGGGTGCGGGGCCTGGCTTTGATGTCGGACTTGTACCATTAACCCCTCTTGTCCACACCCTCGGGCGTACAGAACTTTGGTTTTGATTCACAAACCGCATGGCTTCATTCCCCCCATCAGCGGTTAGGAGCAGAAACAATGGGGGACTTAGGTCCCCAGGCATTCATGTGTTGGCCACATGGCCAGGCTCCTCCTCTGGCAGGGCCTGCGAAGTGCGTCACGCGCAGCCCTGCTGTCTCTCCCTATGACCGTGGCGGTTGCAGCGAAGACCTCCTGTGTCCCTCCTCAGAACGCGGCGCCTTCCTGGGCCCAGGCTAATGGCAGAGCGGCCTGCTGCGTGGGCCGGCCCGGGGGCAGCCCTGTTGCAAGCCCTGAGGGCTGCTGCCGCTCTCGCCCAGGCTCCCGTGCAGTACAGGCTGCGTGGAACCTTCAGTTCAAGGTCCCATCAGCCCCCTCTGGGCACCGCCCACCCCAGCTCCTGGCTCGGGGAACTGGCCTAAGCCCAGGTGGGAGGCGTTTGCAAAGCACTCACCCTTGGCTCCGGGACCAGCGCCCGGTCCCAGTGCCTCACAACCCAGGGCCCCCAGGGACCCTGGCTCCTCTGGACCCATCCAGCCCTGCCCCCGTTGACCCTGCCGGTGACCTCCCGAAGCACGTTTGTCTCTGTTGCTCATGCGGGGGGTTGCCGGTCTGTGTGGCATCAGGCAAGTTGCTTTTGGCCTCTGGGCCCCTTGCCCAGCTATGGAGGAGGAGCAGCGGCCGGTGCAGGGACCTGGCCCGCCAGCCCAAAGAGGCACCGCCCAGCCCCGGCCCAGAGCTCACGGCAGGTAAATGTCTGTCTGCGGAGCCAATCGCATGTTCCCTGTGACTAAGCCCCTGAGAGTGTGTGTGTGTCCTGGTTTATGCCTTTTGAATCAGTAATGGTTTTCGAATCTCCCTTTTGCTCTTCATCCTCATCTGAGGACATGTTTTTATTGGCTTTAGAGAGGGAGGGAGAGAGAAACATCAATAGGTTGCCCCCTGTACGTGCCCCAACCAGGGATCGAACCTGCAACCTACATATGTGCCCTGACCCAGGATTGAACCCACAAAGTTCCAACCTAATGAGCCGCCCAACCAGGGCCCCCTTTCATTGCAAAGTTCTCCTGGCTTAGATGACAAATGACATTGCTGCCCTACCAGGAACCAACGACCTCGATCCGACCGTTGCTTGTTCAGGAAGGGAAAAGGGACCATGTGCGCTTGCTTATGTCGTTTGACAGAGGAGGGCCTGCAGCTGGGCGTGGCCTGTCCCCCCCATCCCTTCCCGGTGTGTTTCACAGACTGCGTGTGGGAAGGCTGGGACCATTCCTCGTGCGTGCGCCCGGCGCCAGGCCCAGCGCACAGCGGGTGCTCGGGAAGTGGCCGCAGAAAGGGAGCAACTCACTCACACAGATTCACGGCACCCTGGGGGAGTGAGCCTGAGGCTCGTCCACAGTGAGATCATTCTGAAGGGCCCAAGCGGAGATCAGAAAAACGGGGCTTTAACGTGGATGGAAAAATGTCTCTCCATCCACGATCAGGGAGCCATGCCGTGGCCGCAATGCTGGCGACCCTCTGCTTTAGTGCAGCAAAGCGATCCAGGGCCTTCTGCTCCCGCCTCACAAAATGAGCTGTGCGCCTTTGAACGAGAAGTCCCTCATCACCCAGACAGCAGAACCCAGGGCTCTGGCTCAGCGATGAATTTTCCACGGAAATACACTTTTTTGAGTGTTCGCTCCTGAATCTGTATTGAAGACATCGACTAAAGTAGATTTATTTCAGGAGAGAAAGTAGAAGAGCGTCGATTCACCTGGCCCCAGGCCTTGGAGGGCCGCAGCCCCGCTGCCGGGCGCAGGTCGGCTGCCCAGGCACCTGGCGGTGCCTCCCAGGCGCCAACGGTCCGTCCTCTCGCTGTGGGGTGGGCCGGGCTACAGCCTAATCCCAGGAACCTGTGACTGTGTTAGGTCACGTGGTAAAGGGGCAGTCGGGCTGCAGATTAAATTAGGGTTGCTGATCGACTGACATTCACAGGGGAGAGTCTCCTCTATTATCAGTTGTGCCCAGGACAGCACAGGGCCTTTAAAAGTGGGCAGGGGACGTAAAGCAGTCAAATTCATAAAGACAGAAAGTAGAGCGGCGTTTGCCGGGGCTGAGGGCAAGGGAAACGGGGAGCCGGGGCTGCATGAGCGCGGAGCTGCAGTCTGGCGAGATGGAGAGAGCTCTGGGCACGGGCGGTGGTGACGGCTGCACAGCAGTGTGAATGCGCCGGGGATGCTGCTCAACTGCACACTCAGACGTGGCTGTGTACTAAGAGCCACCAATTCATGCGTTTTAGAATGGCAAATTTTATTTACGTGAATTACATCTCAATTAAAAAAAACAACAACAGAGGTGTGAGACAGAGCAGTCCCTTTTTCCTGCTCCTGGGTTTGATAGATAAATGTGTGATGGCTGGAGCTGCTGCAACCACTTGGCAGCCACGAGGGACATGGGACACACAGAATGCAGCCAATCACAAAGGTGGTGGCCCCTGGGCCGTTGAAGGCACGGATGACCCACCCTGGTCTCTTGTAATGTGACATAATCACTGTCCTTTTTTTAAAAAATATTTTTTTTTATTTTTTTAAACTTATAAAGCATGTTTATTCTATTACAGTTGTCTCCATTTTTACCCCTTTATAGAATCACTATCCCGGTAGCCTTGGTGCTGCTTTCTGCAGCCGAGGGCACCCCTCCGCAGAGCCCTGAGCGGGGCTCGCTGCCTGGGGCCCTCTCTCCCCGAGGGGCAGGCCTGACTCCCCGTGGCCGGGAGGAGGGGGAGGCACGCCGTCCTCGCCCTGCCGCTTGCTTCGCTCCTGCGCGCCCCAAAGCGCTCCTGCCGGCCACACCCTGCTTCCCCATCTGGGGGCCAGTGCTGCCTCCCTGGTTGGCTGTCCTTTCTGGCCCCTCCGTGCGGCCCTGGCCCCAGGGCATCAGACACGACCAAGTGTCCCTCGACTTCTTCCTGGGGGCAGGGCCTGGGCCCGATTCATTCGGCCTCCTCGCAGAGCCTCGCACAGGCCTGGCACCTCGCAGGTCCCCGGGACTTGCTTACTGGGTTGACCTAAAAGGTAAGAGTGGCTCAGTGATCTTTGCACTGTGATGAGATGAATCAGCCTCTGCTGGCGTGTGGGAGGACGCCAGAGTAGCACCGAGGGCACCTACTGTGCGCCAGGCCTCCCTTGTGCTGGGCTCTTTGCAGGCCCCGTTTAACCTTCATGCTGCCCCACGGTAAGCACTGCTGCCTCCATGTCACAGGTGACAAGGAGGGTCACCAGGTAGAGCCACACGCCCAAGGCCACGCAGCCACCAGGTGGACAAGCTGGGAGGCAGACGCAGCTCTTTCTGCTCTGAACTCTTTTTAAAAAATAACAGTAACAGTAACAGGTAACTCCACGCAGTCATCACTGTGCGCCAAGCACAGCTCTACCTCACTGAACCCAGCAGAGAGCTCGGCAGGTGGGGTCGTTGGCTACGGGGCAGAGGTCAGGGAACGGTCAGAGAGGGGAAGGCCCCAGCCCTGTGGCGCGCTCTCCCCGCCCACACCCCCAGCGGTAGGTCCTGACTGCAGCTCGCCACTGCCGCCTGCGCGCCAGCAAGGCCAGGGTGTGGCAGGAGGGAAAGCGGTTTCAGTCCAGGGATGTCCCATCGCAGGCCCACGCAGGGGCCATCAAGGGGACTGGGGCCGTCAAGGGGACCGGGGCCGTCAAGGGGACCAGGGCTGTGCCTGCCCTTGCAACCCACTCCCAGGCCGGTGGATGAGGGAGTTCCCTGAACCCAGCCAGGGCGTGCCCACCAGGCCGGGGGCCCAGGAGAAGGGGCGGAATGGAGCAGGGAGGCGGCACGTTGGGAGCCTGGCCCGGAGCTGGCCACCGGACGGCGGTGACAGATGTTGACTCAGTCCGAGCACCAGCCCCTCTGTGGGCCCTGGCGTGAGTCGCCGTGGTTTGACAGCACCGTTTGCTAAGTGCAGGCTCACGGAGGCCCCTCTCGTCCTTGAGATCTGACAGCAGAGTCAGAGCTCACCAGCTGTGACCGCGGGCACGACGCCTCCCTTCTCCCAGCCCGGTCTCCTGGAGCGTGAGCGCTGGCACTGTGTCCGCGAGGACGGCGTGAGGGTCGGGAGTACATGCGGACGGCCCGCCGTGGGCCGGCTCAGTGACAGCCATGGTCTTGTCAGTGTGTCTGTCCCTCTGCTCAGGGCTGGGGTCTGCTTCCTCCCTGGCAGGGGATGAGCAGCGGTCCCCACAGATGTCCGTGCCCCAGTCCCGGGCCTGTGAGGGCGCTGCATTCCATGGCACAGGGGACTCTGCAGATGCGATAAAGAGGGAGAGCACCCAGGTGGGCCCAGGGTAAGCACAGGACCCCTTAGGAGAGGAAGAGGAAGCCCGCTCCAGTGTGGCTCAGCGGGTTGGGTGTCATCCTGCAAACCGAAAGGCCCCCGGTTTGATTCTGGGTCAGGGCACATGCCTGGGCGGTGGGCCAGGTCTCCAGTTGGGGGCGAGCGAGAGGCAACCGATGGATGGTTTTCTCCTTCTCTTTCTTCCTCCTTCCCCCCTCTCTAAAAATAAACAAATACAATCTTTAAAAAAAAGAGAGAGAGAGAGAGGAAGAGAGAGGCAGAAGCGTCAGATTCAACAGAAGGGGCAGGAGACACTTGAGTGAGAGAGGCACTTCGCAGGCGTCCGTGGCTTCGAGGACAGCGAGCGGCCTCCGGGGGCTGGGCCTGGCCGAGGTCGCGGGGCCTCGGCCCCGGGACTGCCGGGGCCGGGAGCGAGCTGGCAGCCTGAGCGAGCTGGGGAATGGCCCTTCCGGGGAGCCGCGGGGCTTCCATGCTGCGGACATGTCAGTAAGAAATGCGTGCGGTTTGAAGTCTGCATTTGCAGTAATTCCTTGCAGCAGTGATTAAAAAAACGAACCCACCCCTCTGCCCCCCTTTCCATTGGTGACGGGGGGTCAGTGCGCCCCAGCCTGAGTCACTCCGCAGGTGCTGGGCCCAGCCCTGCTGTCCCGAACCCACGGGCAGGGTCGTTTTCCCAGGTCTCCGGCAGGAACACGGCCGGCAGTGGAGCCTGGAAAAGGCCAAGCTTACTTGGCCTTGTGCCCAAATAAAGCTCTGGGAATGAGTGTACTTGCTTAAAAAAAAACAACAAAACCACCCAGTGCTGACCCACTTTTTCCTGACTGCTGAGCCGCAGACACGTCCCTGTAAAAGGAGATTAATCTCCAGGACACGCTGTTCCCGGGGCTGACGTGACCCCCTCCCCTGGCGGGAAACTTAGAGTTCCCGGAGGCTGGTGTCCCAATCCAACCGCGGAGCCCGCGTTGCGCGGGGCCCTTCTTTTTCCCTTCCTTCCTTCCAAGATTTTATTTCTTCATTTTAGAGAGAGGGGAAGGGAGGGAGAGAGAGAGGGAGAGAAACAGCAGTCAGTTGCCTCCCACACACCCCTGACCAGGACTAAACCCGCACCCCGGGCATGTGCCTGACTGGGAATCCAACACATGACCTTCTGCCTTGCAGGCTGATGCCCCACCAACGGAGCCTCCTGGTCAGGGGTGGTTTTTGCTTCCTTCCTCTCCCTGTCTCCCTCCCTCCCTTCCCTCCTTCCTATCAGCCTGAATGGAGGACTGGGGTTTGCCCCGAATCCCGGGGCAGGAAAAATGCTGCTCGGCTCTGCTCCGCGTGCCAGCCTTCCGGGGCAGACCCTGGCAGGCCACAGAGCAGCAGCATGGCCTGGCGCTGTGACAATCCTGAACCGGGCGCAGTGACCACGGCCGGGACGGAACGCCTCCCCTGGAAGGTGACCCTTTCTGGGCAGGTCAAGGGTGGCCCAGGGCAGCCCACTGGCGGCCTCGCAGAGGCCAGCGCTAGCGCCCAGGCCCAGACATGCACCAGGCAGGGAAGGGAGGGAAAGCGGACTTGGAAGCCAGCCAGCCTCCCCCTCACTAACTGGGGGGCCGGACAGCGAGCCTCAGTCTCCCCACCCGTACACTGGGAGCTGTGTTAGTTTACGCTCCATGCCGTGACCGGTCACGACGGACTCGAGGTCACGACGGACTCGAGGGCTTCAACAACACCAATTTAGTCTCTCCCGTTCGGGAACACGGAAGTGCTGACATCAACGTGACAATCGGGCTGTGTCTCTTCCAGGGGTTCCAAGGCACGATCCATTCCCTGCCTCCTCCAGCTTCTGGGCATCCACACTCCTTGGCTTGTGGCTCCTTCCTCCTTCTGCAAAGCCAGTCACGGAGCATCTTCAGATCTCTCTCTCTCTGACCTCTGTTTCTGTCACCTGTCTCAGCCTCTGGCGCTGACCCTCCCGCCTCCTTTTGAAAGGACATTGGAGATGGCAGTGGGCGTCTCCCATTGTGAGACCCTTCATTCAGTCTCGCAGGCGAGTCCCTTTTACCACGTGAAGTCACGTATTCACAAGTTTTGGGGCTCAGGGTGTTGGCATCTTCAAGGCCCTCAGGTGCCTCCCACGGGGATGATCACGCATATTTGGAAGGTTTTTGGGAGGTTTTAAGATACACATGGGCGATTAGTTGGCTGGGGCACCCGTTCATGGTCCGCTTTCACAGGCGGGAGGGGCTGGCCATGAGGCTGGACGCTGTCCCCTGGCTTTATGCCCCATCGTGCCTGAAACGGGTGCTTCGGTGGCCCGCCCCCTCTGCCATGTTCAGGACCCCCGCCCTCTGCCCAGCCGCAGGCTTGTTTCTTCTATTTCTGGTTAAGGAAATTGCCTATCTTGGTTGTATGTACGCACAAGTACCTATTTTTTAATTTCCCCTTTTATATTTTCTCCCTCGTTGCTATGATTCAGAGCAGGAGGGATGGCCGAAGCTTGGACCTACCCCCCGCCCGCCTGGACTGAAACTTCAGTCACTGAGGAGCCTGTGCCACACCAGGGACTTGGAGACTTTTGACCTCTCAGCTGGGTTTTATGTTGATATTCAAATGTTTCCAACTTACGTACTGGTTGCAAAGGACATAGCGTCCATAATTACTGAAGTTTTAAGATAAAACACTATTTTCCATGTATCCAGGTGGGACCGAAACACCACATTACCCTAATCCATTGAGAACAGACCTGCCCAAACTCTTCTTCACACTAAAAGTCATGTCTCATTCCTCTGCGCACACCGCCTGACAAGCTCAAACTTCCCTTCAGTACAAATAGCTGCATTAATCGCTATTTTAAAAATTAAAATTCCTAAGTCCATAGGCTCGGAACGTTAGAATCCTTTCCTCTTTGTTGCTTTATCAATTAAGTCACGGGTGGTACACAATTGGCCAAAACATCATACATACATTAAATTTTGATAAGCATTCAATTAGCATAAAGGTAAATTTTATTGGAAATAAATATTTTAATAGAATAAATATTTTAAGGTTATTTTTAATGGACCTGAAAATATATATTTTTTGCTTGAACGAGGGAGATTAGGCACCAGTCCTAGTTCTAGTTTTAGATCTGGTGTGTGAGTTTGAGCACCTGTTCACATGCATGGGGAGACTGGGCGGGAAGAAGCTGTCCCAGCCCAAGTGGCTCGAGTCTCTGAACTGGAACAACAGGCAGATGGTGACACGGGGCAAATTGTTTTTCATGAGTCACCAACTACCAATTCAGTAGGCCTTCCTGCAGTTTTGTAGAAAGGCACTAACTGAAACTAGTTAATTTGGCAAATGATTTATAACCCAGTCATTGGACTCATTCATGTTCTAAGATTTTATTTATTTTTAGAGAGAGGGCAAAGGAGGGAGAAAGGGAGGGAGAGAGACATTGATTGGTGGCCTGCCGCATGTCCCCCAGCGGAGGATCCCAGTCCACAAGGCACGCGCCCCGACGGGGAGTCAAACCAGTGACTTTCTGCTTCGCAGGCTGGCGCTCTGTGCACTGAGCCTCACCGGCCAAGACAACTCAGTCATGTTCTTAGTCCCTGGGCGGTACCCTGAAAGGTCAGCACTTCCAGGCAGCACTGCCAGAAACTGGCACGTGGCTGTCATACATACTCATTAGCCTTTTGTTCAGAGGAACCCCATCGAACCTCTCAGAATGGGTTTAGAAGAAGCTGGGGAAATCGCAATATTGTTTATTCCAATTACCTTTGGCCAAGTTAACATATTACCATATCCAATAATATTTTGGGAAGTGTTAATGAAAACAATTGTTTTCTGAGCCAGAATGATGGTCATGCAAATTTTGATGAAATAGCATATATTTAGATGTAATATAGATCTGCCAAAAGCAAAGTGAAACTTTTTTTTTGAAAAAGGAAACTTCTGAACGCTTCCTCATTGCAATCACGCAGAGTTAAATCCACTGAATTAGAGCTGAAAATGAAAATTCTCAGAAACCCTTTCTTGTCGCAGAGTACAGTCAAAACAGACAAAGCTCTCCGTTGAAGATTGGTTTTCCCCAGCATGCTTTTTACACATCTGAGAAATTCTGATTGGAAGGGAAAATGGGCCGAACCTTAGAACCGAAGCAGAGAGGTCTCGGTGTGTTCGGTCAGAGTCCTGCTGCGTGTTGTGTAGGGCGCATCCGATGATGCAACGCGGGGCCTCCCCAAAGTGGCACAGGTGGGGGTCGCATCCCGGAGACTCCTCCTGATGCAGGGCCGCGGACTGCCCCACGGCAGGGGAGCCTCGTCCCACGGAGACGCGAGGGAGGAGGCCGGCACACCTCACGGCTTTATTTTGTGTTCGTTTTGCAGGCTTCTTTCTGTATTGTCTCTTCTAGGAAATTTATATTTGCTTCTTTCTCTTATATCCTTTCCTTGTTGTGTTTTTTTTTTAATATTCTTTTTTTTAATTCAAATACCATTCTGATTATTCATGGTCTAAGGACATTCAAATAATAAACCAAAAAGAAATAGATGTTAAAGATTGCTCTTCACACATTACAGCCAGTGATGCCGTGCTTGCCTATGATCTCGCCAACGTAAAACCACATCCACACCTCAGTAGCCACCAAACCACTCAGCAGAACTTCCTTAACTGTGAGCTGTTTGAAGCTACCAGTTTGAGCACTATTGACTATTTTTTTCAAGCTCTGAATAGCTGTTGGGATCTCAGCAGGGGCTGGAGGAATCAGCTCAACTTCGGCATACGGCCAAAATGTGGCCAGTCAAGGTTTAGAGTAAGTCACAGCGGCATTTACCAGCACTGGGGCCTCTGTGAGGTTACCGACAAATTGGGCCATGGTTGCGGTATGGAAGTTCTGTGGCCCACCAGCCGGCTGAATGTCCTAACATCCTTTTTTTGAAACGGTGTTATTAGCCTGCTGCTTCCTTCATAAAGGTGTTAAGTTCGCTACGGTTCATTTTTTAAAAATGCTCACTCAAGAATATATTCATTGATTTTGAGAGAGAGAGAGAGAGAGAGAGAGAAAAGATCCATCTGCTGCCTCCCATAGGCACCCCAACTGGGGCTGGAACCTTCAAGCTAGCTCTGTGCCCTGACTGGGGATGGAACGCGCGCCCCTCCGGTGTACGGGACGAGGCTCCAGCCCACTGACCCATCGAGCCAGGGCTACACGTTCATTTTATGTATTCGTTACCGGCTTTATTGACTACATTGTTACAGACCGTCAAACGCGCCCGTTTTAAGTGTGGAATTCGGTCGGGGTTGATCAGCGGATATGCCTGTGTGACTGCGGCCGCAAAGCAGAGGCATCTCCCCCACCCTGGGAGCCTCTGTGCCCCTGCCAGCCAGTGCGGTGGCAGGCGACGCGACAGGTTAGTCTTTTCTAGGATTTTACATAAACGAGGGCGTTCCATGCTCTCTGCTGCGGGAAGTCCTCCCGCGAGGGCACCTGGGAGCCCCCCGCATCGCGGCAGCGGTCGGTGGCGTGTCCCTTTTTACTCTCTGTAATGCTCCCATTTTCCTGTTGGTGGACATCGGCTTCTTTCCCATTTGTGGCAGCTATGAATGAAGTTGCCGTGAACACTCAGGGACACGTGTTGCTGTTCCTCTTCCCGAGAGGGGCGTTGCTGGGTCACACAGGAAACCATGTGGGTCCAAGCCTCGCGCTGAAGCCTTTGTGCCTCCAGCCGGGGCTCTCCCGTTGGCGTCTGTCTTGTTCGTCACACGCGGAGCCTGGCCTAGGATCCCTGTGTGGGTGTCGAGCCTAGACACTCACATGCGACGGCGGGGCCGGCCCTCTGAGCTCTGGCCCTTCCTGCCCGTCCCCCTGACTCGGATGGGGATTCCAGGCCTGCAGGCTGTGTGACCACAGAGCGCGCGTCCCTCGTTTCCTCGGCGAGGGAGCAGCCCGAGCGGCCTGTCGTCTGGTGTCCACGGCTGCTCTGCTGGCGCATCCAGTGTTCAGGCGGCTTCCAGCGGCCGGAGCTCTGGAGGCTGTTATTCCCAGGTCTGGTTTCCGCGTGTTGAAAAGAACAAAGTTTTACGGAATGTCACTGTAGGAACGTAGCTAAGGTGTGGGGCTCCATCGTGGGTGTGTTTTCTGGGTGACGGGGGTCACCCCCTCCCTGGATGTTACTGCAGTTTCTCTTGGGCTCGTGGACCTCACCCTTAGGTGGGAATGGAGATTCCGTCCCCGCGGCAGATGTTGTCCGAGGTTGGTCACTTTTCTGAGAGTCCCTGTGGACGTTTGGATTTTCAGTGGGGAAATGGGGCGCCTTAACGCGGGAGATGGTGCCCGCAGTTTTTAGAGTAGCATCTGTCCCAGGGTAGGTGGTGGCCGTTATTCGTACAGTAGAAGGAAGTCGGTGACGATTGCACTAAGGACGGCCGTCCACACGGCGGGCTGCTTGATCCCACGAGGCCCTGGGGCCGCCCTGCCGTCCTTGCCAGCCCAGGCTTTCTGATCCGAGCCCGGTCCCCTGCGCGGCAGCTTGTCCCGCGGCCGTTTCTGTGCTCGCTCCCGTAACAACCCGCCCTGGGCGTCCTCACGGGGCTCTGGCCCCTGGTCTAGAGAGACACCAGGACCCCGGAGCGGGTCGGAGGAGAGGACCGGCCAGCACAGCACGCAGCGAGGCGGCTGCGGCGGGGGGTCCGACCTCTGAGGCACTGGGGGAGCCCGAGGACAGGGTGACCCCTCTGCGTGGGAGGTTTTGCGGGGCGCAGGGCTTGAGTGAGAATCGGAGGAGCGAGGAGAAATTCACCCGAGGGGCGGGCAGGGGAGCGGAGGAGAACAGTGCCCATGAGAGCTCAGGCCCAGGTAGAGCGACCTCTGAAGCCCAGCGGCCGGCCAGGCAGCACCTCGCGGGAGGGGGATCTGCCACCGGGGAGGCGGCACGGGGGCAGGGAGGCAGGTCGCGCGGCACACAGTTCACCCTTTTGAAGGGTGTAATTAATTGGCTTTTAGTGTGTTCAGAGTTGCATGCAACCACAGGGAGCAATTTGGGGAGCCCTTGTCGCATGGTAGGCGGCCTTCCTGGGGCTCCCCAAAGTGTCTTTTGGGGGTTGCGTGGGTTCATACAGACCAACGAGGGGAAGTGGAGCAGCACGTGGGTCCAGGCAGGAAAGAAAAAGGCAGCCGTCCTAGCTCCGAGCAGCGCAGAGCCTGCAGCAGGTTTCCTGTGGATGGTGAGGGAGGGGGAGGAAGCCTCCCGAGAATCCTGCCCCAGGCCGCAGCTTCCCAAATCTGCAGCTGGGTCTTAACAGTCAGAACAAAGGGGCCCTAAAGCACTCGGGCCGGCCCGCCCGCCTAGGCTCCCAGAGGTCTTCCCTTCCTGACAGACCCCCAAGGAGGCCAGGAGACTCAGCCGACGTGGGGAGCGCGCCAAACCGAGTCCTTTCAAAGCTCTGTTTTCCTGTTGGAAGTGGTACTTTTTTCAATGGGAGAGGAAGGATCTCCAGTTTAGTGGCAGGAATGGAAAACAAAGACCTCAAAGATCATCAGAGACACTTTAACAAGGCAGCTTGTAAGGAGCAGGGTTTTTTTAGCCGCCTCAGTGACGGCCTGGAGGAAAGGATGACGCAAGGAAATTGGCCGGCGCGCGCGGCTGTTCCCCCGCGCGCGGCTGTTCCCCGCCCCGGCGACGGCGCTGCTTTCCAGGCCTGGCTGCGCTTTCTGGCCCCGCCTTCCCCGGCCACCCGCGGGCTCGCCAGTGCGCGCCCGAGTCAGGAGGGAAATCACGGTGCGTTTCTCACTGCTTGGACTTGCTCGAGAATCCTTTCTCTAATGACTTTTAAACAACTGCTAACTTAAGTTTCAAGGACAGTGTGAATAAGTTTTTTTCTGAGCCATGTTAGAGTCGGTGGCTGACCTGTTGGGCGACAGCTCGGTGTTTTCCGCAAACAGGGGCCTCCGCACAAGCACAGCACCGCCTTCCAGCTCAGAAAGTGGACATCGATGCGTCTCTGCCACCGGCCCCCAGCCTCCATTCAGGTCTCAGCAGCTGCTCCAACAAAGTTTTTTAAAGCTAAATGACCCGGTCCAGACTCACACCTGCCCTTCAGTTGTGCAGCCTCCTCACTGTTCTTTCAGCTGGAACAGTTCCTGAGTCTTTCCTTGACTTGCTTGACCTGGATGCTTGCTTTCGAAGAATTACAGGCCAGTTATTTTGGAGAATGTACCCAACTTGGTTTATCTGTTGTCTCTTCATGAATACATCCAGGTCACCTGTCTTGGCAGGAATATTCCAGAAGTGATTCTTTTTGTGTCCTATCACCCTGAGCATGATTTAGGCTTGTCCCATTACCATTGTTGCAGTTTGGCTTGAATCCTCTTCTTAAAATTGAGATACAATTGATGTGTAACATTGTATGAGTTTAATGTGTCCAGTTGATGTACTTATATATTGCAATATGATAACCAACACAGTGCTGGCTAGACACCTCCATTACTCATTAATTATCATTTCTTTTTTTGCGGTGAGAACATTGAAGATCTAGTCTGTTAGCCACTTCGAAGTGTATACTACAGCATTGTTGACCGGAATATGCATTAGCTCTCCCAAACTTATCTTTTAACTGCAAGTTTGTATCCTTTGATCAACATCTCCCCATTTCTCCCATTCCAAGCCCCCTGCAGGGTTCTATTCTGTTCCTAGGAGTGATCTGAACTCAAAGGCAAAGATATGGATAATTTATCATTTTTTTTTAAACTTCCACTTGATTGGTGTTATTAGAATAACTCAGAGGAGCCCTGTATCAAGTTGATAGATTGCAGAGAGGTAGCCTGTCTTTCCTTTTGAAAATTAACCTCAATGTCTGATACACACAAAAGGTATAAAGAGTAATATGATTTGAATTATAACAATTTGGTATGTAGTATACATCATGTATTTCCACTTGGATTATATATGTTATGTTATATGTAACATATACAATGTAGAATGTAATGGATTATAATAATCTGAATTCTCAAACCACCCAGATCAAGAATTAGGCCACTGCCAATTTAGCTAAATCTTTCCTGTGAATTCCTTCCTAGCTTCAGTCTACTTTGAATTTGTCCAGAACTGACTGATCTGGACTCCTCTGACAAAATGACAAAATCCAAAGTTTTGGACACAATTTGAAGCATTTAGATCTTAATTCAGGCCAGGTGCAAGGGTGGTTTCCCTAGGGTAGCTACTTAGCTTGTTCTGACATCTGGTGGTCGCATCTGGAATTGCAGCTCCTCATATATCCTCAACATTATTGTTTTGAATCCTCTATTTAAACTTCATTTTAAAACGTAAAACCCTATTTTATTAAGTTGGATATATTATAACTTATATTTATAAACTTTCTGGTTCTACAAGTGACTACCATGCACTAGTGAGAACTCAAGTATTAGCTGCTCACATTTATAATTTTTCAGTCTTTTCGATATATTATCTGGGGAGAGGGCTTTCTGTGTTTTCCCTGTTAATTCAAAAATATTATTACCAATATGTGACAGGCACTGAGGTAGATTCTAACAGGAACAGAATTATCTGGATAGCAAGTTAACTTGGTGCTTCTTGTTATACTCCATGCAAAAGGAAAGCTCTTTATAAACTTATAAAGAAATGAAAGAATACATTTAATATTTACTGATCATCTATTATCTGCTGGGTAAACACATGTTATTTCCCAAAAAATGTTACAGTGCATGTACATTGTTTGAAATGTAAATGGTAGATGAGAGTAATTACTAGGCTGTTTGGTAATCATTCTTGAGACAAATGTGGATGTTAAAATCATTGGTGAAAGCTTAATGGCTATTTACATAATCTCAAAGTAGCCTCAGAAACCCCACAAGTTACTTATTAATTACAATGGGAAAAATAGTAACTTTACAATGGAGAAACTTGGCGGACTCCACATGAGCTAAGTGATCAACATTAACATCACAAACAAATGGGACAAATCGACATCTTGTGCCTCCTGCGGTAAAGCATTAAGGACACATCACTTCTGTGATGTTTTGCAAAAATTACATAACCTGAACCTAATCGAGAGAAAGTGCTAAATAAACTCAAACTGAGTCAAGTTCTGCGAAATACTTGGCTTGTATTCTTCCAACATATTAAAGTCAGGACAGACAAAAGAAAGACTGAGAAATCGTTCCAGAGGAAAGCATACCCCAAAAAGATATGACACCTGATCGCAGCGTGGGACGCTGGGCAGGGAGAAAGTAGCTGCTGTAAAGCACGTAACTGAGATATCCATCTATCGACTAGAACAAATGAGGCAAAACTGTAAATAATTGGTGAATATGGATAAAGGGTATATGGGAATCCTTTTTACAAGTGCCAGTTTTGTTTGAAATTTTATATTTAAGAAAGTTCAATAAAAAAAGTGTTCCCCAAACGGTAACAAGCTCTTTGAGGGACAAAGAACTTGTCTCTTAAAAAATGACCTATTTTTCATTATGAAATCAATGTATGTACGCCTTTGAAATAAACAATGAGGAAATATAAAAACAAAGGAAAAAGGAGAAAGACCGTCACCCACCCACACATCTGTCCCAGATCTACAGCCGCCTGGGAAGAGGGGAAGGTGTGCCCCGGGCCCGGTCAGCAGGCTGTCAAGGAGCGGGGATGCTCCAGGAGGACACTCTGGCCTGGAGGAACAATGTAGAACAGACAAGGACGCGTGCAAGGAGCGTGGCTTAGGGGAAAACGAGAAGAGAGACGTGGGTCTGCTCGGAGAGGCGGGAGCTGGGGATTGGAAACTGAGCAGAGGCGGACGAGGAGGGGTAGGACTTCCACCGGGGGCCGCCGGCGGGCTGGAGGGGCGATCTGCGCAGGTCCCAGCCCACCCCGGGACGTGCCCGCGCGGCGAGTCCGCCGCGGGCGCGCGCAGCACGCCACCCACGCGCCAGGGCCCCCGGGGCTGCTGACGCAATCGGGACGCAGGCGAGGGGCCCGGTTTCCAGGGCAACAAATGCGAGGCCCCTGTTCTTCCGCTCGCTCTTGTGCGTCACTTCCGGCCGCTCGCGGCTCGTCTCCGCCGTCTGTGGAGGGGTTCTGAATGGGTCGTCTCCCCTCATCTTGTTGGGCGTCGTAGTGGGGATGACATTAGCTAAAATGAGTCTTAGAGTCTGCGGGAGGCGTCGGTGGGGAGGCAGGTGGAGGGCGGCCTCGTCTCCCAACCAATCGCTTTCAAATCCGCCCTCTGGCGCCGCGGGAAGGGGCCGCCTTGCCCTCGCCAGCTCTGGAGCATGCGCACTTTCACCGGGGTCGTCTCGGGAATCCGGTGTTCCGGGATTTTTGCGCAGCTGGAGGGGATCCAGAGGGGCTGGCGTGGGCGGGGCTCCGGGGGCGAGCGAAGCCGCTGATTGGGCAGCTGGAAGCCCAGGTTGGGGAACCGCGGCAGACCCTCGAGGCGGGCTACTGAGTTTCGTTCAATTGTTCCGTCCCTGAACCTGCTGATCCACTCCGCTTTCGCCGAGCGCACGCGGAGTCTGGGCTCGTGCTGGCGCTGGGCGCAGGGACAAGTCGGCCTCCAGGAGTCCGCTTTCCGGCTGGCACTCTGCGGTGCCCCGCTCCCCTCTTCCTTTGTAACCGTATCGCCCTTTTTCCACTGAGTTCTCCTGGGCCAGGGTCCCCTGCCCAGGGAGGAGCCACCGGCCCATCTTAGTCCAAGGAGCTTTGCGAAGGCGCCCGTCTTGAAAGCGGCGTTGAACGCTGGGAGCCCGAGGTGGAAGCCTGGCTCGCCGCTCCATTGCTGAGCCCCTTCCATCCCTTTATCTTCGTCTCTGAAAGAAGAGTTGTTGTTTGCGGAGGGGTTGGGAAGTTTAAAGTGAACATTGGCGCTTATCTTGGGGTTGAATCCCGCCCTGTCCCTTGTTAGCTTGGGTGACTTCGGGCCGCGGGGGGCGGGGGACCCTGGTGGTCCAGCTCTGGCTGAGACTCGAGCCTAAATAGTTCCAAGGCGAAGGATTGAGTAAATCCAACCTGAACTTTTGGCTCCAGATCTGAAGCACCTTCTCCAATGAAGTATTGGTGATAACGTTGACTTGTAAACACCCACTGTTTGGTTCCTGTGTCTTATTTCTCTATTATTCCACACTCAGGAAGGGGGAAAAGGAGTGTAAGTCCCCTGCTATTAGAATAACCCACCTTATAGGGTCATTGTGGGCGGGGGGTAAGAAATTTTGCCAAGCACATTGCCCGTTACCTGCCAGGTAAATGGTAGTTGCCAAGACTGTATTATTTTGACAGAATAGCTGTGAAAGACCTGCTCACACGGCTGGCTCTTAGTGGTGCTAAATAAATGTACTTATTTAAATGAATCTCTTGTTTTGGGAACGAGAAAGTCCAGGTGAGCCGTGGCACTAGGGACAAGTACCAAGTGGGCTGCGTGGCAGGAGAGAGCCAGCTCCGGGACGTGAGAAGGGGCACGGAACTCTTCCCAATGCTGTTGGGGGATCAGAAATCCCGAGAGGTGGTGGGTTTTGCCCAATGTGCGGTGAGTATACAACCCAACCAGACCTCTTTAGGCGGGACAAGAGTCTTACACTGGGATTGCCCCAGGCTAATCAAGAGATGTGGTCACCCTATTCCAAAGCCCACAAGTAGCCTGTTACAGAAACAAGGTGGGACTTAGCTCTGCGTCATTTTGTCTCAAAGGGCTTTCCTATAGTTTGTTTGTATTTAATACCAATAGCAACCTTGTGAAGGGGTTATTCCCATTGTACCGCTGAAGACCAAGGTAGTTCGTGATGGAGTGGGGGCTCCCACCTGCACTTTCGACCCATGTTTCGGTGACAATTGTCAGCTCTACGAAGCTTCCTTGGGCACTGGTCCTCACCTTTGAGACAACGTGATCGGTAGTTTCACGGAGGCAGATTCTGCCTCGTTTTACTGCAGAACTCTCTCACCGGGCTCCACGTCATCAAACTGTTCAGGGCCCTTGCCGAGGGGCTCCTGGGGTGAGCGTGAGGCTGGACCTGATGGCCCAAGAGGCTCCTCCCCGCCTTCGGGCGTCTGCCGGTTCCCTGAGAGCAGGATTGGTATCCTCCTTGAACCCTCAGCTTTCAGAGGGGATACTCAGGACCCGTTAAAGCTGCAATAGGCAACAACGCCAGGAGCAAGGCCGTCCTGGGACGGGTCTGCTCACCCTTGTTTGATGGCTGTGGGGCCGTGGCAAGCCCTTGTGTTTTCTGAGCTTCAGTTTTCTCACTGGTAAAAAATGCAGATTAGTCTCTTCCCTCCCTTCCCCCATAGATTTGCTAAGACAATAAAATAAATTAACATAAGTAAGTACATTGTACACAGAGACACATTGTACAAAAATAGCAATGTCTTCTTTGCCAGCTTTAAACATTTCCAAATTGCTTGTCTTACCCATTTATAGACAAGATAGGAACGAAAAGGACTATGGAAAGAGCACAGGCCATGCAGTCAGACGTTGCAGACCGGAATCCCTAAATAGCAGCCACTTGCGTGATCCCAGCCAAGTGGTGCCCTTCCAGGACCTGGGCGCTAAGAATAGCTGCCTCGCATGGGTCTTGATGAGGACGTGAGCTACAATGGGTGCTCTCTGCTTGGCACACAGGTCTCCATAAAGGCTATCTTCTCCCATGTCTATTCTTTGTGCTCTATAACTGTCAATGTGTACACTTCCCACGGTGAGGAAGCCCCTGAGGGCGGCTTTTCGGAGGCAATTGCTCTCAGCGCTGCTCTTGAAATCCCTTGCTGGCTGGCTGGTTGGCACGCTGGGGAACCGCTCCCCTTGTGTTGCCCTGAAGCTGCGTTCTTTTTATAACTAATTCCCGCTCCTTGGAAAACAATTCAATAAAAACTCAATTGGCTTTCCACTGGCTCTGGGCAGGGAGGAGGAAGAACATATTATTATTTTATAAAAATATGAATAATAAATATAAAACAGCACTGGGCACAGAGCAGAGGGCCAATGAGTGCATGCCGGCTTAAAGCAGAGTGCTGGCGCAGATGGGCTTCTGTGACTGCTGCGTTCGCTGAGACAACCATTGCTGCCCTCCATTACATTTTTTAATTGGAACAGAAATGCATGCAAATGGTAAAAAAAAAAAACACAAAAAACAGAAAACGACACAAGAGAAGGAGACTCCTGGTACTGTCCTCTCAGCCCGCCCTAGAGATGCCACTGTTCACAATTCCTGTGAATATTTCCAAATATGTGATGCACATTCCAACATACGTATGTAACCCCCTTTTAAGTTTTATTTCTTTTTAACATAGAGGGGGGTAAATCCTTAAATGGCTTCTGCCTCTACGTTGCGAGCTGGGCTCCTTGGCCCTGGATCTCCGGTCAGCTGTCCCACGCTCTGAACCCGTGATGTGGATGGACAGCTGAGGCCCCCAAAGTTGGAGCAGTTTTACCCACGAGGGATGGGGACCAGCATTCCGGCCGTCTGCTTCGGGCCAGCCTCTGGGACTGTGCCCTGTGACTTTGCCTCAGTCACCAAAACGGGTCCTCAGACTCCCCTTTGATCGTTGGTGACAACGCCCTTGGGGGTTGGTCCCTGCAGTGACACCAGGCCGGGCTCTGCGCAGTGGTGGCGCGTGTTGATGCTGCAGGGAGTTTGCAGGGGCCTTGGCAGGAAGGTTCCCCAAGGAGGTGAAACGGGAGCTGCGCGCCTTAAGGGACCAGGAGGGGCGGGGACGCCGGGCAGGTCCCTCCGGTTGCCGGCCCCAAGGAGCGAGAGCTGTTCTCTGCTTCTTTGCTCTGCCGCCTAAGGTCTGCGCGGTCCTTACTGGACGTTGGTTTTGATAAATACTGTAAGGTAGCGCAGCATTTTGCAGAGGGGCTTGACCTGAACCATAGTGGGATAAGTTTAGCGAACAGAAAAAAAAATGCAATCAATATGTAATTAACCAAATACGCAGTCAATTGCAAAAACTAAATCGACAATCAATGAACTACATAGTGCAAATAAGCAAAGGTTAAAAAGCTTCCCTACAGACAGGGGACAGGGCTTTGTACAGGATTCCCTGGGCGCCTTTACTGTCACAGGTAAAAATCAAAGTTTTCTCCCAACGAGCCTTGGGTTCCTGCGGCCCGGACAGAGCGAGCCGGGACCCCCGGTGTCCGGTTACAAGCCTCCCTTCTCCCTCCTCGCCTCCTGGTCCCGTCTCCTCCTACCCCGCCTCCTCTCTCCGCCCCGCCCCACCTTCCGTGTCCCTCCTCCTCCCTCCGGCGTCTCCGAAAACCCGGGACGGAGCGCCGGCGCGGTCTGCCCCGCGCATGCGCAGAAGCGGGCCGGCTCGGCCTCCCTCCGCGCCCCCCCACCCGCCACTCGGAAGCTGCAGCTCGGTGCCCGAGCGGCCGCCGAAGCTGCTGGGCCTCGCCGCCCGCCCGCCGGCTCCTGCTCCGGGCCCAGGGCCCCCGGCTGTGTAAGTGTAAGGTGGGGCTCCCGGCAGGGGGCGGCCCGGCCGCCGGAGGGCCGTCCGAGTGTGACGGCGGGCACGGGCGCTAGTCAGCCTGCCCCGCTGAGGGGCTGCCTCCTCCCGCACCTGCCCGGACCACCTGCCCCAGCCGGGCCCCAGTTTGCACCTGTGCCAGGCCCCGGTCACACCTGTCCGGTGCCGTGTCCGCACCTGCCGAGCATCCGGCGCACACCTGCCGCCCCTGGGGCCCCGGCCGCCGCCGCCGCCTTCTCCGTGCGGCGGTCGCCCCTTCCCCTCCGGCGTCCTCTCGGCCGACGCCCCGGGGCCCGGCGGGGCCTGGGGCCCAGGGGGCAGGGTGCAGGGGTCTGGGGACCGCGCGTGAGCCGGGGCCGGGCCGGCCTCCGCGCGGGGTTGCAGCCCCCGCCCGCCGCCGCCTCCCCTGCGCCTGGACTCGGGGCCGCCCCGTCGCGGTTCCTCTTCAGTTGCCTCTGGATGAAAAGTGTTACCAACCGAGCTGGGCGGCGCGGGCGCCGGGTCCCTGCGGGGATCCTCGTGCGGGCCACTCGGTGAAGCGCAGGGACAAGTGTCCACCTTATTCTTGCCCGCGGCGCCTCCCTGTGGGGAAGCTTGCAGCCCGACGCCCCGCGGCCCAGGGGGCACGGAGGAGGGGCGATGGCCGGAAGCTAAGGCTCCGCCGGGGCGGAGGGCGCGGGGCCGCGGCGCCTGAAGCTGCCCTCGAGGGCCAGTGCCGGGCACCCGGAGGCACCGCCGCCCCCGGAGCCCCTGCAGGGTTCGCTCGGGCTGGGTAGCTTTTCTTACGCGGTGGGGCGGACTGCGGTGCGGAGGGGGAGACAGTTTTCCAGGGAGATCGTTTTCAGGTAACGGCTTTGTTGACACGTTGTTCCCACGCCGTAAGCCCACCCATTGCAGGAGAACGGCTTCCAGCTCAGGCACAGCTGGGCAGCCGTTGCGGTCGCAGGGCACAGGCACGCTGGGCGCCTCTGCTCCCCGGGCCCGGGCCGTGGAGTCGCCCTCTGTCTCCGTGGGTTTGCATATTTCGGCCATTTCATAGCAATGGGATCGGAGATCCTGTGGCTGTGGGTGCCTGGCTTCCTTCACGGAATTTTTTAGGTTCATAAAATGGTAACCTTTCCTGTCTGTCGCCGAGTGGGCCCAGGGCTGTCCAGCCTGCGGCCCGTCGTCCGCATGCAGCCCAGGAGGGCTGTGAATGCAGTGGAACACAAAATCATAAATTTACTTAAAACATGATCAGATTTTTTTTTGGGGGGGGGGGATTAGGTGTCACAACGTGTTTAATGTGTGGCCCAAGACAACTTTTCTTCCAGCGTGGCAAAGCGACGCCGAAGGGTTGGATGTCCCTGCTGGTGTGGATGCACCGTTTTTGTTTTTCCATCATCTGGTGGTGGATGCTCCTGAGGTTCCCACTTTTCCCAATTACATAAAATAATACTGCCGGGAACCTTCCTGCACAAGTTTTTGTGTCCACGTAGGTTTTCAAGTCTCTTTGGTGTGTACCTAGGAGTAGAATCACTGTTTATGTGGTAACTACATTTAAGTTTTGGAGGAACTAGTAAGGTGAAGAAACTTTAAAAATTTTTGTTTATTTATTTATTTTTAGAGAGGAGAAGGGAAGGAGAAAGGGAGAGAAACATCGATGT
The DNA here is from genome assembly GCF_021234165.1 of Pteronotus mesoamericanus. Taxonomy (NCBI): domain Eukaryota; kingdom Metazoa; phylum Chordata; class Mammalia; order Chiroptera; family Mormoopidae; genus Pteronotus; species Pteronotus mesoamericanus. The sequence goes on along the minus strand of NW_026555309.1, from coordinate 45,032,391 downwards.
GTGGTCGCCTCTCATGTGCCCTCCCCACTACCCCACTGGAGACCTGGCCTGCAACTCAGGCCTGTGCCCTAACTGGGAATTGAACCAGCAACCTTTGGTTTGCAGGCTGGCACTCAATCTACTGAGCCACACCAGCCAGGGAAAGAAACATCTTTTTGTTGTTTTGATATTTGCATTAGATGAGTCACCGACACCAGAGCTGGCTCAGTGCCTGGTCTAATTTCATCACATTCTCCCTTGAAGAGACCATTTAAATACACAATTCAGTGGCTTTTAGTGTGTTTGCAGAGCAGTACAGCCATCACCACAAGCAGTTTTAGAACATTTATCACCCCAAAAAGAAACCCTGTACCCCATTAGTAGTTATATCTGCTGGGACTAATGCCCCGCCCCCATGGTGGCACTTCCGTCTCTTGGTTATTCTTGATCACAGATTAACTTGTTGCATTCCATGGAAAATCTGGTAGGAATTCCAATCCAAATAGCATTGAATCTGTGTCTCAAATTGGGGAGAATTAACATATTTATGATACTAACTTTCTCTGCCCATGTGTGTATCTGCGACTCTAGCTTTTGATTTTTACAGAGCCCGCTACACAGGATGTGCTCCCTAAACGTCTAGTATGTGAATAAGGAGACTTTGTACATCAGTTGTTTCAATTGCCGCCTTTCACAGAGGAGAACGCTAAACCTCAGTGACCTTGCATGACTCACTTCGAGTCACGAAGAGTGACAGCCAGTGCTAGCTGATTTGATGGACTTGGGGCTTGCCACGCGAGTTCTCTGCCACCCACTGCTCATGAGATGGCAGCATCCTTTTGCCAATAATGCATGCTGGTTGGCCGCTTTAAATATTATTAAGTCAACCTCATCTGTAGGTGTCTTTCCCTGGCGGGTGTCTGGGTGATTGGTGCGCCTGAGAATGAGGGTCTGAGTTTGGGAGAGCTCCATGCCTGGCACAGTGCCCACTGAGCACACGCTTGAATCGGGAAAAACCACAGTAAAGGTTGGAATTCCAGTAGGATTCACAATTCTCAATTTCTATAACCTTTTGCACATTGATAGAGCCCACCTTAATTTTGAATGCAAACATACTGCATAACTTGATGAAACGTCACGGTACAGTATTGCAGAGAGAGGGCCTTGTAGGATTCTTGTCCTTTGTTTTTGTAACCCTCGTCCTCCTGGGCCTCCCAGGTCCTTCGTCCATTCTGTGGTGCCCAGGGCTTGCTCGGTGCTGCCGGAGGCGATACTTGTAAACACGGCCCTTTGCTTGTCCGGCTGCCCTTCCCTCCTCCCGCAGCGAAGGCGTAGACTAGAGACGTGTTTTTCATGCTTCCTTTGAGAAGCATGAAACTCTCAGATCTTCTTCCATCCCCAACCCTTATGATTCTGAGATGTCCCCAACGGGTGGCACACCTCTTTGTTGAGAGGTGATTTGGTTTTGATTCTTTGCAGAAAAGACCCTTCAGAGAATTACTGCCGGGGTGGGGTGGGGGAGGCCGGCGGTGGGGAGCGTGCGAGCGGGGAATGGGGGCCTGGGTTTCGGCGCTGCCCCTGAGCGGGCCTCGCTCTGGTCTTGCCCAGTTTCTTCATCTGTAAAGTTGAGGTGATACTGAAAGGTTTAAATGAAATAATATGCATGTGAACCATTTATGTCCTGGGTAGAAACAAAGTATGTTAGCAGGCCAGGGATCTTTTTTTTTTCTAAACATAAAAATCTTGTTCACAGTCCTCTATCCATGCCTATTTGGAAGTTGGTGGAGGGTAAGGTTGAAATATAAAGTCCATCATGGGATAGGTGGCTCCAAATTACTGCCCCTGACATCCTCTTCCTCTCAGCCCAGGATGAAATTCCTGCTGTTAGAATCGTGAACAGGCCTTGTGGAAATGGCCTTTTGATGTTCTTGTTTCACCTGGCTGTGGCAGGGGGTTTTGGTGACCTGAAGGCTATGCAACGTGAAGTTCCTATTTAAGAAAAAGAAAGCAAAAGTACCCCTACACGTTAGTTACAGGGCCATGGAGGGGGCCCTGGCCAGTGGCGCCCTGAAGCCTAAAGCTCCTGGTGCAGCTGCCTCTGGCCACCGGGGCCATGCCCGTGCTCCGAGGTCGGAGCCTGCTGCCGGGCTCCTTGCGGATGTTTGTAGCGTCTGTGTCTGTCTTATGGGCGGGCGGTTTCCCTATTTGTGTGGTCTCGTTCTTATTCGCTACAGCGATCTTATCTAATCTTAATGCCTGTTTTAAATATTAGACTTTCTGTTTGGAGATATCGGTTTCTACGTGTTTGTAAGAAGTAACACTGAGGGGCCTCGGGGCCCTGCGCCCAGTCCCCCCAGTGGAACCTGCCCGCTGCACTGTGATGCGGCATCGGAACTGGCATCAGAACCGGACGTCGGCTCACGAAGCCTTTGTGTGATTGCCCTCCTTTTCCCTCGTGATTGAACTGCGGCCTAGTGTGGGCACAGGCCTGCCCCCGTCACCCACGTGGTTAGCGCGGGGTCAGGGGCTGCGCATGGTGTCAGATTTTCAGCACCCCTGTTTCCCTTGCGCAGTCTGTGGGGGTGGGTGGCATTCGGTTCATTGGGTCAGTCGCTCGCTCAGCAGACTGTCACGGGGGGCCTCCTGCAGGCCCGCTGCCGCCGTGCAGGCGCCTCATTCACCGCCCACGCCGCGGTCATCAGGCCCTCCTCTCTCCTTCTTCATCCCTCAGCGCTGACGCAGAGAGGTTGCAGGAGCGCTCCCAGGGCACCGCTGTTGTAAAGGAGGAACAGTGACTGTGTGTGGCCCCTCTTTTTATGTTGGGTCGTATGCCGGGCACTTCTCATTCGCAACCTTCTGTAATCCAGATGGGCTGTTGTTACAAGGCAACTTTTCTTGCCTCCATTATTTTGCAGGTTAGGAGCTTAGGCAGACTGGAGTTCACGTCCAGATCTTCCGATTCCATGGAGGGGGTGGGGCGGTAGTTTATTCATTTGCCCCTTCGTTCATTCGACACATATTCCTGAGCGCTGACTCCGTGCCAGTGCCTGGCTGGGTGCTGGGAGCAGAAAGTGAGGGCCAGGCCCCTTGGCGCAGGAGCGCAGAGCGCGGGCCTGGGGTGGCGGCGCTGTGGTAAGAGCCTGCAGAGCTCTGGGGGCGGACTGTGTCCCACGCCTTGCGTGGGGGCTTACTCTGCCTCCCAGGCAGTCAGCCTCAGGGTCCCCCATCCTGGAGCGGCCTTCACGGCCGCATGCGCCTCAACGTCTTCTTTTGTCTCTCCCAGTAGGGACTTCGCCATGAGTGTCCCCGATTACATGCAGTGTGCTGAGGACCACCAGACACTCCTCGTGGTGGTCCAGCCCGTGGGGATCGTCTCGGAAGAGAACTTCTTCCGGATCTACAAGAGGATTTGTTCCGTGAGCCAGATCAGCGTGCGAGACTCCCAGCGAGTGCTGTACATCCGCTACCGGCACCACTACCCACCCGAGAACAACGAGTGGGGTGACTTCCAGACCCACCGCAAGGTCGTGGGCCTCGTCACCATCACGGACTGCTTCTCGGCCAAGGACTGGCCGCAGACCTTCGAGAAGTTCCACATGCAGAAGGAGATCTATGGCGCCACACTTTACGACTCCAGGCTCTTCGTCTTTGGGCTGCAGGGGGAGGTGGCCGAGCAGCCGCGCACTGACGTGGCCTTCTACCCCAGCTACGAGGACTGCCAGACCGTGGAGAGGAGGGTCGAGGACTTCATCGAGTCGCTCTTCATCGTGCTCGAGTCCAAGCGCCTGGACAGGGCCACAGACAAGTCCGGGGACAAGGTCCCTCTGCTCTGTGTCCCGTTTGAGAAAAAGGACTTCGTGGGCCTGGACACAGACAGTAGGTAAGTTTACCCAGAGGCCCAGGATCCTTGCTTCGTCCTTGGGCTGCCTCCGGACGTCAGGAAGGGATAAGGTGGAACTTTATCGCAGCAACGGACAGCAGGGTGCAGTCCACTCCCGTTCAGACTAAAAAACTGCTCCCAGCCGAGTAGCTCAGTCGGTTAGAGTGTCGTCCTGATACTCCAAGGCCGTGGGGTCGAGCCCCGGTCAGGGCACTTAGGAGAGTCAACCAATGAGTGCACACGTAAGTGGAACAGGAAAAAAAAAGTCAATGTTTATCTCTCTTTCTCTCTCTCTCTAAAAAAAAAGAACAAATTAAAAAAATTAAAAACAGGACTGCCTTTGCTTAAGGGGAGTCCTTTCAGGATCACTGCATTCACTTATTCCCCCTTTTCAGCCAAGGCCCCTGGTGGGACCCCCAGAGCTGCTGTCCGGTTTGGCGGCCGCGGCCCCTACGGCCCTTGAGCTCCAGAGACGGGGCTGGTTTGAGCTGAGATGCGCTGTAAATAAAGTGCACGGCAGATTTGGAGCTTTAGAGCAGAAAAAATAATGTAAGATACCTCATTAATATTTTTCTGTTGATCACATGTCAAATGATAATAGTATACATAGATTAGGTTAGACAAAATAATTAAAATTAGTTTTGAGTATTTATTTTTTACCATTTTATTTTATTTATTTATTTTTTAGAGAGGGGAAAGGAGGGAGAAAGAGAAACACTGATGTGAGAGAGAAACGTCAATCTGTTGCCTCTCGCATGTGCCCCCGACTGGGGATCGAACCCACAACCCAGGCGTGTGCCCTGCCCAGGAATGGAACCGGTGACCTTTTGCTTTGCAGAACAACACCCAACCAACTGAACCACACCAGTTAGGACCTATTTTTTATTTTTTAAAATGTGGCAACTAGAAAACTTAAATTTACTGATGCGGCTCCCAGTTTGTTGCAGTTGGACAGTGCTGCCCCAGAGCACAGTTTGGAGCTCATCCAGTGTCATCCCTTGGATTTACAGATGAGAGGCTGCATTTGGAGAGGCAACAGAACTGGGTGCAGCTCAGCCAGAAGGGGGCCCGTGGCCCCTGCCTCCCCAGCTGGGCGCTGCGCATGGGCGAGGGCCCGTTGTCCCACCCGGTGGCCGCAGAGACAGAGTCAGAGTCAGGCTATCGGGAACAGCGTGGGTAGGGGGCGCCCTAGAGAGCTCCTCTCCCTGCAGGAAGGGTGTGCTGGGCAAGGCGGGGCTCCGGGCCCGTCCCCTGCAGCCAGGCTGACAGCCTCCGCTCTGCCCTCCCTGTTGCCGCTCCGGCACCGTGTGCAGCAGAGGACCAGACAGGGGCAAGCCCAGGATGCAGCTGTTGGCCGAGAGGGCGTCCCCTTGCTAGGGACGGTGCCGGGGAGCCCTGTCACTTCGGCCTCGTGCCTCGGGCCCTCTGTGTGTCGCCGTCCTCCTCTGTGGGCTGCAGGCGGCGGTCTCACAGGTGAGGAGTAAGTGACACGTGTGCGTGCTGGGCGGCTGAGGCCTGCTGCGCGTCGGAGCTCAGTGTGTTTCTTGAATTGGCCAACGGTCAAACACTACCTTTCTGGTTGTTGGTAACTTGGTGGAGAAAATGTCTCAGAATTAAGAAAAAATTGGCCCAGTCCAGCCCTGTAAGTGACAAGCACAGAGTAGCCCAAGTGAAACCTGAGTGCAGGGCCTTGCAGGGTCTGGAGCAGTTTTCATTTCTTCCCTGACACGTTTATGTGGCCTGAGGGAAGGACACGGTGGGGTGCTTGATTAGTGCAGTGGCCCTGTGGTCACACGCCAGCGCCCCGTCCCGGTCCTTGGAGCAGAGGCGGTGGCGAGGTGTAGGGACCCGGGAGCTGCCGAGGGCAGAGCTGCCACGCCCCCTGGGCTGCCAGGCCGGTCGTCCCTCACGAGAGGGGCTGCTGAGGGGCTGCACCGCACACACGCCCCGCATTCCCCTGTCGCCATGGCCTGTGGGCGGGCAGGACAGCGCGTCCCACCTGTGCAGACCGCTGAGCCTCCAGGCAGCCTGGGCGGGGCCCCGCCCTGACCTGACCCTCTTGGCTTTGTGGCTGCAGACCCACCAGAGAAAGCCAGCTTGACTGCTTTTGAAATCGAGGCTCACAGCTCGATGGGGGGCGTGAGACTTGCGGGACGTGTGCCGTGTGCCTGGTGTGGAGCGGCTGGTACCGCGAACGCAGGTTCAAGGAGCGCCTCCGTGGGCCAGGCCTGGCCCCAGGCGCCGGAGCGCAGCAGCTCACCGAGCCCTTCCCCACGGCCCATTCTGTTCCGGCTGTACCCCAGCCCCCAGCCTTCACGTGAGCGTCAGTGGGGTACCAGCGACCCCGATCAGACCCCGTCTCCTCTAGTCACTGCCGACCCCCTGTGGCCTTCACGGCTCTGTAGATTCTCTCACTTTTACCGCCACGATTTGGGGCAGGGACAGAGCCCTGTCCCACCTGCAGCTCTCGGTAGGAGTGTCCGATGGGGAGTGAGGCTGGGGTTCGCAGCTCAGAGGGACGTGCCTAGAAGTAGGTCCCGTTTCGCTTTGGCGCACTGGCCCCTCGTGGGCTCCCTGGCGGAAACCGCTCACTTCAGGCCCCGCTTCCCAGGAGCACTTGGGGCGGGTGGGTCTTTCCTATGTGTCCCCACCCCGTCAGGGCCTGTGGTAAATTCTCTTACATGGAGTGTTGTAGCTGTCAGTTATTTTTGTTCTTGTGTGTTTCTAATTTTGCTTGTTCCTCTTTCTTTTCTTTTCTTTTCTTTTCCTTTTCTCTCATACTGCCCCGTGAGTATGTTGTTGGGTCTGAAAAGGTAGGCTGTGAACACGTTGCACTGAAAATAGCCAGATTCCTTCTCTGCTGCCTTCTCATTGCCGCCATTGCTTTAAAAACAGACTTGCCGCTGCCTTGTCCCATGCATTAGCCCTGTCTTCCTTTTATTTTCTGATTTTTTTGAATTTTAGCTTCTTTAGTACGTAACCCACTGGTGTTTGAGCTCTGTGGAAGCACTCGCCTGGGGGACTCGGTTTGGTTTTACGTAGTGTCTGTGACCAGTGAGCCCTTCCTAATTTTTTCACTTGTTTGGGGAAGCGAGACGCTCGCTGATCGGGCGGCCGCAGGGGCCAGCTCACGGGCTGCTCTAGCCTGGATGGCCGAGGACTGCAGCGCCTTGCTCGAGGCCGGCTTTTAACTTCGCGCATTAGGCACGTGGTTCTTGGCTGCTGCTGGGTGAGGTGCATGGCGGTGCTTCCCGGCCGTGGTCAACTGCAAAGGGACGCTGCTGGAGGCGGCAGCCTCGGAAGTCGCTCTTGCTTTCGCCTGCCATGCCGTGGACTTCACCTTAGCGGCTTCCCTTCCTGAAGGGGCGGACACTTCTCCAAAGCTGACATTGGTCACGTGCCCCCTTGGCGAGGGTGGCTTTTCGAGATACCAGGGACGTAGGATCTGGGATCTTGAGGGCATGAGGCCTCTCTAACGGACTGTGGCATCCTTTCTCCTTAGCCACTAAGCACGCAGAGCCAGGCGCACGATCACCCTCAGCAGCTGTGCAGGCCCTGTTTGTGCCGGCCTTATCTTGGAGCCTGTGCGCTGGCAGAAACAGCCGGTTTCTGTGTTGGTTGAGGCAGGGCCTTTCCTGTCACTTTCCAGATCCCTGGGGGTCGGTGTGACGACCGCCCTGCCGGGGGCCTCCCCGCTGCTGGCTCCCTCTGGCAGGCATGACCGTTAGCCGAGGTTTCTCCCAGACCTCAGGCCCTTCCGAGTCCAGACCACAGGAGGACCATGAGTCCCTTTCGCTGGCCATCCTCTGGCCTCGTGTGCGAGGCTCGTGTGCCTCCGCTAATTGATGGGTGCAGGGGAGACCCCCCCCCCCCCGGAGAGGGCTGTGGCGCAGCGCCCCGGAGTGCGCTGCGCCCATGCTGGGCCCGCGGAGCAAAGCCGAGGTGTGCTGCGAGGCAGAAGTGGCGGGACGTGCCAGCGACTGCAGAGCGGGGCGAGGGCGGCGGGGCACCCAGGTGTGACTCGCAGGTTTTGACTTGAACGAGGACATGTGGCAGCTCCTTACTGAAGTGGGGAGGCTGGTGGGTTCTTTCCGGGGCCGCCTTCCAGAGTACATGTTGGGCGTGTTTTTAGATGCCTATTTGACATTCAAGGGACGATTTCAAAGAGGCAGTTGGAGCGTGAGCCGGGGGCTCGCTCAGGTGCAGGAGCCGGGCTGGAGGCGCTGGCCGGGAGCTGTCTGCGCTCGGCTCGCGGTCAAACCCCGGACGTGGACGAGCTCACCTGTGGCGGGCGGGGGGGGGGCGGGGGGGAGTGGGAGGGAGGGCCGTGGAGGGTTTGGGCGTTGTTCAGGGTGGCTGGGATGTGAGAAGCGGTGCTGTGCCCCCGAGGGTGCGGGGGGCGGGCAGGGCAACAGAAACTGGCAGGCACTGGCGTGGCCAGGTCGGCTTGGAGGCGCTTGTTTTCATTAAAACTCCCCACAGAGGGCAGGGGGCTGTGAAGGCTGCCGGCTGCCCGGCCTCTGGGAGAGGCGCTGCGGCGCTGGGCGCTGGGAGGCGGGAGCGGCTCTGAGCACCTCTGCGACCCGTCCGTTTGTTGGATTTGCAGAGTCCAGGGCAGGGGTGGGTACCTAGTACCAAGCAAAACATACGTACCGTTTTGGAGCCCACGAATGTCAGCAGTTGGTTCAGCTGCTGACAGAAGGTTCTAGGAACCTTCAGCAAAGAAGGTTCTAGGAACACCGCAGGGACCCCAACCCGCAGCGCAGGGGTTGGAGGCAGGGAAGGCCCAGAAGCTGACAGTTCACGTGAGCTCTAAGGGGAGCGGGAGGCAGCGGGGTGAGGGGCGGGCGGAGCCCGAGGCGCCGGGAGCTGGTGCTGCTGCCGGCTGGGGCTTGGGTGCGGGCGGCTGTGCGGGGGGGCTGGGTCGCAGACCCCTGAAGTGCCGTGGGAAGGCTGTGCTGGCGGTGTGTGTGCGTGGGCAGGGACCAAGGACAGGGTGTTAGAAGGTCACAGAGGGCTGTCGAGGTGACCAGTGGGGGAGACATGAGTGTGTCCAGCTGGAGATGGCAGAGGTGGTGCTTTCTGGGGGGGCGTTTGTTAGCGGGGCTCTTGTAGGACTGCCTGTGGCTGGGCAACACGAATGGAGCCTGGCCTGTCCTCGTCACCCCCTCTCTGCCTTCGGTCACAATCTTAGCTCAGCCACTGTTTGGAGCAGAGAGGCTAAACTCCAGGGTCGCCAAAGAGTGTGCTGAGCCCAGTAGAGTGAGATCCTATAGGATCTAACTTTGTATTGGGATCTGCCTCAGTAACGTCCATTTAGCGAGAAACCTTACGGACTAGGCTTTCACGGTCAGAGGAAATCTAATACAGCTGTGATTTTCCTTGAAAAAAAAATCATGTCTTCTAAGAAACTTAATAATGAAAAGAATAGGAATATTTAAAAATAGTAACGGGAGATTTTGGTTTAGTGTCTTTGGTTTCTGAGTCGCCAGCGGGTTAGAAGCCTTCGCATCATTCAGCAGCGCGTCCTTGCCCGCCCCAAAAGAGCCGCGCACGCCGGGCTGCCCCTCCGAGGGCATTGTCAGTGCTTGCTCTGCAGCATCAAAGATAAAGCTCTTGTTTGCAAAAGCCAAAGGCTTGGCTTGCCCCATGCTGCATAACTCGCTTCATAAAATAATAATAGGTTTGGAGTTAAGAATGTGGAAGATAATTGAGTTTTTAAAAAGCTGAGCAAACTTTCTTGTGCTAGTGTTGCAATTGGAACGTTGGGAAAGGAAAACCCTGGTCTAATATTGCCTGTGTGAAACACGCGGCAGAAGTCGTGGCTGCCTTTTGCACTGAAAAAACTGCTTGGTGGCCGCTGTGTGAGGGCAGGGCCACTGCAGCTCACGCCTGGCAGTGCTGGGTGCTGGCTTTCTATGCTAGAGCCTCCGGTTGCCTTTGTAGCATTTAAAAATCTTTCTGTAGCGAGAGGGTTGCACGCGTAGCCAGGGTGCCGCCGGGGCAGAAGTCGGGCATCCGCAGTGACCCGTCTCCACGCACTTTATTTCCCAGGCATTACAAGAAGCGGTGCCAGGGGCGCATGCGGAAGCACGTGGGGGACCTGTGTCTGCAGGCGGGCATGCTGCAGGACTCCCTGGTGCACTACCACCTGTCCGTGGAGCTCCTCCGCTCCGTGAATGACTTCCTGTGGCTCGGAGGTAAGGTGGCCTGACGGCGAGGGCCGGGCGTGTGCTCCCAGCGACTCCTGCTGGAATGGAAGGGGAGCGAGCGGGAAGTGGCTCTGAGAGGCCGGGACAGGGAGCACACGCTGTGGCCCGCTGGGTGCTGTGGGCGGTCGCCGGGCCCCCGCCGCGCCTCCTGCACCCCAGGTCTGCTGGGGCGCGCACGCACTTCCCTGTGCAGCGTACTGGCTCCTTGGTCCTCTGTTTTTTTATTTTACCGCATCCTGCCCGCTCTTCAAGGCCTTGCCCACATGTCACTGAGGGGTGGGTAAGTAGGTGGGACTTATCCAGGAGTGGGACAGGCATAAAAACGAGTGAGGCACCGGCACCTCCACAGTGTGGACGGGCCTTGGTAACGTCACGTTAAGTCAGAGGAGCCAGACACAAAGGGCCGCAGGTTGTATGAGTCCAGTGACCGGAAATGTCTGGAACGGGCGGACCCGGAGAGGCAGAGGCAGGCGGCAGGCTGCCAGGAGCTGGGCGGAGGGGCAGGGGGAGGGGGCTGACTGCTCGGGGGGACGGGTTTTCTTCTGGGGTGATGGAAATGCTCGGAGGTTAGTGGTGATGGTTGCACACCCGTGAATGTTCTAAAATCCACTGAGTCAGACGCGTTTAAGTGGATGAGTTTCATGGTCTGTGAGTCACATCTCCCTTAAAAAACTAAGCCAAAGGAAAGGAAAGAAGCCGCCCTCCAAGGGCAGCCTTTTCTGAGCCCGCCAGATGGGGGGCGCCCGCAGCGCCTCGTGCCGGGCCCTGCCCGTGCGCCCTGCGAATGGTCACTAACAGACGTGCGAGTGAGCGCTGAGGCAGGGCTCTGTGCTGGGGGACGGCGACAGTTTAGTCGGGGGCGTGTCTGCCAGCCGTTTGCGGTGGGTGGAAGTCAGAACGAGGGAGGGGAAGGGCTGCAACACAAGTTCAACAGGGTGCTGGGGACACATCGAATGTCGAAAGTACTTAGAGTGGCATTGAATGTCATGACCTGGCTTAGGACAACCGGGGACATAAAAGCAGGAAAGAAAAGGAGTGAGAGCTAGAAATAGATGGGAAAGAAAAGAGGGGCAGGTAAAGGGCTCAGCAGGGCGAGAGAGAGTGCGAGCTCTCCCTCTGGAAGGAGAGGTCCCTGCGCAGCTGCCGCGTGGCGGAGCGGGTGTGGCCGCAGCGGCCCCCAGGGCCTCTGCGTCAGGCGCCCTGCGGGCCTGGCATCTCAGGCCCACAGAAAGGCGCAGCGCGTGTCGCGCAGGCTGGGGCCGCTGGCCACCGAGCAGACCGCAGAAGCAGGTGTGAGAACCCAGCTCGCCCGTGAGCAGCCAGGTATCAAGGACACTTGTAAAGGGGTGAACAGGGCCACTCGCCCAGCATGTTACTTTTGTTTTGGAAAGTAGTTATTTTTCCAAAAATTTAATGTGTCATGGGCTTCTTATTTTTTAAACGGAATTAACACATAAACACTTAATCCTTTTATAGTTTTATTTCTGAATATGGTAAACATCTCTAGCTGTATCCCACGCATGCGCACACGCAAGAAGCTCTTTATGATCCTTAGTATTTTTCCAGAGTGTCAGAGTTTTAAGACCAGAAAAGTTTGAGAACTAATGGATGAAGAGGAACTCTGCTGTGCAACTCACGAGGCACGTGGCCTCCTTTGAGAGTCTTAGGCTATAACCACCATTGATAGAAGAACAAAATGTACTCCAAGTAAACGTGGCTGCTGTGAGAAGGAGACAAGCCCACAGGTGCTTGCTCTCGATGGAACAGATGCATTTAGGGTGTCCGATGTGGAAAGGTGTTCTGGTCCTGCTTCGGTGCTATTGCTTTTAAATATTTTCAATCCAGGGCACTTTGCATGTTGTAGAGCCAGAATCTGGCACAGAACCCGCCACACAGGGAGCACTAAACTGTCGGTTCAACGGCCGGCCAGCCGGCCGAGGGGGCTGGTCCATTCGACATGACGTGGACGCAGTCCCTCCGTGGAGCCTTGAGCTTCATGAGAGCTTCCTGTGGTGCCAGCCTCGACACCGGCGCGTGAAAGGTGATTGGGGGCATGTTCCTGTTTGTGACAAAACCAGTGATCTGTAGGCTTGACCTTTGTTTTGGGGAGAAATGGGCACTTCCACATAAAGCATTCAAAGCTTGTCAGGCGCTGCGATTTGAGCTGATGACGGCCACTGACTTTGTTAATTGCCCTTTTCTGTTTTTTATGCCCAGCTGCCCTTGAAGGGCTATGTTCGGCTTCTGTCATCTATCACTATCCTGGTGGGACCAGTGGCAAGTCCGGGTCTCGGAGGTTCCAGGGGGGCTCCCTGCCGGCAGAGGCGGCCAACAGACACCGGCCAGGTGAGTGTGCGATCGCTGCGGGCGAACTAAGTGCGGCATCTGTGGATCCGGGAATCTCACATAGGAGACATTTTCTTCTGGTTTTACTGAATATTTATCAACCGCATTGAATCTTATGAATAATATTAATAGATTGCAATGATTGGTTGATTTCTGGAACACTTGCATAAATTTCATTAGACTGACTTTGAAGTTCTGTGTCTGTGTTTTCTTCATGATTTCTGTGTATTTGATGAAGCTAATCCCCAAGGTTAGTTTTATTTTTTTTAAGATTATTTTTTAGAGAGGAAAACGGTGGGAAAAAGAGAGAGAGAAACATCGATGGGAGACACACATGTCAATTGGTTGCCTCTTGGACGTGCTAGAGTTTAGTCTGAACAGCTAATCAGGGTCTGGGCTTTTTCTCAGTCTCCCAGGTGATGAATTTCTCTTACTGAGCTAAATCCGATTTGCTTGTGTTTGTTAGCGCCGATGAAACATAAAACAAGGGGAGGAGAGGGCTCACAGATGCTCGTTGAGTGGACTTGACACTTCGACACTTACGGAATAAACTTGCCTGTAATGGTTCCAGGTATAGTTGTCACATGGTATAGGCCACAAAGATAATAACAGAGTGCAGAGGTCAAGGCTAGACACAAGACTGCTGGGTATCCTTTGTTCTGTGAGCGTTTTGGACATATGTCCCCCCGAAGAGAACGCCCCGGCAGTTCAGCGTGCGTGTGCGGGACGGGAGAGGCCTCGGACGCCGCTCTCCCCTGCGCTGTGCTGGCACCGTGGCCGGCAGAGGCTGCCTTTGCGGGCCAGGTCCTGTCGCTGCAGCCTGGACCTCGGTGCCCGCTCCGCAGAACGGACGGTGTGGGTGAACTGGAGCCGTGCTTGGAGGCAGTGTGTCATTCCTCAGCGCAGCTGCCCCTGACGATTTTAGCGGTGTCTCCGCATTGGAGAGGAAGGGGAGGCCTGCTGAGAGGCAGGGGAGGAAGCCTGGGGTCAGAGGCCGTGTCTCGGCGCCCCCACCCCCTCCCCCGCCACGTGCTCCGACTCGGACTGGCAGGCTCACCGCTGTGTCTGTTCCTGCTTATCCTCATTCCTGTCTCCAGTGCGAGGTTACAGAGTTCCAAGTCCTGCTTTGATCCCGAGCCAGCCGCTGGTGCTGTCCTGTCCTGCACACCCAGGAAGGCGGGAGCGCGGCTGTGCTGTCTCAGGAGACCGCCGTCTGGGCTGCCCCCGGGGGCGCCCCGGCGGGAGGTGGTGGCGCCACCCCTGTGATTTGAAGGTTTCGCAGCGACACTGTCCTACTGAGGCGCTGGAGGCTTTTTGGAGCAATGTTTCTTTTTTTCCCTTTGCTGAACATAAGCAAAAAGAGTTTCCAACTTTCTTGAAAAACTGCTCTGTCTGCAGAAGAGAAATGTCTTTTTTTAGCGTTGCAGAGGGACCTGGGAGTGTTTACCACTGAAGGCAGTCTCTGGGGGGCGCCCTGTGAGGCCCCGGCAGGGCTGGAGGCCACGCCGCCCGCAGGGAGGGCGGAGCCCTTGCCCCCGGTCCAGCGGAGAGGCTGGTCCACCGCCGGGCCTGATGGCAGGCGTGTGCGTCGCCCTGCAGGCTGGCTTCAGGGCGATCGGTTGGTCTGGCGTGGCGACCTCCCCTTCCATCAGGACCCTGTGGCCTCTGCCGTCTGAGGGGAGGACCAGGCGACAGCCGACCACTTAGCACTCACCCTTGAAGGTGTGCCTCGGGGTCCTTCTCCAGCAGCAGAACTGCAGAAATACAGGCGGAGGAAGCGTTTAGTCTCTCCGCGCCTCGGCGTCCTTGCCAGTCCGGCGGGGAAGACAGCCACAGCCCTCCCCTCCCAGGGCTCGCGTGAGGGCTGAGCGAGACCCACATATAAATGCCCGGCACCTGACAGACGTGGGCAGCGCTTGTCATCAGTACGGTTGACATTGGTGATACGAGTTCAGGAACAACGTTGAAAGACTTGGTCTTGTCCAGGTTACGTGGTTTTCAAGTGAGTTTCTTTGGAGAAGAGAGAATGTTTTCCCACTTAAAGTTGAGTTATCTTAGTTTCAAAAGAATTCTGTATTCTCTACCTTTTTTTTGCTTTAATTCTTCTTTTAATTTTTTAAAGCCTTTACTTTCCTAGCAACCAAGGATATGAGGCCACTAATTCTCCCCGCCCCCCCCCCCTGGAGACGTGTATATGAACTTGCAAGTCTATAATTCACGGGCACAATTTGGTTTATTAAAAGAAATCAATAGGACATTCTGCAGTCAACCCAAAAGGAAATGCCTGTCGACTAGGAACGGTTTCTCCTTTGTAGTTATTGTACTGTTTCATCTTCCTTAATTTATTAATGGCACTCATCCTCACCATCGTAACTATTACAACAGCAAGGCGTTTCCCAGCACCTGCCTCGGGCAGCAGCTGGCCACGTGCCTTCCTGCCCGCCCGCCTCACGGCAGGCGTGCGAGGGAGGGCAGGCACCAGGTCCGCCCGTGGCTGGTGCGGGGTCGGGGTTTCAGCCGTGAGGTCACCTGGCCCAAGTCACGCAGCTGGCGGGGCAGACCCGGGACTTGACCCCGGTTGGTTCACGGGCACGGCGTGCCGGCCTGGTCGGCCCCCGTCAGCTTCCCGGCCGGCTGTCACGGGGCGACGTGGGTGCTGTCAGCCGCAGGCGCCTCCAAGGCGGGGTGGCCGTGAGGGTATGAGTTGGCGGCAGAGATCAGAATGGCTCTTTATTTTTCACAGATGCTTCATTCTCAGTGAACAGCCTAAAACATCAACGTGTTAAATTCTAACTATGTTAGCACTAAAAACAAAACATTAAAATGATTATCGTGCAAAGGAGAAGTGGATTTTGAAAATCCAACCATTGCTAATGACTTACTACTTTTTTTTTCTAGTGCTACTAATTGAGAGAAAATGTTATAAAGACTGAATTGGTTGTATCTGGTCTTAAATATGGAAGAAAAAATTAAGCCACAAGGATATTGAGAGGAAGTAAAAAGCTATACCTTTTTTTCCCTGATGATATATGTTTTATGGGACTTGGGACTTTGTCAGCTTTTTGTGACCCAAGTGTACTTTTTCACTTGCGAAGGTAGAGCGACGTAATTCCCCATGTGTGACCGTGATAATTAGTTCCCACGCACGCCAAGCCCTAGGAGGCGCTCAGTGAACGGGAGCTGCCGCGGGGAGTGAGGGTGTGAGTGAGGTCTCAGGCTGCCTCAGGCTCGAGCACTGGCGGTCTCTCTTTGCTACATATTCAGTATATATACGCAGATGACGTATCTGATTACGGTTCAAGTGGTCAGGGTTCAGTTCCTTTTCTTCTGGGTGCTCCGTGAAGGTCTGAGTGCACGTGCGTCGCTGTCGTCAGGTGGCAGCCCTGCCTTCCGCGGCAGAGCTGGCAGGTTATCTGTGCGGAAGGTGTGTTGTGACAGCTCGGAGTCTGTGCGGCCCTGTGCTCACCGCAGAAGGTGCTTGGTGCCTGGGAGGTCGCCACAGCCGTTAGGCTTCACCACACCAAGTATCGAGCTGTTTCCAGAGACTGAGCTCGTCTCCTTTGCAAGTGAAGGGCATTGGGATTTGTTTTTGTACCCTTAATAGGTTTGAAAGCTCAGTCACCTGTCACTATTCCTTTACAGAGGGAACGAAAGGGGAGCCGCATGCAGTTTCAGGGTGCAAACAGGCCTTCGTGCGCCCACGGGGCTGTGCGGTGTGCAGTTGCAGCCCTGGGGGAAGCTCCTGTGAGGCGCGGGACGGTCTTTGTCGCTGGGCCGGGCGGCGTGCTGGCTTGGGCAGGGCGCGAGGCGGAAGGAGCGCGGCCTGCGGGGCCAGTTCCCTGGGTCCCCATTGCCCTGGTCTCTGGGAAACCGTGGCTTTCCGCTCCAGTGTCAGCCTCCGTGAGCCTATCTCTTGTTTGTGTGCTGGGGTGTGAAAGATTTAAATTAAGCACCAAACAGCACCCCTGTCCCCGACGCAGAATTCATGTGCTGGCTAAGCTGTTAGTCAGGGTCCGCGAACGCCCAGTTTTTAAAAACCCTACCATCGCTTGGCACCCAGGCAGTGTTTCTTCCCCCGCGACCTGGAGCACCACTGTTGGCCATAGATGGCACAGTCGCAGCTTTGAAGAGGCAGCCTCACGTCGTGGCAGACTTACACACAGCCCTTCAATGCGACTTCCGTGTGTGATGCTTCCGAACGGTGCGCTGCCTGCATGCGTGGGACAGCGGTCCTAGTCATGGCTTATTTTCATTCCGTCACCTCAGCAGAAACGTGCCAGACGGGCTGGTGGACCAGGGAAAAACCGGGCCTTCCTTCCAGTATTAGAACCCAGTCAGCCTGGCTCCTGTGAAACAGGGAGGCGCCGCCTGCAGGCTCCGGAGGGAAGGAGGCCCCGACCCCAGGCGTGGCCCCACTGCCCGTCACTTCGTGGGGGGCACCGGCTTGGGTTTGGGGGCGGTGGCTGCCGGGCCTCCCCTCTGCGAGCCGGGAGCTGGCGTCTGCGGCGCCGAGTTCTGAGGGCGACCCCTTCTCGTGAAAGGCCTCAGAAGCCGCAGCCGCTGTTTCACGGGGGCCGTTGCCGTGTGGTCTCTGTCAGCGACCAGGGGGTTGGAGCTGTAAGCGGGGTTCCGAGGAAAGCACCAACGACGAAGCGCGCGAAGGGCTCGAGGGGGGGTCCTTGGCGCCCACCCTCACGGCCCAGCAGCAGCCGCAGCGTCACCGATGTGGCCTTGGCATGTCGCCCTGACCCTGCCCGTAACCACAGAATGGCCTGTGAGTTAGAGCGTGTGGCGGGTTAGGGAGGCCCAACAGTGACATTCCTGTGTTCTCTGCCAGCCGACTGAGAGACCAGGCACAAGACTGGGCAGGAGGAGACAAACATGACTGTTATTGCTGATGAAGCTGCTTCGCCATGAACTTCAGGGACGCAGGAGAATGGGTGCCTTGGTGCTGCATCCCAGGACTAGACCGATGCCCAGGGCCAGGCAGTGCCTTCCGACAGGAGGACCCGCCCGGTCACACCCGGAGTGCGGGGCGCTCGCTCCTAGGCGCTCCCTGGGGGCGTCACAGGCCAGCTGGCCTCCCCAGGTCCCTGAGCGCACGCCCCCACCTGTTCTGTCAGGGGGCAGCGGCGGCGCAGGCCCGGGACTGCCGGGGGGGGGGGCCTTCCTCGGGGAGCCCTGTCCCCCGCGAAACAGGCCATGGGTGGACCAGAGGGTGCTCGCCAGGAACTTGTGAACCGGGAACGAGGATGTCCTCGGGGACTTAGGCTAGCGAGGAAACAGGAGGCGATTAGAGCCCAAGGTTGTAAAATCACCTTCACAGTTAACATTTATCAAACACTTAAAATGTGCTAAACACTTTTCTGATCATTTACATAAAGTTAATCCTTTAAATTCTCACAAAGGCCCAGTGAGCCATTATTATCCCAATAATTAGGTTATTATTCCAGTTTCACAGATGTGGAGGCTGAGGCGAAGAGAGCACATAATGCGACCAGGGTCCCAGAGCTAGTAAGTGGCAGAGCCGGGATTGCACCCGGCGTGCCGGCCGGGCTCCCGAGGCCGCTGCCAGGTGCGCAGCAGTGCCAGCACACGCATTGGCGCATGTGCTCACCTGGACACCAGGCAGGTGGCCACGGGAGGGGGTCCGGCGAACGCTGACTGTGGGCCTCGGCCACTGTTGCAGAGAGTGTGCTACAACCAGCCTTGGGCGCGGCTGCCCCCCAGGTAATCCAGAGGTGCCCCTTGCTCTGCCTTGCCCATGCTCACCACGCTGGAGAGGGCGCGGGAGGTTGGACTGTGAGTTTCCGTTCAGTTGAGACTTTTCTGTCTCCTTCCACATGAATACATGCGACCTGCAGTTTTCTTACAGTGGCCTCTCGTGAGCGTGGTTAACACACACTCCATCTGTTGGCGCCTGAGGACGCCAGTGATCGCCTTTCTGAGCACATGGAGGTGCTCCTGCCCCGGAGACTGGCCCTGGTCTCCCTGAGTGACCGCTTCCAACGCCAGCGATCAGCGCCGCTCCCCAGGCACGGAGCCTTCTGAGCAGGCCAGCTAGTCAGACAGCAAAGCCCACATGTTACTCTCGCTGATTAGAAAACTGAGTACCTGGAAGAGAACTTGTTAAAAAAAAGAAAAGAGAAGAGGAGAGGAGAGGAGGGCTCCCAGAAGTCCAGTTAGATGTCAAAGTCCGTTGGGTAAAAAGGTGTCCATTTTTTATGGCTGAGCTTTCTCTTCGCTCTTTGAAAAACTTCTCTGGCCCACGTGGCTCTCAGATGCACACTGGGTTTGATGAAGGGAAGGGGACGCACAGGAAAGGAGATGCACAGGAAAGGTGGCTTCAGGTGTGCGTCCCCAGCAGGGAGCAGTGATGGCCGGCTGCCCACGCGAGGCCGGGGAGACTCACAGCGCAGGGAAGTAGCTGGGAATGCTCTGCAGTCTGAGTGCGGCTGGGCCCCGCCCCGCTAGGCCGTCGCTTGCTGTACTGAGAGGTCACATCATCGAGGGTTGTGATAATGACTTAGGTACCAAAAAAGTTTCAGCCATATTTTACATTTCAAGGGTAAGGCACAGAATAATATATTTGACCAGGTTTGTCCCTGAACAGAAGGCTTTTAGGGTTATCTGGAGACGTGGCCCTGTGCGTATCTGTTAGCCAGCGTCAGGGGCGGGGGTCCTGGGGAGCAGGACGGCGGGCGCCCGGCTCCTCTGAGGTCCAGCCTCTCCCTCTGCAGCGCAGGGTCCGTCGCCCCGTCCGCCTGTGACGGCGGTCCGGCGTTGTGCGCAGTGCACGGCCACGTTCCACAGGAAGCACCTGTGTTTATTGTGACCGTGGCTTCTAGATGGCAGTGCTCTCTAGGCTGCGTTTAGAAATAGAGATTGCCAAGGGGGGTGGTGGCAGGGAATGGGGACATCTGTAATCGTGTCAACAATAACAGTGAAGGAGAAATAGACGTTGCACTACACCGGGTAGCCCAGCGCGGACCGTGACCCTGGGCCCGGTCTCTACGCAGGCGCCTGTGTAAGTACTCGGTTTCAGTCGGAGTGTCTCACGGGACAGTTCTCTGTGAATCTGTTCCTGTGTTTACACATGATCACGGCTGGTGGTAAGCATGAGTCTTGGAACTGGTGCCACTTGGGTGCGCCCTGACGTCTTCAGAAACTGCGTTCTGCAGAGGAGGCTGACCGGGGCTCGCGCGCATCGGCAGCCAGACGGTCAAGGCTTTCTGAGCATCTCGCAATAATGAAATGAACTGTTTTGCATTTTCAACTAACTACAAAGTTACTTCATGATCATTGGAAATCATCCTTAGTTTGTGAAGTGTGCGTAATTCTGTGTGTGTGTGTGTGTGTGTGTGTGTGTGTGTGTGTGTGTGTAAGACTTTAGGAAGCTTGTGATAAGTTCCACATGGCCAATTGGTACCTCTCCCCCCACCGCCGTACCCATTTTGAGGTGTGGGCATATATTTTGCACAAATGAATCATTGTTCCTACTATTCCTTTGCCCTTTGGTTTATTTATGGAAGGAACAAATTCTCATACTTGTTCGAGAAGAATTGGGGTGCATGTGCCTAGAAAGTGGGGAGGGGGAGAGGTGAGGAGGCGCTCACAGTTTGTGTAGAGGTAATGGTGGCTTTTTTTCCTTCAAAAGCAAAAAGGCACTGACCTTGTCACATGCTGTTATTCAGAATTGCTTTTCTGACCCGATAGAAGTGTCTCACATTTTTCAAGTCTATGTGAAGTAAGAAAGATGATTTAGTCGTTACCTTTAAAGCAGTTTTGTTTTCCAGATAAAAGACCGTCCTCTTTTCTTTCTTCCAGGGGCACAAGAAGTTCTCATTGACCCAGGTACACTGTCTATGTGCTTCGTTTCTTTCGGTTGTTTTTTTTTTTAAGTGCTTGTTTCATGGTGGTGTGAGTGAATGGTTAAAATGTCTGGATCGCGGTCTTTGGGACGTTCTGATTTAAGTCACTTTAAATCAGAACTGTCAAACCCTGATTATCGCTTGGTCCCTGGTTGGTGGGGCCCCCGGTTGCTTTATGTTGTCTGTTGAGGGTCTCCCTTCTCTGGCATGGCTACGCGAGTGATTTGCAAAGTGTGCTTCCCAGTTCTTTGAATGCATTAAGCATGCTTGTCCAGTTAATTCTGAATTTGTTCATAATAATGACTTTGCTCTGATCCTGTGGTTTATGCTCCTCCCACTATTAATTTGAATTTTGACCGCATTTTCTACATGTACTCAGCATGGGAAGAAATTTTGCAATTTTTACAGAGGTGGGTTTGCTTTCCCCTCTTAACACCTCCTGTGATTAATCTCTTTTATTGCAGTACCTAATTATTTTATAATGAGCTTTATTATTTTCTGGCTTAATCAGAAACAATGACAAAGAGTAAATAAAAAACTGAAAACCTGCCTTCCTTGGAACACATTGATTACATCTTGTTGTGCATCTTGATTCTGAAATGAAATGGCTTCAGATTTGCAGATTATTTTGTTCTAACATCGTGTTGAATCCTTTCCCTAGGCTGGTGCTTCGCGATCATTTCTTGATAGGGTTGGTGGAACATGTAGAGAAAGAAACAAATTCTTTGTTTTTAGGAGACCTGAGGGGCTGATGAAGGATATTTTGAGGGAGGGCGGAGGATGAGTGGCCGCCCCCCAGCCCCACGCAGGAACTGAGGAATGATGACGTCAGTGCTGGACGTTTGGCGTTTGACCAGTAGAAGCTGTCGAGCCCAGCCTGGCTCGCCGTGCCCGATGGGATGGGCTGCGTTCCACTGTGTCGGCTGCTTTACGTGCCGGAGAATTTGACAGACGCTTGTGCCAAGGAGAAGTAGCCTGGGCCGTCAGGAAAACCAGTCAGTCGTTGAGATAAAAAAAGTATATATTTTTATTTCTGAAATGTTTCCACATAAGGTTGTGCTGAGAGGCAGGTGAGTTTGGAGTGCTGGAGAGCAGGAGTGTTCTGTTCTGTGTTTCGGCGGGGTCAGGACCCTGGCCCAGAGGCCGAGGGGGTCAGGGAAGAGCGCAGGAGCCAGCACGGGGGCTCCGGGCATCGTCTGGCATGGCCCCATGAGGAACATATGGGCGTGATCGCTACTTTGAGGAAGAGCAAGCGAAGGGAGTTGGGATTCTGCTGTCGCCACGTCTCAGCTCTCCCGTGGCTTCCGCCTCTGCCCTCAGGGGCCTTCATACCAGGACTGGCCGCAGCCAGGCGCGCTTGCTAAGGTCTCACTGGAGTCCCAGCGTTGCTCTCTTCCCCGCTCCTTCCCCCGGCAGGTGTGTTGGTAGGGGTCACCCCGCAAGTCCCAGGAGCGATGAGAGGGACCCTCCTTAGTCTCTCAGCCGAGCAGCACACGCTCTCCTGAAGCTACCATGCTGTCCAGCTGCGCAGATGCCCGTGCGCAAGGCTCACACAAAATCGCGTCTCTTCCATGAAATAGAAGTCAGTAGGTGTGTTATTTGAAGCGAACCATCTTCAGTTTGTGCTGCCTGCTTTCCACAGCCAAGTCGAAGGTCAGAAGGATGAGATGTGGGTACCCTGGGCGCCAGCCGTCAGGCTGGTCACAGCCGCGGGGCCGCTGAGCCCAGCCACGCTGGAGGCCCAGTTCCCTGTGCTGCCCAGGCAGCGCCCTGGCCTCCTCTCTGACCCGCGCGCGCCCCGCGACTGCGCCAAGTGAGGTGGCCTCCGGGCCAGTGTCAGTCACCGTGAACCCGCATCTGCTGTCTAGTTTTCACGTCGAGAGGACTGCCTTCCCTCTAAATGGAAAGTCACAGTGTGTCTTCCTGTGTGAAGCTGCTGTTCTGGGCTGCCCTCTGTACTGTTTAAACAGCTTAGAGCTGTGCTGTTGACTCATTTGCATGCACAGTCCTGTGCTTCTTGCTGTGTTCTGAGCGGCACGCCCACCGCCGTCGGCCCTAGGGTGTGGTCACTGCCCCACAGGAAGCCCTGTACCCACTAGGAAGCTGCCACTCCCCCTCCCTCCCCCAGCCCACGGCCAGGCAGCCACTCCTCGGTCCCTGCGGATTTGCCACCTCCGACGTTTCGTGTTGATGGAGCCCGGGGACGTGCAGCCTTTGTGACTGGCTTCTTTCACTCAACATAACGTTCGCGAGGTTCATCCGCACCACAGCCTATGTCAGCACTTCACTTCCGTTGTTGCTGAGTAATTAACCTTCCGCTGTGTGGACGCACCGCGTTTCGTGTGCCCGGGCACCGGCGGAGGGACACTCGGCTGGCCTCTGCTCTTTGGCTGTTACGAGTACTGGCGTTATGAACATTCATGTGAAAGCTTCCTGTGTGGACGTGTGTTCTCAGTTCTCCTATGTATATGCCTAGGCGGTGGGTGCTGCGGGGCCACACAGCAGCGCAGTGTGGAGCTGTCTGAGGCGTGGCCAGGTGGCTTCCCAAGGCGGCTGCTCCGTCGGCTCCCCCAGCAGCAGCGTGAGGGGTCCAGTCCGCCGCGCCCTCCCCAGTCTCGTTCTCATGTTGCTGGCGGTACTGTCCTTGTGCCTGTGCAGTGCCGTCTCATTGTAGTTTTGACGTACATTTCTCTATAGCTAATGATATCGAATAGCTTTTCATGGTGCATACTCACCATTTGTATGTTTTCTTTAGACAAATGTCTATTCAGATCCTTTACCGACTTTTGAGTTATCTTTTTGTTACCGAGATGTAAGAGCCCTTCTTGTATCCAGGTACCGGCTCCTCGTCAGATACGCCTTCTCCTGCTCCGTGTTGTCTTGGCCCTTTCCTGATGGTGTCTTCGACGCACGGACATCGTGCGTTCCGGTCTCTGTTCTCCCCGTTGCCGGCACCTTTGGTGCCCCATCCCAGGTCAAGGTGCTTCAGGTCAACCTCCCACGTAAGGAAAGCAGTTGAAGCCTCGCACCACTGGGAGCCGGCGCCACTGTCTTGCCCCGTCGCTGCGGGGGGACGGCCCGTGGACGAGGAGCTGAGGTGCCGAGAGACCACCGGCTCGCTCAGGGCCACACTGAGGATGTGGGGCGTGGCGCTCAGACCCTCGGGCTTGTCTCCAGCCTCTGTCCTCTCGCCAGCACAAGCCAGTTTTTATAGGAATTATTTATTAAAAACACTTTGCCTGTTTGATTTCTTACTAGATTTTTTCCTAGTGGAGGCCCCATCTCTTCATTTGCCTTCCAGAGCTCAGCAGAGGTTTATTCGGGTGAAATGCAGGTGGGAGCTTCACGACCGGTTAATTTCTGCCTTTCCCTCCTGCGGGGGTCATTGTCAATGGACCCAACAGGATCAAATTCAAACCGTTTCTGGTCCTCACACCAAAAGTGGAGCCGTGACCACAGAATGCTCGAAGAACGTGTTTGATTGATTTCATTTTGCTAACCAGCGACATGGAAGACCCCAGTGCTGGCACGGATTGCACGCCTCCCAGAGCGGGGCCACTGCCTTCCTCGTATTTCGTTTCGCTTGCTCACAGAGTCCAGATAGTGCCCAGTGTCCAGCAGTGCATTAGAGTGCGGTGGCCGTGAATCACGGCCGGGGAGACCGTGACAGCAGCGCTACTGTCAGCATCGTCGGGGACGGTAACGTGGACACGGCGCTCGGAGCCCTTTAAAAGGACGGGGGCTTCGAGGAGAGTTCCATACGCCGCACACAGGCATTCCTACTACTTTTAGCTCTTAGGCATATCAAGGTTACGTAGCAGAGTAATCTCATTAGCTAGATTTGGCTAGAGAAGTAGAATATTCTTCTTAATTAAAATGCTCTGCCTTGGTTCAAGTAGTTGGCACCTGTGAGTAAACAAAAACGAGTTTGTGTGTATGTGACTCGGGCGCAGGCTCCTACCCCCCGCCCCCCGGTTTGTCGGGGCACCTCTGTAGCCCTTCAGTGATGCTCTTACCTGGGCGCTCCATGGAAAAGCCGTCTGGGCCGAGGGCAGCGCGCCGAGGGCACCTGCCGCGCACCGGCCTCCCCACCCTGGGCGGCGCCCGCAGGCCTGTCCTCTGTGCGCTCGGACTTGGCTCTCAAGTGGGATCTCCCTTCACTCCTTGGGTTTTCAGGATTTCAATGAGAATTTTTGAAGATGAGTGTTTTAGTATGTTGTGTAAATTTCCCTAGAAACTTGATGTGTTTGTACTTTAAAATTTTCAACTTACAAAAAACTTAAGTGCACTTTTGTTATTTTTCACTAGGTATTCTTTTACCTCTATGTAATTAAAACTTTTTTTTTCAAAAAGTGAGGACGTATTATGCATATTTTTAAAAAATACCTTGTTCTTCTTCCAGTCATGTTCTTTGAGGAGAAGTTAGAAAAGAAAGAAGAACAAAATAAATTTTAAACTTCTAATCTCCTCACCTAGGGATGTTATAGTAAGTTTGAAATTGGGAAGTGTAAATCCTCCAACTTTTTGTTTTTCAAGATTATTTTGGTTATTCTGAGTCCCTTGCATTTCCGTATAGATTTTAAGATCACCTGGTCAATTTCTGCAAAGGATTCAGCTGGGATTTCGATTGAGACCATGTTGAATCTGGGTCCTTTGGGGGAGTGTTGCCATTTTAAGAATTTGAAATCTTCTTTTGTGAACATAATTTTTCCATTTATTTGTCTCTAGTTTTTCCCAAAGGTGTTTTGAGCTTTTGGAGTATCATTTTATACTTTTTTGGTTAAGTTTATGTATTTTATTCTATTTGATGCTATTGCGAGTGCAATGGTTTTCTTAATTTCATTTTCAGATTGTTCATTACAAGGATATAGAAATAGTTTTTATATATTGATCTTATAACCTGCAACCTTGCTGAACTCATTTATTAGCTGTAATAGCTTTTTTCAGAGGATTACTTAGGGTTTCTATATGTAAGATCATGTCACCTGAAAAGGAGATAGTTTTACCCTTCCTTTACGATTTGGATGCCCTGCTTTACCTTTCCCCCCTAATGGTATTGTCATGACTGCCGTGTCGCTGCCTTGCTGACTTGAGCGGTGGGAGGGAACTCCTTGTCTCGTTCCTGATCTTCGAGGGACAGCATGGAGCCTTCTCCCTCTTAAGTGCGACGTGAGCTGCAGATTTTGTATCTTGACCTTGATTCCAGCGAGAACACTCTTCTATCCCTGGTTTGCTGGCTGTATTTTATAATGAAGGGGTATTGGATTTTGTCAAATGCTTTTTCTGTGTCTACTGAGATGACCGTGCGTTTTTATCCCTTAGTGGACTTACACGGCATACTGTGCTAATCAATCTTTGCATCTTAACCCGACCTTACATTCTTGGGATAAATACCACTTGGCTCTGTTGTACAGTTCTCTTGTACATTGCAGACTTAGTTTCTGGCACTTTGTGGAGGGCCTCTTCGGTTCGTTGACACTGAGTGAGGTATGTTTTACAGCCTCAGATGTGGCCCACGGTGGCGTCTGCAGTGCGTCCGCCTGGGCAGGCCGTGAGCTCTGCTGTTGTTGGAGCTGCCCGCCCGGTCTACCTGCTGCCTTTCTGGGCCAAGACACTTAGTTTCATTTTGTACTTTCCCTTCCCAGCTCAGAAATCAGACATTTGTCTAAGGTGTCCAGTCATTTTATTGGAGAATGGATGCTATTTAGAAACCAAAATCTGGGCACTCAAGTGCGTCTCGCTGCTGGGGTCCACTGCTTGGAGGCCCTTTGAGACGTTCACTCTGTTGTTTGGAGTCCGCACTGGCCTCTCCAATTCCAGCCCCAAATCCCAGGCCTCTTTCTAGTCTTCCTGCGCGAGAGACACGTCTTCCTTCCTCGGCAGGGGGAGTCGGGCTCCTGAGGCTGTCGCTGTGACAGCGAACATCTAAGGGGACTTGGGTGGTGGTTTGTGGCTCCTTCTGTCCTTGTCCTGAGGGTAAATGCACCGGGCTGCGACTGGAAGTTCCTTGGACTTGTTCTTGAATCCTCCCTGTTGGTGTAATTATGTTGTCTGTTTGGAACACAGTTAATGGCTCCTGTTTATATGCCGCTGAAGGGGCCCCGTCTACTGATTGGTAGCTTTTACTGCATAGAACATGAACAAGATCCAAAAGTCACAACTGCACAAAAGGCACACCAAAGAGGTGCGCCCCCCGCCCCCGCCTTGTGCCGCCTGCCTTGCGGGCGGTCTGCCTTGGCTGTGCGCTGCTGGGATGGGAGGGGGTACCGCACGAAGCGTGAGGCACCCCACTTGGAACCCCATTATCTTTCCCTTCCGTTCTCCAAAGGAAAACAGTAAATTCGACAGTATAAGTTGTTAGGACTAATGAGATACAGCAAGGTGACCTGTTGTCTAGTAAATGTTATCCCATGGCTGTGACAAACGTGTCAGACTCGGGAAACCCCACAGAACACGACGGTGCAGCGGTTCAAGACCTAGGCCCCGCTGGGACCCTCTCGGGAGTGACTGACCCTGTGGCCTTGTGAGCCCGTGGGGAGACTTCACGGCCTCAGACTCGATTCCTCACCTGCGGGGGGCGCAGCAGGGGTGCCTCCGTCACGGAGCTGCCGTGGTCGTAGGTGAGGGCACGTGGGGGGCCCCTAGCCGGGGTCTGGTTCCCCGGGCGTGCCGCTCGGACGGGGTCCCAGCAGGCTGCGGAAGCGCGCTGCGCGGGGCTGCGCGAGGCTGGGGCCAGGGCCGCAGCCCTGTGAGCGCCCGCCTCTGAGCGTGGGCCTTGCCGATTTGAATCTGCTCGTTAAAAAGCACATATTTTCGATATCTTTCCCAAGTATGCCCTTTTCTTTTATTATTTATAGTTCTGTATGCTCGTCTCTTGCTGTGACTTTCACAAAATCTGCAGGAAACACAATCCCCAGCCACCTGCCTCTTCACATTCCCCATTGTGGGCTTTCCTTCCCTGAAGGAAACTGGAAGGGGGTTTGGCATAGGACATTGTCTCTGTTCCCTCCTCTCGGAGTCTCTCTGTCCATCCGCCCACCCGTCCTCTGTCCATCCATCCATTTATCGGTCCTCTTATCCTTCTGTCTCATTCGAAAAAACGTTTGTGGCAGATTGCAGACCAAACAGGCAGGTGAGAAAGGCGGCCCGTGTGAGACAGTGGGGTCGCGGAGGAGCTGGTGGGAGCGCGGTAGGGGTGGGGCGCCTGTGAGCCCCGCCTGCGGGGACACCCTGCAGGGAGCGAGGAGACCGGGGTTTGTGGGGTGCTTGTCCGTGAGACGAGCGGGTGGCTTCGGGGAAGCGCAGCGTTTCCTGCTGTCGAGGCTTAGGAGACTGCTTTTTCCCGTGTTCTGTGAACTGAAAGAATATCTCACTTTGTTTTTTCCATGAGTTGTATGTGTAGCTGGTTACATTCTGGAAAGGGAAGCTTCTCCCAGACTCTTCTTGGTGTGAGTTTGCGGGTTAAGGAATTACAGGTGGTTCTGCTCTTTGGTAGGGGTTGGCCAGACGTAGGACCTGGCAGCCGCAGAAAGGAGACCGGTGTTTATAAGTTGCCTGTTTTTTTTAGTTCCATCCAGTTCAGAAAACGCTTTCATTCCACCTGTCTCCCTGGGGGGGTTCAGCGGCGTCCTGCGCCGTAGGGGCGTGCAGCCCGAGGCCGATGCGAGTGGGCTGCACCGCCTGCAGCGCGACTCAGCTCGTTGCGAGCATGGTATTTTTACATAATGCATTTCACGGTCTGTAACAGATTTCAGCAGGGAGGAGGAGGACTTACTGTGAGCTGATTAACAAGTAGTGCGAGGCTTTGATGGGGAGACTGTTGTGGGGAGTGGGTACGCTATGAGGACTTTTCAAACCGTTTCATTATTTGTATTTCACTAGGGAATGCTGTTTGCTCTTGTTTGTGCCCCCCTTTTAAACTAACAAGGACACGAGGCTGGGAAAGCAAAGGCTTATTTCTGCTCTTCCTCTGGGTCTGCAGGCGCCCTCACCACCAACGGCATCAACGCCGACACCAGCACCGAAATCGGGCGCGCCAAGAACTGCCTCAGCCCGGAGGACATCATCGACAAGTACAAGGAGGCCATCTCCTACTACAGCAAGGTGACCCTGCCGCGCCGCCGCGCCTTCCCCACGGCGCCCTGCCTGAGCACGCGGCGCTGCGGGGGCTTCTAATCCCTTCTTCCCGGGAGCGGGCAGGTGCTCCTCCCTCATGCATCGTGCTGCCTCCCCCCAACTTTTTTCTGATTCAAAATAATGTATACTTAATGTGATGTGTGGAAAAAGGGGAAAAAAGCTATCATAGCCCCACTGCTCAGAGGTGGTCATTGCTATCACTTTTTATCTGTTTTCTGGTCTTTTTGGGTCAATGTATATTATCTGTATCCTAAAAGATGGTGAGCATTCTGCACATATTTACCCTGTGGAGACCCACACGTGTCCTGGACACATCCTGTGCTTTCTGTGCCACACAGAAGGCGGCGCTGCTCTCTCGTCCCTCCCCGGCGCCCCGTCCCTGCAGCCCTGCGGGCGGTTAGCTTGGCCACGCACTGTTGGGTGAGGTGAGGGTCCGTGTGAGGGATGAGGCACCCCCCCTCCTGAGCCCCTCGTCGTTCCCTTCTTTGCTCCCAAAGAGTACATTTCAACAATATAAATCTTTGGAGGTAATGAGATAAAAAACCCATGACGTGGTTTTTAAAGACCTGTGCAGTATTCCTTCTTGTGGATGCATGATTTTTTGTACCTTGGACTTAAAAAATTATATTCCAAATACATTTAATGAAATAGCGAAAAAAACCAAACAGGTTATATAGAAGGGTGCTAGCCGGTGAAAAATGAAAGCCCTACCTTCCTTCGCTTCATTTCTTGAGAGTAACACAACCATTACTAATTCGGTGCTTCCCTTTCATGACCTTTGTGCCTATGAAATAGATTTATGAAATGATACATGTGAAACACATGTAATACGCATGCATGAAGTGCATGTAGATCTACGTTCTACTTACAAAAATGTGACCACACGTCCTATGCGATCCTGCAGCTCGCTGCACTCACTCGGAACATATCATGGGCGTTCTCCCCCTTAGCCCTGCTCGCGTCTCTCACACGGGGCGGGGACGCCGTCTCCCCTGCGGGTGTTGCCATTTGTTCGCCGACACCTTTTGTGAGAGACCGTCGCGAGCGTGGCCCGGGGCCCACGGTGGCGGGACGGGCGGGAGGCCTGGCCCTGCAGAGCTCCCTGCCGGCCGAGGGGGCTGTGGCGCTCGTCCCAGTGGCGGACCTGAGGCCGCCTCTCTCCCCACGCTCCGAAAAAGGCCCTGCTGAGGGTCCCCTACGGACGCTTTTGTATGTGATACAAGTAGGGAAAGAAAGTTAACATTCTGCGTTTTTCTAGCTGTAGTTTTGTTCTTTTGTCTCATTTACTTCTTTTCATCTTTTCTTTCCTCTTCACTCCCTCTACCAAGAGTCCGAGACTTCCCCATGCTACCCAGAGCGCTGGTTAGAATTACTTTGAAGGCTGGCCCATCACCGTGAAGAGACAGTGTTAGAAAAAACACGTGTGCACTTCTGGGACATGATCTGAGATCTGCGCGTGCATGCACCAGCCCCCTCTGCTGTCTGAGGGAGCGCCGCCCCCACGGGCCGCTGTCCCCGGGCGTGACGGTGCAGTCCCTTAGGCGGACCCTTCTTGCCTGGCTTCGTGAATGATTTTTATGGGGGAGCAAAGTGAGGTGCTTCTCTGTTTCGTACGCCTTCATCCAGTCTTCATGCCTGGACCTGAGAGGCAGGATGGAGTCAGGGGAGGGCAAATGAGAAGGACAGGCAGGGCTGACGTAGAGGCTGATACAGAGCAAGAATTCTTGCAACAAAGTAACGTGAGTTAATTATAGCTGCCTTAAGGCTGCAGGCTTGAGAGATGCTAAAGTGTTTCAGAGATGAGAAGTGAAAGTGAGTAGCAAAGTAGCCTTTGATAATATAACACTTTGAAATTTTGTGAGGCATCCAGCTATTGTGGCTGTATTGGTTGACAATGCAAACATGCTTATACAGCATTCATAGGTTCCGCCATCCCACCAGCCTCTTTTGTCCCCCTAAGGGATAGACTTTCTGAAGCACGAAACCTGCCCCTCGGTGGGATGCATGCTGGGCGCTGCTGCCGGCACCCTTGGGTCCCTGTGGTGAGGCAGGCCGCCTCCTCCCCCTTTTCTGACGGAGGCCCCTCTCTCCCTGCAGTACAAGAACGCTGGCGTGATTGAGCTGGAGGCGTGCGTCAAAGCCGTGCGTGTCCTGGCCATTCAGAAGCGGAGCATGGACGCTTCAGAGTTTCTCCAGAACGCCGTTTACATTAACCTCCGGCAGGTGGGTTTTTGCATAGCCCCTTTACCTTTTTTACCCAGCCCTCTACCAAATTTTTAACTTTTGCTTGGAGAAACAACTTTGCCCCTTACCAACTTTGCGACTTTGAGCAATCTTTATGCTCTTTACCTTTCTCTTGTCAGTTGTGGAGTGATTGTCATTTGCAACGCCATCTGGGTCGTTACATTTATAAACGTGGAGTTTGTGCAAGTCCGGCTCCTTTACACAGTAGTGTTCCACAAATACGCCCTACGTCAAGTCTGGATGTGTTTTTAATCAAACAGAATTGTTAGAGCATTCTGTTGCCGGCTGCTAACACAGAACTCCAAAATGGGTGGTCTAGGAAGATTTTAGACATTCAGCTAACTTGGACCCTGTGGGCAGGGCAGCCTAGACGGCTGCAGTGAGCCGTGTGCTGAAGGACTTGCGCCTGGGGTCAGAGCGCAGGTCCTCGCTGAGCACGAGAGTGTGCTACCCGCAGGAGGTGGCAGTGTGCTACCAGCAGGAGCCGGGACAGGGCCTCAGAGGCCCAGAGGCCCGGGAGGGGCGCAGCCAGGGCGGGGCCTTCTTCAGCCAGGGGAGGAGCTTGGCGTTTATTCTCAGAACAGTGGGCTTTAAGAGGGAGGTCTTAGGAGTGTGGAGCTCTGTGGCCCACTCGTCTCGAGTGGGATGAAGGCGATGTGGGAGGTCAGCGCGGAGCCCAGGAGCAGCCCCGGTGAGCCACACGGTGGTCCCCCCTGAGTGGCAAGGCTGTGGCGTACACAGTGAACAGATTGCTGGCTGTTCACAGATGTCCTGGCTGTGAGAAGGAAAGGCTAATCGTCGCGTGGAGGAGGCCAGAGGGCTCAGGCCTGGGTCTCTGTCTGTGTCGATCAGGCGGACACGATCGCTGTGCTTGGAGAAGGGAAAGCCCGGAGGGAGCTTCGGAGGAGGTTGGGTGGGGTGCAGAGGCTGCGGGGTCTGTGGGTCTGCGGGTTCAGGCGAGAGGGGGCGGAGTGCAGGGGGACTTCAAAGTGCGTTTATTCTTGAACGTATAAAAATGGATGAATAAGAAGACTCCTGCCTCTGCCATTCCGATGTAACACCTTAACACTCTGCCATATTGACTGCTGAGGTTCTTAAGTTTTCAAATAGAAATAAAACAGCAAATAGAAATAGTTGATCAGCATCTTAGAGTTAACGTGTATCTTTCTCGTACATATTTTGGTATTTGATATGTTTATAATCATAACCTATAAAAAGAACTATTTCAGCACGTTAAGCATATGCACTCTGGACGCAGACTGCTGGGGTTGAATCTGGTGTCACCCTCTCTGGCAAGTGACCCGCCTCTCAGAGCCTCAGTGTCCCTTCCGTTCGGAGCTTTTGCGGGCCCGGCCCCTCACCACCGCTGGTTCCGGGTGGGACTCCGGGGGGGGGGGTGCTGGGGGGTAGGTGCCTCACGGTGCCTGCGACCCAGCTGAGCGTGTCCATGCCATAGGTGCCAGCACGTCCTCAGGAAGGGGTTACGACAGGTCTTTCGTTCTACCCGGATGTCTCCGGTACAGGTGGGCAGGGGGCGCAAAAGCCTGCCGCCCCACAGTGGAAGCGTCGGGTATGGGGGAAACTGCCCGCAGGCGGTGGGCTTCGTGCTTTGGGGAGGGACGTTGAGAGACTGAAGCTGCGGGCCTACGGGCAGGCTGGCTGGGGGTGGGCTGTTGGGGGGACTTTGGAGAGGACTTGCGTCTTGAGAGTTGCTTACCCTTAAGGACTGGAGTTACTTTGCCAGTTAATGTAGAAGATTTGGGCTTTCTGTGAAGCTGTGTTCACAGGTGGGTATAGAAGCATATGTATTTTATAAAATAAGATGATTTTACATAAAATTGGTGGGAATTTGCTGCACTGGGACCAGCTCTCCTGCTCTGCTGGCTCGGTGTCCATGCAGAAGGAACACCAGGGGGCAGCAGAGGCACGTGGCAGGGGCGGCCGAGCGCTCCACAGGCGCTGGCGCTGGGTGCCCGTGGCCACCCCCCCACCCCCGCACTTGGCTGTAGTTCACGCAGCCGGTGTGTGCCTGCCAGGTGAGCAGACAGCAAAATAAAGAGTTCTGGTGGGATTTGGTGATATTAAAAAAGGGGTTGTACTGCTTATTCCGAAAGGAAGCTTTTCATTCTTGACCAAGTGTGTTCCTTTGTGGAATTGATGGGTTGTGTCTCTTCCTGTGAATGACATTGGCTGCTGTGGAAATTTTGAAAGGAACTGCGGTGTGATTACTGCGGTAGCCTCTGCTCGAAGGAGTCCCGCGCAGACAGAAGACGAGATAACGTATTTGGGTTTGGTGGTAGTTGAAGGGTTTCTGCACGTTAGCGGATTCCGGGTGGAATTCCTCTTCCTTTAGTGTGTTGTCAGCCTGTAAATTGGAGCTGATAACACTCACTTTTTCGTGGCATTGTTACGCGTTCTAACGCACAGCGCTTGGCGCGCTGCCGGGCGCGTCGCGGGCATTCCGCATGCGTGCCTGCCCCCTGCCAGTGCGTCGGAGCGAGGCTGCCCACCGGGCTGTGGGTTTGGCTGTGCCCTGTCGTCCCTGCGGCCCCCGTGCTAAGTGCAGGAGCCCCGACTGACAGAGCAGGAACCCAGGGTGAAGAAGGGTTATGTAATTTGTCCAAAGGCAGGCCGTTATGTCAGAGGCCAAGGGGCCCCGGAAGGCAGGCTGGCTGGCAAAATCCTTCACTCTGCGTTCCCTGCCGGAGCCCGGCGACGAGGCACAGTGTCACTGTCGGTGTCTGTCGGCCCTAGAACCTTCTGTGGGCGGCAAAACAGACTTGGTCCTGCTCTGCTAGCACTTCAAGTCTGGAGGGGGAAGCAGGTGCTCCATGGAGATGCGTGAAAGTAAACGATGACACACTGGGTCCTCTCTGCGAAGGGTGCTGGGGGTTTTTTAGGCTGGCTGTCCTGGGGGCACTCGGTCAGCACGTGAGGGAGACAAAAGGGCCGAGCGCCCGTTGGCCGGCACCCTGGGCCCCACTGATAGTGCTCCTGGCAAGCGGCTGCGGAGGCGTCTCCCAGCGCATCTCTGACCGCTGCTCCGGGGTTTGCGCCTGTGACTTCAGAGGCGAGAGCTAACAGTGATATTCCTGTTTCTTGACTACTCATTGGGAGTCGTAGATCAGTGGTAACTGTACAGATTGTTTCATTTACTCTTCCTAAACAATCATTAGATTTTAAAACTCCCCACTAAGAAGGAAAGTGCCAAAGTTAGTAATGTTACTTACTAACAAAATTACTAACTTTGGTCTGAACCCGGGTCTTTGTGGCTCTGTGTTCCCTCCCTGTACTACCCTTCCCAATGGCCAGGCGACCTTTTCATGTCAGCGGTTTCCTGTTGCTTCCACCACTTTCTTTTTGGTAGAGTAAAGCAGGTCTACACTTCTTTCAAGCTGGAAATGGAACGGCGACTTAGCAGCTGAGTTCCCTGGAGAGCCCACCCTGTGGCGGCAGTGGCTTGGCTCCCGCGGCTTCAAGCCGCTTCCCTGGAGCCTGCAGACACCCCCGGACTTGGCTTTTGTGACCTTGTGGCCCGCCGAACAAGTAGAACTGGGGCCTGCTGATTATTGCTCCCTAAGAGAGCAGCCGGTTGGAAATGAGTTTGGGGATTTGATTTTGTTTCAAAATGTCATGAGGATCTTGGCCTAAAGTTCTGCCTGGGACCGTTTTAAAGCCCCCAGATGCCTGGGCTGTGCCGTCTGTGCCCGCTGGCCTGGCTCATGCTGCAGAGCCCCCGCCTGGGGCTCAGGGACCCGGGTGCCCCTGCCTTTTCCATTCACAGCCTTTTTCTGACTTGTGGTGGCCGCAGTCACATGTATGGTGTCTCGGTATGTTCAAGGGTCCCAAAGAAGCACGCGAGTGTGCCTTGGCGACCGTGGTGCTACAGCCTCGCTCCTCCAGTTGGGGAGAGAGGCGGGGGGACTCGGGTAGGCTGCCGGGCAAGGCGCGGGCTCTGTTCCCGACGGTCGCCTTCATGTTAGGTGGCGGCCTCCCCGAGGGCCCTGACCAAGACTGGTACTGTGTCTCCGCAGGGACTTTGATCGCACTTGGTGGTGCCACGTGGAAGGCCTGGGAGTTCCCGGTGTGTGGTCAGGGTGTTAGGCACAACTGCCTCTCCCGGGAGGCCCCCTGCGTCCGCGGCTGTGGCTGGAGCCTCTGTCCTGGGGTCTCTTACTTTCCTGGAAAGCAGAGACTGTGCCCTTCCCAAACCTGCTTGTCCCTAGGCTCTGGACCTCAGTGTGAAGCCTCTGGAGAGGACAGTGTCTATGGGGCCCTGGGGTGGGCAAAGGCTTCTCATACCAGGACGCAGGAAGTGGGGGGACCAAGCATGGCAGTGGGCGTGGGGAGGTGGGACAGGAGGAAGGGACCCAGGAGCAGCCGACAGGCCTTCAGGTCATGCTTGTGCACGCACCGGGCTGTCTGGGAAACAGGCTGACTGTCGTGGGCAGCAAGAAGCGCTTCCATAAGCAGCACAGCCTTGCACAGGGGTGTGGGCTCCAGCTGACCTTCCTGGGCGACCCCAACTTCAGTCGGGTCTCTGACGCTTCCTGGCTGTGTGATTTTGCGCAGGCAGTCGGCTCTTCCCTGAGCTTTAGGTTCCCTCTAATCGTTCACGGGATTGTTGTCCCGGTTACAGAAGGCGTGCTGTGTTTGCTGGCGTGTGGTCTGTGCTTAAGGAGCAGCAGCTGCTCCTATGTCGCAGGGGTCCGGGGGAGTCTGGGTAGGTTGGGGGTCAGAAAGCGGCGCTTGTCTCTGCTGGGCTGTTGTCACTGGCAGGTCGCTGTGGGCCTCGCGGTGCTTGCCTCCTGTGTTGAGAAGTTTTGTATCTGATGAGAGTCCCTGCCCAGACCCGGGTACCCGGAGGAACTCGCGTTCCTTTTCCTCCTGAAGGAGCCCCAGTCTGCAGCCAGGTGCTGTGCAGCGACGCCTTCGCCCTGGGGAGTGTGGCCAGGCCAGCTCAGGGGCAGCGTGGAGCTGGCTTGCTGCACGGCGGTCAGGGGGCCTCCGTGCAAAGCTGCCTCCTGGCGGTGTCCCCTCGCCTTGCGGTGACTGGCTTTCCCGCGTGTCTTTGTTTTATAAACAAGCTGTTCTGAATTTTTCACTTTCATGTGTCTTTCAAAAGCCTTCCTCTTTCTTCCTGTGCTCCAGCTTTCGGAGGAGGAGAAGATTCAGCGCTACAGCATCCTCTCTGAGCTCTACGAGCTGATCGGCTTCCGGCGCAAGTCCGCCTTCTTCAAGCGGGTGGCGGCCATGCAGTGCGTGGCGCCCAGCATCGCGGAGCCTGGCTGGAGAGCCTGCTACAAGCTCCTGCTGGAGACTCTGCCGGGCTACAGCCTGTCGCTGGACCCGAAGGACTTCAACAAAGGTACCGGCCGTCTCGTTGCCGAGACTGGAATGTCGCTTTATTCTGTTAACCTGGCCTGGTGCGTGCACCTGCCCTGCCCGTCAGACCCGGGGGTCACAGCGGACCAGCACCCTGTCCTGCCCGGGTGCCTCACATACTTAGATGGTAACAAAAGGCTGTGGGGCGCTGCCCAGGGTCTGGCATCCCATGACCCCTGAGCTCGTTGACACCGTGGGCCATCCACAAAACACCTTCGCTGTCTAATGGATGTTATTTACTGTGTGAAATTTAGCCCAGTTAGCAAAAATCGGTCAGCCTGGAGTAAATACATATGAATGTGTGTGTATGCATACAGGTATGCGTTTGGTGTTAATCCTTAATCCGCAATATTAATGCAGGGTCATACATAGTAAAGACAAAGCTGTAAATCGAATAGCAGGGATACACAAGTTTAATGATGAGAGTCAGGCAAAGAGTGATTAGCAGGAGAAAAACATTTCTTTTTTTGCCACAGTGTTAGGTAGGAAATGCCAGCATTTTTCTCCAGTTCCTATCAGAGCCATTAGGTAGGAATAGGACTGAGGTGGCAGCTCGGTTCTTGTCCCGCAGGGCCACATAGGGCCCGTAAGTCAACCCGAAGCCCAGGGCAGACCTGGGGAAGCGTCAGGGCTGAGGGGGGTGGGGCGGGGCGCTGTGCGGGGACCGGGCTGCTGGGTTTGGGAGCCGAGGGTGACCGGAGTCAGGATGGGCCGCAGGTGACCGGACAAGCCCAGAAGCCTGTGGGTCGGGATTGGAAAGGCAGGGGCTGCTGGGGGACTGGGCGGGCGAGCGCAGAGCCCAAGCTTGCGCGGGCTACTGGGGGAGGTTCCCGGGGAGGGGCCAGCGTGGGGGAGCCGGAGAGGTTTCTGGGGCAGCCCCCTGGCTCTGCAGCGAGATGGGGAAGGGCACGTGTGCGTGTGCTCTGGCTGGGCCCCGTCCCTGGGGACTCGGGCAGGCCCGGCGGGAAGCGGCCCCTGGGCTTTCCGGGGGGGGGGGGGGTCCTCGCGGTTTATCTCTGCACCTGGCCGGTGGCCTGCAGCGCGCCTAAGGTCCCTTTGTCAGGGGTCTTCTGATGGCCCCTCCTTCCCCTGGGAGCGCTCTTCCCTGCGGGTCACCTGCTTAACTCCCAGCCACCCTCAGGCCTCACTGACAGTCAGTTCTTCCAGGCGGTCCCCTCTGGGGACCTCAGCCTCAACGGAACCTTCTTTTTCCTTCCCTGGCCCCTGCTCTTCCCTGTACCGTGATCTGTAAGCACGTTCATAAGTAAACTGGGGCGGCGATTTCATGGCCACCTCTCCGGGCCCGGGCCCCATCAGGGCAGAGACCCTGCCGCTCCCGTGCCCCCGGCACACGCAGGCGTCCCGTGCACGCGTGTGATGGGGAACAAGCCTCACGGGCAGCTGCGGTGACATATGTGGGTTGACGTTTGTTGAATACAGTTTGTTTCTTGATCTAATTTTTGAATCAGACGAGCAAAACATGTTTCTTATGGAAACTGAAGCCCGTTCGCACAGCTCCGAGGGATTCAGGGCTTTTTGCTCAGCCTCCGTCGGGGGAGGGGCGGGCACGGGGCGGGGGGGGCCTGGGGGACTAAGGTGAGGGAGGGAGAGGGGGTGAAGGGGGCGCAGTGTGTGGGCGGACACAGTTACAGTGAGAAGGGAGCGTCCCTCCAGCCCTGTCTCCACGGCTGCTGGGGCCGCTTCTCAGAGAATTAGGCAGAAAGCCACTGAAGACCTGTCCCTGTGGGCAAAGGCAAATTGTATTCTCAGGACCCGAAGGGCATTTCTACCTATTTCTTGAAACAAACGTTTCTACTAGCTAGTTAGGAAAAGTCAGTGTTGGGACACAGAGGTGTCCTGTGTGTATTTCCCAGCTTACTGGGCGACTTATTATCATTTTAATCTTATTTGTGTTGCTGTGTATGAAGATTTTTGATGCTTCCTTTTGTTCAGACTTTTCCTGAACAATGGATTAAATCTTCCTTAGGAACTCTTAGGAAGGAGACAGGCAAGGCAGGTGGATTTGCTAAAAGGCAATAGTTGGTGTAATAAACTCTCAAATTGGTGAACTTCTTAAATAGAAGAGTGTTAAAAATTTTACCACTGGGTCCTATGTTGCAAATCTGCCTTAAAAATAAAACGATTTAGATTTTGTAGGAGGAGCAATTTGAATCACATGGAAATTATGATTTCTATAGTATTTAGTGGTAAGGAAATTTATACTCAGTCTTCCTGATAATTGCCTGGGGTAGGAAGTGGATCATTATCTATTTAAAAGAAGTCAGCAATGTGGTGTTTGGCCAATTCTAAAGTGAGAAGGCCTTCCTGATGTGGCTGTGTTGAGATTAGTTAAATTGGGTCGTTTTAAACGCCTGGCTGGGTTAGTCACGACTTTGATTTCAGTATCTTAATCCTTTTTAAAACTGCTTCTTTTGCTTTGGCATTTGGTCTTAGCTTCTTTTGACCATGTAGAAACAGTTCAGGGACTTGTCTTTCTCTCCTTTTGCCACATTTGCTTTGTTTATGCCATTTTTTCCCTTTGTTCTTTGTTGAAGCATTTTACAGCCAGTCCCAGGAGTCAAGTCCTTCCCCTGCAGGCGCAAGGAGGTGCCTGGGAGCGGGCGTGCTGTCTCCCTGGGCTTCCCACGCAGCCCGTGGGTTCCCCGGGAGGCTGGGTGAAGGTGCCGGCCTGATGCACCAGAAGGGAAGGGTTGAGGGGAAACACAGCCAGGAGCTTATGGGCACCTTGCTGCGCCTGCCAGGAAGGAGCCCTTTGATCGGAGCCTTAAACCTTGTCCCCGACTTTGCTCCTGAGCCCCTGCGCCCTGGGGCACACTGCACGGGACTGACATTTTGCTTTGGATTACTCTGCTTTGTATCTTCTTCCTAAAGGATTTTGAGGTGGAAAATATTTAAGACTGGAATATTGCTGCCCAAAGTGGAATGGAATAAATAACTCTGAAGTTCTGTGATCTTAAAGAGATACCTTTTAATGGCTCGGCAAACGAATTCCCACTTTTAATTTCAAATACGCTAACTTGTTTTGGAGGAGCAGCCCAAAAGTTTGCCAATAATCTTCTTTCTCACTTATCTGCTTTTCCGTACTTCCGTTATACTTTAGAGAAATATTGTGCTTTTTGGTTTAATGTCCTTGGCTGTTAGTAACAAAGCTCATCAAATATCAGCATTCCATTGAAAAAAAAATGTCTGAAACTCAAATACGTGCCATTGGAAGCATAATCTTCTTTTAACTTTGTTGTTATTTCAAAATGGGTCATTTAAAAAACTGCCTTTGCAGAAGAGAGAAATGCATGGAAAAGCATATCGCTTTGGAAGTCTTTTCTGGGGATAAGTAAAGAAATGTTTTGTGTTGCCCCGTGAGTTTGACAGTGGCGGCCTTGCCTTTGAATCCCCGAGTTTCCCGCTTACGTGAGCCTGCCCTGTCCCGTTGCCAGCGCCGCCCTGCAGCTCTGGTCTGACGCTCTGACTTTGGTGGCAGGCATGCACCGGGGCTGGGCTGCTGTGCAGATGCGTTTGCTCCACGAGCTGGTCTACGCCTCCCGCAGAATGGGGAACCCCGCCCTGTCCGTCCGGCACCTGTCCTTCCTCCTGCAGACCATGCTGGACTTCCTGTCGGATCAAGGTGAGTGGCCGCGAACTCGGTTTTCCGAGCGAGCACGGAGGAGAACACCCTTACCGCCTGCCCCGCGCGCACGGGCCCCCGGGTGGGGATTGGGTAGGTGGGGGTGGGTGTCGGCCCTGGTTGTTTGTCGGGGAAAAAGATGCCGTGTCCACCGTGTGCCTCGCGGCCGCGGCTCCCCGGGCCCCTCTCCGCGTATGTGCTGCTGTCCTCTCCGCCCGTTGGCCTCCCGCCTGGGCCCCCTGTTCTGCCTGCGTCCTGTGAACTGCAGTTGTCAGCGCATCACCTCGATGTCGAGAAGTGTGCCCTTCGTACGAACACAGCGCAGTGAATCATCACAAAGTGATCACCCCCGTCCCCAGCGCCAGGCGGCAGACGTGCCTGGAACCACAAGCCCCCCCTGCACCCTTCGGCCCCCTCTCCCCTCAAGGGCGTCTGCCGGCTGACTCTGGGAGGGGTCCTGCGGGTCTCTGTCCCCTCGCCAAGGCCGCTTGCTCCTGGGTTCTCTCCTCCCCCACCCTCTCCTTCCCCACTTCCTGGGTGTCACCTGGATTTGGGGTTTCAGTCATCGTCTGGAGCCCCTCCTGGGTCCCAGAGCTGTGCATTTCGCTGCTGGCAGGACGACCCCCTTGCGTGGTCCGACGGTTGGCAGTTGAAAGTTGGCACGTCAGCGACGGGGCTCCTTGCCTCCCCCGCCCGCCCTTCCTGCCTGCTGCTCCCACCCACCCGCCTGGGGCCAGTGCGTGTTGCGGGCTGGGTTCTGCAGGGCGCTCTCTGTGGAGACGACGGAGGTGAAGTGCTCCCGGGGTCCTCTCCTTGGGAGGGCGCAGAGGCGGCGTGGGCGGGGGGCAGCGGGTCTCAGTGCAGTGTCCGCAGCGGAGAGCAGTGTTGGAGAGGGCAGCCCCCCGCCCCCGGGGACTCCGTCGCCCCATCCTGGGGGGCACGTTGTGGTTGTCCGCTGCCGTGCGGCCCCGCTCCAGGTGTCCGGGTCTGACCTTAGCCGCCCAGCCTCTGTCTTCCTCACCCCGCATCCCAGTGCTCACAGGTCCCAGCTCCTCTGACATTTTAACATCAAAATGCATTTCCCCCGCTTTCCCTTTCTCGCTCTCCCCCCACCCCTCTTCCCTGACCGGCCTCTCTTTCCGGCCGGTTGTGCAGGCCGCTTGGCGCCAGGATGCTCCAGGAGCGTGTCTCTCCCGGGTGGCCAAGGCCTCGCCGCAGGAACGCCAGTGGAGTGTTTGTAACAGAGCTGACTCTAAGACCTAATGATCATTAGCCTCAAACCAGGGGCTCGAGTTGCCGTCTGAGTGTCCTTGCTACATGAGGGAGAGGCCCCGTGTCATGGCCCCTGTCCCTGCTGTCACATCCAGACGTAGCACGGGTTTGAGCAGCAAGAGTTGAGCCCCCCAGCTCTGGATGACGCTCCAGGGCGGCCGCAGAGTCTGGCTGGACTCCTCTTGTGTCATCCCTTCCCCTTGGGTGTCCTTGGACCGTGTTCACTGAATGTCATGTGTGCCCTTGCCTGGCCCTTCTCTGCCCAGCCTGCCCCACCCCCTTGGCAGCCCCTTTGCTGCGTCAGCGATCTTTTCCGTGAGCGCTGGTGATGGACGACGTGTCCTCCTCGCTGGACCTCAGTGTCCTCGTGGCACGGGCCATGTCCTGTGGTCATGTGTGTCCTTGTGTGGAGAAGCCATCGCTCTCTGGGTGGGACTTTGGTGATCAAGCAAGGGGCTGCCTGACTGTGGTCCCCAGTGGCGGCTTCAGTGTGGCAGTGAGTTGCGTTCCTCTTCCTGCCCCTGCAGGGTCGGCCCTGGA
Source organism: Pteronotus mesoamericanus (assembly GCF_021234165.1). Taxonomy (NCBI): domain Eukaryota; kingdom Metazoa; phylum Chordata; class Mammalia; order Chiroptera; family Mormoopidae; genus Pteronotus; species Pteronotus mesoamericanus. The sequence continues at coordinate 44,990,883 of NW_026555309.1, read as the reverse complement.
GCCGTGGGGTCAGCCTGGAAGCTGGTGAGGTGCATGGTTGCACGTGGGCCTCTTTGAAGGGACAGAGGGACCGACGAGGCAGAGTCCCAGAACCGCCGGGCCTAGCGCTGGGGAGGCTGGCGCTCTGGGGTGACCAGGGCCTGCATCCGTCCATGGTCACGGTATTGCATTCTGGCCCGTGGAGCAGTGACTGGCCCCCACGACCCAGCCACTGAGAAGGCGCAGTGTCCACGCGGTGTCCTGTCCAAGTGGACTCCTCACTGGGCCTGAGAGGCGTGAGTGTCCCTTCCCCCTCTGGTCACAGGTCCGTTCTCCCCTGGTGCCACCTTCCTCACATGGCTCCCATCGATGTGTGTGGTCCTGTGGCAGGGCCCATGCCCGCCCTACCTGCTTCGACCTAGAATTTTTTTCCTTCCATACACACCGGCTCCCACTCCCAGGTGACCCCCAGGCCTGCACTCAGTCGCCAGGGAGACCAGCTCGGTCAGCCCCCTCCTTCCTGCCCCCACCCTCACCTGGGAGAACCAGCACCATCGGCGCCCGCCCTCCTCCGCAGGCTGCCCGAGAGGGGCCTGCCGGGTGCCTGCCACCACACGGGCCAGCAATCTGAGCGCACTGTGTTTAGAAGGAGGGGAGCTTGGGACGTTCGCCACTGTTGGTCACATTGCTGTCTCCTTAGAGGCCTGTGTGCAATGGCATTTGGTTAATTGCAATCTTCAGAGTGAAGACAAGAGCTATGAGGTCTAAAGGGCTCTCTCTGTTAACCTCGCCCTCTGATTGCCATAACCTCAGATCAATAATTAGGCTCTGCCCAGGCCTCTGTTTTTTCATTTGCACAACTAGGATGTTGTGCATCGTGGTGGCTTGTTATTATTTTAATGATGGATACTTTAATTTGTCGGATGGCCTTTCTCCTGGAGAGCTCATGGCACTGCTCATGGCATCGATAGTTAACATTTCTCAGTATCGCTGCACGGAAATCAACTATGGACCAGGAGAGCAGCCGAGAGGGAAGGTCCTAGTGGGCCTGAGGCGGGGTCTTTCTCGCGTCTTGTCACATGTGGGCCTGTCCTGGCTGTGTGGGTGACGGTGATTCGTTCTGGGGGGCCTTGCCCTCCCCTCCCCTCCCTGCACCCTCTGACGGGGGTGGGTGTGGGGACAGGTGCTCCCAGGGAAAGGCTGTTTCTCCCCAGGACTGGTTTCATTTTTTACGACTTACGACCTGTTACCTTCAATAGCGTCGATGCAGGGTCCCTTTGGGCGGTGCTCCCCGACTGGCGTGGGGCCCGCGTGGCCTCAGGGCAGCAGGGTGCTGAGCTCTGTGGGCTGTGAGTGCAGACCCACCGGGGCACTGGGTGGAAAGGGGGCGCCCGCCCGTGGATGGCTCGGAGTGGCCACGCCACCGCTCTCGCGGGCCGACTCTCGGTTCCACCCTGGGCTCTGGCCCCCGAAATTCTGGCAGCTCCAAACACCACAGGGGTCCTGTTCTGCTGCTTTCGTGCCTGCCCTCTGTAGCCACACGGATTTCTGTCCCGGTCGGTCCAGGGTCGGTCCCCTCTCTGACAGCAGCACTTGCTCTGGGGGGGGGGGCCCAGCCGGGGTGCCTGCTGCTGTCACACTCTCCCCACCCTGCCCGCCCAGCTCGTAAGCTCCTCCGGGGCTCCTCTTGCAGCGCTCGGGCAAGAGGACCTCGTGGGTAGCTGCTTGGTGTCGCTCAGGTCTCACCTCAGGTGGTGAGAGGCCTCCCAGGACCTCCCAACCCCAGGCAGCACCGCCCTCCCCCACGCCCCTCCCGCTGTGCTTCCCATCGCCCTGTGCCTGCGTGTGCGCCAAGCGCTGCGGGGTGGCAGCCTGCGGGTTCAGCCTGAGCTCAGATCCTTCCTCCCTTCCGGGCTGGGCGACTTTAAGCCTCGGCCTTCTTGCCCGTTTTATTTTGTAGGAATGAAACTCCATCTCCCATGTGTCGCTAGCGTCTTTGTGGGAGCAGGAGGGACAGGAGGTGGGAGGGGCTTCCTGTGAAGGGCAGGGCTGCGCCCCCACCCCCCGACCGTGGGGGTCGCTCCTCCTCCTCTCCTTCTCCTCCCCCCCCCCCCCGTGCCCTTGGTGCCGTTCGCCCGTCCTGTCCACCAGCTTCTGCATTGCCACGGTCCTGGGTTTGAGTGCCCCCGTCGCTGTGACTTTGGACAAATAGTTTAACCTCTTTCAGCCCTGGCTCTCCTACCTGCACAGTCTAGGTCAGTGCTGCCTCCCAGGGCCACTTGTCTTGCGTTCTGTGCTGAGCCAAGTGCCCCGCCGAGGGCCTGACACAGGGTGGGCTTTTTTTGTGGAGACCGTTTTGGGTGCTTATCCCTGGAGGGGGGGCGGGGGTACCCTGGTTGAGGCAGAGAGAGGGGTTGGTGTAAGTACACGGACATGGGAGCACCACGGGCACGGGGACAGTCTTTTCAGGGGCAGGGGAATGGCTTGAGCAACGAATGCTCCACGAAGGTGACCGTGACCTTGACGAACAAGTGGGGGGCCTCTGCCAGGCTGCACCGAGCGGGAGGCTAGTCTCAGGTAGAAGGGCGCGGCTGCATTCTGGTGCTGTTGCAGGCGTGCGGCGCGCTTGGGGGAGTGTTAGGTCAGCCGTGTGGCAGTGACTGTCGTCTGGGATTTTGGGAAGCCAAGTGGATGATCGGCAGTTGTACAGCATGGCCCAGCAACTCCACTCCCGGGCGTGCGCTCGCGAGGTTTGGAAGCGGGTCCGCGCAGAACCCTGTGCGCCGACGCCCATGGCGGTTCTGTGCGTGATTGGCCCCCAAGTGGAGACAATGGGCAGCTCAGGGCCGATAAATGAGCAAAGGGGCCCAGTGGCAGCCTGGGCTGCTCCTTCTCTGCCGCACCCCGTCCCCACCTCTACTCTCCTCCCTCTGTTCCTGCCTGCCTTCGCTCGGAGGGAAGCTGCCCATCCCTCATTTGTCCATCAGTCACGTCTCAGCAGACATGCCCTGTTTATTTTTTCTAGGAAGCTTTTCTTGGTCCCCCAGACGAGCTCGTCCCCTGAAGCAGTCCCCCGGGAGTATGGCGCTTGCCCATTGGAGCACCTTTCACCCACTACATTTTGATTACTTATTTAATCAACTGGCTCCCCGCGGAGGCCGCCGGCTCCCTGAAGGCACGCTGTCTAACTGCCCTGCCTGTCACCCAGGGACATGTGTTTGGCACGCACAGATTGTTGAGTGCACGGATAGGGAGTGTTTTTCCTTTTTAAGAAACAACTTGATTGAGGTTTGATTCATATGCCACACAATTTGCTTATTTAAAACGTACACCAGTTCTTCAGGACATTCACAGATAAGTGCACCTATCGCCACAGTCAATTTTAAAACCATTTGATCACCTCAAAAAGAAACCCTGCGCCCTAAAGCTGCCTAGCAGCTCATGTTGGCACTCACATCTTGCTCAGTGCATTAATAATAAATACTTATTTTTTACTTTTTTTTTTAATCTTCACCCGAGAACATCTTTTCATTGCTTTCAGAGGGAGAGGAAGGGGGAGAGAAGCATCGGTTCGTTGCCTCCTGTCAGCGTCTGGACCGGGGGCTGTATGCGCCTGGACCAGGGGTCAAATCCCCGACCTAGGTACACGCCTTGACCAGGAATCGAACGCACAACCTTTTGGTTATGGGATGATGCTCCAACCAACTGAGCCACATCAGCCAGGGCATAAATACTTTTTTAAAATTTGCTTTCTTTTTCTTTTCTGTTTGTTTTTGCTGTTCCTGCTAATGCTGTGGTGAACATCTTTAGGCCTTCAGCTTTCTGAGCAGGAGAGCGTATAGGGAGAAGGTTTGCCAGGTCAGCACAGTGAACGTTTTTATTGCTGTTGAAACCTATTGGCAGTTTGCCTTGTGGAAGGATGGTTCTAATTACAGGCCCAGCAGCATTGTGCTAATATAATGTATACACAATGTTGGCTGACTGCTTTACTTTGTATCTTCTCAGTAACTTGCAAGGCCCCGGTGTTTTCCCTCCCTGTTTGTTTACTAATTGTATCTCTTTTATGTAAACTCTTGTACAGCCTTCTGATGGCTTTCCTGTCCAATGAGGAAGGCAGGTAGTGTCCTGGCCACTGTGCTGAGAGGCCTGTTGTGCCTCGAGCTGCTAATTAAGTAGTTTGCCCAAAGTCCTTTTAGTTACTAAGGGCAAAGCCAAGTCCAGAACCCAGCTCATAGCCCCAGTCCAAAGCTATGGGTATAGCTGGTGTGAACTACGCTCTGTGCGTCATGTACCTGGGGGGAGGCACCCCCCAAAGTGCTCTGCTTGTTTCTGGAATAAAGCTGGAGGGGTCAGGAAAAGCTCTTTGAACACTATGATAAGTCTCCTTAACTTGAAATTTGAAACTATTGCTGGAACTCGGAGCAGCATGTTTACATTACAGATGATTCACTTCGGACCAGCCTTAGTTTTGAAGGTGCATTTAAATAGTGTTTTACCTGAGATGACCCTGTCATTTGTTCACATTTAAAAAAATGGGTCAGCAGAGACAATACAGCCCAACTAATCCTTCTGTGCCCCACCCCCCCATGGATAGATTTAGTTTTCAGGACACATGGGGAAGAGCATGCGTCTTCCACAAGGGCTCAGGCCATGTTTCATTTCTTTAAAGGAAAAAAGAAACCACTCATTGAACTTGGACACCAGTTCAGAACAGCCTTCCCCTGCAGAGGGTGTTGTCCGTGGGAAAGGAAGAAGTGCCGCTTTGGAAAGGGTGCAGCCGTCAGAACCGCCATATTGGGCAGGGTGCAGAACGCACCCGTGCGTGGCGTTGACAGCCGCGCTGTCACAGAGGGGTCCCCCCATGCTTGCCAGCGTGGTGAGGGCACTGGACTCAGGCTGCTGCTGTCGGGGCCAGAGACTGAGCTCAGCCCCCAGCACAGCAAGGATGAGTGGGGATTTGGCGCCAGCAGCAGAGGGAGGGAGGCGAGGATGGAAAGTTACTGAGAGGAGACGGCAGGGGCGGGGGGGGGCAGGGGGGGTTCTGGCCGAGCTGTCCCGACAGGGTCTGTGTGGAGGCAGGCCAAGGACTCAGCCCTCAAGGGCGGGGGTGAGGCGCTTGAGCAGGTGCAGCGGGTGATTCAATATCAAGGGTGGTGGGGGCCGCGGCTCCTGTAGAACTGATCCCAGTCAAAGGGCTCGGAGGAGCCCGCCTGCGGTTTGGCCAAGGAGAGGCTTTGTGCGCCCACACACACCCCTGCGCACACGCCGTCTGTGATAGGGACTGGGCTGCGCATTTGCGTGGGAGCGGCCGTTTCGGGCTGTGCTGTGGGGCCCTGAATCCCTCAGGCAGGCACCCGGCCGCCCGCCGGGGAGGGACGGAGAGTGGGAAGGCGGCAAGGACAAGCCGGAGCCCTCCAGGCTGAGCCAGGCCGGCCTCTCAGCCGCCCGCATCCCCAGCCTCGGTGGCTGCAGCGGGGTTCCTGCAGGAGAGGCCGGCGGTTGATGCGGCACCGCCTGGGCCAGGGGTGGGGAGGCCGGGGTGGGGGGCAGTGGGGGCACTGCCCCTCCAGCGAGGCCTGAGCACTGAGGCCGCCGGTCCCTGTGTCTTCAGGTCCCATGCACACTGGTGACTCAGAGCTGCGCGGGGAAGGGGATTCTGGGACTTGTCGTTTTAGCCAGGACAGCCGGACACAACCGGGAAGGTTTCACATCGGAACCACTGGCTGCTTTCAGGAGGCAGACCCTCCCCATTGAGAGAAGCTTTCTCCTCTCCCCTCCCCTCCTCCCTCCCCTCCGTCTGCTCCCTCCCCTCCCTCCCTTCGGTCTCTCTAGCATATTTGGTTCTCTGCTGCTTGTTGTAATGCCAGGAACAACTCTGCGTTTTGCTCTCTGGTTTGCATGCCCGAAGGCGCCGATGTAGACCAGCTGGGCAGGAGCAATCCCCTACCACGCTGTCCCCGTCCTTCTCTGCTGCTTGGAAACTGTGGACCTGAGATTATGGGATGCTTTTCGATTGAGAGTGACTTGTGAAGAGGGTGAGAAGAAATGGAATCACCATTTCCTTGAAACACGTAGGGCTTTACCCTGAAGTAGGTAGGTTTTTGAGTTGTGAGAGCGATCACAGCGGACTGCAGGGCTCATGAAGGACGCATCTCAAGGTTTTGGGCAGTGCTGTGCGGAGGGTGAGGGACGAGGGAGGGGTGAACAGTCACACAGGAGGAGGCCTCTTCATCCGCCCCCCCACCCCCCAACACGTAGGTGGATGCCCAGCTCTCCTGAGGTGGATGCCGCGCTGGAAGCAGGCAGCGCCTAGAGCTGCCTCGGCCTGGCCTCGAGGCTCATGGCGGGGAGCCAGGCAGGGCTGCGGGGCGGAGTCACAGTGGGGCCTGAGGGCTCCTTTGTGTGAGGCCTTCCAGACGCCCCCTGTGACACAGGGACCTACAAACCCGGGGGGCCTGGGGTTGGCAGGTCGCAGCTGGGCGGGCTGCCGGCGCCCTCCGTGCTGAGGAGCAGGGTGTCCCGCACGCGAGGCAAGGGGCGTCGTCAGCGTGCTTGTCAGGTCACCTCGTCCTTCGTCCTGGGGTCGGGCATGAACCAGAGACACGGAGTTGGGTCCGTTTGGACTTGGGAGACAGGGCAAAAATGGAAGCTGCTGCCTGGACAGCGTGGCAGTCGTGTGCCAACACGGCCAGTTCTCCTCGCTCCCTGATGGTTCCGGCTCCCGCTTCCTCTCCCCGAAGCCCGTCCGCATGTCACACGGCCCTGGGGGGACCAGCCCAGGGGCCAGGCGGGCTGGGAGGGGCTGCTAAGGGCGGTTGCCAGCGGGGTGCGCAGCTGGTGCCGCCAGCCCCGTCCCGCCTCCTCTGTCATTCGTTTGGTCGGGAGGGGACGCGCAGAGCCCCCCAGTCACCACAGAGGGGTTGCCGTGTCCTCGAGAGGCCCCTGTCACGTGGGGAGCGGTTTTTCCCAAGTCGAACTTGTGGCCTGCCGCCCGAGGAGATTCCCCATGGTCAGTGGGGTCACGCATGTGCTGAGTCAGGCAAGACCGGGAGTCGTGCCACCTCGGTGATGGGGCTCGTGAGACGCTGTGTATTTACTTACTTACGCATCATTTATTTGTTTGTTTTCACACTCCCAGGGGAGTATCCAGGGAGAGCCAGGGGGGCATGTCTGTGCCGCATGGAGCCCGGGGAGGAAACGGTCACACACAGCTCGGCCTCTGGGGCTCGGACAGGAAGTGACTTTTTTTTTTTTTTTGGTGAAGTGCTTTTACTGAGAAGCGTCCCAGGAGGCTGATGTGAGGGCGGAGTCTGCCGAAGCCCCCTCCACGGAGCACGGGCGGCAGGTGCTGGCCTGCAGGGTCCGGTGAGGCTCAAAATGGGTGTGCGGCGCCCCCACCCCGGCCCCCCCGGCCACGGTCCACCCCGCGCCCTCGCTCCCCGCAGTCAGACGCTTCCTGTGAATTACAACGCACTTTGTAAAATAATCCTGGGTATTTTAATATATGTTTTTCGCTTCACCTTGTCACTGAGCGCGCGCAGGCCTCGGCGCGCCTTCTCCTTGAGCTCCAGGCGGCACAGCGCGCGGGGCTGCAGCGTAGGCTCTGGGGCAGCGAGGGCCATAGCTTTTAAATTCGAAGGCAGCACGTCATATTTTGCTTACTCTTTTCTATTCCTGACGTGCTTTCTTTCCTCTTGCATTTTTCCTGCAGGTGGCACGTGTGGTTTCTTTGGAGTTTTGATTGGTTGTGTTTCACTTTTCTCCTGGGGGTGGGCAAAGGGAGGAGAAGCACGTGGCTGGGGGAGCCCTGGGGGGCTCTTCGGTAAAGGGCGTGACTCCTTCCCACGGCAGTCCGTGCAGCGCCTGTTGTTTGTTCAGAAACAGTCCGGAGCGGTTGGACAAGCCCCGCAAAGAGGAAGGGAAGCTCGAACCCCTCTTCCGTGGGGAGGTAAACGCTGCGCAGTGCGGCCTGCTGGTGAGAGGCCCTCTTGGGGGGAAGCCGGCCCGTAAACCAGTGAGGGGAGGAAAGCCATCAGTGTGTCCCAGATGTGTGTGTTAGTGGGCTTACTGGTTATGGGAAAATGCCGATTTGCCAAGTTTTTAGGGAACCAAATGCCACATCCCGGGGGGGCATGAAAGAGGCTGTTCTATAGCTTCCTGAGGGACCCCGTCTCCGCTGGCCACGGGGGAGTCCGCGCGGTGTGCACTCTTCAGTGTGGAGCAGTGTCCTGTGTCTTCTTGGCTTGCTTGCTGCCTGCCGAACTGAGCGCCATCCTTCCACCGCCCGGCCTGACCCGGCCCCGACCCGGCCCCGACCCGGCCCGACCCGGCCTGGAACGCAGAGCACGCCCTCCGGCGCCTCCCCGTCGCCAGGCGCCCTTCCTCACCCACCTTCTGCCCAGATTGCAACAGTGCGAGACACCACGCCTCCAGTTTGTCCCTAGGCCAGTGGATCCCTCTCAGCTGAAAGGCAGCAGTCATTTGGTTGAAAGACAAGGATTGGATGAGATAGAAAATGTCAGATTTAAAGTATTCAGCTTCTCCTCCATCGTGTCATCAGCTCGTTAATTGGCTGCTCAGCCCAGAGACGCTGTGCGATGAGCGAGAAGGCCACCATTGTCATTGCCTGGGTGGGGTGGGTCCTCGGCCTCTCATTTTACTGTGTCTCCGCGCGGAGTGGGGCAGCCATTGAGGGACGTTATGCATCTTCTGAGTGTGTCCTACGGTCCTCATTTTCACCTGCCTGTCTTGGTCCCCAGTTCCACCTCCACGGTCACAGCTGCAGCGCAGAAGGTGGGGTGGCCTGAGGCGGTCAGGACCGGCCTCGCTGCCCCGGCAACGTTGGAGATGGCTATTGAACAGAATCTTTTGTTACATTGTAACTTGTGGTCGTTATGTTAAAAGATCAAAAAGGTTTTCTACTTTTGCCGTGGCCGGTGTGGCGCCATTGGCTGGAGCGTCGTCCCAGAGACCGACAGGCCGCCCGCTCAGGCTGCGGTCCGGGCAGCCACCGGGGCCGCGGGCCGTTCCCTGCCTGGCCATGCCTTGGGGGTGGCGGTCGGTGTTCCTCTCTCACTCCCTCTCTCCCTACCAGCAGGGAGAAGACGCCCTTGGGTGAGGACAGATGAAAAATCACGAAACTAAAAAAAGGCTGTTCACTTTAAATGCTAAGTGATGCCACCTCAGGGATGGGGCTTAGAAGCACGTTTGTTTCACGCACACACTTCTCCTCAGGGAAGAAGCCTGAGCAGCCGGGAGAGAAGCTTTTGGTTTCCAAAAAATAACGGAATCGGTGTTACATAAAAGCGATTGTTTGAGTTAAGAAAGACAAGGTTATTAAAAAGCAGAAATTATAAACTGTGTTAGCGAGGGCCTACATTTAAGAAGTTCTGTGAAGATGTATGGGGGGCGTGTTATGAGTTAAGCTCTTGGTATATTCAGAGTAGACTTTCTTTAATAAAAATTGCTCATGGTTTTCCACAGTTATATTTCCTTCAATTTCCAAATGAAGGCTGGGCATGTCCCCTGAATGTCATTGGATCCTGAAGTCACCGTATCCTCAGTTGAATTAATTTTCTTTTTCTTGAGGGTGTCATCACCTTCTTATTGGAAGCTGAAGACTTTTGGAGTCATTGGAGTCCTGTGTATACTGCTCGCCGCTTGCACATGCCCTGCCTCCATTCCAATGCGTGAGTTTTTCTCACACGGGCTCCTCTTCTCTCTTCCACGTCATGACTCTCCACACCTCGTTCTGGGACGGGTGCGGAGACGCTGGGCCTCAGGCCCTGGCCCCTGGCTGTGCTCCTTCCGGTCCCTTCCTCACACGGAAGCCAGGACCGTCTCCCTGAAACGCAGGCACAGCCCCGTCCTCTGTTCCTGAAGGGCCTCCCCCCTCCAGGACAGTCCCCGCTCCATCGCAGGGAAAACCGTGCTTCGAGCCACTGTCGTCTGGCCTAACCGCGCACCGGCCCCCACCCCCGCCCCGCCCGTGCTCCGCACTTCCCGTAGGTGGCCTCTCTGGCGGGTCTGCACGCCGACCCGGCGGTCTTCGTGCTGTCCCGACTGCAGCGCGCTCTGTCCTTGTCTCCTGTCTCCCACGTTATTAAGCAGGTGCGGGTCCCTCCTCTTCGCCCGCTCACCACCCCGCTTGGTTCTCAGCTCCGTGCCGTTCCGTTGTGTCCGCAGGGTCATCTCCCTTCCTGGTGTCCTCACTCGGTGACGGGCTCCCTGGGGCCAGGGCCGGGTCGTACTCGCCTTCTGTCTTTCATCCCTTTGGACAGTGCTTTCACCCAAAAGGCAGCCAATCTGGGTGGAGCTGAATTAGTTGAACATTGCCCTTCCAAATGACGCCTTGGTACGTGTGACCTGCGACCCATGCGGCAGGCACAGGGGGGGCTGTGAACTGGGGGAGCACGTTGTCCTTGAAGAGGCCGGCGCCCAGTGGAGCGTCCGAGGGGGGTGTCCTCCTGGGGCAGGGCAGATACTCCGTGCTGGTGGGTCAGGGGAAAGCTGAGTGAAGCGTGTGACAGTTTTAGGAGAAAGGGCTGCGGCTGAGCCTCGCGAGGGGGAGGCACGGTGGACTGAGGGTAAGAGCTTTCAGCTTCTGTTTGCTCACCTGTGAAGAAGGGACAGGAGTGGCAGCTCACATGAGTTCGGGGACTATTTAATGAGACGATGCATGTCAAGGGCCTGGCGCAGTGCCAGCACACAGTAGGTCCTCATTCAACGTCAGTCGCCACCACAGCTGTTGCTCCGCAGCGCTGCCCAGCACAGCGGCGTGAGGACTGCAGCCGCCCCTTCGGCGCACGGTCCCTCGGCCGTGGGGGGGCCTCAGGGTCCGTCCCCCTCTGGCATGTCAGGGGGCTGTGTCTTTACTCACGTGAAACACTCATAAACCCCGATTTTCTTTTATCAAACTGTTTTGCAAGTTCTGTTCCTCAGTGTCTTTGAAATTATTTTTATTATATAAATAACATGTGCTCCTTACAGAATATGTGAGGATTCCGGCCAAGGTGGAGGCATAGGTAGACATGCTTCGTCTCCTTGTGCAACCACAGAAGGAATTACAGCTAGATTTCAAGACAGGTAACACCCGGAACCATCAGAAAATCGAGCTGTATGGAAGCCCGACAACTGAGAATTTGAAGAAGCCCCATTGGTTCAGTGGGTGAGGGGTGGAGGCGCGGAGATGGTGCGGTGTGGTGAGGCGGCGGCAGCGGACGGGCAGCCCCACCTTCATGTGTGGGATAAAAATCGGGAGGGGTCCCTTGGGAACGAGCGATCCGAGCCCCAGGCCAGACGGCACAGCCCAGGGTTCCGGCACCGGAAGGAGAGTTCCCCATGGCTTCTGGCTGTGAAAACCAGTGGGGGTTGTGGTCGTGGGAGAAGCTGCCGGATTTTCAGGAGACTCTGCTTAAAGGGCCCACATGGATTTAGAATGTACACCAACCCCCCCACTGTGGGATTCACCACCAGGGCAACAGCTGGAAGGGCGCCCGTCACATGTGGGAAGTGCGCGACGCGACTGGAAAGGGGGCGAGTGCTGGGCAAACCTCCAGAAGCCAGGCAGCGGCCCTGTCCCCTCTCCAAGCCCTCCTCCCGCACGGAACCACAAAGCCGGGAAGCGGCTTGCCCCGCCCTGGCCATTACCCAAGGCTCCGCCCCACACCATTTACAGGTGCCTTTTCTGCATTAGGCCACGCTACTCAGACAAGGAGTCAAAGCAGCTCTACCTAATACACAGAAACAAACACAGGGAGGCTGCCAAGTTGAGGAGATAAAGAAATGCTCCAAATGAAAGAACAGAACAAAACCCCAGAAAAACTTATTCAAACAGATAACCAACCTATCAGATGTAGAGTTCAAAACACTGGTGATTAGGGTACTCGCAGAAATGACTGAGTATGGCAACAAAATAAAGGAAGAAGTGTAGGTTACATGACGTGAAATAAAGAAAAATCCACAGGGAACCATCAGTGGAGGAGAGGAAGCCGGGATTCAAATCAACAGTTTGGAACATAGGGAAGAAATAAGCACTCAATCAAAGCAGCAAAAAGAAAAAAATTCAGAAAAAACAAGGATAGTGTAAGGAGCCTCTGGGACATTTCCAAACGTACCAACATCCGAATCATAGGGGTGCCAGAAGGAGAAGAGGAAGAGCAAGAAATTGAAAACTTGTTGGAAAAAATAAAGAAAACTTCCACAATTTGGCAAAGGAAATAGACATACAAGTCCAGGAAGCACAGAAAGTTCCAAACAAGTTGGACCCAAAGAGGACCACACCAAGACACATCATAATTAAAATGCCAAAGGTTAAAGATAAAGAGAGAATCTTAAAAGCAGCAAGAGGAAAGCAGAGAGTTACTCACAAAGGAGTTCCCGTAAGACTATCAGCTGATTTCTCAAGAGAAACTTTTCAGGCAAGAAGGGACTGGCCAGAAGTATTCAAAGTGATGAAAAGCAAGAACCTACAACCTAGATTGCTCTATCCAGCAAAGCTGTCATTTAGAATGGAAGGGCAGATAAGGCGCTTCCCAGACAAGGTAAAACTAAAAGAGTTCATCATCACCAAGCCATTCTTACATGAAATGTTAAAGGGTCTTATTTAAGGAAAAAAAAGTCAAAACTATGAACATTAAAATAGCAACAAATGTACAACTATCAACAACTGAATCCAAAAAAGCATACTAAGCAAACAGCTAGAACAGGAACAGAATCGTAGATTCGGAGATCATTTGGAGGGTTATCAGCTGGGAGGGGGAGGAGGGGAGAGTGGGAAAAAAGGCTCAGGGATTAAGAAGCGTAATTGGTAGGTATGGAACAGCCAGGAAGATGTTAAGGACAGCACAGGAAATGGCGTAGCCAAAGAACCCACATGCACGACCCATGGACATGAACTCGGGGGACAGGGACTGCTGGAGGCGGGGGGTCCTGGGTGGAGGGGGGCAAAGGGGGAACCATTGGGACAACTGTAATAGCATAAGCAATAAAATATATTTAAAAAATAATGTATGTTCCTTTTAGAAATCTTAGAAAACATAAACAGAGGAAAAAATTATGCATAACCTTGTGTGGGCAAACTGTGTTGGCATTGTGGTGTGTTTCTTTGGTGTGGTGTTCTATTCTTTTAAAAATTGGATTATTTTAAAATTGAGTTTATTTCATAAATATAATTTTGCATCCTGATTCTCCACAGAACATAACAGACATTTTCCATATTATTGCAGACTCTTTATAAATGTCGTTTTCAGTGGCTGCATAAATTTGCATTATGTTGCTGTGCCGTATCTTATCTAACCATTACTTCATAATTGGATATGCAGATTCTTTCTAATTATGTATTAAGTCTTCCTTCTTCAGATAACTTCCCCTTCTGGGGGTTATATTCAGATCTCTGGAGATATTTAAATATCTTCCAGGTAGTGTTTTACATACAATAAGCTGATGGCTTGAAATAATTGCCTTTCATTTAGGTGGAACATGTTTATGTACTTGGAGAGAACAAGGAAAAATACTCAATCTCGCGGTGCACCTGAGGGATCGCGGTCCAGGCCTCCGGGGCGTCCTGTGTGAGCCAAGGAGACTCGGGTGTGGAGCGCAGCCTCAGAGGCAGGCACGCGGCTCGCTGCGCGCGGCCGTCTGTCCCCCTTCTGGCAGGGAGACGCTCCTGTCCCAGGTACCTGATAGGGCCTAGTCCCCCCCTCCCTCCACACCCCGCTGCTGTGGCTGGTCATTAATCCGCGTGGTGGTGGCGCGTGGTGGTTTCAAGCCTCCTGGCTGGACCACTGTGCCGCCTGAGGTGTTTGCAGAGTGAAGAAACCCGAGCTGATTTTTGTTGCTCTGAGACGTTTACCTGGCGGGCTGTGTTCTCTTCTGTCGTTTCATATTCTGGGGCAGCGTGGGGGCAGCGGTGGGGGGTCTGAGCTTGTAGGTCTCAGCGTGGATATGAACATAGTCTGTATTCATGCCGTGCGCTGTGCGAGTGGCTGTGATCTGAATGCCCCAGGGGCTCCCGTGACCTCTGTGAGCCCCGACTCCCTGCCTGCAGCAGGGGTGCCTTCCCGCCAAAGGGGGTCGCTGCTCCGTGGGCCGGCGAGCGCTGGCCCGGGAAGCCTGGCGGATGGCGGCGCGAGCTCACGGGAGGCCCCGTGTCCCAGGTACTGAGTGCCCTCCCCACTGCAGGGCTGGTGGCCGTGCCTCAGCCCCAGGGACACGCAAATGCTCCATAAGGCTGTGCGGCCTGCGTGCCGCTGCCAGTGTGCACGGCGAACGTCTCTCACTCTGGGGAGCGGCTGCCACCGCCTCGGTTCCCACCCAGCTTTGACTTTCTTGGTGGTGGGTTCCTGCGTCCACTAGTTTCTTTATTTTTAAAATGTAATCTTTACTGTATTTTTTCCATTACCATTTCGTCCCCTTACACCCGCCTCCCCACTGCTGCCGCCAAGTTGCTGTCCTTTTGGCGGCGCCCCCAGCCTGCGCCCCCGCCCGCTGTTGTCTGCTCGCCACGAGCCCGTCTCCGTTTTCCTCGTCAGTGCGGTGCGTTCGTTAGACTCCACGTGTGTGTGAGATCAGGTGGTGCCTGCCTTCCTCGGACTGGCTTACTTCACTTAGCGCAGTGTTCTCCAGCTCCATCTGCACTGTTGCCGAGGGCAAGGTTTTCTTCTTTCGCTGGTTTCGTTTGAAGATGGCAAGTGTGGCGATGGGGTCTTGGTTTGCATCCTCACTGAGCTTTCTGTCACACTCAGCCTCGTTTCTCATCTTTCCAGAAAAGCCCACTTTTGGCTTTGGGAGTGTCATTGACCTGGGATTTCAAACTCACGCACTCACTGGTTCCTTCTTTTCTCCCTGCGCTTCCTCTCTGCGTGTCCCAGAGCGCTGTCCTCGGGGCCTCTGGTTGTCTCCGGTCACCTCTCTGGGAGCTCGGAGAGCCTGAGCACTCGCCTGGGCTCCAGCTGACGGGCCGCGGCCTCCGGGTGGGCAGGGGCGCTGCCAGGTCGGCCGGCCTGTGTCTGGGGCGGGATCTCTGCCCGACTCTTGGTGTCCCCAAGGAGTCGCACTTCCTAAGGAAACATGTCACGTCCTTCAGCCTGGTCTGTGTCAGGAATAAAGACAGAATTTCATCCCGATCCTTTCTTCGTTTTGTTTTCAACTTATTTAGAAGCTTAGTGGACAAGGGGGGCTGCTTGTTGGGAACCCCCTGAGATCTCTGCATTGTGATGCTGAAAGATCCACAGTATTACCCTGAGAAAACGACCCCGAGACCAACTGTGGATTCTATTTCCAGGGGCACTTTCATTTGAGGAGCATTGGGCCCCACCTGCGCGTTGTTCTCTGTCTTCCTTTCCTGCCCCTTCATCCATGGTTTTGTTTCAGATCTGGGGGGAGGGACGTGCTCCCCTTTCTGTCCTCTATGCGCTCACAATGTCCTAATGGACTTGGCGCGCCCACGGTTGTCTGAGATCACCCCTGAGAAGAAGCGGGAGTGGACAGGCTGAGACCCTGTGATGTGCCGGTTTCATGCCCGGGGTCACCCCTGAAATGAGCAGGTGCCCCCACCGTGTGCGCGGCTTTCTCTGCAGAAGGGCCGTTATGGATGCACAGGGCGCCGTGCGGGCCTGTCCTCCTCAGGCGGTTTCGTGTGCGGCATTTGGCGCCCCAGGGTCCGTTTCCGTCCCCACCACAGCGGGTGGGCTGGGAGCACGGGCCGCGCCCGCACTGGGCCGGTCAGCAGAGGCTCGCTGGCAGCGGGAGCCCCGGGGGAGGCTTCTCAGCTGGCAGCTGCAGACGGTCTGATTCTTCATGTTGGTTTGTGCTGTAATGGACGTTACTGCGTTGTACCCAGAACGATTCTGGTGGTTTTCTGTCCCCTGCTCCCTAGAGACTGAGCTTAGACCCGGAAAGCTCCCCCGGCGGCGGTTTGCCCATTGGCACCTGTGCTGAGGTCGGCGGGGTCCTCATGGGGCATCGTCGGGCCAGCAGTCTCGGAGCATGTGGCCCCCGGCACATGGGCCCCTTCTCTTAGTGCCTCCTCACGCTTCCCTCAGGAGGCCTGGTGATGATGACAGTCTTGGTCGGTTCACTGCACTCGGAGCTCACCGCGGCCAGCCCCTGGCCCTAAGGTGCTGTCTCGTTCCACCCTTTCTAATCTTCAGATGGGGGAGTGAGCCTCCCAGAGGTTGGATGGCTTCCACGGTGGTCACGTGACAAGTTGGGGGAAGATGGAGCCCTGTGTTCGACCCAACAGCATCGCTGCGGGCCTCCCCCATGCCCCACGCTGTGTTCCTGTTCCTCTTCACGCCAGGCCCCCGCCTCGGCCTGCCTGCAATGACAGAGCACACAGAGCCCAGAGGCGGGCACACCTCACCTGCCCCTGTCCCCCGTTCCCAACTCTCCCTGGTTCTTTTAAGTTGCTTGGTGACAGGCGCAGCGACTGGACCTTGGGCTCAGGGCCCCTCAGGGTCTTCACGAGCCATCTGATTCGCTGGGTCTTGGCCTTGTCATTTGCCACCTGGGCACAGGGATGCCCGCCTTCCTGGGGGTGTGGCAGGGTTCAGAGTGGAACGTGCGCTTTCGGGTGTGCCGAGGAGCGGCCTGCGAGCGGGGGTCCAGAGCCCGCGGAGACCCGCGCCGGCTGCCTCTGGTCGCCTGCGCCCTCTGCTCCTCCCTCCTCCGGGAGCGGACGGGGGTGGGGTGGGGAAACAGTCGCTCCCCAGAGCTCTGTTCCGGCGTCACAGATGGGGACTTGTAATTGTTCTCTTCCGTATCCTCATACAGGTGGACTGCAGACTCCTTGGGTGGGACCTGGCATTTTGCTTTGTACCTTGTAATTGATAGAAAAACATCTGTTACGGGATGAAGTATACCGATTCTGCATCCTGCCTGCCTACTGACTTCTTTGGAATTTAGGAAGGATTTGTTCTCTTGGAAAATGAAATCTCCTAGAAGATAGTAACTTAATTTCCTTCCTGTCCACAGGCCCTTAAGTGGAGCGGCCGCTGGTGATTATTCACATAAATTGAGTGAAGCTGCTACTTTCTTCTGGCCCCTTGTGCTCACTGTCCTTTCACTGCTGTCAGAAGATTGGACTAACCCAACTGTTGGGGATTGGCTTAAGAATTTTATTTTTATAAAATAAAAAAAAAAATAAAGTATAAAATAAAATAAAATTTTCCCACTTTTACTTTTGTTTAATTAACTTTTATTTTGTTTTTGTTCTCTCTTCAGAAAAGAAAGACGTGACTCAAAGCCTGGAGAGCTCTACGTCCAAGTGCCCGGGGACGATGGAGCTCATCACGCTGCCCGACGGCCTCACCCTGCCGCCCGTGCCCCTCACCAAACTGCCCATCGTCAGGTGAGACAGGTGCGGCCCGAGTGCCGGCCATGCCCTTCATGCTGGGACGTAGTCCTTCGGTCTGAGCATGAATATAGGTCTTTGAAAAGCTTCCGTTTGCCGTTGGCTGTGCACCTGTCCCTTACCTCCTCCAGTCTCAGCAGGAGTCCTAGGAGGTGTAGGCGGGTCTTCTGCAGATGGGGGGGGTCACGTGTGATGTCACATGACCGCAAGGGTTACCTAGCTGTCCCGTGGTGGAGCCGGACACCAACCTGCGTCTGCCTGCGTCGTGGCTGCTCTCCTGCCTCATCTCTTCTGCTCACAAACTTCCTGAAGTGTCCCATGCTCTTAGACCGGGTAGCCCTGTGACTCAGGAACGGCTGTGACCCCTTGGACATAGCGTGCATTTTGATGCCTTTGCTCAGGCTCAGCACCTCCCCCCCCCCGGTCCCCAGAATTCATCGCTCCCCTCCCTGGCTTTGTTTGACTCATGCTTTGAGACTCACTCCACAAGAGAGGCTGAGAATAGGTGTTTAGGTCTCCCGTCCCTGTAAGGGAGGTGGGCACGGGGATAGAAGTCGGTGCTTCCATGTCCTTCTTCCGTTGCACTTAGAGAAGTGGGTTATGTGTCTTTGTCAACAGTGTGGGCCCTTCTCTTCGACGCGCGCCCTGGAAGAGCGGGCGTGTGCGTGGGTGCCGAATGAGCGAACAGGGGTGTGCGTTAGGGTTCTGTGCCCAGCACTTGACAGGACACCTGCACTAGACCATCAGAGGTAGAAAGGGAGTTTATGGCACGTGCAGCCGGAAAGCCCAGGGGAGGGATTCAGGAAGGGCTGGCGGCGGGCCCAGACTGCCTCGTCGGGATGCCGCTTCTCCCCCTCTCTCGGCTCTGTCCCGGCAGCGCTGGCTCTAGTCTCAGCGTGGCTGCAGTGGCGGCTCGGCCCGTGCCCTGGGAAGGAGAGCAGGGGCCTTGCTCACGGCTGAGGGGGACGCTGGAAGCTCCTGTCCCTCAGGCCTCTTTTGCTGGTGTCCCTCTGCCTGCATGGCCTCGGGAGTCACGGGCGCAGACCCGAGTCGCCCCTGACCGCTCACCCGAGAGCAGGGCACATGCAGGTCCCTGCGGCACCTGCTGGGGGCCGCGGAGCCGGGGTCCCCCACCGCAGCCCCGGCGGAGTGCTGCCCTGACCTTGGGCCGGCGGCCCCGGAGGGCGTGCATCCTTAGCCCTGGGCCGCGTTTTGTCCTCCCAGGCTCGTGACACCCTCTGGCGCAGGGGACTGACCCTTTGCCTCTGTGCCCCTGTTCTCACTGATGAATGGCTCCGTGGTTTTACCCCGGATCAACGGTCACACCCAGACAGCCTGGCTTTGTGCTGTTCTCCCGAGTCGTTGCCATTCGACAGTATAAAGAATGAGACAAATATGATGTCCTTGCTCCATTTCTTCAGCCTTGCTCACCCTCCTTTCTCCTTGTCAAAGCAAGGTCTTTTTTGTCCAAAGTCACACCGTGGGTCATCCTTCTACAACGTACTGCGTGCTGTTTCCTCCTCTGAGATGCTCTCTGCCATGATTATGTGTGAGGGATGCTCATGCGGAACATCCTGTGAGGTGTCAGGAAGGAAGGGCAAGGACTAAAATTTATGGGTGTGTCTGGTTTATGCCGAGCACTAGGAAACACCCTTCATGTAAAATGGGGAAAACCATAGGGTTTTGTTCAGTAGTCTCACGTTCAGATTCTCTTTTGGCAGTTAATTGTGTGACATTGGTCTCTCTCTCCTTGGAGCCCGTGTTTCCTGTTGCCGCCCTGGGCTCGGCGGGGTGCGCCCGCACATGTGAATCACGAGGGAAGCGTGGGAAGGGCTCCGTGAGCAGAGGCGCCGCTGGGGGCATGACCCTCGCCGAGGCTCCCGGGGCTCTTCCCTCTCGGCGGGGAGCCTTGTTTTCAGTGTTGAAGGGAATCGGCGGAGTGGCGCCCCACCGCGCTCCGAACAGTGCCAGCCGCTGGCATACGGTGTCCTGCAGTCGCCAGCGCTGACAGAGACGGGCTGTGACAGCCGTGTTGTCCAGCCACGCCGAGGAGAACGCTTGCGCACCGAGCACGCCTTCGCGCCGGGCCTTCGCTCAGGCAAGCTCTGGCTGGAGCCCAGCAGCAGCGGGCTGGAGGCTGTGCTCTGAGGCTGGCGGGGCGGTGCTGGGAGTTCTGTGCTGCGGCCGCGGGCCGACCGCGCAGCTGCGTGCCGCCCGCGGCTGCAGTGGATGGTGCCCCGTGGGTTTGTGCGGAACGGCTGAGTGTTCACCGGAGGAGGGGGGTGTGGCTGCCACCCTCTTAACAGACCGGTGTTCCGTCTCCTGCTGCAGAGGGCCCGGGAGCTTCCACGGCAGCGGCCACTGGTTTTCCTGGGATGCAAGTCCATTCCAGTGTATCAACCAGGTGTGGCAAGGACCTGTGCCTGGAGACATGGCCTTCATCAGTTAAAAAAAACAATTCAAGCCAGACATTGCACGTCACTCTCTGTAGCCCTAGGAAGAGCTCAGTAACACGCACATTTGGAGAGCAGAGCTCCCGATGTGTGTTACAGAGTGAGTTGGTTGAAAAATGTCGGCGTCTGTGACTAAATGGTCAGACCTGCTGTGTAGAATTGTTTTGACTTTAATTAATTTAATGTCAGTGTTGTTTTATAATTATGATTTTGGTTTTAGAATATATGGTTGGAGCCGTTTTTACCTGCTGAGTGAGGACTTTTTTATTTTTTTTTTAAAATCCTCATCCAAGGATATGGTTATTGATTTGACAGAGAGAGAGAGACAGAGAGAGAGAGAGATGTGAGAAACACTGACTGGGGATCGAACGTGCAGCCTAGGCCTGTGCCCTGACTGGGTCTCAAGCCCGCACCCTTTCAGCTTACGGGACAAAGCTCTGGCTACCCGAGCCCGTGGCCAGGGCTGTCCCATCCCTGCTTCAGCCTTAAGCTCAGTGAATCGATTTGTCAGGTGCCTAAGATGTGCCGTCCCGGGGTGGTGCTGGGGTCTAGTGGCGGCCGGCGCGAGCCCAGGGCCAAGAGGCTGTGGGGCCCACGCCCAGCTCATCTCTCCGGAGTCTGCGCGGGAGGCTGTCCAGCTGAAGCACCAAGTAATGCCGCTTCCTCCCCTGCGGAGCTCCCCGCAGATAATTGTGTGCCGAAAAGCTGACCCTGGAACAACACACCCCAGGTCATCACGTGGGTAACTCGCTCACAGCCAGTTGTGAATTACTGAAGGGGAATTGGGCGGACGGGAGACCCCCTTCACGGACGACCAGGGGCCTGTCTTTGGTGTTGGGTGGGGGGCAGGGCCTGGCTGATCTGTTTTTCTTTTTTAGTGAACCAACCCTGAGCCGCTTCAGCCCAGCAGAGAGCTCTGGGGTTAATGAGGCTCCTCTATTGATAAGGATTGAGACCTTCCAGTCAGAACCGGCTTGCAGTCGCTTGGAGTGGTTTCAGTGCTTTTCAGGCGCAAACTCTTGAGCTAATTGTGCTGTTTAAGGAAGGATTACAGGTGTTTATTCAAAAAGGGGCTCCGTGGCGTGGCACACAGGGCAGTTTTCCCCAGTGAATGAAACGGAGCAAAGCCAGCGCCTCAGCGCCAGTCGGTCTGCGGCCTGCGCGGCCCCACCAGGGCCCCACTGTTGTCCAGAATATTGTCTCACTTGGTACGATTGCCTAGCCTGCAACCTCCCTGGGGATTTCTTAATTTGGAGCCTTTTGAGGAAAGTAACAGACGCAGCAGCGTCAGGCGGGGTGGCCTGCATCGCTGATCCGTTGCGGCCTTGCCTGGGCTTGGAAGGGGGCGGCCTCCACAGGGGGCGGATGTGGCCAGTTTCAGTCGTTGCCCCTGTGCAGGGCCCCCCAGCAGGCTCCTGGGGGTGTGTCTGCTGTTACTAAGGTCGGTGGGTGGAAACCAAGGAAGAAGGGTGAGTCGCTCCTCTCTGCCAGTTAGTTTGTGTCACTGTTCTAATGAGTGCGCTGTGACTTTGCATGGTCCCGATTAGCGGACAGGATACTGAGAAGTCAGGTTTTTAAAATGTGGCCAGTCTCCAAGTGGAATCCTTAGAAGTTACCTCCCCCCGCTCCGCGCCCCTGGCCCCCGGCCCCAGTGTTAGCCGTCTAACCCCCGGAGTTCTGCTTTCCCAGTGGCTGCATAGAGCAGACGTGCTGTTACTAGTTCTGCGGCGACTCACGCTGCGGGGATTGTGTGCCTGAGGTCAGAGTGGGCAGCTGTCCACCGGGGACATTTTATAAAAAGGCATTGGCGCTCAATTTTGGGTTATGAATGAATATCGTGATTGCCTGTCGCGTTACTTCTCTGGCTGACCATGCCCTCCGCATTCCTTTATATATTTTTTAAAAATTGATTTTAGTGAGAGGGGAAGGGAGGGAGAGAGGGAGAGAAACATCGAGTGCCCCAATGGGGGACCAAATGATTGGGAATCGAACCTATGACCTTTTGGTTTACGGGACAGCACCCCACCCAACGGAGCCACGCTGGGCTTTCTTTACACACTCTAAAGCCTTCCCTGTGGTCTGGAAAGTCTGTGCCTGTGCAGGTGGTTTCTGCAGACTCCCAGATAACACCTCCCTTTTAGGTGGTGACTGTTGTGTGGACAGAAGGCTATTTGTGTTGCAGGAGAATGGAATTGTCTTACAAATAGAAATGCCCGCGGCTCTTGTGGACCTTGTCTGAGCTGAGGTTTAGCAGCAGCTCAGCTTGCGGCAGGGTGGGGACCGAATCGTGGGTTCCTCTAGCCAGCTCAGCGTCCTCTGTGCCCACAAATGAGTGCTGTTTTAAGGTGGGGAAGAGAAAGGCTTTTGTGCACCTGCTTTGTGTTGGGTGCTGTGATGGGTGCCGTACAGGTATGAACTCACTTGCTCCTCAGAGTAGCCTCTGAAGGGCTGGGGATCCCACTGGGGACCACTCCCTGTCTGCTTGAGTGTGGCGTCAGCAGGAAGAAATGCCTGCCTCGGGCAGGGGGCAGAGGCGGTGAACGGCCAGGCCCCCTTCCGTGGTGCACAGGGCAGGCCCGTGGGTGGCCCCAAGAGAAGGGCCGAGCGGTGCATGCCCTGGCTCTCCTCCCCGCTCTGCACCCCCCTTAGGAGGAGCGAGGACGGTGCAGAACGAGGTGTCGGTGTCGATGTTGCTGCTACTGTGAGGACCTCCTTGCTCCCAGGAAACGGAACCAGGGAAAGGCGCCCGTCTCTGCACAACATGTCAGGCACCCTTCGCCTTTGCCGTCTGACACGGGGAGAGGCTGGGGTCCGGGAGGTGGGGCGGCGGGTCCGGCCGGACTGCAGTCAGGTCTGCGCCCCGGCTCGGGCCTCTCTGCCGCGGACGGAAAGCCAAGAGCAGGGCTCCCTTTGGTTGGATGCGCGTGGACACGACACGTCCGCGGGGCCTGGCATCTCGGCCAGCATGATGCTTTGCTCATCGTGGTCCCTGGGCAGGTCATCCTGGAACGTTCACAAAGGGCTGGGGTTTGCAGCTGTTGGTAATGGAGGGCTTAGCTTTGTGTGTCTCGTTCTGAAAGAGTTGGAAGCTGACTTTGAAGTTCAGCTGTGGGGAGTTCATGCGTTCAACATTTACTGAGAGCTCTGCGTTAAAGAACTGCACTTGGCGCCGGACTGGAGGCAGGTCAGTCCCTGGGCGCCTGTCCTCGGGGAGCTCACAGGTAGATGGCCACGAAGCGACCCTGGTCCTGCGTGACACAGGCGCCATGAAGGAGGCGGAGTGCGCACGGACGCCCTCTCGGTAGAGGGCTGTGGTCTGTCAGCGCCGTCTCCTGCTCTGGGTCATTGTGGAGCCAGATGGGAAACACACGTGTGACTTGGCTCTCCGCGGGTGCAGGCCTATGCTGGGACTGGGCAGCCGCAGGTGCCTGCGATGCCCTCGGCGGAGAGAGGTGGTGATTGGAGGTATTCTTCAGGGGGCCTTGACTAGGGTAGCCTGTGCTGGTGCAGAAAAATTAACCCCCACACCAACAAGGTCTCTGTCCCGCACACACAGTGTTCGACGCGCGCCGGGCAGCTTTCCAGGGCGACTCACCTGAGGCCACTGGGTGACCCAGGCCACGTCCACCTTCTGGTCTGCCTTCTCACTGCCCGCTCTGCGGGTTGCCTCGCACTGGAGGGAGCGCCCCGGGGCTGGCTGGCACGCCGCTCTCTCTGCGGCCAGCGCCTGGCCTCGCCTTCCTACGCAGAGGCCGGGGGAGGACAGGCAGGGCCCAGCCAGCAGTGTCGCTGCCAAGCCTTTCACTCTCCCCCGCCTGCCCGCCGTTTCACTCTTGGGCCATGGAATAGTCCAGATCCGAGCCCCGCCGTGCCTCGCGGCTTGCACGGGAGGTCCAGGTGCTGTGGTTTAGGGGTGTGGCGCCTCCTGCCATCGCCAGTTCCTCGTTGCCAGCTCCTGGCTGTGGGACTTGGGCAGCACACTTCATCTCTGTGCGTCGGTTCCTCACTGATAACACGGAGACAGTAGCAACAGCGCCCGAGGCCGGCAGGTGCGGTGAGTTTGAGATGTTACACGCGCGGCGGTCAGCACGGGCGGAAGGTGCTCAGGCCCTGCAGATGAGTAGATCTTCAGAAAATGCAGGCTGGTCGGTCTGAGTGTGAGCATTGGTGAGCAGCCATTGTAGGTGGGAAAGCAGCGTGGGCTGCAGGCTCGCTGACGGAAGCTCCGTCGCTCCCTTACAGCAGACAGCACCGCTAACCTTCATGCGTGGCCCCTGGGTCTGAGCGCTTGGGGCTGCCCTCTGTTGGCTGCGCCCCCGCGGGAACGGGTGAGGCGGAGCCTGAGTAGAGCAGCCGGCCCGCCCGGGAGCCTTTCACAGGCAAGGGGCCTGCGCTTGGGGACTGCCGGGCATTGGCGCAAGGGCCCAGCACGGCGAGGGGCGCAGGTCAGGTGTCAGCCGGGCCCAGGGACGTCCCGGCCCCTGCATGAGCAGCTGCTTTGTCCGCCACGTTTGGGTGCTTTTCTTCCCCCGGTTCATCTTCTGTTTGATGTACTGTTTTTCTAACGCATGCTGTTTTGTGATATTTCCGCTGAAACCACGCTAACAAGGCAGTTGACATATTTTTGTTCTGTTTGAAACTACAGGCGTGTGAAACTGCTGAACCTCCCTGCCAGCCTCCGGCCACAGAAAATGAAAAGCCTGCTGGGTCAGAATGTGTCCACCAAGAGCCCGTTCATCTACTCGCCGATCATCGCCCACAGCCGCGGGGAGGAGCGCAGCAAGAAGATCGGTAGGGCCGTCCAGCCTGGCTTTCTGGCGGCTGCGCGCATACTCCACGTGGTGCAGGCCCTCCTCTCAGTTATCCGGTTTGCTGCCGCCTTTGGGCAGTTGCCGTAGATCTGAGTTTTAAAAATCCAGTTCACGAAAGGAGGTACTTTTGTTAAGTTGTAGAAGCCAGAAGACCTCTGTTAGCCGGGACTGACGGTGAGAAGTGGAGAGTAGGGTGCATTCCCAGGGCCCGGCGTGACTCCTGAGCTGTCGGAGACAAGGAAAGGCTGCCTCAGGCTCAGGGTTTGTTGTGGGAGAAGGATGAACATGGGCCCTTGGCCTTGGGGCCGTGTGGCTGGGGTGAAGGTCAGCGCCCGGGAGGCCGGCTCTGCCTTCCTGGTTTGCCCTCTCGGGAAGCCTCAACCATCTCAGGAAACTGTTAGGGCTTCTTTTTGTGAAAATAACAGTCTGTTTCAGAGGGCTTGGCCTCATGACGCAGGAGGCTGCGGGCAGTCTGCCCCAAGTTACAGACGGGAAACTTAGGGCCGATCCAAACTGGCGGCCCCGGGGCGGGGAGTGCGGGCCCCCGCCAGGCCCGGGACATGGAGCCCCCGCGGGGAATTTCCCTTCATGGTCTGGCTCCTCATCACAACGAGAGGCACCTTCTCGCCTGGGCTGAGGATAACTCAGTGGATGACGCGAGGTCTTTCCTGGGGTAGAATAGAGGCTTCTGCCAAAGTGCACGTTATTTGTTGAATGCCCACGGGTGGGAAAATGTAATGTGTATCCTGTGGCTTCTCTGCTTTTGACAGTATCCTGGTCAGCTGGGACGTGCCTGGAGGTTTGGGAACCACGTATCTTTAACCTAAACTTCCAGCCCCGACACAGGGATCTCCGTGTGTGGCCAGGGCGGAGCTGTGAGGAGAGCCTGGCGGGCAGCCCGTGAGGCTGTTCACTCCGATTTGCCGCCCCGTCTGACGCTGTCGGTGTTGCTGCCGCCCAAGGTGGACCCTGTGCGAAGGGGGCTGAGCCCGCGTCCTGCGCTGGCGCGCAGTGGGTGTGAGGGCCTCGTGTGCCCCCAGGCTTGGTGTGGGGCACGGCGGCCCCAGGGGCAGTGCGGTGGCCGTGGCTGTCGGGGCGCTCGGCTGTGGCCCAGCCCTGCAGCTGTCACTCCCACTGCGCTACCTCAGACAGGTGGTCACACCTCCCTCGGCGGCGGTTGTGCTGCTTAGTGTGGGGATGGGAGAAGCCGATGCAGAGGGGTCTCGCGAGGGTTGAGTGAGACATGTTCCCAGAGTGCCTGGCAGCCTTTGGGATAAGGTGTTGGGCGGTGGCTGCATGTGCCGTGCTGGGTGCTCCCTGCCTCACGTGTGCCTGTGGCACAGGTGGAGACCAGCCTGTACCCAAGAGTGACCAAAGGACGCTGGCAGCCCAGGGTGACAGCACCATGGTCAGAGCAGCGCAGTGGGAGGGCCTGCCCCAGATAGGGGACAGACGGCCGTCGGCTGCTCTCCTTCCCGGTTTCCGGGACAGAGGGTCGAGCAAGGGGCTCCCGTGGGCTCCGATCTGCCAAGGGCCAGTGGGCAGATTAGCGCCTCCTCCCCGACAGAAGCCGGGGTGGGGGTGCAGCGGCCCACCTCCGGCACCCTGGGGCCCTGCAAGTACGAGCGAGCCCTCCCAGAGCCCTGGGAAATGCTTTGGGTCATGGCTGAGAAAAAGGTAGTTCCTTAGCTTTGGGCACAGCAGTGCGTTAAAACGAGTGACATTTTCCTCCACTGTGACGGCAGGGCTGGCTCTGACTGCTGTTGTCAGGGACAGGGTCAGGGGCGTCACGTGCTCTGGAGGCGGCCTCCGTGGGCCTCCCCTTGAGGCACTCACGGCAGGGTGGGGTCTGGGGCAGAGAGGTGTGGGGGAGCGGTGAGAGGACCATGGGGGCGGGGGCAGGAGGCTGGGGCAGCACGGGAGGAGCTTGGCTCGGTCTCTGTAGGGCACCTGTTGCCAGTGCGGGCGGCAGGCGGGGCCTCTGCAGAAGGCCTGTGGGAGCAGCGGGCTCTCGTGGCACCCCCGCGTGCACCCCTGTGTCCACTCCAGGAAAAGCCCGTTTTGTCTGGGCCTGTTGTAGACGCCTCCACCTTCAGACCCCCGGGCCGGCCTCCCGCTCGGGCTGGGAGTCGCAGGCGCCTCTCGCCCTGTGTGGGCCTGGAGTGTCTGCCTTGCAGCAGCGGGGAGGACGCGCCCTCTCTCCCCAGGGCATCAGGAAGAGCTCTAGGTGACCCGCTTGGAAGTGCCTCCCGCCCAACCCGTGCCCCACACATGCTGTTAAGCGGAGGGCCCGCCCCGTCGGCCTCGTCCTGGCAGGAGGGGCTGTGGGAATGCCGGGGCGCTGCCTCAGCTCTCTCTTACTTTGAATCAAACTGCTACGCACTTCGTGGCTTTAAATTCACACTTAGAACAAGACAAATGAGCTCTCGCACAGCTTCTGCGGGCCAGAAGCCCAGCACTTGCAGGCTGGGCCCTCTGCTCCAGGTCTCACGGGCTGAAATCCGGGTGCCTGCTGGGCCGTGTCCCTGTCTGGACTGGGGAAGATTTGTTTCCGGCTTTCCTCAGGTTGCTTGTCATTCCTTCCCTGTGGTCGTACAACCGACACTCCTGTCCTCTTGCAAGCTGTGAGCCAGGGCCATCCTCCGCACCTACAGGCTGCTCCGGGGTCCTTGCCATGTGGCCTTGCCCTGCGGCCCTCGCCTGCTTTGAGTCTTTCCCTCCAGGAAGGGTAGGCTATGGTCCCTGTAAGACCTCAGCTGGTTAGATCGGGCCCACCCGGCTGCTATCCCTTTTGATGAACTCAAAGTCGACTGATTGGAGGCCTTAATCACATGTGCTGAATCCTCATATTCACACTTGGGTAGAGAGTCCCACCGGCCGTCTGCAGCAGGCTGGGAGATCTCGGGGTCGGCTCAGAATCCTGTCTCCTGCAGGTGCTGAATACAGCCCACCTGGGAGGGTCAGGGAGGAGGAGCCACTGTGCCGGGGAGGGGAGGAGAGGGGAATCAAGCTGTCCGCCGCTCAAAACTGACCGTACCAGCTCCCGGGCCCATGAGGCTCTGTGTGCCCTCTGGCTCCATGCCAGGCTTGGTGCTGTCTGGGTTGACTTTGGTTTTGTGGAGCTGCATTTGGCTTCATGGCACCGGTCAGCCTGCTGGGGATGGCAAGAAACACCTGCCACACAGCATCCAGGTAGCGGTGATGGCCTGCCCTGCTTCTGAGAAAGCTGGTGGGCAGCCAGCTGTGAACTCTTTCTCTCATGACAATGTGGCGCCCCCTGCGTCCCTGGAAACGTGAATCACATGGATCGCCAGAGGCGTAGCCTGAAACCACGCAAAACGAGCAGCCCAGCTAACACTCGGCCGTTGTGTGTATGTCTGCAGATTTCCAGTGGGTCCAAGGAGATGTGTGTGAGGTCCAGCTGATGGTGTACAACCCCATGCCGTTCGAACTCCGCGTGGAAAACATGGTATGTCTCGCCAGCCGTTTGCCAAGGGTTATAAGTGTTTTGTGAGTGAAGACCACGTTGTTGTGCCTGTGTCTCTAGTGCCTGGGACTCGGGACGTTTGAATTACTGGGCAAAGAGCCCCCTTTGGGACACACGTGGAGCTTAGGTGATTGCATATGAGACTTGAGATGATCGTAGGTCACTGCGTCTCTATGAGGCGCTGAGGCGACGAGGGCTGAGGGGGAGCCTGGGGTGAGAGGGAAAATCCGTGCGCTGCCGTCACTCCTGAGCTGCCTGTTGGTGCTGACCCGCACGCGGGGCCGGGCCAGGTGCGCAGGGCTGGCTTCGTGGTGGCGTCTGTTGGAGCCCTCGCCCGAGTCTGTTGTGGGAAGAAGATGGGTCCTGGCTCTCTGAGCTAATTCTGATGACCCCAGGGCAAAACCACTGTCACCACGTGGGCCCTGCTTCTCCAGTCCCCGGTTTCTGTTTCCACGCCTGCCCATGACCTCTGCCCACCGTAGCAGGCCATTTCACTCTTCTGCTCAAAATCTGGGCACAGGTGTGCTCATGCCCTCGGGCGTGTCTCTTGGGGGCTTTGTGTAGACGGAGTTAGGAAAACTACACATGCCTCTACAGGTAGACATGCATGTCCGTATGTACCCGTGCGCATGCCTCCGCACACGTGCATATAGACTCATGCTCGTATATACAGCACACACACGTTTATGCATCCTGACTTTACAGTGGTACCTCCTCCACTCTAACCCGTCGCCACGGGCTCTTTCTTGCCTTCCTCCGTGCCAGGCCTGTGTCCTCGCTTCCAGTGTGAGTGCCTGGCTCATGACGTCAGCACGTTCTTGCTGGGTTTTTATAGAATTACCTTTGCTTTTGTGTTTTAAATGCTGACCCTGCCACTTTGCTAAATGCACTTGTTATTTTAAATTTCACTGTAGATTCCATAGAGTTTTCTTTTATTTTTTTTGTTCTCATCTGAGGACATTTTGTTTCATTGCTTTTAGAGAGAGAGAAAAGGGGGGCGGTTGTGGGGGGAAGAGAGAAACATTGATCAGTTGCCTTCTCATATGTGCCCTGACGGGGGATTGAATCTACAACCTGGGTATGTGCTCTGACCAGGAATTGAACCTGTGACCTTCTGGTCTATGGGATGATCCTCCAACTGACTGAGCCACTCCTGCCAGGGCTCCATGGGGTTCTCTGTGGTCACAGAGTTGTCTTCTGTGCATAGCTGTCCCTACGCCTTTCGTTTCTTTTTCTGACTGCGCCGGGCAGCCCGTCCGTTATGTGTCCCCTTAGCTGACCTCCTGCGCTGTGTCTAGCCGCGAGGCAGCTGCCAGCGGCCAGGAACCTGTCTCATCCACTGTCAAGCGTAGAGCTTGGCCCTTCCTGAAATGAGCTGCTGACTCATGGATGCACCGGGGGATATTAATGGATGTGTATTTCCACACTTCATGTTTTTCTCTTTTTTGTTTACATTCCCATTCTGGTAAAACAACAAAGCCAGACAAATATCAAAAAAAATAACAATCAGGGTTAACATCAAGAGGGACTTGTTCAACACGGTGCCCCTGTTGGAGGCTGTTTTATGTGAATCGCACGTTGAGCCTGTCTCCCTGCAGCTTCACGGAAGCCCCTCCGCTCCGGCCGTCCCGGAACTTGCCCTCGAGCGGCTGGACCTCGGCTCATTCGGACCTACCCGTGGCTGTGGGCCTGGGCGGTGCTTGCTCATGTGGCTCGTTGCTTGTTCTAGGGGCTCCTCACGAGCGGAGTGGAGTTCGAGTCTCTTCCGGCGGCGCTTTCCCTCCCGGCCGAGTCTGGTCTGTACCCTGTGACGCTCGTTGGGGTCCCCCAGACAACGGGAACGATCACTGTCAACGGTGAGGGGAGTTTCTTTCCGGTTCAGGGTGGGCAGGGCGGCCAGCCCGTTGTGCTGCCTCACCGAGTGCCAGGCCACCTGGCACCCCAGTCCCCACCTCTGGGTATTGTTTCATTTCGTTACACAGTTAGCTCGCAGCACTTCTCTCAGAATCTCAAATGCCATTTTAAAGCTTTGCCTGAACAGTCCCAAGTGCTTCTCTAACCCAGTGTGTTTTTCTTTTTCTGCATGGAAAATTAGCTTATCTTAAATTATAATTATAGTTATTTTATACGCCCAGCAGATATTTGCCACATCACATAGCAGTGATAACAATAATTGGGTCTCGAACTTTCATCTCAACAGAAGATTTTGAGATATTTATCAAATACTTAAGTCCCGTTGTGTCCTGGAAGGCAATACTGGCTCTCATTCTCACTGAGTGACACATGCATTCGCAAAGCACATTGGAGGAGGGTGAGATAGAATTGTGAGGTCGTGCAGAGGTTTCCAGTTCAGAGAGACTCTCACATCTGGATACAGGAGCCGTGAGGTCGGAGTGCAGGGCCGGGATCAGCTCCACTCTCCATGGGAGGCGACTTGCGTGGTCAGGGCTGAGCCTGGAGCCTGCGGGTGAGACTGGCAGGCGAGGGGCCGACTCGCACCTCTCGGGTCCTCAGAGAGGGACCCCCGCACTCCCCTGAGGCATGAGCATGAGACTTGAAGCTGGTCCCGCGTTTGAAGCTTTCCTCTTGTTTCCCAGGCTACCATACCACCGTCTTCGGCGTCTTCAGCGACTGCTTGCTGGACAGCCTCCCGGGAATAAAGACCAGCGGCTCCACAGTCGAAGTGGTCCCTGCCCTGCCCCGGCTGCAGATCAGCACGTCGCTGCCCAGGTAGGCGCGTGCAGAGGGCAGGCGTCTGCTTTTGACGACAGATGGCGCTGCAGAAGGCTCTGTAGTGTATGTTTTTTAATGGCACCAGGAGTCTGAGTTAATCTGTGACTTTTACAACCAGGATATGGGTGAGGGCTTTCTCCAGGATAACAAAGGGCAACGTGCTTTGCTTACCGTGAATGGGACCTGAGTTGAAGTGTTCCTTACGAAAAGCAGAACAAGTGTGAAATTAGCCTGTCAAGTAATGATTTTTGTACTATACAGTG
This sequence comes from Pteronotus mesoamericanus, assembly GCF_021234165.1. Taxonomy (NCBI): domain Eukaryota; kingdom Metazoa; phylum Chordata; class Mammalia; order Chiroptera; family Mormoopidae; genus Pteronotus; species Pteronotus mesoamericanus. The sequence continues at coordinate 44,959,804 of NW_026555309.1, read as the reverse complement.
AGGGTTAAGAAAAACTCTTATCTTTTAGAAAGTAACGCTGCAGGAAAGCAGAGAGGGTGAGGGGATCTCTGTCTTCCCAGAGGTGGTTACTTGCAACGCTCGCTGGTGCTCCCTCCCCTTCAGGGAGCGCCCTTAGGAAAGAAAGCACGGGGCGGGACAGCTGGTGAGCTCCCAGGGCTGCACCCTGCAGGGGGAATCACCCGGAACAGGAGCAGGGGCCATAGGAAGTGATGCAAATAAATAATTCGGTAATTAATAAATACTAATGTGTTTCATGTACTCACAACTGTGAACCTACTTTTGCCAAGTCCTGTATGTGTTAGAATAGTTGGGATTACACTACGTTACATGTAGTGTCGTAGGTTACTTTTTGTATAACCATATAACATAGGATAAAAATTTTTATTTCAGTGGCTTCATAAAGCACATTGTAAGAAGTATCTCAAAATCACATCACCGTGCATTTCCTTGCTCTTGGAATTTGAGATTGTCTCAGTATCTGCTCTTAAGGAGAATGCTTTATGTTTACTCTTTAGGCTGTTTTTATAAAATGTGCCTTGGTAGTATTTTCTGCAACGTCTGAAAAGCCCTCACATAATTAATGGGCAGCCCCAGGGTGGCCGGGCGTCGTCAGGGAGCCAGGCAGTCAGGCACGCAGCCGCCAGGACTCCGGCGGGGCGGGGAGGGGCACCGGGAGGAGCTGCCCGTGCAGTGTGGGTGGTGGGCAGGGCATTAGCCAGGCCAGGTAGGTATGCGGGAGAATTTTCTAACCCCAGCAGCAGCCTGGGAGGGACCCCAGAGGGGAGGAAGCAGCATGTGATTGGGGAATGTGATGAAATGTGGAAGAAATGAACTTGGAAGGGATCACGGAACTAAGTGTGAGAGCTGAAAGTACAAAACTTTGAGAAGAAAATTTTTGTGACCTTGGGTTAGGCAGAGGAGTTCTTTGATGGCCATGAAAAGCAGATCCTCTGTCCGAGCCTGGAACCAGCGGCCCCTGGGGCTGGGCATGACCGGCTCCGTACGCCTGACATGTAAACGTGGGCTCACCCCCGCACAGCGGAGGCGTGAGGTCAGTGCTGTCTGGAACACTCGTTTCTGTCCTTTGGACCAGAGCGTGGCGATGCGGGATCCCCATGGTGCCTGTAAACAAGGCTCGGATTGCCCCGGTCCTCTGCGGTGGTCCGCCCTCCTGGCTCCTGGGAGATGGGCATTGAATTCCACGTTCAAAACCAAGGTTCCCCAGCTCCCACTCCTGAAGTTCGTGAGTGTGGAGATGTGAAAAATTCTAAAATGCCACTCGTTGCCTTTTCTTCTTTTAAAAATATATTATTATTATCACCGTTTCCTTAGATCTGCACATTCACTGCAGCCTTCCTCTGGGGACGAAGTATCCACGCATGTGTCGGTCCAGCTCTACAATGGAGAGGCTCAGCAGCTGGTCATTACCCTGGAGAATATTGGCCTGGAGCCACTGGAGAAGCTAGAGGTCACCTCCAAAATCCTCACCACCAAAGGTGAGTGTTTGAAGCTGGTTGACCCCAGCGATGTTTATCTTCTTTCTTTGATGCCATCAAATGAAATGGGCATTCTAATCACGCGTGAAGGATGCGCACAGGAAGATGATGGAATGAGAATGCGTACTCGTATCCCAGTGCGCCTTCCACTTGTGGAGCCCGAGGAAACTATTCCTGAGTTAATGAGCGAAGAGCACATCAGCAGGCTCAGGAGCACCCCCACCTGAGGTGCGCCCCGTGGCCCAGCCGCCAGTGCCTTCTGGGGGCTTGGCACCCGGAGCCCACGCACCTCCCTGACCAGCCGGCGCTCTGGCTCCTAGCTCAGGGCCCAGGGGGCTTGCAGGCAAAGACCGTGTTGGCATGGCTTCATCTTCCACAAGCTGCTGGTCCTTTTTGCACCTGAGTTTTCTCCTGGGAAGATAAGGGAGGTAGCACTTACCCTGTGAAACTGTTCCGAGAATTCGGGGGGTGGGGGCGAAGGGCGCAGCACCTGTGCAGTGGGGTTGGTGGGCAGGGTTGGCCACAGGCCTCACTGTGAAGCAGGGAAACCTGTGAAGGGTGGAAAGTAGAAATAAAATCAGGTCATTTAACACAGTTAGAGAAACGATTCTGACCAGTGAGGCCAGACAGAGAAAGCCAAATGAGGACAAGCAAGCCAAAGGGGCCAGAGGGCGTTTCCCTGCCTTGAGGGCAGAGCGAGGGGAGCCAGGCAGCTGGTGGGGGCCTGCCGGCCCGGCCCCAGGCCCCATTCCCAGGACGGGAGGTGCCGTGGGCTCCTGCGTGGCAGGGGCTGCCTCCTCATGGAGCGGCACTGTAGCAGGACAGCCGGGGTAGCCGAGCCACAGGCCACCTGGGTGGTGCCGCCTGGCGGGGAGGTCCAGGGGTGACTTGGGGAGAACTTGTTGTGCAGAAATTATGTCATGAAATAAGGTGCTTGGATTGTGTAGCTAAGGCTTAGCCTGAGCTTGTCCCTCTGGGGAGAGTTGCCGGCATCTTGTATTCATGTATTTGTCTTGCTGATTTTGGGGGAAGTAAAGCTTTTGTCTGCAGGTTCATGGGGGACTCCCTAACTCTCAGCTTTGGTCTCGTTACCCTTAACCATGTGTGGGATGGAGCACCTCAGATCTGTCGCACACAGCACGGGACGGCCGTCTCAGAACAGCGCCTTCGTAAGTGGAAACACGGAGCTGCCCTTCTTTTTAAATTCTCGTCGGAAGCTGTCGTGCATTTCCATGTGGGATTAAATTAATGGAGATAAACCATCTGCTTCCCAAATCTACACCGGGAATAATTCCTGTCACTTAGATGGTACCGTAGTCTGAAGCTGTCAGCGCTGACGAACGACCCGGTAGACGTGAGAAGATGGGGAGCAGCCTTCAGCGGGGCACGCGCGCCAGGGCTGTGTGTCCGGGCAGGGAGGGCGGTGAGACGCTGTGAGGGCCCCTCACGGACGGCAGGACGCCTGTCCCGCCTGGGCACCGGTGTCCCCGGAGGCCGTGGTGTCCGCCTTTGTATGGATCCCGCGCTGCCAGCTGCGGCAGCTTCTCCACGTGGAGCCAGACGCCCTCCGCTGGGTTCCGTGGGGTGGTCCTTGCTCTGCTCTCAGAGCTACTTTGTATCTCAGTGGTCGTAAGAGCCCTTACTAGCTTCAGATCACAGGCCCCTCAGGTCGTTTTTCTCATGAAATAACGACAACACCCCTGGGAGGTCTTTCCTGGGGTGCGGGTGGGGGCCCGTTCATTTCACTGGTGTGCACGGTGCCGCAGGAGTGCCGACAGTGCTTGTCACCCAGTAGGTGCTCGGCAGGTACAGCGCTGGTCCCGGCTGTGGGGTTGTCATGCGGCTGACATGTCAGTGCAGGACACGGGAAGCGCTCGGGGCCATCCAGAGTGCAAACACACCCGATCCGCGTGTGCTTTGAGGAGGCCGAGTAGTCACGGTGCGTCTCCCCCCCCCCCCCCCCGGGCCCCGACAGCCTGCGCGCGGGGGCTGTGGCTGAACCAGGGCCCCGTCTCCTCCTCCTCCCGCCCCTGTTGCCTGCAAGCAGCCAGGGTCCTGTCAGGGACCTCTTGGGCACCCTTGTTCCCCTCTGAACGATCCCCCTTTCTTCAGATAAAGAAACGTTTCTCGTCTTTGTCCTCCAACCCCCACCCCTCGTCGGGGACTGCCATGTAACTCTGGTTGCGGTGCCCACATCCAGCACATGACGCAGTGCCAGGCATGACCAAGGTGTCTGTAGCAGCAGCTCTGGCTGTCCACTGTCGCCATTATCGCCGATACTGCCCCTGTGGCTACAGAAGTGTCAGTCCATCGATCACCTTGCTTAAATATTAGGCTTTTCGTAGCTTTCTTACTGCGCTCAGCCTCTCAGGCCCGCGTCCGGAGGAGCCCATCGCTGGCCTTGCCACCCGCCTGCCCGCCTCTTCGCACGGACCCTGCTGTCGCCTCTGCCTGCCCGGCTCCGAGCTCTGATGGGCAAGACAGCAATGACCCCGGCCCCACCGGGCTCACAGCGTGGGAGGTGGCCGGCCTCTGCGCATGCACTCCCTGTCTCCCCGCCACCCCCCCCCCCCCCACCCCCCACCCACCAAGTTCTCTGCGGCTCGCCTGTGCTGGCGCACGTCTTGCCAGCTCTCCATCCTTCCACTCAGCTCTCCAGCAAGCCTTTGCGGAGCACCTGCTGTGTGCTGGCCACAGTGTGGGGCAGTGGGGACCCCAGGGGAACCAGCTCCCAGTCCCTGGCCTCCGGGGCGCAGCGCGTGTGTCCATGGTGTTTGTCTGCGGGCCACGCTTGGACACGCTGTCATGGATTTAGAACTTTGTTTACTCTCAGATGCCCAAACGCACGTCAGATTCTCGCCGTCAGTTGTGGATCAGTCCACCTGCCACCCTTCGAACAGAATTAATTACTCCTCTCCAGCTGCACATGGCCCTGCTTTTGTACTCATTACAGTGACATTCTTTCACTCGGCTTGGTGTTATTCAACAATCAGCCATTTTTATGACATTTGTATAGCAGGCACATGAATAATGCAGAACCCTGGCCTGAAGGAGCTCACAGTCAGCGTGGGAGTCGGACACGGTTATGGGATCGACCAGAATTCTGGCTGCGCAGCCTGAGTCACAGATCTGTGCTTCCTTTGAGTCGCCGTGGTGAATGGACTCACTGGAGTGCCTCCTAGGAAGGCATTGAAATTCATGAATGACGGGACTCCATTCAGCTCGATGCCCCTGTACACGTGGCTGCGGGCTTTCTCGTGCGGTTCAGCACTTGCATGGTTCTGGGGCCCGGCCGCACATGCTTCCAAAGGAGGCCCTTCCTCAGCCCAGCGGTGCGTCTGTGACCAGCCCTCTGGGCGCACGGATGGGAGCTGAGCAAGGTGGGGAGGGCTGAGGCTGGGCTGGCCTCGTCGTGGGGACTCCCACGTGGCCAGCGTGGCCCCGGAGCTTGCGTGCTCGATGGCTCTGCCTCAGGCCTGCCGCCTCTTTTCAGGGCACTCTGTCTCAGCACCTAGTGATGGGTCCCTGTGCCCTCGGGCGGGGGTGGGGTGGTGGCTAAGATTTGCTGCGAGCGGTGGCAGGCCGGATGTGCAGTGGGAAGAGTGGCGTCTGCTGGTCCCGGTGACTCTGACGTCTCTTACTCACTAGCCATTTGACTTTGGCACGTTGTTTAAACTCTCTGGGCTTTGGTTGCCTCTTTTAAACATGGGGAGAATATAGGAGAAAGTGGTACTTCATAGATGGTTATGCTAGTTCAAGGTTTAAGAAAGGGCTGTGGGGGAGGAAGGCGCCCTGTGTTCCCCGAGCCCGCCCTCTCCTGCGCAGGGTCGCCCTGCCTGGCCCGTTAGCACAGGGTGGAGGGCGCTTACCCGAGGCCTTGGGACGAGCGCTCCTCAGCCTGGCACTTCCTTTGCAGACGTCCCAGCACCTGCCACTGTGCACGGCCGCAGCAGAGACAACCCACCGCTGTGGGGCTGCTGATCGAGTTGGCAGAGGTGGGTCTGGGACGCGGCAGCGACACAGCATCCCAGGTGGCTGCTGTCCTTGGCACCAGTGCTGCCTGACCCTGATGCAGGGCACCGCGGACAGCGGCTGCATGGGCTCAGGGCCCCCTCGTGCTCCGGGGCGGGCCGCTGTCCTCAGCGACTCCGCCTCCAGGCCCGATCCACAGGGCGCCTCTCCTTGGACACACACTCGTGGGGGCCGGGGGGCGGGGCGGGTGAGCTTAGACACGGAGGGAGCAGGTACCGTGCGAGCGCGCACGCGCGTGCGTGTATATGAGAATGTGATAGGTGTGCTCGCTTTATTGGGTTGGCCAAAAAGTCTGTTACATTTTTTTCCATAAAATAAAAGACACATTTTTGTTTCTCACCAATGACTTTATTGATTTGGGTATTTTGAGTATGTCGGCTCTCCCGCTATTGGTTTCTAGTGGGGAGAGGCCAGGGGTGCTGCTAAACCTCTTCCAATGCATGAGAGCCCCACAGCAAAGAATCATTTGGCCCAAATGTTAATAGTAGCAAGAAACTTTGTGAACCACTTTTGACACGTGTGATCAACCACAACGCCTTCTCCACATACTGCACAAATCTTTGTTTCATTTGTGTTTTTACCTTTCCTGAAATAAAACATAATATGCTGAAAATGATACATATTTTCTTTCATCTTCAGTATTAAAATGACTGCACAAAAAAACGACCAATTTTGATGGAAAAAAATGCACATTGGTGTGACAGCCATCACAATACACTCTAATACAATTGTTTCGTGTGAAGTTCAAGACAACTAAGGGCTTACCAGAGCCATCATAAGGAAAAAACGGAGCAGACTTCTTGGCCCACCCAACAGAACCTTCCGGAAACACAAAGGCGCTCGCGACTGCCATAGTCCCGCTACTCAGAGACCACTGCCCGCGTGTAGGCGCGACCTCCACCTGCTTTCTGTGTGAATGTTTTTATGCATTTGTAGTTCTGTTGTACCTTCTATTTGGCGTTCTGCTTTGTGCACGTAACTTTTTTCCATCTGCCCCACGTCTGAATCTGAAGTCGTGTCTTGGAATGACCGGTCTACTCTGTCGTGTGCCTGCTGAGTGCTTTCCAAGTGCCCCGGCTGTGCACTGCTGAGGGGAGGGTGCTGACGGCGGCCACCTCGTCCGTGCCCCTCCCTCGTGCCAGCACTGGGCCAGAGTCTTTGCAGAGACCTTTGGCCCCTCATGCTGCCGAGTGTGGGGGTGCAGGGGTGGCCCTGCCAGGGTGAGGAAGCTGGGTCGGGGACTTGGAGGAGCCACCATGCTTGCAGGGCGCTGTTACAAGTGCTTTCATTAACTCACGTGTCCTTCACGATGCCCGTTTCATAGATGAGTGAACTGAGGTGCGTGGGAGTGTAGTAAGTTGCCTAAGGGTGCCCAGCCAGAGCCGAGATGAACACTCAGGCAGGTCTGTTCTCAAGCCGGTGTCTGAGCCAGCGCGGCACCCTGCCCTGGGGCGGTGGGTGGTGAGCCACAGTGGCAGGCTCCGGTCCCGGCCCGTCGCTTGCTGCTGCCGGTGGGCATGTGCAGCCAGGCCCAGAGGGGCGGGGGGGGGGCATCGCCGGGAAGGTGCCCTGGAGTTGGGCTCACTGCCAGCAAGCAGGTCGGGCACCCTCCAGGGTGGGTGCAGGGGTAACTGGGGCCCGGGGTGAAGGAAGGGTGGGGCGGAGCGGGGGCTGGGGACCGGACTGACCTTCCCGAGGCATTTCCGACGTCGGCCTGTGCACCTTGGTTCAGCTCCCGCACCTGTGCTCCCTCCCCTGACCCCTGCCGCCCACCAGGAAGGATCTGGTGGTGGCTGGCTCTGGTGCCTGTGTTTCAGAAATGGCCTGGTGGTATATTTGTAGGCCTTGGTGCCTTCTCCGGTACTGGGCTTTCTAGAAGGCTTGCCAGGGCTGCCCCGGCAGGTGATCGGACAGTTCGAGGACGTGCTAGCGCGCCAGCGTTCCTGGGGCTGTGGGCCCTGCGCCTCCGGTGAATGGGGCCCAAGTGCCTTTTTACTGACGGTGCATTTGTTTTTTTCGTGTGCTATATGTACATGTTGCTGTATGTACTATGGAAAATACTGGCTGTGGAGAACTCGGCTGAACCCCGACTGGCTCTACCAGAGCAAAGAGGGCACTGGTGTGGTTGGCGAGAGAGAGGAGGCCGCTCAGGAGCAGCAAAGGTGGCTTGGCTCCCAGCTCAGTGCCTCGTGTAGTCTCTGCGCCGCGCTCATAGGCGGCTGCCTCCCGCACCCAGGACTCTGGGGCTTTCTGGATGCTTTGAACTCTTACACTGAAATTGTTTGCATTTTTCTTGGCTTTTTGAGAATGTGTCAGAATCTTCTAGGGGGATGAGTAAGCCTCGTGTTGCTTCAGTTACATCATCATCATCACTGCCATGGTTATTCTCGTTGCAGAAAAACTGTACGGCGACTTCTTGAGCTGGAAGCTAGAAGAAACCCTGGCCCAGTTCCCTCTGCAACCTGGAAAGGTGGCCACTTTCACTGTCGACATCAAAGTGAAGCTGGATTTCTCCTGCCAGGAGAACCTCCTCCAAGACCTCAGCGACGGTAAGCTGGCCCCAGTTTTAATTAGGGCGTGTGCTCCTAGGCACCCTGCGGCCGTCACCGCCACACCTGCTGCCTGCGGCCCCACTCTGCCTGCTCTTCTTTGGCTTGGGCTGCTCGGGACGGCTCCTGGCCCTTCGCGGCCCGAGTGAGTCCCGGTGTGCGCCCGAGAGTGATGCGGTGCTGCTTAGTCGAGCGCTACTTCATCCGCGCTCGTTGCTGTTCTGCGCTCGTTTGCCAGGAGGTCAGCCTAAACTGGTGGGATGAGGGAATGGCTACATTTTTCAAGTGTACCTCCTGTGATCTAATTAGTGGTGATGATAAAGTTCTCCTTCAGAGTCTGGGGATTTCCATAAGGCATTGGCGTCTGGAGAGAATGGGGATTTATGCTTAGGAACAGCTGGTTACAGATAAGATTTCCTGGATTAATTATGTCAGGTTATGAAGTGTGCACCCAAGTGCATTTGGAGGCATCGGGGGTGCATGGTCCGCTCAGGCTGCCGTGACCAAAGGCCGCACGCAGCATGGCTTCGCAGCAGGAGTTTATCTCCCATGGTTCTGGAGGCAGCAGTCAGAGAGCAGGGGCCAGCAGGGCTGGCTCCGGCGAGGCCTCGCGAGGGGCGGCAGGCACAGAGCCCTGACCGTCACGGACGAGGGCTTACCTCCGGGGACTAGGTGTCTCCCTCCCTCCCTTCCTCTCTGGAGGCTGAACTCGCTCTCCCCGCTGGCCTAGCCCTGCCCTGCCTGCGCGCTTAGGAAGGGGTGCTGTCAGGTTGAACTTGAGAGAGGAGGTAAGTCACGGCGCCGTTCCCTGTGATGGGGATTTCCGCCTGGGCCCCCGTCTGGCGGCCCCCGGCCCCCGGCCGCCTGTCCCCGGAGCGCGCCCAGCCTGGCCCGCCCGGGCCTTTGCGCTCGCACTCCTCGCACTCGGGCTGCTGTCCCTGCAGTTCCGCAGGACTCAGGCCTGATCGCTCAGGTCTCTGCTCAGATGTCCCTGCGGCAGATGGGCCGTTCCCCTCCCCCACTGTCCTCATCGTGCTGCCAGCGTTTCTCACGCCGTGGCACTTGTTCCCTGGAAGTGTCCTGGTGGGTTTTTCCTGTCCACCTACCCCATCCTATAGACGCCAAGTGTCAGGGGAACAGGGACCCCTCTGTCTTCCTCTGTCCACAGTCACACTCCCAGGACTGCGGTGGCAAAGAGCAGCTGTGCAGTTACAGAAAGGATGAGTGGGGGGCGCCTCTGCCCCTCCTGTCCTCTCAGCGGGGGCTCCACCCCCGTGACCGCAGGGACACGCGGGGACCCACGGCCCCACCCCCGGCGCAGCCCACCGGGCTTAGGGCCACGGCGCACTCTTGAGCCCTGCCCCCTGTGCCCTTTGTAGCGGTTCTGAATACCCCACACAGGGCTCCTTGATAACTCTGACGCCTAAGAAGTTTTATATCATTAACAAAGGTAGGAAAACAAGTTTATGGTCAGACACGTGAGAAACTGAAAATGTCAAGTGGGTTTAACATTATACCTCCAAAGGTGTCAGATGAAGAGCGTTCCTCTCCGGTGCGGACCACTTTGTGCTGCTGGCCTGTGTCGCGCTACGAGGGACGGCGGGCTGCGAGGGGCTGACTTTCCTTTTCCCAGGAGAGAGTTGGAGGAAACGTGGCACCTGCCCCACGACGGGAGTGCGGAAGACCTGCTCTCTCGGGGCGGGGCGGAGCGGGGCGGGGGGCGCTATCCTGGAAGCAGACATCCAGCTGCACGCCAGGCCGGGAGAGGCTGCAAGGGGCTGCGAGGAGTGAGGGGAGGGGCCGTGACGTTGCTGCGGGGCCTCTGTGGCTCGTTATTCCCGAGGGCGGAACAGAGGGCTCCAAGGAGGCACTGTTTTTTGTTTTGGTTTGTTCGGTGTTTGGTTATGTTCTTGTGTTCCTGCCTTCTCTTACACAGCCCTGGAGCCTTCTCTCTGCCCCTCTGAACTGGAAGGAAAATTGCATTTTGGGATTTGTAGTCTGGGAAACACTTTGTCTCTTAAAATACAACCAAATTGCAAGGCATTAGAATGATGGTGGCCAGGCGGTCCGTGAACGTAAGGCTGGCCTCACTTCTGGTCAGACACAGCCCGTGTGTGCCAGAGACCGTGCCTGTTAGCAACCGGAGTCCTCTTTGCTGATTGTGGTTAACAGACACACTGGTTGCTCGTTTATGTCGCAAACTGCAGAATTCCAGACTCAGAGTCTTACTCCCCACAGCCAGGGCAAGCTGTAGAGAGGAAAACGGTGGGCCCGAGGCCCACAGGACCCCTCAGGGCCTGGCCCATGGCCGAGGCGTGGCCACGTGCAGTGCCATCGAGGAATGGTGAGGCCTGCATAGCTGCTGTTTGCGGACAGCGGTGCACTCAGGGGCAGAGGCTCATCGCCGGCCCCGTGGACTGGGAGGGAACTCAGCGTGGCCTCCATCTGACAGTCTCAGGGCACCCACCGCGGACCACTGCAGGCCCGCCTGTTTTCTGGGCATGGGCCCACTTAGCTGTGGTGTCTGAAGTCAGGGGCCACGCTTTACACGCACGGCGCCACCCACAGCTGGGCTGCACGCTGGGCCGTGGGCCCGTGCGTCTGCAGACAGACAGAAGGCGGATAGTGCTGATGGCACTGTCACGGTATTTGCATTCTTTCTGTGCAGCCTTCCCAACAACTCTGTGAAGTAGGTGATTTTACAAAATGATCCCCATTTTGTAACGACAGGTGGGAGGACTGTTCTGGAGTGAAGGAGATTGAGGAGGCCATGTGATCAGACGCTGCACGCAGGAGGCAGCCTGGGTTTCAGTGAGACTGGGGTGTTTCTCTGCGCGAGGGGAGGGGAGGGGAAGAAGACAGGTGCCTGTCCTGGCTGCTCGCCCTGTCCGGCCCACTGCTAGGGCCCCCCAGGTGCTTGCTGCGACCTCTCCCTGGAGCCCGGAGAGGGATTGGACGGCCGCCTCTCGCGGGGCGCTCCTTCTGGCCAGCCTGCCGGGGCCTTGTGCCCTCGGCTGCCATCGGGCCTGGCTGCTACGATGTGGCTGAGCCTCTGGTCTTTCTCAGGGCACGGCTCCCACCTTGAGCACAGGGCTGGCGGCTCCCAGCTCCAGCTCCTGGCCTTGCACCCAGAGGTCGGCGCCCCCGCCCCCTGTACTGCAGGCGGCTCTTGGCCCGTTTGACTTGCGGTGGGTTCTTTCCCTCTCAGCTGTTAGGACTCCGGGCACAACCCCCCTCCTCTTTCAGGGTGCGCCGCCTCTGAAGACCTTGCCGTCTGCTTAGGGGGCACCCACCCCGGCCAGACCATCTCTCTGCGCCCTGGGGCCATGTGCCCAACGGCCTGTCCCGTGGCTCTCGAGGGTGGGGGCGGTGGAGTCGTGGTCCTGGCCACGGCAGGTCCCCATCGGCTCCCTCCTCCTGCTTCAGTCTCCGCACTCTGACCCCTCCCGCCCGCACCAGCCAGCGTCCTCACGGTCCTCCTCTGCCTCCCCCAGCGGCGAGCTCGCCGGTGGTGGGGAGGCCTGTGTGACGCGGGCCGCAGCCTTAGGCCGCGCACGAGCATTCCCGGCCGAGTCTTCCCACCGGCCTCCGTGAGGTCCGCGGAGGCCCTCGGGGGAACTGCTGGGCCCTGCTCTCCCCAGGGTGCCTGTCGGCCGCCTTCAGGTGGGTCCTCCCGGAGGCCTCAGCCCTCTGATGGGTCCAGGGAACGGTCGCTCTCAGCTCATCTGCTTGTCCTCGCCTTCAGGGCGGGTGCTGTGCCCCGTCAGGCAGCCCGCTCCTCGGCTGCAGTCAGAGGTCGTCCTCCATGTTTAACCCAGACCTGCTGCCATCTTTGCATCGTGTTGGCCGTTTGCTGGGTGATGCACGGCTTTCGTTCAGAAGGAAAAGGTTCAAGGTGCCCGGGCCAGCCTGTCTGTTGTTATGTTTGGCCGTCACCCCCAGCCCTCAGAGTCACGGCGGCTGAGGGGAAGGTCGCTGCCCCTGTGCCCCCGGAGCCCTCAGGGCACCCCTGGAGGGAGCCAGGAGGCGCCCCCTTCCCCTGCGCTCAGTTCCTGCCCAGACGGCTCTCCAGGAACTGGAGGTGTCTGTCCTCAGCCACCATTAGCCTGCAGGTGGGAATAGTGACTCAGTCCTTTGCTTTAAATCAGGTGGGAAAGTAACTTCCTAAACCACCAGTAGAGAATGGAAACCCTGGCGTTTGCCACTTGAGGGCAGCAGGGGACGGTGTCGTGGGAGCCGCTCTTGTCCCTGCCGCCCCACCCTGCCGCGGGGTCACGAGGAACCGGACTGGCGGGCGCTCTGAGAGGAGGGGGCGGTGTCTGAGGGCCATTGTGGGCCAGCCGGCTGGCTGCTTGCGCTGCGGAGAGTGCCAGGCCCGCCAGCCGTCCGGTGCGCGTTTACAGCCCTCCTCTCCGCGCAGCGCGGCCGGCCGTCTTCAGTCTTCCCCGGGTTCGTCGTCCTCGGCTGGGTCTCCACGCTGCCCCCTTGTCCCCTGCAGCCTCCTTCCAAAGGAGGACCCCAAGTGCCCCTCCGCTCTGATCCAGCTGCACTGCCCCCAGGGGGAGCCCCCCGTGTGGCCTGGCTCTGTGCACCCGCTCAGACTCATTGCCCACCCTCCTCCCACATTTGGTTTGTACTCCAGAAATACCAAATTACTTGTATTTTTCTTTTTTCCCTAATGCAAAATGTTTAATAGGTTTCAAGTATACAGTTATTAGAATTATCTCAGTATCACTTAAGAATCAGCGCTCATATTAGATGATTCTATAAAATAATCACACATCGACAATAGCCCCTGCAGTCCAAGAATACCCCCATCGATAGCACAAATTACAAACACCTTAAAAAAGACATTGTTTGGACATTTAAACCACAGTAACTTTGACTAAATGCATTCATTTGTCAAATATTAATACAGTAAACCCAGCATGCTCGCTAATAACACAGTTTCAGGTGTGATTTCACCTGCTCTCCTCAACCTGACCGCCCGCCTCCCGCGGGAAGCGACTCCGTGCTCTGTCGTTGCCACGGACGTGCAGGCGCATCAACCTAAGGCCGTCCCACGTCCTCGTTAAGCTGGCTGACCTGGACTGTGAGTGAACACCAGGCCGTGGGGAGGCCCAGTGACGGCGGCGTTTGCTGAGGGACTTGTGTTTTTCTGATTTGCTGTGCCCTCGCTGCTGCGCCCCCCTGAGTGCAGACCGGCGGCCCTCGAGCTTCCCTGCTCCTGGGGACCACCTGGGATGGCGGACGCCTCTGCCCAGCTCCCAGTTCTAGATGCCGGGACTCAGGAAGCGTGGGAGGGGGCCTGGGCGTCAGGGCTTTGGGGGGGTTCTTCGGCGCAGCCAGGCAGGGGACCACGGCTGCCAGGCGTCTTTGCTCTCCCGGCCTGTCTTGAGGAACCCATGGTCACTCCTTTTTCGCACAAAAACGGACACATTCCCTGGGTAGAGGCGTCTCCGGAGAAGGACGCTGCGCCTTGGAGGGGCCTTGTGTAGGTGAGTGTCTGCCAGGTGCCCTGCGGAGCGGCCTGGCCGGCGCACTTTGTGGAGGCTCCGTGAGGACTGAAATGTGCCCTTGGTCCCAGTCCCCGTGGGCAGGCGCAGCCCCGGCAGCCCTGAGCTCTCCTGCGGGCAGTGCCTCTGCTGGCCTGTGCAGCCTGCGCACCTCCCCGGCGTCGCAGCCTCCTCTCCCGTGCACTTGGTAGCAAAATGCCTGCCTCGCGGGGCACGAGGACCCGCTAGCTGGCCCGCACCGAGCGCCAGGGCTGTGCTGGGCGTGTAGTAAACACTCCGCGGCCACCCCCTCCCCGCAGAGCTGTTTCTAGTGTGACTGCTTTCCCTCCGACCGCACAGCCCCTCTCAGCTGTCGCTATCCCGCTCCCCGCCGGGGCTGTGCTGTAGCTGAGTTCGAGAGAGAAGCATTATTGTAGCATCCAAAATTATATTTCTGAGTGGCCCACAAAGATGCTCTTAATAGAAGATGGAGCACTACACACAGCAACTAGGGAACGCCCCCCACAGCTCAGCGTGGCTCCTGGTGCTCCCCGGACCCCGCCGCGCCTGAACCCCGCCCCACGAGCCCCCGCCACTGCCGCCCGCCTCCCGGGCGCCCTCCTCTGCTTGTGCTCTCCAGTCTTGTTTTCCTGGTCGTGGTCGTTCCAGTCTGTCCTCCGTTCTGGTGGTGGTGGGCTGTGCTGGTGGGAAAACCGGCCAAAGGATTGGATTCGCCCCCGCCCCCAGCTGGGGAGCATGTCCGCTCAGGCGCCGAGACTGGCTGCTTCGCTCCGGTTCCGCTCGCCCCCCCCTGCCGCCAGCCCTCGCGTGGGTCGAGGGCTCATATTCCACCCTCCAGAGGCTGGGGCTGTCCCCTGTTACAGTGCACGACGTGGTACCTGTCGTTCCCACTTCCGGGGGCCTGGGCAGCAGATTCCGTAGTCTGGCGATTTTTAACCGGTGTGCCCAAGAATTTCAGAGAACGTGCTGATTGTTTTAGTCGGGGGCACTGACGCTTCCTTCCGGGATTGTCAAATGAAAACATGGCAACAGCAGCACAACAGTAGCTGGCTGGTGGGAATGAATCAGACTTATGGCTCTGTTTTTGTCAGATCAGCAGAACACACAGTGTATTTTTTGGTGTGCCACAGAATTTCAGCAACCAGTTTATGTGTGCCATGAAATGGGAAAGGTTGAAACCTCTGCTTTATTCTATAAAAAAGCTGTAGCGTGGCTTTTTAAAAGTTTTTCTGAGTTGGAAGATTACAGGTTTTTGTGCTGAGGTTTCAAGGTCTGTGCCCCAGAAGGAGGCAAATTTCAGATAAAATTTTTGGCCTTTTTTGCACTGTGGCCAGTTTCCATTGATTCCCTAGCGTTGGTTCCCATTTTACAGCCAGAAAACCGAGGCCCGCAGGGCTGTGTGGCTTGCCAGAAGTCCCCTGCTGCAGCAGGCAGGGCGGCTGCGGGAAGGCCAAGCATTCAAGGAGGACTCCCACTACTCCCCAGACCCGTAGACAGAACCTCCTAGAAAGACCTCCTGTGTCTTCTGTCTGTCCCTTGGACCAGCCCTGGCCATGGCTGGATTAGGGCCGCCCTCACCCGCCAGGGCCTCGTGGGGCAGAGGAGGAGCTGCCCTGGCCGCGGGGGTGCAGGGCAGCCGGCAGTGGCCGTCCCCACACCGCCCTGCGCCTGACTGCAGTGCTGCGGCGCCCTGGCCTGAGCGGCGCCTGCAGTGCTACTGTGGGCGTAAAATGGCATTGGCACTTCCAAGGCGGAACGTCCCCTGGGAGGCAGCGTGGCTGTGCCGTGTGCTAGTGATGGGCACGTTCCCCAGGGAAGAGCAGCAGAGCTGTGTCCCCAGGCCATGGTGGTAGGTGGCGTTAAAATCCCTCTGGGCCCCTGGCTCTAACTGGCAGGGGATGACCGGGTCTGAGGGCCAGTCTCCGGCCCTGCGTGCCGTGCTCACTGCAGGCTCCGCCCGACCTGGTTCTGGGCGACGCGCCGAACAGGGCAGCCGTTCCGCTTTGCAGACGGCTGTGTGACTCTCACCGGCTCCTCATGGCGGGCGCTGTGGGCGCGGCAGTGATCGCACAGGCGGTGCCTGCATTGCCCGCGGTGCCGCGAGAGTTGAGGGGGGAGAGAACTCGGGCAAGCCGAGTGGCTCTGACCGCTGGGTCGGGTGTTTGCAGGCAGGTTTCACACAGAGACACCGGCCAAAACTCCGTTGACCTGGGGCCTGCTGTTGGGTGGGGCTTTGGGGTGACGGAGTTGCTGATCGTGGTGTATAAACTAAGTATCAAGAGTTGACCCTGCGACTCATTAACTCACGTACTGTCTCCTGAGGGTCCGTGATCTGCTGGAACCGTGCCAGCTGCTGTTGGGGATGCAGAAGTGAAAGTGACAGGAAGTGTTTTCTTGGAGTTTACAGTCATGTAAGGAATCTAAGGCGTGCGTGAGTTGCTGTGATAACAACAATAGCGGTTTTTGTTGAATGCTTGCAAGGGGTTACAATACATACTTCATATGCAATAACTAATTTACTCTTCCAGATAATTCTGCAGTTTGTGTGTTGTGGTTGTTCCCACTTTAGGGATGAGGAACTTAAAGCTCAAAGAGGTTAAGTCACTTAGCTAAGGCCGTTTAGCCAGGCGGGGGAGCGGCTGGGAACCAGGCCCCTGGCTGGTCTGTTCCCCTGGCCCCAGCCCCGGCCCCCTGCCTGTCTTCCTGGATACAGGCCGCACTCAGGGTGCTGGTCTCAGGGTGATAAGGTGTGGGGGGCGTCACAGAAGAGGATGGGTGTGACCTGTGGGGAAAACGCTGGGCAGAAGGGGTGCTGGAGCCCGGGACAGGACAGATGCGGTCCCGAGCCGGGCCCCGGGCCCCGGGCCCTGGTCCCTGCGAGGCTGCCCTTCTCTCGGTGCACCGTCCTCTGGGTCCCCCCGAAGCTCCTGGCACTCAGCCCCGCATTTCCTTGGGGGACACCAGGGCCAGTGTTCCCCACCTGTGAACAGGTCAGAGGCCCTGCGCGCGCACTCAACCTCTTGGTCAACACTTCGGGGTCCACAGGCATCTCGGGGAGGTCCGTGTCGGCGGCATCTCTCGGCTCGCCGTTTCTCCGCAGCAGGCGCGACCGCGCCTCATGGGGCTTCCGCCGGCAGTGGCGATGGACATGGAGCCGGAAGGAGAGGCTGCAGGCTCTTTCCAGTCACCCTTTCTTTTTGAACAACTCTCCTACGTTAAAAACCCCAACCACGCGTTTCCTCACGCCCTCTGTTCTCACCTTCCAGATGGGATCAGTGTGAGCGGCTTCCCGCTGTGCAGTCCCTTCCGACAGGTCGTTCGGCCGCGCGTGGAGAGCAAACCCGCGAATCCGCCTGAGGGCAGCAAGCCCGGGGACCCGAGCCACGTGAAGGTGAGTCGGTCCCCTGCGTGCCGCCAGCCACGTGGCTTGACGCTCGTGGTTCCTGCCGGCCTTTTTGGGGGCAGCTTGGGCGTTGTGCAGAAGGGAAACGGACGCACGTTTGATGGCCGAGTCCCGTGTGTGGGCGGCCGGCACCGTGCTTTGGGGAGCAGCCCGTCCGAGGCCCGAGGGGCCACATATCAGGAGGGAGGCGTGTCCCGGTGTCGCTGCCTCTTTTTCCCATGAAGTCTCGGGAGTGTGTGGGTCAGTCGAGGTGTGCGCTGATGGGAGTGGAATATTTTCTTCCTCTTTCTTCATTTGAAAAACGTATTTATTAGATTATTATCCTCTGTTGAGATGTTTGTCCCATAAACTTTCCCTACTCCTTCGACAACTCCTTCCATTCACTGGTTTATA
The DNA here is from genome assembly GCF_021234165.1 of Pteronotus mesoamericanus. Lineage (NCBI taxonomy): Eukaryota > Metazoa > Chordata > Mammalia > Chiroptera > Mormoopidae > Pteronotus > Pteronotus mesoamericanus. The sequence goes on along the minus strand of NW_026555309.1, from coordinate 44,942,394 downwards.
AACGCTCGGGAAGCCAGAGGATGCGCAGCATCAGGTGGGTATCGGTGCGAAGCGGAGGTGCCGGGGCTTCCGGGTGAGCGGAGGCGGTTGTGTCCGCAGAGCTCCAGGGTGTCTGAACCTGAGCTGTGGGCCTCGGTCATCGGCGGGGAAGGCTCTGCCGTCTGAGCTGCCTGGGGACCCTGCAGAGGAAGGGGACTGAGGCCGGAGCAGCTGGCAGCAGGGGCAGGCAGCGCCTTATGCTGTTGGGCCAGGCATTTGGGGCGCTGCTCACGGCCGTGGTGCCCGCCCTGCGGGGCAGTGGCTGGTGAGGCCAGCCTGCGGGCCGGGGCCAAGCCGGCGCTGAGCCCCTGGTTTGCAGGAGTTGGGGCTGCGCGGCAGGGGGACAGGGACGCTGTCGGAGGTGTGGTCATGGCCGGAAGGAACAAGCTGCTGTTGATGGGCAGAGGTCACACTGAAGTTACAAGGAGCTGGGTTTTAGGGGCGAGTCTTCTCCGTTTGGGGCCCTGCAGTGATGAGGTGGGTGGAGCAGCGGGGCGCTCTCCACCCCGGGAGTGTTCACCCTCAACTTGGCCCCCGCGGAAGGTCTTGTGTTGGCCCAGGGGACGCGCATATGGGAGACCCCTCCACCAGAAGGCAGAGGCGTGCCTAAGGGCGCCAGCACGGTGCTGCGCGGCGGCCGACGCCGGGGGCGGGGGTCTGTGGCAGGGAGCAAGGGTGGATGAGCTGGAGGAGCGACATCCGCACAGTGCCCTTGGGTGTCAGGCCACCTGCAGTGCCGAGAACCGCCCGCCGTGTTGCTGCGCGTTCCCGGTCACCCCTGCGCCTCAGCCCCCCCGGCGGCCTGCTCCCCCGGGCCAGCTCCTCGGCCCCGGGCCAGGCTTCACAGTCCGGCACGTCTTCACTCCTGCTCGGCTGGGCCGTGGTGGCTGCGGGGTGAATTTCTTCCACTGGGAGCTGCATGGTGAACTCTTAAACAGATGGTTATAAATGTGTGTCGACACAGGTGAATGTTTGTAAATGTATTTAAGCGTGGCCCCCGCTGGCTGAGTACGTCCTGGGTGTTGGGCGCTTGTACATAAATTGCTGTTCCAAGTCTTCATGACAGCTTTCTCAGTAGGTGGACTTCTCCCCCTGTGTGAGGGCGCCCAGGCTCCGGGAGGGGACGCGATGCGACCTGAGTCCCTCCGTTCCTGTCCCTTGCACGGTGACACCTCTCTCCCCCACTGCTGTCCTGTGTTTTGCTTGTGCACAGAGTCCCAGAGCCCCTTGCTCTCTCCGTCCTGCGTTCGAGGCCTTTGGTTTGTCCCGCTGGCGGGGCAGGTCCTCGGGTCTCTCTGTCCCAGTGTCTGGCTGTGCCGTCAGCCACACCGACACTCGTGCCGCTCTCCTCACGGCCCTGGGTCCCTCCTGACGCGTGACTTACCGAGACGCCTGGAGGGAGAGGCGCCGACATTTACGGAGTGTGCCCTGCTGGCCGGGGCTGTGCTCAGTGCCTTGTGTCACTGGCACGGCTTCCCCTTTTCTGCAAATGTCTCGCCAGGGGAGCGGGGCAAGGGAATGCAGGGTGGAATCGGGTTCCTCCTAAGCTCGCACTGGGAAGGGGTCCCGTAGCCAGGCCCCGAGCAGGGCGTGGCTGGGGAGGGACGCCCTGCCCCGAAGGCCCGAAGGCACGAGGCGGGGGCGGCTCAGCTCTGTCTGCGCGGGGCCTGTTGTTGGTTGGGGGGGGCGGTGCACAGCTGAAGGGCCGCCCCTGTCTCCCGGCGCGGGACCTGTCCGCTGCGGGGTTCTCTGAGGAGCGGTGCGGAGCTGCGTGGGCGGGGGCTCGCCGTCCTGCGGTGGGGCCCTGTCCAGCTTGGTACCTAGCCCTTCTCCCCCAAACAGGAACGATGCGTTTTAGTGGGAAATGTGCTCGGTCAGGAGGGGCATTGCCACGGACCCGAGCGACGCGGTGAGGCAGCTCTGGGGAGGCCCCTTAGGGCTGGGAGGGGTGCGCGTTTCCTCCGGGTTCCCAGGGAGGCGCCCTCCCTGCCCGGCCGGCACTGGGCTCCTCTGTCCGCGGTCAAGGACGGCTCTTCCGCACACCACGGGGAGGCTCCTGGGACTGGACACAGGGGCCGCGTGGAGTGGACGCGTGTTAGAAATGGCCCTCCTGGGAGCCAGGCTCCGCAGCGCGGCCGCCCCGCCCCTCAGCTCCCCCTCGGGACACGGGAGTGAGGGTGCTTTCTTCACGGGCGTGTTGGGCTTCCTCAGAGAAAGGCGCAGGCGATCTGAATAGCCCCATAGCCAGTGAGAGAATAGAAATTTTTTCTTAAAACCTTCCCATAGCGAAAATTCCCAGCCCGGATGTTTTCACTTACGGCTTTTATGAAGCACTTAGGAGAAGAGTAATATGAATTTTGTGTAAACTCTTCTTTCTGGAACCCTGCAAGAGCGAGCACTTGGAATCATCCTGCGAGGCCGTGCTGCGCTGCTCCGGAGGGCGGGGAGCTTACGAAGATACCGGGCGCGCCACAGCCCTTTGTCACGTCCTGGTCAGCGGTGGCACGTCCTGGTCAGCGGTGGCACGTCCTGGTCAGCGGTGCGTCGAATAGTGACCAGCGGGGTTTACCTGTGGAGTGACCGCAAGGGCGGTTTTGACATTAGAAACACAACAAACGTAATTCTCGTGTCCGTGGACTGGAAAGGGAAACTAGGTGTCTCAGTAACTGATGCAGAACAAGCACCGGCGGCGAGCAGCCTGTGCCCAGGAGAGCCTGCACGGCGTAGGAACGGGGGGGACCCCGTGGGCCCGCAGCCCCCGGCAGCCCCCACTGCCCCCAGCGGTGCGGCGCCGACAGCTCCCCCGGGGGCAGCCACGCCGGGCTCTGCACCTGTGCCGGCGTCCCTGCCTGGGCCCCCCGGCACGCGCCCCGGTCCTCGGGCCAAGCTCCAATGCCCCCCCGTCTGCCAGGGCTTCACAGGAGGCCCGGGCAGCGCCAGGCACGCCTCCCTGCACCCCCAGCCCGCTCTGCACTCCCACCGCCACGGTCTCTCTGGCCTCTGTCTCGTGTTGCCGTCACTTCCTCGCGGCTGCGGCCGGCCCTGCTGAGCCTGCAGTGAATGTCCGGGCCCCGGCGCTCCCGGTGCTCCTGGTAGCCAGTGAAGCAGCCCCCGTCCACGGGGCTCTCTGAGCCTGGCGTGCCGCTCGTCGCCGGTGAGGCACAGCTGGGCAGGAAAGTGAGAGCCCCACTTGGAGTGAAGTCGAACGTGAGCATTGCCCGGGTGATGCCTTAGCTCATGCTAAATACTTGGTGCTACTTTAGACTTCACGCTGAGGGACTGTGGGATGCTCCTGAGGTTCTCGTGTGCGTTCACACTTCAGCAATTGCATTTACAAATGGAGTGACTGGAAGAACCTGTTAAGAAAAGAGCAAATGTAATCAAGTTTAAAAAAGCTGTTATGCAAAAAATGGCCTAATCCTTTAACTGTGTCACACGTGAAAAATGTTTCCATAGGCCCTTTGGGGTCTGGGCAGCAGAATTAAGGCCCCCCTTGGCTGGAGGAGTGGTGAAATGCATCGGGAGTAACGTGTTCGGCCGCTTGCTCGCTGCTTGTTCACACGCAGGACAGCGAGCGGCTGTATGTGCCCAGGCCGGGGCGGTGGGGGCCCGCGGGCGACAGGCTCAGCGCTTCTCGCGGCCTCTCCCGCTTGCTGCGCCCAGGGCTGCGGCTTTCTGTTATTCAAGTGGAAATTATTGAGCAGCTCAGAAAGATCGAACAGCATGCCCAAGGTCAAGCGGTTACTAAGTAGAAGTTAAAATTCAAACCCAGATATGTCTAAATCCAAAGCTAGTGCTATTTATAAGTTTCCAAACTTATTATGGGGTACAAAACATTCTGTATTGATTTAAGCTGTATTTATAGAGCAGCGAGTGTAAGCTCTCTCGCCTACCTGACCCTCAGTTTTCAATCTGTAAAATGCAGATAATAGGACTTCTTCTGGGGCTATAATAAGGAGGAAAGTGTCTGCTATTAGCCCTGGTAGATAAGAAAAGCTTAGAAAATGGCAAATCCACTTCAGTTCCAAATGATTTCTAATCTGTCCCAGTAATAGTTACAGAGACGGGGAAGTTCTTTCTACAAACTTTAAGCATAAAAACTTCAACAGAATCCTTTAATCTGTTTAGCAGTTTCAAAATTTCATAAGGAACCCAGCAGTAAGAAGAGGAGTTTGCTGCGTGGGGAGTTCTTGAGCCGGTGCTAAGGGGAGAGGTCGCGGGAATGTCCCTGAGGTCCCGTGACCCTTTCAGGGCTTCCGCCTTTCGTGGTGGTCTTTGTCCCCCGGGCCCTGTGACGCTGCCTTCCCTGCGTCCATTCAGCTAATACGGGGTTGGCCAAACAGTCCGGCTAGTTTTTTCCATAAAATAAAAGACACATTTTTTCATTTTCAGGAATAACTTTATTGATTTGGGTATTTTGAATATGTTGCTTACTTCCCACGGTTGGCGTCTAGTGGGTGGAGGCCAGGGGCGCTGCTGGATCTCTTCCAATGCATAAGACAGCCCCACAGCAAAGAATTATTTGGCCCAAACGTCAATAGTAGCAAGAAACTTCTCAAACCACTTTTGACACATTTGACCAGTCATAGGACCTTCTCTATACATCTTTGTTTGCATTTCAGTTGTATTTTTACCTTTCTTGAAATAATAAGGCATAACATGCTGAAAATGTTGCCTATTGTCTTCGATCTTCAATATTAAGATGGCTGCACAAAAATCTGCCAATTTTTGATTTTTTTTTAAAAAAGTGCATGCTGATATGACAGCTGTCACAATACAATCTAACAAAATTGTTTAGAATGAAGTTCAAGACAACTAAACACTATTAGAACCATCGTACAGGAAAAACCAAACTTTTTGGCCAACCCCAAACCTAGTAACTAACCATTCCACGCCCAGTTCTGGGTGGTAGGGGTGTAGTGGGGGCAGGGGGAGCCCCAGAGCTCACCTCGGGCGGAGAGACAAACAGTAGCACGATGTCAGATTGTGAGGGGCACTGGTGGCAAAGCAGGAGGGGACAGGATGGGACGGCTCGCTGCTGGTGGAGCCGTCAGCCAGCAGGGAAAACCGGCGTGTCTGTGGGGATGGGGGTGGTGCTGAAGCCAGGGCATGGCTGCCAAGTGCGGACTTGCTGCCTCTTCTCCTTTCCCCGGGACATTCCAGTGCCGGGTGCGGGGGCTGGGAATGGGAGGTGCGCCGCAAGGGTCACGGGGGCGAACCAGACGGGAAAGGAGGGGTTTCCAAGGGACGGTGGAGCGGTCCTCCCATCACACGCAGCGTCTGGGCTCACCGATGCCCCAGCGTGAGCCTCCGCGGGCCCTCTCGTGGGAGCTCAGCAAGCCAGAGCTCTGGCCCGTCCCGGGGGCTTCTGCTTCCGTAGGCCTGGCCGTGTGGGGGCCTGGGAGTGCGCATCGCTCACACGTTCCCACGTGGGGCCGCCGCCGCCGGCGTGGTGACCGCTGCCTTCAGGTGGAAGCGTCTTCCGTTTGTCCTGCGTTTCTCACCATTAGTGGGACTGGTCGGCGAGCGTCCTCGCGGAGGCTGGCACATGGTGATGTTCTAGCTCTGCTTGAGGTCCCTGAGTGCCTGGGAGGGAGTTTTCCTAAACATTTGCGATACAACCCTAGTGTAAATATCCAACTGAAGTCAAAGTGGGCATTACAATGCTTGTTTTAGGGAAAGACCAGAAGTGCCCGTCTAGGAGCTGTGTAGCCTGCCGGCCCCGCCCCTGTCCAGGCATTTGCACAGGTCACAATGAGTGGCCACACAGCTCAGGGCTCTCGGGGGCCTGATGCCGTCACTAAAGTTCACCTGTAGGGCCTGGGCTCCCAGGCTCCGCCTCTGTGCTGGGCAGGGCTTGTGAGCCGCCGGCACCAGCTCTGCCGCTGCATTGAGAGCGCATGGCGTGGGGACTGAGGACAGCGGGGAGGGCGCGGGGCGGCAGAGGGGTGCTTGCACTGTGTCCTTGCCCGCAGGAGAACCGAGGCAGCACGTACGCTAGCATCGAGTGAGGAAGTGGGAAGCCCCGCCTGTGAAAACATGGGGTCCAGGAGGCGGCCCCAAAATGTGCTATCATACACAATTAGGTGGTCTCACTGGCCCCTCGAAAATCCCAAGCAGTTTGAAGATCGACCACATTAAACAAAAGAATTCTGCCTGTTTCCCAACCTGGAAGTATTTCCACTATTGAAACAGGTGAAACAGCCTGGGAGGGAACCTCAGCTCCACAAGGCGCGGTCGCAGCGGACCCGTCGCTTCATCTCGTCTGCGGGGAATCAAGCCATCCTCGGCATGCGCAGGGGGTTCTTCAGGGGGAGCAGATGCAGACCCCAGGATAGGAAGCGGCCTGCGTCCCCGTTCCTGCTGTGGCTGGCACCTTCCTGTGTTGCCTCGTCCTCCCTCCATGGAGCTGTCGGCGGTTGACTGGCCACCAGGCACCAAACCGCACACAGGCAGATGGTGCTGTTTCCCTTCCTGTGCGTGCGGGGTGCCAGCACACGCCGGACGCCCCATGAGTCGCCGCTAGACTAGAAGAATCGCAGAGGCCTACTCACAGAGAATGGAGAAAAGGCGCTCGAAGCCGGGGACCAGGCTCAGCAAAAGCCGGAAGTGACCTTCCGTGACACACTTGGGGCAGTTCGCTGCATTGGGGCAGTAACAGGCGAGGTAGGAGAAGAGGGGACCGCTGCGAGGATGGCAGGCGGTCAAGTGGGCGTGGAGCCGCCGGCGGGCTGTGAGGTGCCCCCCACCGGAAATTGCTGGCTTTGTCAACCCAGGGTGAATATCCTGGCTCTTCTTCCTTGCCCTGCCCAGGAGGTCAGGAGCCGGAGAGTTCTCTGACGTCCATCTCGAGGAAACACGAGATGTCCTGTGACCAGAAGATCATTTTACAAATGACAGCCCCTGAAGAAAATGTTAAGAAAAGGAAGCAAGAAGATGCAAGACTGCATGCATAGGGAGTTATCAGATGCCGTAGGAAAGGCTTTGCCCAACTTGAAAAGCTGCTGTGTAACTGGAAGATAATTATTTCACCTTTCTCAACCTTCTATTCCAATTCTGCTGACAGTTTTTTGAAAACCAGGAACGGATATTAGATTTTTCTCAAATGCTTCCTGTGGGTCATTTGAGATGATCATGTGTGTGTGTGTTTTTTTTTTTTTTTAGTTTGTTACTGTTGGGACTCTCACGGATGGGCTGCCGAGTGTGAAGCCGACCTTGCGTTCTTGGGACAGACCCCGCTGGGCCGCGCCGCGCCGTAGCTTTCCTTTTAGCCTCCACGTTAAGCACTCCTGATCAGGCCTGACAGCAGATGCGGCAGATCGGGGCACTGAGGCAGGCTGCAGGGAAGGAGACAGGGAGGGTCCGCGTGAGACAGCAGATGTGGGGGTGCGGGGAAGGTGGCCACGTTCGTGTCAGTTGTGGCCCAAGGGAGTCCGTGACTCCCTGCTGGAGGTGGAGGATGCAGGAAGACAGGGAGCGGGAGCCAGGTGCTCAGGGACGCTGTCCCGACCTTCCAGAGACGCTGTCTGGATGGGCCTTCCTGCCGTCGACGGTGCTTTCTGGCCGGGCCTCCTCTTGCTCACCTGCGTTCTCATCGGTCTGTTCAGGGAGGTTCCCTGTCATTTTTTTAAAAGTAGTTCAGGGGGTACATGCGTGGGTAAAATGTCTGATTTCCCAGGTGGCCACGGAGTGGCCATCTTCTGAGATTTCTGCTTACATTTGAGTTCTTAGTCTTAGGGCTGCCTCTGGGTCAGAGCACTTATGCCACATGAACGAGATTCCTGCAACACCCTCTTCGTAAACGATGCTTCTAGGGATGAGTGTTTTTGATCGTTCTAACTGCTGTGGTTTTAAGTTCGTTTTCTTGCAGTTGTTTTACAACTTGCTTTGTGCAATTAGTGCTATTCAATTTTACGTTTCAGTAAATTTTTATTCTACTGTGTGTAGCTACTATTTACACCCCACATCTGACCCCCAAATTCTATTTTAACTAATTAGTCCAAACCAGTGCGTAGTCAGGACCGCTCATCGCATTGGCTTCGTGTGTCACTTAGGGCAGCTTTAATCCAGCACCGTCGGGTTTTTTCCCCACACCGTTCAGAGCCCCCAACGGGGGCATCTGACAGCACGGCCGACCCCTCCAGGCTGCAGAGCTAATGCACTGGTATCCGCCGTGCTGACAGCTAGCTCACAGGTGACAGCAGAGTGGGACCCTGGACTGCACCGTGGCAATGGTAAGGACACGGGCGCCGCAGCAAGCGCGCCGGCCCTGGCGTGTCCAAACACCCCACCGAGCCGGGGAGGGGCGTCCCCCGGGGCTGTGTGTACCGTCTGCCTCCGGGGGGCCCTTCGCTGCTCAGGCTGTGGTCGCTCATTGGTTGAGCGGCTAAGAACGAGCCCGGTCAGGCCTGTGCTCGATGCCTCACGTGAAATGGACTCTTGATGTCTTTCCAACAACCTGTAACCAGGCGAGGGCTCCATTTGGAATGGGGAAACTGAGGCTTACAGCAGGCACTTTGTAAGGGTGAGTGCAGCTGATGCACAGCGTCCTCGTGGCCCAGACCCAGACTAGTGCGAGTCTGGAGTCTTTCCCCAGTGCTGGAACCTTCCATGGCTCCCAGGGAGGCCTCCCTGCTCCACCACAGCTCCGATGCGGCTGTGTTACGTTCCCTGCCTGCACTCCGCCCCTCCCGCCGACAGAGCCTGCCGTAGACGCGGCCGTGCCTGTGCCCGCCTGGCTGGCGTCCTCGGGGCAGCACCTGCCGCCGCCCCGCCCGCCATCGCGCCTCCCTGAGCCAGCTGCTCCCCGGCTGCCAGCCTTTTCCTCCCTCCCCCTCAGTGAGCTCTTGGGTGGGAGTCGAATGTGATGTGCAAAAATGTCACCAGCATCAAAATGACTCAGCGGAAGAATGACTGTATCGAGACCTGCCATCTGACAGGGCGTGAGTGGCCACAAGGTGCGACGAGCGAGATCAGGGCTGCTCTGGGGGACCGGGGCGCCGGCAGCGCGCGCAGCGGGCCCTGAATGGGGCGGCGGCCTCCGGGAGGTTTCCCGGGGGCGCACCGCAGAAGTTGTCAAATACCATCACCTGCGTGTTAAGAAAAAGGAACCAGCCGAGGCATCCTTGGGAGCATCCAGGAGCAGTTTGGTTTTACGGTGAAGCAGCATGTCGCTGGGAAGCAGGAGGCAGGAACTGTCCCTCCAGAAACTGAATTGAGAGGAGACTCAGGGCCCTTGTATTAAAGCAAACAATTCCAAAGGTAAAGATGCGGAGGCTGTATAAGTAAGTGGAAAGGATTCCCATTGTAAACATTCCATTGCGGCCTCCCACCTCCACGCTTCAGTTCAGGGGAAGCGGGTGCGCTCAGCGGGCTGGGGCCTGCCTGCGGGTCCCTGCCCGCCCCCAGCCCCCCCGCGCCGGGCTTGCTCGAGGGGCGAGCGCTCGTCCGGGCAGCCCCAGCCTCCCGGGGTGCAAGCGCTCCTGCGCCCTGCCCGTGAAGGTCAGGGGGCTCTGGCGGTGGCGTCCTGGCAGCGCGAGGCTGCTGGGGCGCAGAGAGGACACTCATTTCCGTGTCATCCTTTTTAAAGGTACCTTTTATATTTTGGAATAGTTTTAAATTTATAGACAAGCGGCAGAGACGAGAGAGAGTGCCTGTCACTCCCATCTTGAGTCAGCCCGCGTGTTTGCGCAGAGTGAGACGGAGCGACGTGGGGCCTTGCTGCTTGGGTGTCACTACTTTATCCGCCCACCCTCGCCCGTCTCCGGATCCAGGCAGGAAGGCCGGTGAAACGCGGCCTGCGGGTCCCCTCAGGCGCCCTTGTTTGTGCCATTTCTCAGGCCTGCCTTGATTTTCACAGCCGTGACCGTCTTGAGGAGCACTGGTCAGGTATTTTGCAGACTGTCCCTCGATTTGGGGCTTTCTGACCTTGTTATGGCGAGGCAGGCAGAGTTGATGTGCCCTTGTCGTCACATGGGATCTCTGAGGGTCACCTGGCCCCGGGCGGTGTCGGCCAGAATCGAGTCTCCGCCCTCAGTTCCCGGGAAGCAAGTCAGCAAGCGCAGCCCACGCTCCACGGGTGGGTGGTCGGAGGAGGGCGAGTGGGCACGTAGCCTGCCTTCCGTGGGGGTGTGTGGACTTACTCGGGGCGGGGGAGGGATTATTCGGGGTTCTTCTGCCAGGAGGGTTTGCTCTGGCGTGACAGTGCTTCCGGGCCCCTCATGGCGGAGCCAGGGAGGGGTGTGTGGACTAGTCCACGTGCCCGCCCACCTGCGCTTAGGTGGCTACCCACCCGTGTATCTCGCCTTCGATTTACGGTGAACAGGAGCTCTCACTGATGCCCGCCTGCATCTGGGCCCGCGGGGCGAGCCCTAACGTTTCTCTCTGTGCGCCCGTCCCTGCCTCCCCAGTAGTGGGACACCTGGCGCCCCCGCCCACCCAGTCACTACTCGGCCCCCCCACCCCCAACAGTGCACAGGCGATGCAGCTTCAGAGGTGGTGACCCGCTGCACGTGTGAGGACCGGCAGTACCAACCAGGGACTGGGGGCTGGGCCGCCTCTGTCTGCAGCCCCATGGTCCCTAGTCAGACCGTTGTCTTCCGGAGCCACGGCCTCGGCTCTCTGAATACTGACTTTTGTATGCGTCAGAAGGTGCGCATGTGTGTAATCCAGGTGTGTGTGTTGGGGATGTATTCCTAAAAGATTTTTAAGCCCACAGGGGAGGGTAATAAAATTAAGGTCTGTGATGCAGAGAGAAGGCCAAAACAGTGACCTTTGGCTCTTGGAAGAATTCATTTGTATGGCTTTGCTTTATTTATTGATTGACTTGAACATTTAGTGGGAGCAGCGCTGTACGGGTAACAGCAAGGCTGCTGGGGGTGGACTAGCCCTGGATTCCTGTTCCCACACCGTCACCTGCTAACTGCGCAACATCAGGCAGGTGACATCTCCCGTCTGAGTGATTCTCGGTGGTGCCACAGGGTCAGACCGTGGGGTGGGGGGTGCTGTGATTCCCCTGAGGAGGGAGGGAGGTGTGGGCTTCCGCTGAGTCCTGAAGACGAGCCGGCCTCAGACTCGGCCCCTCCCCGCCTCAGTGCGCAGGCACGCCAAGCACGCCTACTGTTCTCTTGTTCCTTCAACATCACCTGGATGCACGAGCAGGTGCAGCCCAGCTCGTCCCATGTGCGCTGGAAGCTTCAGGGGAAGACCCATCTGGAGCCCCGGACCACCTGCTCTGTCTGGTCTTTAACCCATGCTGCCTCCCCTGGACCAGGTCCTGATTTTTTCTCCTTTGTTCTGTGTTCTTTTGTTTTATGTTCTGTGCTCCTGAAGATATGTAGCTATTTTAAAAAGAACCATGAAACTCATTAAATGAAATCTCCCTAAGGGTTGGATTGTGGCCGAAAAGTCGTTCTGTATCGGGTAAGGAAGAGGAAATTAAGGCCTGCATCACTCTTGTTTTACCCAGAGAGCCCTTGGTTCCAGAGGGGTTGAGCCCGAGGTCTGTGTGGGGTCGAGGAGGAGGCCTGCCCTGGGCTGGGACCCAGGCCCTGCTGCCCGGTCCCTTTGAGCTCGGGGCGCACGGTGCCTCCCGCCCTGGGCCTCCTGTCTCCGTCTGCACTGTGGGAGGCTCATGCTTGCCCCGCTTTCTTCCCGACCTCTCTGGTAGCCCCAGGGTCAGAAGGAGGCATGAAAACTGGGACTCAACTCTGTGGCTCCAGGGGAGCCCCGGAGGCAGGACTGGACCCCACGGTTCCCTTTTGCAAAATGATGACGCGTCGTATCCTCTGCGTCTTGGGAACCAGCTCAGTCTCGGCACTGGGTGGAGGGCTTTGTGTCCGGGCTGGGTCATTCTCCGCGGCCCCGACTGGTGAGTGGTACGATCCTCACTTACTGCAATGCCTTGTCCGCAGCCATGCAGGTGGGAGGTGGCTTGGCCCCTGACCTCTCCATGCACGCTCTGCCTCTCTGCCCGGCCTCAGACCTGTCCGCTGGGCACGCCAGCGGCAGTCACAACTATCAAACAGGCATTTTTTTCTGAAAGGCAAGCGAGTCCTCCTGCTTATGGAGCTTGCTGGGAAAGTGTCGTTTTCTTGTTCTTTCTACCTCAAATCCGAACTTCTCAAACTTGCCAGTGATCTGGAAAACAAACAGTCTCTCCTAGATGTTTTTAAGCTCAACTTTGCAGATTTGGAGCCAAGATTTATATTCACCTGACTCAGGTAGACTTAGCAATTCTCCGACATGAAGCTGCTCCCAATTCTGAAGGTAGGTCACTCCATTTGGGTTAATTTTCTGTTTGTCGTGATTTTTAAGCTGAGATGTGCAAGAATCTATGCCTTAGCTCTAAGTGTGTAATTTAAATTTATTCCTGTAGGTGAACAACCATAATTTCCATTAGAAAGTCACCTTGGAACACATTTGCACATTTTAGATTGTTGAGCCAGGGATTTAAGTACTGTTTGTTTAGAAACCTTCCTGCAAGCCACTCAGAAGTGAGGCACGTGCGCAGGTGCTGGACCTGTCCTTCCCCATGGAATCCTGGTTTACCTCTGCTCTGGATTTAAACAGCCGCTCCTTGGAAGTTTGGGAAAAACACCTAATAAATCGTGGCTGCTAGTTGTTGTTATCAGTGGAAACGGTTCTGCGCAGCCGCCAGGGTGAGAGGCACCCCGTGGAACACGGGGCACGTTATTTCAGGTGCTTCAGAGTGAACCAGGGGAGTAGGTTTTGCCGATGCTGGAAGCCGAGTTCCGTGTGGAGTTGCTTTAACTTCCGGAGCCCCTGCCGAGGCGCGACAGCGTGCCCGGCCCGCGTGGCCTGGGCCTGCCCGGCGCGCTCGTTCAAGGCGCCTGCGCACACGGCCGCCTCGGAAGTGCACGCCGCTGGCTCAGCCTTCTGACCAGTTCCCAGGTGGTAACGTTTTTAAAGGAGAGAAGGGTTAGGTGCCAGGCCACCTCCGTGATTTGGTTCATCCCTGTGACAGTCCCGAGCGGTGGACGCCTGCCTCCCTGCAGGGAGACTGAGGCCTAGGAAATAATTTCTCAGTGTCATGTAGGTAGGGTGGGAGATTCCCACCCGTGGGTCCGCCCCCCCAACCCCATGCTCTCCTGCTGCCCTGCAGCACGAGGACCTCTGCCATGTGGAGGGCCGTGGCTGTGTCACAGCGGAAGCGGGCACAGGAAAGAATGCTACCTCAGCGGTGGTCTGGGTCCCGTGCAGGGCCACCCTGTCTGTCGCTCGTGGGCAGCTCCCGAGCTCCCGTGAGACGAGCGTCCTGTTGGTAAGGTGCGGCTACTGTGGGCCTCAGAGGTCGCGCGACAGCGTCTGGCACGCAGTAGGCCCTCACCACAGTCAGCCTGCCTCCTCTCCTAGGGGCCAACGCCATAGCGAGTGCCTCTGAGCCTGGGGGTTGGGGACCGAGAAGGCAACGGGAGCTGGGACCTCCCCCTGTTCTTCACTGTCAGGCCTCCTAGGAGACCGCTGATCCTGCCTATGTGAGGACAGGGACCTCAGGGCGCGCGACTCTGGCGCTGGCCTGGACTGTGGTCCCGTCACTGGAGCAGCGCCCCCACCCCGTGCGGCACTGGCCGGCCTCCCGCTCGGCTGCGGGAGACGGCTGTAGGGCCCGAAGGCCGGTCTGGCCCTCTGAGGACCTGCGCCTGCCCAGCGCCTGCCCAGCGGGTCTCTTCCTTTGGGAGCGCCTGGCAACAGGCCTGGGGGAGGCCCTGAATTGGCTGAGAATTTTTTTTTTTGGATAACTGCTTCTCTCATAGGAAATTTCTAGAGTGAGATGGGAGGAAAGAAATAACAGGTAAGAGGCAGCAGTTTCTCCTTCTGTCAAGCGTTTTGCGTCTCTCCCCTCCCACGATGCCGCTGTCCTCGAGGACGGAGGCCTGGACTCGGGGTCTTCTGTCCTCAGCACCCGGGTCGTCCCCACACAGGGTGCCTGGTGGTGTGGCCGCACCCTGTGGCTGCATCTCACGGATCCCGCATCAGAGGCTCACACGTTGCTCTCTGCGCCGGGACCCAGCCCAGGGCCTCAGGCGCGCAGGCTCTGGGGCCCCCGCTGGCCCCTGCCGCTCCAGGTCCCCTGCCCCTGAGACGCTCTGCCAGTGTTGGCAGGGGAGCGTTGTGAGGGGCGGTGAGGCCCCCGCTCCTCCATTATGCGCCCTGGCTCCAGCGGCTCCGTTTGTACCCCACTGTTCACGAGTCCTGCAGTTGGTAACTTGTTACAGATTTAACAGGACGGAGCTGTAAGTGTTGGTGGTCACCATGACCCTCAATGACGTGTGAGGAAAGTTTTTGAGAATTTCCCTCCAGAGAAATCCATCTTCAGCAGCTGCCCAGGCAATTTTCCATGTGCGCAGTAAAAGTTCAGTCCCATTTCCAGGGAATGGGTGAATAAATGGCTAATGTCCCAGCATTTAGTCATATTATTCTTTCACAAGGGTGTTTTCCCTCAGCTTTATCTCCCCTGTGTATACTGCCGCTTAGCTATTTCTGTCTACCAGTAGGGATGGAGTGTTATCTGTCTCTAATATTTATGCATAAAAACGGTAAGATGGAGGACGTTTTGATTGTGTTGCCAGAGGCCCCGGAAGGCCCCAGGTGTGATCTTTCCCTCCCCACCTGAGGTCTCCAGCGGGCTGGGCAGGGAGAAGGTCCAGGTGGGGCTCAGAGCACCACAGCTTTGCCCTCAGATGTGGGAGGCCTGGGACGCGGAGCGCAGCTGTGGACCCCGGCTGGGTCGCTCTGCCTGCGCCCCTCCCACCCCCCACCTGCCCCCCCGCCCCGGCTCTCGGTCTCACAGCTCTCCCTCTGGCCGGGGAGGCAGCGGGGACAGTGCCAGGCCTTCAGGGTTGGTCCTGGTCCATTCCCCCGCCCCCAAGTGTTGTTCCTGGGGCACCCACAAACCCAGGACGGGGGGAGCCTGTGGCGCGGAGCTCCCCACCAGCGCTACTGTCCGGCCCGTGTCTCGCTCGCCCAGCAGACCAGCAGGCTGTGCTTGGGGCGGGGGGAGGCCGTGCACGCGCTCGCCTGCCCACGTCGTGTGTGGTGCCTGTCAGGGCCCCGCGCCCCCGTGAGGGGTGCAGCGTGAGTGCCCACGTGCGGCCCCCGGCCCTGCCCCTCCACGGCGGTCTCCCCCGATGGCCGTCTGCACGCCGACCCGCTCTGCAGCTGGGCTCTTCGCGCTGTGGACGGCAGAAGCCCAGCTCTCCGCGGAGGGCTCACGAAGGGCTGGCTGTCGGCTCATCGAATGGGCAGGGAGGGGAGCGGCGGTGTTCAGAGGCGGACTTCCGCGCTCAGCCTCTCCTGGGCCCCGGATGCCGGGGTCGCCCTCAGCCTCAGGTGGCAGGAGTGCGGCTGGCCGCTGCAGGCCTGCGTCCCTTGGGCTGACGGTCAGGGGAAGGACCGCGCACTTCTCTTCTGGGCCAGAAACCCCAGGCCCGCCCCATTACCCAGCCCTCCGCCAGGCCTGCGCCTGCAGCCCACCCCGGGCTGGGCGGGCCGCTCCCCCCAGCAGCGGCAGCCCGGGGGCTGGGCGGCTCTGCGGGGGAGCTGGGGTGTTGTCAGGAGAGGAGCGGGTGGGCTGCGGGGGCCGTGGTCCCCCTGGTCCTCTGCAGAGCTCCCTTCAGCCTCCTTGTCCAGGGACCAGCGTGTGGCATGGGTGCAGATGTATGGATTTGTTCCTCTCCTGTCTAGCCACGAAGCCCCTTCCCTCTGCTGCTGAAATCCTCTTTAAAATACCCGTTGGGGTGACATTCACCCTTCACCCAGGTGTCAGTGCAGTCTTGTGTCCCCTGAGACCTAGCTGTGAGCTTTATCCTTGCACTCACTGTGACGTTTCTATTGGCATTAACTCGGCATTCGCGTTCCCCGGACCTGATGATGAGTTCTGAGTTACTCAGAGACGAGGAGCTATGGCTTAGACTGGGGGGGCCCCATGCCGTGGCAAGGGCATCCAGCTGACCATGGCGCCCGGCCTCAGCTGACCAGCGCCTGCACGGTGTGTGCGGCGCCGGGGGCGGGGCCGGAGCAGACCGGCCCGGGCAGCAGTGTCCGCGTCTGGGAGGCCAGCTGCAGGGAGTACTGGCAGCTCCCGCTGGGGAGAGGGTGTGGGGCGGCCTGCGCGGCATGTCCCGCCCTGTCCAGGGCTTCGTAAGTGGTAGTGGCCATTCTTGGGGCAGGTGGGGAGGCTGCAGATGTGCCCTCTGGTTGGCTGAGCTCCAGGGGCTGGGTCCAGGGCCAGCCTGCCTCCCTCTGCACCGCAGCTGGCAGCACACGGCCCGGGGAGAGTCGTGTCGCGCTCGTGCCCGTGGGCCCTCCACGCCACGCGCTGTCATGGCCGCGCCAGCCACTTTGCTATGTGGGGTCCTCGCCGCCTTCGCCGGGATTGGAGCCCTGAGGCCCAGCCCCGGGCGCTGGTGCGGATGTCCACTCGCGTCTGCGTGAGGCCCCGTGCTGGGCTGGGACTGGGGCCCCGGGGTGCCCAGGCTTGGGGGCAGAGCGACCAGGGGGAAGGGCTGTGCGGCCTGCGTTGCAGTTACTGCGCTCGAAGGTTTGGGCTGGCGGGTGGTCGTTTTTAGTCTGGAAGTGGGCCCTGTGCCTAGAGCCCTGCGGCGGCTGGTGGTCCGAGTCCAGGGCTCAGGAACACATCGGAGCCGGAGATGGAGACCTGGCTGTGAGCAGCAGGCCGGGGAGGAGGAGCCCGATGTGGGGGGGCTTCTCGGGACTCCTGTGGGACCAGAGGTGGGTGTGGCCCCAGGAGGGAACTGGGATGAGACTCTGGGAAGAGGAGGAAGGGCCACGTCACAGAGACCAAGGCACTGTTGGCTGTCCATAGGCGGTGCAACAATTAATAGTGGGTCGGCCCAGCAGGAAGAATGAGCGACGCCCCAACTCGGGCCGCAGGGGAGTTGTGGCGACCCTGTGACCCCCTGGGGGGCGGGCTCCGTGGTGCGTGTGGGCGGGCTGGGGCGGGCTGCGGGGGGCGGGCTGCGGGGCGCGGGGCGCGGGGGCGGGGGCGGGCTGTGGGAGTTATGAGGAAGAGCCAGAGACAGGCGGTGGCCCTTGTGCGTCGCGTCCCTGCTGCCTGCTGCCTGCGGCCCGCGGCCCGGGCCTGTGGGAGCCACCGGTAGGGGTCCCTCTTCACCTCTCGCGGGCTGTGGTGGAAGACCTCACTTACCCTCCTCAGCTCTGCGTGTCTTGTTTTCATTAAAGATCTCAGCCAGCAGCTCTCTTATCATTGGAGAGAATTTTATTAGGTGAGATTGTTTCAGTTTCTCAAAAGTTTCTCTTCCCATTTGTTAATTAACCCTTTTCTTAATATAAATTCCAAGTCAACTCTCTTTTTGTAATTCTCCGTGGGGCCTGGGCGCGTAAGGCTTTTGCATCGACCTGTCATGTTTCTTGAGATCTGCACTGGGGATTATGCTCTGAGTCTGCTCTCCCCCCACCTCCCTCCTCTCCCGCTTGCCCTCCTTCTCTTCCTCTTGATTTTTCCCTTTAAGATATGATTTACTGAAGCAAAGGCGGTGGTAGCAAAGGGAAAGTCTGATGTATTCTGTAAGGACAGGCAGGTGGCTGTGGCTTCAGGACTCCCGAAGGCGCGCGAGGGGTCGCTTTGCATTGAGGACCTGCATGCAGGTGGCTTCTCAAACCCCGCTCCCCCTGCTCCCCCCACTCCCCTCGCTCCCCCTGCCCTCCCCTCGCTCCCCCTGCCCTCCCCACCGCCGCCCCCCCCCACCCCCATGTCTTGCCGAGGCTGCTCACTTGCCGCTTTTTCATTCACATGTTGACTCATTCAACACAGAGGAGGAGGCAGACCGGGTTTGATTGACCTTCTTGGTAAATGGCAAGAACATCCAGAAAACCTGACCCAGTCTCTGCTCAGTGTCTGGTGGCCACTCTCCTTCTTTACTGAACACAGCTGAGTCTGGTACTCGGGGCTGAGGCCTGGGCCTGGGCGGCATTAGTCCATCTCTTTAAGGAGCTCAGCCTAAGGTAGAGCCTAGGAAGGCCACTGTGAGCCTGGTGTGCGGGAGGGAGACTGTCTGCTGAGGGTCCTGTGGGTCCACAGCTCTGCCGGGACCTGGCCGCGCAGGCCCCAGCCCACCTTCCGTACCTGCCGCATGGTATAAAATGTGCCATTTCAATCACTTCTCAGCGCAGCTCAGTGGCATTAAGGGCATTCACGTTGTGGTGCGGCCGCCCCTGCCGTCGCCTCACAGAGGTTCATGCTTCTGTGTCTGCCCACCCCCCATATTACTTATGTGGGGTGGTGGCCAGGCAGGCTGAGTTAATTGATTCCTCCTTACTCATTTGGTGCACCTTTGTGGAGCACCTGCTACGCAGCAGGCGCCGGGCCCAGGGCTGGGGCTGCAGATCAGGTATGGCGGGTGCTGTCGCCTTGGGGCTCAGACCCTGCTGGGGAGCACGGCGGTGCCAAGCCGGTCTGGGCCCAGCTGGGAGTGCGGGGCACAGCCTCCCGCCGCGAGGGAGCAGCCTGCGAAAAGGCATGGAGGGCTGACGCGGCAGGGGCTTGGGGGGAGCCGCCGCGCTACGTGGAAAGGGGGCGGGGTGGGGGCCGGTTGCGGCGGCTGCTGCTGCGCCTCCGCCGGGGTTTCCTGAGGCAGCACATGCGACATCCCCCCACCCTCTGTTCCCCTTGGACTCTGGGCTTGCGGCGCCTCATGGCTTGTGCCCCCGGAGCTGCAGGCTATGAGCTCGGGGCAGTGCACTGGGCCACACTGAGGGGCTGCGGTCGCAGTGCAAGTCTGGCGAGGGCTGGGGTGGGGCTCCACTGTCCGGTGAAGGAAGACAGAAAGTGGCCCAGAACGGCACCTTCCAGGGGCGACACCCCGGGACTCCGCGCTGCCGGAGCCCTTGGGCTTGGCCTGGGGAGGGCTGCTGTATGCCGGGAATTGGGCCTCTGTTGGCGCCCCTGAGTGGCGTGGCTGCTCCAGGCTTCCTCGTAGCCCTCACGCCCCTTCCTCCTCTGCACTCCTGGCCTGGCCTTGCCCCGGTTAGATATCCTGGAGCCTCTGCCGTGCCCACCTGCCGTAGTTGGAGGAGCTGGAGGGGACCCCGACACTGAGCGTGCTGGCCACATCATCGCGGGCAGCCTGCCGCCTGTGTCTGAGCCCGCTGCTGCCTCGTTGAAAGTGGGGTGAGGTTTACTGGGAGCCGTGCCACATGGAGGCCACCTGGGCGAGGTGCCTGCAGGTGGAGCCACCCTCTGTCCCACCACCGGGCGGGGTGGGGGAAGGGCTGAACCCACGGGCCTCTGAGGGAGGCTCACTAGTCAGTGAGCTCCGGGGCGCGGCAGGGACTGCCACAGCATCCTCGGCTGTGCCACCACACGTGACTGGCTCGGCCCTCGGCACACTGGACGCGTCTTGGGGAGCACAGTGTGCGCCCCAGCTGTGTTTGCAGGACCAGAGTGGCTTCTGCCTGTGCTCCCGCGCTCAGGGCAGTCCGGCCCACTGCTCCTGTGCCTGCTCACTGACTGGGGAGTTTCTGTGGCTCCCGCGGAGCTGGGTAGAGGCTGGCGTGGAGGCTGGACAGCAGCTCCCCACGGTGCAGTTCCCTGGGCCCACCACATGGGGCTGCCCTTCCTCAGGGAGATGAGAGTTGGGAATCGCTGGGCTTGTTTTTTAGCTCCTCTGTTACACTCTGACCCATGGCTTTCTTCGGATTTGCAGAGCGAGAGCCTGGCCTCCTTCCTTCCTTTAGGAGGACAGTTTGGGTGATATTCAGCAGAAATCCTGGCATTATTTAAAGTGCAGGCTCCCCTTTTTCCTCCATGATAGTCTTTCCCTGTGGAGGAACCCCAGTGCGGGGAGGAGCCCACCTCTGCGGGGAGAGCCCCCAATCCGTGGAGTTGGGAACACTGGGGCAAAGAGCCCCGGTTTGGGACAATGTCCCCCGCCAATAGTTGTTGAGGGTCTGCTCTGTGCACGGCACTGTTCAGCCAAGAGAGGTAAAGAGCCCCCCCCCTAGGGGGTCTGCGTCCCAGCAGAGGTGACAGCGACTGGTGGCGAGTCGAGGTGGGCATGTGTGTGTGAAGAGGCTGCAGCGGGCTGGTGGGCGATGAGTGTTTGGGGGAGAAGGCCAAGGGGGGCCAGGAAGGGAGCCTGCCCCCCTCCCCGGGCGCCTGTCCTCTGTCACCCGCCAGGATTAGGGCTGGCCCGGGGCAGGGACCCTGGCTTGTTCCCTGCTGCAGCTTCAGCCTGGGCTGTAGCAGGTGCCCTTTCATTGTCCCCAGGTTAGTTAAACACATAGGTGAATCTGGGGGAGCTCACTTGACTGTCTTGGGGGCCAGTCTGTTGAGCTGTAAGGTCGCACGGAATCAGTCCTGGCCTACACATTCGGGGGAAGAGGCGGTGCGACCGCGGCGCCCGGCGCGCAGGAACGTCGCAGCTGTTAATTCCTTTCTCCTGCGGACAGCTTGCCCATGTTTTGACAGTGAAAATGCATTAGTCTTATAGAAAAAGAAAGTGCCTCTTTTTTTAAAAATAAAAATTACTGAATTTTATGAAAAAGGAAATTTATGATCCAGTGCAGAATTGGCACCCGAAAGTTCAACTTGACAAGAACTAGATCCTTCTCTGAACGGATTCCTTAGCCCCGAATGGGACGACAGCCCCCTTGACTTGTCACGTGGACTCTTGTTCTGCTTGACTCTCCCCAGAGCAGAGCACTCACTTGTCATCCTTGATGGCGGGGGGCTGGTCCCCGCTCCCACCCCAATACAGGGACGGCTTTGGCACGGGAAGGCAGTGCTTTTCTGTTACTGCTGCTGCACAGTGGTTATGGACATGTTATTTGGACCTGCTTTTTTGAGGCTCTTTTCTTCTTATATGAACATTTTTATAATTTCCCACATTTTTCTGTTCTCACAGTGTTCTCAGACGCGCCTTTGTGCTGGGGGCCTTGTGACAGGCCCCGCGTTTTGTCAGGTGCTGTCCCCTCCTCCTTGCAGCTGCCACGTGAGGAAAAGCTGCCCTTCCTGGGCGCTCTGGGTCGGTGCCGCGTCCCTGGCCGCGGTGGAAGCCGGGCCGGGCGGGGCCGGGCCGGGCCTCTCCGCGCCTCTCTGCGCCTCTCTGCGCCTCTCTGCGGGTCTGCTCTCATTTTGCAGAATGGCGCTGGGCTGCCAGTGCCGACGCGGGTTGTTTCCAAGCCTCTTTCGGGAATCACGTGTGTGCTGCTTGTGCGTGGAAGAAAGAAAATTGTAATTAAAAAGTAATTGCGTGGCGTTTTGGCTTGTTGTGACGAGAACAGGAGGCTAGCGCAGTGCTTTGCATCTGTCTCTTGTTGAGCCTCACAGTCGCCCTGGGAGGCAGGTGCTGTGTCATTATTTGCATTTTCAGAGGCAGAAATTAAAGCTTTCATATGTGAATGGTGGCACGGGCCTGGCGTTGCTCACGGGGTCCGAGGTGGATGGTGCGCTCAGGTCTCCTTGCTCCCAGGTCGGCGCTGCCAGGTGTCTGCGTGCATGTGCCGTTTTGGCCGAGGAGCTCCATCGCTGCAGGAGACAGGTGTCGGGCGGTACTCTGTGCCTCCTTGTGCCTGGCCCTGTGGTAGGGAGTTCTCCCAGGCCATCCCTTCCATTTAACGAGGGGTGGGCGGAGGCTGAGAGAGAGGGGGGGCATGTCCCACCTCACACAGCCGTAGGACCAGACCTGGGCTCCCAACTCCAGGTCCCAGAGCTCTGACTCACTCCCAGTGGTCCTGGTGAGGGCACAGCCCGCTGCGGTGACCAAACAAGGCCTGCCCTTAAACGTCACTTGCCAAGTGCTGGCTCTTGGGTAAGTTATTCTAAAGGTTTGCAAGTGCCTCTAGAAGAGTGAGGTGAAGCCGTTTTGGGCTGTGCTTATTAAAACATAGCCCTTTCCCACTTGGGCACTGCTGATCAATTTGGCCACTGTTGCAAAAACCAAAGTATACATGCAGTTGGTTTAGCTAGCTTGTGTTTTGGGGCATTGATTGTTAGTTGGTGGGGATCACATGTCAATAGACCCAAAGAAATTTATTCTTTGCCCAAAGGGTCACTTATTAAAACAAGTGGGACTGCACTCTCACTGGGTGCAGGTGGTTCCAGGCCTGTGGGGGAAGAACCCGTGTGGTCGCCTGCAGCCCCCAAGGGTGCTGTGGGCGTCTGCACCCGCTTCCCTTGCTCCTAGCATTCCTGCAGGAGGTATTCAACAAGTGTTTACTCAGTTGAAAAAGAATTGAGTCCGTTCCCTTCCAAATGCAGTGGTCCTTGCACAGCACGGGCGCGGCAGCCATGGGGTCTCGGCCCTGTCTGTCCACCGACCGGCCTGGATTCTTCCTTGAATTTGCATCCACAGCTTCCGCTCCCTGGTGCCGCACACGGCTTCCGGGTCCTCACTATGCTTACGCCCAAGTCCCTAACACCGAGGAGAGGGGGCCTCTTCAAAGCCTTTCTGTCCTTGAGCTATGCAGTCCTGTTTTGGGACACCTGGCCCTCCTGGGGTTGTGATGACCAAGGACAACTTTGTCCTTTTAAAACGTAGCAGCCGAAATCCACCCATGCGAGGAGTGACCCTTTCAGCCAGGTGGTGCTCATTGCGTGTCTGCTCAGTGCCGGGGGTTGGAATGAGGAAGCTTCCGATCTGCAGGGAGCTCGCAGTCCAGTAGGGGGAGTAAGGCCAACACCGTGCTCCAGGACACCGCCCAGGTGCAGGCTCAGTTCTGACGAGCAGCCCTGGGGCCCGAGAGGGAGGAGCAGCCGTGTCTGCGTGTCTGCGTGTCTGCGTGTCTGCGTGTCTGCGGGAGAGGCGCGGTGGGCCGAGACGCCACGTGCGTTTGCTGACTTAACAAATGCTGAGTCCGTCTCTGTGCACGATGGCGTGCTGCCTTCCCTCGTGGGCCCAGAGTCTGTAGACAGGTACACAGATTCCAACGAGGGCCTCGTTTCAAACTGAGACACAAACTACAAAGGAGGAGTGGGATTCTGTGAGGCCACTTGCAGGCCCAGACAAGGGCCTCAGACCTGCGTGTCGCGAGGACGTGCTGAGACCCAGAGTGAGCCAGGCAAAGGGAGGCGGGCGAGTTCGGGGCTGACGGAGGCTTCGGCCGGGAAGCCTGGGGAGAGCTCGGGGGAGTGCGCCCATGCGTGAGACTTGGCAGGCACCGCCAGGGTAACAGGGGTCTTTGCAGGTTCACAGGTGGCGGAGGGACCGGGGCGTGAGGTGACAGGACCTGCCCCCTCTCCAGTGTGGAGTGGAGTCTGGAGGGAAGCCAGTGTGGGAGAGGGTCGACCAGGAGGCCGCTGCACTGGACCAGAAGCCACGAGGCCAGCTTCCAGGGAGGCGATGGCGTGGGCGGACCTCAGGGGGGAGGACGGGCGGCGCATGGCCGTGGAGGTGCTGTGGGAGGAGCCAGCGTTCAGGACTCTGGCGTTCGGACCACCGACGGCGTCGTGGAGCTAGGAATCACGGCGAAGGGAAAGTGTCCTCTTTTTCTCGGCAGTGGCAGTGTGGAGATTGCCATGCGTCCCATCTTAGGTTTGGGGATTTTAGGGTGCCTTTGAACTACCCAAGGAAAGCGGACAGCTGTGCAAACAGATTTGGAGCTCAGAGGTGATGTTTGAGCTGACTCTTGAGAATCCGATTGGGTGGCTTCCAGGTAAACAGGACAGGAGGACGTCCGAGGCGGCCCAGTGTGGAGGGTGTGACAGAAGGCGAGTCGGGAGAGGCAGAAGGGCTCTGGTGTGGGGCTGTGAGGGGCTTGCGGGGTTTAGAGAATGGGTGGGGGCAGGACGGGGGGCGGTCCTGGGCGATCTTTTATGCGGTGGCAAGAAGTTTGGAGTTTATCCTGGAGGGCGCTAGCCTCCACGGAAGAGATTTTAGCAGTTGCACATTATAATCCAATGTGCACCTCAGAAGAATGACTATGCCCGCAGAGCGAGGGGCCGCCTCGATGGGCCACCCACGCTCCTTCCCAGGGCCGCGCTGTACGCTCCCTGCTCGGCGCTGTGCCGCTGCCCGTGGGACCGGGGTCAAGGCAGAGACGGGGCTGTAAGGAGCTGATTGTCTGCTGGGGACGAGGGACCTGTAAACATACAATCATAACACAGTACGGTGACTGCAAGGGCACAGGCGTGCACAGAGAGTGGGCAGCGTGGGATCAGGGAGGCCCACCTAGGCGGGGCTTGCGGGTGCATTCTAAGAGGAAGGGCAGAGTTTTGAAAGAATTGTAAGGGAAATGGGTGCTTCTAGACATTGTACCCCCCAAAAAAAGGGAAGAAAGGAGAACCACAGGGGAAGTCACAGAGGATGTTGGGAAATCTCTATCAGTTGTTGCCAGAAGGCGGAGGGCAGCGCACAGGTGGTGAGAGGGGAGCAGTGAGGAGGGGTCTGAGCTTCCACCTCGTCTGAGGTCTGAGAGACGAGCGTGCTCAGGAGGACCACCCTGGCAGCTGTGGGGAGGTCGGGTCTGCAGGCAGGAGGCTCTGCGGGCCCCTCATGATGAACCCCAAAACTCCCAACCTCATTAGAACAGAGGTGAACTTTCTCACGTAACGGTGGGAGACTGAATGCTTCCCTCCCCGAGATCAGGGCCAGGATGCCTGCTCACGCGGCTCCCCTGAGCACCGCCCCAGAGGCTCTAGCTGGGGTGCAGGGCCGGGCGGGAAAGGAAGAGCATCTGGGTTAGGCAGGAAGGAGTAAAACTACCTGTTATTTGCAGACAACATAGTATCCTTTAAGTAATTTACAAAAACACTGTTAGAACTAATAAGTTCTACAAGGATGCAAGATATAAGATCTACATACAAAAGTCAATTGTACTTGAAAATACAATGAAAAACGAAGAAATTAAGAATTTCTTTTCATAGTATTAAAAATACTAAAGTAATTAGGAATAAACTTAACAAAAAGAAGTGCAAGGCTTGTATACTCAACACTACAAAACACCATTAAAAGGAGTTAAGGGAGAGCTAAAGAAGGGAAAGACATCTCATGTTCGTGGTTGCAAGACTCGATATTGCTGAGATGGCAGTGCCACCCAAAGCAATCCAAAGGTGTGTTGGGGGCCCTGTCCCAATCCCAGCAGGCTTTGTCCCCAAAAATCTCTGGCAAGCTGACCTAGTGTTCATGAGTTCCTGGGAGAAGGACCTCACCCAGACACAGCCAACCTAGTAAGCAGTTGACGTGCATGAGGCACGATGACGTCTGAGGCCTTGCCCTAAGCCCTGGACGTCCATTCTGCAGTTACGGAAGAAGCCTGCGAGTCCCCGTTAATGGGCGAGGAGGTGGGGAGGGGCTAGTCCCAGGTCACAGGGTGCAGGTAGGGGAACTGGGATTACATCCTGGTTGTCCTGGCGCCACAGTTCACGGCTGGTACCCACGGAGCGCTGCCCCCTCCCTGGTGAGGAGCGTGCTGGGCAGTGTGGGGCACCTGGAGCCAGAGGTTGTAGGACACGTAGGTGGCAATGCCCAGCAGGCAGGTGGCTTCGTGGCTGAAACCGCAGGAGAGAGGGGGGCTCACGGTGGGAATCCGCACACCACTGACGGGGTCTCCGCTATCACCAGGGTTGGGAGGGGGGCGGAGAGCGGGAGGAGTGGCCGACGACACAGAATGTGGGTCACCGAACGGAAAGACAAGCTCAGCGGTTGAGCTGTGCCCTCCTAAACTGCACGTGTTGAGGTCCTAGCCCCAGGCCCTCTGAAGGTGACCTTATTTAGGAGAGTTTACACTGAGATAACCCAGGGAAAATGAGGTGGTCAGGGTGCGCCCTGACCGACACGACCCGTGTGCTTGCCCAAAGGGTGCGCTCGGAGACAGGAGTGCACGCAGGGAGAATGCCACGGGCGCGTGAGGACGGCCACCTCAAGCCACTCCAGGCCACGGAGAGGCCTCAGAGGGGACTGGCGCTCCTGGCACCGTGGTTTCAGCCTTGCGGCCCTGGAATTGGGGGGCAGTGGGTTCCTGGTGGCTCAGGCCCCGGGTTTGGTGCTTTGCTAGGGTGGCCCCAGCAGCTGCTGCAGGGTGGCCAGAAGGACCTCAATAGCCGGGACTCTTGGCAGCGTCCGATCCAAGGATGGAAACCAGACGTGCCCACGCGCCTGAGGCCACAGCGTCCTCTGCACAGGGCTGCTTTATTTGCGTTGTTGCCAGTGTGACCTGAGGTGGTCTCCCCCGCTGAGTCACGCCCGGCCCCTCCTGAGCAGGCGTGAGTGTGTCCGGGACCCCCCCTTCTTCATCGTATCATCTGCTGTCAACCTCCCCTTAGCTGTCCCTGCGCGGTTGATTTCTTGCATCCTGAGTGTGGGAGTTGGATGAATCCTTGTTAAATGTCATCTTACTGGTTTGATTCCACATACTGGCCAGAAGTTGCTTTCAATTCCAGCTCTGCGGTCTTTCAGGTTAGCTTCCCCTGGAGACCAGTGGTGTCCACAGAATTGAAATAAACTTGCTTATTTTCTCTTTATTTAAGTCACTGATGGAAAGATAAAAACCTAAAAAGACTGTGCCAAAGGCGCAGCACCGGAGGGTAGACCCCCTCACGCCCTGGGGCCTGTGTTGAAAGCCCTCCTCTGCACTCAGGGTCCCAGGACCACGTCAGCACCCGTCCGTCCCTCGAGTCCCAGCCCTTCCGTGTGGGTTTGGCTCGAGTTTGCGCATCAGCCATACGATCACCATGCCTTTCAGCCTCTGTCTGGCCGGTCTCATCTCCTCTCCTGGCTCTGGCTGCCGCCTTGCCTCGCGGTGTGCTCCGGGTGAATTCCTGGGATCCAGCCGGGACCCCCATTAACTCCCGGGCTTCAGTTCCCTCGTCCGTAGACGAGGGCGGTAGTAACAGCAGACACACGTCAGGCGGGTGTGGTAATTAATCAAGGTACTAGAGAATTTGGCAGTAGTGCCTGGTAATGCGAAGTCCTCCCCACCTGTCCCCAGCGTGATCCCCGCCACCGCCCCTTGTGCATCAGGACGCCCTGTGCGCCTGTCCCCTGTGCCCGCTGCTGGTGGCCGGCTGCTGGTGGCCGGCCAGGCCGAGGAGCGCTCCTTTTCCTCCTCTCATCCAGTGTGGAGTTCTTTGGGGTTTATAGCATGTTATACACACATGTGTGCATACACGCATGTGCATTTGCACGTGTGGCAGTGTCTCAAGGCCTCTGCTAGATGTTCCTCAGGGCACATACTTGTGTTTCACCTACTGACTCGAGGTGAGCAAACACCTGGATTAGCTGAGCAGGGAATCGATAAATATTCGCGGCGACCTTGGGGGGCGGTGATTTATACACACTTCAACCAACGCAGCAACCTTGACGGCAGGCGCTCATCCTCCTTTCACTAACGGGGAGCTGGAGGCCAGTCTCTAATGCACGAGAGCAGGACCCCGCAGCTGCCTTTGGCCTCGCTGGGCTGTGGAGGACCGGCGGGCCCCCCGGGCCGGCAGGACCGCGGCTGCTGCTTGCAGGCAGACTGGTCCCTGGGAGTGAGTGCAGAGGCCGGCAGCACTGCTGCCCTCCAGTGTGACAGGGACAGTGGTTCCTGCTACCTGGAGCGTGTGTCGGGTGGCAGGGCTTACCCAGCGCCCCCGGACAGACTGGTGTAGCCCAGCAAAGCGCAGGCTGAGGGTGTGAAACTTGCCGGATGCCCTCTGTTCCTCAGACCCAGCAAGAAGAGCCCTCGCAGGTGGGTTAGCTCCTTCAGGACGTGCGATCGATAGAACCTGGCTGTGAACAGTCTGTGAATTAACAGTTTGTAGTCCGCGTGAAGCGCGCACAGACCGCACCGGTAAGCAGAAAAACCGAGCACGAAACGAGAACCCCTGTGTTCACGGCGTTGGTTGTATCCCCCTCCTGTCCTCGGAGCTGTGGAGGCGCCGGGTGCCCCTGTGCACCGTGAACGCAGCGCCATCGGCCGCGGGCCTTTCCGCGGGCTGCGTGGAGCTCTCTGCGGACGGCGGCAAGGGGGCCAGAGGCTGGTGTCTGAGAGGAGCGCCCGTGGGGGCTGCGCAGGGCCGGTGTCGGGCCTGCTGCCGAGGCGTTGCCCGGTCCTGCGCGGCCCTGCTCGCGGGGACAGCTGAAGGCGCAGTGGCCCAGCAGGACGACGCCGGGCAGCAAGGAGGAGGCGACGAGTGGGCCGTCCTCGAGCTCCTGCGCGGGCACGGACTCCGGAACAGCGGGGAGTCCGCGGGTGAGAGTCGCGGGAGCGGGGCTGGTCCTGCGGCGGGGGTGGGAGCTGACTCTGAAATCGTAGAGGACGGCGACCGAGGGGGCTTTCTTTGCTCCGACAGTGGTCCAGCCGGGTCAACGCGGTGTGTCAGTTGTGCCCGGCGCCCTCCCCGCCCATGCTCTCCTCGCCTGTTCGCGAGGCCACGCAGCTCCCTGAGCATAGGGCTCCGGCTCCCAGAGCACCGCCCTGCTCGGAGACCCGAGCCAGCGTGTGGTACACGGTAGGATCCGGGATGCTTCCTGAGTCAGCGGGTGAAGGTGCGGTGGCCTTCCCGCTCACTGGAAAGTTCTAGGGCAGAGGCTGCGTGTGCCCGGCCGCCCAGCGCCTGGTGCGGGTGTGAGCGCCCGACCTGGTGGCCTGGGGGCTGACCTCTACGCCTTCCCTGGAAGCCGGGGTGGCACTTCACCTACGTCAGCTTCAGCCTTCTCTTCTGTAAGTTAGCTCTCCATGGCTTATGTTGAGAAGCAAGTGACATAATATACATAAAACGCTTTTAAAACTGTCCAGGGGCGATTGAGCGCCATGACATTGTGTGTGTGTGTGTGTGTGTGTGTGTGTGTGTGTGTGTGTCTACCATCAGTCAGTAATTTCGCTCAGTCACTAATTTCGCTCACTTAGGCTGCAGCGCTGTTCACACTTAAGATAAAAATAACTCTAATCATATTAGTAAGCGCTGACTTAGTCTTTGATTTCCCATCTCCCTGCCACGAAGCCATCAAGCTGTAAATAGATATTATGACTCTTGTACAGCAAAGGAGCCCGGCACAGCCAGCTTATCTGCTCAGCGTCAGCCGCACAGACGGCCCTGCCAACCGGGGGCCTGCCCGGCTGACCCCTGCCGGGGCAGCCCCTCCGGGAAGCCGCGGCTTGGCGAGGCGGGCGCCTCTGCACGTGCACTCAGATCACACGTGTGGTCCTGCCTGGTAAAGAAAGTGACCCCCGGGAGTATCCGCTGCTGGGGAGGTGTGTGGCTCTGTGGTTGGCGTGGGGAGGGATTCAGATGTGGAAAGATGTTCTTGCCCACGGAAGTGTTTGCGCTTTGTTGGATTTTCCTGCTTGACTTCGTACTGAAGTGCGTATTAAGTGTGTGATATTGCCGGGTAGAACAAAACATGGGGAAGAGATGGTGATACAGTAGAAAGACGACATTGATACTTGAACAGCAACGAAAGGAAACCAGTCTTCACTGAGCGCCTGCGTTCTGTGTTGGGTGCTTTTACAGACTTGATTGCATGTGTTCTCACAGGCACACTGCAAAACAAGTGTGTTTCCCCCCATTTTTTTTCCTATAAGAAAACTGAGGTTTGAGGATATTAAGTAAGTTGCCTGACATTATCGAGTTTATCAACCACAGGGCAAGTGGTTTCAGAACTTGGTGTGTGGGAAACTACAGGAAGCTTATTCATTACTATTTATTCATCATAAAGTATAAAAGGCCTAGTAACTGAGAGAGGCAGGCAAGACCCACCTCATTAAGGTGGAAGTAACATCTTTAAAGGAGACTTATAAGCTCAAGTTAATTATAAAATGTCACAGTGTTGTTCTTTTGAAAAAATAGTTTTAAGTAGAGTTGGTTCCTAGGAGCATACTTTTTAAATGTAGTTACTTGTATCAGCTTGAATGTAAGTTGAGCTGAAGCACGTATGCACATAGTCACGTGCATACACTGCCCGCCCGCCTCTGCACGCATGCAAACGTGGCACCTGCTGCCTCGCGTCCTGAAGGTTGAACACAGGGTTCGGCTCTTCGCCAGACCCCGCAGGCAGGGGTGGCAGATCGGAGCGCAGGCCCCGCGGTCCACGTGGCGGCCCCCCACAACCCGTGCGCAGCGTGTGGGGCGCCTCTCCAGGGGACACAGAGAAGGCATTTAGAAAATCCAGCACATTTGGAGAATTGAGTGTGTGGCATTTCTGAACTTTTTGTTCATGAAAAAGTTGGTTTTGAAAATTCTCCTGCAGGTCATCTACTAACGGAGTTTTGTGATTGTGTCGATGCGATGTGTCATTGGTCTACCGTAAAACTCATTTCATTATTTGTCATTTTGCTTAAAGTCGCAGAACCTATTGACAGTGTGAAACGAGGACTTACTCTAGTTTATTGGACATTCGGCAATTTGCTAATTGGATTCACTCAGCTCTCTCTGTCAGATGTTTTACCAGGAATTTGAACGCCCACTGCCCCACGCAAGGTGGCAAGCCCGGAGCCTATGCGAGGGGCGAGCCGGGCGGAGACAGCGCGGGCGGGCTTCCGGAAAGAGGAGAGGCGTGGACTTCCTGCTGCGCTGGCCCAGGACACCCTGTTCCCCTTGTCCTCGCCAGCAACAGGCTAGGGAATAATGGGCGTTTAAAGGGGGAACCAAAATACCCCTGTGGGTTAAAAAAATAAGAGCTATTTCAAGAAGTAAAAATAAATAGAAATATGAAGCAGTTAGCTAGGTGCTGGGTCTGAAAGGTTTGTCAGTGGCTAGGATTTTAGCACAATAAAAGAAATGAAATAAAATATTGGCAAGTCAAATTATGCTGGGTATAAAAGGAGTAATATGTCATGACCAAGTAGACTTGATCTTGGAAATACAAGGATGACTTGATGCCAGAAAACCTCTCAATGTTCCACATCACACTAGGAAATTAATTGAGGAAAGAATAGAATAATTTAGTTATAGAAAATCCAACATATGTTCATAATAACAGCTCTTAGTAATTTAAGACTGCAAAAGAGGGGAGCCTCGTTTGCTTAATAAAGAGTGTCCATCAAAGATCTGTAGGAAACATCATGGTGAAAATCTAGACACATTACCTTCTTAGGTCAGGATGTCTGCTGTCACCGCCTCTACTCGAAATTCTCTTAGTTCTAGCTAGTGCAACAAGAAAAAACAAAGACAGGGGAGGTATATGACTTAGAATGGAAGGAACAACACTGTTCTCGTTTGTGGGTGATCGGGTTGTCTGCATGGACAGTCATGGAAGAGAACCTGCGGACAAACCGTTGGAGCTGTGAGAAAGCTCATGTTTCCTTGGCTCAGGATAAAATGTTAATAGCCTATCTCTATACCAACAAAAACCCATTAGAAAATGCCATTCACAATAGCTACCAATACACTACAGTGCCTTGGAAATAGCCTAACAATATATGCAAGACCTTCACGAAGGGTATTACAAGACGTAAAAGTGACCCTGATGAAATAGCAAACGATGTACCGTCCCTGTGGGTGGGAGATGAAGTGCTACGAAGATGCCAGCGTACACCCAGATTCATGTATTCATTACGTGGAATTCCTAGCAATTTTCCAGGAGGGGTTTTTAAACCAACTTGGCAAGCTAATCTTAGAATTCACATAAGAGGAGCTATGAATCGCCAAGATAAACTGAAGAATGTGACCAAGCTGTAGAGCCTCGCCCTACCAGACTGTAAGGCTTACAAAGCAAGAGTAATGAAAACAGTCTGACTAATTGTTCAGAGACAGATAGACAGATGGGAGAGACTGGAAGGCCCCCAGTCACATCCATAGGAATAGGGAAATTTGTCACACCTGAGGAGCACCTTTGTGTTGTCTCTCAAATACACATTCCTCGTACGAGCGGACATTTTATAATTGTCAGCCAGATGGCAGACCTAACGTGTTTTATAAAAACCCTCTGATAAGGACTTCAGACTTGATGGGATGTGGAACGACAGGGCAACATTGTAATTAGCGCGAGGGAGGAAGAACCTTCTCGGAAGGGACGCAGGAACGTTTGATTATACATGTGGGAAAAGAGGTCATCGGAAGACCGTAAACAGGATCAGTGGTTGGCACCTGACATGTTCCAGTTTCAGAAGATAACACAGGATGCTGTTGACCTCTGGGTGGGGAAGGGCCTCTTAGGCGTGGCCTGCAGAGGAAGACCACCAAGAAGAGCCCAGCAGACGCGGCCACGTTCAACTTTTACAAAAGGCTGCAAAGGAGACCACACAGGATTGAGAGCTGAGGTGCATGCCCATCATGCTTTACATCTCTCAGTAGGTATGATATGTCCACAACAGACAAATGAAAAGGTAGGGAGAGAGGATCCACGGAGACAGAGCTGTGACCAGCGCATTGCCAGCCAAGGGCTAGCTGGTCCGAGGGATGCTCACTGATACCTGGTCCATAAGGAGACTCAGAGGGATGGGTGTGGCTCCTGCAGGCCTTCCCCCCCGGGGAGCCTAAGCCAGCAGGGGTCCCACTGCTGGCGTCCCAGGTCAGCCGCAGGGACAAGGGGATGTACCTGTCCAGCCTCTGATGCATGCCTGCACCGCTGCCCCCCATGTGGTTAAATGTTTTCACTGACGCTTCTGAAACACTGACCAGGGACATCCAAGCCTCCATACCGCGGAACAGCAGCTCCCCTGTCTGCCCTCCCGCCTCCCACCCCTGCCTGACGCCCCACTCTCCGTCGGCTGTCCTAGGCCTATTTACTGCCCGCTGCCCTCACCGGACGGTGGCTTCGTCTGGCGTGCCTGCAGGGCGTCTCGCTCAGTGTGCGATGTGCGGCAGTTTGCGTGCTTGCAGAGCAGGTGACTGGGTGGAGACAGGGACAGTTCCACGTTTGTAACGTCTATGCCCATCAAGTTGGGAAAATTAAAAAAACAAACAGTCTGCAATACCAGAAATAGCAAGGGCGTAGCAAAACGGGGGTGGGGGCAGCCAACATTTAACTCTGCGCAGCCACCGGCTCCGTCATGCCTGCCTCTGGCGGTCAGCGTCCTGGCAGGGGGCCCGGCAGGTGTGGGGAGCGTTTGAGGGCAGCAGGTAAGGGAGACAGCAGGGTGCTCGGCGGCAAAATGGGGGAGGACGCCAGCCCCCCTACCAGGCCTGGAGGTGAGGAGGGAGCTGACTGTGTTACCACGGCCTGGGAGAGCGGGAGCCGTGGAGGTGTGGCCCGTGGGCCTCGGTACGTGGACAGCGCCTCGCTGTGCTGTGGTGGGAGGAGCAGGGGACAGATCCCCAGGCTCCCCTTTTGCCTCCTGCCATTCCAACCAGAGAGAAGGGCCCCGGGGGACAGCCCTGGGGTGACCCGCCGCCCGGGCTGCAGGTGGCCGGTGGGCCGGGCAGAGTGTGAGGAGCAGGCCCGCACTGTTGGTGCGCTGATCATCAGACCTCTGGGGCTGGTGGGGCACCTGCATTTTGGGGGGGCTGCGGTTAAGCACGAGGTCAGCGGGAGTCCGCCGGCCCGGGACCTGCGTCCAGTCCCTGGGCTGCTCTCTGGGGACCATGCCTGTGCAGCTGCTCCCTTGGTAAGTAGATGTTTTGTGGCCACGTATGTTTTGTCGTACACATCCCTTCGGGCTATAGATACGCAATGTTTCATCCCTTCCTTTGACCGGGGAGTGACTGTGAAGTGACAGGCGGGAGCAGAGGAGCCAGCGCGGTGGTTCCAGTCCGTAGCTGGGTCCTGGGGCCGGGATGGAGCTCAGTCACTCCCCTGCTTGCTGCGCTGGCAGCTGCTTTCACGTAGGCGCCAAGCCGCATGGATGCGTAGCTTGGGTCAGAGGGCCCCAGCCTTCCAGGCGGTCGTGGCCCATTGGAGCAGCCGGAGGGGGAGGGAAGAAGGAAGGGGCCTCACCCGGCGGGTGCCGGGCACCTTCCTTCTACTATTCCTCGGACCCCGAGAACGGCCCACAGATGCAGGCGTTTCGTCGCCTGTCTCGGCAGGTGCAGGATGGCGGTTGGGGGAGGCTGCGCAAAAGGGGCAGGTAGACGAGGACTGCGGCGACGCTGCGACTCCCCGGCCCTGTAGGAACAAGCCTCTGTCGTAGCAGGAACGCGCCCGGATAAGGTGTCCCGCAGCATGGCAGACGGGAGGGGAGGCCACGCGGAGAAGTGGCCTCGCTTTGCCCGGGCCGCGAGGCACAGGTGGGGGCAGGGTGCCCCTTTCCGGGAGCCGCTGTGCCCCGGCTCGGCCTCCTCCACGTGGGGTCACTGCAGGGACAGCCTTCCCGGGGAGCGTGACACGCGCAGCTGGCGTGTGGCCTCTGGAGCCAGCTGACCACACTGGACCCGCAAATGGCGGCCCTTTCTCTTTTGGGGGTTTCCTGTTGGAATATCGTTGTGCGAGAAGGTCATAGGATGTCACGTAGTCTATTGTGTGCTTCCAGCGTTCACTCCTTGGCCCTTGGGAAAAAGAAAATTAAGAACCTCTCTGTGCATGCGTGGATGTGTGTGCACGGGATGCCGTGTTTCTGAGGACACGTCTTCAAGTGCAGTCGTGCGGAGCTATTTTTAGGCCTCCTTTCTCCCAGCAGTGCTGTTTAAAGATTCAGCTCAGGCTGCTAATAGGTATATTTATAACCATTCTGCCGGCTGCCCCAGCATGAATGCTGCTGCAGATGATGCTATTCTGGGAGGCGTTACCATGGTTACCATTAACCCTTTGCCTTGGAAGAGTCTATCAGTCGCTGTGCTTTGTTCTCCCAGGGCTCAGGAGCATTTGAATGCATGCATGCACTCTGCAATGGAGGCCAGAATCGAGTGCACTTCACACTTAAGCAGTGAGTAAACTCAATAAAT
The DNA here is from genome assembly GCF_021234165.1 of Pteronotus mesoamericanus. Classification (NCBI taxonomy): domain Eukaryota; kingdom Metazoa; phylum Chordata; class Mammalia; order Chiroptera; family Mormoopidae; genus Pteronotus; species Pteronotus mesoamericanus. Next base: position 44,907,614 of record NW_026555309.1, on the reverse strand, counting down.
GAATGAGCGGCCCGAGTAATTAATATTAGTAGAGATTCCTCCCATGCCCTTAAAAAAATTAGAACAATAAAGTTAGCTTTGTAGCACTGTGGTGCTGAAGTCATCTTTCAATTTGAATATAGACTCTCACGTGCAGAGAAAGGAGGTCCAGCTCCTTAAGACATATCGTTCCTGCTTTGCTACCTACGAGTTCTCTAACTTTACGGCTTACTGGCTTAAAAAATCACGTATTTCTATGAACACTCATTTGTTAACGGGAACACCCTCTCCAGCAGGCTCTAAACCTGGCACACCTAAGGGCGCAGGCTCAGTCCTGAGCTCCCCGGGGGCGCCCAGCCTTTGGGCAACTTGGGGCCGCACTGGAAGAAGAAGAGTTGTCTTGGGTCGCACATTAAATACATTGTGACACATAATCACACACACACAAATCTTACCATGCTTTAAGTAAACTTATGATTTTGTGTTGGGCCACGTTCACAGCCATCCTGGGCTGCATGCGGCCCGCGGGCCGTGGGTGGGACACCCCTGAGAGGGACTCCCCAGTCTGTGGGTTCAAAATACATGGAGACGTAGTGGAGGGGGGAGTGGGCTTACTTGCCCACTTTTAATGAACACCCCCCCCCACACACAGGGAGGCATGCTTTGTTAGAAGTGGGGCCAGCTCTCCTAACCGCATGCAGCTTATAGTTGGAAGAGGAATTCAACAAGCCCCTGTTCTAGCCGGGAGAAAGGAATCAGTGTTACAGAAAGGTAGCACAAATGTCTGTTGTAACCCAGACAAGCTGCCATTTGGGCTGAATCCCAGCGATGAATTATGATTAGCCCAGGCAGAGACAGTAAGGCTACCGGCTGAGGGGAAACTGTGACAGCCTGTGGCCTGTCGGGGCAGTGTTGGTGGTGACAGCGAGAGTGAAGGTCTGGAAGGGGTCTAGTGGGAGCCGAGCCTGGAAAGATACCGGGGGGCCTGACGGAGGAGGGCAGAGAAAGCCCGGCCGAGGAGTCACTGCTGACGGAGGGGCCACCGCGGGTTCGGAGGAGAAAAGCCGACGTGGCTGGACTTGTGTTCGGTGACGATACAATGGCTGCGTGGGCCGTGGTCGGGCACCGGGGACACAGAGATGGGGGAACGCGAGGCGGTGCTGAGCGGGGTTCCGAAACGCGTCGAGTATTTCTTAATTGGTATGCAAGCACATTATTCGATGGAATTGTCTTTCATTTATTGATTGAGATGTATATGGAGACATTTAATGCTCTTGTTAAATGCTAGAAGTGAGGCTGGAAGTATATGGACGCACGCGTGCACATATGTACACGCACACGCTCACACCCCCAACAGGAAAATCGGTGATACTGTCTCCCCAGAACCTGTGGCGTCATTGGAAGACGCGCATCTCGACAACGAACAGTCTGAACAAACAAGCTGCAGGGGGCTGTGCTTTGTAAGCGCGTGGCTTGAGGGCATGGGAGAAGGTGCCGGGACTGGGGTCCGAGGTCTGAGTCCAGCCCTGTGGCTTGAGTTTCCTCCTGTGAAAAGAAGAGGAAGGAGAGACAACCCCCAGCTCAGTGAGTGAGGGACCCCCAAAGAGTGGGGCTTACTTCCAGGAAGTCCTCTGATTTCCTTCCACCTGTCCGCTCCCCTCCCCACCAGCGTGGAACAAGCGGCCCACCTGTCCCTGCACGTGAGTGCTGCCTTGTGGTGGCGCCTTCCCACGGTGTGGTCTTTGTCACGTCATTCTGTCCAGCCCCCCTGGTGGCCTCCCCCAGCCCTGAAGCCAGGCGGGGATTCCCTCAAGGGCAGGAGCTGACCTCAGATGTCTGTATGTTCCCCATCCTACAGCAGAACTTGGCTTGTAGTAGGTACCACTGAGCGTGGAATGAATAAAGAAATGAAAGTAAAACTAAGAACTGAAATGATTAATGACTTTTGGTAAAGTGGGTTTTAAAAAATTTATTAGGAATTATTGGAGACATACCAAAAAGATATAAAGAATAGTATAACGGTCAGTCGTGTATCTGTGATCCAGCTTAAGGGTGAGTTCCTTTGCGGCCTTTGAAGTCCCCATGTACGGGGACCTGTTGGGAGTCCCCCTCCATGGGAGACCACAGCCCCCGTGGATGTTCGGTCTCCTCTGCACTTCTCCGCCTCTGCTGAAAGGTGCCGCTCGCGCAGCAGCATCCGGCGTCCATTTCCGTGTTGTGACCTTTCCTGTGGGGTGAGGTGTGTGGATGGGGCAGAGTGCCAGGGCCAGTGTCCCCGGCAGTGCCAGGCACCCGTTTGCAAGAAGCTGAGAGAGGCTGAGAGGGGGGTCTCACGGAGCCGTACACAGGGTGGCGTGCGGGCCGGGAGGGCGGGGCCGCTCCGGGGCCGCAGGGAGCGGGGCTGCCTTGCCCGCGCCCACACTCACCTCCCGGTGCCCTCTGGGTGCGAAGGGACTGTGCGGGCACGACTGGCGTCCTGCGGAGCAGGACACGGCCCCGAGGAGCGTGAGCGTGCAGGGATTGCCAGCGAGCACATCTGGAAACGGCCGGGAACACGGATTCCTGGGGAACTGAGGCGATTCTGGGCTCCCCTTGGGCACCATCTTTGGAACTTGGTGCTAGGAGCTCTACTTACTCATGTTCATCTGTAAATAAATTACACAGGTCAGACTTCGCAGTGTCCTTTTTTTATTTTTAAGCCACGAGAAAAGAAGGAGCCTATTGTCCATAAGTCTTTTCTTATCGTCGAGCGTGCCAGCCGACTGCTGCAGATTAGAAACCACCTGTGTGTTACAAACCTCTGGTGAATCTAATAGAAAATAGGAAAAGACAACATTGTTTTCTCAAGGACGTTTTATTTTTAAAAATATGTCATGAGATGGATTTTTGTTCTCTTTTGAGGATTGCCTCAATTGTTTGGTGCCAGTTGCCCAGGAAGAAGCATCAGGTAACCAAATCGGCAAGCAAGCGACGCCAGGCAGAAATTTCAGGAACAGTCTAGAGCCTTCTGATAGTATTTACCTTAGAAGGTGTATTTTTGAGTAAAGATGCCACTTTTAAATGCCATGTAGTTGGTAAAGAGACTACACTATCCACCCGTAGTTGAAATGCTGGACTTTTCCCTGGCGGCTGAGTTGTCCATTTCAAGGTGGATTTGGAACGGGATCGCATGTCTGTTTTGCAGGGTGGCTGGGGGCCAGCTGGCTCTCATGGTGTGGAAGGGCTACGTCTTCGGGAGGCAGCCGGGGCACAGAGAAGCCTTTTCCGACAGCCAGCGTGCCCACGGTTGGTGGGGAGAAGGGGGGGATCGGTTTGTCAACCACCCGCAGTCCATACGCTCTGATGGGCAAATGCGCACGGGAGGGGCAGGTCGGGGGCTGCGGCAGCTTTTAGACGGCGCCCTGCGTTCTCAGGGCTGTGGCTTGTTGCGCAGGTCTTCGGGGGCAGGGGCCTTCAGCCCACTCTTCACTCACACGCAGACACACGCTTTCGCTCACTCTGCTCCCTCGCTGGGAAAGCGGAGGTGATAGCAGGGTCAGCCTCGTAGAAGGGTCACGCGACAATCATGCGGGGCAATTTAGTGCCTTGGCTGCTGTTGCTGGTCACGTTGCTCGTTCCTCCCTCCCTCAGCCTGGGCCCAGTACCTGGGCGCGGGGCAGAGCGCGAGGCAGGCTGTGGTCTGCTTTCAGGGCGCTCACGGGCGCAGCAGGGACGTCACTGGGGTAACGAGGGTCGCTGACGTCTGCAGTCTGGGGAAAATACTGCACGGGCTTTGTTGTGGAAAAGCCCTTGGTTTAGCTCCCAGCTCCTGAGTGAGGGAGGCCGCAGGTCGCCCTGGCCCCCGAGCCTCTTGTGTCCCGTCTAAAAGAGAAGACAGCGCCTCGTGGAGGCCGGTGGGAGCGGGGAGCTTGGTGGGGTTGTGGCTGGCACTGCCCTGCGTTTGCTCAGGAGAGGGAGGCTTTTTTAAAATAAAGTTTTTAGTGAGTTAAGACTTAAAGCCAGAAAAACGCCCAAGTCCTAACACAGCTCAGTGACATGTTGCCTGTCCTGCGTGCTGGGAAATTTTGAGTCCTTTCACGTGACCACTTCTCAGATCAGGGGGAGGACACCGGCAGTGTCCCTGGAACCTGCTCCTCCCCCACGTCGCCACCACCTGAGCACCTGACACCAGAGGTTATTTTGCCTGTCACTGTATGTTGCACAAACGACTCTGTGTGGTGCACACTTCCTTTTTTTTTTAAATCTCTGGCCTCCCCCAGCACCGCTGCAGTGAGACCTGCTGCGGTGAGACCTGTGTGGTTGCCTGTTGATCATTTTCCACGGGGGCCGCGTTCTGCCGCGTGACCGCGCCTCAGCTCCTGGCACTGCCGATGGCCTCTGGGCCACGTCCCGTTGGGGCTGCAGCCTCGGAGGGCTGGACGGATGCCCTTCCACACACGGGCCTGCAGGCTTCTGCTGGGCTCTTAGCTCTGTAGCTGCATTTAGGAGAAAGTTGTTACAATCACAGAGTGGTAAAGGGGAGATGCGTCCAAAGAGGGGGAGCGCTGGCTCTCCCGGGGGGGCTCCAGGGACGTCTCACAGGATCTGAAGGGCCCACCCCGTGGGAGCGGGCACCTGGCGGAGGGGATGGGGCGCAGGCTTGCAGCCCGTGCCTGGTGAGCGCGCGGGGTTGAGGACACCAGAGCCGAGCCGTCCTGTGCTCGTGGACTGGCACACTGCGGGCCCCTGTGCCAGCCTCAGCAGCTCCTAGATGCCCCGCGGGCTGCTCCCGTCTGTCAGCTGGTGCCATGGAACCTGGGACCCGGGTGAGGCAGCTGATCTCCGGTGCTGGTTCGGCAAGGCCTGCGCGTGCCCGATGTCCTGGGCCTCAGACGGTCTGCTCGGTACAGCGCCCCAGGCTGCAGGCCTTGCCCCTCCCCCCTCCATTGCCCCGGGGCAGGGCGGCTCTGCTGCGTGTCTCCAGAGCCAGTCTCCCCATCCCCTGCCGCCTTCCTTTGGATTGTTTTGTTTAATACCACTTGTCTCTCTCTCGGTGAGGCAGAGCATACTAGGTACATTCCTGTCATTCTGCACTGTGGCTGGTATAGACTCTGAGCGGACAGGGCAGAATGCACTTATTGTTCCGAGATACTGTCCCTATTCAGGGTGGCGTCAGCCGGGAGACCGAAACCTGCCCCGCACCCTCGGGGATCAGTCAGGCCTGAACTGAAATCGCTGTTAATTCCAACGAGCACTCAGAGGCGCCTGGGGGTGCACCGGAGAGTGTCGCACAGATCTGAGACCTGGCAGGGGCGCGCTTAGGCACGGGGCGCGTGCGGCCCGGAGGCCCTGTGGTGTCTCCCAGGCTCCTTCATAACAAGGCTCAGAGAGCAGAGACGCTGTGTGCCCCAGTGACACAGTGCGGGGTGGCAGTTACTGCTCCCAAGTGCTGGCTGCTAGTTTAATTATCGCCGTGCACTTCTGATAAGACTGCCACGGTGCGCCCGGGCTGCACGGAGGCTTGGCAGCGCCATGTGCTGTGCCGCCGGCGCGAGAGCCAGGCCAGCCTGGGTCTGGGTGCCGACTTAGCGGCTGTGGTGGACAAGGTGCCCTGTGCGCCTGAGCCTCGGCTGGCGTGGGGGAGGCGGATGGTAAACGAAGCCCTGCGGTGCGGGCAGGTGCGCCTCCTGCGTGAAAGCCTGTGAGGCGTCGGAGGGTCGTTCAGAGCGGAGGGTTCCCGGGTCTGAGGTGGGGCCGGGCTTGCAGAGCCTGCATCTCTAACTGGCTCTCAGCAGATTCCTGCTGCTCCTGGCCCTCTGGCCAGGCTGGCAGTGACCGCGCAGCATGTCGAGCAGATAGCACAGGGTGAAACGCAGGGTGGGCCGGCTTGCAGCAGGTGCCAAGGAAGCGACCCGCCTCATTCTGGGTCCGAATGTGGGCCCACGCGTGCATGGCCGTGCCCCGGGGCCGAGTGTGGATCCCTGTCCACACGGCCACACCCCGGTCTCAGTACAGACCTGGTGTTTTCACCATCTTGCTCAGGATCCGAGTGTGTACCTATGTCTGTGCTGCCGCACTCCAGGTGGGAGTATAGACCCGGCGCCCCCACTGCTGTACCTGGGATATGGGAGTGGATTGTGCGTCCGAGCTGCTGTGCCCAGATCCAAGTTTATACCGTGCTGTAAGCATGGCCGCGTGCTGGGTCTGAGTGTGACCCCACGTTCACACCACTGCGTCCGGGACCCACGCAAAGACCCCTTGCCGTTCCCCCCTGAGTATAGTGTGGACCCTGCGCTCCTCAGCACTGCATCTCTGATAGAGTTTAGGGCCCGAGCTGACCCCCCACTTCTGGACCCAGCTCAGATAAGCTGCTCTCCACCCCCCCCCCAAAGTCTTCTCCCCTCTGGCGGTCATTGCGAATGTCTCTGGTCCCAGGTTTCAGGCTCCTGGAGGACAAGAGCAGAGTTGTGACTCATTTCTGTCCTTCCCAAGGCACCTCTCAGTCTTGCCCACGGACACCGAGCAGCAGACCTGTGGGTGTGCGTGTGCTCAGCAGGGAGCCGCGGTGAGGGGCACTGAGGCCTGAGGACGGGCTCTGAGCGGTCCAGCCGGCCCACCCTGCCTGGCGCTGGCTCCTGCTGGTCACCTGGTTTTGTGCAGCCTCGCCCCACCTAGGGGGAACCCGCTTTGTCCGGCCCCGGCCCCGCCCCCTTCACACCCTTTCTCCCTGCCCCCACGGCCCCCACTGCCCCCACTGCCCCCACTCCCCGCTCGTTTTTTTTTTTTTTTTTTTTGCCGTTGTGCCACGTGATGAACGTGCCTCCCTTCCTCTCCAGGTCACCGGAAACACCACAGATGGGAAGGTGCAGAAAGAGATCTGCTTCCTTTTCCTCTCCCCGCCCCTTCGCCACGGTAACTTATGACCGTCCTGATTGCGGTGTAGTAGGTGGACACTTGTTTTCTTGCCATGATGTGTCCTTTGGAAACCTTCGCCCGCAGAACGAGAGCCCGCTGCCAGCGCCCGACCCGCCGCCGCCTCAACCCCAAGTGCGCAGCCGTTCGGAGTCCGCCCGCTCTCTCAGAGACCTTGTTGTGGGATGCGTGCGTGTGCGTGTCGCTCAGCCCATCTCTATGTGTGTGTTCCAGGGGTGTTAGGTACAGTCACTGCGGCACAGCCATCGCCACTATTTCCCAAAGTTTCCATCGCCCCAAACAGAGACACAGGCCCTCCGCCTCCCCCGTATTTCCAGCCCCGCTGCCTTCTGGTCTATATGGACTTGCCTGCTTGAGGTGTCTCATGGATGTGGAGTCCTGCAGGGTTTGTCCTTGCGTGTCTGATTTGTTTCACTCAGTGTCATGGCTGTGAGGCTCGTCTGCGCTGTGGCTCGGGTCAGAGCTTCCTTCCTGTGCACGGTCGACCGGTATTCCAGGCATACAGCACGTTTTGTTGGCCCCTTCTGCTGTTGATGGGGCGCTGCGTCCCCCTCCTGGTACTGGGAATGGTTGCAGGGGCATTGGCACCTAGTGCCTGCGTCCGTTTTGGGTTTTCTGAGACAGCTACGGGTGGACGTGCAGTGACATAAGGCAGCTCTATGGTGGCTTCCTGAGGAACCACCGGCCTGTCCCCGCACCGGGCCCGCCATTTCCTTACCTGTGTGTGTGCAGTGAGAGTTTCCTCCGTGACACCTCCACTCCGGCCCCCATCGCTGGTTTTACCCAAGTCCTCTCTCTGTATTTCTCACTTCCTTTTCTCTCAGGGAGAGGCCTGGCTCTCATGGTCCATGATATGTTATCACAGTTCATCCCCCCAGGTGGACGCAGTGTCCCCTCACTGTGGTTGCGCCGACTCCGTGCAGGTGACCCCTCAGGCCACGCCCTGCCCAGGCTTCGTCCCCCTGCAGGTCCAGGCACCCTGCCTGTTTGCCCTCCATCATGGCTCCCTGCGTGTCCAGCCTGGTCCTTCACTTCGGGCTGCGTGGGCTCCCCACCCAGGGCAGACCGCCCCCCACCTAGATGCCCTCGGGCCACTGTGCCCGCCCCTCCCGCCGTCCTCCTCACCTCCTCTGGGTGTTGGCTGCTCACCCCTGGGCCCCTCACCTTGCTTGGGCTGACGCCCCCTACCCCCCGGCCCTTCTCGTGGGCACCTGCCTTGCTGCACCGCACTCAGTAACTGAACTTTTGAAAAAAGAGGTGAAATGCAATTTGTGGTTGTTGCTAAAGAAACAGATTTGAGCAGGGGTTGCAGCGAGGTTCAGAGGTGACTTGAGGCTCGTAAGGAAGGACTTGGCCTTCTGTTACTGGAACTCCCTGAAGATCGAGCCCATTGGCAGCGACAGCCGCACGGGGGCCCTCCGTAACGGGGTGCGGCAGGCGCCGGGCTGCAGCTGGCCTTTGCGCGCGAGGGCCCTGTGCACGCCCTCTGGAGCATGGCCCCGTCGGCAGCAGGTTCCCACGGGGGCAGCGTGGGTCGCTGGGAAGGGCTTGCAGCCGAAGAGGCCCACCTCCTGACCGGAGCCCTGCCTGCCTCGGCTGCGCCTGGCGCACGTCGCCCGCTGCCTTCGCGCCACAGGGCTGTCATGTGTGAGTGGAGCACTAGTGCTCAGCATGGACCACCATCGGGTCCAGTGGGTGCCAGCTCCCTCTTCCACCGCTGTCTCCCCCGGACCTTCAAGTTCCCCATCGTTCTCGGTGCGCGGGCTCCAGAATTCGTGGTGGGAGGTGGGCCGCACAGTTACCCGGCCCCTGGAGGTGCTTCCTTAGCCTCTCTGCCCTGAAGGACCCTGGCCTGGGCCGCCAGTGTCGGTCTTCAGCCCAGCAGACGCCGGCCCTCGTTCCTCGTCCCCAGGTGCCGGCCCCCACTCTGGGTGGGCGCAGGGTGACGATGGGCGCACCACGACCGCCCTGGGAGTACCCGCTGGCTCCTGGTGGGCAGCGCACCGAAGCCGGGCTCGCTCTCCGTGGACGCGCACGTTCTCCCAGCCCTCGAGTCCATGACGCCCCACCCGGGCTGGCCCGGTGTCAGGCAGGAGCGCGACACACGCGGGCTCCGGAGACCTGAATTAAGCAGCAGGACGAGCTGTGGGGAAGAGCGATGTTTCTTGCCTTTCGTGCTGATGAGAGGACACTAAACACGTTGTAAACTCTAATGTTTTGTACATGTCATTGTCTGTCCTGCATTTGTTTTTGGCTGGGGAGCCGATTTAGATCTTCACCGTGAATCATTTTAGTAAGTCAGGTAGATGTTATCTTTTTTTGGTGGTTTATTGCTCACCCTGCAAAAGATGATATATTACCTACACTTTCGTAATCAAGGTGAATGGAACTTGAGGATTTATGGCTTCAGGCCAATCTAGTGAAGCGACCACACCTCTTCCATTCCTGGGGCCTCGCTGTTTAGCGTGGTAGAACGTGGTAGAGCGATCGACCAGCGTTGGCGCGCTCCAACTCTCCTCCCCTCGGTAGCGTTAGGCCGTGCTGGCCTGTGCATGGGAATGACGCCTATGTGTGTGGTGGCTACCCCAGAATGGGATCGCCCTCACCACCAAGAGCACAGCTCCTTTAAATGCCCATCGGTAAAGTCAAATCATGTCTGGAGTAGATACTCCTTTATCATCGAGGAAATCTGGGGCACCTTGAAAGTGACCCTTTAAGTTAAGGAGGCCTGGAGATGCGCCAGCTCAGTTAGCCCATTGCCTGCTTCCTAGGCGCCCGCCCTGTTCTGGATACTGAGCTGGCTGCTGGGGGTGTGGTCGCTGTCCTCCAGGGAGCTGTGTGGCTGGTGTGTCCGCGTCCTCAAGGAGCTTCTGGTTAGACTCTCGCTTGCTCTAAACCTGCTTGTTTTAAAGGAGCAGCGATCGAAGGTCTGCCTGGAGCAAAGTGCTGTGTGGATGCCCCTCTGTACGGCGATCAGCCCTGGTGGCCACTGGAAGGGCGTCTGTCTCTTGCAGCTGACAGGCTGCCGCGGCCAGGCTGGCCCCCCCCTTGTGGACGCAGTGTGCCTCTGCAAGGGGGGCCTGGCTGCGGCTCTGCCAGGGCGTCTGGGAGGCAGCCCCAGCCGCCTGAGCCCCAGGTCCCCCGCGATCTTCCCCATGTAACTCAGGCAGCCTGTTCCTTGACTCCATGCCTGTGTGTGTGCAGGTCTTGCAGCCCTGAAGCCCTGGGACAACATCCTGGCTCTGTGCTGACTCCTGCCTCTGCACCATGTGTTCTTTCCCGGAATGTTCCCCTACCCTGCCCTCATGGCCCTCTCCCCGGCCCAGCTGTGGCTGGTGGGTCCCTGCTCCCAGGCGGGCTGTCACGCCTGCACCTCTGTGGAGGCCTCCCGGACCGCCCTGGGAGCCGCTCATTCTCGCTCTGCTAGGCGGTGCCCTGCCGAGCCCCTCACAGGGCTCCCTCCGCATGTGGTCTGTCGGTCCGATTTTGTTCCTTAACGGGTTAAAAACAGGTACCTCTGGATTCTCAGAAACCTGCACATTATTACTTGATAGCATGAGCTCCGTAAATTTTGAATGAATGAAAGGGTGAATGAATGATTGACTAAAAGTATCGCAGTGAAGCTGGGTGGAACTAAAAAACCTTAAAAGTGGAATCTATTTAAAACTCCTTTCTGGGAGAAGCACACTCTATTGTATTAATTAACTCAGAAGCTTGCAAATCAGGGAAATGCTAACGATCTTTCCCAGCTACTGAAGAGAGGAGCTGGCAGAGTCCTGGCTTCATTCATCATCTTCCGCTTCGGGCCGGCTGTGCTGATTTTCTGGTGGAAAAGGAGAAGAAATCCCACTGCGTTTGGAGCTGAAGGGAGCTTCTCCCAGAGTCCAGATTTGCCTAATTCCTACTTGGTGGTGCGTGCAGGCAGGACCGAGCCTCGGATCGGGCCACGTGGCCTCCGGTGGCGGCGTCTGCCCTGGTGCCAGGCTGGGCTGCCGGGCATGTGCTGGAGCCCTGACCCTAGAGAAAGTGTGTGTGTCATGCATCTTCTCACTCATTTCCTGAACATTGTTGCTTGTTGGGTGCGGTCAGGCCTCCGGAGTCTGCACAGGCCAGAGTAGAGGGCCTCGGCCTCGTGGGGCTGTGATGGTGGGCTTAGAGAGCGCTGCCGAGGCCTGCCCTCCCGGGGGCCCGCGTGGCACTCTGGGGGCCAGCCAAGGGGAGGGGAGGTTGTCCTTTCGGGCTGAGAGCCATTTGGAAGGTTTTAATGGAGGTGGTGATGTTGGGAGACTGCGCGGCACGAGGTGGACGGATTTGGAGTCCAAAGAGCTGGCTGAATTCCCTGCGTCGTTTCTCAGCTGGGCGGGCCTGGAGAGGTTACCCAGTCTCTTCTTTCCTCGGGGTTAGCCTCTCAGGTGAGATCCTCACTGCCTCCCGAGACACGTGTGTGACAACCTGATGGCGTGGCCGTGTAAAGGTGCCTTCAGGGGTGAAGTACGTGCAGGTTGCCCTGTTGGAGCTGGACCTTAGGGGACGGGTGCGTGTTGTGCATGGAGAAGCAGGGGCGTTGGAGCCAGCGGGGCCCCCCGGGGACAAGGTGGGCAGGGCAGGGTCCAGCCATGGTGCTGTCTGCGTGGGTAGGGACCGAGCGTGGAAAGGTGGTTGAGTGGAGCCATTCTTGGGCGGGGGCGGGGGGGGGTCCTGGAAGGACTTCAGTTTTGCTTTATAATGTATCGCATTTTTGTTCAGCCAATTCATCATCCTGATCAGTTTTCTTAGGCTGTGGATAAAATTAGCCCCGTTTTCTGAACTGTTTCCACATGGCAGTGCTCCTGCCGTGTGCTGGCTGGATGTGGGCTGACATGGCCGGCCGTTTGTCCAGCTGGTCTGCTTTTGCCCTGGTCCCCTACCCCCCATCTCCTTGCTTGGGGGTTACAGCACAGCTGTGTCCCTGGGCCTCCTGGAGACCCTTACGCTTCTGGTGGCTTGGGCGTGACTCTTGGAAGAGGTCTGTGTAAATGAAGACTCTTGAGTGCACTTAGCCAAACTGCCTTCACACAGTCTTTAGCAGAGGGTGTGGGCTGGGGCAGCACCTGGGGGTGGGTGGGGCCCACAGCCACATGCAGAATGGCCTGCAGGGGCCGCGGCTGGAGAGCTCACAGGCCAGCCTTCCCCAGGGGGCCCAGCATGTCCCGTCTCTCTCTGAAACCACCTGCCCCCCTGTGTTCTCATGTACTGGCCCCCCTAACCCCCCGCCACAGGGAAGCCTGCGGACCCCCAGGCTTCCAGGCGGAGGCCTCCTCTTGCCCAGCCTCCATTCTGTAGCCTTTCCGGGTCCTGTCCTCTGGGGCCCGTGGGCCTGAACACATAGTGACAGACATGCTTCCAGTCGCCTTGCCTGTGCACAAGAAGACAGTTCCCATGAAGGGGGCCACAGTGGGCTGGGCAGAGACCTCAGACCATGTCCCTGAGCGTGCTTGAGGTGACTGAATCCTTTGCTGACAACCTGGAACTCCAGGTTCCCTTTGTAATAGGGGACATTCATTCATCCAACACCCACTGGCCTTTGGTGGCCGTCACTGGCTGGATCCTGGCGTGGGGCTGTGTGCTTCGCTGGTAGAAACTGACTTTACCTGCACTGAAGCTTTGTGTTGGCTGGACTCTCCTGAGTGAACTTACTGTCTAGTGCCCGCCTCTGGCTGTCGTGCAGCATGGTGGGCAGCCTGGGGTCCTGCTCCTGGGGGAGGGGCACGCGCGTGTACCGGGCAGGGCTCCGTCCCTAGCGTATCTTGGCTCCTAGTTCATAAAGCGAGAGTAACAGTAGCCATCTCATGGAGGTTTCTTGAGAAAATAGGTCTTTATGGACTTTGTAAGCTCTAAAATTAATATGCAGATGTGATTTCAAATGACAAGTGGCTGTACATAAATAATATAGTTCAGTCACCACGCACTACTGGTCTTTACAGGCCTTCAGCTTGGGAGGAATCTATTTTTTACCTTCCAGATAATGTGCTTTGGATGTGGAATCTCTTGCCAAGAGTGTAGTGCTGAACCAGAGCCCACTTTCCAAGCTCCTTTTAAGAGAACGAATCCCCAGCCTACCTTGCTGCTCACTGAGTTCTGTTATGCAGCAGATGAACTTCTCATGGCACCGCGCTAAATAAAAGCCGCCATCGCCTGCCTGCCATGTGCCGTGCGCTGCATGGGCACCGTCTCCTTCGAATCCTCCCACCAGCCTGCAGCCGATGCATCGTCATCGGCACCTTCCAGGCGAGGGGGCGCAGTCGTAGCGGGGAGCAGTGGCTTGTGCAGGTGGAGTTAGTCAGGCTGACAGGCTGCGGAGACCCTCTTCTGCTGTGACGGCTCGCTGCCTCACTGGTAGAATGGGGACGCGGGACACCTCTGGCGAGGAGACGCCTCCCCTTCTGTTCATGTGGACCCTGCATGCGACCCCTTGCTCTGGCGGCACATGGGGGCTGTGGGAGATCCTGAGCCCTGTCCCCTCTGCCCCCCTGCCTCTGCCCCGTCTCCAGGCAAACGCGGGGAAGCCACGGCTCTCGTCCCCTCCCTGCCCGCCCACCCATGCACACACTTGTATGCTGGCCAGCGGCGTCTGTATTGGCTGCCCTCCCCGCTGGCCGCCGCGCCAGCAGCTGCTGCTGGAGGGTGCGCCCCAGACTCGAGCCCAAGCTGGGGTAGCTCGCCCTCAAGTCCCGGCTGGCATGTGTTGTCTTTAAAAAACAGGAACATTATGAATCAATTTTAGTGCTTGAGAAAGAGATGTGACTCAGTGTAATGGCCCCTAAAATTCGTAAATTACAGGCATCAGCATCAATAAAATAATGACAATGCCAAACAAGTGACTCATCATCTCCCTCAGGTTCTGTGCGATCCTTACCTACTCTTAAAGGGGGAGGAAAAAAGGATGTTTATGGAGTGCATAGCTGGGTTGTTCTGAAGTTTTCACAAGGGGAGAGCATGTCACATGTAGAAACAGGGTGGCTCCAGGGATGTGACTGCCACACTCGTAGGTGTGAATATCCTGCCTTGAGAGCTGGCCAGGGTTCCCTGGCAGGTGCAGAGCAGACCTGCCCTCCTCCTGCACCGCTGCCACTGCGGGCTTTCTGCAGCGCAGCAGGAGCGCACCTTGCCCGCTGCCCTACACGCTTTCAGTAGCCTTCCGCCTTCGGACGTGAGGCCACCGCTCAGCCTGGGGGATGCGTGCTCCGCCCCTGCCTCTGCCTCACCCCTTTCCCTCCACCCAGAGCAGCTTCGGGTCCCCCAGCTCCCTGTGTTTGGTCACACCTCTTTGCTTGGCACTTGCTGTGCGCTGTGCTTGGGACAGCCTCCCTCCCCTGGTGTGTGCGTTGGCGACTTCTGATTCTTCCTCAGGCCCTGCCCCCGTCCCCCATAATCATCATCGCAGCTCGGGTTCCAAGAACGCGCAGGCTATGCCAGGTGGTGTTGTGGATGTGTCCAGTCACTGCCTGTTCAACCCCACCCCGGCTCCTCCCAGGGCGTCTCTGCAGGGAGCCCGTGTCCCACGGCCCGGAAGGTGCAGCTGGCTTTGCAGCTCCAGCCTGCGTGGTTCCAAGGCCCTGCTCTCGGCTGTCCTGCAGGCTGCTATTCCCCAGCGGCGCGTGCACCCCTTCTCTGCGCGGCCCCCCTCCCTCCCCGCCCCCCGCCCATGTTTTATCGCTGGAGGTGCCACCTGTGTTGTAAAGGACGCTGTCAGTGCACGCTCTCCGCCGAGCTGAGCTGCCAGTGACCACAGCCCGCCTTTTCAATCTTCCCTCCTGCACGGCCCAGCACCAGTCCAGCCCTCAGGGGCTGCTCCGGAAGCCGCCTGGAGATGCCATCAGTTAGTCGGTGCTGCCTGTTTTACTGATTTCCAGGGCCTCACTAGTCTGAGGGCCTGGAAATCAGCCTGATTTCTGCATCATCAGCAGCCCCCCTTCCCTGGCCCCTTGACTTGTTTTCCTTCCCTCCCGTTACAGAAGCTTTTCTACATCCGCTGAGTCTGTGGGAACCGTGGGGGCCGGGGTGCTCCGGGCCCCTCCCTCGGCCTTCCTGTCACGTGCCACCTACTTGTCTCCTAATCACAGGCACTTCGCCTCTTTCCTCCTCTGTCTCTTGTCTGGAATGTAATGACCCAGTGCCTACAAGCAGTTAGGAAGTGATTGCCGCAGTGACGGATGGCCCGTCTGATGGCGTCCTGTGCGGGAATTGGAGGGCACCGGGCCGGGGACGCCTCCAGTAACGTGCTTGCCTTCATTAAGCTTAACTCGGATTTTTGTCAGCCAGCATAGTGAGCATAGTGCAATTAATGCCGTTAGGATAAGAGGTTTCTACTTTGGGCCACAGGGCCCTAAAGCACCATGTGCCTTTGCAACGTCAGCTGTTGTGGTTAGGAGTATCTTCCTTCTGGAGTAAGCTGTTCGGCTGTTGCTTGTTTTTACATCTTTATTCGAATGCGGGGCACAACGTGGCCATGTGTTAGCTCTGGTGGGAGGAGGATGTCCTTCCACAGCAGGTGCTGGGCCTCGGGGCAGGGACCAACGGCAGCTCTTGCTGCTAAGGAGAGTGCACTCTGGGGGCTCGGTGCTGCTGGGATACGTGCTTGCCGTGGTGCCGCTGGGAGCCGCGAGGGACACTGCGAGCTCTGGTGTGGGGGTGGGGGCTGCATCCGCCCACACTGGTGGATGGGTTCTGGCGGGGGCGTGTCAAAGGCCTTTTAAGTTGAAGCCTGTTCAAACTTAGAAATCAGTGAGAAGGTGAAAATAATGCCCATGCTACCAACCAAGCTGGACACAGATGCCCTGGCTCGCTCCACTAGCCACGTGGACTTGCGAAGACTCCGAGTTGAACGTACTCCCGACAGCTCGGGGCTTCCTGCAAGGGCCCGGCCTCTCCGCAGGCCATGGCCCAGAAAAGAAAAACGCACGCTTCCGGCAGCGGGGCCGCTCCCCGAGGAGCTGCGGAGGGTCTGTGCTGAGCAGGCCGAGCTGGTCCTCCGCACCCGCCGCTCAGAACTCCCGGGTGCGCCTGGGGGCCCTGGGCGTGACCGGCTCTCCTCTCCTGGACCTGCCTTGTGAAGACCCAAATTCTGGAAAGGGTCGTCTCTCTCCCACCCTCGGCTGAGAAATAACTTCCCAACAGTTTTGCAGTGTTAAGACAGGTCATCTGACTCTAGGAGTGGTGGTGAACATGTGTGTCAGTTCGAACTGCGTGCAGGGGTGCCAGGGGAGCTTGCCTGCGTGCCCCGGCCGAATGGGACGCAGAGCATTCTCCGAGGCCGAGCCCTGCCTTTCTGGTGCGATGCCTTGGCCCATGCAGCCCTTCCTCCCCTGTGCTTGGCACACCGCAAGCCTGGCTGTTACATCCCGGTCACCCTAGAAGGCACAGCTCCCATGCCCCTCGCTTCCTGATAGGGCCCCTCCGCCTGTGTCGGGGAGGGGGCGGCAGCCTCCCCTGGCGTGGTGCGCTGCCCCGGCCGGTGCTGTGTGCCCCATTCTT
Source organism: Pteronotus mesoamericanus (assembly GCF_021234165.1). Lineage (NCBI taxonomy): Eukaryota > Metazoa > Chordata > Mammalia > Chiroptera > Mormoopidae > Pteronotus > Pteronotus mesoamericanus. Next base: position 44,891,210 of record NW_026555309.1, on the reverse strand, counting down.
TGGAAACCGCCCTCCGCCTGGGCAGGGACTACGTGCCATCGGTCCTGCTGTCCCCACAGTTGGTAGCTCGGCGCTGGGCCCACGGGACTTCCTGTCCTGCCCTCCTGTCTGCGCCCCAAGATCCTATGGGACTGCTTCCCAATGCCTAATGCTGTCTGAGCGATGGTATTTACGGATGCTCAGTAGATAATGAACGAATGACTGGTAATAAATGAGTGAATAAAAAATTTTGTGGACGCATATTTTAAAATTGTCAACAAAAGAGGCCCCTAAACAAGGAGGCTGCGTCTGGAAGTGGCATGGCGCCATGGAGGAGGCAGAGGCCGTAGGCCTGGACCGCCAGGTGTGGCCAGAGGCTCGCCGCTGACCCGCAGTGGGGCTGTGAGAATGGGGGGCTGCCTGCGAAAAGATGGGGTCGGCTCACGGGCCACTGAGAGGACTGAAGTGACGCAGCTATGGCACCGAGCACCGTACCTCTCTCCGCGTCTGTCCCGCCGCAGCGCAAAACCAGCTGACCGCCTCCTGTGCGCGTCCTGTTACGACTCCCTCTCTGCTCATGGAGACGCCAAGTCGGCCAAGGAGCCGGGCTACCCCCCAGTGCTCTCTGGAGAGGACGCGCGTGCTTCATGAAACGCGCCAGCGCGTCCGGCCACGGCCCCCAGCCTCCTGCTGGAGCCTCCTTATTAAAGTGTCCCCTTGATGGAGTGTGTGGCAGTGCCGGAGAGCGTGCTGCTGCTCAGAGCTGCTCCGCGGTGCTAAATATTTTAAGGAGTTTTATCTGCTCCTGTGCCCGCGTGTTAATCTACGCAGCGGCTCCCCTCGCGACGGGGGGCCTTGTCTTTGCTCTCAGCGGGGAGTTATAAATGCTGCTGTCCGTGTCTCTTCCTTGTTCTGCTCCGCTCTAGTGTTGAAGTGAGGGTCCACCTTGTCCTCATCCACACGCTGGGGACTCGAGGGAATTACCATTGCCCCAAGGAGGCATGGCCGTGGGTAGCCTTGTGTGCCTCTTAGGGTTGTGCGGTGCTGTGTTTCATTCCCGCGTGTGCCCCTCGGCTGTCCCAGGGGCCTACCGTGGGGCCCAGGCTCAGGGTTGGGGGTGGAGAGAAGGTCCTGCTGTTCTCCATGCCCCCCCCCCCCAGCTCCCCGAGTTCCAGAGGCAGCGACAGGAATGTAGCCTGGGGCTTGGTGCCTATGGGGCCTCGCTGGGCGGGGGCGGCAGAGGTGAGTGGGGGTGACTTTTCGACGGTGGTGACCCGCCTCTTGCCCCCTAGGAGTTGCTGATCTCCTTGAGGCTCGGGCTCACCGTGCGGGGGGCTGGCGGCTGTCCCGCATGGATTAAGGTGCCTGTGGGGTGCCTGAGGATAACTGAAACAGACAGGGGCTCCTGGTGGCTGGTCCTCAGGGTCCCACAGGAAGCAAGCAGAGTGCCCAGGTGACTGGGGAGAGGTGAATGAAGCTGGGAGCCGTTTCTGTGCCCCGCCGTGGAGGGGGCAGTTAGGGGATCTGTGGGGGTGCAGCCAAGCACAGAGGGGTCTCTCCGCAGGCAGCGGGGGTATGCACTCAGGGTCTCGGGCCTCACCTCTCTGCTTTCCCTCATCACCCGGCGCCTCCAGGCAGGGCACGCTGCCCCGGTGCTGTGTGGCATGGGCAGCGGTCTGTAGGAGGTGCCGGCTGTCCGCAGGGCTCCGTGTATGGGTTTCCCAGGTGTCGATCCTAGTGTCGCGTCCCCGGGGACCTTCCCAGCATCTGTGAGAGCGAGGTGCAGGCAGGTGTCCTGGGCAGGACCCTGGCCCCCTGTTCTGAGGCTGTCGGGTGGAAGAGCTTATTGGTTGGCAAGTGAGAAAGTGGGGTTTTTGAGGTTTTAATGAGCTGCCCTACATCCTAGATTTTGTGAGTGGGATGGGACGCCCACCTGGACTCTCTGTGGCTCCTCACTGTACCTGCCACCTTCTGTGTGCACAGGCCAGTGTGGACAATCCCCCGCTTCTCCCCTAACCCTCGACCTGGGGGTACGCTGCGCCTGCGTCGCCCGGCTGGTGCGTGCAGGCCGGGGACCCGCCCCCGGGTGGCTGAGGGCCTGGCACCATGGGGCCCGACTGCTCTTGAGCGCTGGCTGAGCCGGCGGCTGCATTTGCCTAGGGCCTGCCCCCTCCCTGATGAGACAGCCACCGTCCTGCGCTTGGACAGGTGCTGGCCGTGCACATACTAGGCCCTGCCTTGTTAGCACTCAAGTGACCTTACGCCTGGTGGTGCTGGAAGGCCACCTCCTCCGCCTCCGCCTCCGCCCCCGCCCCCTCCTCAGCCGAGAGCTGCCTGGGCCCCCCGGGCACCCCCACGTGCTCTGAGCGGCCCTTGCCCGGGAGGGGCGCTCTCCAGCCGAGCCTGCCCCGGGCTGGGGCCTGTCGTGCCCACGATGCGGTGTGTATGCTATCGGGGCGGGCACCTGAAGGCATTTTGGAATCGTGGTTGCTTCATAACTGAAGAGGAAGAGTAGAGCATTTTGGGTGTCACAAATCACCTCTGTGTTGGTTTTTGAACACTCCATGCACATTGTGCTTTTTTCAGTAAGTAAAAAGGTTTTTAGAAATGAGAAAGGAAAAAGCCCCTGCCCCCAGACAGTGTTTTAAAGCCCCCTTAGCCCTGGGGCGCTCATTAGGTGAGACTTTCGCGGGGCCCAAGTGCAGAGCAGGCTCGCACAGAGCGGCTCCATTTGAAGCAAAAGCCTGAAGTCCATGTGTGTTAGTTGCGGGTCTGCTATGCGCCAGGCGCTGTCCTAGGCACTAGAAACACTACAGAGAATGAGAGGGAAAAAACACCACGGGGCAGGCCGTGGTCTGAGGTGGCCTAAGTCTGAAAGCCATGTTCAAACAGATCTGAGTCCCTGAGCTCAGCTTCCTGCGCACAGACCCTCGGGAGGCGCGGTGCAGGGCGTGCTGGCCAAGGGGCCTGTGTACAGCCTCGGGTGCTCTCCCCTCGCAGGCTGTCAAAGGACCATGCGGTCCAGCTGGCGGGACGCCTCAGCCCCTTCTGGGTGCCGGGCGCTCTATGTTTTAGGACAGAAAACTGTGACAGCTCATCGAAATGGAAGGGGCCCTGCCCTTTCATGCTGAGGGAGGCCGCCAGGGACCCTGAAGGGAAACAGGGCTGTGCCCGAGCTCTGGGGCTCCGGCTGGGGTGTGCCCTGTAGGTCCTTGTTCTGGTTTTGCAAGTAGCCGAGCAACTCACTAGATAATTGTGTAGTCGGTTGTCTGCCCTCTCAGCTTCCTTATGTGGAAAGAGAGGACTGCACTGGATAACCTCCGGACCCTTCCCTCCTGCCTGCTCTGCAGGTCGCTGTGACGGTTGGGAGCGTCTTCTGATCTTGTGTCAGACTCTGTTGTTCTGGCATCAGCTCAGCATCAACTCCTCCAGCCTTTTCTGGGCCCCGAAAATGCAAACCTGGTGGTAACTCTGAGGCACTGTGGCCTTGGTCTGGGGGCCAGAGGAGGAGGAGGAGGAGGAGGGGGGGGGTGCCGTCCCGGGGGAGGGGCCAGCCCTGCCTTTGCACTGAAGGTCGAGCCCAGCCCAGTGTGATCCATCATCCAGCCGCCTGTCGTTGTGTTTCTCTCTGATCTGAGCAGTGGACATTAAAAAAATCCGTCATTACAAAATCGGCCTCCCACTTGGTGACTGAACCCAGCTGACACTGCTCCCTGCTCTCCCTCGCTCCTGTTCTGGGGCAGGTGGGGGCACCTCTGACGTCATCGTCACAAGCGGCCTCGCCCTATGAGATGCTGCCTCGGGCCCTCCGCCCCCGGGGAGAGCCCCTTGCGGTAGCCCCTGCCTCAGTGCCCTGCCGCCTGCTCCTTCGTGGAGCTGCCCCTCTGTGGGCTGTGATGTAAGCGACACTGATGGGGAGAAAGGGAGGCTGAAGGCCCTGAGCGGGGCCACGTCACCGAGGAGGCCCCGTCGACACTGAGTCCTGGCGGAGGATGGCGTGTTCACCGGGCAGACGGGAGGGGGAGCGAGCACATTGCCGGACAGTGGGTGAGCCGTTCGCAGGGAGGGAGGCCCGCAGAGACAGCCAGCACACCAGCAGCATGTCTGTGCACGGCCCGTTGTCTCTGTTCGGCGTGCGGCACCGTGAGCTGCCGTGCTGTCTTCGTCTGTGAGGCGGACGTGCCAGGTAGCTCCAAAGAGTAAAGAAAGTGCCCCAAGAAGAGGAAGGGCCCATCTCTCCAGCGCCCGGAGACTGGGGCTGGGGGAGACGGAGTTGGCCTTGTTGGGCGGTCTCGGGGCGAGAGCCGACTGTTTAAATGAGCAACGCCCCTGCCCATGTCCCCTGCCTTCGTTTCTGCAAAAGAATGTTTGTTACATCAGGCCCAGCCACTGCCTGTTACAAAGCCCAGGTTAGGACAGTCGAATGCTGTCTTCGTGTCCTGGAGCTGGGAAAGGGGAGGCATGGGGCAGAGGTAGAAGCTGGGTGGGGAGGGGCATCTGCTGCTCAGATCACACGCTGGCACGCAGAGTTTCGGGTGCCGAGCACGTCGGTCCCTGGTGCTGGTCCTGAGGCGGCAAGCAGACACGGCACCGGCGGAGTGGGGCGAGGGGGCCTGGAGGCTGGGGGCCAGGGGACCAGGCTTCTCCGTCCTCTCCTCCTCTGTCCTTCAGACACACAGGCTCTTGGATTGCTTTGGGCTCCTGTGGCCTGCTCCGCTGTTCACGTCTGTGTTAATGCCTTTCCTGTGACGTTGGAGCGGTTCCTCGGGCTCTCGTTTGTGGCGGAGGGGCAGGATGGCCTCAGCATGTGTGGCGCTGAAGAGCAGGTGAACGTGTGTGCCGCTGCGAGCGAGGTCTGGCGGGCTGGGTTCGCCAGGAAAGGTGCCCCCACGATTCTTGTGGGTGGGAGGGTGTTTGAGGCGTGTCTGGAGGTTGGCTCCGAGGAGCCGGCCCCAGCAGGCGGGAGGGCTTTCTTGCCCGATGAGGGGCCAGCCCTCTGTCCTGAAGCCGTGGGGGGTCTGGCAGCTGAGAAGAGGCTGCTGGGGAGAGTGCCCGGGACCGAGAGCAGCTTCCGTTCCTGCTATTTCTGTAAGTTCGCCGCAGTGGCGGGCGGCCAGCACAGCGGGGCCCTTTGAAGCCCCTGCTCGCCGCTGACTCTGTGCCATCTTTCATCTGCGCTCTTTCCTGGATCGTGGCAGTTAATCACCTCTCCAAATATTAACTCTCCAGACTTGGTAGCGAGGTCTGCGTCGCCTTCCAGAGAGAACCTGCCCCCGGCTGTCGTATTTTGACACCCAGAAAGCAGAGGCGATGTCGTTTACAGAAACAGAGGAGGCTTATCTGGGGCTCAGCGATTCCCAAGGCGTATCCGGTGGGTGCCCTGTAGCCCTCCACGTGGCCGCGCAGGAGCCTGTGGGTGCTCCAGCCACGCTCCAGGGGAGACCTGCAGGAAGGGCGGTGGCTCCGTGGTGCACGGCGAGCACGTGAAACCAGGAGCCTGGCTGGGACCACTGGGCGGTGGCAGGGACAGAGTGTCCTGCTTCTGGCTCAATCTGACGTCTGCAGGTGGATGGAGCGGGGCGGGGGCAGCAGAGACAGAGAAGGGGCGCCCGTGAGGTCGGGGAACACAGGCTTCACAGGGGCTGGAGGAGAGTGTCGAGAGCGAGGTGGCGGGGACCCAGGCCGGAAGCCGCCGGGAACACCAGGGCAGTGAAGCTAGAGCACGGACCACTGGCTTTGCGATTGGGCAGGGGTCCCTTTAGGGGGCAGGAGGACAGACACCTGGCGGGGAAAGACGGAGAGAAGACAGCGGGGCGGGCCCTGTTTTGCGGGACTGTGGCCCCGAAGCCCAGGTGTGGCTGGAGGGAGGAGGGCATCCGGGCAGGTGGCGCCTCTTGGGCTGGGACGACCCCGATGCAGGGAGGGGCGGTGCACCGGGGATGCGGGGCCGGTGGGGGTCCTCCGGACAGAGGGGGGGTCTGGCCTGGGGGGCTTTTTGTGGGAAGGGCCACGTGCGGCTGACGGCCTCTCTGCTCCTCGCCTCGCTCCCCGTCTTCTGTCCCAGAGTGCCCTTCCCCACCTTCTCGCCCTTCCCCCTGACCCCGCACTCCTGTGTTTCCATCCACACCTACCCGACCCCAGCACATGGCCTAGGCCTTGGTGAGCACGTTCTCGGAGTCGGAAGGAGGGCGACTGTCTGACAGCCGCCAGGCTGCCTCCGGGAAAGGCGGTGAAGAGACGGAGAAGCTGCCCAGACCTGCCTGTGCCCCCCGACTGCGTCGTCCAGTCCCTCCTCCCAGACGCCCCTCCGTGGGGCCCCAGCCTGGCCAACGGGGCGCGTGGTCCCGCAGGAGCCTCGGAGACAGCTCCGGCAGCGCTTTGAAGAGGGGACGTTCGCTCTAACCCGGAGCCGGGGAGGGGAGGCGTCTCATGGGCTGAGGCTGTGGCTCCCCAGGCGGAGAGAGCGCCGAGTCAGGGCAGCGTCAGCCAGGGCAGGCGCCCTCAGCCCTTGGAGGCCTCAGCAGGGCCTCACAGTTAGCGGCTGACCCCTCGTCTGTCCGAGTGGCCAGGCAGAGCCGAAGAGAGTGTTTGCTTTGAAACGGTGGGTTGTCCCCTGGTGACATCAGAAGCTTGGGATCCCTCGGGATGACAGAGTCACGGGGTGCTCGGCTCTCCTGGTGCTTACATTCCAGGGAGTTGTTGGCGATTCTCACTTTATACCACAAAGACCTTCCTCTGCGTGGAAAAGAGCGGTTATTATTTAAAAAGAGATGCTGGGTTGGTGAAAAAGTCCTTTTTGTTTGTTCCATGCAGTGCCTTCAGTAGCGCTCAGTTGTCTTTAACTTCTTTCGAAACAATTTTGTTAGATTGCACTGTGACAGCTGTCATATCAGTGTGCACTTAAAAAAACCATCAAAATTGGTGAATTTTTGTGTAACCATTTTAATATTGACGATGGAAAAAAATATGCAACACTTTTGGCATACTATGCTTTTTATTATTATTCAAGAAAGGTAAAAACACAACTGAAATGGAAAAGAAGATTTGTGCAGTGTGTGGAGAAGGTGATGTGACTGATCAAACGTGTCAAAAGTGGTTTGTGAAGTTTCGTGCTGGAGATTTCTCTCTGGACGATGCTCCATGGTCGGGTAGACCAGGTGAAGTTGATAGCGATCAAATTGAGACATTAATTGAGAACAATCAATGTTATAGCACACGGGAGATAGCCAACATGTTCAAGATATCCAAATCAATAAAGTTATTGGTGAAAATGAAAAAGGTCTTATTTTATGGAAAAAACCACATGAACTTTATGGCCAACCCAATATTTGATCAGGATGTTAAAGACAGAAGAAGTTGAAATTTATGATTTTTAGTAGAGTCTAATGGGTTTCAAACCTTTTGAAAATATGCACAGCGGCATCCTCTCTGCAAACGAGGTCACACAGAGGGACCTGAGGTGTGAAACAGTCACAGCAGGTGCAGCCCCCAGGGGTGGGCCCGTGGGCTCTGGGGGAGCCTAGGTCACACGGGCCTGGCCTCCCTGAGACAGCTCGGCCGCACTGTTGTGTGTGTGTTGGGGGCTCTCTCCAAGGAGTCATGGGCCATGTGGTTGGCAGAGGCAGAAGGGAAACATGGCCTGCCCTGTGTGTGTGTCTCCCCATCACTCGTATGGCAGAGGTGCTTGGTTGGCTGTAGACCCTTCAGATACAGGGCGAGAAGAGCAAAAGGGTTGAGAGCAGAGCCTGCAGGGTCCAGCCGAGCCCACTCCAGCCCGGGCATCTTGGTCACGTGACTGAACCTCTGTATGATGAGAACAATGACGTGCCTGCTCCCAGGATTTATTGTGAGACGTTAAAACTACAAGGCTCCTCCGCAGCCTAGCGCTGTGCGTGGCCAGCGCGCCAAGGCAGGGAAGGCCGTCTTTGTCCTCGACGGTGTCAGCCCAGACCCTGGGCTCTCAGGTAGACGTATCATCTGTCCAAGAACTAGGCAGGTCTCCCCTGGGTGCTGGTCGCCCTGGGGGGGCCTCCCTGGTCCCGGCCCCACGTGCCAGTCAGAGGGCAGCGCCAGGAGGCAAACCAGCCCTGGCGACAGGATACATCCTGGCTTTCGTGCCGCCTTTTGGAGAGGCAGCCTGGACCGGGCCAGAGGCTGCATGTGCCCCGCGGTGAGCTCGTCCGCGGTCCCGCAGGTCCCCCTGCAGGCGCTCAGCCTGAAAGAAAACATGCCCTGCACGCTCCCCGCCGGGGCAGCCGTTACATGGATTGAAAACTGCTGGGTTCCCGTCGGAATGAGACTAAAATGGAAAGTAAGGATATTAACGGTAATTTCATTACTTTCTCCATTTAGGATTTTTTTGTGGACAATTTCACGTTTATAGAGATATATTTTCATTATCATAGTATAGCATGTTTACTATATAAAAATGTTAAAAATAAAAAAATGTGGGAAGAAATTAAAAATGAAACGTGGTTCCCTGCCCAGACTCAATGGTGGTGTATTTTTATTCTCTTTCCTAAGTGCTGTCATTACAACAGCAGCCACCAGTGATGCAGCACCTGCCACGTGACAGGGGCTGCCTAAGCTCTTTATTAGAACAGCTCCCAGGGCAGCTTCCTGTCCTCGGTCATCACGCGTGGAACCTGCAGATCAGACGGCCGAGAGGCGCGGCCGAGGCCACGTGGTTAGTAAGCGGCGGAGGGGAGCCTCTGTCTCTCAGACTCTCCCTGTTTTTCCAAGTTGGATTCACATTTTTGCGTCCTGCCTCCTTCCCTCAGTGTTAGTGCAGAAGGGTTTTCCCATTTTAGTCACATTATTGCCAATATAACTTTAATGGCTACATGCCATTCCATTGTACAATATTACCAGAATGTTCTAAATAGTTTTTCCAAATGTTGGACTCTAGATTATATTCTTAGCGTAGATTCCCAAAAGTAGAACTACGTTGTCAAAAGGTAGGCAGATTCGAGAGTCCCTTGTTATCAGCTGTCACATGGCTTTCCGGACACGCTGTCCCAGTCCAGCCCCCAGCTGTATTTAAGGACGTTTATCTCACTCTGTGCTCTACAGCTGGAGATGCTGTCATCGGTACAACCTCCAGCAAATGTGCATTTACCTGGAACATGTATGATTTTGACCGGTGGGCACACGCGCTCCAAATAAATAAGACCATTTTCATTTCTTTTGTTTAACAAAAGGAGAAAAGAATGCATTCCACAATCTTTAGCAAAAGCTTTCTTTCTAGCAGAAAAATTAATGTGAATGGCAGGCTGGAGAAATAGGAAGCTAATAACAGTTTGTCAAGGGCTGGGCGATTCAAATGGTATTTGCGAATTCGGTAGTTTATCATCCTGAGCTTCTTGCCCCTTTCTTTTGTGTCTCTGCCACCACCTTAATGTTAATGAGGTTGTTAAAATGCATTAAAATATCAGGACACAGGGACACTTGCCTCTCTGGCCCCATCTCCCTCGGCCTCAGGGCCCCTCGTCCCCGCCGGCAGGGGCACTGGCTTCCGCCGGGTTCTTTGCGCGGAAGAGAGCTGCCCCGTGCCGTTCCCTCGGATGCCGTCCCTCCCCAGAACACACTTGGCCGCCTGATGTTAGGCTTTCAGAGTCCTTCTAACTTTGGGCTCTTAGACAAAGGCTGCCACTGGCCCACCCAGGCCCTGAAAACACGTGGCTGTCCTGGAGCTGCTGGGCCTGGTAACAGGAGCCTGTGGCCCTCACGTGGGATGGGTATCAACTCAAATTTCAAATAAGGAAGACGGGAGTCACGGAATGTTGGAACTTTTTCCTTCTGCCGATGACAGCCTTCCCTCGTTAAGCATTCTTCACTTTCACTTGGTCCCCAGGCCTGTTGTGAGGACACGCTCTGGGCCGGGCGGAGGAGTCGGAGAACAGCAGGCTGCGGCCCCCTGCGAGAGGCGGAGTTATTACCAGAGCTGCGAATTCCTCGGGGCCGGGCCTGTAGTTCCCATGGGGATCCTCCTCCAGGCCCGGCCCGGGCCCGCGCTGAGGATCGGGGTGCACCTTCGCAGACCGGTGGGGAGGCAGCGGCGTCAACTCCCATCTAGTAGTCTTTATCACTCCAGGATTTTTAGTGGACCGTTTTACATTTGTAGAGATTTACTTTCATTACAATAGAATAGTGAACACATGTATGGCCATCTTTCCCAAACCCAAATAAAAAAAGGGGGGGGCCTTTTTTTGGGCCCTTCCCGAAGGAGGGGCCTTGCTCTGGGAGTGCCCTTCGGAGGGCTCACACACCCACTTTTGAGTGCGCCGAGCTTGCTCTTCACCACGACTGTGATGGCGCGAACGCTGAGAGTGGAGGAGACGTTGGGCAGCCTTGTGCATGGGACCTGGGGAGATGAGGAGGCGGGCGGGTGGGGGTGGGGCTGCTAGAAGCAGCAACAGGTGGCCTGTGTTGTGGGGGAGGCGGTTGGCAACAGGTGGCAAGGGCAGTGCAGCCCCGACAGCGGCGACGTGGCTAGGTGCCGCCGCCGCCGCCGCCGCTGAGTGGCTCCCCGTCCCACCTGCGCGGCCCGCGGGCTGCCTTCCGGGGGAAGTGGCTCTCCTGGCGGGGGCCAGGAAGAGTTGGGCATCTGCGGCCCTGGCCGCGGGGGTCTTTGACAGTGAGGCCCTCCAGAGGTGATGGGTGTGGTGTGCTGCCCAGAAGCGTCCTCCCTCGGGGCTCGGGGCTTGGGGCTCGGGTCGGGATGCATGCGGCCTGTGGGGCTTGGGCCGCTGCGCTGGCATCACATTGCCCGGCTTTGTGAATTTTTGCCTTCATAGCAGCTCGGGGCAGAGGCAGGAGAGACGTTCCCGCGTGGTTTGAGTCTGCAGAGTGCCCTTTCGGGGAGCAGTGTCGGGGGCCTGTGCTCACCGTCGGTAGCCTTATTTCTGCCGCTTTGTGTGCTTGACAGTGTTTATCGTGGGAAGTAAGCAGGATGACGCAGCGCGTCCCCATGTGGTGGTTAGCCGGCGACAGTGACCGCCGCCGCCCCGCTGCTCCTTGCCTCTCTCAAACCCACGCCCCGCTTCACGGACGGAGGGCGCCCTCAGTGCCGGCAGGGGTGTGGCAGCCGATTCTCATCAAGGTAGCTTGGTGCGTGTTGTCAGGCGTGAATCGTGGCTCCGCGTTGACACAGGCGGGTCCGTCCTGTGAGTCCCGCCCCTGGCATGGCCTAGGATGTTTCAGCCGGCCCACAGCGTTCCCCTGCACACCCTCTCAGGGCGCTGGAGCACCCTGCCCCGGGGGCCGCCGCCCTTCTCATTTTTGCACCTTCGTTGTCCGTTTGGAACGGCACGTGCCGGGCGTTGCCTGGTAAATGCTCTCGCGTCCGGTTTCTTTTGCTTAGTGTGATGTTCCCGAGGCTCACCCATGTCGTCTGGGGGTAGTTCTGTTCTTTTTATGGCTGAATTCCTGTTCCATTGTGTGGACGTTACCAGAATTTGTTTACACCATTTTCCTGTTGACACCTGTGTTGTTTTCAGTTTTTGGGTATTATGAACAAAGCTGTCATGAATATTATGACAGAAGGAATTTTGTGGACAATTTTTTTTAATTTGTCTTGAAAATACTGGTAATGTGGAAATACTGGGGTTTCTTAGGAGTGGAATTGCTAGATCCCACGACAGTGTGTGGTTGGGCTTCGCAGAACGGCCGCCTGTTTCACGGTCCCCCCCTGGCGTGTTGGAGGGGTCATCGCTCTGCATCCTCACCGAAACGCAGCGCCCATTTCACAGTTTTAGTTTGTCTAGTGGTGGTCGTCTTATGTAGTATAATTTGTATTTCCCTAATTCTGATGGCATTGAGCGCTTTTTCCTGTGTTTAGTGGTCATTCATGTCTTCCTTTCTGAAGCGACTCGTAGAGCCTTTTGTCTGTTGTGTGGGTTTTTTATTATTGATTTGTAGGCGACCTTTACATGTACTTCAGCCAAGACATTTGTCAGGCACATACCCTGTGAGCACTTCTTCCTCGTCTGTGGCCTGTCTCTTCATTAGAGAAATTCAGATTTCCTCAAATCGTTTACATGCGAGAAAGTCCATCCTTTTTAGTGTACAGATTTGTGAGTTTTGAGAGAGTTATACATATGACTGTGACCACCAAAATCAAGATACCACGTGGTTCCTTCACCCTAAAAAATGCTCTCAGACTCCTTTGTGGGCAACCCAGCACCCGACACTGAACTCTTGGTAACCCCGAATCTGTTTTCTGGTATGTAGTTTTGTTTTTCCTGAAGATTTCCTAAGTAAATGGAATCCTAAAGTTTGTAGCTTTGCTTCAGGCTTCCTTCACTGAGCACGATGCCTTTCGGGTGGATTTGCGTCCCTGTGTGCCTCGGTCGTTTGTCCCTCCCGAGCGCTGAGGAGCGTCTGATCAGTGGGGTACAGGGCAGCTCGCGTCCCCATCCACCAGGGGACGAGTGTTCGCTCTGTTTGCAGTTTTTGGTGGTCATGACAGAAGCTGCTCTAAACTTCCCCTGACGGTTTTGGTGAGCATGTGTTTTCATCTCTGTTGGGCAGATACCTAGGCACGGAATTGCTGGTCACGTGGCAAGTGTTGTTTACACCTACGAGAAGCCGCGACCCCGTTCTCCGGGGCGGACGCGCCGTTTTGCCTCCCCCGCCCAGAGCACCCGGGACCCTGATTGCCCTGCACCCTCGCCCCTTCAGCCTTGCTGAGTTTGTTTGTTTTCCAGTGACCCTAATGGGCGTGCGGCTTTAATTTCTATTGCCCTGATGACTGATAATGTTAAACACCTTTTCATTTGCTCATTTACCAAGTTTTGGTAAAAGTCAAGGTGTTTGTTTTCTTATTATTGAGTTTTGAGAATTTTATAAAATATATGCTTTGTACATAAATCTTTTGCCAGGTATGTGCTTTACAAATCTATCATCTTCCGTTGCTTGATGTTTTTATTTTCTTAACACTGTCTTTTAAAGAGCAGAAGTTTTAAATTTTGATGAAGTACAAATTCAGTCTTTTCTTTTTCTCTAGTGGATCATGGTTTGGGGTTGTATCTAACAAAACCTTTGCCTAATCCAAGGCAACACATATTTTCTTTGTTTTCTTCTGACACTTTTATAGTTGGAGTTGTGCTGTTGGGGCCGTGGTTCATTTCGGTTTTATTTTTCTTGTGGTACAAGGTGTGAGTTGAGGGTCTGTTTATTTTTGGTGTGTAGCTGTCCAGGTGTTCCAGAAACATTTGTTAAAAAGCCTTTCCTCCATTGAATTGCTTTTACAGCTTTGCCGGAAAGCAACCAGCCGTGTGTGTGGGGGTCTATTTCTGGACTCTCTTCTGTTATATTGATTGATGACACATTTCACCAATAGCACACCATCCTTATTATAGCGGCTTTACCGTCAGTCTGGAAACCAGGTCGTGTGAGTCTGCCAGCTTTCTCCTTCTTTTCAAAATTGCTTTGTTATCCTAGTTCCTTTGCCTATCCACACTAATTTGTTAATTTTACAATCAGCTCACTGAGTCCTCCCAGACATCCTGCTGGAAGTGTAACTGGGATGGTGTGAACCCATAGATAAATTTGGGGGAAATTGACATTTAACTACTCGTATGCTGAGTCTTTCAATGAATGCAAAACACATCTCTCCTTGTATTTAAGTCTTTACCTCATCAGTGCTGTGCTGTTTTCAGCACACATACCTTGCGCTTAATTTTTTAAGGTTTAGTCAGTATCATGATTTTGGGGCTGCTGTCATCTGTGAGTGGAGGCAGGTTCCTTTCTTTCTTGTGTGTGTTTGGTTGTTTTCTCACTGTCCTTGGTAGCTCTTCGGCATGACGTTCTCCGAGAACGGGGAACACAGGTGCTCTCGCCGCATCCCTGCCCTCAGAGCAGGCAGCCTCCCCCGTGAGGTGGGACGTGACTCTTGTCTTTTCATAGGTGTTGTTTTTCAGGGTGAGAAAGTATCCTTATATTCCTTATATGCTCAGGGTTTTTTTTAAAAAGAAATAAGCAGATGTTTAACTTTACCAATTGCTTATTGAGATACTGTTTCTTCACTTCCTGCTCATATGGTGAATTGTTTTGATTAATTAAAAAATTTTGAACTAGTTGTACATTTCCAGGGTAAGCCCCATTTGGCCATGATGTGTTATTTGTATATTGTTCTCTATTAATATTTATCTGTCTGTCACCTGTTGGTGGTGCTTATAAATGTGTATTGCTGGGTTCAATTTGATGATGTTCCATCGAGGATTTGCACCTAAGTATTGAGTAATGCTGGTCCGTTGTTTTCTTTCCTTGTAGCGTCTTTTTTGGTTTTCATGTAAGGGCACTGTAGCCTCATAAAATGAGTGGGAAATGCGTGGTCTGCCACCCCACGGCCTCAGCTGCCTGATGGGAAAGTTGCGCTCTGGAGGCTGCGCCCCACCCACCCCGGGCGTCAGGCTGCAGCGCGGTCTTCGCAGCTTTCCGTCGCCTGGGCTGGAGGGGGGGTCTGTCTTCATTTTCACATGCTCTTCTTTATGGGAAGTTTTCACTTTAATGATTCTATTTTATCAATAGTTTCTCTTCATCCATAGTTCATTCTTGTTCCCAACAGACTTTTTCCTACCGCCAGGTTGCAAAAATATTTTCCAATGTTTTTTTCCCCCCAAAACTCCATAGTTCCACCTTTACTTTAGACCTAGGGTCCATCGTAAATGACTTTTTTTGTCTTGCTGCCTTTTCTAAAAGTCATCAGTTTGAGCCGGGCTCTCCCGCTGAGCAGCTGCGTCCGCTCAGAGCAGTCCGCCGTTCGTCTGGGCCCCAGTGTCTTCCTCTGTCAGTTGGAGAAAAAATGCCGGGTACCTGGCAGGATGGCCGTGAGCCTGACGCGAGCTGAGTGGCGACGTGCTGGTGTGGAGGTGGCCCCGAGGGCCCAGGCGCTGCCGCGGGCAGCGTGCTGGCTGGGCACAGGGGCTGCTCCAGGTCACAGGCTGTCCGTGCCCCTCCGGCGCATCTGCCACCAGGGCCCGGGCCCTCCTGCCCCCCCACCATGCAGCCCGGTGCTTGGCGTAAGAGGCCCCGAGGGACCCGGCACATGTGGCGGCTTGAAGGCCTTGCTGGCACATCTCTAGCCCCCGTGGACGTGTGTGCTTGCCCTGCGGACGGCTTTGACCGCGTGTGACCCGGCAGGGAGCCTGGGCCCTGGCTGGCCTCAGGCGACGGCCATGTGGCGGGAAGTGGTGTGACGGGCGGAGTCCTCCGAGCCAGTGCCGGGCGCGTGTGGGGAGCCGGGGCGCTGCTCCGGCACCGCCGCACGCTTCAGAGCGAGCCCCCGCCCCGCCCCCGGAGCGCCGTGTCTGGCTGCGGGGCAGGACGGACAGGCTGGTGCGTGTTGTGATTTTTTTCCTCATTGCAATGACTAATTGACTGTTGATGAGTCAAAAAATTTACATACCTTTGAGCCACCATTCTGTGTGTGTGTGTGTACCTGTATTATGTATGTATGCATGTGTGTGTATTTATGTGTGTATTTTTTTTACATTAAGTCCAGCACTAACAAAGATGTATGAAAACTGGTACAGTAACATGTTTCTGTTGCCGATCTACGTTGGTACAATCTCTTAAGAAGGCTACATGTTAGTACATATAATCTATGCAATACTGACATTTCTATCTTTTCTCTCTATCCTAAATTGATTAAAAATAGGAAAAGAAGGTATGTGTGAAGAAGTCCTTGCAAGCTTTATTTGTATAATAAATGTGGGAACAACTTAAATGCCCATCAGCAGTGCGTGTTGGCAGGCTTCTGGTCCGTTCAGGTGATGCCGTGTGATGCGGTTACCGAAAGTTTGTGCGTGTGAGGTCCCTGAGCTCACAGAGGTTACGTCCACTTGTGATCTGTGTGTGTGTGGACACGGCCGGTGGCGTGAGGATGCCATTTCCGACCTCTTTGCAGGGTCTGGGGCTTACCTGTGCCCCCCAGGCCGCCCTGCCCAGGCCATTGCAGGCGGATGCCATCGTCTTGACGCTTCAGAGGAACTGAGGAGGCTGTTGGAGGTCACGGGCCCAGGCTCCGTGGGCGCGGAGGTCTGACCCTGGCTCCCGAGCTCTCTGCACCGGCCCCGCCTGGGGGTGGGGGTGGAAGAGCAAAATGGGCCTGAGTTCCGTTCTTTGCGGTTTGCTGAGTCGGCCGCGATACTGACGTTCTTTACAAGTTCCTGGGCGCCGGGACATCAGGCGGGGACGTGGCTCCTTCCTCTGTGGGCCTCGCCGTGTTCAAACGCAGGGCTTCCGCGCTGCTCCCGCCAGGCCTGGATGCACGTGGCCAGCTGCCGGCGCCTTTGGAAAGCGATCCTCTCAACATTATTTTAAAATCTCGTTTTCTCCCTCTTGTGTTTTATCTGCAAGGTATTGTGCATGAAGGGAAAGTCAAGGGTGGATTACTTAATATAGCACCACAGATTAAATAACGGCATTCGCACTGACAGCAGAAGGGCTCATGCATAATTCAGGTGGTTAATATGCGCTGATTTAATTTATTAGGCAGAGCGCTGTTGCTGCGCCAAATGAAGCGTCGTCACGGAGGGGCGAACAAGTGTCCGGAGCCACGCTGTTTGTGGTAAACTAATTAGGCCCGATTGCTGCCTGCAAAATTCAAATGGGCTAATTAAGCTGTTTTGATTTAAGAATTTCATAACACAGGTGACCGCCCATTCTTGCTTTATCTGCTGGCCTGGTTTCATTCGGAGGTCGGCCGAGCTTGAATTGTTTTTAGCTGAGGAATATTGATGACGGACATGTCTTTGACAATGAATATTATTTAATTCGTGATGATATAAAATTCCCCAGTGAAAGCCTCCTCCAAATGTAAAAGTTCCTGTCACTCGGGCACCTGCTCGAGAGCCGTTGCCTTGACACGAGGCGACCACAGCGACCCTCACAGTCCCCCCGGGAGTCCTGCGGCCTCCTCCGCGTTGGCCTCGGCGCCCGTGACTTCGGGCCGCCCACAGCCGGCGGAAAGCAGCGCGTGCTGTTCCTCCTCACTGTCCGTGTGGGCTCGCGGGCCCACCCGGCCCTGTAGTGAAGGGGGCACAGCCAGACCACACCAGTCTGTCTGTCCTTCTCCTATAATCTGATGTCCGAGCCGGAGAAACACATTACGTAGATTCTGCTTCCAGGGGTTCAGCCACTGAGCGGTGTTTGCAAAACTCCAGGTCAGGCACCCGTAGCTTCCCTTCCCTGTACGGCCCCCACTGTGCCGTTTGCCCCCCAGCGCTGAGGCCCCTCGGGCACACACGGCAGGTGCGCTGTCCTCTGACTCTGTCCTGACCCTGTGCCGGACACGGGAAGTCCATTCAAACCGTGTTCTTGGTCTTGCAGGGGGCTCCTGGCAAATACAGCCTCTGCCGCCAGGTGACTCTCGTCCCGCTGCTTGTTTGCCAGGCGCTTTCCCGTTCATCAAGTTAAAAATGCCAGCCTGTCCCCACTGTGTTTCCTGTCCTTTCTTACCATTAGAATGGGAATCTCCGGCTCATGTTACCCAGAGTTCTATGTACCTATCAACAAATGTCACTGTGTGAAACCAAGGAAAGGGAGTGAGCAGCGGCCGTCTCCCCTCGCCCGCCGCTGGGCGAACACGACGACCTCCTTTATGTCTTTTAGGGAAGGGCCGTGCGGGGCCGTGCGGGGCCGTGCGGGGCCGTGCGGGGCCGTGCGGGTCCGTGCGCAGTTGGCTCAGGAACCTGTTAGTCCTGCCAAGTAGATTGGGAGACTGGGGAGAGTTGTTAGACGCTGTCGTCATGGAAAGGCCTGCGGCTTTGATGCCCAGAGTCACAAGCCACGCGCGTCAGTGGCTACGGAGGGAGAAGGGCTGCCGGAGAGGCAGGAGCTCGTTTTCCCCGGACAGGCTTCCCCGGAGGACGGCCATTGCCCTGCCGCTTCCCCTCCGAGGAGCCCAGCCCAGCGCTGGCAGCACTGCAGGGCATGGCCGTGTTCCAGCGCGGGGGGGCCCCCACGCCTAGGGTGCGGAGGGGACCCTCGGGCCCGGGGGGTGCGGCTGAGCCTGGGCCCTTGGGAGGCACGAGGAGTCCGGCTTCTGCACTCCTGTGATGCCCCCCCGCCGGGGTGTGTCTTACTCTGAAGAAGACAGAACAGAACTCCTGAGAAGCAGAAATGGTTTCAGGTGCTGTTTTTCAGCCTCTCGGTGAGATAACCGTATCCCTTAGGGAGAATGTGTGTGCCACGTGTTTGGACTACGGCGCAGCTGTCGCTGTTATTTGGAACCAACTGCAGACCCCCTTTCGTGCTGCTCACTGCCCGTCCTGCCCCTCCCTCTGTCCCACTAGCCTTTTCCGGGGGCCGCCTCTCGCCGGGAGTGGCGGGGCTGAAGGCGTTGGGCTCGACGGCGGTGGGCCCCACAGAGGAGCCCTCTCTCCCGGTCCATGCCACTGCCGCTGACCCGTGGAGGCTCTGTGCGCCCGGGCCGGTGGCCATGTGAGGCGGGCACAGCGAGCGGGGGCCACGTGCACCAGAGCTGTGAGTCAGAAACGGGGTCTGCCTGGTGGCCTCGAGGTGCCTTGTTCCTGCAGGGTGCTGGCCTTGGTGGGGCCGATGAGGAGGCGCCTCGCAGACCCTCGTTCACTTGCCAAATGTCCTGTGAGCACCACTGTGCGCCAGGCACCGCTGGTGAGTGTGGCGTTGGGGGCAGGGCAGTAGACAGGAGAGGACCGCGCCCCCTAGGGCTCGCCTCTAACTCCACGACGCGGCCCCTGAGGACTCTTCTGCTCAGCCCTCCCCGGCCCCCGACCCTAGCGTCCAGGCTCCTCCTGGTCTATTGTTTTGTGTCTGTCTTCACGCCTAGAGCTCGTGCCTAGTGCTTCCTCCCCTTTGTCTGTCCTATGGCTCCTTACCCCTGAGCCCCTGCTCAGACACCTGTCTGCTAGGACAGCTTCACCGCCTGCCAGGCCTGGGCTCCGCGCCCGCCCTCCGCCGGAGCACCCACAGCTCTGTGCTCACGGGGCTGTGTCCTGTTCGCCTCTCCACCCCCCACTCGCCTGTGGACTCCTGAGGGCAGAGACCAGCCTTCTCCATGGATGCAGCCCCAGCCCCTTGCATGGCCCCTGCACACCTTAGGGTCGCAGCCTGGAGCTGAGACGGGAGGGCTGGAAGCTGGGGAAGGTGACGCGGGCTGCTGCACGGTCTTGGGGATGGCAGGCTCCCCTGGGGAACCGCCCTGCCTGCGCCCTGGAACCAAAGGGCAGCCTCACGGCCCCTCGGGGCCATAGGTCCCGTCTGACTTCAGGTTAGGTCGGAACGTTCAGGGGCATTAAATGCCTGGGCCTGCCAGACCCATTGAACTGGAGTCTAAGGCGGGGGTGGGGGCCTGCGTGGCCTCCCAGGCAGCCAGGTGACTGAGAAGTGCTGGCGTGTAGCGTGGACCCTGCCCTCTCTCTTCAGTCCTGTCTCCCAAGCTGGCCGAGCCGTGGACTCACCTGGAGCCTCTAGGACGGTCCCTGCGGGGAGCGGCCCCGGGCCTGGCATGGCCACCCTGCATGTGGCGTGTGCATCACGGCTTCTGAGCGCTTGTCCGGGAAAGGGCCCACTGCTGCCATGGCGGAGTAATTGGAGATGCGCTTGTCCTGCTGCGAACCCTTAGAAAATGGGAAAAACGATTTAAATGATAGCTGTCAGATAATAGGGGAAAAGGAAGCCCAGCCCAGCGCTGTGGCTGCTCCGGGAGGAGAGGCTAACGAGGCGCAGCCTGTCGCCGCCTCGGCTTCCTGCCAAGGCCCGCGGGGGGCTGGGCACAGGCGGAGTACGGCGGTGGCGGGGGTGGCCAGGGAGGCAAGGCCAGCACGCAGGCAGCTCGATGGCTGGAGCTGTGCCAGCAAGGAAGGGGCCACGTGCTCTGGAAGCTGCGGGGTCCCCTCGAGCTCGCTGCTGAGTCCCAAGCCAGGCATGTGGAGGTGGAAGCCCTGCAGGCCAGGGACAGACCCAGTGGCCCCAGCCGGTGGCCAGGGGACACTCACATTCTGACCAGTCTGAGTGGAGAGCCTGGGGTCAGCCCCTGAGGCCCCAGGGTCAAACAGCATTGTAGGGCCAGCCTCGCTCGGGGGGCGAGGCCGCGCTCGGCTCGCCCCAGAGTGGAGCGCAGGCCTCCAGGAGCAGGCTGCCCCCGCACCCTTTCCTGCCAGCCCGGCCAACTCCCACCGTCTGTAGAGGGAGATGGAGGATGTCTAGACGTCAGACAACACGAAGCTCGCGAAGTCCTGCAAAAGCAGCAGAGAAACAGGAGCTGTGACACAAAGAAGAGTCAGTGAATCGAAGCCAATGCAGAAGTGACCCTGCCAGTTATTAGAATTGTGCTCAGAGAGGCAACAAAAAGTATCAACGTAATGAGGAAGGGAGTGGGGGAAGGAGAACCAAAGGGAAGCTTCCCTGTGAACTACAGCCGGGGTTGTTCGTAGGACGTAATTCAGCAGTGAGGTCATCCGATGAAGAGTGTGCACAGCTTTGACCAAACGAAAGAGAGGACTCAGATGGCCAGCACGCGTGAAAGGATGCCCAGCGTCATACGTTTTCGGGGGATTAAGGTCAAAGTCACGGTGGGCGGCACCATATACCCACTGCCCAGGGACTGGTGGGGAATGGAGCAGCTGGGACACGCATGGAATGGGACAGGCACCCAAGAGCCCTGTGGGCAGCCTCTGTCACGTGGAGCACTTGGGACTTACCCAGGAGCCGTGAGGACCACGTCTACCCACGCTCACACGTGAACGCTCCCTGTTGCTCTGTTCAGAGCAGCCCCACACTGGGAGTGGCCTCTGTGCCCAGCGACAGCGAGACCAGTAGCTGCAGACGGTGCAGTGCTCCTGGCAACACTAGGCACCAGGCTACGATGCGCTCAAAACACCGATGGTTCCAGGCTGAGCAGCAGAAGCCAGACCCAGAAAGCTTACACAGTGCGATTCCTTCCCTGTGGGCTCTGGAACAAGCTGGCTCACCCGTCAGGACAGAGGGCGGGGCTATTTCCCGGGGGGCGGGGGGGTGCAGGCCCTTCCTCGCCTGGCCTCTCCCATCGGGGTCCCTGCCCATTGCATCCGTCTCTTCACAGCCTGGTTGGGAGCCCACACGGACTGGCGCGCAGCTCCCTGAACGAGGCATCCTGTGCTGGGCGTGCTTTCTTTCTAAACGCTGTTTCATTTGCCTAAAAGAGTCTTTCCATGCCGTTGACCCTCTCCCCGCAGCCTGGAGGGTGGCCTGCCCCTGTGCACACGTCTCTCCTGGGGGGTGCGCGGGGGCCCTTCCTGCCTGGTTTGTCTTCGTGGGGAGGACTTGTGGCCCCCAGCCCCGCGGTGCTACTCCGTCCCAGTACCCCTGGACCCGGGCCGGAGGTGCCTGGTGAGCCCGAGAGGCTGAGTGAGCATGTGGATGGAAGGACGGATGGACGGACGGACGGACGGACGGACGAACGGACGAGTGAATGAGTGAGGCGTCCAGGAAGCTTCCCCGGGGTCGCCGGGTGAACGGGTGCCCAGGGCCCAGGGCAGGTCCTGATGCGTGAGAGAGGGAGGGCGTTTTGAGGAGGCCCTGTCCATGGGCCGGTCGTCTTGTGTCTGCGTTATTGAGTTGACACCAGGCCCCATGAATGTTTAGCGGGAGGGCATTTGGGAACCAGTTGTCGCAGTGACACCACGGTGCCGTTCTCACCCCCGCACCTTAATATTAAAGACTCCGCGAAGTGACTGGGGAAAGGAAATGAATTTTCTCTCTGCATGGACTGATCTCAATCTCAGCTCGTGTAAGGGCTGACCCAGGGGCCAGCTAACGCTGAGCAGGGGCCGTGTCCCTGAGTCGGAGCAGGCGCGCCCTGCGAGCCGCCACGCTGGCCGGGGCCCCTGGGTGCGATGTGCTGGGGAAACGGAAGCCGGCATGTGGTGCCGCCCCTGCGTGTAGATGTGACCGCCCTGGGGGCGGCCCACTCGCCGCCACGCCAGCCCCCTGTCGCTTGCCGACTCCTCCGGGAGCCAGGTTGGAATCGCCGCACCTACGCGCCCCTCTCAACTTGGACGTGGCCCTGCAGCGCTGCCCTGGCCCTGCTGGCTGCTTTGCGGTGTCCTTCTGCCCGGTCAGGGTCCAGCCCAGAACCTCACGGCACATCTGGTCGCCGGGACTGGGGCTGAGAGCAGGGGCGCGCAGGCCACTTTGGAGTGCGGGGGGCAGGTTGCTGCGTGGTTTGGTCAGACAGTTCTGGGTCCAAGGGCAGGCCAGCGGACAGTTTCCTCTCATGCGGACTGGGGATTTGTGGTGAGAATTTCACATGAGGATGGAGGTTCTTGCTTGGTGCGTAGCAGGCTTTCCACGGAGGCGGGCCCCTTTCTTCCGCAGTCCCCGGCGGGGGCTGTGGGCTCACTGCCGTGCGCCTGCCGCTCCGACACACGCGGCTCTGCCAGACCCGCTGCGGCGGCAGTGTTAGCGCAGCGCCAGGGTGGCGCTTTGAAGCATTCCTCACTGGTGCAGGGCCAGCTTGAGGCCACTCGTGTCTGTCTCCAAAGACTGTGTTTCCAGGAAGGTTTTCGGGAGGACCCTCCTTGTGCCGGATCCTTTCTGATGGTGGCAGTTAGCTCGTGTGGCTGGTTCTGGAGTGTGGCTATGTTCCAGGTTCTGGTTGGAGCCTGTGGCTTTGACTGGATCTCCCACGGGTGGTTGGCATGTGCCTCTGGCCCGCGATGACCCTTTGCTTCCTGGCGAGACCCCCTGCCCTCCAGGAACTCAGCTTGGGTCGCTGTTCTCTGCTCTTTTCCTCTCCTGGCCACCTGGGCCGTTGCCTCACCAGGAGCCGGGCCCCGGCCGCTCCCTGACTTGTGCCCCCCTCACCCCCGAAGCAGAGCAGCGGGAGGCAGCATGTGCCGTGGCGACCTGGGAGCCTGGTTGGCGTTGGCGGAGCCCCGTGGAATGGGGCCTGAGTCCCAGGTGCCTGAGTCGGTGCCCAGGTCCCATGAGGCGCCCACACAGCCTGGTTACTGTGTATCGTCACTGCTGGTCTCTGTGTGTGTCTTGCACTGGGACCACGGACGGACCTGCCCCGCGTCAGGTGTGCAGGTGCCCGGGAGGTACCCCGCCGTGGCCGTGGAGCCCGCCCAGCCTCCTGCCTCTTCTCCGTGCCGGCTGTGCCTTCTCTTCCTCCTCATCCCAGCCACAGGTGGTCTCCTTCAGTCTCTGACATCTCATCACGACACAGGGTGGCCCGCCCGTCAGCCCTGGACTGCCGTGACCCAGGTTTCCAGGTGCCACGTGGGGAATGACTTGTGCCCATTGCGTTTGGACGCGTCCTCTGACCAGGCCTGCTCTGTCTGCGTTCAGACTGAAGACCTGCCCGTGTGCTGGCACTGCCTTTACCGAGCTTCTGTGTGTGTGTGCATGTTTCTGAAGGGCGGCCCCACTGAGGAGCGTGCGCGTGCGCGTGTGCGTGTGACTGTGCGCTTGTTGTCACTGGGCACGCGTGACTGTGCGCACGGCCGGAGGGGAGCGCTGCCGCGCTGGGTGGCTGCGTCCCCGGGTGCTGAGGCGCCATCTTCAGCTCTTCCCAGCGCTGCCCATGGGGGTGTGCAGGGAGGGCGGCTGGAGGCCCGTCTGTCCAGCCACGGGCCTGAGCCAGTCGCAAGGGACTCGGTGCATCCCCACGGCCACCTCCGCAGCAGGACCAGGAGCCGCGCGTTGCGGGTGTGACGGGGACCTTTGAAGGCTCTGTACACAATTCTCTGCCTCAGGACGAGCCTGCGGAGTAAGTGCCGTGCCCCCCTCCCCACCCCTCACAGGTGAGGAGGTTAACGCCCAGGGAAGAGAGCGAGGCCTTCCCTTGGGGAGCGGAGGTCTGAACCCAGGTTCAGTTCACGGCTTGGTACGGAGAGTCAGGTAAGAGCATTAGTAACTTGGAGTGGCTTTTAGAACAGCTCTAATTTAGGAAAGGGCCGGTGGCGGGCGTTGTAACATAACTCTGTGCCGTTCTCTTCGTTCCCCCATGAGTCACAGTCTATGAAATGGTGAGAATTATTCCCTGGGCACCTCCCAGGCTTTGTGCCTGTGGCAGAGGTGGCCGTGCCACGTCGAGACACCACACCTCTGCGCATTGTTTTCTGAAGGAGAGACACCAGGAAGGTCTTTCAAGGCTGGGGGACAGCACGGGCTCCCGCCGGGACCTGCTGCCTTCCGGCGGGTGCTGCGGAGGCCCCTCCCGTCCTGGGAAGGGGGCCGGGCAAGGAGAGCAAGGGCTCCGTGGCTGTGAGGAGGCGGCGGGGGGTGGTGTGCGGCCGGGGCTCTGCCCGCCTGTGAGCCTGCGGTCTAGTCTCAGTTCCCGACCCCTGGCCCTTACCCAGGGGTTCCTCAGGTAACAGGGGCGGGAGGGGGGCTGGCTATGGCACGTCAGCCCCATGTTTTATTTAAAAACAACCCCCCAAGTTCTTTTCCTTCTGGTTAAAATGCCATCATTTTCACGAGAAAGACACTGATCTATGGAAAGCCAATCCTGCTGGAACGTGAACTAAGTTCAAACTGTAGCCTTGGCCAGAACTGCTTTTCACTTTTCTTGGTTAAATAGAATAATATTGACTCTGAGCAAATGCTTGGTAAAAAGAGTAAGTGGAGGACCATAATCAAACTGGCCCCCTGTGTGCGGCTTCCCCGGGCGGTGGCCTTACCCCCGGCTCCCCTCGCTCCCCCCGCCCCCCCGCCCCCCCTCCCCCGGGCTCTGTTGGTTCCATTTCTCTAGAAGGCTGAGCGCCGCCGTGGACTTCGCTAGGAAGCCAGGTGGTCTCCACATGGGGACCAGGGGCTGGTGCCAGTCAGACCCCAGGCCCTCGTTCCCTCCTTAATGCCCACAGCCGCCCAGCGGACCGGTAGCTGCCCCGCCTTTGCTTGCACAGGGCGCCCGGCTTAGGGCAGCCCGGGATGCGCAGAGCTGCCGCCCAGCCCCTGGGTTGGGCTCCTGCCGCCGCCCGCCCTTCCTCTCCGCCTGCGCCGGTGCTGGGGGCCGAGGCCGGGTGTGGGGGCCGAGGTGGCGACGGGGCTCTTGTTTGGGGGTGAAGTTCTTGGCCCTCATTATGCCTTGTTTCTGTTGTTAAGACTAACGATCATATGCAACGACTTATTGTCTGTTCACTAATCCTACTTTACCTCTGGCTTCATGTTTTCAGCTGACATAGAATGTTACTCCTTTGTAATTATATTATTTAGCTATTCTTAGTCTTTGGAGGGAAGACGTCTTAGGTGAGTGTAATTAGAAATGTATATTTAGCAGAGAGATAATGTTCTGTCACACAGCTGCGCTTTAAGTAAAATAGGTAGCATCTGCGGGACTGCGCGGTTTCCATTTATAATAGAGACTGATTCTCCCAGGGGCCAGGAAGCCATAATCCTCGGAAAACCCTTCCTGTCGGTGCTGAGGGTGTGGCCGCCTTTCACTCATGCGTGCGTTTGTCCAGGAAGCGCCTGCCGGGCCCTCATCGGGCAGCGCGCCAGGCTGCGAGCACGCGCTGGGCGCAGCCATGCCTGGAGGGAGCGCCAGGCCGGGTCCCGACGCGGACCGGGGCACGCTGCCCATTCGTACAGCGGTGCCTGGCTGTCTCTCAGCGAGAACTTCAGAGTGGGGCGGGTGCGAGGTCGAGTTCTGTCACTGACAAGCTGCGTCTGGGGAGCCCGTGCCTAGGAGGATGCCAGGTCCTAGTCCGTGGCAACTTCTCCTTTTTCTCTCTGTGGTTTGATTGCTTGTGGCCCAGCGCTCAGTCCCGGGCCCCAAGGCACGGGCGTCCCTGTTCTCCCCACTGGCCGGCGGCCCTGTCTGCCCTCCCCAGCGCCTGCCTTCCTGCGGCCGGGCCGCCCATCGCACCCCTCTCCCTCCGCCCCTGGAGCAGTCTGGGGTGGGCTCGGCGAGTGTGTGCCGCGTGACCGAGGCGTGTGGCTCTGCACGGGCTGCCAAGGAACAGTGGTCGTGGGGACGGCATCCGACCGGCAGCCCAGGGCCGGCTTCGGTGCGGGGGGCCGGGCTCTGGAGGAGAGGACGCCGAGGCCGGCCCCTGCTCGCACGAGCTGTTTAGAACAGTGTCTGCTCGCCTCCTGGGAGAAGTGAGGTGGAGGGCGGCCTCGCTGCGGCCAGAGGGCTCCCTGGTGCCCCAGCCCGGCTCCAGGGCTCCTGCGGCGGGAGGGGCGGGGCTCATTCTTTTCCCACCTCCCCAGTGAGAGAGGCTGCCCCCTCTCCCCATCCCCAGGTCTCGGTTCTTCGCATATGACCCCTGAACTGGCAGCTTTGGTGTCCTGGGGTCTCCTTAGCAATGCAGAGTCCCGGGGCCCGCCCGACCTGCAAATCAGAAATGCTGGCATGGGGCCCACGTCCTCGGGCTAAACGCCTCGCAGGTGATCCTGTGTTGGCACCAGGTCAGGGCTTCCTGGAGGGAGGCGGGACGGCCTCTCTGGCGACAGTGACCCTGGTCCCTGTCCTCTGGGGGCCATCCCGCGCCGTGCTCCATGGGAGCCAAGGCTCGGGGAAGGGAGGGGCGCTGGGTGAGCCCTCCCTCGGCACGTGGGGACGGAGAGTGAGGCTCCCTGCAGAGGGGCACCGGATGTGCGGCACCGTCCTCTCGAGCCTCCTTTCCTCATCGGTGAGGTGGGGCTCGTGAGCTTCTCTCTGATGACGTACTGGGGGCTTGAACCTGGTGATGGTGAAGAAGCAAAACTGAATTCGTGTCGAGCAGAAGTTGGTGGTGGTTCAAAGGCAGCTTCCTCCTCTTGACCACTTTTCCTGCGGGCTGGGACAGGTGTCCCGGAGGGCCTGGGGACTGGGTGAGCAGCTTGGAGGGCAGGAGAGGACCCTCCCGCTGCTGCCAGAGCCGCTTCGCCACGCAGACGCAGGCAGAGCCGGCACAGGCCTGGCAGCGCTTGCCATGCGGCTCAGTGCTTCGTGTGCGCCCTGGGGGCAAACTTGATTCGTTACTACTTTCTCCAACATTTTACTTTGAAGTTCCTACACAGAGTTAAATGGATAGTGTAGTAAACATCCATACTCTTTACTCTCTTTTTCGGGGAGTACCATTTGTACGTAAGTTTGAGGCTATCTATGATCCCCCCTTGAAAACATGTACTCAATTCCGAATGTTCACAGAGCTCCTAAAAACAATGACATTTTCCTAAATGGTCACAATACAGTAAGTCCTCACTTAACATCGCTGGTGGGTTCTGGGAAAGTGACCTGCAGCAATGTGATGTGTGGGGAAACGGATTTCGCCACAGGCTAATTGATATAAACAAGAGTTAAGTTCCTACAGTGTGTATTTCTGGTCACAGAAACATGACCAGATTCCTAAATAAAGACCCCAGGACACTTCTAGTGTAAAACATTGAGCTAAACAGCAGTTGGACATACATTTAAGAAAGAGTAATAAAGGCAAGTCAGATGGTGATTGTCCCGCCCGCTTTCTCCACGTCCAGAGGGCAGGCGGTCGGACGTCCCAGCAGCTCGGGGAGCAAGGCGGGGCCCACCCCGGACAGGAC
The DNA here is from genome assembly GCF_021234165.1 of Pteronotus mesoamericanus. Taxonomy (NCBI): domain Eukaryota; kingdom Metazoa; phylum Chordata; class Mammalia; order Chiroptera; family Mormoopidae; genus Pteronotus; species Pteronotus mesoamericanus. The sequence continues at coordinate 44,863,736 of NW_026555309.1, read as the reverse complement.
GCCCTTCCGTCCCAGGGCCGCTCACGCCCACACTCACGCAGACAGGGACCACGTGGACGTGTCGCGTCACCTCCTGTGCGCGCCTTCGGGAGGTGGGAGGACACCTGAGCGCCTAGAGAAAGCCCCCCTGGGGAGGATGTGCAGACCCCACACAGACAGGGGGCGTGGCTGGGACCCGATTTCTTTCATCAGTGTTAACACGAAGCGGCGTTATATGAGGACCTGCTGTGCCATTATCACAGCCATGGAACTTAACAGTGGTACAGTGATGTTATAGCATGCACATTCCATTCCAGTATCCCCAGTGGTCCCAAAATGATGATTTCTTGACAACTTTTCTCCTTGTTTGATAAGGAAGAAAATCTACCATGAAACGGGGGGAAGGGTAGCTGTTCCAAGACATTGCCTCTCAGCCTCATTTCACTGACGAGAGGCTGGAGCAGGTCTAGTTGCTGTCCTGGGCCCCCCTTGGTGGTGGCCGACTGCCTGGAGGAGGGCCCAGGGGAGGGTGTTCGCCCCGCCCCCCCATCGGGGGTTTGGCGTGGCAGGTGGGCCGGGTTTGGACAGGAGCCTTCGCGTCCCCTAGGGTCAGTCGTCCGTGCCTTTCCGGGTCTTGGGTTCCCCAGGTGAAAAGCAAGTTTGCGGACTTGATTTTCTTGAGGCTCCTTAAAATTTTGGGTTTTTGCAGCTAAGATCGTTCAGTCTTTGATGGGGGGTTAAGGGGCTGCGCTGTTCGCCTCCGCGGCGCTGCGTCCTGGCAGCCGTGCATGCCGGGCGCCTGTGCCAAGCGAGCCGCCGTTTCACGCGGCTCCAGGGGCCTGGGCGCTGCCCTGCGGCGGGGGCTCCCTCTTCCTCCCTCGGACCCACTCTTCAGGCGGGACTTGCGCTTTCCAAGGCAGCCGTGGGTTCCCTGATGCCGCTGTTGTCTGTGGGCACTTTTCCTTCTTCCTTCCCGACAGGTGCGCCTTGTCTTGCCTTATTGAACTTGCTGGGATCTCCAGTACAGTGTTGATAGAAATAAAGCCATGCCTTGCCATGTTTTGAGTTTTAGGGGCAAATCATTTACTTTACTGTTAAATATGGTTTAAATTGTAAATTGTTCACGGGTGCACTTTATAGATTGTCATTGTTCCTTCCTACGCCTACGTTGGTGAGATTTATAAAAAAATCATAAATGGGTTTTGAATTTTGTCAACTGCATTTTCTGAAGCCCTTGAGATGATCATGTAGCTTTTCTTTTTCTTTTTTTGTCTGTTAATAGTTTCTTAATATGAATAACATGCATTTTCTGATGTTAAAATAATATTGCGTTAAGATAAACTTATTCGGTCTTAATGCACTACCCATTTTACACATTACTGTATTTGGCTCAGTGCTATTTTGTTAAGAGTTTTTACATCAAAGTTCATGAGGAATATAGGCCTATAGTTTTTCCTGTGTAAACTCCTGTCTGATTTTGGTATCTGGGCAACACTGGCCTCACAAAAACAATGAGGACCAACTCTCCCTTCCTCTGTTTTCTGAGGATGTTTGAGTAAAAGTGGTTCTATCCTTGATGTGAAAGTTTGGTAGAATTCAGCTGGGAAAACATCTGAGCTTTTAGGAGGGTGGTTTAAATGATGAATTCAGTGTCTTCAACTGCCATAGGGCTCCTCAGGTTTTCTGTTTCTTCGTGGCTCCACTTGGTAATGTGTCCACTCTACCTAAGTTGGTGAATCTGTTGGCACTAACTTGTTTACATTATTCCCTTATTATCCTTTTAATGTGTATAGATCTGTACCAAAAGACAGCCCTCATTTTTATTGTCGATATTGGTCATTAGTTCCTCTTTTTCCCTTGATGAGCTTAACCTAGAGGGTTGTCGCTTCTATTGGTATTTTCAAGAACTAGCTTTTGGTTTGATGGCTGTTTCTTTAGTGTGTGTCCACATTCGCTTTGGTCACAGCTCGATCCTGTGTCCCTTGCCAGCCCCTGCCCAGCAGGCGCAGGCCATGCCTTCCCCGCCCCCGCGGCCCGTGGCGCTCCCCGGCGGGGGGCTGCCGCGTGTCTCAGACGTCCTGGGCTTGTGTCTTCGAGGAGACGTGGGCCCCTCAAGGTGCGACCGTGTCTTCTGCCACGGCCCCTCACCACGCGGGAGACGTTCCTCCCGGGCGGATGGGTAGATGGGTGGAGGGGTGGATGGGTGGAGGAACGCTCCTCTGAATGATTTGCACAAGCGTCAGGAGGGCGGGCTGCTTGGCTGTAGGGCTCCGGGCTCCTGTCCTGGCTGCGCTGCTTCCTGGTGAGTGGCCTGAGCCAGTCATCTCGCTGCTCTGAGCCTTGTCGGGGAGAACAGGACTTCCCTTATAGGGCTCTTGAGACTGTTGAAGTCAATACAAATCGATCACTCAGCAGAGTATTTGGCACTTAGTAGGTGCTCAGTAAAAGGGAGCCATTGAAAAACCATTCATTTTAGCTTAGCAATCAGTTGTATGCCTAGAAAACAAATATATTTTTCTTTAGTCCCTTGCCCATCACCGATTTCTGCGATGGTCTCTTCTCAAAGTTGGGACTGCAGCGCACCCTGAGAAGGGACCGTCCCTTGGCAGAGCGGTGCGTGGCCTCCGCTTACACTGTGATTGAGAAACATGAACATCCTGCATCTTTGCCTTACCAACCACTCTATGGTTTTATTAAAATATTCTAATTTATGCAGCTGAGAAGGCTTTTTTAATCAAGGAAGAAAGGCAGTAATACTCAATAATTTCACGAAAACCTTTTCTGTTCTTGATTTTCATAAATTAGACAGATAGTTTCTCTATAATTATATCTTTTCCTTGATTCTCTACAGAGCAAAGAAACATCCAATTTTAAGAAAATAGAAACAGACTATTTCTTCTTTGTTATATGGGACTTTGTAGTTCTCTATCTCAGTGTATTTTTTTACTGAGTTCCCCGAAGATTTCTACTGCATCACTCCCTGGAGGGGAGGTTTAAAGTTACCCTAAAAAACAAACAAAAGCCAGTGTGACATGTTTTGTTACTGAACACATTCTGGCTTTGCAAGGCCATTCCTGAGTATCTGTTTGCTTTCTTGACCAGTATACTTGCCATAGAAGAAGTGGCTCTGTGTGTGTTGGAGGAGGGGTTGGCGTCCTCTGTGTGTTTGTTGATTTATCCAGATACTTGTTCACTCAGTTTACTCAGCGTTTTCTGAGTTTTCGGAGACCACGGCCACGCCCTGTCCGTCTTGCTGTAGGCGCAGAGCAGCTCTCTGGACGTGTGCGCGTAAGTGGAAGACTCGCCCCACCCAGTGAAAGCCACCCGGGCACCTGGATTCCCAAAGGCTACGGGGCTGTGTGCGCATGGGGGTCTCCTCGCCTTCTGATGATGATGGGGGGGAGGTTCAGAAAGCATAAGGCACGTTCCCAGGAAACCCGTTCACAGGAAGTCGGCAATCCTTGGGCAGTGATAGGACAGTGCTTTGGGAAAAGGATTTGAGATTTTTGGTGAGTCCAAAAGATGATCCTTGCATATTAAGAAACAAAAACAAAACACCTGTATTTCTCTGAGCCCCGGTAAGTGGGGAGGCATGGGAGTCTTCCGGGAGAAGGCGGGGCTTTCTCTGGGCCGGGAGGAGCTAGTAGGGCTCCTGTGCTGGAGAGGACCAGGAAGGGCCCCGGCGGCGGGAGAGGCTTGTGTGCGGGCTGCAGGGAGGTGCGTGTCAGAGCAGGGCTGGAGGACTCGGACAGACGGTCCTCCAGGGACGACGCGAGATGGCCCGTGAGCAGTGAAAACATGCGTCATTCCACTCATTGTTAGAAAAATGCAATCAAAATCACCACGAGGCACTGCTTGATGCCCCAGGAGGGCTATTATTAAACACAGGAACAACAGCCCCCCAGACCAGGAATAACATGTCGTCGAGGATGTGGAGAAGTTTAAACCCTTGTGCATTGCTGGTGGGAATGTAAAGTGGTCCAGCCACTGTGGAAAATGGCTGGGTTCCTAATACAATTAAATCTATGTAAGTAAATGTATACCCCAAAAAATCGAAAGCAAGGGTCTCAGAACAGGTATTTGTATGCCCCTGTTCATAACAGTATGATTCACAACAGCAAGAGGTGGATGTAGCCCCGCCACCCACGGACGGACGGACGGACGGACGGATGGACGCATGGACGGACAAACACAATGCAGTCTATCCAGACAGTGGCCTGTTTTTCTGCCTTAAAAAGGAAGGAAGTTCTGATGGCTCTGCAGCATGGGCGACTCTGGAGGATATTATGCCAAGTGAATTAGGCCGGACACAGAAGGACGAAAACTGCCGGGTTCCACTTGTGTGAGGTTTCCAGGCTGTCGGACTCGGACAGAAAGGGAATGGCGGGGGCAGAGGCGAGCGCGGGGAGTCTGCGTGTTGTTCGGTGGAGCGTGGGGAGACGACAGTCCCAGGGGTAGGCAGTGGCGCTGGTCATGCCACGGTGTGTGGGTGCTTAATGCCACAAAACTGTGCGTTTAAAAATGCTCAAAAGAGTGCATGTTATGTTATGGGTATTTTGCTGTGAAAAAAATGTGAGCAAAGGACAGTGATGGCACTGGACTCCATCCGGTCAGGTCCACGCTAAGCCGCGTGGCCTCGGGAGGTCAGGGGCCAGGGCCCCGGGGGAGGCAGGAGTTTATCTGACCCGCGCCTCCCGTGCTGACACTGCCATTTTTCTCATCGAACCTCCTGCAAAGTCTAGCGAGCATGGGACTCATCACTGTTCCCATTTAGTGGTTGAGGGACCGAGGCCGAGTGGGGAGGGGACGGGCCCGGTGCTCCTGGCCCCCTCTCAGCCTCTGCCTTCCCCCAGCGAGACTGGACACTCACCTGCCCCGTGCCCTTGGCATTTGATGCCCCTCCCACAGAGGCCTGGGCGTTTGCTTCATGGGACAGTGGGTCCGGGCAGGGACGGTGTGCGCGGCGGGCGGGGGCTGGGCTGGCAGGAGACCCCTTCTCCACGCTGGGCTGTCAGGAAAGCCCCCACTCAGCCTAGAGCGGTTCGCTGACCTCAGAGCTGATTCCTTCCTGTGGGCTCTGCCCCGGGAGATGGAGTCTCGCCCTGTGCCTCTTGGAAGGCCTCGTCTCTCCCCTGGGCCTCTGGCTTGGGGTGGCCCTGTGGCCGTGCGTCTCCGTGGCTTCGAGCCTTTCCTGGCCATGGGCCTGGAGCCCCACCGTGCCCGATGTGTGTGTCCTTGCTAACGTGCTGCATCCCAGCCCCAAGTGACACCAGAGCCCCTTCCATTGGTGCTCACGGTCAGAGAGTGGCCAGTGTCCGCACAGGCAGTCGCCGGCGGCGCGGGGCTGGGGTCATGGGGCAGGAGCGACACTCTACCAGCCGGGGCGTCTCCATTCATATCTGTGTGCAGTCTGCCTCCTGCAGGGACGCCGGCCCCTCGGGGGCTCTCACGCCTTGTCTCCATCTCCGCAGGCCCTGGAAGCGGTCCTGCACTTCAAGTACTCCGGAGGCCCGGGCCACGCCGCGGGCTACCACAGGAGCCTGTCCCTGGGGCTGCGCGCGGAGGTGGAGCCATCGGTGTTCTTCACCCGGGTCAGCACGCTGCCGGCAACCAGGTGAGCAGCGGGCCTGTCCCTGCGGTTGCCGCCTCCTGGAGGCTGATGTGTCGGGGTCCCAACCTCGGGGTTCCCCTTGGCCCCGCCTCCCGTCGTGTCTGCAACTTTGGGCCAACTTGCTGAGACTCCTGGGTCTCAGGTCCTCGTGAGGCGAACAGGCAGCGGTGAGTGAAGGGGCGTCCCCCCTCCCAAGAGGCTGCAATGGTCGCATCAGCACTCCCGCATGCTGTCTGTGGTCGCCACCGTGCAGGACGTGGCCCCGTGCGAGCCCCATGCCTGGTCCCCGTTCTGCTGGCCTGTGCTGGGGACACCTGGAGGGGTCCAATGGCTCTTTCTGCCTCACGTCTGGCATCCCAGAAGAGCTGTGTGTGGGGCCAGGCTGCTCAGCGGGGGCCTCACTTTGCAGAGCCGCCCTCTCTCTGGAGACTGGGCAGTGTCTGCCCGGGGCCGTCCTGCCCAGAGGCCTCCCTCCTGTCTCCTTGGCCAGACCTGGCCCTCCTTTGGGAGGAGGAGGTCAGACAGCGCGTCTGCTACAGACCCAGGAGCAGCCGGCGGCATGGGAGGTGTCCTTCTGTGACAGGCAGGATGACAGTTTCCCACCCAGAACTTGCCCCGTGGTGAACTGGGGCCACGGGGCTGAGAGTGCTGCTGGGGCGTCAGCTCATAGGCCCCTCTACCGCTCGGTTCCTGGCCCAGGCGCCCAGCAGCCGTGGGGAGCAGGCCCCGAGCGCCCCGAGCGCTGCCCGGCTTTCCCATCGGGGAGCCTTCCGTTCCGGGGAGCACGGCCTGGGGTCGCTGTTTGCCGTCAGGGGAGTTTAGGCAGTAGTGCTGACACACTGACCCGCCGGCGTGGCCTGGCGCCTGGAGAGGACAGCACATTCGGCCCAGCTGTCTGTTCCCCGGGGGTGCTGGTGCCGTGTGAATGTTGATATAAGGCTCCTTTTAAAGTGATGCGGTCCGAAATAATAAGTGTGGTTCTGGTTTATAGGAAAGACTGTTTGTCTTCCCCAAAATTGGAGAATGGCTTGGGCAAGGATTAATGGCGTCGCTGGGGCCCTTTAACACCCTGTTTCATCACCTGCCACTTTCTGCGCCCCAGAGAACAGCCTTCCTGGCTGCAGCTGGCCTCGCTCGGGGTTCGCGTGAAGCACGGCCCCTGGGGAGGCCCTGGCCGCGCTGCCGGCGGCTCTGGGAGGGATTCAGGCCCTTGCTGTGCTCCAGGCCTCTCCTTCCCCGGCTGGGCTGCACCCCCTGCCCCTGCTGCGCACACAGCTCCTGGACGCTGTGCCCGCCGAGTTGGGTCCTGTCGCCCTCTGGCGATCTGGCTTCCGTGCCACGGCTGCTGCAGCCTTACGTGGCAATTCCGCGCATGGGGAGTGCCGGCCTTCCAGGGCGCAGACCCGTCCTTGGAGGAGCTGCCGGGGAGCTGAGGGGCTCTCCGGCTCCTGCCCTCCCAACCTGTTGTCCTGGCCCTGCTCACTTTCTTCCTGCTCTTGGGGCTGAGATTAGATTCCCTCTAATTCTCCCCTTCTGTTCCCGCGAAGCCCATCGATCCCGGGCCCTCTGACACGGCTCCTGAGGGCCCTGTGCACCCACAGCTTCCAGAAGTAGTTGCCTGCTCACCCGCTGCCTCCCGCCTCATCCTGCCTCGTCTGGCCAGAGCCTCCCCAGTGTGGAGGAGGTAAAGCCGCGCACCTGCCAGGCCCTTCCTGTTCAGCCCTGCGTGTCCCGTTCCTCTGCCGCTCCCGTGAGAGAGGGGGCCTCTCAGCATCCCTAGGCTAAGCCGGGACAGCGTGCCTTCGCACACAGCGACTCGGTTCTTTTCCTTCAGCTACCGCCCCTTCACCCAGCCTTTTGGGAAATGTCTATTGACCATTGGCAATCTGTGTTGCTGTGTTTGCAGAATCTTCCTGAATGGGACTAGGGAGAGTGGGCCGGCCCTTCTGTGGGCTGCCCTGTGCCTCCTGGCACCTCGAGGGAGGCCCTGGCCAGCCAAAACCCGTTCACAGCGCTCCCCGGGCCCCACGGCCGCACGAAGCCTCCGGGGCTGGGAGCGGCCAGCGGCGCGCCGCCTGTGCGTCTCAGCAGCCCGAGCACAGTCCGCGTGTGGAAGTGCCGCCAAGTGGGAGTGTGGATCCACCTGGAGGGGCGACGGGGGCCTGCACCCACAAGTCCGTGGACGGGCCTCGGGCGTTCCTTCCCTCACTCCTGAGTTTCTCTCATAGGCTGTTACTGTTTAAAAAAGAAACGATACGCTTAATTTTGTGTTGTATATCCTATGCAGAAGTAAAATAAGTAACAAAATGCAGCAGGAAGAAATGGAAGAGAAAAGGAAGGGGAGTTGGAAGCTTTAATGCAAAATGTTGTATCATTTGTGGATAGAAGGTGGTAAGTTAAAGGTGCACCTTGTAAACCCTCGAGCCACACCTAAGGTGTGGGTGATAAGCCAGAAGAAATAAAATGGAACACTAAAAAACACTTAATTCAGGCAGGGGGAATTGTTGGCCAGAGAGGAGGCTGGAGGAGCCCAGAACACAGGGTCGCATAGGAGACACGCAGCAGCGTGGTGGCCTGGACCCGCTGTGCCAGGAAGTCTCTTACGCACCAGCGGGCTGCGCGGCACGTTTAGAAGTGGAAATTGTCAAGCCGTATGAGGAAGTAGCATCCAACTATATGTTTTCTTCAAGAAACGTGATGCATGCACAGTTTAAAAGCCACACGATAGGGAAAACACACATACCATACAAACATGGATCATCAGAAAGCCGGGTGGGTATATTGGTACCACACAGGTTAACTTCCAGGAGCAGGAGGATGGAGAGGAAACTCGCCAATGACAGGAGGGTCAAGCCACCCAGAACGTCCAGCGGCCCTCAGCGCAAATGCACCTGAAGCGCAGCCTTGGAGCCAAGTGGGCCTCTGCCGGGGGAGCGAAGGGGGAAATCGTGGTTGGAGATTTCCACGTCTGTCTCTTGTATTTGATAGAAAAAGCAGAAAATCAGTAAAAATGGAAAACTTCTCTCAATCAAAATCCCAGAAGGATTTTTATTTTGAGTGGATGGAAATTGACAAACTTTTTAAAAAAATTATTTCAAAATGGAACAGACTATTGCCAATGAAATAGGCAAATAACGTGACAAGAAAGAACAAAGTTGGAGGACTTAGGCCATGTGATTTTCAGACAAGGTAAAGCAACCGAGAGGATGCTAGTGTTGTAAAGGTAGAGAGACCAATGGACCGTAACAGTCCCCAAAATAAGACTCACTCATATGTGATCAATTGATTTTTTTTTTAAAAGGTATGGAAACAATTTCATGTGGAATGAAGTCTTTTGAACAAACGATGCTGGAGGAACTAGATATATTTGTGTGGGGGGAAAAACTTTGACCCATACAGCACATCAGATACAAAAATTCACATGAGATGGATTCTAGACCTAACTAAGAAAAACTCCAACTGTAAACCTAAGGAAAAAGAAGCAGAGTGCCCGCATAGCTTGGTGGGGGCAGAAACTACTGACCATGACACAGAAAGCCGACAGGATGGGTCTTGTCGAATTCAAAAACTACAGCTCATCAAAAGGCAAGCTGCGCACCGGGACATACTGTTTGCCATACATTTCTGCAGCCAAGGCCTGGTGCCCAGTATCTGTAAGGAAGCCCTAAAATTCAATACTAGAGAGACAGATGTGAAAAGTGGGCAGAAGCCTCGAGCAGATATTTCACAAAGGAAGGTCCGCAAGCGGCCCATGAGCACCTGCACGCGCTCGACGGATGAGAAGTCATCGGTTCCTCGGAGACTTTGTGTATCTTCTCCTCTCCTTAGTATTGGTGATTCGTGCAGTTTTCTCTTTGGTAATTTGTTGGAAAAAATTTTTTAATTGTATTTTTCCATGACCACTTAGCCCCCCTACAGGCCCCCCCATCACCACCCTATTGTCTACGTGAGTCCTTTTTCCTCAGTCCCTTCCCCCCCACCCCCCAACTATCTGTCACCTGCTCGCCATCTATGAATCTGTCCTCATTTTTCTTGTTAGTTCAGTTTGTTCATTAGAGTCCACATATGAGTGAGATCATATGGTGTTTGTCTTTCTCTGACTGGTTTATTTCACTTAGCGTAATGTTCTCCAGGTCTGTCCATGCTGTCGCAAAGGGTACAATTTTGTTCTTTTTTTTCAGCCGAGTAGTAGTGCATTGTGGAAAGGTGCCCTCGTTTTATCCACTCATCTACTGAGGGGCCCTTGGGCTGCTTCCACATCTTGACGATTGTAAATAATGCTGCAGTGAACATAGGGGTGCTTATGTTCTTTCGAATTAGTGTTTTGGGTTCCTTTGTATGTATTCCCAGAAGTAGAATAGTTGGGTTATAAGGCAGATGTATTTTTAATTTTTTTATGTATCTCCTCTCCGTTTCCACAGCGGCTGCACCAGCTGCCTTCCCACCAGCCGTGCACGAGGGCCCTCCTTCTCCGCATCCTCGCCTGCACTTGCTTGTTGATTTACTGGTAACAGCCCCTCTGACAGGTGTGAGGTGAAATCTCGTTGTGGTTTTAATTTGCATTTCTCTGATAATTAGTGACGTTGAGCATCTTTTCATGTCTATTGGCCATCTGTGTGTCCACTTCAGAGAAGTATCTATTCAGGTCCTTTGCCCACTTTTTAACGGGGTTGGTTGGTTTTTTTTTTTTGGTGTGGAGTTCTGTAAATTCTTTATAAATTTTGGATATTAACCCCTTATCAGATGCATTGATCATTGGTAATTTCTTACTGGTGACACGCAGCAAGAAACACCATTTATTCGGGGCCGCCTCCGTTCTAGTGTCATAGGCGCCTTGCGCTCAGGGTCCCATTGAGACTCTCGAGAGCCCGCCGACATCGGCATCGCTGTCTGGACGTGGCAGCGAGCTTGCCCTCTGCTGCATGTCACCCATGCAGGTGGAGAGGGGGCGTGAACTGTGCCTTCTTGGCGCAAGAATCCATGCCTTCGGCCCCAGGCCCTCCGGCCAAGGGCTGCGTCTTTGGAGGCGGTTTCCCCCCCCCCAGCCCCCGCCCCACGTCCCCTCTGCTGGGACCTCTAGGGCCCGTGGGTGAGAAGGGAATCAAGTGAGACAACGGGGGGAGTGTTCTCGTCACGCCCAAGCGCTGAACAGATGGCAGGTGTGTCTCAGTGTTTCTTCACCCGTCTCCCTCGGGGCTGTACACGTGTCTCGGCTGACTTTTATTTAGGAGATCAATTACCTTTGAGATTCACTTTTTACACAGAGCTGCCTGGTAATGTCGTTAGGGACGAGATTGAAATGGATGGGGCCACGCTGCCCTGTCTGAGGGCCGAGCCTCCCTCTCTCCTGAGGAGCGATTTTTTCCCAGCCTGTTACAACAAATGATCCAATCTTAGACATGGCGCCTGTGGGCTCTGTGGAAGATACACTCCTCTGAGCAGGGTGTAGGGTATAATAGTTATTCCATTATTAATAGAAATCACACCACTTGACACATCACAGCGCTTATCCCGGCCATTTAGAAGAATCCCATTTCCCTCTGAGCCCGGGCCGCTCAGCTCGCTGTGCGGAGCTGCGGTCGCAGTGCTGGGCTTCATCCCGGCCCACCTTCTTCAAGGTGTTCTATTCCCGTGTTGAGGCGGTTTCACACTTAACAAGAGTTTAGCGTTTTTACCAGCACTGGATTCAGAATCACACATATATGTATTTGATCTCCGGTTTTGACTCTCCTGCCTACTTGTTCTGTCATTCGTGTTTCTCGAAGCATTGTCTCTCCGTCACCTCGAGGTGCAGGTAACATTGACCTTGCAGGGTCGTGGTAAGGGTCACAGCCGTGTGTGCAAGGTGTCTAATACAGGGACTGACGTGAGGCTGAAGAAAGGTGGTTGTCGCATGTCTCGTGTGTGCATGCGTGCACGCAGCAGTGGTGAACCAAGTCCCAGGGACAGAGGGGTGCGCCCGTCCCATCGGCCCATGCCAGCCCTGTGGCAGCTGCCCCTGTGGCTCTGTGGGGTGTCAGCCACCGGAGCGCGTGTCCCAGGGCCCGGCGGGCCTCGCCCTCCTTCCGTGGCCTCGCCGATGGCGCGCGCCTCTGCAGGGGCCTGTGCACACGGCGCTGGAGCCCGTGGGCCGTCGCGGCGCTCCTCACGTCACGCTTTGCGCAGCCACGGTTCCGGGGGTGCTCAGGCATGTGGAGTCTTGGAGGACGTTTGAGGGCTCCGAACTCGGTGCGGCGGTGGTGGCGACAAGCTGCGTCACCAGAAATGCGTGCGGCTCCTCCGTTGTTTTTCTTTTCACCTTGGACAGGACTAATTAAGCTCCCAGGCTTCCTGAAGACGCCCAGGAAAAGCTCTCCAGCCTGAAGCGGCCGCTGTGTTTTCTGTGGAACGAAGACAGATTGAGAAACTAGACATTTTAAAAGGCCGCATGGATCTGGCCACAGGCGCACACAGCCGTGTCCGCCTGCTTTGGCTTTGCGTTCGCTCACGTCTGCACTTGGAGGTGTGACTGAGTGTCACCGTTTGGGTCCTGGGAGCCCTGCAGCGGGAGGAAGGGCCGCGTGCTCCCTGGCCTCGTGGGTGCGGGTTCAGCCCTTGGCGTGGGAGCGTCTCGGACTCACCGTGGCCGAGTCAGTGTGGGGCGGTCGGAGGGGTTGCTTTGCTGGCACCGTGACGCACTTTGCCTTTTCCTGCTCCACTGACGGCAACAAGGCAAACGAGGACCGCCGCCCTCGCGTTTATGCCACCACGGCCTGCCTGTGGTTTTGCACAGCCCTTTCACCTCCCTGTTGGAGCCCCCAGTAATGCCACGGCACAAGCATTCCCTTCTTCACCGGGGTGGAGCCCTTGTGGCCCGTGGGTGACACGCAGCAGCGGGGCCCCCCCGCCAGTGCTCTGCTCGTGCTCCCCCACCCGTGGCGACGGCGCTGCCCCGCCCCGCTCCGCTGCCCCACGAACAGCCCTCCTCTCCCAGCGAGACGCCGTCCTCGCTCTCGAGACTGCGCGCCGTTCCCCTTCCGTTCTTCCACAGGACTTCAGTTAGCGCTGTTTTGTCTGTCTGTTTTTTACATTTAGTTAGCTGTTCAGTCTGTTTGGAATTTGCTTTGTGCAGGGTGTGAGGTAGGGGTGTCACCTTCCGTCTGCCTGCGTAGCTGTTTGTGCCGGCGATATCTGTGCACTCCCCTTAATGACCTGCCCTGCCACAGTGGCCAAACGTCTTGCCCGCACAAGTCACGTGTCCTGGCTCGGCTTCCGGGCTGTGCTTTCTCTCATGGACGTGGTTGCCGTCTCTGCCCCACTCCCTTGCCCGGCTCCCCTGCCATCCTCCTTGCCGCCTTGGGACAAGCCTGGGCATCGGCTTGACCACATCCCTTCCATTGTTTTGCTCTTGGTCCTTTGCTCTTATATAGAAATTTAGAGTCAGCGGGTCAAGTTTGACAAAAATCAAAACACTGAGTTACACTGAATTTGTATAAAATTGGGAAGAAGTGACTTCTTTAAAAAATATTGTTTTCCTATCCTTGAACATGATATATATACACGTTTATTCATCTTCTTTGATGTTATTCCATGAAACTTCAGAATTTTCTCCATAAATACCCTGCATACATTTTGTTAGACTTATTTCTAGGTGTGTTCCTACTATAAGTATGTTTTCTTAAAAAATTCATTTTCTAACTTTTTAGTTGCCATGCATGAATGTTACTGATTTTCTCTGTGGGTCTTAACCCCCTGTTCAGCAACCTTTTGAGCCTAGTTTGCCTCATTTTACACAACATGACCAAATTTAAATAATGTTCCCCTCCTCCCAGCCCTCTGCGCTCGTGAGAGTGTGACTTCCGTGAAAGCAGAGACCTGCTTCTCTTGCTCGCTTGCCCGTCCCCGGCGCCCGCAGCAGGTGCTCTGTAGGCATTGGGTGTCGGAGATGGATCCGTACGATTCCCAGCTCTCGGAGGAGGAGGCGGTGCCACAGCCACCTCGAGGGCGTTCCGCATGCGCCGCTCTGCGCCGTGTCTCCTTCCAGGCAGTCTGATCCCCTCCCCCCACTTTTCTCCAGATCCTTCCCTGCCACTGGGCCGTGATCCCTCCGGTCCCCCAAACCTGGCAGGTGGCTGTGCCCTTCAAGGACCTTCTCTGATCTAGATCATCCCGGAAGCTTCCCTGGGCTTCCCTGGGCTTCAGAAGAGCCCAAAGAGAGCAGCCGGAATGAACGTCCACTCTGCGCTCACTAGGGCATAAAACAAGAAAATTGTCCGCGTGACGTCAAGGGTGCAGAGGGGGACCCTGGGTAGTGCTGCTGCGGTTCGGGGAAGGAAACCCATTTATGACTAACGGGAGGCAAAGGCCCACCAGCATCTCCTGCGTGCAGACCCCGGATCCAGGCGGCCCACAGCCGTGCACCAGAAAGGCAGGACGCCGAGGGGCCGGGGCCCTTCCTGTGCAGCTGGTCGTGGAGACGCCAGCCAGCGAACCTTTCCTTCCCTGCTCCGAAGAGCCACTTCCGTTTCCTCCTCTGGTGAATGTTTCTCGAACTCCCTCTCCTGATGAAAGATTCAGCTGTGATTAAAGATTTCATGAAGTCATGACAGAGGCAGAATAGATCATTCTTGAAAGCTCATTTTTCCGCGAGCTGAGTGAAGAGGCCTCTCGCAGGCAGCTGTCAGAGCTAATGAACGTTTCCCAAGTGCTGCAGCCCTGGGGAGGCACCCAGCCCACAAGACTTGGAAGCCACCGGCGTGAGCCTGCTCTTCTAGAGACAGGTGTTGGCCACCAGCAAGCAGTGTGCGTGGCAAAAGCTATAAAGCTGCTGCTTTACCTTCCTCCCCCAAGATTAGGTTACACGCGCGCATTGTGAGATGTTGGTGTTTCCCAGATGCCCCATGGCCTTGTGGCGATGTCTGTGTGCGTGTGCGTGTGCGTGTGCATGCACACCCACAGATGCGTTCCTGCCCCCGCCCACCACAGCTCCCTTCTCTGGCAAGAGCAGGGGACGAGGTTTGGGTTTGGAATCTCTGTTTCCGTCTCCTGTGAAAAGGAGAGGCCACTGAGCCCCGAGCCCCGAGCCCCGAGCCTCAGCCATCCCCAGCGTTTTCGGCGTCGCACGGCCTCGCTTTCCCTCCCGGGCACAGGCTGAGGGAGGGCAGCTGCCGGGGCCGCTAGGATAGAGTCACCTCCCGTGGGTGCTAGGCCCCCCTTCCTTTCACAGCCAGCCACACGTCAGGGACCCGCATGGGCACGCAGGTGCCCTGGCAGGAGCCTGCTCGGAGGAAGGCATGCTGGCTCGCCACCCCCCAGAGGGCACGCCCCGTTCCGAGCCCTTCCTCCCTTGAAAAGCTGCTCTCCCCGCTCCCGCAGGATGGGGAGCAGCCGCTGCCTCTGTCACCGCCACCTGTGCCGCCTCCGGCCATGGGCACCGCTGGCCCGTCCGTGGCCTGTCACGGGCCAGCGGTGATGCTTGGCACCTGGGCACCATGTCTGCTTCAGGCAGCAGGCGACCGTGAGGGGAGCCGAGCGAGGGCAGCTTGCACCAGCGAGGCCTGGGCGCTCGGCTTTTGTTCTGTATGTGTAGCCAGTGAGTCCAGGATGGGGGCACAGGAGTGGGGGCAGGGCTGCCACAGCGGCTCAGTGCTGTCATCGCCCAGACGCGCCCGCCCCCCGAGCCCCCGCCATTCCCTGCACCTTCCCTATCCTGTGGCCCTGGTCCTCGTGGCCTCGAGTGGTGGGTGAGACTTGCGCCCCGGTTTCTCTCTAGGGAGGGAGGAGGGGGACGGGGGAGGCTGGGAGGTGAGTGCTGCCTTTTCTCCAGGTCTTGTCTTCTCGTTTGGGGGTGAGGGTCTCCTGACGTCCGTTCATCTTCGCTGGGACATTGCTCTGCGGAGCTCCCCTTGTGGCAGGGAGCTTTGCACCTTGTCCTCTGCAGTAGAGGGGGCGAAGGAGAGGAGGTTTTGAATGGGGGTGAGGGACCCCCCTCCGGGATCTCCCACAGCCCCGAGGAGCGGGGAGGAGTTGAGAACTCCCGCAGACAAGCTGTGGCCGTTTGTCGGTGGGTCTGTGGACCAGGGCCCCGCGCCTGGCCCGGGCCTGTGAAATCTGGTGAACGTTGGCGGATGGGGTGGTGACAGGGACCTGGCACTTGTTGAATGGCACCGCAGCCAAGTGCCCTCCCGCTGGCTGTCTCACTCCTGGGCCAGGTGTGCCAGCCCTCACACCTGCGAGGCTCAGAGAAGTCGGGGTGCCTTCCGCCGGTCATGGGTTTGCATGGGCGCCGTGGGGCTGTGAGCGTGCGCCCCCCAGGCCCAGGGCGCCTCTCCACACCCACCGGTTGGAGTTCACGGCTTTGTTTGGAGTGAGTCTCGGTCATCCCTTGGTCCAGGGGCTCTTGACATTTCGGATAAGCCGCACTTCTGATACCCTCAGGTCCCGGGGAATCTTTGGGGAGGAGAAAAGGCAAAGCCTCTGTCCTCTCGGGCTGTTGGAAGACTCTGAACCTGCCGTGTCTTTCCCCGCAGCTCCCGGCAGTGCCACCTGCTCCTGGATGTCTTCAACTCCACGGAGCGCGAGCTGACAGTCAGCGCCCGCAGCAGCGAGGAGCTGACCCTGCACGCGGGCGAGTGCCAGCGGTAAGTGTCCCATGCCTGTCAGGGGCCCCGAGGGGCTGCCGCTTTACGTGGTGGAGGCAGGCCCATTGGCTATTCCTCTCTCGCCCGAGCCTGCGCCGCAGGGGCCAGCCGGTCAGAGGACACTGAGAAATCCCCAAGTCCTTTTCGCAGACTCAAACCCAACTCCTGACAGCGCTGTCTCTCTGAGGTTCGGGCGCCCCCCCCCCCCCGACGGGGAAGCGGAGCTCTGCCTGCGCTCGCAGCCCTCGGCCGTCAGGTGATCGAGGCTCAGACCCAGCTGCTGCCTGGGGCGGTGTGGGGGGAAGGCTGGCCCCGGTCAGGGCCCTCGGGGGCCCAGCGGGGTTTGGGGGCCTTGCAGCAGCCTACGGAGGCTACCCGGGGACTTGTACTTGGGCTGTGGAGAGCCCGGGGTGTCTGGGATGTTGGGGGTGTCAGTGAGCTGCGGCGGCACCTGCGGGCGTTTGCCACAGGCTGTGCCCTGCCCTCTGATAACAGGATTCTAAACGTCTGTGATGTTCTTGAGTGAGGGGCGCTGCCCTGCCTGGAGGCCCGCTCCGTGGAGCCTTGGGAGAGGGGTGTCTGAGGGAGCGGTGGGGTTTGCTGGGCGCTCAGCTGGCCACTCGGGGGCAACGAGGGGAGAGCCAGGCGGGGCCAGGTCTCAGGGCCCTGGACGCCGGGGGCAGGAAACGATCTTTGCCACGTTTTTTATGATTACACTTTTAATGAGGGAGGTGGGGAGGGTTCTGGAGGGGTTTCCGCCTTTTGGGTTTTCCCTGTTCACGTCTGCAGGGAAAACGGCAGCTGCTCTGCGGGCGGGCGGCCTCCCGGGAGAGCCGTGGCCCTCGCAGGGGCCCGGCCGGCACCCCAGGGACCTGCGAGAGAGGCAAGCCCTTGGGGCCCCCTTAGGCTCACGCCGTGCGCAGGGGCCCGGCAGATGGCGCTCTCAGAAGCTCTGGTGCTTCTGGCGGCCCCCGGGGTGTGGGAGCCCGTGTGAGAGGGAGGCAGAGGAGTGCCGGCCAGGCCAAGCCAGCAGCCGCTCCCGTCGCCAGGCGCCCCTGCAGCCACCTTCGCGTTGGGGCTTCCTTTGCGTGTGGTTGGGCAGAGCATTTTGTCCCGAGGAACCCTTGCCTCCGTCTGCTCCAGTGATAGGCGCCAGAGCAGGGCGGGTTTGGTTCCAGCGAGCTCTGCACGGTCGGGGCTGCTGCGCTGCAGCAGCCGCTCGGAACGAGCCACAGCTGGCGCGGGTGTGCTGAGGGGAGGGCGGGCCGGGCAGCGCTGCAGGGCGGCGTCAGGGTCGAGCTGCCGGGGCCCGGGCGGGGCCGGGGGTCCAGACGAAGGCCGCCCGGCGCCGTGGACGGGGTGCCTTCGTGTGAGGCAGGCCCTGCTCTGTACAGTTTTCTAGTTTTCGGGAGTCCTCATCTTTCTAAATGCCTGAGTGTGCGAGGCGCTGCTCTGGTGTGGGGGTCCCAGGTGAGGGACTAGACACTTGGCTCGTCGTGACAACAGGTGCAGGAGGGAGGTGGGCAGCGCTGGCCCAGGGGCGGGGGAGTCCACAGGGTCCCCTGCTGGGGCGGACTCAGGGCTGGCACAGCCCAGAGGCCTTCGGGGTGGCGGGGGGCAGTGTGAAGGTGCTGCCTCTGCTCAGTCCCAGGGGACGGCTCGGGAGCTGTCTGGGCAGGTTCCTGAGCAGCCGTCACAGAGTCATGGTCACGGAACTGTCTTCTCAGCGTGCGTGCCAGCGCCCAGGGGTCAAGGCTCCGGCTCAGGGTTGAGGGAAACGGAAAGCCTAGCCTCTGTTGTGTGCTCGCTCACTCACAGCTCGCGGCAAATTTTAGGAAAAGCATCTCGTCATGTTTGTTTTCCTCTTTAATCTCTTAGTGTTTCCTGAACTATCCCTAGTGCCGTTTGAGAGAGGCAGTTCTTCTGAATGTGTCTAATGATTGTGACTGTCTGGGAAGAAAACCTTCTTTCCACTAGACTTTGGAATCTTCAAGTTGGAGGGGTCTCGGCGACCCCCACATCCAGGGCACCCCTAACAGAGAGTGAGGACCTGAGGCCCCGAGGAGAGGCCACAGGTGGCTCTCAGGATCGCAGGGCCGGCAGTGGAGCAGGTGCCCAGGGCTGGGGCTGCAGGTGCGTGGCAGGGCGCCCCCTCCCCGCTGAGCCCCGCGTGAGCCTGTTCTCTGTCCTGAGGGGACGGGTTGCCCTCTTCTGTCCGTCTGGGGACTCTCTGCTCATTGTCCCCGACCATTCTGAGCGTCCCCTCTGCCAGGTGCCTTCCCGGACTTCCGGAGACATGTCCTTTCTTCTAGGTGTCACCAGCGCCTTGTACCTGCCCCTGTTGTCAAGACTCCATGTTGCCATCACTGTGTGTCTACAGGTGTCTGTCCCCAAATGCGCAGGAGCCCAGGAGCAGGGGCCGCGCCTGATTGATTTTCTTTCCCCGGGGCCCAGAGTAGTCACTAGTGGGTAACAGATGTGGTGGAAGAATAGTGCCCCCCAAAGTCATCCACACCCTGATCCCCCTCCCTGTGCATATGCTCCTTATGTGCAAAGGCACCCTGCAGTCGTGACCGAGATAGGGAGATGGCCCTGGGGTCTCAGCCCACTGGGCTGCAGTGACGAGAGGCTGGTCTCTGTCCCCGTGGGCTCAGAGCAGGGGAGCCCTCTGTGCGCCGTGCTCCGATGGGACAGAGAGCAGCGGGTGAGGGAGATGGCAGGGTGGTCACTTCGGTCTGTGGGCGTGGAGAGTACGTCAGGTGTCACTCAGAGCCCGGAAGGCCCCGCCAGGCTTCGAGCAGAAGGACTGGCAGCATCTGGCTGGAGCTCTTCAGGTGGGCGGCTGTGTTTTGGGGGGGGTCTTTCTGGGGGTGTTTGAGGGCCAGTAGGCCCAGGAATGGAGTTTCCCATCCAGGCCTCTGTGGCTCCCAAGCCTGGGCACTTTCTTGTGTCTGAGGCTTCTAGATGCTTCTGCTTATCCTCACATTGCGAGAGGCAGCTCCTCCTGAAGTGACTTGAGGCGCTTGCCAAGGTCAAGCATTTCTCCCATTTTCCCCTTGTTCCCTGGGGGGCCTGGCTCCCCGTGGCCCCCAGGTGCTTGAAGAGACGGACCTCAGGCCACATGGCCTCCTCTCCCTGCACATGTGCGACCTACCATGAAGTGGAAGGTTTTCATGAAAATGAGTGCGTCTCACTGCAGAGCCATTAGATGACACTTAACAAAGAGCCCCGGGAGCTTCCGAGCCAGAGCCGTGCACGCTCTCTTCCTGACGAGTCTCCGCGCCGCGCACGCCGGGCGCTGAGCGCAGGGATGTGTCTGCCTTTGTTATTTATAGAAGCATTGGGAACGACCAGAATGTCGGACAATTGGGCTGATTAGTAAACTGCGGTGCATTTGTGTAATTGACTGTTGTGTAGCTATCAGAAATTATGTTTTTGTGGACTTTGCCCCGCGTGCTCAGTTGTCACAACGAGGACAGTGAAGCCAGCAACTCAGGCGGGAGAGATAGGCCCCTGAAATGGAAGGGAGGAAACACCCTGGCGACCCAGCCGGCCGCCAGTGCCCTGGAGCGAGTGAGAACCGGCGGCGCTGTGCTGGCTGCTGTTGGTTGGCAGAGTTCATATAGCAAATGAGTTGAACTTGAAACAGATTTGTATATGCAGTTAAAATGTGAAGCCTGAGGAATCGTACCTGAACGTGGGATTCAGATCTGAGGGGCACTTCGTACGGACGCCGCCTTGTGCCCCTGTTGTTCAGTCCCGGGCCTGGAAGGAGCTGGACCCTGTCTTTGCGGCCTGCGCTTCGCAGTGCGGAGCAGAGGTGGGAGGTGAAGCCCCACATGCTCATCACGGATGTGTTCACTCGATGCTTGTAAGAATGTGAGAGTGTGGGCAGTTTTCCTCTAGAGGACGAGGCCACGGAGGCCCCGAGCGGAAGAAACTGGTGGGGGGCGGGCCGCGCATGTGGGTCCTCGTCACAGAGACAAACCCCAGAGCAAGCGTGCTGAGCAGAGATGGCTGTGCCTGCCCCCTGCCCCTTCCGCATCGTGTGGACAGCCAGCCGTCTACCCGCCCCGGGTCCTAGGGCCATGGCTGTGCGCAAGGTGCCCAGAGCTGCTGACGTTGGCGGTGCCTGTTCTTCACAGGCCCCGTAGGAGGTGACGTGCGTCCAGGGCCTGAAATCTGGTGCTGAAGCAACTTAGTGGAGGCATAAGCTTTCTAGGGAAGCCGACAGTTTGGCCTTCTGCTTGCATGTGCCCAAGATTGTGGGAATGGCCTCACAACAGCCAGTGAATCAGGCATCGTAGCCCCATTTGCTAGGCGTGAAAAGCGTGCCCCCGGGAGGCTTCGCAGCCTTGCCCGGGCGCCTGGGGCTGGGCAGAGCCAGGCTTCTCTGCCCAGGGACCCTTGCACTGTGTCTGTTTGCAGCAGCGGGGTGGCGGGCCCTGCCTGGGGTTCCAGGACTGGGCCTTCAGGTGTTTGTCTGGCCCGGGGCTCCTCAGCAGGACGAGAGCCTGTGTCCTGTTGGCAGAAGAGAATGGACAAGAGAGCTTAGTGTTTTAGAGGTGATGACCCAGGCAGGAGCTGATTGGTAAGTAGAAGACTCCGCCCACTCTGTGAGCGCCCCTGAACGAGCCCTGGGGAGCCAGGCAGCAGTTCACGGCCTGAGAGGCCGGGAGAGCCCAGTTTCTAGAGCCCGGGCTCTCGGTGGTCGGTGCTGGCCGCCCTGAGGCGGCATGGCCTCCCCCTGCTGCCACCACGGCCCGAAGGCCACGGCAGCCTGCGTGAGCTCATGCCGTGCTCAGGTCCACGCTGGCGGCTCACGTCCCTCGGATGTCACCGGGCGGCCCTTGAAGTCAGGGACTTGGCCACAACCCCTGAAAGGGTGACCCGCCCAGTGTCCTCCCACACAGCACATTGTCGAATGAATGAAAGCAGTGATGTGGCTCAGTCTTTCAAAAATTGAATCTGTCCTCAAAAATGAGCTCTGCCAAGTGTGCTTTCTCACTCAGGCTTCTGTAAGTTACTATCAGCCAAGGATAGTCGTGGGCAGGGTGTTACCGTGGTCAGGTGGGTTCCTCGAGCAGCAGGTGACTCGCCTCCTGCCCTTGATCCTATGCGGTGTCAGTGCCGCGCGTCGCCGACGAAGGAATCAGGGCGCAGGCCAGCTGTGTAGTTTACACGGGCTCACCGGCTCCGCCGGACGGGTCAGGAATTCCTGTCCTTGTTTTCCAAGCTGGCTCCTTAATTAATGTTGACATGTGAGATGCAAATTAAAAAAAAAAAAAAACGATCATGCGTTTTGATGAGATACCAGCTATTGATGAGCTGATTTCCCAGACTTATCGCGGGTAGATCAGAAACAGGACAGGGACCAACTAAGGGCTGGGATCCAGAAAATGATGAGCGAGTGTGCGGAGAAGCATCCGAATGTGAGATGCAGCATTGGTGGTCCTCAGGAGGGGCCGGACAGGGCGCAGAGGCCCACGGAGGCCGTGCAGCGTCCTGCTGTGGCTGGGGAATCGTGGTTGCTGTGTGGAGGGCTCAGGGTGCTGGCCTGTTCTCCCGACATGATGTCTGTTGGCACCAGGGACCTGCTCTGCCCTGTGTGTGAGTAACTGGCTGCTCCGCCCTCTTCCAGTGATGAGTGAACGGGAAGGCGGGAGCCACGCCGTGTGGTAGAGACGCTCCCTGGCTTGGCAGGCTGGCAGGCTGGCGCTGCAGGACTTTAGAGTCCTCTGTCCATCCACAGCGCAGCACCTATTCGCTCGCTCAGGAGGTGGCCCTTCGGCGCTGGAGGAGCTGTCATTCGTGGAGTCCCCGCCTCCGATGGTGCCAGCACTGAGGCGGTTTCCCGGGGCCGTGTCTCCAGGGAAGCTGCCTGCAGGAGAAGGAAGCCTGGGCCACAAAACTGTGACGCCTGGCGGAAGTGACCGAGTCGGGGAGAAGTTGGCCGGGCTCTGGGACCCTGCTGCGCCCGCCTCCCTGCCTGGGCTCAGGGCAGCCAGCCTTCCCTGGCGTTGTGCGGGGGAAGGGCAGGGGCTGCACTGCCCCGTGGTCCTCAGAGCTTCTGACCTCGAAGTTTGAAAGCGTCGCTCTGCCCAGTGGGCACAGTGGCTGAAGCAGGCAAGTGGCCTGGCCTGACATTTGGTGGGGCGAGGCATGTGTGCCCCCACGGTGATGCCCTGTGTGGGGCCTGGCCGCGTGGCCACGCCCCACACAGGCTCTGGCGCCGCCTCCGGAGTCCGCCCTGGGTCCGAGAACCCCCTCCGCCCCCGCCCTTCCAGGTCAGCGCTCCTGAGCGCCGCTGCCGCCCCGCGGCTCGCTCCAGACTTCCGCGGCGTCCCCCATTTTCAGTCACAGTGCTGCTCTCAGGTCCCCTGCAAAGCTTGACAGATCCTCCGTGAGCAAGGCAAGTATTGGAGCATAAATCTTCCCAGAGCAGCATTTTCTAATTTGGACGCATGGCAAAACAACTCTGGGTGATTTTTATTCTTTATTTTCAGCAGCATTTCTCTGGCAGGTCACCATCCTGGCTGTGGAGCAGTAAATCATGGCCGTGTTTTCAGGGGAGCGGCTCCGTCTCTCGCACGCTGCCTTTGCGTTCCCCGCCCCCAGCTACCAGACTTGCAACCCTCGCAGGCTGCTGAGCAGATGTGATGGCCAGAGCGCGTCTTAACTGGAAGGGCTGACAAGTTAGATCCGCACGAGTCCCGTGGCTGCCCGTGCCCGGACCCCACGAGGCGGCGCCCCAGACGGGACCACCCCACGTCCGTGGCCCCCGGCCCACTGGTGGCGGGTACAGCAGAGAAGGCAGGAGCTTGGGGGGCCTTGGGGTGGCTCAGTCGTGCAGGGAGCGTGGCGGGCTTGCCCCCCTACACCTGGAGAGTCCCAGTGCCGAAGGCTGCGTGCAGGGGCCGTGTGGGAGCCACGGGCAGAGGCGCCCGCCCACCCTGTGGACGTGTTCCTCCTCATTCTGGACTCGGGTCACCTGTGGTTCTGGCAGTGACACCTCAAGTGTGAAGACTGCCATCCTCTGCATCCCGAGCCCCCCAGTCCCGGCCGCCTCCTCTGTGAAATGAGACGTCACGCTGGCTCCTCGGGGCCGTGAAGACGGGCGTGACGGGGTCCCTGTGTGGTGGGCGTTCAGGCTGTGGCCGGCCTCCCCCCTCCCTGTGCTCTTCTTCGGGGAGCCTGGCCGAGCCCCACGGAGCTCGTGACGGAGAGTCGGGGTTGGAGTTGTTGACGGGCTCTTGCCCGGACCCCTGGGGCAGCCCCGGAGGCAGAGCCAGGCGCGGGGTGTGAGAGTGCGCCGGGCCGGCCTGTGGAGCCGGGGAGCTAGCAGGCTCTGGTGCCCCAGCCTCCGTTTCTGCACCTGCGAGGGGGCACTGCCGCTGCGAACTGCCTACTAGTCGACACGCGTGTGCATGCATGACGTCACTCGGTCACCTCGTCCTCGTGGTGACCCCCTCCTGCCTCTTCTGAGCCTCTCCTGGGGCTGTCTCAGTGTCCGTGGGGCCTCCAGCTGCTGTGACTGGCTGAGATGAAGCCCCGGTGTAAGCCCCCTGCTCCACTGCCACACGTGGTGGCTCTCACTGTATCCGACTGGCCTGGGGGGGTGAAGTTGTCTTGGAATATTTACCTTGTCATGGTGCCTTTCTGTCCTTTAATGGCTTGGAGGGGAAAAGGAGGGTGTAAACAGCACTCATCTGTTTCCTTGAGGGCCTGCGGGGGAGTGCAGGGGGCGGGGCGGTTCGTGAACGCGCAACAGAAACTCATGTCCGCAACAGAAACTCACGTTGAGAGCTTTGATCTAGTCATTAAGGCCCTTGCCTTCTGTGTGATCCGAGCCCGGCAGCCGCCCAGCCTGCTGTGGGGGAGGCCTGCCTGGGGAAGAGCTGCGTCGGGCGCAGGGAGCTGTCCTAGCTGTTGTTGACAGGACACGTCAGCCACAGGCCCCTGCGGCCCCTGCCCGGGCCCCACAGCAGTTCCCCGGCAGGAGGCAGAAGGGAGGTGCGCGTGTGTGCAAACAGGGCGCGAGGCCCCGTGGGGTGTGGTCCTCTGCGAGCGCCGTCCCCTCGCCCGTCGTGCCCGCGACATCCAGGGGACCCACGGATGAACGATGTGATGTGCTTGTCACACACTCACTCTCTGCCATCTGTGACGCTAAGTGTTTTCTTAAATCACCTGTGCAAAATAAAGGTTTAGAGAAGTGGCAGGATCCACGCACAGCATCCGTCAGGGTGCTCCCTGCCTTGCAGGTGAGCGGGCCGTGTCTCGGACCCTCGTGGAGACTGGAGTTTGCGAAGCAGAGAGGGCTGGGCTGGAAAGGCGGTGAGAGGGGGTCCCAGCGTGTCCCTCGCCCCTGTGCCCCAGCTCTTGGGCGCCTGTCCTGACCCCGTGCAGCTTCGTCAGGGCTGCAGTTCCAGCCAGGCTCCCCGGACCCCGTCTCTCCCACACCCCAGGCCAGCCCAGAGTGGCAGGACGCTGCAGACGCTCGGCCTCAGAAGCAGTGCAGCACCAGGCCGGGGGCCGCGGAGACCTGCCGGTCAGGAGTGGGGAGCGGATAGAGCGACAGGGCAATGGCTAGGGGACAAACAGCCAGGAGGCGCAGCCGCAGGAGGTGGCAGGAGGGTGGGGCGGCTCCTCCGGACTCCTTGTGTTTGTGTTTTGCAAAGCGGAGGCCAGCACTGTTTGAGGATGGCTGTTTTATAAAGGCATTTAAAGGCTCCTTTCGTAACTAAAACCTGTTGGGTTTTGTGGGGCTGTGGTGACCCCGAGTTCTACGTACCTGCTTTCGCTGACCGCCCACTCTGCCCTACCCTGGGCTGGGCACAGCTCCGGAGACACGGTTGTCCAAGGTGTTCAGCCCCCGCCCTGCCCGGCCGCGTGGTGGGGAAGGCTGCGGACGAGCGCACCGGGCCTTGACAGCGCTGCTCGCCAGTCAGGCTTTTCAGAGAATCGCTTTAACTTTAAACAGAGAGCCAATGATAACTCTCAGTTTCGTGGCGCGCCTGCTCGTCACCTGTTTGGAGGGAACAGTGGGGCAGCATCAGCACGTTCAGCGCCGCCCGCCCCCCCGCAGCGGCTGTGTCCGGCCGGGCTCCGGTGCTCGCGCTTCTGAGACGCCGCCTTACGGCGGGTCTTCGTGTGGACACGTGCTTTCCTTTCCCGTGGCGAGCGCCCAGCAGCGGGATTGCTGGCACATGTGCACGTCCGTCCGGGAAACCGCCAGGCCCTCTTCCAGCGGCCGTCCCATCTCCCGTTCCCGCCAGCACCACGAGGATGTTCCACTTGCTCCATGTCGTTGCCAGTACTTGGACGGTCAGATGCTGTCGCTGTGGGTGTCCTGCTGGGTGCGTTTCTCGTGGGGATTTGGGCTGGGGTTTCCTGGGCAGTCGCCGCTGTGGACCGTCTTCCCCCTGCCTCTGCCGCCCAGGCGCCTGCCGTTGCCTGCGAGGGTGCTGGGTCGCGACGCTCTCACTGAGTCTCCGCGCGCTCTGGGTGGTCCGGGCGCCCGGCCTCTGTCTGGCCTGTGTGTCGGGAGGGCTGTACGGTTCACCGCTGCAGACCAGCGGTGGTCGGGTTTGATGGCGTCCAGCTGATCAGTGTCTTCCTCTCTTCTCGCCTCGGTTCGCGTTCACGCAGGGGCCTCTGTTGCCGCCGTTCTGCCAGGGGCTGCCTCTGGGGACGGCTTCTTTTTTGAATTTTACTGTATTTTTAAGTTATAAAATTTCCTCTTGCCTTTTAAAATATTTTTTGTTGTATATTCTTTTTTATTTTGTTTCACTTTTTTTTTTTTTTTTAACTGTAGGGAGCCTGGTTGCAGTGGCCGCCTTGAAGCCTTCGCCTGGTAGTCCCAGCCTTGGGACCACCTCGGGGTGGGTGTTGCTGGTTTCTGAGACTTGGTCACAGTTTCCTTTTTTTTTTTTTTTTTTTAATATGGCAGATGTTTACATTGTATTTAGACATTGGGAATGTTACTTTTTGTGGACTCTGACTCTGGGTGTTATTCTTTACAAGCTTCTGGAGAACTCTGAGGGTTGGTTTTGGCAGGCAGCCTGTCCGCTTAGGCTCTGGTTGTAAATTCTACCCCCGTCCTCGGGTGGACGTCAAGGCCTTGGTTCTCTGGCTCCAGTTCCCCTGCCCCTGGTTTTGTTCTGTCCAGGGGTGACCTAGTAAGTTGTTCACTGGCAGCCCTGGATGCAAGCATCTGCTGGCGCCCGTGGTGCGGGCGTGTCCCCTGCAGCCAGCCGCGGCCACCAGCGTGGCATCACCGAGTGCGGTGTTGAGGAGAGACGCCCGCAGGTGGCGCCTGTGAGCGGGTGTGCGCCCTGGGTCTGCCCCGCCCATGCCGCTTGGGCCAGGCTGCGCGACTGGTGTGTGGGGTCCGAACCTCGGGCCAGCTGCACGTCTGCGCTGCACTGGTTGCTGAGGGCAGGGTGTGCTGGTGAGCCCCACAGGTGGGGCCAGGCAGCGGGGGGTGGGTTGGGGGGTGGCTGGCTGCTGCGGCTGTGGGCACGCGCCCGGGGCTCTGCCTGGGCCTGTGGCGTCTTCAGCCTCTCGACCACACTCCGAGGTTGTCCTTGTTTTCACAGCAAGAAGATGCTCCAGGAGGCCGGCCCTGGAAGCAGTTTGACACCCTGCTGACACAGGCATGGAAGCGCGTTGAGCTGTCCCCGTCTCTGTAGCCCCGAGCCTGCCGTCTATCGCCCGCCCCAGGCTGCGGGCTGGGGTGGGCCGAGAAGGCTCAGGGCCCCTTCTCCGAGCTTGGCATGCGCCTTCTGACTTTTTGCGAGGGGAATCTGAGCATTTCCTATTCTTGTTTGCTTTTCCCATTTAATTTAGGGAATACGAAGTTTAATTCAGAATTGATGAAATGTGTAATTAGATGTAATAGCACTTTTTTACTAATGGTAACTGATGTAGTATGATTGAGGCATTTTGTTCACAAAATGGGGCATTTCGCCACCTTGAAACTGGCTGGCTCTGCACTGAGTCACTCCCTCTGGGAGGGCAATGCTTCGGCCACATGAACGGCTCCCGGGGGCCTCTTAGTTCCCCCAGTGTTTCCTGCAGCTTCCACCACGTGCCGGACAGCACACCAGGTGCTAAGGAGGTGATGACAGGCAGCGACAGGCCTGGTCGCCAGTGGCTCTCCGTCCACGGGGGGTCTGCCCGCAGGGCTGCTATTTGGGTGCCTGCTTTACCAGGGGAGTGAGGAGCCAGGAGGAGGGTGGTGGTTAGGAGGGGAGCGCAGCTGGGCCAGGAGGGGTAAGTCGTGGGACGAGGGCAGCGGAGCTCCGTGTGTTTGTGTCCCGGGTGGACAGGGTGGCGAGCTTGCTGTAACCTCTCAGTGACGCGGGCGGCCGGAGGCGGCAGGACACCCTGGCGGAGTCCGGTCGCAGAGGCATGGTCAGGTGGGGGGCACTCACACAGGGCGCGGAGAAGCCCTCCCTGGCCCACTTCCCCGGCGTTCAGTCCCCGAGGGGCAGGTGTGTTGCTGCCCGCGGAGGACAGTATGGCAGAGGGCGGTTCGGTCTCCACGCTCATCGGGCCGCCGCCACACCCACCCCCCTCACCCCCGCCCGCCCTGCCCCGCCCAGCCCCAGCGCTTCAGCACTGTGGCCAGCGCGGTCCTCCCCAGACTCTAAGGGGGCTGGCCCTGCTGGGACCTCCTGCTGCCCGTGTCCTCCTGTCCTCGTTCCTGCCTCGTCCTCGGCCTCCTGCTCACAGCCGCCGGCTGGCGTGCAGCTCCCGGTGCACAGGGGGCGGGTGGGCCAGGCCTGTGGTAGGCTCCCGCCTCGCTCAGGCCGAGCTCAGGCCGCCCCTCCTTCCAGTGCCCACCCTCCTTGCCCGGCGTCCCGCCGACCCCTCCGGGCAGGGTCTTGGCCAGGAGCACCCCAGGAGCCCCGGGTCACGTTTGTCTGTGAAACCAGCAACCCCCGTGCCGCACGCGGGGGCTTCAGGGAGGAAGTGTGCACAGCCTCCCATGGTGCTCGGCAGAAGGGCCCGCCCCTCTTGTGGTGGCCCCTGCTGGGCGCTGGGGGCGCGGAGCTTAGACGGGGCCGGGCCCAGAGAGAGGCCGCGCAGCGTCGGGGTTTCACCGAGGCTCTTTGACTCCTCCCCGGGGCTTGGGCCTCTTTGAAAGAATTTTGGCCTTCCGGAAATGCATTCTAATTTTTATTTTCTAAAGGAATCTCCTTTAATGCTCGAGCTGTGTGCTATAAAGAGATCCTGTATTTTTGTTGACGATGCTGCTTGTTGAAGGTTCTGTGGATGTTGATTTGCACACAGATGATGATCGGGCAATTTCCGATTATAGATCCCTTTGAGAAGCCAAACCTCTGGGACTTTTGTCTTCCGCTGGCGACTTTGGTTTGGATTGGGGCCACTGCACCAGCCTTCCCGCTCTGCATCCGTCCGCCTGGCCCCCTCCTCGTCCTCAAGTGCAGGGCTGATGCCGCGGCCTTGCGCTGACCCTCCTCGGGCGCTTGCCCCCAGAGAGCTCTAGGAGCGCCCGCGGGGAACTGCTGAGCCCGCGCCCACCTTCCTCATTCGCTGTCACCCCGCCCAGCTCTGTTCTCCATGCACACAGTGCCCTTAGGAACCAAGCAGTTCAGTGTGATGGACTCCTGGGCACAAAGGGAAGAGGCGGGCAGGGCAAAGGCTGGGGCTGGGCCTGCTGAGAGTGACGCTGTTATCCTGGCTGCTCCTGTGGGGGGTGGGCAGGAGGCCTGACCTGGGGTTTGGGGATGCGTAGGGACAGGGTTGGTAAGTCTACGTGTCCTGCAGCTGCCCGGACCCTGCAGGGCAGAGGGAAGAAGGCCTCACAGGCCATGCAGGGGTGATGGGTGTGGAGCAGGGACAGGAGGAGGCAGGCTGGAGGCGGCATGTGTCTGGATGGGGAGACCTTGTTTTTGAGGTCCCCGTGAGAAGGTGTTGCTGTAATAGCAACAGCAATAAAAGATCAGGACTTTCTAAAAGGTTTTATTTTTGAGGATACGCTGTCCTAACAAATCCATGAGTCACTTCTTCTTAGGTGGGTAACGTGCTTACTTCATGGATGACAAGCCCAAGGGTCATAGTGCTCAGGACGCACTCCCTGGTCACAGCCTGAGAGCTGCAGGTAGGACTTGGTCTTCTGTCCAGAGAGCAGTCCGGCAGGGGTGACGCAGGCACCTGCTGTGTCCTTCTCCTTACCGCTGCCCTGCTGACGGTCACAGAGCCAGGCAGCTGGGCCCAGGCCTGCTGTGACCCTTTCTGGGCACTGCTGTGACCTGAGGGGGCTTCGAGCCACTGGACACAGGGCCACATCTGCCTCCAGAGTGTGCCCCTGCTCCTCTGGCCGGGTGGCATTTCCTCCTTTGTAAGATGTGGACGTCAGCAGGGATACCATTTATGGCGCAGGTGGCTGAGAGGAGGGAGCGAGACCGGAGACCGAGAGAGCCTGGCTCGCGAGGGAGGGTCCGGTGAGGGGCCGTGCCCCAGGTCCAGCTGCAGTTGGGGGCGCATTTCCACCCACAGGCATTTTCCCAGGGTGGGCCCTGGCGGTCCTGCTGCCCTTCCATGTAAGCCCTGTGTTTTCGCCTCCCTTGGAGCCTGGTGGTGCGCCGGGCCGGCACGCCGCCTGCCCGCCGATCCATCTGCGGCGGTTCCACGGAGCTATTTCAGGGCGCCTTAGCTCTGCTGCACTTCGGCTCCTGATTAGCGTGATGTGGGAGACTGTGGTGGTCCTTCTCAAATGCAGATGTCAAAAGAACTTCCATCCAGTTCCCTCGCGTTCTTTCTTTAGCAACAAACTGGGAAGAGCTGCCAGAGATGTTCCAATTAGTTTCCCTCTGTCTCTTCCTCTCTTGGGGTCTGCAGCCACACCGACCGGAGCTCCCTTGCTCTGTCCCCCGCCCCTCCCAGGCCCTGTGGAGGGACATTGCATCCACGGGGACCTGACCCTTGGTGGTCACGTCATTGCCTGTCCCTCAGTGTCCTCGTGTGCTTTGTGGAGATAGTAAAACAGACTTCAGGGGCTACCTTTGTGTTAGTTGCAGGTACTCAGGACATGCTGTTCCCTCTAGTTCATCTCCTTAAAAAAAAATTTTTTTTTAATTTATTGATTTTAGAGAGAGGGGGAAAGAGGGAGAGGGAGGGCGGGAGAGAGAGATGTACAACGTTGCATCATTGGTTGATTGTTGTACGCACCCTGACCGGGATCCAACCTGCAACCTTGGTGCCATGGGACGCTGTTCTAACCAGCTGAGCTCCCCGGCCAGGGCCTAGTTGATTTCCTTTCCCTCTGCCTTCTTTTTCCTCCTTTTCTGTGCTACCTTCTTGATCTCTTCTGAAAGCTGGCTTCGATAGTCCTTCCAGCCTAGGCCCAGCTGCCCGGCTCTGTGACCATCGGCTGGGCAGTGGTGAGGAGGAAGGCGTGGGCACGCATAGTGAGCCCCGCATCTCCCCAGCTTTGTCCCTTCCCAGTGTCCTCTGTCAGGTCTGAGCAGTGTCCAGGGTCCGTGGTCGCTGTCCCGTTCCACCACATTCAGCTCTCGGCAGTGCTGTGCCTGTCCCAGGATGGTCCCCCACCCCCTGCCCGTCCTACCTATCTCAGCGTGGCCAGCATGGCTTTCCAGTGGTCTCCGAGGTGGCTTGGGCAACACTACCTGTCCCTCGTCTGCACTTGCACAGCATTCTGAGCATCCTTGTGTTGTGGCACCTGCCGCAAACCCACCAGCCCATCAGTACGAGCTCTGTCTTGCCCAGGGCTCTCAGCTTGGAGCCCTGTGCTGAACAAGGGTCTGCAGGTGGCTTATCCCAGGTTCCTGCCCCTCAGCCTGGCCCTGGGCAGCCTCCCCGCTGAACCATCACGTGACTGACAGCACATCCTGCCCTCACACCTGGGCGGGCGGGGTGGCAGGGCGGGCAGGAGCTTGCAGAGCCTCCAGAAGCTCTTCTGCGAGTCTTGTGCACGATGCAGACTTCATCAGTGTCGTGGGGGCTGCCTCCAGGCTGGGGACCCCGCTGTGGGGCCACTGTTTAGATCCAGTCCCAGCAGGGTGGCCAGCGTCTTCTGGTGAGGATGGTGGCCGTGGAGCAGGCTCTGTGACTGTGACATTGTGCTGTTGGCCTCCTCAGACCCTGCGGGTCACCCTAGAAGAAGTCAGAAGGAGCCGGAGGGAGCCTGAGAATTGGGTCAGATTTTCGCTGAAGGAAACCTGGAAGCCCTGTCGTGTCAGCTGCCCCCAGTCTGAGTCCTTCACCCAGGCGGGTGCTGCAGTGGCATTTTCTGTGCTGAGCGCGACCTTCTGGGGGCACAGAAGCAGGGGGCACTCAGCCTCATTCAGGTACAAGCGCTGAGAAACTTGCGAACAGCTCCTTCTCTGTTGCAGTTCCAGCTGCCGCAGGCTTCAGGCCCTCAGGCCTGGACAGGAAGTCTACATCTCCCTTTTGCCACCTCTGTGGCCCTGGGCAGGTGACGTCACCTCCTGCAGCGTGTGGGCATGGTTCTTCCTTTGGCTGCTGTGCGGGTGGAGGTGATGGCTGCCCCGCGTGTTGGGCGGCGCAGCCTGCGGTGGGCACCGCCGCTCTGGGGTGTGGTTGGCGGGATGGCTG
The DNA here is from genome assembly GCF_021234165.1 of Pteronotus mesoamericanus. NCBI lineage: Eukaryota > Metazoa > Chordata > Mammalia > Chiroptera > Mormoopidae > Pteronotus > Pteronotus mesoamericanus. The sequence goes on along the minus strand of NW_026555309.1, from coordinate 44,831,921 downwards.
CTGGTGCCATGACGGGGTTGTGCAGGGTTCAGCTTTTTAGAGCGCGGTCTATTTTTTTTCCTTCAATTAAAAATAATAATAAGGTGTTTTGTTTTTTTTAAAATCATAATTGATCTATGAGGCTTAGGGAGAAAATTCTCTGGGGGCAGGATCCAGATGTCACGTTCACGCTGTTTCCTGGCCGTGGAAAGCCCCGCCTCGTTCAGGATGGTGGCTTGGGAGCGGGCTGCATCCGTTCCACTGGGGGTGCTCTCTGTTGCGAAGCAGAGAACAGGCTGGTGTTCTGCCTGGTCACACGGACTCCCGGATGGTGCACCACACACATTCCGAACACCCGTCTCCTAGCTATCAATTACCTCCCAATGAAAGTTCAATTTAATTATACGCGGACAGTCCTTCCAAATCCAATGCCTTGACTTGTGTTTAAATGCCATCATCACGGCTTCCCTGGTGAGGTTATCAGCTGCTCAAAGACTGAATCATGCAATATGGTATTTTAAAAACCAGTGCTTTTTTTAATAGACTCTTTAAAAATCACAGCACCTTTTTTAGTGCCAGCTCTTGACTATTATTGTCACATTTGGCCATAAAATTAAACACGAAAATTGGCATTCAGTAGTGGCATTAATTTTTATTTAACTCTGACTCATCAAAGATGAACAGGATCGCTAGTGGCAGGGGCTGTCTGGGGAGGGGCTGGGAACGTTGGGGAAGCCGGTCAGCAGGGCCCGTGACGCCCACAGCTCGTTCTGAACACGCTCAGGTGAGCTCACCTGCGCAGCTCCCGGTCTTTCCATCTGTAATGACGAAGAGATAGTCACGGCAGCAGCTGCTATTTGGAGAGTGCTCTTCGTGGACTGGGCACTGTGCCGGCCCCGTGTATCTGCAGTCTTCTTTAATCTGCATGGAATCTTACAAAATGGGGTTTATCAGCCACAAACCCAGGCAAAGAAGCTGGACGGCAGTGCTTTGCCCTGTGAGGCCTCCCCAGCGTGAGGCGGTGTGTGTCTGTCCTGGAGGGCACATGCCAGGAGGGGCCATGTGGCGCCTCCTGGGAGAGCAGGTGTCGGCGGCGTGTTTTATAAGATCGAGCAAGTCCTGTCCTGGGAGGCGGGTGGGGAGCCCAGGACTCTCCTCCACCTGCGATTCAGGTCTGGACCTTCAGCTCAGCTGGAGGGATCCTCCCAATGTGCCAAGCACGTAGGCACACTTTATCACGCTTCTTACAGAGTGGCCTGTGACCTGTTTTGCAAAGAGGGCAGACCGTAGGGAAGTCGTGGCATGGGTGGGAGGTTCGCAGGTGGCTGAGTTAGCCCCCCGGGCCCTGCTTCTCTGGGGCCGGCAGTGGCCCTGCCGCCCGCTGCCCATCCCCTGTGCAGCTGGCCGCGCCCTGGCCTTCCTCACACGTCTTTCTGTTTGTGAGCACTGGACCAGGTCCGGAGACCAGTCCTCGCCCTGGGCAGCCACTGAGAGCAGACCACACAGCATGTGCTCGGCACCGCGCCCTCCCTTGATTGACACATGAGCAGAAACGTTTGAGAGCAGCGTGTGCTGGTGATGGCCTTTCACAGCTGCACCATCTCCGTGTGGCGCGGCCCCCTGGGCAGAGGCGTGCTGCCCGTGCCCCTGAGCCCCCGGGAAGGACGCCACCATCTCTGGCGCTGCTGCCCACAGAGGGCAGGTGCCAGCCCCCGGGCCGTGCCCACACTTGCCCTTTTTCCTTTTCCTGTTATTGCCAAAATGAACATTTGCCGATTTTGCTGTGATTTCCCAGAGGATCAGCCACGTTCTTCAATGGCTCTTTGGATGCTTTCTGGTGAGGAACTGCGCAGATATCCTCAGGCTGTTACCCCGTAAGGGGCTCGCGAGAACCAGCATGAGGCCAGGCGAGAGAGTGCGCTGCGAAGTCGCTGTCGCCAGGCACGCGGCTGTGTCCCCGTGGAGGCCACGCGGGGCAGGTGTGGAGTGCTGTGGCTCCGATGCAGGCTTCAGATTTGGTGGCTCCACTGTTCTTAAGAGAAACTGCTAATGGAGAAAACATGATGGAGTCGCCCAGGGCATGAGGCTGACCTCTCGCTGGGCTGCAGGAGACAGGGTCAGCCCGACGGCGGCCCTGCCTGTTTTCAGTGGTGCTTCCACAATGGGATGCACCTCAGGGGCCGGACAAAGGGGACTGAGTGCATTATCATACAGCTGTTTCATAGGACGTTTGCAGACTAACCTTTAATGGCGTGAAAGCGTTCATAGTATAAGAATAAAACCAGCCTTTAAATTATGAGTATGTATACATATAGTAATTACACAATGACATATATACACATATACCATTACTTAAACTACATTAAAGTACAACTGAAGAAAAGGCTATCAAACTATTAAAATCAGAGTGCAGGTTTCTGAGTGCCTTGTTTACTTTATGCTTTTCTCTCTTTCCCAGTTTTTTTCAGTATCTGCTTTTGTAATCGGAACAGAGCAGTCCGTGATTTTAGAGTGTGGTTCTTGCTACGAGACACTCTGTCTTCCGGACCCACGCCGGTGCCTGGGGTGCCGAGCCGCGAGCACCGTGTGCTGCCCGGTGCCGTGGGCTTAGCCGCCCTCCACCACTTCTTCCCGCGCGGTCGCATCTTTGAGCCCTCTCCTCTGGGCTCAGCCTTGTGTTAATACGCCCTGGACACCAGCCCCTCCTGGCCGTGAAAGGGAGCGGCCCCGAAGGCCGGCGCAAGCCTGCCGGGTCTGGCCGGGCAGCCCAGTGCCGTCTGTGCAGCCACGCTGGCCCCCGCCTTCCCCGCTCCCTGCCACTCCCGGGCCCCACCCCGTTGGAGCCTGTGCTGCGGGGGCAGGCCCGGGAACTCCCTCCCGCCCCTCCCCGCCCGCCTGCCCCGCCTGTGTGGCGCCCCTGCTTTGAGTGCTGCTGTGTGCTCAGAGGGGAGGCTTCAAACCCATGTGACTGTCGCGGCCAGGAGTGGCAACGGGCCGGCTGCCGTGAATTCGAGCGCCAGGCACGTGTGCTGTGTGTCTCCTACTGACCCAGGGTGGCAGACCCTGGAGGCGCCGCTGGCCGCAGGGGCAGGTCCGGAGGTTGGGCAGCTGCGAGGGCACCGAGCGGGCCCTGGCTCTGCGTTCATTCCCTCGGTGAATTGTTGGTGCGGGGCTGCGGCGTTCAGGCGCTGTGCCCGGCCTGGGAGACCCCAGTGAGCTGGGCCGGGAGGACCTGTGCCTGGGGGTTAAGCCCAGCAGGACCGATGGATAGTTAAGCCCTAAACCAAATATTTACAGCTCATGGCAGATGCTGTGGCAGAGCTGAACCGCATGCTGCCGTGGAGGAGGGGGCAGGAGACCGGGGAGAGCGTCACTGTGTGTAGAGCAGGCGGCCCGGGAAGGAGGCAGGGCTCCGGCTGTGCCAGGTCCGAGGAGAGCACTCCTGGCATGGGGCAGAGAGCACGCGGGCTGCGGTGGGCGGGGGCTGGCGAGCCATGGACACTGCCAGGGCTCAGGGGGCGAGGCTCAGCCAGCAAAGTGGGGTCCTCACAGAGGACGTGGCACTTCGACAGAAGCCGGGACCAATGGACTGATGGGTGCGGGGGGCCAGCGGGCCGTGGTGTGTGTGAGCCAGTCTCTCTGGGCGAGGAGGAGGCGTGAGGGGACAGGCAGGACTCTGATGATGGGGCTGGAGTTCCCAGGGGCTTTGGGGGGCCCCAGGGTCACGTAAGTGCTAATCTCTGAGGTTTTCCATGTTGGGTCCTGTCTGCCCAGTCCTGCGCCAGAATTTAAAGTCCCTCTGGGGCACCCGAGTCCCCTCTGAGGTGGAGTCTGTGACTGAGACTTCAGTCCCACACGACATGCTGAGCCAGCTCTGAGCCGGAGCTGCCTGGGAGTCTGTTGTTTCATTTTCTCGGCATGAATCCGTTATGAATTACGATAATGATTCATTATACTGTCTCATGCTGGCATGTGCCGATTCTCCCACCACCAGCCAAAGAAATTGCCCTCCTGATTAATTCTTTCCTGTGTTTCCCCCTTCTCTCAGAATGGCTATTCAAGTGGACAAGTTCAACTTTGAGAGTTTCCCAGAGTCCCCTGGAGAGAAGGCGCAATTTGCAAATTCAAAGCAGCTGGAAGAGGAGAGGCAGGAAGCGCGAGGCCTGGAGATCAACAGCAAGCTGGGCATCCGCTGGCGAATCATATCCTTTTCCCGGGGCCCCCGATGCTCCCCGCTGGGGCTTTCTGAGCACTGGGGGGACCCAGGAGGGGCGAGCTGCTGCATTTCAGCCACAGAGAGCTCAGCAACCGAAGAGCCCGTGCTCCCCTCGCCCCTCGCCACGATGAAGCCCGCTAATGAAGCGGTGATTCAGGCCGAGGAAAGGCCTCGGGCTGCGGGGGCGCTGGCCTCGGGTCCGCAGTTCCTGCCAGTGCTGGTATTTGCCTTCGTGCCAGGTTTTGATGGCCACCTCGCAGTGCTGGGCTTGAAGAGCCTCACAGCGAGCGCAGGTTGCAGACATGGCTGGTTCGTGAGAGTCAGAGAGGGCCTTCTCCAGCCCGCCAGTCACTGTTTCTGATGTGTCCACATGTGCACACGTGTGCCCCTGGGCACGTGTGCGTGCCGTGTGCGGTGAGCTGTGTGTGGTGTGTGTATGAGGTGTGGTATGTATGCATGTGTGTGCTGCATGTGGTGTGCGCACCCATGTGCATGCATTCTGCTGTGTGTTGGGGTTTGCACACATTCTGCACACTTTCAAGGGGACAGCTTGAGTGTGTGTGTTTTTGGTAAAAGAATCACAAAATTACAGACCGGAAGCATGGCTCTCACTAGACGCCAGGCGCTGTTCTGAGTAATTTATATAGATTTACATGCTTCAGTTTTAAAGAGACTCTGTGAAGTGTTTTTACCCACATTCCACAGATGGGAAGGCGGGCCCGGGGGACTCGTGAACATGTTGCAGGTTCCGTGGCCTGCAGGTGGCAGAGCTAGGACTTGCACCAGACACTGGCTTCAGGGCCTGAGCTCCCGGCTGTGCCCCAGGAGCGGCAGAGGGGCCACGGTCCCCGCCCTGGCTGCCGGCATGTCCCCACCCTCAGACAGGCCTGAGAAGACAGCACCCAGCCCCCCGCACCCCGAACCCCCCAACGCTGCGCCTCTGAGCAGCCTCAGCCCGAGGAGACCCACGGCGATGGAGCTGCGCAGGCTCTCCCTGCAGCCCGGCGCCCTGCCGGGCCGCTCCTGCTGTGCTGGGCCTCCCACAGCAGGGAGCAGAGCCGGGGCGCCGGCGCCCCTACCGAGAGGAGAATGCCCAGCGTCGGCGCGCTCAAAGTTCATGATGCAAATTGGAAAAGAGAGTCTTGGGGGAGAAGCCCATTAATCACTCCGAGCATCTTTCCATTAGCCTAATTTCTATTTATGACAATTTGCTAATTTATTTGGGCTGAAGTGGGGCTGGGCTAAGTCCCTGCACCTGTAGTCACTGCAGAGCTTGCGTGTGGGCACAGACAGCCCACTGTCCTGGGGGTGCCAAGGGGCAGCCCCCACCCCAGCTCCCCCTCCAGGATGCTTACTGGTTCCCAGCTTTGCTCAGTAGACCGTGTGTAACAACTGGGCGTTCCGAGCAGGGAGCCCGTGGGCTCAGAAGAGCCGGTCACCCGATGGGCTGCACGGCCCCAGGGCAAGAGCGAATGGAGCAATAATCATTTTCCTAAAGTACCCGGTGGGGCCTGGTGAATTTCCCGGGAGGCAGGCTCTTCAGCACCGCGGAGAGCTCCCGGCCGCGGCCTGGCTGAGGAGGGCGCTCCGGCTCAGGGACCCTTGTTTGTCCGGCCTCCAAGTGGGCTGCGTCAGCGCTCGGGCCCAGGGTCCGGCCACCCCAGCCCTGCCACCTCCTAGCTGTGTCAGCTTCTGCAGCCTGCGCGTGGGCCTGCGTCTCAAAAGCCCCTGGAAATGGAAACGAGAGCCCCTACCTTGCGTTCTCCACGTTCTCAAGCCTAAGGTGACAATAGTGAGAGTTAAAAGGAGGGGGTGCCTGTTAAACAGTTACCACTGGGCCTCTCCTGGGAAGGCCGGTGAAAGTGTTCTTCCGGGTAGGAGCAATGATAGCGATTATTGCCGTTGTCGTCATCACTTGCTGACCTCTTGCCCCGAAAGCTGGGGCCTGTGCGTGCCAGAAGCACCACCGGCGGCCACCGCTGCCATGTCCCTGTGACACCGTCATCTTGGCTGTGATAGCGGCTGATTCAGCAGCTGCCTCGCTGACTGGTCAGCCAGCTTTGCACCTGTGTGTTCAGGCTCAGACCAGCCCTGTTTTAGTGGCTTATGGGGCGGAATTAGGGCAGGGGCGGTGTGGACACAGGCACTTAGCTTTATGAGCTCAGCTGCATAATTTTATGGCTGCTGTCCGAGGGCAGACTAACATAGAAATGTGCCATCCGCGTGGTTTCCAAAGCCCCAGGGCCACCGGGTGCCTTTGTGGTGACTCCTAGACTAGCCTGCTGCTCCGGCGAGCCATTTCAGAGCCCCCTGTGCCGGCACCGCCGTCGGGTGCCGCTCCAGCCCTGCAAGCACTGTGGGCGCCTCAGAGATGAGTGTGGTGTTTTCAGTCAGAGGCAGTGACGTGCCATGTCCTGAAGTCCTCCTTTCCTGCAAGGAAATGGACAGGTGCCCGGGGCCACCCGCTGTGCAGGAGAGGGTCCGGCTGGGGCTGTGGGGGCGCAGGCAGCCGGCCGCACGCGGCCTCTGCCCCTGGGCTGGGTCTCTGAGGGCAGGGCCAGGGCTTGTTTCCTGTGGCCTGCCAGGGCCGCGCAGAGTCCTGCCGTCCGGAGAGAGGCCCTCCCAGCCCGCGAGTGCTCACCATGGGGCATCTCCGCTAGGGAACAGCAAACTTCCGGGGGCCGGGCGGGGCTGCCCTTTGCTCAGAGCATGGCTGTTTGCACAGGTGACGCCGCCTGGGGGCTGAGGAGGGGCGGGGAACCCAGGAGCTTCGGCCACCGCGACAGCTCCCGGGCAGCGAAGGAGCTGTGGCAGGCAACCATGGTCGCTCCCGGGACCCACCTGGGGAGGACGGGTGGGAAGGCCCTCGCCCCTCATCCTAAAGGAAGCAAGCCTGGGTGCCCCCTCCTCCCGCCCCCATCCCGTGAGCCTGAGCACGTGCTCAGAGGAGAAAGTGTGGGGGCCAGGTGGGCGGGAGAGGTGGCCTCTGTCCTGGAGCTTGACGTGACCTGAATTTGTCTGTCGTGAGCAAGGACCTGCCTGTGCACGCCCCTTCCCTGGCCCACCAGTCGCTGGCCGTGGGTGCCCCCGGGCAGCAGACGGGCCTTGTGGGCATTTCTCCTGGGAAGTGCTTCACGGAGGGTCCCAGCCCCCAGTCCTGCCCTGCCCCTGAGGTCACCTGTGTCCATCGTGACTCGGGTTGGGCAGCGACTGGGCAGGTGGTCTTTGTGGTCCCACACCGCCTGGAGGCCCAGGCTCCCGACAGGCTCCCCACTGTGCCAGTTCCTGGTGAGGAAACTGGGGTTCGGTTTCACAAGGACAGTGGAGCCGAGGGGCACTGTATCCCCACAGCCGCTCAGCGCAGGTTCCCCTGAGGGGCCTCCGTCGTGGCGACCCCCCGGCTGAGACGAGGGTGCCGCTGCTGTGCTGTGTCCGGAGGGGGAGGAGGACACAGCCACTGACGGAGCGTGCCCACGGCCCGTGGCGCCCCTCAGGCCTAGAGCGCCTGCAGCTGGGGCCGTCCCGCTCGGCGCCCCGGCTGCCGTGGGGCCTCATCTTAGACGCCGCTCGACACCTACTTGACCTAGGGCAGGAACGAGGTGAACGAAGGGAAGTTACCTCCCCGATGGTCGCAGGGCTGCGGAGGCAGTGGGCAGTGCAGCGTAACGTGTGTGGCGATGCCGTCAGCCCGGCAAACAGACTGTGTGTGTGATGAGGTGGAGAGGATTTCATTTGGGAAATTCTTCTTAGGGAGAGAATTATCTTTGGGAGAAACACTTGGGTAAACGGCTGTGGCGGAGTCGGGTCCTCGGGGCAGTCTGAGGCCACCCAGAGGCGGCTGGGGGAGGGCGGACCGGGGCACGAGGGCACGCGTGGGGCCAGGCTTGCTGCGCTCCTGTGGGCTGCACGCGCTCCCGGGGCGGCCCTGCCGGGGCGTGTTGCTGCTAAGCCCGGTTTACAGGTGGCGAAACAGACCCGGAGAGCTTCCGTGAGTTGACCCACATGGCCCCCGGTGGTGGCGTCAAGACTCAGCGCTGGGCCGACCGTCTCCAGCCCCGCCCCCCGTCCCTGCCCCTGTTCAGCTGCCACGGGGCACGGCGAGGAGCCAGCCTCGGCCCTCCACCTCTCCCGGCAGGGCTTCGCCCCGACCGGGCCGGCCGGGCGGCCGCACGTGAGGCAGGTGCCATCGCCCGTCCTGCAGCCTCACCTTCACTGGGGCGTGTGCTCCCAGGTCTGGTCGTTCCAGTGTGCTTGTTGCCTCCCCTGCCATGTTTCAGCCACACTGCGCGTGTCAAGGGGCGTCAACTTGCTGAGGGAAAAAAGGAGGGGGGCCCGCTCCCACTTCCCGATCCCTGGGGTGCTGGGAGCCCAACTCTCCCCTCGGTTGCAATGTAAGTGCTGTGGTTGAATTGACGCAAGAAAAGGAAGGCAGCTTCTGGGTCCGTTTCTGAGAACCACACTGGCTATTTGGCATCAGTGCCTGGGAAGGTCCTGGCTTCTGCATTTCTGAGCCTAATTCCTGGATCTGCTGCCACTGGCGAGAGACTGTGCGAGACCCCCCGGGCGGAGCTCACATGGGCGAGCCCATAGTGCTGCGCGTGATCACACCACGGAGTAGGGCGCGCCGCAGGGAGCCGGCATGCCGCGTGTGTTGGACGGTGAGCCGCAGTTTGGCGCTTTGTTCAGGAAAACCAGCCTCCCGTGTTCTTCACTTCCCCCAGCAAGAACAGCTGTTGGGTTATGATGATCCCGCCGGACGTCTGGACGTGCAGCAGTGTCATTGACCAGAGCTGGGATGGGAGGGGACAGGCATTGTCTTCCACACCCAGGTGATGTCCTACAGGTTGGGTAGACCATCACCTGAGCAGAGAAGGGCTCATTGCTGCTATGGGTGGTTTCCTTCTGGGGAGGCTCTCTGGAAACTTCCGGAACCCCTCTCCTGTCCCAGGGCCCAGCAGGAACCATGTTTTCCTTGACCGAGGCCACCCCTCCCTGAAGCGCACAGGCGAGGCGAGCGTGGAAGGACTCCTGAATCAGCTGGTCCTGGAGCATCTGCAGCTGGCTCCTCTACAGTGGGGTGAGTATGGCCGCTGTCTGACCCTGCGCCGCCCTTCATGCCCCAGGCGCGGAGGTCACCATGGGAACCGTGTGGGGGCAGAGCTTACCACCGTCTGCGTCTCCCCTGAGCACCTGCCTTGACGCGAACTTGAGGAAGGGGCTTGGGCCCCCAAACTGATGTGGGGTGGCGTCAGGCACCCTCGGTTCCAGGGGCTGTCGAGCCTGCCATCCTGGGTGGTGCTTGACCATGTCCAGATGGGTGTGTCTTCTGTCGATGCTTCTGGGCTTCTAGTGACCGGGGTGGTGAAGGGGAGCAAGGGTGGGCCACCTCCTTCCTCTCGTTCCCCTTGGGATGAGCTCTGGAAGCTTCCTGTGCGGCCGGCGTGGGAGGGGCGTCTGGCGAGCACCTTGGCCCAGCTCAGCACCCGGCCCACGTGGTTTGGCATGCAGGGCAGCGTGCAGGCTGCGGGCCTCTGGGTGCGTCTGCAGCGTCGGCGTCGGCCAGGTCTGTGGGTCTCTAAGAGCAGCCAAAGATACGTTGCTGAGAAACAAACTAAAAGTAGTATTTTTGTTGAAGTGAGAGCCTTTATCATTTTATTGTGTAATCTGGGGACAAGTAGGAACAATCCGTTGTTAATGCACGTGTATCTTTGTTTCCTTCACTCAAAAGTCATTGTGGATTAGCATCCGGTGTTTCCTCCAGTGGCAGGAGGAGCTGACTCTCCCAGGAGACACGAGGAAGCAGCCCCAGGGGCCCGGAGGGAGGAGCAAGCCTTCCCTGACCCCCCTTGGCAGCCCGGGCACCACCCGCGGCCCTCTGTGGGCCGCTGCCGCCGCTCCCAGGGGAGGGCCGTTGGAGTGCGCCAGTGGACTTCCTTCACCCCGGCGGCTCCTTCTGTGGACCGCCCCCGCCCCTCATGGAGCCCACCTGAGCGGCCGGAAGGGGGCGGTGCTTCTGCAGAGGCCATCACCGCGGCGCCTGCCGGGGCGCCCTCAGCCCACTGGGATGCGGGGTCGCAGCTCAGGACTCCTGACCATAGCCGGTCCAAGACCCTCCCAGGTGTGGGCAGCCGAGGCGGGTCCGGCGCCAGACCCTCCTGCCCCTCAGCGAGAAGCAGCCAGTCCCCCGAGGAGCACACCGCCACCCTGCAGCTGTGTCCGGGAGCCAGCTCAGGGGCCCCTGGCTGTGCGCGCACTGGCGTCCTTGGCTGTGGGGCGGTTCATAGCGTTCGTGGGTCTGCTGCCCTGTGGACACAGGCCACGTGCCCGTAGTAGGTGACACAGGCTGCGTCGTCGTGCCTGGAGAAGACGCGTGGCTTGGAGCGGCCCGCCCTGAGGCCTGGGTGTGGGCCTGGCCAGGCGCTGGCGCTTTCCCCGCAGTGGGCGGCTCGGCCCCGGCCCCAAACCCAGTCCTGGCGCCGCGCCGTGCGCTCTCTGCAAAAACAGTGGAAAATGTGTTCCTGTTCGGTTCTCGTAATTGATGTGGCTCCTGCCGTATCTGGTGGCTCCCGGTGAGCAGCCACAAATTTTCTGTTTGATTTTTTTGGACTAGACCAAAAAAACTAGTTTTCTAGTTTTGGAGTTAATAAGTCAAAGATGCGAAGACTTTGAAGGCCCTCGGGCTGTTTTGTCAAAGGACCCTGTGCCCGTTGGTGGTGGGGTGGGTGCTGTGGGAGCTGCCGCGAGCATGGTGCCTGGGCAGGGAGTTGGCCTGCCTCCCTCGCTCTCTCACTGGCTTCACTTAGCACAGTGCCCTGGAGGCAAGGGCGGTCCCAGCAAGCCGTCGCAAAGGCAAGGCTTCACCCTCTTCGAGGTGGGTGGTGCTCCATGGTGCCTGTACTCCGCAGCTGCTGTGTCCTGGCGTCCGCGCGCGACACCCAGTTGCTCCCACGACGTGGCTGTTGGGGCTGCGTCTTCAGTGAACACAGAGGCACCGTATCTTTCAAGTCAGTGTTTTCACCCTGTGGATGAATACCCAGCAGTGGAATTGCTCAGTCGTATGGCAGTTCTGTTTCTAGTTTCTGAGGAGCCTGCCCAGTGCCACACTAGTTTATAGTCCCACCGGCAGCGTGGCAGCGGCCCCTTTCCCCACATCCCCGCCAGCACTGTCATTGCTTGTCTTGCTGGTGGTCGCCATCCTGGCAGGTGTGAGGTGGTATCTCATTGTGGTTTTGATTTTATTTATCTGCTCATGAGTGAGACTGAGTATCTTTTTGTGTACCTGGTCAGCTGTGTTCTTTGGAAAAATGTCTATTCAGATCTTCTGCTCATTTTTAATTAGATTGTTTGGGGTTTTTTGCTATTGAGTTGTATGAGCTTTTTTAAAAAATGTTTATTTTAGAGGGGAAGGGAGGGAGAAGGAGAGGGAGAGAAACATCCATGTGTGGCTGCCTCTCGTGCGCCTCCCCACTGGGGACCTGGCCCGCGGCCCAGGCCTGCGCCCCGACTGGGAATTGCACTGGTGACACTTTGGTTCATGGGCCGGCACTTGATCCACTGAGCCACACCAGCTAGAGCTAGTTTTTAATATATTTTGGTTATTAGGTCCTTATTAGATATGATTTGCAAATACTGTCTCCCATTGAGTAGGTTGCTTTTAGTTTTGTTAATTATTTCCTTTGCTGTGCAGAGCTTTTTAGTTTGACCTTGCACCACTTTTTTATTTTTCATTTTGTTGCTTTTTCCTTTGGTGTCAAATTCAAAAAAATCATCACCAAGACTATGCCAAAGAGCTTATTGCTCATGTTTTCTTCTAGGAGTTTTGTGGTGTTCAGGTCTTAACATTCAGGTCTAAAGCATTTTGAGTGAATGTTTGTTTCTGGGGAAAGGCAGTGGTTGAGTTCCGCTGTTTTGCGTGTGGCTCTCCGGCTTCCTCAAGGCTCTCAGCGGTGCCAGCTGGATGCCTGCTGCCTCGGCCCTGCAAACCAGGGGAGGCCGCACCGCGGTGCGGGGGGCGCGGGGGACGGGTTGCAGCAGAGCCCCGCATGCTCTCCGACAGACTGTCTGGAGGGCTGTTTCCAGCCGTTTCCATAGCGACCAGGTCATGGTGACTGATGGGGCTAAGCCACTTGCCACGCTGCTTTGCCAGTCCCGCTGCTGTGCCTCCTGCTCCCTTCTGCAGCTGGTGGCACTTTCCTCTGTAGAGCGTCTCAGACACGCCAGTGCCCGGCCTGTGCTCTTTTTCCTCGGCATCAGGGGCGGGCTGCACTTTGGAGTGGATCATCCCAGTGCACGTTCTCCAAGTTGCCGCCGTGAGCACCGCGCCGCGGAGCGCAGGCGGCGCCCGTGAGGACGAGGGCGAGGCCCGTCTCCAGGCCGTGGCCCCATGCGACTTGGGTGGGGGCCGTGGGGATGGCCCGCCGCCCCGCTTCGGAGAGACCGAGGCGCCCGAACTTTCAGGGAGTATGACGCGGTGACCGCATTCTCCATGCAGTTTGTGCAGCCCGCCCTAGTCTGCGAGGTCCTTGTTACTGCTCCTCTTTTACAAATTAGGAAACAGATTCCGGGGCTGATGTCACCTAAGGCTACGTGGAGCATGCAGAGTCTCTGATGGAGTTTTCCGTTCACTTAGTAAACAGTGGGCCATCGACTACCCAGTCTGCACCAGGTGCCATCCTAGAAGTTCAACTTCATTCCTGACCTTAGGACACCCCCAGCCTGGTGTGGGTGGGTGCCCCAGAGGCAGAGGTGAGAGGCCGCCTGCAGCGCCCTGTGGTGAAGAAGCCGGGTGTGCGCGTGGGCCCAGGGCCCAGGGCCTGCAGCACCGACGCGGCTCTCAGGCCTTGCAGGGACAGGGCCCTTGTGCCTGAATATTGCTCCTTCTGTCTTGGCGGTGCCGTCGGCATTTGGCCAGCTCTGTGTGGGAGCCTGGCCCAGGAGTGCCAGGCAGACAGGCTGCCCCAGGGTCCCCGAGACCCTGCAGGGAGATGCGTCCCCGCTCCTGCAGGGGATCCTTTCATCTGGGTGTCTGACGGGGAGACCTCGTGTGGGGCTCGTGCATGTGTTTGTGTCTCACGTGAGCTTCACACCACATGCCTGCCACTTGTCCCCAAATGCAGGTGTCTCTTGGATGCCCTAGGAGAGGGGTGCGAGAACCGGGCCCCTCCCTGTCCGCAGGGCAGTGGGCGGCCGGGCCTCCCAGGCCACTGAGCTTGCCCGCGGCCCTTGGCCTCTGGCCCAGGTCATTTAGCGACAGTGCCGGGCTGTGGATCCTCCCACTCAGCCCCCGCTGCAGACCTCTGCTCTGGGGGAGTGTCAGACAGCACCCAGGCCCGCCGGCGACGCTGGGCTCGCGGGCCAGGCTAGTCCGGCAGTTTTGGTGCATCCAGGAGGCTGGTCGGCCCGAGCTGAGGACCTTCCCAGGGCCCAGTGGTGGCAGCAGCCGGGCAGTGGCTGCAGGGACTCCAGGAGGTCATTTCACTGTGCCTGTGGCATTTTTGCCAAACAAAAGTCTATAAGCTTTTAAAGAGTAGAAGGATAGAAAAAGTTTATAGTGAATATGAAAATAATAGTGTTTGAAGGAAAAAAAGTGAGAACAAAAGAAAAAGCCCCAAGCCACTCCTAATCCCGCCTTGGGAGGATGACCTCTCAGGACTAACGTGGCCCCTGCCGCCCTGTCATCGGTCCTGGCCCTGCCTGCGTCCTCCGTGGCCCCTGCCGTCAGGGCAGCTGCCTTTATGGGGCGTCCTCGGGGACAGGCCTCAGCTGACGTTTGCTGTCTCTTGTCCTGGGGGCACTCGAAAACCAGAGTGTGTGCAGCACCGGCTGACCCCAGGGCGGCGGAGTGCAGAGCCGTTCTGCGCCGGGCTCCGAGGCCGGCTCCTCGGGTGCGTGCCACCACCGCAGAGGCAGAGGCTCCTGCCCTGGAGTGCGCCCCAGCCAGTCCCGCAGCCAGGGGCTGCTCACTTTATTTATTTGGCAAATACAGACACGCACACACACGCTCCAGAGCGGTCTTGTGCAGTGCCACGCGACGACAGGCACCCCCCAGGCCTCTCCCCAGCCACTGGCTCCTAGCTCCTGCTCCATCCGCAGACACCCCGTCCTCTCTCCTCAGGGGCAACATGCGAGCGCCTTCTGCCACCTCCCGTCCCTAAAGTGACCTGCCTGGGACCTCCTTCTGTGCCAGCACGCGCCGGCGGCCACACTCCTGACTTAGCACAGGCTGTGCGCGGCGTGTGCCGTTCTGGGGCCCCGGATTGCATCCCGTGTCTCGCTGTTGAAACCCCATTGCGGCAAGGACCCCTGTCGGCAGGTCAGGCCTCCCTGGCGAGTCAGGCCGAGGACGCTGGATTTAGATTCAGCATTCTTAAAGATCTTGTATTGTGTAGACTCTCCTCACATAGATATATGTTTGTACATTCTCCCGTGTTTTCTTCCAGCGCTTGCATGGGCTCACTTGTTTTAACGTTTGCGTCACTTACCCACCTGGACTTTACTCTGGCCTGAAGCGTTAGGGGACCCGCCCTCTCCCCCAGGGGTAGTTTTGGTCCCGTGCACAGACCGCAGAAAAGCTGTAAGCATGGTAGTGAGATTTCTTTTCTGAGCCATTCTAGAGGGCGTGACCGGCCTGATGCACCGTCGTCCCTGACCCCTCATGTGTCTTTGCTACAAACGAGGACACCCTCTTACATAACCACGGCCCAGCTCTCAGAACCAGGACCTTGGTTCTGGACTGCCATCCAGTACCTGGGCCCACTCAAGTTCTACCAAGTGTCCTAACCATGTCCTTTATATGTGCCCCCCCACTGCCGCCAAAAGAAAAGAAATGAAGAGAGAAAGATCTAGGTCCCCTTCAGAATCACTTGTTGTGTGTGGCTTCACACAGCTCCACCTTGGGGCTCCCGGGTAGACCCCCGCTCCCAGCTGTGGCCGTCCTTCAGGTGGGGGCCGTGCCCCGGGGCCTGCGACGAGACTCAGCACACGTGTCGGTGGCAGGACGGCCGCAGGGTGGTGCTGCGTCCTTCTCCCGGCTCTCGGGTGGCCCGCAGCTCCGCTTGTCCCATGATCGGTGACGGCCATTTTGACCATCTATTTGAGGTGGTGTACGCCAGCCTTCTCTGCGGTTAAGCTCCTTTTATTTCCTCTTTGTAGTCAGGGAGTGTTTTTTGGGAAACATGCTTTGAAGCTTGGTAAACACCCAGTTCCTCCTCACACTTTCCTTCGTCCGTTCATTTCTATCTGAATGAGTTCATCGTTTCCTACTGTATTCAGTGGGCTATCACGTTACGATGATTTTGGAGCTGAAACGGTCTCCAGTGCAGCCTGTGGGCGCTCCTTCCGGCCGGCGCCCTGCCCCTCGACGCGCCTCCCTCGTCCTGTGGGTGCTTCTGGCCTTTGGGCGCCAGGCTGCCCAGCCTCGCCGTGAGCTGCCCCCGCTGTTGTCCGCAGGCGCGTCGGCTCCTTTTAGTGACGGCTGTGTTCAGCGCGAGGGACGGGCGCGTCTGTGGGGAGCTGCCGGCCCCCCGCCTTCTCAGAGGCTGGCGCCGGGATGGAGGTGGGTGCCTGCTCACAGGTGCTGACACCCCCACCGCCCCCACCCGCCCTCTGACGGCAGCTCCGGTCTCCCACTGGCCGCTGTCTCCGGCCCAGCGCCCTTTCGATCCCTGTCCCTCAGCCCTCGGCATGGGGCCAGCGGCTCTCATCACCCTTGATGTGATCACCGATTTGTCGGCTCCTCTGTGTGGACCAGTCACCCAGCCCCTCCTTCCTCCACCACTGGGATCTCGGTTGTTCACCCAGGGGACTGCGATTCCGCACGGGAGGATCCCGCATGGGGTGGCTCTCACACCCTCCCCAGCCCATCGTGTCCCCAGTGGCCTCAGAACTGAACTGCCCAGGAAACGCAGGGGCTGCCCGGCTGCCTTTGGCACAGCCCGCACCTCGGCCCGCTGGGCGCCCTGGCCACCTCTTCACGCCCTTCCTGGCTGGGCGTGCTCTTACCCCTCTGGGCCCGGGAAGCGGTCCTTCCCCTCAGACACAGCGTCGCTGCCACCCCCACGGCACTCGCCCTGGCGCCCCGTGAGTGCCCCCACCTGGATGCCAGGCTCTGCACTCGAAGGGGGTGCGGTCCAGCTTAGGTCCACCCCCCTGTCGCCGGGGCCTGTCCCTGACCGGACACAGTGGGCACAAAGCAAATGCTTGTGAAATGCTGGTACTAGTAAGTTTCCAACAAACGTATCTATTCAATTGTAAACATGCAGCAGGTACTTGTTTTGTGAAAATAATAGTGAGTGAATGAGAATTGGCCCATTTCCTCAAGGAGTTCCCAGGCTTCATGGGGAGAAAGGCTACAACCCCCGTAGACATAACAGCTGGGGCCAGATAACTCCCCCCACCCCCAGGAGGCATTCACTGGGCATGTGCCTTTGGCTCCAGACCTGGGAACCGCTCCTCTGCCGCCTCCGGCAGACCCAGGGCGACCCTCCCTGTGCGGGCAGCCCCCCCTTCACGGGCAGCTCCCCCACCCTGCCTCAGGCCTCCCGTGCCCAGCCAAAGCGGGCGTGTTCAGCTGCGGGTTGGACTGGGCACTGGTGAGTGAGGGGTAAGCCCTGCCCAGACCCCTGCGGCCTCCTTCGTTCCGGAGCTTCACCCGCGTGGCCAGGCAGAGCGCACCTGATGAGTGTTTTCTGTAGAGCTTCTGCCGCCCCCAGGAGCTGCCGGGGTGTGGGCAACCCTTCGGATGCTGGGCCCGCCTGAGCCCGTCGGCTCGTGTCTGTGCAGGGGGACAGCTGCTGGCAGCTGCTCCTCTGTCCCAGCAGATGGGCAGGCCCTGGTGGGCAAATGAGCCACCTCTGCAGCGCGTGCCTGGCACGCCCATTGCACACGCCTGCTGCCCCAGCGCGTCTGCCCCATGGAGCGGGAGGGGCTCCCATTCACTGGCTGGAACTCACAAGGCCAGTGGTGGGGCCACTACCTGGCTGGTGCCAACCGTGGGAGGTGGCCTGTGCCACATTGTCCTCGGCGCTTTCTGTCCCTTAAGGAAGGGAGTGCGTTTTGAGGCATGTGGTGCGTTAGAAACAACGTTGCAGGTCTCGGACGCTGGCTTCCAGCCTTCCCGCTGCGCCCTCACAAGGCGAGAAAGGCCCAGCCCCGCTGCCGCCTCCTTGCGGGGCACCCCTCTCTGGACCTGCAGCCTTTCCAAAGTGGCCGTTGCAGGACCTGAGAGCTCAAGCAGGCGGTGTTGCTGGACGTGAGAGTGACCGAGTGGGGTGTCTGGACGTGAGTCGGCTGGGACATACTGCCCGGTGCTGGGAGCTCGTCTCCCTCGGATGCCTCGGCCAAGGGCTGCGCAGAAGAGGTTTGTGGCCGCGAGCTGAGCACACGGAGCCTGGAGCGAGCTGGGCGTGAAGGGCTCGTGGCCGGGGAGCTCGCCCCAGGGGCGGGGCGAGCCTGCTGGCCACGCGTCCACAGCCAGCCCACCTCATTTATTGGTGCTTCCACTTAGTATTCAATTCGGCCGCTGCCTCACAGAGAAGATGGGCCAAATGACCTTCTGTCAGTACCTTTGGAAGCGTCTGCGGAGAGGGGGTGCAGCGCACCTCGGGGCCCCGGCCTCAGGCAGGGTCCCCCAGAGCGGGCCCCTGGCCCCGCTGTGCAGCCGAGCAGGCCGGCACCGGCCAGGTCAGGCAGACCTCCCTCCAGTTGGCGTCGCACACGGGCCCTGGCGTCTGAGCCATCTGCACCCCCGCGGGGGGCTGGGAGCAGTAAAGAGCTCACAGCACTGGACGCAGAAGCGCTGGCTCCCAGCGGTAGGTTGAGTGGCCTCGGGTGAGTCATTCTGCCTCCGAGTGCTCATCCACCTCTCCCTCCGGTGACCGTCCTTGAGCAGATGGGCCAAGCACAGAGCGAGGGACTATGACCGTGAGACACGCTCAAGGCCGAGCGCGCGTGGGAGTGCGGGTGGGGCAGGGCCTCTGAGGCCGCCTCGTCACACCCGGAGGTCACATGTGTGGGGACCGACCCTGCCGGCCTCCTCCTGGGCACGGGTTCCCTTGTGCAGGGGCAGCAGGTGGCTCCCGCCCACTTCTGTGTCTCACCCGCTTTGTTCGGGACGTGCTGAGCAAGCACAGAGCCCGTGCTTACAGGCAGATGTGTGCAGCTCAGTTCAGTTGCCCAGGGAGGAGGAGAGGTCGGGAGCCCGCGGCTTGGGCTGCGGACTCGGAGGGCGGGGCAAAGAGTCTCTGCCCCGTGAGGAGTTGACAAGGGAAGTGGCCCTTAACTAGGCCTGGCCTCCGCCACTTTGAAGCCAGACCTTGAGCCTGACAGGACAACTTCAAAGCCTCAGTCGCCTGCCCTTTCTCAGGCAGCTGCTGACAACAGCCTTCTCCCCAAGGCCCTTTGCTGGGGATTCGACGTCATCCAGCAGCTGGAAAAAACCAGCCGAGAGGCTGTCATCCTCGGGGACGTCTGTCCCCGCCGAGGTTGGGCCCCTGCGCTGGAAACTTGCTCCCCAGGCCTCCTGTGCCGGGGGAGAGTGGATGGGTCCTGGTGGGGCAGAAGGTGCCGGGTGCCGCCCTCCCCTGGAGGCACAGGGGTGTGCAGGCTCTGAGCTGAGTGCCCTGGGGCCCCTTCCAGCAGGGACCATGGGCCCATCGTGAGCCATGCAAACCTCAGGCTCTGAACCTGTGAATGGGCCACGGTCCCGACTTCAGTGACGGTAGGGAAGTTAAGTGGCACCAGGTACCCCTGGCAGCTGTTGAGACAAGCATGCGGGTGTTTCGTGTGACTGCACCTCATTAAGCACAGAGACCTGGTGCAGACACCCACAGAGCCACCAAGATGCCCCATGCAGGAGCGGCACGCTGCCCCCTCCGCCTCACGGGGCCCTGTGACCCCGTGCAGCTGGCCTTCCCACGCTTGTTCCAAGCCCGAGGAAGATGTGGCCTTTTCCCTAGAAAGCCGTGTAAACTGGGTTGCTGCTTGCTCGCAGCGTGGTGGCTGGAGGCCCGCCCCCTCCGTCGTCGGCTCGCTCTGCCAGCGTCTGCCTCATGCGCTGTGGGCGGCAGGCCGGGCTGAGGGCTGGCGGGGGAAGCCCCCAGCTCACACCTGGGCAGCCACCGGCGCCGCCGCTCTCCCGCTCTCCCGCTCTCCCGCGGCCTGCAGGTCTGCGCGCCGTGTGTGGGCGTGCATTTCCCTGGGGGTGGGGGCTGTCGTTCCTGTCAGACATCCAAAGCGTTCCGTGCGTCGCCCTCATGAAGGGACCCCCAAGGCCATGTCCCCTCTCTGCTTTTTTGCCTCATCTGGGCAAACGGACGTCATCCTTCAAGGCGCCGCTCCGCCGTCACCCCTACCGGGCGCTGACCACCATGCCCTCCCTGGCGTGCTCCCACAGGTCTCTCTGACGGGCTTTTCCCACATTCGGTCGCCCCGTGTTTTCTGGGGCCCGGGTTTCTCGCCGGGCTCTCCTCTGTCCCTGGCGGCTGGCTGGCTGCGCGGGCAGCGCTGGTGCCCACGCCCGCCGGGTGTGTGAGGACGAGGCTGCAGGCCAGGCCAGCTGTGCAGGGCCGCGGCGTCGCTCGTGGCCATCCCGCTTTGGGTGCAGGCCCTGCTGGCCATCACCAGCAGGAAGCCCTCGTTCCCTGCCTCCCAAAGCTGTGGCATGTTGCCACCTGTGTGCCTCTCCATTTCTGAGGCATGGACTTTATTACACAGAACCTCATGTTGCTTAGTAGGCAGCAGCGGTGGCTTTGGCTCAGTGCCTCTGTGGGCCGTGAGGGCAGTGAACGGCGCTGACGGCTGTTTCCGGATGTGGGACACAGGCGGGCTGGCGAGGGCCAGGGAGCGGCCCGAGGGCCCCCGGGCAGCCTTCGAGCCACCCGGCCACGGGGGGGTGCATCTGGGCTGCAGGCCCCAGCTGCTGGGTTCCGGGGTCAGGCACCGGGAGCCACACAGGAGCCTGTCCCTGGGCTGCGGGGACAAACACTGAGCTGCCCTGTCCTTGGGCCTCCTGTGCCCACAGTCGGGCTCTTCGGGTCTGTTTCCTTTGTCGGTTTGTCTTTGAATCGGGCCCAGCTCCTGGTTACGGGGTAACCGGGCAGGCCCTGCCGTCTCGCAGGCGTGTTTGTGGAGGCAGCGGAACCCCCGCCTCTCAGAGCCCTGAACAAATAATGGTTTAATAATTGACGCGTCTGCCTGAGGAGCACGTGCCAGGCAGGGTGGCGACGATCGAGCGCGCGCCGGAAGGAGCCGCAGCGGCCCCCCCCGCCCCGCCCCTCGCAGAGGCCGGCTGTCGCCAGGCCCTGTAGTTCGCAGGGGCAGGTGGAGGCCAGCGTGCCCCCCAGGGCAGGCCCCAGGTGCTCCAGCGCCAGCCTCGGGCCCAGCGGCACCCCCTTGGCCAAGTGCCAGCAGGCCTCCCCGCAGGGTTTGACCAGGAGAGAGGGGCCTGTCAGAGCCGCACTTGGTGGGATTGCGCTGTGAACCCCGCGCAGGGCTGGGCACCCCCTTTGGGCAGCGGCTGTGATCGCTGGGACCTTCGACATTCCACCAAAGCTCGGAGGGGCTGTGTCCTCCCCCAGAGCCACGCAGCTGGGAAGCAGAGGAGCCGGGGCTGAGCCCGGGTGCTTGTCAGGGCCGCCCATGGCGGGGGGGGCTCTGTGCCAGGCAGTCCCCTGCGCCCTCCTCTCCACACGGAGGGCGCAGGCGCTGTGAGTGCCCCGGCCCCCGGGCAGACAAGGCCCCAGGGTGAAGCGGGAAGGACCCGGTCCAGACCCGACTCCGCGCTGAGCCCTTAGCTCCTGGCCTGGGCAAGGGCATCGCTGGCGGTGACACCTGGGATCCGAGGCTCGGGAGCAAAGCCGGCCCTGTTGATTCTGGCTCAGAGAGAACGCAGTGACTGCAGTTCCTGATGTTCCAGTGTCGTGGGGGGAGCAGGGGAAATGTTTGTGCGTTGGAATGACTCAGCCTGTGGGTTTCTGAGCTCAGTGAGCCCTCAGGAAACCTGGTGAGGGTCTAATCTGGTAGAAAAGAAGGGTTTTCTGCCCCAGAATGCTCCAAGTATGCGCAGATGTGTTCATTTCCCTGCTTTTTATTGTTTCGTTCAGATGACTCTTGTAGTGAGACCATTTGCCCTGAGAAATAAGACAAAGCAAAATTAAATAATAAACAAAACTCCGAATAATACTTACATTTGCATATTTATTAGGTAATTATGTATTTGCCGCATGCACGTGTCTACATGATGATTATATATGATTATGATTGTATGTGATACATGTAAACAAAAAAGTTAAATATTTACATCTTCATTTACAAATGAAAATGACAAAACTGAAGCAAGAACCCTTCATCCCACCTTTAAAGCTCCCTGCCACCGCCCGCAGCTCTGCTGGGAGGTGCCCAATGCCGTGAGGGGCTGCTGCCTTGTGTGCCCAGAGTGAGTCCCTCTTGCTGTGCTTTGCCTTCTGCTCCCGACCCCGGGGGCTGGATGCGCCCCGTCCTGGTTCTAGGCTGGGGCGGACCCAGAAGGGGACAGTCGCAGCCTCGGGGGCGGCATGCCCCCCCCCCCGCTGAAGCGCAGAGCTGAGTCGCACCCCCAGGAGGCCCGTGCCTGGAGGCCTGTCCGCCTGCTCCCCGTGTGTCTGGCCACTGGCACGCCCACCCAGCCAGCGTTCAGGAAGCCTGCCTGGGCTCTGCGCGGCCTTGGAGGCACCGGGCCTGCTTTGCCCGCGGCCCCTCTGCTGTCGGCAGGCAGGCTAAGCCCCTGGGTGAGAGCACAGCAACCGCCCCCGACCCCCACAGGAGGGCGCGCTCCAGCCCTTTCCAAAGTGGAGGAGAGATCGGGATCGGGAAGGGCTTCCGAGAGGTCCTCCGTCTCCCTCTGCTCCTTGCCCCACGCAGACCTGGTGGAGGAGGGGGACCGGTTGTGTGTCCTGCAGGCCCGTCCTGCTGCGGTGACTACTGATGGGCGCACGGTGCAGGCTGGTCCTTGAGTCGGACAGACCGAAGGGCGTCACTATAAGGTGGCCTTGAAACCTGCCCCCCACAGCCTGTTCCTCACCTTGTGCGGGAGCCGGCCACGCCTGCCCATTAGAGCAGTGGGAGGCGCAGCAGCTCGTGGAGGGCGCGGGACAGCGAGCTCAGCTCCTAGCACGGAGCCTGCTCAAAAATGTTCACCCTCGTGATAATACCACGATCCTATTTACCGTGACACGTCGCATTCTGAATGTTACATTATGTGCTATAATACGCGTACACGCCGAGAATGCGGTGTCATATAATGACTGCTGCACAGCTCCCCTGTGATCAAGGGATCCGTAACTTGGCACATAGTGAAGGTGCAGAACCAGGGGAGAGGCGGAGTGAGGAGACAACAGCCCCCCGCTCCTGCATCTTCCTGGGTCCTGGCGTGCACCCCCCGGTGGAGCTCGGCTGCTGCTGATACCTGAGCCGGTGAGGCAGGCGAGCCCCACGACCAGCAGTGCTCCGCGCCAGGGGCTGATCCTCTCTGCGGTGACAGGAGCGGCGTCTGAGGGCACAGTGCGACGCTGCCTGTGTCCCATTTGCTCGGCGCCTCCTGGGGTGGTGCTGGAGTGGGCACCCGGAGGCCCCGAGGGGCCCTGGACACGGGCTGGGAGAGAGCGCAACCCGGCAGCCTCCCCGGGCACCACTGGAGATGCGTTGTGTGAGGCGGGGGCCGCGGGCACCGGGAGCGCTCTCTGCGGCAGAAAAGGAAGGCCCTGCGCAGGTGCACCGGGCACCCCTGCCCCGAACTCAGCGCAACGCCAGCAGAAGCCTTCCTGTCACGGTGGCCCCGTGCCGTGCCGGATGTCCGCAGGCACTCCATCTGGACACGCGCGGTCACTGGCACAGCCTGCAGTGGGGCAGCCCCACACAAGGGAAGGCGGCGGCTCAAGGAAAAGCCGGCGGCGAGGTGGCGTCCAGCCTGGAACACAGGTGGCAGCGCTGAGTCGCTCCTTGACACACTCGAAGGCGTCGAAGTATGTGAGTTCTATTTCCGGGGCTGGGAGATATATATACACACACGCACACGCAAATTTATATGACGAGAGCGGCCTCTATACATTTGCGCATCTCTATATAGAAAGAGATCCCACTTTGGGCACATGCACACATGTATATTTTTGCATATATACATATGCATATGTATGCAAATTCCACAGCGCATGCTCCGTTCTCTGGTTAGCCTTGGGAGCACTTCCTTCCCGGGGTACCCCACTAGGTAATCCGCCATCACAGGACGGGCTCTTCCTTGTGTGTGGGCGCGTGGGTGTGTACGGCCATTAGAGAGGCAGCTGGGGCCTCAGGGCTGGGGGCCTGGGTGGAACGCCTCCGCCGCCAGGCCATGGGGGAGCTTGTGGATGAGCAGCGCCTGCCCCGGGCACGGAGCGTGCCCGGTGCGTAAGAGCGGCAGCTCGCTTTGTAGCGGATGCTGGGCTCCCTCCGCGCAGGCCAGGCTGCCTAGTGGGGCTGTTACCCGCCTGTTCCTCCACCACCTGCCCCTGGTCCCTCCCCTTCCCCCTCAGCCTGCTGAGAAAGCCGCTAAGGTGAGTGGTTTGTCTGAGAGGGGAGGCTGCAGGGCTCCCGGCACAGGCCCTGTGCGAGTGACCGAAATCGCCTCGGGGACCTGTTTTGGTGTTGGAGACCCAGGGCCCCTGCTCAGAGGCATGAGGTGCACACCGTCAGGTGGGAGGGGCAGTGCTTTGTCTTGGAAGGGTAACCAGTGCGGTGCCAGGAACCCACGCACGTGTCCCCGGGTGGCTGTCACTCTGTTTCCGTCTCTCAGGACGGACACGGCCCCGCCTGTCGCCAGGACTTTGGCAGGCGGTGGGGGCGGGCGGTGTGTGTGTGTGTCCCCTCCTTAGAAGCTGGGCCCTACGGGCAGAAGCCCTCGCTTCTGGAAGGCCGGTGCATTGGGTCTCCAGAGCCCTCTGGTCTACTTCTGAATGGCCTCGCCTTCCCGCCCACTTGGTGGGCTCCATCCTCCTGGGTGCCCACAGTGACTGCATTGGGAGTCCCGCGGGGCGGGGACAGCCGCAAGCCCAGGTCCTGGCCCAGGGTCAGCTCTTGAGGAGTTGTTACTGAACAAATGCTTGGAAGGCTGGATGTTCGGACGGACTTGACCAGGCAGCCTCAGTGACTTCTTACCGAATTGGGATATCAATTTGATAAAAAAAGATACTGATTTTATGTGGCACCGAACAAACAGACTGCATAGCGACCAGCCTCCCCAGTAGGACATGCGGGGACAGTCGGCCCAGCAGCAGTGGGGGCTGAGCAAGAGGAAGGGGGATGTGCCCCGCCCGCATGTGGCTCTGCGCTCACTTTCAAGGGCCGCTGCGACTTCTAGCCGCGCACCTGTCGGTCCCCCATGCGTCAGCCGGCTTCCGGTGTCTAGGGTCGTCTCTAACGCAGATGGCCCAGAGCTCAGTGAAGTGGTCGCCATTTTTTTCAGAGACCATTGCAGCCATGTTTGTCTGTGGGAGGGTTCATTCCTTTAAAGTTGCCTGTAAACGTCCCTGTTCGTTTCATTGCGTCCCACCAGCCTTGAGGAACGGGAGTCCGAGGTTTGTAGGCAGGTGAGAGTTCGGCGGGGCCTGAGCCGGGGCCGTTACCGGGGCGGCAGCGGAGGGGCTGTGGTGTAGGCGCTCCTGCGGGGGCCCGGCCTGCGGCCCTTCATGCTGGGACAGTTCAAGCAGGACCCCGTGCTTCCCTCGCCCGGCCAGAGCCGTTTTCTAAAGGGAACATCAAAGACGTTCCTGAACCTTCCTAACGACGCGAGGGCCTGTCACAGCCCGGCCTGGCCACCTTTGCAGCCACTCCCTCAGGGCCTCTCTGTGGGTAGGGTCCTAGGTAGGTGATGCCGCTGAACGCTGTGCCTCGGCTCACCCCGTCCCTGCATTCTGCGCCGGCTCTCCAAACCTGCAAACCTCCGTGCCGCCTCCTTCGCGAAGCCTCCCCGGCCCCCGTCCTTGCTGCGCCCCCACCCCCACCCCCACCCCCACCCCCAGGGTTCCGGGCCCTGGCTTGGATTCCGGGCTGACTTAGCTGGCTCACGTGCCAGGCCGTGAGCCCTCTGAGAACAGCAGCCGTGCCTGCGAGGCACAGAAGGCATGTGTCCCCTCGGGCAAGGTTTGGCTACCCCTGCAAAGCCCCTGAAGTAACTGTGACTTAAGTGAAGTCCCGTGTCTCTGTCATGCAAACTTCGGTGGCAGGTGGAACCTGGACTCACCCTCCGGCCCAGCCTGGTCCTGTGAAGGAGAAGAGCGCAGGCGCCCGGGCTGAGCTCTGCCCCATGGATGTGCCGGTGTCCTGGGGCTGCTGTGACAGACAGCCATGGGCTGGGTGGCAGACAGCAACCCAGGCTGCTGTCTCCTGGTTGTGGAGGTCAAACGTGGCAAAGGGGTCTCCTGGGCTAAAATCCAGGGGCGGGCAGGACCTCTACTCAGATGGCCCCTTGCCGTCTCCCCTCCCCGCGTCCTGAGACACCCCCTGCAGCCTCCCGTGCAGGGCAAGCTGTGACCATGGCCCGGCAAGGAGCTTGTGATTCTGTTGATTCCACTTACAGATGTGGCTGAGCACCTGCTGCCCACGCGTGTGTCAGGGCTGCTGGGGCGCGCTGTGGGTGGGCTGCTGGCGATGGAGCCGCGTCTGCTCCGGCAGAGGGGGAAGCGGGCCGCCGTCCGCGAGCTCCTGCTGAGCGCTCGGGTGGGCGTGTGAAGGCCGGGCGGGGGCTCCTCCTGGACGAGAGGGGAGAGTCGCTGGGCCTCGAAGCAAGCTGCCCGGGCAGGCGCCCCAGGCCCGGCCAGCAGCGCCATGTCACTGGATGTAAGTTAACTCCGAGGTGTGGTGGCAGCGGCCCCACAGTGCGTCCGAGCTTCTGGGTCCTGCTCACACTGGGTGGTGGGTGGCCTCTGCCGTTCAGAGTTTCCGTGGCTGCATAACACGCCCCCGCCCCCACGCCCGGACTGGCTCCGGGGCCCAGAGCAACAGAAAGGTGTTCCCACAGCCCTGCAGGCTGAGGCGCCGGGGTGGCCGTGGTGCCACGGGGCCTGCCCCCCGCGGCCCGCCCAGACTCCCGGAGCTGGCCCTTCCTGCCACACCCAGCAGCCCTCGGCGGTCCTTGGCCTGTGGCCACCTCGTGCCGTCGGCCTCCGGCCTCACGTGGCCTTCTTCTCTGTGCCTGTCTCTCTGTCTCCTCCTTTTAGAGGGACACCACTCACCAGATTTAGGGCCGCCCTGCGCCTGGGATGATTTCACCCAGAGACCCTTCACTCTAGCTGCAAAGACCCTGTTCTCAAATAAGTCACATCATGAGGTGACAGGTGGACATAAATCAGAAGGACGCTCTTGAACCCTCTCACACACCAGTCTTGCCCCTCCCCCCACAGACGTGCGTCTGCGTGTCTCAGGCACCTCCACGGATGCCCGCTGCACCTAGGTCACGTGTGTTGGAGCCGGGAGTGCTGCTGTGGCTCTGGTTGAGTCCAGGCTCACCTCATCAGCTGTGTCCCCTGGAAGGGCAGGGGGCCCCACAGGTGCCCCCCCGTCCCCGCCGAGGCACCTGAGGATAGACTGCTGATTGCATTGGCCCCCACGGGCGCGGCCTGTGGGCTACACGAGGCAGACCGCAGCAGTCAGGGTGGCGGTCGTAGGTGGGGCTGTGCGCTCAGGAGGCGCCTGGAAGTGGCCGTGGAGGTCCAGCCTGTTGCTTCCTGAGCTCTGGGTGCAGTTCCTGTGTCCCCTGGCTTCTTCAGCCGAGGCCTAGGCGCTCACCCTGGGTGAGGGTCCTGCCCCGCCAGCCACGCCCCGGGGTCAGAGGCTTTGGGGACAAGGGCCTGGAGCCTGGGGCATCAGAGGACAACACCGAGGCTGGGGGCTCCCGGGCACGGCTGTCCGCACCCCCAGTTTACAGGCCTCCCCCAAGGTCCCCTGTCTTGTCCCTGCTTTCCCAGCTCCTGTGTCCCCAGGTCCCAGACTGTTTCCAGGAATCACCAGCCGCTGATGGACTGCAGGGGCACCTCGGCTCCTGGAGGGCGGCCCCGGCTGCCCCGGGCGCAGTCCCTGCCGGCGGGGAGGTGCTCGCCCACCAGCCAGGGCGGCTTCTCCAAGCAGCTGCGGCCTCCGCCAGGTTCGGCACTGATGGGCAGGAGTGAAGGGCAGCCTCTGTCGGAGGCAGGAGGTGGCCCGGGAACCCCCACCTGGCTCAGGTCTCCCAGGACCAGGGTTGCTGTGAATTCCTGCCACAGAGGAGCTGCAGGCCTGGCACCAGAGGCCAGCGGGGTCACTGTGGGTTCCCGCTGGCTCTATATCTGTGTGAGGGCCCTGCAGCCTTGCAGCCGCAGCGCCCCGGGCATCCCCAGGCGGCCAGCAGCAGCCCAGCACCAGGCCCCGCAGCGCCCCGGGAGCCCTGGGGGCTGTCACAGCGTCCCCGAGAGTCCACGGCCAGGCTCGCCCGGTGCCTTGACGGCCACATCCTCTCAGTGGTAACTAGCGCTCCACCAATGAGTCACTCCACAAATATTTACCTTGCGCTGTTTGCCGAGCTGGGGATCGCAGCGCAGGCTGCCCTGGCCTCACCCCATCTATGGCATTGGGTGGGGGAGCGTGTGCTGATCGCCCTTTGCCCCAGAGCCTGGCGCCTGTACCAAAAATATTCGGGTTCAGGTTCACCACCGCGTGGGGAGGGAGCTCCGTGGTGGGGGCTCGGCCCCGCCTCCTGGTCCTGTTGCGACAGCTGCTCACAGGAGCTCTTGGCTTTCGAGTCTGGGTGAGCAGCTGCCCAGGATCCTCCATGGGGACCTGTCACAGCCCTGTCCTCCTGGCTGAAACACACCAACCAAGAAACTCAGTGTCCTGGGGTGCAAGTGACCTTTTCCTGAGAAGTGATTGTGGAAATCAAATTTCCATCGTTGCCGGACATGTTAATTGATCCCACAGGGATGGAGGGCAGAGATTCTCGGGCCTGAGGCCCAGCCTGCCGCCCCTGTCCTGTGGCCTTGCCTGGTGGCCCATGCGCATCCAGCCAGCACTTCCCGGGAGCCTCTGCGGCGTGGTCCTGAGTGACAGCACACCCACCCCCCGTTGCCCCCTCATGCCCGCCCGCCCGCCCACCAGCACTCTCCGCAGCCAGCAGCCCGCATTCATTCTTTGCGGGCATGGGCCGGCTTCTCCCCCCGCACCTCTCACACCCCTCTGCGTGGGTCCTGCTTCTCCGATGACTCCTGCCCCCCCACCCCCCGGCCAGAGAGGCTGCGTGTGGTCTCCCCATCTTCCGACCAGCTGAGTGGAGACCCCCAGAGGCCAGGCTCGACCCTGTTCTCCCACAAACAGGAGGGGTGCACAAGAAAGCTACCGAGTTCCTCGCCTGGTGGGTGGCTGAGCGCAGCGAACGGGGAGCCGCTGCAGGGCAGGCTGCCCCTCGCCGCCCACACGTGTCTCTGTGCTGGCCAGAGCACGGCCTGCACAACGGATGGACTGGTGGGGTCCCCTCTGCGTCTCCAGGGCCCTGCCCGGCCTGGCTTCGCTCCCTCAGGCAACGGGCTTCTAGGGAAGTCCTGTGAAGCGGTCTGCCCAGAGCCTCGGGGCACAGGGCTGCCGAGCCCCCGCCGAGCAGGGCAGAGCCCGGTCCCCGCTGGGGTCCTCTGTAGCCTGCACAGCCCCTGGGAGGGCAGAGGTCGGGGCCACGGTGCCAAGGAGCAGCCCTCTGGTCCCCCTGCATCGCCGGCCGCTGGACTCGTCCTCAGGGCGGACCCGCCGGGCCCGGCTGCGGACAAGTGCGGCGCGCCGTTTGGTTCCCCTCTGTGAGCCCATGGGGGCCCAGCTGCCACCTTGCCGGTCCCATTTGCCAGTGGTGACGAGTCCTTGGTCTCTCTACTCTGCAGTCTTAACAAACTCACAGGCCCCCACACGGTCATGGCCAGGCCAGTCATCAAGCCTTGGCCTGGCTGTTTCCAGTCTAGAAAGCACTTAAAAACCATTGGCTACATTGTTTTTTCAAATGATAAAAGCGGTCCCTGTTCATTTTAACCAGTGAAATAATACTGAGTGGTAGAGAATGTATTAATCTCCTCCTCTCCCTTTCCATCCGCCTGAGGGGAAACCCAGTCGCCGTATCCCGGCGGGAAGGTGCGAAGACGTCCATTTCTATCCTCGCACGCTTTCCTCCAGGCTCAGCTGCTGCCGTTGGATATTCCCTCATGTCTGTGAAGCATGTTCATTTTCCATCAGTGGGGTCCTTCTGGGATTAGATGCCCCCAAGATCCACGCGCCGGACACCTCACTGCACCCCCCACCCCCCAGTGCTTTCCCCAGGAAACAACGCATAGAGAAAACCATGTATGAAACATAGCATGTCCGTTATCCTCCGTTACGCTGCCTTCACGCTTAGTGGACCATGTGCCTGGGTTTGGGATTTAGGAGTCTCTTTCCTGCAGTTTTGAAGGTGTTGCTCCTGTCTCTTGGCTCCCAGGGTGGTGTCTTTTAGCTTCCAAATGCTCTCATGTCTTTACAAACGCGCTTCCGGCGCTCCTTCCAGAGACACCGACAGCGTGTGAGTCCTGACCCCCTGTTCCATGCCAGCAACCTGCTGTCTTCTCTGCAGCCTCCCGGGGTCTGTGGGGTTGGTCTTTTGAAAGGCTTTGGTAGTGGGCCCTTAGTGGACTATTTCGGCTAAAAAAAAATCAGAACAGTTTCTTTTATCGTTTAACAATCCCCCCGTCACTCCCTCTGTTTTCGAGGAGGTGCGCTGAGTGGAGACTGAACCGCCTTGACTGGTCCTTTAATTTTCTCTCCTCTCACATGTTCTGTCTCTTAGAATTTCTATTGTGCTTCCTAGGAAATTTCCGTTTTATTTCCAGTCTCTGTACTCAGTTCCTTTTCATTTCCTATTATAGCTTTAATTTCTAAGAGTTCTTTATTGTTCTATGGTTGTTTCTTTTTATAGTCTTACTCTTTTTTTGTTGCTGTTGATGGACGGCCTATTCTTTCTGAGAACGTTAATTATAGCTTTCCTCGAAGTCCTCCTTGCTTCCGGCGTCGTTTCTGTTTTCCACTTTCGTGCCTCTTCTGTTCCCTGGTCCCTTTCTCTGTGCAGGTCTTCCCCGTGTGACCATGCCCTTGGCTTGCGCTCCTGTGAGGAAGGAGGCCACAGTGCTGCTGGGAGCTTGAGCTCTGCGCACGGGCTGGCGGGCTGGCGGCCTTGCGTGGGGCACAGCGGGGCCTGCCCAGTTTGCCCGGGACCCCCCAGCCTCCCAGCTCTCCGAATCTTTAGGTCCGTCCTCTAGCCTAGCGTCCCAGAGGAGACCCTGGTGTCTGCGGATGAAGCTGTCAGATCAGAGAAGGCGGCCGCTACTCTTAACCCGCATCCGGGTGCCATGGACTCTTGAGTCCAGGGGCTCCCTGCTGAGAACAGCGCTGTCCCACGGAGGCCCAGGCAAACCCTGGCCTTTGCACGGGGTGTTTACGCAGCGGTGTGCTGGTGGTTGTCTGACAACTAGCTCCCTGGGGAGGGACGCGGCGGAAGGAGCCCTGGCTTGTAGCGCTTGTCTGTGTCTGAGCTACCAACGCGGCATCGACCACCGTGCCCCGTTCTGAACTCGCCTCCCAGGCCCTGGGCGCCAGCAGCCTCCTTCAGCAGGCTCTGCGGGGCTGCCCTGCCCTCGCCCGGCATCTCGGCCCCTCTCCTCCTGCCCCTCCGGGCAGGCGCCCCTTTCTCCTTGGCCCCTGCTGCTCAGTTCACCTGGTTACCGCTTTACTCCTTTCCACACCTGCCGTTGTCTCTCTGTCCACATGGCTCCGCACCCCATCGATCGCATCACTGTCCTCTCGGTGGGTTTCAGGAGGCGACAGAGACGGAGGCACGTGCCCGTCTGTGCAGGCTCTCCTGCCACAGTTCCTCACCAGTGAGCCACACCCAAGGCGGGTGTGCGGCCGCCCGGTGCAGCTACTGCAGCACCTGCTCTGGGCAGGGCGTTAGGAGGGGGCTCTGTGGGGTCGGCCCGGGAAGGCGCTCTGTCAGCCCCAGGCTGCCAGGCAGGGTGGGTCTGGCTGGCTTGTGGCTGCGGGGTGCCTGCTGGTGGCCATTGTGGTCCCGGGTGGGACGGTGCTGGCAGGGGCATGCTGTGTTCTTTGGGGGCTCTGGGCGAGAGGGAATGGAGGTGATGAGGGAGGGCGGCGGGCCCCCCGGGGGCCCCAGTGCCAGCTGGTGAGCTGAGACTTGCACCCCAAGGCAGCGCACGGGGACACGGTGGGAAGGAGAGTGAGCGAAGGGCGACTGCCCCAGACTCATTCCCCGGTGAGATCCCCAGCTGCCATGTCATCGGCACGGAGTGGGGCCATGGCGGGCCTCCCACGGGACCCGAGGGCCGCCCTGCGTGGCCCTGCCCACCCGCCTGTGGGCCCACTGCCAGGGGGCACCGCCCAGCAACACTCCGACTGTGCCTGCTTCATCGAAATGTCGCCGACGCCACGTGGGCAAACTGCGGAGTGTGCCTTTGGGCTGGACTGCCCTGTAGATGGGTTTCCGGACAGCCTGCCTCGCCATCCAAGGGAGTGGTTCTCCCCGCTGCGCGCAGACACCCGGTGGGCCAGGGGGGGCAGTGATCGGGGCTTCGCGTGTGTTTTCCGGTCCTCAGCAGGGCTATCAAATGAGACGTGCTTAGTGAGGAAGCATTGCAGTCGCTGGAGATGTGTTCTTGTTTTGCATCTCGGCGGGTACAAGAATGCTGGGGGTTAAGGTCAGGTGCATCCCCTGCCGCAGGGAGAAATGGAAGCGCCCCCGACAGAAGCCTGCACTCAAACAGCCGCGGCCGGGCGGGTCGCGGGAGCAGGAGGCGGGAACCACCCTGCGCGCCCACCAGCTAACCGGGGCGGGCAGGGTGCATCTTCCCTGTGAGGTCTGTGCAGCAGGGTGGTGTTCGGCTTCAAAAGGGGCCAGGGTGCTGCCATTTGCCAAAATGTGTACCAGCACTCACAATGTTATGCCGAGTGACAGAAGCCAGACATAAAAAGTTACATTCCGTGCGACTCCACTGACGGGAACCTCCCGCAGAGATAAATCCGGAGGCAGGGGCTGTGATCACAGGTGGCGCCTTTGGCCCTTGTCGCTCGCTGCACTGCTGTGGCCTCAGCAGCAGGGGTTTCTTTTCGCACTGGCTGCGCTTCCTGACTCCCGCCACCCTGTGCAGAGAGCCCAGCTCCCTACGTGGGGTCCACGGATTCCTGAGGCCCAGGCCCTGCCCCTGGCAGCCATGGCCCTTCAGGGAGCCTGGGGCTCATCTGGGCAGCAAGCAGGATGAGGCCTCGGCGAGGCATGACCCGGGGGAGGGGGACGGCTCCTCTTGTCATCAGAGGACCAGTGGGGGCTGCCTTTCAGCCCTACGCTCCCCAAGGAGCCCGACATCACCCCCTGGATGCCTGAGCCCCGGCATCCGTGAGCAGCCCCCGGGGCCCCTGGACAGGGCGGAGCTGGGCTCGGCACCCCGGAAGCCCGGGGCTCTGCTCGTGGGCCGGCTTTGTGCACGGCCCTGCGGGCCGCACAGACGGGACAGGAGGGTCCTGGGCAGGCTCCTCCCCCTCAGCCCCTCCTGTGCTTGTCCCAAGGGGGCCCCGGCTGTGCCAGGCAGCGGCCTGAGCCCGGCCTCCTGCTCCCTGTTGGGCTTGCTCAGTGACTGTTCACCACGGGCCAGTGGCCCTGAGCATTTGTGCCCCGGGGGCCCAGCTCCCTCCCTGTGCCATTTGGAGGATCGATCTTGGGTGGTAATTGGCTCGTGCTTGGCTGGCTTTCAGTTCTAAAGGTCTGCCTCCTACCTCTCGGGTCTCACTGGGGCCCTGGCGAACGTCATGATCTCCGATCACTTCCCAACACTTTAATTGCGCGCTCTGGGTTTCAGGTTAGCTTGTGGATTGTTTTTGAGATAATTGAAAAGGATGCTTTCAAATGCTAAATGATGGTTGTAAGTGCTCATCCAAGAAGTGTCCACTTACCGATGACTTCACCTCTCTCTCCGTCCCCAACCTCCCCTCCCAGCTTTGATTACAGATCCTATCAGCTGCATTGCCTGGAAATTAAGCCCTGTGAGGCCCAGGGGGAAGCTGAGTTTGAATCATGGGCGCACAGGCTGCTCGAGCTGGGCGGGGGTGGGGGTCCCTGGGCACTATCTGGCCAGCTCCTCCCTCTGACAGGCTGTGTCAGAGGAAAAGCCTGGTGTCTTGCCGAGGGAGGCCAGTGCTACAGGGTGGCAGCCTGGCCCTCTGGGCTCTCAGGAGCACCCCCCCACCCTGACGCCCCGCCGCGCCCCGCCGCGGTGTGTGAGCTCCGGGTCATGGGAGGAGCCCAAATCTGGCAGAGAACAGGGTCTGCATTGAGGCCAGGACCCCGGGTCCTCATCCTTGTCCCACCAAGGCCTGTGAGGACCTGGGCCAGGCCACTTTACTCCGGGGGTATAAAGTCCCCAACTCGGTACACAGCCCCCTGACCCTTGGAGGCTGAGCCACACAGAGGTCCCAGGTGTAGGCAGCATCCGCCCGGCGGTGTCCGCTCCGCGTGGGCCGGCCCGGGCCTGACAGCAGAGGGAAGCGTGCTGTGCAGGGTGGGGGGCGGGAGGGGGGGCAGAGTGGCCAGGCCATTGGCCTGCTTCTCAGAGCACCTGGCCTGGGCAGGTTCACACCTGGGCTCCCTCCCAGGTGCATCCTTGAGGTGGGCCTGGCGTGAAGAGCTATGTTCAGGAGGCTGAGCGCCCACTGAGCCCCGTGGGTAGGCAGTGCCCCTCAGCACAGTCAAGGCTGTAGGCCCCCGCATGACGCACATGTCACCGTGTGGCCTAGGCCCTCTTGTCCTGGTACCTGTGTCTGTGGACAGCAACCTCGGGTGGCCTGCCTGACTCGTGCAGCAGTTTGGGGCCTCCCTGGGCAGGGACGCCCCCTGGTAGCGGTGCTGGCAGGAGCTGGGGGTGGTCGGGAAGAGCAGGAGGGGCTGGGGGCGTCCGAGCGGGGTCTCTGTGGGTGGGGCAGGGGCCAGGCGGGGCTCCACAGCAAGTCTCTGACGTCCGGAGCTCACTTCCAGAGGGCTGGGGACAGAGGGGTATGGGGAAAGCTGTCGTGGGCACCAAGCACAGCGAGGAAAAGTGGAGCCGGCAGGGCTCTCGCTGGAGTCCTGCAGGCGGGGACGGAGGGGCGGTCCAGGCCGACGCACCAGCGTGCAAGGGGCCTGCCTGGGGAGGTGCCCGTGTGGAATGAGGGGGGCCGGGGGAGAGGGCATCGTGGCCCCGCGGTCCCAAGCACGGCTTCGGATGTCCTCCTCTATCGCCCCAGCTCCTGTCGCCGGCCCGGGCCCATGAGATTGACCGCCGCCCTCGGTTTGGGGCCCCTCCAGGAGGACTGGCCCAGGGCTCTAGGCTCTGCAGCGCAGCCCGTCCTGCCTGTGCACCGCTCCTCTGCACCCTAGCCTCCGTCTAGGCCCCCCGCTCGGCACCAGCCCCTTCCCTGGGAGCCCTGGCCCCCCTGTGCCGCCCCCCGGCCTGCCCGCCCATGCCCCGCGTGGCGCCTCCTGCTGGGGAGCTGGATGGCCCCCTGCTGGTGCTGACTCTGGGGGCACCGCCTGTGAAACTGAGGCGGGGGGCGGGACCCCCAGATTTGATTCGCAGAGAGGAGTGCTTGGGCACCAGTGAGCAGAGCCCTGGGGTTTCTGGTTCAAATAGGGCTAAACTTATCTTTGGGAAAATAGACTGTGTTTGAGGCCTAATCACAGGCATTAAAGCCATTAATTAGTAACAAGATTCAATTTCTCCCTGTCCTTGCCCGTGTGTGTCGATGGGGAGATTGCGCGGCGAGCGCTGCCCACAGATGCACCGTAAACACCTGCTGTCCCCACTCAGCAGTAGCACCCGTGATGTTCCCGCAGGGCCGGGCCCCAGATAACCTGTTCCCGAGGAGGACAGCCGCCGCCCGGGCCCCCGCCTGCAGCGGGGGGGGGATGCGGGGCGCGGACGCGGGAGGCAGCCAGCGAAGCCTCCCTGACCACACCCCTTGCCAGCCTCCTGTGGCCCCGCAGGCTGCCCACAGCGCAGACCTTGCGCAGGGACCCCCCCCACACCCCGCCCCCTCGCTCCCGCCCCAGCCCCCGCCCCCACCCCCCTGTGGGTTTGCTCGGCTGTGCTCGCCTCCCCACCTGCCACCACTTGCCTCCCTCTCGGTGGAATCGACAGGGTGCTTACCTTTCCTCTCAGCCCTGAAAGCTTAGGGAACAAACAGCCAGAAGCACGTGCTGTGTCCGGAAGGGGCTGGAGGCCACGTGGATGCTCGGAAGAGGGAGGCCTGGGTGCCCCAGGTGGCAGGAGGCAACCCCACCCCCCCGCCTGCCCCGCCCCCGGCTGGGTGAGCTGTGGCTTTGTGCTGACTTGCCCTCCCAGCCCTGTCTCTGGCCACCGCAAACAAGCACGAGGACCCTGACTGTGCAGACGTGTTTCCAGGTCACATGAGACAGTGGCCAGAACACACAGGACCTCCGGGAAGCTAGGCAGGAGGCAGGCGGGCTGTCCCTGTTTCCAAGTGTGGCTCCGCTGGGCCACAATCTCAGTAGCCTGGGGCGATGGGGCCAGGTCTAAACAGGCTGTGAAGGCGGGTCTGGAGGCCTTGTGCTAAGTGTGAGTGTGGGCCGGCTTTGCACACGCCCCAGCCTCCTCCTTGGGGTGCCCCAGAGCTGGGCAGAGGCTGGCAGGAGCGCTGTTTGGCCTTGCCCACGGCACACAGCTCCCCAGAGGCACGCTGCGCCCCAGGGCCACCTGGAGAGGGGAGAGTGGCCATGGGGACTGGGGCCCAAGAGGGCCCTGCTCGTTCCCCTACGAGCTCCAGCCTTGATGTTGTTGGTGCGTGTTTGGAAATTTATGATGTTTAGATTAGCATGCATACTGTTTTTAGCCCGTGGCGTTCACACCTGCCCCGATTTATGCGCCTTAGTGCTCAGAATGCGTCTCATCGCAGAGAAGGCCAGGTGCGATGCGTTTGGCCCTTCCAAAGCCAGGTGCCCTGCGTTTGGACTCTCCCCCTAAGCCCTCTGGGTTGCCTGTGGCGCACTGGCGGCGCCCTGGGACTGGGCGCACCTGGAAGCCCCTGGAGGCAGGCATGTTGTAGGCCAGCCCGCGGAGGCACGCGGTAGGCGGGCCTTGCGTCGCGCACGGGCGAGCGTGGACCATGGGCCGTGGGCCCTGCGCCCTCCAGAGAGGTGGGGTGAAGCTGCCCTGGGCCTCCCGCCTCTCCCCGCATCTGCCGTTGCCGGTTCAAACTTCTTTCCCTGGAACGGAAGGTGGGTAAAGGGTGGAGTCCAGGCCCAGGCCTGGGCTCCGGATGAGGTGTCCACAGCCACGGCCACTGTACGTGGGTGGCTGCCCCAGGACCTGTGTGTGTGTGTGTGGGAGGGTTGGGATAGAATTTTACAATCTCTGGGACCCTGGTGCCCTGGGGCGGGGGCGGGGGTGTGCAGTCAGCACCAGCGGCCGTTGGCGAGCACAGCCTCTGGGTGAACCAACCCAGCGGCCTGGGATTTTGGCGCTCGGCCTCAGGCCAGCTGGCCGCCCACTCTCCCTGAGCCTCAGTCTGTGGCGGGCAGGGCGGGAGGGAGAGTGGGTGCCGAGCACGTGCCAAGGGCCAGGTGGTCGTGGTGGGAAGGGCCCGCCGGGTGGTGACGGCATGCCCGAGGGGCGGCCTGGGCCCTGGACTGCGGGCTGCCTGCGGGGGCCGAGCCCCCGGCTGCCTGCGGCAGGCAGGTCCCGAGCTGGGACGGCTGCCTGCTTCCCGAGCAGCCTGTCCTCACCCTGCCTGATGGTTAGCAGTTTTGACAGGCCAGGCTATTTTTAGAAACCCGTTCCCACTCCTTTTCCCTGTGGGAAAGGGAAAGCATGTTAAATTTAAAATGAGCCCACTGCAGCTCCCCCCCTCCGCCCCACACCAGCGTGAGGTGGCCCCTCTGGGATGAGGCATGTGGGGGGCGGAGGGCACGTGTGGCCATGGTCTGGGGACGGGCCTGTCTGGAGCCCGCCGCCTCCTCCTCGCCGCACCAGTGCTCGGCAGAAACAAGGCCGCAGAGGGGCCGCATGGCCAGGAGGGCCGGGGCCCGGCTGGAGTCGGTGGGGCTGGAGGTGGAGGCGGACCCTGCGGAGGTGGGGCGAGTGCCCTCAGGGTGGCCTCGTCACCGGCCCAGCCTCCCAGGGCGCTCTCAGAGCCTGGGTGGGGGCGGCGGTGGAGGCCCTGGGCGCGGGCGGCATCAGGGTGTGCGCCCCACGCTGCCCCGAGACGCAGCTTGTCCGGGTCCCACTGTGGGGCAGCTCTGCCACGGCCCCACGGCGGCTGCGGTAGAAACCAGCCCACGCGGGACAGGCAGGCCCTGCGGCCGCGCCCACCACCCCAGTGACTGTCGCTGTGGACGCCGTGAAACGTGACGGCGCTCTGCCCATGCTGGGGCTCGCGCGTCTCCGGGGCAGTCTTGGACCCAGCCCGCCCCTTCCGCACATGCACGTGGCGTCCTCAGGGGCTTCAGCTGGGGCCATGTCAGCTGCATAGATGGATTTCAGGAGAATTAGCGTCTCCTTGAGCTTTCCTGCCCACGAGCGTTTGTGTAAGTTGTGTTTACAGGTGTCCATGAGGCAACCTTACACGTTTTCTGTGAGATGCACCCCTGCATAGAAATGTTTATATTTCTATGCTGTGGTAAATGGTATTACTTAAAAATTTTTAATTTCCGATGGTTTGTTGCTAGCATATAGAAATATAGCTGATTTTTGTATGTGCGTCTTGTACCCTGAAACTTAAGCCCCGTCTTTATTAGTTCTAGTAGCTGTTTTTATAGATTGGATTTCTAGTCAGCCATGTCACTTGAGAATAAAGACAGTTTGACTCCTTTTCCACCCTGGGGGCGGTTTACGCATTCAGTGCAGCGCCACACGGGGCAGAGGTGGGCGGGCCACGCCCTTCTCCTGACCCGAGACGTCAGGGGCACCGGGCTCCGCGGTGACAGGTGCAGCGCTGTCTTCTGTCCTCTGCTCCCGGTGCGCTGTGGCTGGCTGTCAGGAAGGGTGTTGGATTGTGTCAGTTTTTTTTCTTTTTTACATCTAGTGAGGTGATCTTTTTGTTGTTTTTTTTTTCTTTTTTAATTTCTTAATATGATGAATTAGTTGATTGATTTTTCAAATGCTCAGCCAACTCTGCCTTCCTGGGATAAACGTCAGTTGGTAATGAGACATCATCCCTTTTGTATACATTGCATTCGATTTCCTAAAAAAAAATTTTGTTAGAACTTTTTCATCTGCGGTTGTAAGGAACGTTTGTCTGTCGTCTCGTAACACGTCTCTCTGCGGGACTGACTCATAGGGTGAGCTGGGAAGAGTTTCCTGTTTGATTTTTCCAGAAGGTTTTCTGTAGAATTGCTGTGACTTCGTCCTTCCACGGGGGGTGGAATTCGCTGGGAGGCAGTCTGCGCCCGCAGGTTCTTTATGAGAAGGATGTTGACTCAATTTCTTTAATAGATACATCAAAGAATATTCTGGGACTCTCTTTGTTCTTTAGTGAGATTTGCTGGTGTGCCTTTCGAAGAATTTATGCGTTTCATCTGAATTGTTAAATTTATTGGAATTAATTTTTTCACAATGTTGCCGTTGTCCTTTTACTGGTTTACAGGCTGTGTAGTGCCAGCCGCTCCCTCGTTCCTGATTCCGACCACTTGTGTCTTCTGTCTCCTGGTCGCTGTGGCTGGAGATTCGCTAATTCTACTGAGCTTCCCAAAGAATAGCTTGGGGCTTCATTGATTTTCTCTATTGATTTTCTGTTTTCTATTTCATTGATTTCCACTTGGCTGTTTATTATTTCCTTTCTTTTTCTTACTTTGGATTTAATTTGAACTTCTCTTCATAATTTCTTAAAGTGGACGCTAACATCATAACTTTGAGATCCCCCCCCCATACATGTTTAGTGCTATAAAGTTTCCAGTAAGCACTGCTATTGGCACCTTGCCAATTTCGATATCTGTGATTTCATTTTCATTCGGTTCACAATAATTTCCAATTTCCCATTTAATCTCTTCTTTGACTTAAAGGTTATTGGAAAGGGCGGTGTTCACTCTCTGAATGCTCGGGGATTTTGCAGACCTCCTCCTGCTACTGATTGCTGACCTGGTCACTGTGGTCAGAGGTTACACTTTGTGCGACGTGAATCCTCTTAAGCTCCCAGTCGAGGACGTGGTCTGCATGGCTCAGTGTCGTACGGGCGTGGGACCTTTGCTGCTCGGCAGTAGCTCCCACCGGGCAGTGCGCTCAGGTGGTTCGATGCTGTCTTTCAGGTCTCATGCCCTGGCTGACTTTCCATTTTCCTGTCCTATTGATTCCTGAGAGAGCGATATTGAAACATCCAGTATATCCACCTGCAGTCGTAGGTTTCTGTTTGTATTGGCAGCTCCACGAGATTTTACTTTACCAATCTTGAAGCTCTCTTACTAGTCCACAAACGTTAGGACTCTTCTGTCAGTTGGATGAGTTGCCGCCGTCGTAGCTATGAAGTGACCTTCCTAACTTTGGAACAGCGATTGCCCCGAGGTCACCGCGGCTGCCGTGTCTTTCCTGACAGCGGCGTTGGCGTGCTGCGCCTCTTTGTATACTTTCAGTTTCAACCTGTTTCTTTATATTTAGGATGCATTTCTTGTAAGCAACATAGAGTTGACTCTTATTTTGTTTTTTTATTTGGGCCCATTTACATTTAGCCTTTTAACATTTAATGTGATTATTAATGTGTTTAGGTTGAAGTCTATGATCTGTTTGTTTTCTGTCTGTCCTCACAGGTCTTTGTTCCATTTTCCTCTTTTACCACCGTCTCTTAGAGTCAGTGGGTATTTTTATGATTCCATTTTTAAACAGACTCTTTTATACACAGTTTTAGGTTCACAGCAAAATGGAGCAGAAAGCACAGAGTGTCTGGGTCCCCACTGTCCCCTCCCCCAGCAGAGGTGCGTTTGCTTGAACCAGTGGCTCCACACCGACACCCCGCTCTCGGCCAGAGGCTGTCCTCGGCATCGGGGCTCGCTCTTGGCGTTGCTCGTTCTGTGGGTGCGGGCGGGCGGCCGCCCCCAGGGGCCGCCCGGGTCGGGCGCTTCTCTTTCCGGCTTTCTGTCCTGTGTGCTCCAGCCGCCTGCACCGCCCTGCACTCCCAGCCGCACGGCCTCGGCCCACGGAGGCCTCGGGGTGCCCTGCCGTTGCTGCTCCCTCTGCACAGGGGCCCAAGGTGCTCCCAGCGCTCCCTTCGCTTGCTCCTTGTCCCTCAGGATCTCCACACTTTATTGCCCGATTACCAGTGTCATGAAAACCACTATGCCACGTAGTCTGTCTTTGTTCTGGTTTGTTTTGTACTGGGAGAGGCTAAATCTGTCCCAGTTCCTCCCTTGAGTCCCTTCCTCTCTAGCTGATTGGACGCAATTTTTGTCTCAATAAAGCGAATGTCGACTTGTAAGAAGCCTCTCGGCCCGGACAGAAGCTTTCTCACCGTGTGCCCAGGAGAGAGCCCTGCGTCTGCCCGTTCGAGCGTCCGGGGGATGTGTGCCTGCCGGGCTGGGGGGAAACACACAGTGACCAAGGCCGGCACCCTCTGTTTCCTCTGGCGCTGATCTGGAGCCAGATCCAATGAGTGTTAACAACTCTCTCGGGAAAACTTAAGGAAAATAAAGCCCTCCGTCATCTGTTGAGCAGACGCTTACTGAGCACGGGCCTCCCGCCAGGCCCTGCTTGGCAGTGCCCCAGCGTGCACACGGCCCGAGAGGGGTAGCTGTGTGGAAGGTGGACACTGACCTCTGCAGCCAAGGCCACGGGCGCGCTTTGGCCATGAGGCCGGGAGAGCGCGCTTCCCAGGGACGAGGCCTGGCCCTGAGCTTGGATGGCAGTCAGGGCTGGGGGCGTGAAAGGGGGGCCTGGGGGGGCATGTGCAGAGGTGGGGGCGGGCCCAGCCGGAGCTGAGGGCGCAGAGGGTGTGAGGCTGAGAAGATGGCTGTGGTCCTTTTCTGCGAACCCAGAGATGTGGTGGACTTTGCTTTTATGGCCTGAAAATGATTTTTGGTTTCCCTGAAGGAACTGTATGGTAGTTCTCAAGCAACATTTATAATCACCTTTGTTGGCTTGGGTGTCTATTCTGCTCCGAGGCCTGAAGCCGGCATGTGCACACATGCCTCCCCACTGACACAGCCGTGTGCTTCCTGTGCATACACGCGTGTACACACAGCTGTGCACGCGGGCAGATGGGCGGGGCGGCTGCTCCTAGGGCACCGTGGGCAGCCCCGCCTTCCCAACCACCCAGGCAACCGGATTTGTAATTAAGAGTCTGCTTCCTAAAGGAGTTGTTACGCGTCCCCTCTCCGTAAACAGCTGTGCTAAAACGTGGGGAACGGGCATCCGTCTTCTCCTTCCAATTAGGCTGGCCTCTCGGGGCCGCAGAGGACAGGCTGGTCGGCGCCGTGTTGTGAAAAGCGGGGTGCGGTCACGCGGCAGCCTACATCCCTGTTCCGCCTGCTGAGCCCCTCTGTGCACCCAGTGGGCCGGCTGGCCGGCCCGGGCCTGGCCCTCGTGAGCGGGTGAGCAGCCTTGCAGGGTAGAGGGAGCCCTGGCTGGGAGCCGAGGGGCCTGCGCCTGGATCCCGAGTCCCCGCTGCAGCAGCCGCATGGAGGCTTCGCGTCCCTCTTGGGAAATAACCGTTTCAGTGGTGAGCGGCAGGCGTCTCCTCCCACCCTGGGGAGACCGAGGCGAGGGGACACAGGGCCTGTCCTGAGGCGGTGCGTCCAGGGTCACCTGCCCTGGCTGGTGGCCCCAAGAGGAGGTGGCCGAGCTGGATGGTGACACGTGTGGCGGACGTCGAAGGTCTGGCCGGGACCGCATGCCGGCATGTGTGCGTGCACGGGTGTGGGGGCTTGCGTGTGGCCCCAGGTGACCAGCCCCCAGTCCCTGGTCGCGGCCTCCACCTCATGGCCCTGCTGGGCCACTGCTGAGGCCGCCCACCTGCCGCTGCCCCCTGCGTCCCCACCCGTGGTCCCTCCAGGTGGCTGCCTGAGTGACGCTCTGACCCATGACTCGGGCTGTCTGTCTGTCTCCTGCCTCAATCCCCGGTGACTCCCCATCTCAGAGCACGTCCCGGGCCCCCCCACCCCGCCCCTCGCCCTGTCCCACCCCGCCAAGCCTTCACTTGCCAGCCCCCCAGCCGGGACGTCCTGCTCACACATGCCCACCTGCGGCTGCCGGCTCCAGCACCCGCTGTCCCGCTCCTCTCTCCTTCCCAGAGCTGGGCACGACCCCGAGCGGCTGCCGCCTCCACCCTAGGCAGCGAGCCCCTGCAGGCAGGTGCAGGGCTGGGCTGGCCGGCCGATTTCTCCCCAGAAGCGCTTGCGTCCCCCCCGGCAGAGTGCCTGGCTCACGGCGAGAGCTGGGTGCCGGGACGTGGGGAGAGCGGTGCGGGCGTTAACTGGCTGGTGGTGTCAGGCAGAGCGGCCGCCCGCGTTAGCTGAGTGGCGGTGACAGCCGTAGGGGCAGCGGGACGCCTAGGAGGCCCTGGCCGTGGCCGAGCGCGGGGCACGGCAGCCATGGCAGGATGGCGTGCGGGCAGGCAGCTGCTGTCCCGTGGCCCTGCAGGTCTGTGCCCCGGGCAGGGCGCGCCTCGTCTCCCTGCCTCAGTTGCCATCTGCCCTTCAGGCCCTGATGCCCAGGAACTGCCATCTGCTCGTCCTGGTGGCTGGGCCTGGGCACAGACCCCTAGTGGCTTCGGGGCCTGCATAGCTGTGACACTCTGGGAGATTTGTGTTCATTTACTTTCATTTTAATGGCCCCAGTCAGCACTAAGCACTCTCTAGCATTTACTTTGGATTTTAGTTAAAACCTAAGCTGCCAGCCTGCGGGGAAACAGGCAAAGACCCCAGTGCGGGCACTGAGGGGTGCAGCCGGC
Organism: Pteronotus mesoamericanus; assembly: GCF_021234165.1. Taxonomy (NCBI): domain Eukaryota; kingdom Metazoa; phylum Chordata; class Mammalia; order Chiroptera; family Mormoopidae; genus Pteronotus; species Pteronotus mesoamericanus. The sequence goes on along the minus strand of NW_026555309.1, from coordinate 44,788,756 downwards.
CTCACCCAGTGCCGCTCCCCATGTGGGCCCAGCCCCCGGTGCCGAGGATGCTCCGTCAGGCACGAGGCCTGGCCCGTGGCCGCAGGCCACCAGCGGCCAGTGGGCTTCTGGGAGGTGCTGTGCTGGGGAGGGCAGGCCTTAGGTTGGAGGAGACAGGGCCACCTCCGCCCCAGCAGACAGCCTGGCTCTGCTATGGCCCTGGGGCCCCTGAGGGCCACTGGGACAGGAGCAGGGTGGTGCGGGGACGGCTGGGGCGCCGCCGGAGGGGCGAGCCCTGGGGCTGGACAGCCTGGCAGCTCAGGGGCCGAGATGGGGCGGCGGTGGGGCTTGGGGGCTGCCGCGTGGGCCCCTCTTGAGGCTCAGCTGGGCCGCTCCGTCGTCGCTTCTGATGCCCACCTTCCCCTCCAAGGAGACTTGGGGCTCCTGGGAGCGAGAGCGCGCCAGACCGAGTTCTGGAGCCCCGCTGGGGGCCAGACCCCGCTGAGAATGACGCGGAGGCTGCTCTGGGCCCTGGCCTCTTCCAGAGCCACGGTGGCCGGGCCGCCGCCTCCCAGACAGGGCTGTCCCTGTGCGTCCCGGCCACCACCCAGCCGGGCGGGGCGCTGAGCCTCCATTTCTCGTCTACAGAAGGAGGGGAAGTAGCACCCGTCATCTTGCTGTGCCTCTGGGGGCCAAGGGGAATCCACGCAGTGCCTGGAGGTCGCGCCCTCTGGGTCTTCCCACCCCCCACCTGTGCAGAGGGGCGCGTGGGCGGCTCGTCCGAGCTCCTGCACCTGCACACACATGCACACACATGCACACACGTGGGCCACAGGGCCGTGTGAATGATGCCTCTCCATTGGGATCCCAGTCAATTCTGTAAGCAGACTCTACATAGGCCTTGGAGATGGGCGGGATAAGTCGACCGCCATTAGTGACACTGACGCAGCCAGAGCCCCTGCCGTCCCTGGGGGCCAGGCTGCAGCATTGTCACGTTAGCACCGAAGGGGCCGTCACTGTTAGCTGTGTCATCTCCCTGCGCAGCCAGCCCGGGCAGCCATCGGGATCCCTGCCAGGGCAGACTCCGCTGGCCCAGCCGCCGGCAGGCTCGGGGCTGTGGGGCCGAGTTCCCGCACCCGTGGCCTGGCGGAGGCTGCGGGGGCCTGCGGCGGTCACGGATGGCAGACTGCTTCTGTTCGCATCACCGCTGGCTCGTGGTCCTAGGCTGAGCCCTGGCATCGGAGCCGCCTCGTCGGCCCCCCAGGCAGAACCGGGTAGTTTCCAGGGTTGGTGAGGCCTCTGCAGCTCCACCACGCCAGCCTCTGAGGCCCGGGCAGGCTGCCGCGGTCTTCCTCTGGCGCTTTCCACTTAAAAGCACAGGCTGCAGCCTCCATTCTGCCAGAGCAGGCGTGTAGGGGGGCTCGCTGGCCTCCATGGCGCCTGGTCATTGGGCTGCTGCTCTGGGTGGGGCCCACAGGGCTCCGAGGCTCAGCAGACGGGCCTCAAGTCCCGGGGTCCACTTGGGCCCCCGGCTCCAGCTGTCTGCTGCTCTGGCACGTGTTGTACGTCCACCAGTCGGGCTGGATCTGGGCCCACCCTAGCCACCCCATCTAACTCCAGCCCCCCTCCCCCAAGGATCTGCCTGCAGTTACGTGCGGGTGCAGGCCGTGGGATGGGCTGTTGGAGCTCCAGTGTGGGAGTTTGGCGAGACACAGGTTAGCGCATAACCTTGGGCGTGACACGCACTGGCATGCTTTTGACACAGGTGGTTACAAAGAAAACTAAAAGTGGGCTTAGTGCTCTCGTTCAGATAAACCTTGGCAAATTTTTAAAATTTCATGCTTATTTAAAAAAAAACCATAGGTCAACACAAAGAAGTTAAATATTAGCAATAATCCTACCATCCAGAGATGTTAACTATTAACAACTGGGTTTGTTGTCTAGATTATTGTCTGTGTAGTTGGCCCTTGAACACCGGGGCTTACAGGTACCAGCATCTTCATGGTCAAAACCCTCATCTATAAAAATATAAATAGAACTTTAACTCCTCCCAGATGTAGCTACTGAGAGCCTGCTGTTGACCGGGAACCGTACCAATGGCAGTCAACACTTTGTATGTTGTATGTATTATATACTGTCATCTCACACTAAAGCAAGCTAGAATAAAAATATTAAAATCATTAGGAAGAGAAAGTGCATTTACAGTACTAATTGTGTTTATAGAGACTGTAAGTTTGAGTCGTTTCCATTTTTTTCATTTACAAAATGGAAAAAATCTGCATATATGTGGACTGCACGGCTCAGACCCAGCGAGACATAAGCAAAGATGTAGGCGTGTCGCTGTGCTTTTCCTTACACGCGCAGTCTCTGTCTTTTCACACCAAGCACACGTGTGTCTAAGGCACGGTTATTCATGGCCACATAGTGTTCCTTCGCCTAATTTATGAGCCACCCCCTCTTGTCAGACTGGAGACAGCTGCCGGCCGCTCGCGCTGCGGCCCAGGCGCCCCCACGCTGGTAACGCTCTAGCAGGGAGATGGCCCAGCCGGGGGCCTGTCTGTTCAAGGCCACTGCTACTTACGGAATCGCCCTCCAGAAGTGTTACAGCTTTTAGACGCTCATCAGCTGTGTATGAAAATATCCCCTTCCCTAACTCTTGCCAGCAGAACTTTTGTTTTCCCTAAAAATCGGCATCCGTCTCCCAGGTCAGAAAAGAGGCGGCGCTGGCTTTCAGTCTGCACCCTGATGACGGTGCGGGGCTCTGCCGTGTGCACAGCGGCTGCTGCATTTGTACTTGTCTCTGGGATCAAGTGCCCGTTGTGTTGGCTGTCCCCCCCGTCCATGTGTGGAGCCTGGGCCTGGCCAGCCCATCCCACCCGCCACCTTCTTCACCTGGAACCCTTTCCTGCCCCCGGCCCGCCCCTGCCTGGGTCCTCACCTGGGTCCCCCAGCCCAGCCTTCAGGCTGTTCGCACCCCCCGCCCTGGTGAGGACAGGGCACTTCTGGGCCTGCCACTCTGCTGATGTCGGCAGAGGACATGGGACTCCTCCTCTGGCAGCCCCAAGTCCGCACACGGTGCCGGGGGACGCGTCACGGATGAGGAAACGGGGCCCCAGATGGTGTGAGCTCTCCAGGTCCTCTTGGGGCTGAGCATCCGAGCCCTGACCCGCATGTCGCTCTGATTCCAGAGACCCTGGTCCTGAGCTCAGTGCGGCTTTGGTGAGGGAAGGATCCCGATGGAGCCAGAGGCTGTGTTTGGGGCATCCGCGGCGCCCCTGTGGAGGCCCTGGAGTGGGGAGGCAGCCCTCCCGTATGCCCTGGGGACGGAGCCATGGGCTGGGCTGGGCCTGGCGGGACCTGAGGACTGTCTGGTGCCCCTGGGCTCACTGGTGGGACAGAGCCCCAGCGGGGACTTGCCCAAGGATGTGTGTCCCATGAGGGCAGGCAGGACAAGCCCGGTCTCCAAAACTCCTCCTCCTCACAGCTCTGTTCCCTGTTCTTTGGGGCCAAAGGGATTTGATCGGCTCCCTGGGGACTTGAGAAAAAGGAAACTAGGCGAAACATTCTGCTGCCGAATGGCTTTGTGTCAGATGTTGTGTCTCCGGAATTGCTGGGTGGTGGTTTTCACGCCTGCCGCCCTTTGGGGATAAAGCCCCCTCGGCCGGGTTTCTGTCCTCAAGGGGCCTCGGCTGGTGCCTGAGCTCCGTTCGGGGGCTGGGGAAACCTGGCGAGGCTGGTGTCCCTCTCTGGCCACCAGGGCCCTGACGGGAGCCGTGCGGGGACGCGTGTGACCCACTCGGGTGGGTGAGTTCAGGTGTGGCGACGAGCTGTCTCGGGTGCAGTTCAGTAGCGTCGCCATGGGCTCTGCGTGTGGAGGAGGTTCCTGTCTGATATGCTTGTCTAAAGGCCTTGCTTTCGACCCGCAGGCTCTCACTGCGGCCCCCTGCCCGCTCCTGCTGCGGGGTCTGACCCTCTGACCCGAGCATCGTGAGCCTCCGTCTCCCTTCCCTGTCTTTCCTCCTGAGGCCACAGTCTCTGACCCTCACCTCTCCTCCTGCCCGGGGCAGACCTCCTTTAAGATACCAGTGGGTCGCCCCTTGGGCCCAGAGCCTCGCGAGAATCGGGCAAGAGCTTTGAACCATTCAGACAAAAATGAGTGGCTTGAGACAAGCCTGTCGCTGTCTCTAGCAGCTACTTAATGTTAAGGTAAGGCCCTCAGTATATGTTATCTTCTTTCTTATTTGATCAAAGAATGAATAAAAGTCTGGGCCAGCCCCGTCCCTGCTTTCAGGGAGCATGTGCCGGGGTGTCCTGTCCTGAGGCTGTGGTTCCCTCCCAGCTGTAGCTGGCCCTCCCTCCAGGCAGGCCTGCCGCGTGGGCAGGGCTACTGGGGTCTGTCCCCCAGCCCCAGGGCCTCAGGGCTTGGAGGAGAAGCCAGGCTCGGCCCCAGGCACCCTGGCCCGCCTGCCGCCCGCTTGCCCGCTCAGCAAACGCTGCTGAGGGGAGGATGGCGCAGAGATGATTGAATTATTTAAGAGAACAAACTGTTTCCAGGCACCCTGATTTGCATGCGGCTCTGAGCGTGCTCATTAGGAGCCCTTCTGCTTCCCTGGGCGGCAGCCCTGCAGCCAGCCCTCGGGGCCCTCCAGGGCGGAGGGCTTCTGCACGCTCAGGCCTCTCAGGCGGCGGCCCCCTCCTGGGGGGCACGTGTGGGGGGGCCAGAAGGGAGTGTCCTCTGGCAGGTGGGCACAGCCCTGCCTTCTCCCACCTCAGAAACCCTGTCCCTCCCTTTCAGGGGTCTCCCTCAAATGCTGTGCCGAGCACAGGTCGGGGGAGGGGCACCCTGGGGGCCCAGGGAGAGCGGCAGCTCAGGGCTTTGGAGCTGGAGACCCAGGGGGGTGACGGTGGCTGTGCCTGGGAGGATGCGGCCAGAGCTGGCCTGCCCTGTGGTCAGCTCTCCCCAGGGGACCGAGGGGCGGCCCCGCCGGGAGAGCAGGGGCGGGGGGCAGGCTCTCTGCTTTGAGAGCGCTCTGCCCGCTCGGCTGTGACCTGCCGTAGCTGCTGGAAGGTGTGGGCTCTGTGGGCCCGGAGTCGGGATAGGGTCCCAGCCCAGAGGCGGTTGACCCCTGGGAGGGAACGGAGCCTCCTGGCGGCCGGCCGTGTGGGGTTGGGGGACGAGCCAGCAGGGACTGTGCGCCCGACGTCGTCACGACATCCAGCCCAGGAGCCCAGACATCCCCAGTTTGAACGAGGCCCTGTGGGTCATCGTGAAGACGCGTCTGTCATATGAGGAGGCAAGCATCTTTGGGTAGCGCTCTGTTGGCCTGGCTTGCAGCTCCCGGGGGTGCGGGCACGGGGCGCGCAGCCTCCGCCCGGAGTCATTCAAGCAGTGTGGGAGGGCCTGGCTGCCCGGGGTCGCCCCACTGCAAAGGCCCCCGCCCAGGATGCTGCCTGGAGGCTGGCAGTGCCTCCCTGCTAATTAGGCGGCTTGGCGGGCCGCCCTTTCCAGGTTGCCTTTGAACAGCCCGTTTTTCCTCCCGGAAGTGGCGGTGGTGGCCCAGAGAGGTGTGCGCTGCTGCTTGTTAGATGGTAAGGGGCTGAACGGCCAAACCTGTCCTGGGGGTGGGATGCGCGCCCCGTCCACTTCCCGTTGCCCCAGGCAGTCCGGGGCCTCAGGGGGCTTCCGTCTGGAGCGCCCACTGAGCTGGCCATTGCCACCTCTGTGCTTCCCGGGAGACCGGCGTGCCCAGCGTCTGCCCGCTGCCGGAGTGCCTCGCCCTGGCACGCCCCTCCCAGCACTCAGCCCTGTCCCTGCCCCAGCCTGGCGCGTCACCGGCCTGGGCCCGCGGTCACAGACGTTCAGCCAAGCTCTGCTGTTCTGAATGGAGTCCCTGCTGTGGATGGGCGGAGGGCGGGCGGAGGGTGGGCGGTGAGGTAGACCGAGGGCGGCAAGCCTGCAAACCCTGGCAGAGGCCCCTGTGCGCCGGCCCTGCGGGGCGCGGGGCAGTGGGGGAGCGCTGCCCCAGCACTGGTCCCCAGGGAAAGGCAGAGTGCCGAGGTCAGAGGCCAAAGCACGGGGAGGGCCGGCTCCAGGAAGCAGGCGGGTGGGTGGGTCCCCAGGCAGAGGCAGCGCAGGGCCTGTGCAGAGGCCAGTTGGGGGGTGCGCGCCTCCCCCCTCCTGCCGGGACCCTCCCGTGCTCCTCCCACGCCTGCGAGTGGACCCTGCGGGGGAGGGGGTCCCAGGTTAATGACACTGTGTGGCAGGGACAAGGCCGGTCCCAGGACCACAGGAACAGTGGAGGCCCTGCCTGGGAGGCAGGAATCTTTTCTTTAAAAAAAAAAAAAAAGGCTTGAGAGAAGATGAAAAAAACGAGAGATTGAAAAGGTAGAGACGTTGCTTGGGGACAGACGAGTCACTTTAAATTCTCTGCTGTTCTCGAAGGCTGCCTTTGCATAATGCCGCCAGCCAGCAGGCATATTTTCCGTGTTCCTCTACGGCTTTCCTCCTGGTTTATCTGCAGTTGTCTGAAGTGCTTGTCCAAAAAGAGAATGCTGAAGGCTGAGGACTTAATAGAGGCATTGTCTCCAGCAACCAAGGTGCTCCCTGTGCAAGAAGCCTTGCTGTCCCCATTGGGGAGGAAAGGAGACCCATTCCCACACTGACTCTGCTCCGCGGTGCGGCCCTGGGCCCATCAGCTCCGAGCTGGCTCGCTCTGCCCTTCTGCAAGGCGAGCGTTTGGTTAGGTGAGGGCTGGAGGCCTGGGAATGTCTCCCCTGAACCCTGTAACAAAGAGCCCCTGAAATCAGGGACCCCCACCCGTCCAAGGCCCGCCCCTCGCAGCCCCACCCCTTGTGGCCCTGCCAGCCCCATGGCTCCTCCCTCCTCTGCCCTTCACTTCCTTAAGTTCTGGGGGATGTGTTTGTGGCCCAGCTTTGGGGGCGTCATTTACCCGCTACTATTGACCGGCTGGGACTCAGTCCGCGTCACACCGCGCTGCTGGGGAGGCTGCAATCCGGCCGTATGCCCGGGGAAAAAGGGAACGGTTTGGTGAATACCCAGCCTGCCTCGGCGGCCAGAACCTTCTCAAGCTCAAGTGTTCCTGAGGGGAGGCCAGGGGAGGCCCCTGGTGGAGGGGCCCGGGAGCAGGGCCTTGAGGAGCAGTGGCAGAGCTGGGGGTGGGTGCCGGAGAGGAGGCAGCAGGGGCCCAGCGCAGACGGCATAGCGGCCACGGACGGCAGCAGACACCGCCAGCAGCACGGAGCCCTCAGGTGCCCTGGCACCCAGCAGCCTCCGTTCTGAGGCTGGCTCTGTCCCAAACTCAGCCTCTGAGCTGGAGCAGCCTTGTCAGCTGTGCTCTGGGCTGCTGCGGTGGCCCGCGTTCGTGGGCACTTTCTCTGTCCGGGCTTGGACCTCGGCCATGCCCCACACACATCTCCTCCTCCCCACAGACCAGCCCCTGGCGGGGCTGCGTCATCCCGCTCTCAGGCAGGGAGCAGAAGCTCCGGCTCCCACAGGGCCCCCCCTGGCCGTGCAGTGGGTGCCTGTGCGGCTGAGAACCCTGGCCTGGTGGAGGTGGAGCGCGGCCGGGGGTGGCGGTAGGGGGGTGGGACGCGGGCGGCTTCCTGCTGCTGAAGGCTGGGGCTCACCACGGTCCACAGGCAGCCACGGGCCCTGCCGAGGCGCAGCCCGGAGGCCGGCCCTCGCCGCCCTGCCAGCTCGCCCCACCCTCCCCTGGGCCCCCCACCCAGGGCCCCTCTACCCAGGGCCCCGGTCCCCGGACTCCCCATGCCAGGGCCAGCTCGGGGTGGACCTGCTGGCAAGCTGGAGCCTCTCCATACAGAACCCCAGGCGGCACAGCCTCCTCTCCAGCTCGCCTTAATGTAATTCCCTTTAATCTTTAATGAAAAGTTGTAAAAGTAAATTATTGACCCAGGAGAGCCAGGCGGCTCCTCTGGGGCCCTCCTTAACTTGAGGGCGGTCACACGCGTGGGGCTCAAGCAGCTCCCTCGCGTCCCCCACCGCGATGGTGAGGAAGAGGCGTTCTGGTTCCCGCACTGAGGAGCTGCTCGTCAGTGCCCTGTGCGCGCGGGCGGGCGTCGGGCGGACGCAGAGCTGAGCTCTGCCTGTCGGGGCGCACACCCCGCCCGCTGCCGAGGGGGCTGGCCCGGGGGCTGGGCCGAGCCGGCGGGCAGCGCCGCAGCCCCTGGCAGTTGCGGGGCGGCCTCCGCCCTGCCTGTCGTGCTCAGGCTCGCCTGACAGAGGCCCCCTTCCCAGCGCTGCAGGGGCTCAAAGGGAGGGCGAGGGGCGAGGGAGACGGGGAGGGGCCACCCCCAGGCTGCGCGCCGCCTCTTTGCCTTAAGGCCCCCCTCGCTCGGAACACCATCACCCCATCTCCCGGACACTGCCCCGCTTCTGACGACCTGTTTAGACTCTCTCAGCACACAGCAAAGGAGCCCAATAAAATGGGAAGCACCTGACCTCAGGGAAGCCCTATTGGCGTCAGTGGTCAAGACCTGTGGGCTTGGGCATGTAGGAGCCCCTGTGTGTGTGCTTGCGTGCGTGTTGGGGGTGGGGGACCAAAGTGTGGCTGCTGGGGACTCGAGAGTGAGGTGCTTTCCGCCCTGAGCTGCCTCACAGCCAAGAAGAAACGCTTGGTGACTGACTCTCACCGGTAAAGAGAAGAAGCTGTGTTGGCCGAGCTGCGAGCAGCTCTCTGCCTTGGCATTGGAAGCAGCTCGCGGCCCTGGGCTGGGCCGTCGGAAATCGCGGCGCTCCGCACCAGATCCGCCGGTGCCGCTTCCCGCGGTGACCCCTGCTGTCTCTCCTCCACTTGAACTTCTCTGGCTTCACCTAAGGCGTGACTGAGCTGCTAGGTGAGCTCCCGGGCCCAGCCTGGCTGGAATCACATTTGGCTGTGAAGTTCAGGCTCCCTGCCCGGGACGAACATGGCTGGGAGACGTGTGCACCTGCGGGAACGTGAGCCGAGCTCGCCTCGCTGCTCACCTCAGGCATCCCCTCTGTGTTGTTCCTAGGCTTTAACATTTTTTTAATCTAAAGTGAGACCTTTGCACCTAAAGTCTGCTTAGCCGTCCCGCTTCTTGTCGCCACCGAAGGCTGGGAAAGGGCAGGCGGGCGGGCGTCTCCACGGGGCTGGAACTCTGGGGAGAGCACCTCCCCCGCCCAGCCTTGGGTGCTGGGCGCTAAGGAGCAGGTGAACAGACTGTCAGGTCAGCCGCGCGAGGAACCCACAGCCCGTTCCTCTTTGTCTCGGAAAAGCGGTCTGCGCGGGCCTCGGGGCCTGCTGGCACCTCAGAGGTTTCCTTCAACCGCTCAGGGAACCCGCGAGGGGGGTCTCGCCCTGGCTTCACGCCTCCCCGACACCACCCCTCTCCTGTGCCGGGGCGGCCACAGTGCCAGCCAGTGCTCCAGGAGCGCGGGAAGCGTGCCTGAGCGTGCGGCGGGGAGGGGCCTGGGAGTCCCGAGTCAGGACAGCCTGTCCACTGGGCTTGCTCCCCGCCTTCTCGGGGCTCCTCCTATGGTGAGGACCTCTGCGTGCGACACCAGAGGCAGACGCTGAGGACTGCGCCTGGGAGGAAGCAGCCTCTGCTCGTGGGCTCCGGCAGTGTCAGGCGCAGCCCCTTCCCGTGCCCTCCGGGAGCCCCACTGGGAGGAAGGGCTTCTCCACCCCCCGCCTTCCCCCGCCAGCCTCTCTGCCAGCCTTCTCCCAGCTGTGGCTGCCCTTGGCCTCAAGGCAGGCCGGCCCCAGGGCTCCCTTTCTCCTGGGACCCGGCCCCCCCGCTCCTTCCAGCGGTGGCACCGCCACCGCAGGAGGCGTTCTGGGCCGGACAGAGTGGAGTCCGTGTCGCCGGCCCGTGTCAAAAGTGAAGGAGAATGGGGGCTGGGAGCTGGGGGCAGAAGGTGGACCAGGGCCCAACTTAAGGATTTCGGGGAGAGACTAATCTGCTCCTGGGAGATTTTTTGCATGAGATTCTCCTGTGTGAACAGTCTCCTCCACGGAGGCTTGCACGTTTGTGGGACCCAGAGCCGGGAAGTGGTAGGTTAGCCCTAGTGGCCTACACCTCCTGCCACAGGCAGGGCCACGGGCCCAAAGGAGGTGGGCGCAGGCCCCAGAGCCTGCCCGCCCGCTCCCCCGCCCACTCCTCACACACTCACACACTCAAACTCACTAACACTCACTCACATGCTAACACACTCACTCAATCGTTCATTTGTTCATTCACTCCTTCATCTGTTCCCCTCCAACAAGCGCAGCCTAGAACGAGAGTCCGCCTGGCCTGAGGCTTCCCGGGGAGGAGACATAGGTGGTCAATAGTTAAACAGGCAGGTAAATGCGGCCACTCCCCTTGAGGCCTTCTGAGGCTCGGGAAAACAACGGGCATGGGAGGGAGCCCCGGGGTCTTCCATCCGGAAGCCAGGGGTCTGGGTGTCCAGGCCACGGTCCTCCCGGATGCGGGAGGCCCCGTTCCGCGCGCTCAGCTGCAGAGGGCTGCGCGCCTTGCCCTGCCCTGCCCGCCCCCTTCAGAGCAGGCCCTCCTCCCGCCTCTACCTGTTCCACGGCTGCGTGGCCTTCAGCCGCGCCCTCGCCCACTCTCCCCGTTAGAACCTCTGTCCTTGTGCCGGTCCCATTGTCTCCCCTCAGACCCGCGAAGTCCCTTTTACCGTGGGAGGGGCCGTCCAAGCACACACACTGCCCAGGCGTGGCTGTGTGAGGTTACGGCTTGTGTCTGTACTGGGACCTCGTGTGGCCTTTGTAAATGTCTCACAACGTGATCAGCATGTGGGACACGCTCAGGTTCCTGGTCTCCGAGGGCAGAGCTGGGACCCGCACCTCGACCACCATGGCCATGTCCACAGTTGAGGGCGGTGAGATCCAAGGGGACAGTCACGGCGGTGGCTGTGGGGGCGGGGCTGGGGTTATGTGGGATTTTTAAAAAACTTTTCACTTTTGTAAGCTTTCCAAAGAACTTACAATGTGCTCTAAAAGCTTACGATTTTGAAGATACGGGGAAAGACTTGACCTTAAAGGTCTTTCCTGGAAAAGTGGTTTTGGAGGGGAAAGGGGTGGGGTCTCACCTGCAGATACACCCCGCCCCCACTGCCACTGCCACTAGCAGTGTGTGTGACGGGGGCCCAGCCGGGTGTCCATCCACTCGTCATCCTGGGGGACTGCGGCCGAGCCCAGGCCTTCCAGGCGGGAGGGCCCCCACCAGCCCCAGGCCCTCTCGCCCTCCCCTGTGGCACCTGTCCCAGCCAGCCCGCACGTCAGGAGAGCAGGGGCTGGGCCACACGTCTGTCCCCAGCACCCGGCCTGGCACAGAGGGGGCGGCAGCCATGGTGGATGAAGGGCCGAAGGAATGAACACACGAATGAACGGACAGATGGACGCGTCGGGGAGGCCGCCCGCGCAGTCCCCTGACCGCCTCGTGTCCCGTGTGCTTTGCAGATGTGCTGGTGGATGGACAGCCGTGTGACTGCGAGGCGGCAGCCTGCCGGGTCGGTGACCCCATACGCCTGGAGGTGCGGCTGACCAACCGCAGCCCGCGCAGCGTGGGGCCCTTCGCGCTCACCGTAGTCCCCTACCAGGACCACCAGAACGGCGTACACAACTACGACCTGCGCAGCGCCGTCTCCTTCGTGGGCTCCAGCACCTTCTACCTGGACGCGGTGCGTGGCAGCCTGGGGTCCCCTGTCCCCAGCTCTCTGCGCTGACCCTGGGGCAGCTCCTCCTCTGCATCCCGATCCTGGGAGGGACACCGGGGTGGCCAGAGCAGCCGCGAAGAGTGTTCAGGAGGCATGGCGAGTGGAGGGCCCAGGACAGCTGAGCCCCTGCCGGTGCCACCTCCCTGCCGGTGCCACCTCCCTGCTGAGTGGCCACCGCAGGGCCCAGAGGGACTGATGGAGTCACAGAGCCCGCCCTGGCCCCCACCTCCCAGCCACAGGGCACGGCCCTCAGGCCCCGCCCACCGTGGAAGGGCACCTTCCCCCCAGCCACCCCCACACCACCTGAACCCCGAACAGCCCGGGGAGGGAAGTGCTGCGAGCGACTCCCACAGACAGAAGCCGGGGCTCAGAGGGGCCGCGAGCTGCGGGGGCGGCACAGCTAGCCAGGCCTGAGCGCCCGCCCCGCCCCGCCCCGCCCCTGCAGCCGCAAGTCCGCGCAGGTCCCGGGCCTCCCACGGCCTTGGGGCCCCACGGCTCTGGCTGACGCCCCTTCCCCCTGCCCCGCAGGCGCAGCCCTCCAGCCAGTCGGCCTGCCTCGGGGCCCTCCTCTTCCTCTACACGGGCGACTTCTTCCTCCACATCCGCTTCCACGAGGACAGCACGAGCAAGGAGCTGCCGCCCTCCTGGTTCTGCCTGCCCAGTGTGCACGTGCGCGCCCTGGAGGGGCGGGCCTGAGCCGCCCACGGGACTGGGCCCACGGGGGCGGGGGCTGGCCTGTCACCCCGGTGGGGGCGAGCCTTCACTGTAGCTCCTGTCCGCCCCCAGCCCCGGCCCCCACGCTGTGTACCCCTTTTTCCGGCAGCATCCTTCCCCGGCCGTGCACATCGCCCCGGTGCAGCAGCCTCACCGCAGCCCACACTGCCCCCGGGGCCTGACGCCAGGGCGGGTGCTGACCAGACCCCAGGGGTGGCACCCACCCCGCTGGCCCCGGGTTGCTAGGACCCTGGGATGGGATGGCAGCCCGGCCAGGCGGCCTCGGGGCCCTGCAGCCTCTCAGGCAGGAGAGGCCGCGCTGTGCTTGACAACCACGGGCCGTCCCAGACCCTGGCTGGCTGTGTGTCCCTGACAAGGTCTCCAATAAAGGGCCTGCCCTGGCTCCCTGCTGGTTGCCTGCCTCCATTCTCCCGCTCGCCTGGGCTCAGGGACCGCCCCCCACTCAGGAGAGGGGCCCAGCCCACAGGGCTCCGGATGGGAACCCGCTCGACATGCTCCGCTGGTGGCCAGTGGGGCCAGGCCTGTGTTCATCTGCCCTGGGGCCGCACAGCCCTGTGCCCGTGCGTGTGCTCCCTGGGCCCCGGCCCCTCGGCGGCCCTGGGCAGCTCAGCCTCTGACGTCCTCTTCACCCTCGTGACAGCGGCCAGGCTCTGCAGGCCGGGCCCCGCCTCATAGGCGAGGCTCCCTGTGGTTTCGCAGGTGGCCTGCTGCCCCGAGGCACCCACTGGGAGGGCAGGCGAGGGCAAGGGTCCAGCCCAGCCTGGCGCAGGGCCGTGCTGCGCAGAGAAGGGGCCTTATTCCAACTGCACGGAGCTGCCGCCCGGCCTGTGGTGGCCGCTTCCTCTGCCTCCACCTCCGCAGGCCGCACCTCTCCCAGAGCCTGTCCTGGCAGGCCACCCTTCCTTTTCGCGCGCGCGGGAGGAAGGCACGGGGTCTTGGCCACACCCGGTGTCCTGGCGCAGGCTGGCCCTGGAAGGGTCTCCGTCCGAGGGTCCTACGGGAGCCCTGCAGCGGGGCTCTGGGCACAGGCCGCCGGTCTGGGAGGTGGGGGCCCTGGGGCAGTGAGGGAGCCGTGACGGGCAGCCGTCACAGTGACCCTGGCTCTGAAATCCCCAGGCATCCCCGGGGGAGAGGGAGGCCCCTCAGCCCAGGGGTGCGCGCGCTGGCCCGCGTGTCCTGCCACAGAGTCCTTCCTGCATGTCGGTCGCGCGCACACCAGCTGGGGGCCCCGGGACAGCGAAGCCCCAGGGAACCCCAGGGGCGGGGGCGTGGGCGTGGGGAGGGCGCTTGCCCAGGGCATTCGCTGAGGCAGTGAGAAGCGCGTGTGTGTCCCTGCCATGGAGCTCCTACATCCCTTGGAGTTTCCTGCCCACAGGAGCGTCTTTTGTTGTAAGGAGGTGGCCCCGGGTGGGTCAGGTGGGGAATGGCCACCAGACACATGCGGCATGAGTGGAAGCTGGGGACATTCGGCCCCACCCCATCCCCCGTGGACCGAGGTGAGGCCGACCCACATGGGGAACTTCCCACAAGCGCCCGGCCACGGGCCGCACAGGGCTTCCAGGCCGGTGAGTGGGCCCGTGCCTGCGGTGAGGCCCTGCCCCCACGGGGACAGAGGCTGCTGCGCCCGGCCGCCTGGCCCCCGCCGAGCTCCTCCCCGTCGCTGTCAGTGTGCCCGTCGTCAGCGCCCGGTGGCCAACGGGGAAACGTAAGTACAGTGCTGCTGAGCTCTGCGCTGCGGCCACAGGCCTGGGCAGCGGCCGCGGGCGCCCTGACGTCGAGCTGGCTGGTCAGGGGCGTGGGTGGCCTGGATGCGGGTGGGCGCCCGAGGGGCAGGTGGCCTGGCGGGGCTGAGCCTCGGCCGGCGGGGCCTGCGCCGACGTGGGGCGGTCAGCACGAGGGCCGTGCTGAGCTGTGGGACGCCCGGCTGGCGTCGGGGGGGCGGCTGCCCTGCTGCCCCACTTGCCCCTCAGTGCCCAGCGCGCGTTGTCGGCTGTCCATGGCGCAAGGCTCCCCAGGGAACCAGCAGGCGGCAGAGTGGGGACCCAGGAAAGGCACCTGCGTGTCCCCAGGCGGCCCTGGACTTGCGGTGGGAGGTCTCGTGTGCCGTGCCCAGTCAGCACGCCTGTTACAGCTGAGTCGCCCTGGGGGCTGCAGCCCATGAAAGCCTGCTCGTCACTGGCTCTCATCCAGAGACGCCTTCAGAAGGGGCCTCCACCATCCCCCGGCCACCGTGCTGGGGCTCTGGTGGTGCCAGGGCTGGCAAACAGAGTAGCGGAGAACAAGCCAGGGACCTGCTCGCCCTACAGCCCAGCCTGAGGAAGGAGCCTGTCGGTTGTGACCGGGCTGGACCGAATGCTGCGGTGCAAGTGGGTGGCCCGCTGCAGCCCTGCCAGCCAGGAACGATGGGGCTCAGCAAGGTCTTCCTGGAGGAGGCGGCGTGGGCGTGGGGGCTGGGTGGTGCGAGGATGGGGAGGGACCTCCAGGAGTGCGGGAGGCTGAGCGAGGGCCCCGAGGCGGGACAGTGGGCTCACGAGCCCTGAGGACACAGGTGGCCCCCCAGCAGTTCTTGGGCCCGTGCTGGGCTGGGGCGGGGCCAGTGACGGGGTGATGGCCTTGTGGGGGCACAGAGGAGGGGCCTGGCTCTGTTTGGGGCCCCAGGAGCTCCCCAGAGGGCGTGGCGGGGGAGCAGGCCTTCCCGGGACCCCCCAGGGGAGAACCTGGAGGAAGGGTGTTAGGGTAGGAGGAAAGGCATCTGCCCTGGCCTGGAGGCCCGGGGCGTCCCCAAGGGGAGATGCCTGTGGCCGATCGCTGCGGCAGGTGGCGCTGGTCCAGGGCCCCGAGAGGGCACAGGCTGCTGCCCACCTGCCACCTCCTGTCCTGGCACCCAGGCCACAGGGACCCGCGCGCTCCAGCCGCTCCGGCCTCGTCTTCTCCTGTCAGCAAGCCGGTGCCCTCCTCCGGGCCTCGACTCGCAGCTCCGCCCACAGGCCGCACGGGCTCCTCGTGTTCAGCGGCGCGCCTCAGTGCTGCCTGCGGGGCCTCCCCTGGCCGGTCCTCCCCAGAATGATCTGTCTGTGTGCTCACGTGCCGTGTGTGCTTGGCTGCAGCGTGAGCACCTGGGAAAGAGGCCGGCAGGCGAGGGCGCTGGGCGGGACCGGCCGAGAGCCGCCCTCAGCGTGGGTGCTCCCCAGGAGTGGGCCCTGCAGACTGTGCGGAGCGTGGGTCTTTGAACTTTGCTGGGCTGTGTGACCACGGGCTGGCCATGTGACCTCTCTGAGCCTCGATTGCCTGTAAATGGAGAGAGAAGCGCCTCCCGAGAGGGCTTGCTGAGGGTTGTATCCAAAGGGTCTGGGACTGCAGGCCGGTCCGGGAGCCCAGCGAACACTTGCCAAGTGAACACAGGGCGTAGCCATTCACTGGCTCGGTCCTGGCCTGCCACCTATGCATGAGACACGGACCCGGGCGACCTCACTGCGCCTTCCGGGGCCTCGGCGCCCTACTCTGTAAAGTGGGACCTGCCCCACGCAGCCTCCACGTCCACCGCTGTGGGAGCAGGGGAGATGGTTCGCTTTCAAGGGCCTTCTGGCCCCACAGTGCTCTGTGCAGTCCCGGCAGGAACTCCGAGGCAGGTGGGCCCTTTGCCGAGACACCTGCTCCTGGGCCCCCTGCCTTGGCCACCGCCCACTAGCGTGGCTCCCCCTCTGAACTGCGATGCAGCCATGCAAATGCAGTGAGCAGCACCCTGCATTACTGGTTCCCCGGGGCCCGCGGACCCCGCCACACCTCCAGCTCCTCACCGCCAGGCCTGGCTCTGGCACCTCCTGCACTTCATTGGGGGCGGGTGCACTTCCAACACACCTCCCCCAGGCCGGCCGGACCCAGGAGCCCCCTGGGCTCCGCGGTCCAGCTGGTGCATCCTGCCCGCCCCCACCCCTCTCCGGGGGCCTGTGGAGGCGAAGCCAGAAATAGCCTGTGTTCTTTTCACTTCCCCAGCTGAGCCCGGTGGCTTTGCCCTCCTGACATTCCTTCTGCTTGAGCAGGACAGGCCTGCAGTGGCCCCCAGTCACCCAGCCGTCACGCTCTGTCACCCAAAGTCCGCGCAGCAGAGCGAGGATCCAGGAAGCTGTCTGCGCAGCTGAACCGCAGCCTCGCCACTCGCCAGCCCTGTGACCCAGACAAGTCACATGTAGGAAGGCTTCTGTTGTTCATGGGGACAGACGGGGCTAAAAATACTTACCTCCCGGGCACTTTTACATTAGTGCTGTGACTTGATCTCAGTGTTCCCATGGACGACAGCAGGTTCACAGTAACACCGCTCCCTCTCCTCCCCTCCCCTCCCCAGGCCTTGCCGTTCTCCCGGCCACATGCCTGGAACTGTCCCTCCCCCGGGAAGCTTGCTGTACGCACCCGTTTCCCATTAGACCTGCGCAGGTTAACGGGCCAGGTGACGTGGAATAACGTGAGGCAGGTCCTCTTGCACAGTGGCTCTGATGGGAGGGGCTGCCCGTCGAAGATGAGCTCTGCGCGTCCAAGCCAGGCTGGGCTCGGGGACGGTTCCAAAAGGCGCAGCCACCAGACGGGGCCCCTGAGCAGCCCGGCTCCGAAGCCGCTGCCCTCCCCATGTCTCCAAGCCGGCCTGGCGCCGGTGAGCAGAGAAGAGGCGGACGTGCTTGGGGTCACCAGGGTCCTAGGCCTCTGAAACACGTCTTCAGGGATCAGGACAAATAATAAAGATCCAGAGAAGGTGTCAACGTGAAGGCCTGGGTGCAGACTAAGCCTCCTATCAAAGCAAACTCACAATGATGGTAATTACAGTAAAAATGCATTGTGAGTGCACCCACGGGCTGGCCGGACAGCACAAGTGGGCGGACACCAGAGGCTGGAGGCACGCGGAGGCCAGCTTGCCCTCCACAAGGCTTTGCCCACGTTGGGGGCATCGGCGCCCACTCTCACAGAACTGGAAAGAAGAGGGGGCCAGCCCCAGGGCCCACCTTGTGGGAATGCTGAGGAGAGGCGGCACCCCATTAACTTGGGAGCCCAAAGGATTCCCTTGAGTAAAGGGCGATCTGAAAACACCCCGGCCTCTACTCAGAGCGGGAATGAAATTGTCTTGTTTCAGCGCTTTGACTGCAGCCCACGTCGGCCCTGCTGTGACTCTGCAGCCCCAGGTCACACTCCCATGGCCCCCAAAACCTCGAGTCCTTCACTAACTCGAACCTGGTCCCAGGCTCATAGTGCCCCAACCACCCCACGGCAGGCATCTTACAGAAGCGCATCCTTTCCGGAGGAAGCCGCTTTCATCCCAGATCCCCAAGGGATCCTACAAGGAAAATGAATAATTCAGAATTTTAAAAGAAAGTCATCAAACACACCGGAAACCACGCGTCATGTGTGAGAGCCGGAACGAACAGAAACAGCACATTCGGGCTTGAAAAAGAATCTGGTATTGGCTTTATCAAACAGACTGTAAAATATGTGTGCTTAATATGTCACAAAAAATGAAAAGATTAAAATGGGTAAGGATTTAGAACATCACAAAATAATCAAATGGAACTCCTATAACTGCAAAACAGAATTGAAATTAAATACTTAATGAATAGGTTGAAGAGCAGGTTAAACCCAGCTCAAGCGAGAATGGGTGAATGGAAGGCAGAGCTGACAATGTTATAAAAAAAAATGTAGCTCAGAAAGACCAGAAAATATGAAAGACACTAAAAAAAAAAAAAAAAGCACAGGGGAACAGTGAGAGGCCCTCACGTCTAATCAGTTCCTGGAGGAGAGGACAGAGAAGGGAGAAGAGGCGGGATTGGAAGAGAGAATGACTGAGCACTTCTCAGAAATGATCAAGGCACAAACCCACGTAGTTCAGAAGCCCAACCAATTCCAAGTAGCATAACACTTAAAATACACGACGGACAGATCGCACTGCAATTTCAAACACCAGATACGAAGGGGTGATTTAAAAAGAACTAGAAAGACAAGACAAATTACCTTCAAAGAAGTGATTTGATTGATAGCTGACGTCTCATCTGCCACAGCAAAGTCCAGAAGTCAGTAGGATAGTATCTGAGGATGTGCTGAGTGGCATAAGTGCTTTTTAGTAGGTGAAATAGCATTTTTATATAAACAAAAAGGGTTTCCACCACCAAAGTCTCATTAAAGGAAATTCTAGAGAATAAACTCCAGGCAGAAGGAAATTGATACTGGCAAGTCAGAGATGCGGGGAAGAAGGAACAACAAATAATGTGGGTAAATCTAAACAAACATTTCCTGTCATGAATTACAGAATTAAACGTAACAGACTTAGTGTGTACAGCAAAATAACACATAAATGTTAGTGGGGGCATGACTGGGGTCAGTGAGTTCTGAGCTGCTTCCATTTTAATTTCAAAGGCTCAGGAGGAGGATAAAGATATTGATTAACTTAGACTTAAGATTTCACGCTGTAATTATGGAAATTTCCATCTCTGGGGTAACCATTAAGAAAATGAGACATTGCAAGCACAAATTCTAAACTAGGTGCTCCAAAAAATTAAATAAGGAAAACTAAGTATTCAGTCCAAATGAAGACCAAAAAGAGAAAGAAAAATAGACCAAAGAAATAAATGGAAATGGCAGAACAAATAAAACCACACCATAATAATATTATTATCTTTATATTGTAGTTGAGAAAAATGAGGCCCAGAGTGGTTAAGTAACAGCTAGAAGTGGTCGAATAAGTTGTAGAAATAAATTATATCAGTACTTAAAATAAATTAAAATAGTAAATATTCCAGATAAAAGACTAGACAACAACCACAAAGTCAGGTGTATGATATTTGCAAGAGACATTAAAATGTAAGGATATAGAAGGTTGAGATAAAATGGCAAGATGCATCATTCTAATGAAAATCCTAATGAAAAGAAAGTCTAACACAAAAAGTACATTATTTCTAGAAATAACGGCAATAACATCATGGTGATAAAAGCAATGACTCACCAGGAAGCTATAATAACTCCAAATATGTATGCAACCAATAATATAGCCTCAAATACATAAAGCAAAATATGATAGAACTACAAGGAGAAATGGACAAACCCTTCTCAGGATCTGAAAGATCTCACAGACAAAAACTATTATAGAAGCTTTGAAAATTGTAATCAATAAACTTAATCTAGTGGACTTATATAGAATACACAACAGCTGTAGAAAATTTTTTATCAAGCCCATATGTTGAGATTTGCTTTGTGGCCCATGCGTCAACATGTAGTAGAAGGACTGTTATCTTACAGATATATTCTCTGAACCCAATATGCTTGAGTTAGAAATCAGTCACAAAAAGATACTTAGAAAAGTTCCATGTATTTGGAAATTAGGGAACAGTTGTAGATACTTAGGAGTTGAAAGAGGAAAGGGCCATGTAAAGTAGGAAATATTGGAATTGAACAATAACAAAAGTATAAATCAAAACTTTTATGATGCAGATTAATCAGTATTTAGAGGGATATTTTATAAACTTAAGTGCTTATATTCAAAAGAGGAAAGTGTGAAAGGTAATGAACTGAGCATCATCCCCAGGTGCTCAAAAAGATGGCAGGAGAGGTCATTGAAAATAGAAGAATGTAATGGAGATAAGATCATGAATTAATAAACTAAGAAAAACTCACAATAACCAAAAGCTAAAGGTTGTTTTTTGAAAAGGCTAATAAAATTGAGAAACCTCTGACTAGATTAATAACATAGAAAAGACAAAAATATCCACATGACAAATAAAGAGGAGACATCAGATACCACAGACAATAATAAGAGAGTATTATAAGAGGAAATTATGAAGAATTTTATACCAATAAACTTGAAAATATAAAGTACAATTTTCTAGAAAACAAACTTTAAAACTTATTATTATAAATAGAAAAATGGAATAATGCTGATGTCATTAAAGAAATCAAGTCAGTAGTTAAAAATCTTTTTGAGAAGAAAATTCTAGGCCCAGATGGTTTTTACCAGTAAACTCTAATCAAGAAACAAAACAATTCCAATCAGACACACAATATTTCTGAATGTGAGGAAGGAGGAAAAACACTTATTTTTTTACCTGGCTAGTGTGACCTTGATATCAAATCTTACAAAGACAGCATAAGAAAAGATTTCAGGCTAAATCATGCATTAATGTAGTTGCAAAAATTTGAATCTAAATGTTAGCAAACAGATTTGGTGGTATGGGAAAAAAGCAGTATATCACGACCAAACTGTGCAAAGAACATGTGAGGTTGGTTTTACATCAGAAAGGGTGGTAAAGAACCCAACCACATTAGCGAGTTAAAGAACAATCATATGATCATCCTCATAGATGTGGAAAAGTCTTCGATAAAAGTCAAGATCCTTTCATGATTTTCACCCTCCCTCCCCAAAACACTCCTAGAAATCTAGGTGTAGAAGAATTTCCTTTGCCTGATAAAGGGATATCTATTTTAAAAAATACACGTCAGACCTTCTTCTTAAGGCTCAAATGTTGTAAGTGCTCTAAGGCCAGGAAGTTTTATTCCACATTGTGTAAGTGGTCTGTGCCAGCACAGAAAAGCAAAGGAAAGACAGAGAAAAGGCACATGGGCTAGAAAGCGAGACAAAAAGCCACTATGTGTATGTTACGTCATCTTACATAAAAAGTTCTAAAGAATCTTCAGGCTCATTAGAATTAATCAGTGCTTAGCAACGTTGTCGGATACAAAATCAATACAAAAAAAAAAAAGCCACAATGTTTTTATACCACAGCAACACATGGCTAGAAAATAAAATCAGCAAAGTTACCATTTATAGAACCACAAAATTATATATAAAGATTCTGTGGTGGGCAGACGGATGCCTCCCAGAGACGTCCACGTCCTAATTCTCAGCACCTGTGCATGTTATATGATGGAGTAATTACAGGTACAGATAAAATTAAAGTTGCTAGTCACCTGGCTTTAAAAATAGGGAGATAATCCAGGATTATCCAGGTGGGCTCATAGGATTCACAGGGGTCCTCAAAAGTGGGGGCAGCATGAGAACTGAGCCTGATGCAGCTGGCTGGGAGGCTTGGAGGCTTGGAGGGCGAAGGAAGAGGCCATGAGCTTGGAGATGCTGCAACCTCTCAAAGCTGGAAAAGGCAGGAAAGCAGACTGTATGGCCTCCATGAAGAAGAAAGCCCTGCTGACACCTTGACTTTTGCCCAGAGAGACTCATTTTTGATGCCCAGCTTCCAGAACTGTAGGGTAATACATTTGTGTTGTGTAAGCTCTCAGCTTGTAGTCACTTGTTACACTGGTGATAGGAAACTAATACATGACCCACGAGTAAATTCTTAATGTACAAGACCATTATGGGACAAGTTATAAAAATTTATTGGAGGACATTATAGAAGACCTAAGTAAATGGTTGGGAGACTGTCCCAAAGATGTAAATTTTCCCTAAATTGATTTATAGGTTCAGTGCAACAGTAGTAATAAAAATCTTAATTTCTTCTGGTGAAACTTGGCAAGCTGATTCTAAGATTTATGTAGAAATGCCAAGACCCAATAATAGCCAACATACTCTTGAAGCCTAAGTCAAGACATATCACAATGGTAAGCAAGTAGACACTGGAATAGAAGAATGGACCAATGGGAAGCCCAGGGTGACCCAGGCATAGGTGGGCACGTGACATATGAAGCACCGCTGTCACATGCCCGAAGGAAGAGGACGGGCTTTCAGTAGAGCTGGGGATGCACGTGAGTAGTCACGGGGCAGGCGAGACATGGGGCCCTACCACACCATGTGCAGACACCTATTCTAGGTTCAGATCTGAATGTGAAAGGCAGACCACAAAACATACAGACGGCACTATAGAGACCTTAACGATCTTGGGCCAGAAATGGACTTCCTAAGTGAGGCACACACAAATAAACACACGCCATAAAAATGATAGCATTTCCTAAAACTAAGAACTTTGGTGCGTCAAAAGATACCGTGAAGAAGGTGGAAAGACAAGCCACAAGCTGGGAGAAACATGAGGAGGGTCTGCCGTTGTACTGAGGCGATGCAACCTAGAAATGATGTAAGTCACTGTTGCTCACGATCCGTGGAGCGGGGGGGATCCGTACAGGGCCCCACCCGACTGCAAACGGGGCGTGTCTCCTACAGAGCGCGGGGCGCGGGGACTGGACGCAGCGCACAGCACAAGTCTCTGCCCCTCCCACGTTGAGTTGAGCTGGCCATATGCTACGACCCAGCGATCCCACTCCTGCGTACCCATCTCAATGAACACGCAGTGGCTTGTGCAACGAGAGCCCCGTGCCAGGATGTTTATGGCAGAATTGTTCATGATAGAAAACTGGGACATAAATCCAGGTGCCCTACAAGACTGGAATGCGTAACTCCTCCGTGGCCGCTCTGTGTAGCCGGACAGAATATTCTGCAGCAGTGACTGTGCACTAGCACGGATGCCATCGGGACCGGAGGGGATAAAGCCGGCGGCAGGAGAGCACGCACAGCGTGGGTGGCTTTAGTGATGCGGGGTCCCCAAAGCAAAGCAGTGTGTTTATTAAGGATGTGTACACAAGCTGTTTTGTTTTTTAAATACTGCAGAGACAAAGAAGTCAGCACTTGACTCAAAACTTAGCATTGATTCCCTCTGGGTGAAGGAGGAGGATGGGACTTGGAGGAGACAAACGGGGGGTGGGGGTTGGGAATTAGGTAATGTTCTGTTTCCTATGCTGGGCAGTGGAAAGTGAACTTTCTGCCTCTTTCCAAAAATTGAGATGTTTGAATTCGGGCCCAGGTGATGTGAATTGTCAAAGACATGGTGTTTGGTAAAAAAGGAAAGATCCTTTGGCACTGGTTCAGCAAACCAATAAGAATTCCTCCCTTCGTCCCCCCTTAGAATTGAGTTTGCCATTTCAAACCTGCTGATTAATCACAGAATGTCCCTGGCATCCTCCCAGGCCGGCCCCTCCCGGCCGGTGGAGCGAGCACCGTCAGCACCGCGGCCAGCGCCACGGCCGGCTCTGCAGAGCCCGGCCCGGAACGCGGCCTCCGCGCCGAAGCGGAGGACTTCAGAGTCGCCAGCACGTCGGTTGCGGGGCTGACATAGGTCTCCCGTACCCAACCCAGTGTCCGTTCCGTGGGGCCTGGCTTTGGGCAATCGGGCTGGAACCCCTCCACGAGCCAGAAAGCCACCGGGGGACTCCACCTGCGGCTTCCGCGCCTGCCATCAAAAGCCGGGGCGCGGCGGCCGTCGCAGCCGGGCTGAGGTCCGGACCCTGCTCCGGCCATCTGCACGCTCTCAGAAGCCACCGCACCTCTCCAAGCGCCCGTGCCAGCCCTACCGACTCCGCACGGAGTGGCTGCGGCAAGCAGCGCCGGTGCCCGAACACCCGGGGACCATTTCGGCCCCTCCCTCCGTGGGCCTCGGGCGGAAAGCAGTCGGCCTCATGGAATGTAGAAGCTGCTGAGACAGTATTACCTTTTAGAGGCTATTTTGGAAACAAACCCCGAACGATTTCCATGTAAAGCCTTGGCACTGGCCAACAGATGCTGAGGCTCCCCAAACGTCTCAGTTCTGCCCAGTCCTGTTCACTTGTGCCCCCAACCACTGCCCCCTGCCCTGACTCTGTCACACTCGGGTGTGCTCCGAGAAGAGGGGTGGCAGCGCCCCACAAAATGTCCCCAGGGCCGAGGATACTCATCCACACCCCGCGTCCCTGCAATAAACCTGAAGGGTAATGTATTGTTTTTTAAAATCTATTTGCTAGCATTTTCGTTAGCTATTTTTACTTATATTCGTAAGTGCCATTGGCCTATAGTTCCCCTTATTTCATATTGTTGGTATTCAGGTTATTCTAAATGCACAGAATAAATAAGGGAGCTTCTCCTCTATCTTATTCTATGACCCAAATAGTTTAAATGGCACTGAAATGATTAGTTCTTCAGTAATTAGATAAACTCAGCTGTGAGCCTGTCTCACGCCAGCACCCGTTTGCTGATAGATCTCCAATCACCTTCTAATCTCTTGCGCGGTAATTGGTCTATTAAGATTTTCCATTTTTTTCTTGGACTGATTTCGGTAATTTACTATTACTAGGAAATTGTCCATTTCCCTGAGGTTTTCACAGAGCTGCATATAATATTCTCTCATAATTATTTTTTATCTCCCCTGTATCTGTAGTTATATTGGTATGTCTACCTCCTTCATTCCCAATCTTGTCTAATTTTACTCTGTCTCTTCATTCTCTGTAATTGGACTCACGAGGGTTTTTTCCCTATTTTATTAGCCATTTCAAAGAACAAGCTTGTGCATTTACATTCTTTCCACTGTTTACAAAATTTTTATATTTCATCAATTTCACCTCTTATCTCCATGCATTTTCTCTTATCTCTTTCGTTGCTTCTTTCCCCAAGTCCCGGGGACAAGGAGGAAGCTGACGTGATGTTTAGTCTCCCTGTTTCTAATGAAGGCATCTCGCTCAGGCTGCGTGTTTCTGAGCGGAGCCAACTCTGCCCCATATGGTCTAATATGAGGCGGCGTCTTTCTCCTCTTCTTCCAGCTAGTGTGTAATTTCTCCTTTGATTTTCTCGGTGATCCAAGAGTCATGTAGGAATGTTTTAAATTTGCAAGTAGTTAAAGGGTTTTGGGCTTCCTTTTTGTTCTCTATTTCTATTTGTATTGGACACGGCCAGAGCATGAGGGTCTGGGAAAAACTTCATGCCCAGTTACTGAACGTGGTGAAGCTTTCCTGCCGGCCTGTTTTATACTGATCTTCATCGGCGGCCTTTGGACATACAAAATAGTCGCTATTTGAGAACATATAACATTGCATATGACATGTACATGCACATTTATGGGCTGCTGTATGTAATTCTGGCTTTATCGTTTTGTTGTTTTAAAGATTCAGAGGCACAGAAAAGCAGGGAGCCAGATGTGGTGTCTGCATGTACCTCGCCAGGATCCAGAGGCTGTGGACATGTTGGCACGTTTGTTTGTTCACTGAGGTATTTGAATCGCCAGCCTCGTGGCATTTTGCCCCGGGCCCCTTGGTTTCTCTCTGCGATACTGGAGGCTGCTTCCTACGTGACCACGGTGCCGTGGCTGCCCACGAGAAGGGGCCGTGCTGCTCTGAGATCCCCCAAAACTCGGCCCGTGTTCGCGTCTCCCTAATTGACCCTAATGTCGCTCCAGACGACCGGGTCAGCTCACCCCAGGCTCCATCCCATCAGCGGGTACACAACGCGCTGGGTCGCTCCTTAATTTCTAAGTGCTTCTTAATTTCCAGCACTTTGGTCCACTTCTGAGAGAGACAAGCAGTTGTCGCTCACTATACTTTTATTTTTATCAAGTTCTTTTTCTGAATAGGTTTTGCTTTACTTGTGTATATTTAGCTCCTCGTCTTTTTTTGAAATACAAACGTATGACTGTGTATCACTCCACTGTGTGATGTTCTGGTTTATCCCGTGTAAGCATCTTTAACCTTTTCTGAGATTGATATCTGCCAGTTCTACTCTATTTCCACTTGCTTCATCCTTGCAAATACTTTCCCAGCAATTTACTTTAAATATCTAAAATGTTTTGTTTCAAGTTGATTTCTAATTAACAGCTTATAATGGCCTTGTTTCTTTTGAGCCCAATGTGACGCTGTCTGCCTTTTTCAATGGGAGAGTTCACTTCTTCCCACTTAAAACATTCGCTCATGTATTTAAGGTAGTTCCTACAACATTCTGCTGTCAATGGCTTCACGTCATTGTTTCTTCCCCGTGCTGGTGGCCTGGCCCCATCCCGGCTCCCTCTCTTCCTCCCTTTGTTGACGTGGAGGTCCTGTGCGTGCGCCCCTGGCAGGGACCAGCTGGTTGTGCCACCCCAAAGCGCAGATGCCGCAGCCCGGTGCCTCGCGCGGCGCCCTGGGAGACGCACCTCCAAGGGAGGAATGAGGAAGGAAGCAAGGCTGAACGAGGTCACGAGGGTGGGGCCCTCGTCTGACAGGGTTAGTGTCCCCCCTGCAGAACGTGCGCAGAGAAGAGGTCACATGAGCCCACGGCAGGTGAGGGGTGTCTGCAGCCCAGAGACTCGACCTCAGAGCGCAACCTTGGCCTTGGCCTCCAGCCTCCAGTGCCGTGAGGAGCGAGTTCTGGGCTTGCGAAGTGCCCGGCCTGTAGGACTTGGTCATGCACCGAGCAGACACAAAGACACCTTCCATCCCTGCGGGCCACCCCTCCCCAGCGACCAGACCCAGACGTCGCTGCTGCTGGTCGGAAGCACGACACCTGCTATTCCTCACAACGAGATGCTTTATCTTCCCCTCCTTCCTCCTCAGCCCCAAGTGGCATTTCTAGAATTCCTTGTTCTCCCTCCTCAGGGAGGAGGGGACCCTGGGGAGTTTGCAGTCTCCCTGCCCAGGGCTGCGGAGGTTGCTGAGCTGTGACTTCTACAAACAGACTGTCATTAGAAATTTTCCTTCCAGTACGAACCTACTATTTCTGGAACCCTCGCCTGGCGTTTCGGCTGCAGTCTGAGGCAGGTCTGCCCCGATTTATTTTGGTTTGGTTTCCCCCACATGTCACGGCCCCCTGCTCGCCCGCTGCCTTGTCCCTCTCCCTGCTCCCCATGGCGGGGGCTCAGCTCCGTCTCACTGCTTTTCGGGTTCGGTCTTCTCTCAGGTTTGTCCCTCAAACAAGGGAGTCGGGGAGAGGCAAGGCCTCGGGACGTGCCCTAGCAGAAGTCTTCCTTTCGCCCTCACAGCCGAGGGGCAGCTGGCCTGGGGACAGGGGTCTTGCAGGAGGGCCTTTGCCGCGTGCGGTTGGACTGGACTCCGCAGGTGTGGCCATGTGGCCGCGTGGCCCGCTTTGGCCAGCGAAGTGTATTCAGACGTGACGTAGGACATTGCTGGGCCGAGACGCTCAGGGCCACGTCAGGGGCCACGGATCCCCGTGGCAGGACGCGTCTGTCAGCCCTGGGCTCCAGAGCTACTGGTCAGCTCACAGGCGCCAGAAGTAAGCCTTTGTCAGGCTCGGCCGCCGAGTTTTTCACTTCACAATTGTCGGTCGTGCACTTCGTTGACGCCGGCCGCTCTCACAGAACGCCACGCACCGGGGGCATCAACAACAGGCGTGTGTTTCTCACGGCCCGGGACGCTGGGAGCCCGAGACCATGGCGTCAGGACCTGGCCAGGCCCTCTTCCCGGCTGCTGGGTCCTCACCTGGCGCACAGAGCGAGCTGTGGTCCCTTCTCCACGTAGGGACCCCATTTCCGCCCTTGTGTCCTCACCTAAACTTGGTCACCTCCCAAAGGCCCCACCTCTAAACACCATCCCATTGGGGGCGGCACAGACGTTCAGGCCAGAACGTGCAGGATAATGCACCCCACCCCATTCATTCAGAAGCCGATGGGTGGCGGGGTCCTGTCTCCCTGTCTCTCTGTCTCTGTCACTGCTCTCCCCACTCCTGTCTAACCCTGGGCCCTCTTAGAAGCCATGAGTTTTCTTTGTGGGCTCCTTGGGGGTTCAGACGGATTTGCTGGGCATCCCTTTGTTCATCTGGGTCTCCCAAGAAAAAGATGTTGAGATGCAATTGAACACTCAAGACATTTACCAGGGAGGACGTGGGTGAGAGGGAGCAGGGCGAGGCTGGGGGAGCCAGGGTGCGGTGACGCGGAACTGACCCCAGGCCCCTGGGCAGGGGACTCGGCCGCCCCGAGGCTCCTGCTCAGGCAAGGCACCCTGGCTGGGCGTGGAGAGCGCCGGCCCCCGAGCCTGGCCTGCCCCTCTCCCTGCGGCCGGCCCGAAGAGACGAGGGGGCGACCTGTGTGTCAGGGTGGCCCCCACGGGCCGGGCTGCAGGAGAAAGGGGAGCAGGACGCATTTGGGGCCGAGTCCTGGACAGTGGTGCCGCTGCTGCTGACGGGTGTGGAACCCCAAGAACGCGAGCTCTGTGACGTGTCAGCGCCTGGCCTGACCGCGCAGCCTCCGGAGCCTGGGCTGGGACTGGGGACTGGGGACTGGCCGTGTAGAAGGAACTGGCTCTCGGATTCTGAGACCGAGGCTGGGAGAGATGGGGCTCTGGGGTGGGAACACCAAGGAGGGGCTGCCTGGGCTGGAGTCAGGGGCCCTAAGGGCGTCCTTGGCCAACCCTCCCCCACCCGCCCATCATCCCTGCCACCCTCTCCCTGCACCCCCACCTGGTCTCTGACCTCTCCCTCCCTCCCTGCTGCGCTCCCACAGCGCCCCTGCTCCCCTCCCTCCCTCTGACGCCCAGCCCTCCCGCTGCTACCTCTGCTCTGCCGGCTTCAGGCCCCCCGGGACTGTTGGGCGGGGGTTCCTGGTGCTCCTGCATTTGGAGAAGCAGCGATGGCTCATGGGACAGTGAGGCTCAAGGCTAGGGACAGGGACCGACAAGGCCAGCTCACCCGCACTGGGCGCACCCGTGCCTGGCGCCCTGCCAACAGCGAGGCAGGTGCCGCGTCCCCACTCCACAGGTGCGGGAACCCTCGTGGGGCGACGGGCCCAGGGCCAGGCAGCGGCGCGAGGTGCAACAGGATCTGAACCCCGGCCTCCGCCCCCCAGGCCATGTGTTAGCACTGCCCCCGCCTCAGGTCCGGCGCGGCAGGTGGGCCATCTTAGGGGTTTTCAGGCTGCAGCCAGCTGGTCAGGAGCTGCCCCTGCCCTACCCTGCCAGGTGGCGGCTGGATCTGAGCTGGCTCCGCCCCGCGCAGCGGCCCACCTCCTGCCCGGGGGCCCTCTCCTGCCACCCCTCCACCCAGCACCGCGGCCCTGAGGCACCCGGGCTCGAGCCAGTCTTGACTCAAGGGTGTCTGCTCAGCTGTGTTAGGAGAGCACGGTTGTCATCGACGCCGAGGGGACAGAGTGTCTGCATCGGGACTGCAGTGCGGGGACCCAGTGCCACCTGCGAGGTGGTCTGGGCTCAGCCCGGCGCCCTGCCTTCTCTGCCCATCCCCGAACCCCCAGAACATCTGGCTCCCACCTGCCCCCACCCGCCCCCTTGAACTTGACCCTTAAGGAGCCTCTCGCTCTGGCAACTGTCGGCCTCGACGCCTTGACTGTCAGTCCGCACTTCCCAGAGCTGGACCCCGGGCCGGAACGTGCTGACTTCCCTGGGACTGGGGTGGGGTGTGTGTGTGCAATCCTTAAGTTTGGGGGAGTTTTCTTTTATTTCTTTATATTTTCCTCTACTTGTTAGCTTTTATGCAAAAAAGTATTATTTATGATCAAGAATAAATCAATGAAAAAGAAAAAATGATTTTAAAAAAAGAGTCAGTGTGTCAATCTGCCCTGTTTCCGACACCTTAGGCACCGGGTGGAGGCGGAGGAGGGATTTGGGGACCTGGGGACCCATCCTGGTCCCCAGCGAGAGTCCCCGCGGGAGTCGCACCATGTCCGCTTGGCCCGCCCCGGGCGCATCGAGGGCCACACAGCATCAGAGCTGCGGTGACTTCGCCCCATTCACGCCCGCCACCTCCCTTCGCCACGGACCTCAGCGGCGGCCGCTGGGTAGCTGGTGTCGGGAGCCCCAGTGCCTTCACGGCCGTCAGAGCGGGAGTTGTCACTGTTTTAATGGGCCGCCCACTTCTCTGGGCCTTTCTTCCTCCAGGTGGGAGAGCTGCCCCGGCCCGTGCACCCCACGCGGCAGCGTGTGGGCCCCCCACCCATCCAGTCTGGCGCTGTGTGACGCGGCTCCCTCCCCGTCCAGGGCAGCCGGGACTCCCAGGCTGTGCAGGCCAGGCCCCTCACGCCCTCCCTGCCTCTGTGAGCTCTCCCGAGGCCTTGGAGCCCTGACCTCCGACCTGGCCTTGCCAGCCCCCTCCTGGGCCCGCCCCCAGCCGTATCTCCCCCCAATTCTCGCTGTTCTCTGAACCTGAAGCCAAGACCCTTCCCCAGGACCCAGGGCATCAGCGGCTCCCTCTGCCTGGATGCCTCCCCTGGACCCCGATCTGGCCTTCCAGTCGCAGTTCAAATGCCATCTCCCCGGGGGGCCACCCTTGACCACCGCCCCCCAAGTACCTCTCCGTCCACGCTGTCCTTCTCTCCATCGTGCATTTTCTCATCTTCCTGCAGTCCCGCCTCCGGCTTTGCCCGGCCTGTGAGCCAGCGCCGTGCCCTTACCACGGGCACCTGGATACCCCTCGAGGGCGCTGGCGGCAGGAGCTGGGTTGCTGAGCCGCGGAGGCTCCCAGAAGACCCTTGGGCGGACCTGAGCTCAGGGGACTCCGGAGTGGATGATGTCCCAGTTCTGCCAATGGTGACTCCGTGCCTCCCAGCTCTGCCACTTCTCTGGACCATGGACACCTCATTCGTCAAAGAAGGACAGCAAGTGCCAGAGTCCCTTCAGCCCTGCAGGCAGGCCGTCTGTGCATGTCCCTGGGCCAGCGGGACTGTGCCTACTCCGCACTCGGCTGGGAAGCCCCCTGGGGTCCCCTCGTCGAAGCTGGTCTGGGCTCTGCAGCCCCTGTGTGACCCATGGGTCTTCGACTCCGCAGCCTGCTGTCTCCAGTCTATCTTGTGTCATGGCCTCCAGCACCAGCTCGCAGACCCCCAGCCTGGCAGGCGATGTTGGGGGCAGAGAGCCGCTCGGAGGTAGAGGAAGCCTCTCAGGCCCCGCCCCAGGCCTCTGAGCCATGGTTCAACTCTGAATGTTTCTGGAGCCCCACTTGCTGCTGGGGACACAGTTAGGACAGGCCCTGTCCTCAGGGAGCACGAGGCCAACCGTGAACGCAGAGCAACGGTGCTGCTTGTGAGGGGGCCCATGGGACCTGGCCCAGCCCCAGCCTGGGGGCCAGGGAGGCTTCCCGGGGGAGGCGCCTGGGGCCTGGGGGCTCAGGGACGTCTGGGGGCCTTGGAAACACCCTGCCCCCGTTCCTCTCCCTGGGAGTTGACAGGCCCCTTAGGATACAAAGGACACACCTGTGAGTCCCCAAAATAGCAGCGGTGTGTGCAGGGACGCAGTGTCACGCTGTGAAATCGCTGCCACCTCGGCTGCGTTTGCAAAAATACCTTCTGCCACACAAAGGTGAAAATGGCAGAGGCGAGAACCAGGCTTCTGAAAAGGAAAACTATTTAAACACCTTCCGCAGGGATCTGCAAACTCTGGGCACAGGCACCAGGAACGCCCCATGTGACCGGGCTAAAGTTAGCTCCCGCCCGGAGGGAGCTGGCTGCATAGTAGCGGCCCCACCGCGTGCGGGCATGTGGCGGCTGGCCCCGCTCCCGGCCTGCCCTGTTAGGCAGGGAGAGAGGGCGGCCTCGCCTTCTGCACCCGGGAGGGGGGCCGATCGAGTGGGCTGGCTCTCTTCCCCTTGCCTAGCCAACCAGGAAAGAGGCTCCGAGAGGGTCCCTCGCCCGCCCAAGGTCCCCTCGGGAGGAAAGGACAGCCGGGGGTTCGGGCCCCCGCTGTCTGTACTTGCTGCTCAGCCTGAGAGCCGTTTGGGCCCGTCTGGGAGAACTGATCTGGGACAAGGACAGCCTGCCATGCTAGGGGGACAGGTTAGGAATGGGCTGCTTCTGTGGAGAGGGCTCCACACCTACCTTCCGCTCCTAGTTTTGCCCCTTCTTCTGCTGACCCCGGTGGGGAGTTATCACCCCATTGACACCGCTGGGAGGGAGCCCCGTCCCATGCCCACCTTCAGGCTGAAGAGATGCGGGCTGCTGGCTAGAGGCGCTGCAGTTATGGCCGCATCCATCAACAGTTGTTTTGATTTTGAAGGCAGAAGATTTCTATTTTTACTTGTTTTATTTATTATTTTTAATGTTACGAAAGCAGACGAGCTGGCCGGGTCCACAGCTGGGCCCTCTCTCAGCGGGGCATCGTGATTCCAGGCACCGGCTGCAGCTCAGGCCTCAGGGAACGGGACCCGCCTGCTGGGCGCTTTGCACCCCTCCAGCAGCCCCTGGGGAGCTGTCAGCCCCTGCCATGGGCCGATTGATCATGGCAGCGCCGGCTCTGGGACGTGATGGAGCTATTTATGGATCAGGTGTGGGGATGGTTCAGGCCCCATTAAGAAGCCTGAGATGCACTAATCGCATTTCCTCTAATAAAGGGAGGGCCTGGGTGCACATGGGGCTCCCAGCACGTCCTTGGCTTGAGGGGTGGAACAGCCTGCGCAAAGGACAGCCCTGGATGGCTGGGGTGGGGTTGGGAAGGGGAGCGGCAGGAGCAGAGGCTGGAGAAGGGCCTGCGGCAGGAATGCCGGGCGGGTGCTCCTGGGGACTTTCAGCATGGAGTGCAGGGGCCACTGAGGAGCCGCGGGCTGCTGGGCCCTGACCTGGCCCCGGGCATCAGTGGCGGCAGCAGTCCCCAACCTTTGTGGCACCAGGGGCCAGTTTCGTGGAAGACAATTTTTTCACCGTCGGGGGTGGAGGGATGGTTCCGGGATGATTCACCGCATTACAGCCAAGCTCACCCCCTGCTGTGCGGCCCGGCTCCTAACAGGCCCAGATGGGTGCCCAGCCGCAGGTTGGGGACCCCTGAGCTGGGGGTCTGGCTCAGAGCCGCGCCTTGCCGCCTTCAAGGGGCAGCAGAGCCCGATCACGGACGCAGGGGGCTGTGGGAGCAGCCGCGGCCGGCAGTGGGGTCTCTGCAGACTCCCCCCCACGGGGCCTCTCTGGGTGAGACGGGGTGACAGTCCTCGGACCCGAGGCCGTGGGCACGCGCTGTGTGGGTGAGACCCGGGAAGACAAGGAGGCAGGGCGGAGCTATAGGGCCACGATGTTCTTCCTTATCTCAGACCCACCAGTGCTTCCTAACGAAGGCCCAGGAGCCCAGTCGGGCCGCCGGCGAGCTGGCGCCCACCGGCAGCCCCTCCAGCCCGGGCCCACCTGCTCACGCGCTCACCGCACCCGAGCAGCTGCCGGCCCGGCACGCTCAGCACCTGCCTCCCTCCTCTTAGGAATGCTTTCCCAGGGCTCCCATTGGGTGAGAGGTGAACCTCGCCCAGCCAATCACTGTGGCCAGGAGGAATCCTGGGCTCTGATTGGCCGCACCCGAGCCCTGAATCTCTCTCCAGACCCGGCTGGAGTTGGTGCTTTCAGAATGAAAAGGGGGCAAAGAGGGCGGTGCCCCCTCCCCTGCGGAGGCACTGTCACTAGCCTGGCCTCTGTGTGGACTGTCACAGCACTCCACAGAGCTGGCAGAAGAGGGGCCTCGGGAATGAGTGCTGGGGACATAAGGAAGGAAGATGTCCAGGAAGGCTGCGCTCCGAGGAGCTCCATTCCACCTGTAGGTCGAGGCCATGAGAGGAGCGTGCAGGGTGCAGAGGAGTGTGGGGGCCGCAGGACAGGCCAGGGCACCCTCCGCCTTCAGCTTCCCCCCGGGACCCGCCCGAGACCCGGCTCCCCCGCTCGTTTCTATTGAGGAGGAAGAGAAGGACAGACGAGCGTCCTTCTCTTTGGGGGGTGGTTTGTGGCTCTTCGCGGCACTGTGCACTCGGGGTCAGAAGGCAGCTGGGCCTTGAAGGAGCGCTGGACGGAGCCCGGAGGAGGTTCAAATGCGGTCGTAGGTCGGCGCTGCCTCCAGTCCCCGGGCACGGGATTCTCTCCGGCTGGAAGTGTTCCCTTCTGTAAAACAGCGGTTTGCGCTAGCTTGTCTCTGAGGTCCCTTCCAGTCCGCACACAAAGCAGTTCCGTTTTCCTGAACGGCCGTTTGTTAACCCCGTAAAAGCGGCTCTTTCCGAAGCGTGGACTCTGCCAGGGGAGAGAGTCCCACCCCCGCCCCTGCATCTGCCGGCCGGGCCAGCCTGGACTCCCCTCCGCCGGGCTGGCTCAGAGCGTGTGGGCCGGAGTCCAGTGCCCCCTGGCGGCGCCCCGGTGGGCCAGCTGCTTCCGGGCGGCGGAGGCCCGACGGCTGCGACTCTCGGGTGGCGCCGCTGCAGGCCTCCGGGAGGTCCGACTGGGGATCCGTCGTGGGCCCGGCCACGGCGCAGTTAATCACCAGCTGCTGGGAATCCTTTTCGCCAGCTCGCGGTGACTCACCGGGCGGCCAGGCTCATTCGCCGAGCGCAGGGGCTAGGCTTCCAAAATGAATCCTAGGGGGAGAGCTTGCTGGGGCGGGGCTTTCGCCCCCACCCTCCTCCTCCGGTGCCCGCAGACCCAGCGGAGCCCCAACGGGCCAGACCAAAGAGTGGGCCCCCTTCCCGGGCGCAGCGGGGGCGCACGCACTCGCGAGTCCCCAGAGTCCCTCAGCCCTAAGTGCCTGCCGACGGGGACCGAGCTCCGCCGGAGAGGGCGCTCGGACGGGTGAGGGCTCCTGAAGCTCGCGAGCTGCGCGAGCGTTGGGTTTGGTTCTCCGGCCTATTCCTCACCGCCCCTGGCCACCACTGCCCCGGCTCTTAGCCTGCCGCTGGGGGGCGCCCCTCTCCTCAAGTCTCCGTCTCTTCCTTGGCTGAGTCCAAGAGAGGTCTCCTGACCCAGGGAAGGGGAGGTGGGGGTGGGGGGTTCTCCAAGGCTTCAACCAGTCTATTTCGTGTCCAAAGAGATTAAGATTAGGGCTCCGGTGGTCGAAGGAAACCCCATCGATGAGCTGAAGGGAGGTGGGGGAAGAGGGCAAACGAAGCTGAAATGGGAAGGGTATAAAGCCGGGGTGAGGTGTGTCTCCTTTCTGGACCCAAGAAATCGGTGCGTCCCGGCACGAGCCTAGTGTTCCCTCTCCAGGCTGGTCCAGAGAGGGGCCATCGAGCCGCGCGGGGAGCGTGGGGAGGAGCAGGATGCGTTCCGGATGCACCCCGCGCCCAGCCTCGGGAAGCCAGAGGGTGTTTCTTGTAAAAGCCACAGGGAGAGAACAGGAAAGGGGGGTGCGGCGTCCTCCCCCGAGGCCCAGACCCCAAGAGTGGCGGTTCGTGCCACCCTTGGCACTTTCCGGGGTAACGGCTCAGGTCTGCAGGCGCCTGGCCACCCGGCCAGCGACGCTCTCTGGGGCTGAGGCAACCCTCGGGACCCCGGCACACGATGAGGCGGAGCCCCCGGCCAGGGACACGCGCCAGCG
This sequence comes from Pteronotus mesoamericanus, assembly GCF_021234165.1. Lineage (NCBI taxonomy): Eukaryota > Metazoa > Chordata > Mammalia > Chiroptera > Mormoopidae > Pteronotus > Pteronotus mesoamericanus. Next base: position 44,753,349 of record NW_026555309.1, on the reverse strand, counting down.
CCAGGTGGCTGGCCCGGGGGGAACCGCGTGTGCTGCTGCGCTCCCGGGTGTCCGCGGCTTCTCTGCTTCTGCTCCCCACTCTCCTCCGCATCTCTCCTCTCTCTTAAGCCGCCAGTCTGCCTTCTCGGGGCGAATCCCTTTTCTTCCCCTAGCCCCGGGTCCCTCAAACTCTCCGCCCCGCGTGGCTGCGCGCTCTCAGGAAGCCGGGCTCCGAGGACCCAAGCGGCCGCCTTAGTCCTCCCATCCCCCGCCGCTGAAACCTGCTGGTGGCTCCGCCCCCATCTTCACTCCGGAGACACCTAGTCCTCCGCCCGCCTCCGCCCCCTCGCGCGGCACCCACCGCCCCTCCTGGGCTCCCTCCGCGTGCGCCCTGAGCCGCGCTCGCTCCACTGCTGGAGCTGCCGCGGCTGCCTCGCCAGCTGGCCGGGGACCAGGAGGGAGGTGGCGCGCCCGGGAGGCTGCGGGAGGGAGGGAAGGAGAGAGGGAGGAAGGCCGGGCCTCCGCGTAGCCCGGCCCCCGCCCCCCGCCCCCCGCGGCCCTCCCGCCGGAGCGGGGCTGCCACGCGCGCGCACACGCACACACATACACACGCACACACACTCGGGCTCCCTCCGGCGCGCACGCACGCAGCGCTCCGGGCAGACCAGCGCCGCAGCCGCCTCCCCAGACGCCCGGACGCCGGAGAGCCCCGACCCCGGCGCGGCTGATGCGCCCGCGCCCGGCCCGCAGCTCCGCGAGGCCCGCGGGACCCCTCCCGCCGCCGCCGCCGCCGCCGCCGCGCCCGCCGCCCCCGGAGGAGCGGGCTGGACGACCGCCGCCGCGCGGTCTCCCGGCCGCCCCCGAGGCCGCTCCACCGCGGGCTCTGCCACCCGGAGGCCGCGCCCCGCTCCCGCGCCTCGGGGGCTGAGCGGACCAAACTTCGTGGACCGGCCGACGCCCGGCGGGTACCCCGCCGCGTCCCTGCGCGCTTTGGTGGGCCCACGGCGCTCGGACCTTCGGGCATTGGGCCGCCCCGCCCGCTGCACCTGCTCGGCCCCCTCCCCGCTTGCTGGGGACTCCGGAGACGCCGCCACTTCGAAAACTTTTCCACACCCCCTCGGGGGGGGGCGAGGTGGGGTAAAAGGAGAAGGTGGTCCCTTCAGGCGCGCGAAAACCTGTGGGCTCCTAGCGGGGCGCCGCCGCCCGGGAGCCGGACCCCGAGGGGCGCGGGCCCCGGCGGCCGCCCTCGGGCCGCGCGCCCGCTCCTGCTCCTGCTTTTCTGGCGGGAGCGGGGGGCGGGGTGCGGAGGGCAGCGCGGTGCCCGGCGGCGCCGCCGTGCATGGCCCTGCGCAGTGGGGCGGGCTGCTTCGGCCGGGTCTGGCGCAGGGTGTCGGGGCTCCCGGGCGCCTGGCCTCGGCGCTCGAGCAGCCTCCTGTGCCTGTCCGCCTTCTCGCCCGAGCCCGGGCCCGCGCCGCCCCTGCCCCGCCAGCCGCCTCGCGGTGGCGGCGGCTGTGGCGGCCGCGGCGGAGGGGGGCCCCCCCAGCCTCCCCGCCCCCCGCCTCCCCGCTGCTGCTGCTGCTGCTGCTGCTGCCGCCGCCGCTTACAACTTGGAGGCGGCGGCGGCGGCGGAGGAGGCGGCGGCCGCCGGGCGCTGCAGTGGGACGCGCGCGGCTGCGAGCCTGCGGGACATGCCCCCCGCGCCGGCTCCTTGCTGGCGGCCATGAAGAGGCAGAACGTGCGGACTCTGTCCCTCATCGTCTGCACCTTCACCTACCTGCTGGTGGGCGCCGCCGTTTTCGATGCCCTGGAGTCGGACCACGAGATGCGCGAGGAGGAGAAACTCCGCGCGGAGGAGACCCGGATCAAGGGGAAGTACAACATCAGCGGCGAGGACTACCGGCAGCTGGAGCTGGTGATCCTGCAGTCGGAGCCGCACCGCGCCGGCGTCCAGTGGAAATTCGCCGGCTCCTTCTACTTTGCCATCACGGTCATCACCACCATAGGTAAGGGCTGCGCCCGGGAGGCGTCCAGGGAGGCGGCTGAGCGCGCGGCGCGGGGCTGGGTGCGGGGCGCCGAGGGGTCCACGCAGCGTGTCGCTGGGGCTCCTCCCGCAGCGCGTCCTCCTCCCTCGGGAGCCCCCTCCTCTCTGCCGCCTCTGCGCCTGGTCCCGCGCGGACCCCACCCGGGGCTCCTCGGCGCCAGTGTCTGTGTCTGAGCCGGGCGTGCGAGCCCCGAGCGAGCGTGCCGGATCCCGGAGGGCGGAGGCGCCACTTTTGCGAAGAGAGTGGAGCGCTAAGAATAATCGCAGAGCAGACACCCACCCACCCACCGCCCCGGCGCGGCCGAGCTGCGCGGGGTTCCAAGCCTTACACTTACTACCTCTCCGGAGTTGGGGAGGGCTGGCCTGCCGTCCGCGGCGTGGAGAGGGACTCAGGAGGCAAGGGGCTGCTCCTGGAGCGTGGGGGGCGCTGGCCCGCGCCAGCCCCCAGCGTCTCTGAGCCGCGATCTCAGCCCTCCTCCCCGCTGGTGCCTCTTCTTCCAATTCTGGGTTGGTCGTGCCAGGCCTTGGGGGGAGAGAGTTTGCTGGCTGGCGATTTGAGAGGGGGTGGCGGCCAGGTGAACTGTGCTAGGAGCAAGGTCGAGGGCCAGGGGCATGTCAGGACCTGCCCACCCTCGGGCTGTGACAGCGAGCAGGACAAGCCTGCGTGTTGCCTGGAGACGGGAGAAGTTCAGCCCCAGTCTGGGCAGAGTCCTGTTGGGACGCCCTGGGGACTCCCGTGGGCTCCCCCGAAGGGTGCTGTGCAGCGAGCATTCATTCCCTCGTGGGCGCCAAGGCAGGGCCCCCACTGAGGCCTGGGGTTCGGGGGACCCGCAGACACTGTACTTTGAGAGAGACCTTTGGGAGCTCGAGCAGGGCGCCTCATCCCGGGGGACGTGGGGTGCTCTCGCGGCAGGAGGCAGGTGGTGTCTCTGGGATCTGCCACTTGTCTCCGTGAGCACCCTGCCCGGCCCTCCCCCCGGTCCCCCCCCTTGGCCCGGTCAGGGCGGCTGTGCTGGCCTGGGGCGGCCTCCTTCCTGCCCCCTGCAGCCTGCCTGCCCCCGGCCCCGGGAAAGAGGCCTCCTCCTCCGGCTCCCCTTGGCATTTGTCTTCGCCTGGAAAGCTCTGCTGCTGGCAGAACGGGGGTTCTCGGTGCCGTATGCAACAGGAAGTCCCGGTGCAGGACGGCCTGCGTTTCCTTCTGGGCTGGAAACACTTTGAGAGAGTCATCTTGTTTGCAATGTTTAATTCATTGCCGCAGGGTTTTATATGTGGGGAAGGAAATTGCCCGTCTGTTGTCTCCATCACCAGCTTCGCGGCTGCTTGGCCCTGGCCCTTGGCCCCTGGCCCCGAGGCCCAAACCCAGAAAAGCCCTGCCTTTGCCACCAGGTGCTTCCGGGGCCTGGAAGGGCCAGTTGGTCATTACCGTTCACTCTCCAGCGTGAGCCGTGGTCACGACACGCAGGGGCACGGGGCTGATCCCTGGGGGGTCTGTGTGCCCGCGAGCCGGGGAGCAGGGGCGCGCCTCCTGAGCTGAGTTCCCCGTGGACAGTCAAAGCCGTCCTCCCCTCGTCTTTGGTGACCTCGACCCAGGACAGGGGAGGCCCAGTCCGCACTGGGACGCACAGCGCTGGGCAGCTCCCAGGGGTGAAGTGCATTAGGAAGGGGCCGGAGTTCAGGTCAGGCCCAGAGCTGTTCAGCTCGCCTGCAGAAAAGAACCGTTAGGCTGGTCAAGTCTGTGTGGAGGCATGTGCGTGGGTTCTGATCGGTGGTTCTGGGTTCAGGCTTCTAATGGTTCTGAGTCCAAAGAGGAGCGGACAGGAGCGTGCGGCCCGCGGAGGGGCTTTTCTCAGCCAGGGGCGTGGGGGCAGCCCCAGCCGGCCCCGGGGCCCAGGGCGTCTGAGGACTGTGCCGCTTGTTCTCTCTTTCTTCACTGAGTGGGCAACCGATTTGGAGGAAGGGACCGAAGTAACGCGTAAGGATGGGAAGAAAGGGCCGTCGTCACTCGGGTTCCCCGCAGTGGGAAGACCCTGGAGGAGCAGGAGGAGGTCGGTTCCCAACTCCCGGCCTCAGTTTCCCCACCGGGAGAAGGGGCACTGCACAGGGCCCACCTGCCAGGTTGACTCTGAAGGGCCGGTGGGAACCCTGGAGCCTGCGGCCGCCGGGCAACCGGAGCACTTAGTAGTTGCGCACCCTGCTCTCTGACCCGGGCAGCTGTTTAGCCGAAGCCCTCGAATGTTCAGGAAACAAAGCACCTTTCTAGTTAATTATGCTTGTTTTCTTCTTTTTTAAATATAAATGCAAATGAAGGGGCTCTTAGGCCTAGAACAAAACCCGGCCCCAAGCCGGGCCCTCCGAGGACTTGTCTCCTCTCGGGCAGTGATGGCCATGAGGCAGGTTCGTCCTCCCGGCTGCTTCTGTCTCATCGAACCTCGAGCGACGTCTCTCCGACATGCGTCAGCTTCGAGCGCGCCTCTCGAGGTGGGGCCGGGACCACGTGCGCGCTGTCCCCTCTGCTCATGAACGCCGCTCCCCATAGGTAGCCGTGAGCTCCCTGTGTGAGACAGGTTTTAAATGCGTGTGTAATTACCCCTCGGTGTTGGGTCTGTGGCCGCACCTTTGTGAAAGGCTGTGGAGGGATGTCACGCTGAGTCCTGCCCTGCTCTCCCCGGAGCGCTGGGCCCAGCCGCCGCCTGCGGTCAGGAGGAGCGAGGAGCCGGGGTGCGGGGGCCCACGAGAGGGTGGCCCAGCCCCATCAGGAACCCAGCGCTGGGCGCCTCTCCCCCACTCTTGCTTCTCTAATGTCTGTCCCACTTGTAGCCTCTTCCCAGAGGTCGTACTGTTGGGTTCTCAACTTGGGGAGCCCTAGACCTTTGGGACTCTCCCCCACGTTAAAGGTGGGGCGCCCTCACATACGCACCCTTCAGTGCTGGTCTGATGAGCAGGACACTGGAGAGCGCCCCGCACCCGCGCCTGGCCCAGGCTGTCGGTGGCTGTGGGGGAAGCCAGGCTGGAAGGCGTGCTCCCTGGGGCCGGCGGGGCCGCGCAGGGCTGGCCTTGAGTTTCTCTGCCTGGGGCGGAGGCCTGGGTGCTCAGGGGCCCCCAGCACACTCGTGGCTTCCCTGCCGGAGGCACTTGAGGCCAACCTTAGGCTCCATGATGAGCTGCCCCTTCTGACAGCACAGTGGAAACATCCACGACACCTCTGATTTGAACCTGATGTCTGTGACCAAAGTTGTTTTGAAGAAGAAACCATGCTTAGAATCTGGAGCTCGCCTGCAGGGAGGGGCCGGGAGGCGCCGGGAGGGCGAGCTGCAGTTTGTGGGGGGGGGGGGTGGCGGGGACAGGGAGCAGTCTGCCTGGGCCCGGTTGCCCCAGACCCTCTGGGCGCATCTGAGGCCAGGCGTGGGGGGGCTGCTGCAGGAATCGAGGCGGCTCGCTTGGGGGCCAGGCTCTGCGGGCCGGGCGGGCGCACCCGGGGAGGGGGTTTGGGGCTCCCGTGGTTCCCTCGGTTGGATTCTGCACCTGCTCCAGTCGTAATTTAGACGACAGCCCCCTTATCTCGCTCTTGCGCAGGGCGAGAGCGCTTCCCAGGGCACAGAGCGCTGGGGTGTCGTTTTCCACCCGTGGTTCACGCGCTCGCTGGGCGCCTGCCCCCGCTGGGTCCACGCTGCCGCTCACGCTGCACGGAGGCTCTGGGGAGAGGCTAGATAACAAGATAAGGCCTCAGGGCGGGGGGTGGGGGGGAGCTGGAAACCCAAGCAGTGGTTGCAGCCCAGCAAGAAGAGCAGGGACGGCCAAGCCCGTTAACCCCTCCCCTGCTGCCCGCGTAAGCCGTCCTGCCCTCCGGGAAGTCTCCTTGGCTTTCCTCTCGGCCGCCTTCCTGGGCTCTGCCCCGCCCCCTGCCCTGTCTCCCTCAGTCCCAGCGTCGTTGATACCAAACTGGGTCTCTTCTCCCTGTGCCTGCCGGCTCAGCACAGCGCCTTGCACGGGGCACGTCCACGTTCTGCCGCTGGGCCTGAGGGCGCACAGCCCCGCTGGGCCGCCGGGGAAACCGAGGCACAGGGGAGGCAGCGGACCTTGAACCCGGGGTCTCCTTTCAGCAGGCTCCCCCGCGTGGTGCGTGCAGCCGTCCCGCACAGGTGCTCAGTCCTCTGTGCACCCACGGGGCCTCCCCGCGCCGGTCCGTTCCTCTCTCTGGCGGTTTCAACCAGGCTCCTGCCCTGTGCTGGGGCGGGGCTCCCAGCGCCTCTCTGTCTCCCTCTCGGGGGGCCCTCAGGGGGCCCTCCAAGGCCTTCCAGCCGCATCTCCCTCCTGCCAAATGGCCAGCAGCTCCAAATCATTTTCATTAAAATAATTTCTAACGAGCTGTTATGTGGGTACAGAAAAGTGCACACGTCCTACGTGCATTGGTCAGTGATTCTTGAAAACAAACCACGCCCATGCAATTGCCTGCAGATCAAGGGGCAGATCAGAACTGGCAGCCCGGGACCCCCCCATCAGTCAGCGTTGTCTTGAATGTCTTCAGAGACAGGGAACTCATCCCCTCACACATGCTGAAGGGGTGTGTGTTCAGAGGGAGGTTGGGGTTATTGCGGGAGGTTCTGATCTGGCGGGCTACCCTGTGGCAGGGAGGGGTCGGCGGGGTCTTCTCTTACAGAGGCATCGGGCGGTCCCTGAGGAGACATTTAGAAATCAGAAGTGGGGGGCCCAGGCCCGGGAGAGGAGAGGGGACTCAGCAGACTGATGAGCGGTGGGCCTGCAGTGGGAGGGTCTGTTGAGGTGGTCCAGGGTATGGCTGGTGTGGGTTCCCGGATGGACAGGCTGCCAGCCCTGGGGGCCTGTCCCTAGGCAGAGCACAAAGTGGCCCCGCGCCCTGCTGGCACCAGCCTCCCCAGAGCACCGGGAAACGCGGAGGGCAGAAACGTGATGCCTGGTCCCAGCAGAGCCTGGAAAGCAGGAGGGGAGGACCCCAGGCAGGCGGCCTCGGGGCGGGGGAGGGACTCTCCTGAGAGAGTCCACAGGCAGAGGAATCCTGGGAGGGGTGGGTGCCGGTGAGGGTCTCCCCTCTGTCCTCTGGGCCACCCTCCTCCCCGCTGGCCTCGGGGTGGCTTGTCTGGTGTTCCTTTCCTTGCGGGGTTTTGTTTGAGGGCTCCTCTCGTTGCCTCTCCCGGCTCCAGGACTTCTGCCTGCGGAACGTCCCCCCTTTAGCTCAGGGCGCCCGCCTGTGTTGTGTCATCCTCGCAGGAAGGCCGAGTGGGCCGTGGCTCACCTCCTGTCCCGTCGCGGCCCAGGCGCCCGAGTGTGTTCAGCAGTGTCCTTCGTCAGCCTGGCCCCTCTCTGGGTGGTTTTGGGCTGTGGGCGCTCTCCATGTCCGGGCTGATGCGCAGGAAGACCCCACCCGCTCCCCTGTCTGCACTCAGCGAGCACCCCATCGGTGCGCCGCCTCTGGGCAGCCCCCGTCCTGCGTTGCCCTGGTGTCCTGAGCAGCTGGTGCAGGCAGCTGGCCGCGTGCACCCGAGCCGGGCGTGGGGGCCTCTGTCTCGGATTGGCGGGAGCCCAGGCGCAGGCCCTGGCGGGGGTCTCCGAGCACAGGACAGAGAGGTGTGCTGTGTACCCAGGGAAGGGGGCCGGTGGCTGATAGAACACTGGTAGCAGGGGAATGTGAGAAAATCGGGGGGTGTCCGTGAGCACCTTGGCCTGGCTCTGGGATGTTGTGAACAGATCGCAGCCTCTGGGCCGGGGAAGAGGAGGCTCCCGAGCAGACCACCGCCCGCTGCCCTCGGCGCTTTCCCGGCCTTGCCCCATCTTGGGGTCCTAGGGTGAACCAAGCCCCCGACCGAGCAGTCCCGGGAGAAGCCAGCCAGCAAGCGGCCATGGGTGAGGGGTGGGCCCGACAAGAGGAGGGTGCGCTTGTGGCTGGCGTGGGGGCTGGGGGTGGAGCTAGTGTCGGTGTGACAGGGACGCTGGGCCACACTGGCGTCTGCAGAGCGGACGGGCCAGGGCCAGGCCCTGCCGCTGGCCTCTGGCTTGTGACCCCCGGGCTTGTGTCTGGTCTTGGCCTGCCCCGCAGCCCGGATTCCACGTGCAGCCCGTCAGCCCTGCTGCCTTGTCCGTGACCCAGGGACACGAGCGGGGTGTCCGTGGCATCAGAGAGCGCGTGTGGGAAAGGGCCGCTCGCTCTGTGCCCATCTTTGGTTGTTGCTATGACCATGGGTAGGCGGGTGCAGTGGGGGCCCCGTTGGCTCTTGGGAAAGTTGCGAAGTTGTCTTCCCAGCTCTGCTCTCCTGCCCGACTCTTGGGGGCACCCCGTGCCCTGCCTCTCCCAGCCCCGGCCCCTCCGGTGCCCCTCCAGGGTTTCCCTGCACTTAGGAAGCGTCCTTGGAGGTGGGACAGTTCCATCGTCCAGCGGAAGGACACCGTCACGGTCGGAGGCCCGGCCGGGGCTTCTGGGGCCGCCGGTCCAAGCCTGGGTGTTGGATTCCCTCAGCCTGGTCCCGTTGGGGAAACATGGCTTCCTGGGACACCGCCCGCTGCTCTGCCACCACGGTGCCATTCCTGAGGCCCACGCTGCCACCTTCCCCTGCCACGCACCCCGCGGGGTCTTGACGCCCTCTTGGGTCCGAGCCAGTCCTCAGGCTGCAGCCACAGTGGGCGCTTCAGGTGTTGCCGTGCCTGTCTGTCTGTCCGCCCTGGTCCGAACTCACGCCTGCCTGCCTGCCCCCCACCAACCCCCAGCCTCTCCTTCCTCTTCCCTGACACCTGTCACCGCTGTGGGCAGGGGGCGGAGCCCAGCCTGCAAGCGGCTCCTTCCTGAAGCAGCTTCCCCATGATGCCCCAGTTTTGTGTTTGGGCTGCGTCTCCTCCGGAGACGCCTGAGTCCCCAGGGCTGGGGGCCTGCTGGTCTCAGGTCCCCCCAGGGCCCAGCCAGGCTTGGGGAGCTCAGGGCTCGCCTGCGGGAGGCCCAGTCATGCTTCTGGCCCCCAGGGGCACCTGGCCTTTGAGCTCAGTGGTTCGGGGACAGCTGTCCGTTTGGCTGGGCCTCGGGGCCACAGGCAGGCATGGACGCAGGGTGTAGGCCCCAGGCTTTTGAACTTGAGCTGTTGGTTTTCTGGGAAGATGGCAGGTTAGGGACACGTCTTGTCGAAAAGGAAGCTTCTCACTCCCGCAGCGCAGAGGTGTGATCTCGGTCCCCAAGGCCACCACCACCGCTGACAGGCCCATGTGAGTCTACCAGGCACCTGGCAGGAAGAGGTACCCACCTGCGAAATGGCCTTCGCCTGTCACTGGCCCCACCAGACGTGTGGGTGCAGCCCGTTCAGGAGGGCGGGAGGCCGCGGAGCACACGCGTCCCCAGCCTGGGCCTGGGGCTGAGGGGCCGGGCTGCGCACTCCCTGGGGCGCTGTCCAGGCGGCTAGCCCTCTGCCCCGCGGCGCCCTCGGCCTGCCTGACCCCCGGCCTCTGGCGTGTGGCTGCACCCCCCCTCCCCCCACCCCCCGCAACACCGCATGTTTGGCAGGTCCAAAGTGGCACCTCGTCCATGCTGTTCCCTCCTCCCAGCCTGGGACCGCGTGCTCACAGGCCCGAGGCCGTCCTCGTGTCTGTCCCCTGGACGCTGGTCAGTGGGCAACCGTGGGTGCCTGGGCTGCGCCGAGTCTGCTTCCGGGAAAGAGGGGGCCGCGCCTGTTATCCCGGGGTCCTCGCACCCGCCATGAAGTGCCCCCGCAGGTGTTTGCTGATTGTCCGGTGATGGCATGTCGGGAACAAGACACTGCACTTGGGGACCGACTGGGAACGTCAGCAGGTTCACGCGGCATGTGGCAGTGGCGTCTTCAGGTCCTGCTGGCTGTTCGTTGGAGGCGTGGAGGGTGGGCACGCAGCTGGGGTGCTGGGAGCGTTAACGGCCGCCGAGGCTGCAGGGGGAGCTGCCCGCACAGGGGGCAGCTGCAGCCCCGCGGTGGCCTGGGCTGTGCAGCGTTGGTCGCTGGGTCCCCGGAATTGTGTGACGTGTGTGCCTGGCCCTCCTGCGGGCCTCTTACCCCTCTGAGCCCCCCAGTCTTTGTCTGCAGAGAAGCCTAGTGAGGACCTGCCGGTGACACGGGGCTTCCGTGGGCGGGGGCCAGGGCGGCTGGGTCAGTGCTCCCGCGTACAGGCGCCGTGGGGCAGCTGGCTGCTGCGCTGAGCATTCGGGCTCTGTCGCGAGGTGGTTGGGAAACGAGAGCTCAGGTGGGGCTGGTGTGAGTCCCCCAGGTGGGGCAGGGGCGAGCCGCCCAGGTGGGGCAGGGGCAGCTTGCTCAGGTGGCTGGATGAGCTCGGGAGTTGGGGAGAACTGGGGCGACACCTGCCCGCCACGCCGGAAGCCGGGGTTCTCGGCGGCTCTGTGCTCGGGGGTGCGCGGCCCTGCTGCAGCCCGCCTGCGAGGCTCTCGGAGCGTCTGGAGGCAGCTCCGTGCGGGCACCCCGCACCTGCAGGGTCGAGGCCTTGGTCTCTCCCGGCCTCTGTGTGGGAAGCGACCGCTGGGGATGCAGTCTTGTCTGGGCCCCCCGGACGCTGCGGGGCAGGGGAGGTGCTCTGGCCTGGCCGAGCCCGGTCACGAGGAGGCTGCCGGCGTGAGCGCCGTGTCTGGGCGATTCCAACCTCTTTGGCGGCACCCCGCGCGCTGAGGAGCGCCGGCGGCTGGCAAGTAGGCCTGACGCCCATTGGGAACAGTGTCCGGGCCAGAGGGACTCACACACCGCTGGGTGGACGGCGCTGCGTGTCGGCCCACAGGGGGGCTCGCACGTCACAGGAAGGGGGGGCAGTAGCAGTGGGGGAGCACGTTGTATAAAGAGGGGACAGACGTCCCCACGGCTCCTGTGTGGGCTCGTGGTCACATGCGACAAAGGCTTTAGCTTTTTGTGTTCACATTCTCCTCATTGCCCAAATGCGCCCCATTTTTATTATTTTATCAGAATGAATCTGTCAGATTGATTGGGTTCAGCTGCCTGTTGCAGAGAACCCAGTGAACAGTGTCTTAACCAACACAGCAGTGTTCTCTCTCTCAGTTAAGAATTCTGGGGCAGGCAGGCGGGCTGACAGGCAGCTTCCCCCTGCCTTTGTACATGCAGGTTCCTTCTCTCTTTCTGCTCCGGCATCGTAGCGTGGCTTTCATTCTCCAGCTGGTGCCTCGTGGTTCCAAGATAGCTGCTCTACCTCCAGCATCACTTCCCGTATCCTTCCTGACAGGAACAAGAGGAAGAACAGCAGACAAAGGCATGTGCTAGCTGAGCCTGCTCCTTTCTAAAGAGCTTTCCTGGATGGCCCATTCAAGGACTCCTCCTTGCATCTCATTGGCCAGGACTGTGTTACATGACCAACCCTCGCTGCAAGGGAGTCTGGAAAATGGGGCATGTGCGCCTCCAACCAAACTGGGATTCTGGTGAGGAAGGAGTGGACATAGGTATTGGTAGGCACCCATGATGACTCTGCTGGACTGCCTTGCATTTCAGAGCCCTCTTCTCTTTATACTTTTATCAAACATCACCTAGTATTTCTGCAGTCCTTGGGGAAATGTCTTTTAACAGCTGTGTAGTCCCTAAATGGACATGCTATCATCTACTTAACAGTCCTTCTATTTTTAGTGATTTAGAGTATTCCCTTCTCTTTTTTTTTTTTTTGCCAGTTATTGATAGTTGAACCTCTTTATTGAACCTCTCAGAGTATAGATTCTGCTGGGTAATTTTACTTCAGTAGCTCTCAACAGTGTTGAAAATGTTTTTGACGTTGTGACTATTTCGGAACATTTTCTTAGCTATCAGGGTGGGAAGGCTGGTGCCCACAGACATGAGAATTCACCCTCATCCCAGACACGGCTAGTCCCAGGGGCCTGCGGGTGCACTTGTAGGTACTGGAACCCACGGCCGCCTGGACACCGTGGAGGCAGGCGGGGGTGGGCGCCCTTGAGGCTCGGTCTGGCTCCAGGGCCGGAGAGGGCTCACCCGGCCGGTGTGGTCCAGTCGGCCGGCCGTGGTCGCTGGGACGCCGAACTGAGCAGCCCTGATGGGGAGGAGTGCCACGTGTGGTCGCTGAGTCCCGCCTGCCATGGTTATGCAACGGGAAGGGTGCTGCGTGTGATTGATCGGTCATATCTGCCGCGGTGAAGAATGGGCAGTGAGAGCGCGCTTGGCACACGCTTGCCCACCCGGGGCTAGCGAAGGAGGGGACCTCAGAAAGGAGGCGTTCGTCGGTGCGCCTGGAGGGACGGCGTTATGGATCGCTCTGTGCAGAGTGCTTGTTTGTTGCCTTGCCTAGTTTGCAAGGCCGATTGCCATCCACTACCATCTTTCATCCGCGTGTCAACGCTGTGAGAGGCAGGGCCAGGGATTAACCCAGTTATGCTGATGGGGCTCAGGGCGCCGGTGGCTGGCCCAGCATCCACAGCGGAGCCGGGCCTTGAACCCAAGGCTTCTGCCTCCCAGCCCAGCGTTCTGTCCATTACACCTGCGGCTGCTCCCTGTGCTGCCCCGGATGCCGTCCCCCTGCCTGGGGCCGTGGGCTGGAGACAGGGAGCAGCGGCCTCAGGAGGACCCAGAGGTCCTCTGGCCCTGCTCTCGTGGGACGGCTTCATTGCTTGCTCCTCCAGTGACGGGGTGCTCACTACCTCACTGAGTTAGTAGGGAAAGGCAGATGGGGCGTCAATGTGAGAACAAAAGGAGAAGACAAAGGGTCTCATCCGCTTCCCCTGGCCGTGCTGACCAGCGTTCCCAGGACAAGTCAGCCTCTCTCTTACCACCGCCTTCGAGCCCTTGTTTCTGAGTGTCTCTGGGCTCCCGGGCCTACAGACACGACCCCGATGAATCTCACCCTCTCACTCACCCTGTCAGATCGCTACTTCCACGTGTTTACGTTTCACGGAGGACACGGCAGATCAAGGGGTTAAGCAGCTTGCCCAAGGTCACACAGCCACACCGCAGCGGGGCCTGGGGTCACGCCGGGCAGTCTAACCTCAGAGCCTGTGCTTGGAGCTGCGTTGTTACGTAGACGGCTGCTTTTCACCTGCTGTCTCAGTTAGCTAGTGTCGGTGACAAGTCACGCACCGATACTGAGGCTTGAAACCGCCTCTCCCTAGGGCCCCTGCCTGTGGTTCAGCTGCGCCCGCCGCCACTCTGGGCGGCCCAGCAGGGTGCCTTTTCTCACCGCTGGTCTGCGGGCTGCCTGGGGTAGCGCCGTCCAGACCGCTGTGTGTTTTCCTCTTGGCAAAGGCAGAGGTGCGCGAGGGCAGGGGAGGCGAGCGAGGCCTCCTGCCAGGCCTCCGCCGGTGCGCTGTGTATCGCCCACAGGCCGCCGGCCGGAGCACGCGAGGTGACCGCAGCCGGAGTTGGGACTGGGAGACGCCCCTGCTGACGCTGAGGCCGAGGCTGCAGGGCGGTCTGGTCATCTTGCCTGGTCCGCTGCCCGGCCCCGCCCCATCTGCCCTCCGAGATCAGCTGCCTGCGTGGCAGCGGAGCGCAGCGGGGGACTTGCTTCTGGGTCCCCGTGCGGTCCCATCTCGCAGCTGTTTGCTCATTTGTAAAATAGCTGGGGCACCGCCGTCTGCTGCCGTGCGAGTCAGCTCCGGCTGCGTGACCAAGCCCTGCGCCTGGGGGGCCTGAACGATGGACATTTGTTTTCCTGCCGTTCTGGAGCCTAGACGTCCCAGATCCAGGTGGCGGCAGGGTGGCTCCTTCTGAGTGGTGTGTAGGCGGCCGTCTTCTCCCTGTGTCCCCGCACGGTCTCCTCCCTGTATGTGTCGGGGTCCTAATTGCCCCTCTTGTAAGGACGCCAGTCCTGTGGAGTTAGGGCCCACGCCAGGGACCGCGGTTTAGCTTGATCCCCTCTTAAAGACTCCATTTCCAAACACGCTCACCTGCTGAGGGGCTGGGGGACAGGACTTCAGTACAGGAACTGGGGGGGCGCAGCTCAGCCCATAACAGCCTCCTAGGGCTGCGTGTACATTTCCCGAGAAATGGAAATGAAGGCGCCTGGTCTAGGGCTTGTTGTGTAGATGTCACCCGACAAGGGTCGGCTCTCGGCTGAGCCGTGTGTGCGAGTTGATCCAGTTACAGCCGAGGACACTCTGTTGCCCCAGCGTGTTGATCGTTGTATCGTTATTCTCAAAAGCCCGCCACACATGAGGTCGCCGGGCTGCTGTGGTGGCGTGGCCTCCACCCAGGCTGCGTCCCGGAGAGACTTTGAGCTCAAGCCCCGCAGCTTAGGGTCCAGGGACGGTGGCCAGGCCCCTCCACTGGCCTCGGACCGTGGGCGCTCCTGCCTCCTGCAGTGTCTTCTGGGGACTGTGAACGCACTGCGCTTCTCTGAACTGTTCTTAATTCGGTTTTTCAACAGATAGCATGCGGTGCTTGTGTATTTACATACTACACACGTGCTTTTGTTATGTTTTTGGCGTGATTATTTTACTGTGGTTGCATATAATAACTGGGTCCTTATACTTTAGAGCAACACGCCGACCCTTAGAGATGCGACGAGACCGTCCGAGTGGCAGGGGATGTGGGGGGTTCAGAGGAAATGGATCGGCCGTGGGTTGCTAATTACTGCAGCTTAATTATTTGTCCCTGGGGCCTATTATAGTTTCTTTCTTTCTACCTGAGTATATATTTGACAATTCACATAGGAAAACGCGAGGAAAATCAGACAAAGACTACGTAGCAGGGGCAGTCTCCTGGTGCAGCGCGCCCCTCAGCCCCTCCCGTCCCCGGGAGGTGGCGGGGCGGGCAGGCTGCTGCGTGGACGCGGACGAGACGCTGGGCCCCGGCCACCTCAGGCCGCTCGCGGGTTTTCCTTTGGCTCTTCATTGCTTGAAAATATTTGGAATTAGTTTCCAACGTGCATGGATCTTTTAAAAGAAGTAGCTCCTGGTTTTATCAGATTAGATGATCCGACTTACTGATATTGCATTTACACTTACTAAATACTTATTTCACTCCCTTGAGGTTTAGTTTTCTTTTCCTACGTTAATGCACTGTGACTAGGCTTTCTGCTTTGTAACGCACACGCGAAAGGCTATGCATGCTCCTCCGAGTGCCGCTGTGGCTGCAGCCTGTGGGTCTCTCGTCACCACTTACTTGCCAAGACTTTACGAGTGAGTTAATTTTTCCTCAGTGCAAGAGTTATTCCAAGTGTGCATTTGAAAATTACGCAGTTACGCAGGTGCACAGGTACCCGTATACAGGCACACACCCCCCCGCTCTTGTCAGCACAGCGACGGGGAGCATCGCTTCTGATCCTGGCTGCTGGGTGTCATCCCGCCTTGCCGTTGGCTGACGGCGCGACCGTGGGCGTGCAGTGCAGCCTCTCTGGGCCTTGGCTTTTGACATCTATAAAAATAGGGATAATCACAGCAATAACAATAACATAATGATAATAAGAATAGCCTTCTTGCCTGTACTTGTGTGGCTCGGGTGGTTGGACATCCTGCGGCAAGGTGAGAGGCTGCCGGTTCGATTCCCGGTCAGGCACAGGCCTGGGTGCGGGTCCCCAGCTGGGGCACAGGCAGGAGGCAGCCGATGAGGTTTCTCTGGTACGTGATGTTTCTCTTCCTCTCTTTCTCCCTCCCTTCCCCTCTCTCTAAAAATAAATAATTAATAGAAAAAAGAGCAGCGCTCAGAGTGGTTGCATTTGAAACATTTAAAATAGCTAATGGTTACTGAGTGGTCACTGTTGGAAGGCACATTTCTAAGGTGCAATTTCTATGTTTCAAAAGTTAACGGACTCTTTGTAGCTCAGTGGTTCCTTTTTGTAGGGTTTCACAGATGTTTGGAAAGAATGTTTCGTGTGTGTGTGTGTGTGTGTGTGTGTGTGAAGTTTTACATAAATCTATTAAGTCAAACTTGTTTATTTTGTTACTTAAGTCCTTTTCAAGGGCAGAGCGCAGTGACTGCTGGCGGAATCACCCCGCACACATGCGGGATTCAGCCTGTGCGCACACACACGCACGGAGTTTTAAATGAGCGCTGCCTATTAACTGTGAAGCCGTTAGTGGAGCGTAGTCCCTGTTCGGCTCCCCACGGTCCCCCTCGTTGCATCGCGTCACCTCGCTCCCTCGGAGTGGCTGCCTGACTCGCTGTGTCTTTCGGCTCATGCCCTTGCTTCACAGGCACCTGATTACCGTCACCATTTCTTCTCAATTCCTGAGGGAGACCCATTAGCGCCTCTCCCTGTGCTTTGTCACTTCGGTTTGCCATTTCTCCTTGTGTTTCTGACAGCTTTAGTTTTATATATTTTGAAGCTACGTGGTTAGATGCATAAAGGTTCCTGTGTGGTGTTTCTTCTTGGCAGAGACAAATTTTGCCCTCATAAAACAAGCTTCTTAATTGTTGCTCTAAGTTCTTTTTTCCTGATACTATTTCTGTGCCTCCTTTCTTTTATTGGCATTTGTTACACATGTATCTTTATGTTTTTAGCTTGCTTTTGCCCTTTCTCTTCCAGGGAGATTTTGAGACAGCTTATAACGAAAGTCATAAACATAAGGTGGGAAGTCCGGGTCCCCAGCTCAGGGTGTCGGGCGCATGTGTGGTCCCCGCACACGGACCTTCGCGGCGGCTGTGCCAGAAGCTTCCTAGGAGAATGGACAAAACGGAAACATGTCAAATGTTGCAGCTCCTGTTATCAGAAACTTTGGGCATGAACTTCACAACAATGTGCCCTCATGCCATTGGTGGGGACTCGCCGAGCACCGTGTGGGAGTCAAGGACATCGATGAGACCCACACGGTGGCGTGGCTGACCTGGAGGCCCCAGGGGACGCCTGGGTGGATCGTCCAGGGGGTGATGGTACTGGTCTCGGGCTACGATGTCCAGGGCCACCTGGGGCCCAGGTTCCTTAGATTTCCAGTGTCATTTTCCCCCGTGTGTGGGCGTTTGTGCTTGTGATGGTCACGTCTCTGTTCCAGGCGGGGAGCAAGACGGGGCAAAGGTCAGAGGGTTATGCCAGCGGGGACTGGCCCTCGAATGCTTTCCTGGAAGCCCCACCCAGCAACTTCTGCTGCTCCCTCGTTGGCCAGGAGAGGGTCCCATGGCCACACTTAGACCAGTCGTTGGAAGATGACGGGGAGCGGGGTGTGGCTTCACGGCCATCTCAGCTCCGCCCGGAGGCCTGGGGCACGTGGAACCTGGACCCCTGGGGCACGAGGGACCTCCTGGCAGCCTGCTCAGGGCCTGCGAGCTCTGCCGTACCCACTCTGTGCCCGGTACGACCCTCAACCATGGTCGGGTCCCGCGTGTCCCGGCGCGGCGCCTGGTACCGCACGGTCTCTCTGGCCCCTCGGGCAGGTCTCCCTCCCCGGTCTGGCCTTCACCACCCACATGGGGAACCGTCCCATGGATGGAGCTGGCTCCGGGGTCTCCAGCGGCTGCCAGAGGACGGCCACTCTTGAACCTGCTGCTGAACTGCACACAGGCCACTGCCTGCTTCAGTTGGCATCCTGGGGCGTCCCAAGAGTCCCTTGTAAAGGACTTGGAGGAGAAGGTGGGGCTGAGATGGGGATCGCGCCCAGCGGGGGAGGGGGCGGCCGCCAGCAGAGCTGCCTTCGTCCCGCCAGTTCCTGGCGCGGCTCCCCACCCTGCGCTGGCGCCATGGGCCTCGCCTCCTCACGCATGACATGGGGCCTCTCGGTGCTGGGCGCCTTCCCCTCCTCCCTCGGGTGTGCGTGGCCGTCGCCCGGGACGTTGCCCCCTCTGTGGGTCAGCGGGGACCCGGGGCGCCCGGTCCCCCGCACCGCCCGGCTGCAGCCCGCCCGCCCCGGCCGCAGGAGTCCCGGGCCTCGGAAACGCTCTGGGTTTTTCCTTCAGGTGGTGCTTTCCAGCTCCGCCAGCGCCTTCCTGGGCACACAGAGAGCCCGCTCCAGCTTGGCTGCTTCTGGCGATGACCTCACTGTTTGTTTTCCACGGGCTGGCGGGGGGCCGCGTGCCTTTTCGAGGGGTGCCCGCCGAGCCGCTGCGCATCCTGCTGCCCGGGGCCCCTCCAATTAGACCGGGTTGCTCCCCTGCTCCAGAGCCTCCAGTGGCCCCCGGGGGCTCATGGTAGAGGGGCATCCGTGCCCTTGGCTGCCGCTCAGCCCGTCCTGCACCGCGCCCCGCCCCCTGCAGACCTAGCCACCGGCCACCGAGAGCCCTCCTCTAAGACTCCCCTCTGGTCGGTCGGGGGCCCCTCCTGTGTGCCTGCCGCTCCAGGGCTCCCCCCGAGCCGAGCGCCTGTCGCCCCGCGTTGTGCCCAGCTCCCCCGAGCCCGGCCCCCTCCCTGGCCCCCTGCGCAGGGGCCGCCTTCTTGCCCTCCCAGTGGCCGAGACGGTTGTCTGCCAGCATCTGGCACTGAGCAGGCCCTCGGAGAACGTTTGTTGAATGAACACAGGCATGTAAGTGGAACAGCTTCCACGGGAGCTATATTTAATTGTTCTGGAATATTCTCCAGCTCTTTCTGAAAAGCAAACGCCTGAAAAACAACAGCCCACAAGTCGGAACGGCAGGTGTTCGGGGGAAGCGGTGGGCAGTCTGGTGGGGAGGGCAGCCCCACCGCGTGGGAGTCGGGGTTCTCCCGCACCCCGCGGCCGCCCGGCCCCCCCGCGGCCTGCCTGTCTCGCTGTTTGTCGTCCAACTCACGGGGCGCCTGCAGGGCCTGACCTGGTGGTTTCCCTGGGGCCGCCGGGAGCTTTGCTGTGAGCGGGCCCCCGGGAAGGAGCCCTTCCTCCCACGTGCGGCTGCCCCCGCCGGCCCAGGGGCCCACGTCCCTGAGCTCTGGGCAGCCCTGGGTGGGGACACGGCGTTCTTCGCACCGACCTCTCTGAGCAGGCGGGTCCCGGCGTTGGTTCCAGGTGGCCAGGGCCCCACCCCTCGAGGTAGGGTTTACCCGCCACTGCCGCACCACAGAAGGTTCTGGACCGTCCTTCATTCCAGCAAAGAGAGTAGTCAGCCTGCACTCCCGCTGTGCTAAGGCCCCGCAGCGTTGACCTTCCTAAAGCCAGCGGCCCGTGTCCCAGCCCCCAACCCCTCAGGGGCTCCGGGAAGTGTGCAGGGTCCAGTCCAAACTTCCAAGATGCACGGCCGCCCCACCGGGCTCCTCCGCCGGCGCCCCCCCCACCCACTGCCACGCTGAGCTCCGGGTCCCTCAGCTTGGCCCCTGCCTCCTGCCACCCTTGGGCGCAGGCCGTCCCCTCTGCCTGACGTGTCTTCCAGGCCAGTCAGCCTCTCCCTCCCTGGCAGGGAGCAGCCTGTTGGGCGGGGGGCACAGCACCGCTGGGGGCTCAGACTCGGCTCTCGGCTCTCGTAGCCGCGCGCACAGTGTGAACGGGCTGCGTAGCCCAGAGTTTTCACAGGTGAACCGGGTGAGGGTGTTGCCTCCGGGAGGCGTGGGGAGGGGAAGCAAGGTGCAGTGGGGAAGCGCCGGCCGATGCCCCGGGGGGCACACGGTGAGCAGTGGGGACGCGGGCCAGGTGCTGTGCTGCGCACATGCGGGGGCTGCTGGCTCAGAGGGGATGGAGGCAGGCAGACGGTCATGAACAGTAAGGACGCCATCTAAGCTACAAGCTGTGGGCCGCGCCGTGGAGGCCAGGAAGGGAGTGGTCAGGGACGGTGGCCCGGGGAAGGGCCGTTGGGGCTGAGAGCCAGTGGCTGAGGGGAAGCTGCCTGCCAGGAGGAGGGAGCAGCGTGGGCTGGGCCAGGTCCAGGGCGCGGGTGCGGGGGCAGGAGAAGGCTGGGAGAAGGCTGGAGAGAGCCCTGGCCTGTGGTGCGGGCGCCTGGGAGAGGAGCGGGAGGTGGCCTAGCTCTGGGCTCCGAGAATGCAGCCAAGCAGGTTCAAATCCTGGCTCAGGCACTCTCTACTGTGGGTCCCCAGGCAAGCTGCCTAACCTCTCTTGGCCCCCGTTTTCTCAGCAACAGGGGCGGATGGTGAGAGTATGGACTTCAAGGATGGGGTGTGGGTTGAGAGAGAGGACAAGGTGCGGGGCCTCCCTCCGCTAGAGGCTCCCCCGCATGCGGCCCAGTAGCACCAGCTGTGTGGCAGGAAGCGCACCTGGGCTGCAGGTGGGCTGCGGCCTCGGCCGGAGGGCAGAGCGCTGGGGCGGCAGCCCTCGCCCCTCCGCCCGGTGAGTGTAGCCGGCAGTGCGGCGTGGGGCGGCCGTGAGGGGGGACAGGCGCTCCTGAGGCGCTGTCACAGGAGGGCAGGGCAGCTCCCCCCAGGAAGGGGTCTCTCCCTCCTGCCCCAGCCACAGGCCTGTCCCGGGGTGGCTCTCGGTGTCGCCCCACCAGGCCGCCTCCGGCGGCCTCTCCAGAGCCGCCACCTGGGCCTGCGCCCTCACTCTGGTTCCAGGGCGTGCGCGGGGGTGGCGGGTGGGGGGGTTGGAGTTGGGAGGCCTGGGTGGCGGCTCCCCCCAAAGCTGGGCCCTCCCTGCCGCCTGTGCCACCGCCAGAGGACCCGGAGCTGGAACTTCGGTCCCTGCACGGCTGCGCTGTGGGCCAAGCCAGGACCTCACACTTGGCTCGCCCTGGGCAGAGGCCGTGCCAGCCAGAAGGGGGCTGCCAGCTCCCGCCGGCCTTGGGCACGACTCGCCCAGTCCCTGCAGCCGTGAGGGGGACCAGGTGGCACGGGGGATGAGGCCCCCAACTGTGCTTCCCAGGAAGGCACCGAGCCTGCAGGTCATGAGGCGCTTGCCTCGCCCAGAACGCTTGCCCCACCAAGTGATGGTGGGAGGCGCCGTTGAGCCGGAGCCCCCGGCTGCAGGCTGCGAGCGGGCTGCTGGGCGCCGCGGCCTCTGTCCTCGCTTCTCCCTGACCCCGGGCTTAACGAAAGCCTGCTCAGGAACAGGCGACTCTGCTGGGAGTCGGCTGTGCCCGGTGTGAGCCGCCTCCCGCCTGGCTTCCGGCTCCCCTGCCGTGAAGAGGGCCCTGGGCTCGAGTCCTGGCCTTGGCCCACATAGGCTGTGTGGCCCCGGCAAGCTCACGAGCCTCTCTGAGCGGGTTTCTCATCGGGAGGCGGGACTCCCAGGGTGAGGCGCGGGGGAGCCCGCGGTGACATGGCCGCACCGTGTCAGGAGGACTGTGTTGCTTCTGATGTTTCTCCTAAGGAAAATCTGGCCACGGTGACCTAAGCGGTTGGGATATTTCCAGAACAGGAAGGTGGGGGTCAGCGGGCGGGGCTGTCACAGCCCCTTGGGGGAGTCACCCAGGACCCAGAGCCCCACAGGCCGCCGGCCCCCTACCCCGCAGCGAGTGGCTTTTCTTGGCCGTTCCTTGTCCTGCCTTTTGGTGGGAAGGTTGGGGACCAAGGGCAGGTGCCCTGTGTGCCTGGCGCGGACTCCCACTGTTGCGGGCCAGGTTGGGGTCACACGGCCACCTCGGGGTTTCTGGCGGGGCGCACGGCTGCCCACACAGCACCGGGGCTCTTGGTGAGGAGCAGGGCTAAGGCAGTGAGTGGGCGTGGGGTCCAGTGTGGCCCCGCCCCCCCCTCCCCCGGTGCTGCTCCGGCGCCAGCCAGGGCGGCTGGGCTCCGGGGAGAGCCGTTCACGGCTGCAGCGAGGCCGGAGCCGACACCCCAGCAAGGGCCCTGGGATGGGCCCTGCGTGGCCCCGTGGGCCAGGGCCAGCTCCGTGCCTGCAGGCCAGCAGGCCTGGGCCCCTGCGGAGCGGTGGTCTGGGGACTTCGGCACCGGCTGCGCAGCCAGGAGTTTGGGCCCGAGAGGCACGCCCAGCACGAGAGACCTCTCCAAGGCACCGTGGGGTCCTTTCACCTCGAGAGAGGGGAGCCCCTACCTAGGGTGGGACCCTGATTCCAGAGGCTTCCAAGGGGTTCTCATGGTCCTGAAATCTGGGGAGCAGGCGGAGCAGGAAGAGCCAGTCGGCTGGGAGCTGCTCGGTGGCTGTGGGGACCCGGGAGCATTTGCGTTGCTTTTCTCCCTGTAAGGGGTCTGACCTGCCTTGCGTCCCTGGCCGAGTGCGTGGCGTTCAGAGGAGTCGTGCTCTCAGCTGGCCTTGGGCTGCCTCCTGGGGTCTGAGCAAGCCAGCAGTCTGGGGGGCCAGTGATGAACACTCCCTGGCAGTGGGGGTCAGGCTGGCCCCCAAGACAGGTGTTGCAGGGAGAGCCACAGGCCCTGGGGTTAGACAGGTCTGCTCGTAAGCACTGTCTTTTCTCCCCACTGAGACTCAGTGTCCCATCCTCAGTTTCCCCGTCTGCTGCAAGGGGCTCTTGTGGCCGGGGTGACGATGATTGCTTCTGTCGATGTCACCAGCCCGGGCACGGGTGCTGCGGGACCTGCCGTGCCCGGTGACAGCCTGCGGTTGGTAGATGTGAGGGAGGGGATGGTAAGGGGGATGGGGACAGGTGAGGGAGTGGTTGCTCACCGGGAGATGCGGGGAATTTCAGCATTTCGGCTGTGGGGTTCCTGTACTGGGTGAATCGCCAGTGACACGGTGCCCACCTTGTAGGGACAGTGGTGCCTGTGAGGCAGCTTGTGTGCAGAGGGGCTCCTGTAGGTCCCCTTTCTCCAGGCCCTTACGGCGGGGTCCTTGTCCTCAAGTCCCAGTGGACCCCTGGGCAGGGAGGCCCAGGGTGGGGGCTCACCCTCCTCTCTCGGATGCCTCCCGTGTGGCCGCCTGGGGGTGGCCCTTGTTCCTGCTTCCCAGAATTTGCACTCGGCTGAGCTGGGGGTGAGCAGCTCACAGGCGTGGCTCTGGGGACCGTCAGCCCTCAGGCTGGATTGCCCAGGACCTCCTGGATGCATCCACAGTGGTAGCAGTGATGGGGGGAGGCCAAGCACGATGCTGGGCTGCCTCTCGGGGAGGCACGTGCATCCCGGAGCCCCTGACTTTTCCACCTGCCCGCCTTTGCTGGGGACACGCGTGTCTGGTTTCATGAAGGGTGAACGGGGACTTGGGAATAGCTTAGGGTGATGCCTGGCAAGTGGCTCATAATAGTCATCACTTACTCTTGGAGAACCAGGTGCAAACTAAGGCTGGAGGGCCCCGTGGGGACAAATGTCTCATTTCCCAGGTGGCCCTGTTCTGAGCAATTTTGAAGTAGGCATCAGGCAAAATTTATGAGGGTTCGTACTGCCCCAGCCCCTGCAAGGGGGGCAGAAGTGGGTGAGTCCCAGGTTGAAGGGCAGTCCTCAAAGGGCTCAGGGTGGGAGATGGGCAAGAACTGGCTAATGGCGGCCTGGAGGGGCTCAGGGAGGGAGCCCCCCTGGATGTTTCTGTTGTTGGAGGTGGGGGTGAGGGATGCGCACTCGTGGACGTTGGCTGACCGCCGTGCCAGCCCCCGCCGCACGTCAGCAGCTTTCACACTAAGGCAGCAAGCTGAGAGGTGCTCCACTAGGTCACTCAGAGCCCCAGGCTCCTTCCATCTTGTGGCTCTGCCCTCCTCTAGGTTCTTGGTATCCTCTCTATTTCTGCCCTCCTCTAGGTTCTTGGTATCCTCTCTATTTAGCCAGCCAATGGGAGAAAGAGCCTGGAGCGTTCCTTCATGGGAAAGGCCTGGGCTGTGCGTGTTTCATTTCTGCCCACATTCCATTGGCTGGCTTGCAGTCACATGATTCTGCCTTACTGGAAAGAAGTCTGGGAAATGTAGTCTGGCTATGTGCTCAGGAGGAAGCCTGGGAGGTTTAGGCAACACCAGCAGGGTCTGCCACAGGAGGCTTCTGGGAGACGCTGAGGTTGACGCTGGCTACGGAAGATGGTGGAAAGTGGGGAGGGGACACATGCTCTCCAGGCAGGGTGTCAGCCCCTTCGCGGAGAAAAGAAGCCCAGGGCAGGGGTGGGTGGGAGGGCATGCAGGTGGTCAGGCTGTGTCTCCTCCTCAGACGCCCTCTCCCCATTCAGAGTCATTCCTTCCAGCCATTTCCTGATGCTCCCGCCTTGGGGCTGGTGGACAGATACCGACCGTCAAGGCGAAGGTGCTTGCTTGGCGCCTGCCAGGCACTGCTCCGGGGCCCCTCCTGATTCCCGGCACAGGCCTGGCGAGGTTTCCTTTCTCCCATCTCTGTGGTCAGTTTGAGAACCTACTCGGAGAGGATCCTGTGTGCTTGTAGCAGTCCCCCTGCCTCCCGGCCCCCCAGGCCAGAGCCACCCGTGAACTCCTGGCTGCCGCTCTCAGGCGAGGCTGGATCCTGCTTCTGCCATTTGCCACTGGGCCACTTAGCGGGAACCAGGGCTTCCTCTGAGCCTGCATCCCACTCTGCACTGGGTGGGCCGGATGAGTCCACGTCTGTCCATTTCTGCCACCTTGCTTTGTGTGCGCCCCCTCTCCTCACCCCCCGCAACGGACTGGCTGCCCCCCGACTTGCTGACCTCCTAGGTCTGGCACTGTGCCTCGTCACGGTCACATGAGCGAGATCGCCCAGGGAGGGCCACGAAGGTCCCGGGCTTGGCCGGCTGCTCCCTGAGGTCCTCCCTGGCCACACGTTCTAGTGTGATGGCGATGCCCCTCCGCGGGCCCCCAGGCCCCGCCGCAGGCTTGTGGAGTTGCGGCTGCAAAGGGGGCCCTCTCTGCCCCCGCGGCCGGCCGGGTCCCGAGAGCCTGTGCCCGCCCTGCCCCGCGTCCCCTCCACTCCCTGCTCCTTGGGAGGCAGCCCCTGGGCTCGGGCCGTTGCCATGGGAATTGCATATTGGAATCTATTTTGAGACCATTTTGTAGTGTGAGTTTTAATATTGCCTGGTGTTGGCTGTTGATTTTTCTGCTTTGCCTGTGAGAGCGAATTTTGACTAGCCAGAGGGTTTGGTCGGCTTTGTTTCAGGCTGTGATGTTGCCCAGAACAGTCCTGAGTGATCAGTAACAGGTGACAGGGGCCTCGTGAGGACCAGCGGGGCCCAGCCTGGGTGACACAGTGCCCCGCCCCCAGCTTCTGCCTCTGGCCAGGAGGGTGACATCAGGGGGCGGGGCCGTGCTGTCTGGGGCAGGTGAGGAACCCACGGAGCCCCCTGGGCTCCTGGGGATTAAATGAGAGGTGCGGGAGAGGAATAGGCCTGCGGCGGCTGCTGCTGCGCGCCTGAAGCGGGGGTGTCCGCCCCGGCCCTCAGAGCCCCCACATCTCCTTCCCTCATCGGAGGGAGGAAGGTGTCCTTACACCTTTACCAGCGGCCTCTTCCGCGGCACTGCGGACCCGCCCTGCCTGGATAGACAGGGGGCACCTGGCGCGAAGGAGCTGCGCACAGGTACTTGTGAATCAAGAACCTGAGCCGGTGAACCTTGGGGGTGGGCTCCACCCTGGCCCTGCAGAGAGAGTCCTGGAGCCTCCTGGGTTATCTGTGCCCCAGGGGTTGGGGAGTGCGTCCCCTGGGAGGGGTGAGCCAGGAGAAGGAGAGAGGGAGGGAGGGGTCAGTGGCCATGTGGAGCCTGTCTCTGGGGTCCTGCGGCCGGAGCCCAGGGACCCTCTGTATGAGGGCTGGATTTGCTGCCGTGGGCTCCGGGAGCCGAGGGCCGGTGACCCAGACAGGCTGGCTGTTGCTCTCACGGCAGACTTTCTTCTTGTCACTGACGTCATAGGACACGCGCGGCAGACCCAGGAGGGAGGCCCATGGAAGAGCAGGATGGGACGCTGAGGCAGGGATGCGCCCTCCTCTGGGGGCTCCGAGGGGTAGCGCCAGGGACGAAGGCCATGTGGCTGCAGACAGGGCCCCTGGCCAGCGCCGGCCTGGCCCTGCTTGGCGATGGGCACGTCCCCAGGGCGCCCCTCAAAGCCCAGAGCTGGAGGAGGCGGAGGCGCAAGGCCAGGCTGTCTGCACCTGACCCGTAGAGATGTTCCCGTTTACAAGTCATTTTAACCACACCCATAATATGTTGTCATTGTAAGAAGATTTGGAAAATGCGAGTAAAGAAAGATTTCTTGATCCCCTCCCTCCCAGAATGGATGGCTCTTAGACCCCAGATGACACAGGTCCAGCCTGTTCTTCCCAGATACGCACACGGCCGTGGTGGCGGTGGTGGCTGCTGCTGCTTTTTCTTTCTTTCTTTTACTGAAACCGGCTTCCTGTGATGGTTACTTTCCTGTAACTTTGGGGTTTGCCTCTTACTGCACCCTGGAGCCACGCCCTTGGACCTGCGTGCGGCAGCAAGCCCGGCGGCGCGGCTCAGGTGGTCCCCGGGCCGTGGAATCCGAGTCAGCCTGAATGACCACTCCGTGCCGCGGACATGCCGATGGTCTGCACCCTGAGGAATGCGGCGATGACCATCTTGGGCACATTCCTTCGGACGGACGGTGTCCGATTTTCCCCTCAGGACACATTCTGAGGAGCACACCTGCAGCGTCGCAAACAGCGGCCCCCTCAACCCCCAGCCCCAGCCCGTTCCCTTCCAGCGTCACGGAGAGGCTTCTTGGCAGCCGCCTGGGCTGGGAGGGCGCGGCTCTGCTGGCTGGACCCTGGCTCAGTGGGTGCGGGAGGCGCTCTGCTGGGTGCAGGGTCCCCTCCCCCTGCAGCTGCTAAGCCTGTTGGCCCACAGGGTGCTGCACAGAGTCTTCACCTTCCCGTCTCCATGGCGGCGATGGTGGCTCCCCTTGCACCTTCCCCCGCGGTGGAATCTCCCCGCGCCT
This sequence comes from Pteronotus mesoamericanus, assembly GCF_021234165.1. Taxonomy (NCBI): domain Eukaryota; kingdom Metazoa; phylum Chordata; class Mammalia; order Chiroptera; family Mormoopidae; genus Pteronotus; species Pteronotus mesoamericanus. The sequence continues at coordinate 44,726,786 of NW_026555309.1, read as the reverse complement.
GGACCTGTGAGGTGCCGGGGGCTGGCCTTTCTAAAGCCTGCGTCCTGGCTGCCTCCGACATGCTGGCTCCGGGGCGGGAGCCGGGCCTTAGCTCCCCGCAGCCCCGGACGACCTGGCCCACAGGAGACCCGCCCAGGTCGGCAGGGCTGACCCGGAGTGACGCACTCCACTCTGCCCTCCGGGGTCTGAGACCGATGTTACAGGGAAAGGGTTTGGTCGGGATGACCGGTGGGGGTGGGTATGGACAAGGCGGAGAGGCCGTGTTCCCGTCCGTCACCCTCGCTGCCCCCAGGGCTGCTGCACGTTGTTCAGTGAAGAGAGAAAACAGGGCCTTGCTGGGTGGTTGGGGTCACCACCACAAAAATGGGGGCATCAGCGGGGTGGGTCCGAGGCCCCCGGGGCCTGAGGGGTGTAGCGGGTCTGGGGTCCCGGGTCAGCCCTCATCGAGGAGAGGAAGGTGGCACTGGTGAGTGGCCTGGCCATTCCCAAAGAGGAGAGAGAGTTGGCACAGGCGTGGGAACCCTGCGGGCAGGTGGGGGCTCTGATGGCCCCCGAGCCCCGTTCCCTGGAGGTGGGGAGTCAGGCGCTCCACCCCCGCCTGTCCCCGGGGTGAGCCCACCCTTGGTTCCTGCCCTGCCCGGCATCCAGGAGGGGACTTGGGGCGCTGGGGCCGCTGCTGGGCCTGAGTGGGAGGTTCGGCCGTTTCTGCGGACGGACGCTGGCTGCCACGTTGCTGGGGGCGGGCGTGAGGTGCTTCTGGAGGCCCTGGTGGGGAGGGGACAGCGACTGAGCCCTCCTGCTCTGGCCTGGCCTGGCCTGGGTGCTGCCGGGCCCTTCTTGGCCCCTGGCGGGGTCCTCGGCACACTTCAGGGGCAGGTGCTGGGGGTGCCGCAGGAGGGGAGTGGCCGTGGGTCAGGGTTCAGGCCACGCTGAGCCCAGGCCCCTGGCAGGGCTGGCAGCACCTGGCCTCCCCTGCTCTCCCCCAGGACCGCCCTCCTGCCCCTCCCTGCACTGGGAGACAGGCCCGCAGAGCTGGGCCAGCTGCTTGGGGGCTGAGCCCAGGGGGGGGAAGGGACCCCTGAGTGCCCAGGCTGCGCTGCTGGCCCTGAGCACCAGATAGCCTGGGCTTGGGCCCTCTGGTGGCTGTGCCTGCCCCCCCCCCCACATTGGGCCGCAGGGTGCTGGAAGGTGGTTGCTGGGGCAACGGGAAGGGGGGTGGGCAGGCTCCCTGAGGGCTGGAGGGAGGGGTGACCAGCTCAGCCTCCTCAGGCCCAGCTCTTGGGCGCCCCCTGGGGGCGGCCCAGGCCTCATTCCCAAGCCCGACCTGGGGAGCTGAGCCTGGGTCTCTCTGAGGGGCCCAGGCTCCAGCCTGGAGCTGCTGGTAGTGGGCAGGGGACCTCGGACCAGTCCCTTATTGACAGCCGGGGCCCCCACCCACTTGGGGCGCCTTGGGTCACAAGCACTTCCCTGTCCGTGAGCTCGCTAGGCCTCCGTGGCCCTGCACACGCCGCTCTAGCCCCGAATGCTCTCCTTGGTAGCGTGTCCTCCCGGGACGTTGCAATTTCAGTTTTTGCCTTTAGTCGCTTCTGGTCTCATCCCCTTGTGGAGTTTTCCAGGACCGTCCCCTCCCCCACCCCCTCACAAAACAGAGTCCTTCCCAGCCTGTGTTAACCTCTGAACTTTGGGGCGTCTCAGCACCTCAGCCCCTGAGTCGGGCGGGACCTAGAGGGCAGATCCCAGGGCAGTGACAGGTCTGGGACTCCGGCGGGAACCCTTCGCTGGCAGGCAGACGGAGGCGACTGTCACGGACCTGCCACCCTGAGACGGGCAGGCTGTGCCCAGCCTCCGCACGTGGGCTGTAGCGTCTCCTGGCCCCTGAGGCCCCCCTGGTTTGTGGCCGTAGTGGCCAGAATCAGCGTCTTGCTTCTGGGAGGGTGGCTGGCGGGAAGGCGGGAGCCGCGCTGCGCCCTGCGTGGGCATCTGCCAGTGTGCGCGGGCCTGCTGGAGGGCCAGGTGGCCCGCGAGGCCTGTGGTTGGGGACTGTCCCCATCCAGCTTCCAGTGTGTTCTTTGAAATATTGGGGGGCTCTAGAAGAAGAGACCCGGGGACTGGCTCCCAGGAAGGTCCAGCCCGCCTGGGGCAGACAGGCCGCTCCTCCCGCCCTGCGGCTGCGGCGCTCACTGGGCTGCCCTCGGCTCTCGGCGCCGCGGGTGTCACGCTCCGCCCCTGCCTCTCCCTTGGGCCTCACCGTCTGGTTGGTGCCCTCACCCTCCCCTTGCCTCCGCCGGCTTTCGTCACTCGAGAGCCATCTGAGTGGACTCCTGTTTCAGGCCACGACCTTCACTTGAGACGGCAAAGGCCATGGATGCTTCCTAAACCCACGAGGAAGCCGGAGCCCGCGTCCGCCCAGCGCCCTGGAGCGCTTGCCGTGGGGCCGGCCTGTGTCCTCAGCCTGGCTGGGTCGGGCTGTGGGGGTGGCCATGGAGGGTCGGGGGGTGGGGAGACAGAGAGAGAGAGAGAGAGAGAGAGAGAGAGAGAGAGAGGCAGGTCCTCACCCCGTGCAGGGCAGGCACAGGCGGATTCCCACATTGCCCCTGGAAGGGGCCTTGTTAGTGGTGACCACCTCTGCCCACAGGTGGGGGAGGGGCTGTGTGGCGGGGTAGGGGGGCTGTACCTGCAGACCCGTCTGCCCCCACTTCCCACGTTCTGCCAGGAACTCCTTCTGGGACTCGCTCCCTTGCTCATACTCTGGTCTGGGATTTTAGTCCAGAGGAAGCAGCTGTAGAAGTTCAAGGGCAGGGCCGCAAGCGGGTGCGCACTCCGCCCCTCCTTCCTGGGGCGCCCTGGCAGCTGCGCGGGCCCCATGGCCTCTGCTCGGGCCCAGCGACTCGGCCCTGGCCTGCCTCCTTGCCCTGCCCAAGCCTCATGGGAGCACCCGCGCTCACCACTCCGGGCGGCCGCAGCTTCCCCTGGGCTCTGAGTGGCATCCATCCCCTGGTGGGTCCTCGTTTCCTGGTCAGGCCTGTGAGAGGTTAAACTCAGAGGGGCTGAGCAACCTGCCCCAGGTCACACAGCCGCTCAGAGCCCCGGGCTGCCCGAGTTCCGTCCAGGCTCCCCCCACCGCCTGACTCCCGTGGCTCTCGGCAGCCTGGCTTCCCCGGGCACTCAGGGCGGACTTCCTGGAGGCAGCGGCCTTGGAGCTGAGTCCCAGGGTGAAAGCAGGACCGTCCAGGCGGGCCAGGCCAGAGGGGAGTGGGCCGTTCCCGTCGGCAGACACAGCACGTGCCCGTGTGGGTGGGGAAGGGGGGTTGGGACGGACCCCTGATGGGAGGGCTGCAGGAAGGCGTGGCTGGAAGGGGGGCACCGTGTGTTGGGGTGGGGGCTGAGCCCGGGAACAGGGAAGGGTGGTCCTGGCGTCAGTGCTGGGTGGGGGCAGCGAGTGAGCAGGGCTGGGGCGTGATCCCGTCTGTGCTGGAGAAGTCGGTCTGGCTGCGGAGACAGGACGGCGAGGCCCTGAGGAGGCTGTGGCGTGGGCCCAGCGAGAGGCACTGGTGGCCCGCACCAGGCCAGCGTGTGGACACCAAGAGCAGACGGGTCTGGGAGAGGATCCTAACCACGTGGGAAGTGTTTGTGGCAGTGGGCAGAGCCGCGGGTGGGTTTGAGCCCCTCCAGAATTCGGCCCTTGGGAGAAAGGTACCCATTGTTTCAGGGGGTCGGGGTGCAGGGGGAGTGGAAGGCGCCCTGGGCGAGGGACCCCCTGACAGGGCTCCGCGCATGCAGCTGCCTGCTTGCCTGTCCGCCCCTCTGGGCGAGGATCCTCTCCGGCCGTCTGTGGCCGGCCCTGCCCCAGGTGGTGGGCGCGCCCAGGAGGATGGGGGAGGGTGCACTGGGCAGGGGAGCAGCTCGGGCGAAGACCCAGAGTGGGGAGAGTGCTCGTTCCGTCTGGAGAGTGGGGTGCAGGGGGCTGTGGGCTGGAGGGGGCAGAGCCCGTGTTGGCCCCCTGTTCGGGCGGCTCCGTTTTTGCTTTTCCCCCTGTTCCCCAGATGCCGGGCTGGCTGCCTCTCCGCTCAGGCCTGGGGCTGGGGTGTCCCTCGTCTGCCCCCCGCGCTGGCTCAGTTAAACCTCCCGGGCTGTGCCCACGGGAACTGGTGCAGTGCCTGCTAGAGGGCCGCCCTGCCCGCCCCTAACCTGTCTGAGTTGGACGATCTGGCCTCCCTGATCCCCTCGCAGGCTCCTTGCTCCCGTTATGCAGATGAGCAGGCTGAGGCTCAGAGGGCCCCAGGGACCTTCCCACGACCCCGCAGTGGGCCTGGGGCACAGCCTCATTGTGCTCTTTGTGGAGTCCTGTTAAGAACCCTGCCTCCTCCCCCAAGAAGCCTTCCGTGATGACTCTGGGCTGGTCCACCGCATCGCCCTTCTCTGCTCCCACTCTGGTCGGCCGTGCCCCCGGGTGCGGAGGCCCAGGTGTGGGGAGACGAGGCCTGCGGCAGCCGCTTTCCCTCTCCCGGCCTCAGTGTGCTCACGGGAGGCTGGGCATGCCAGCGCCCCCTGCAGGGCGGACTTGGGGTTGGCTGATCACGAAGCCCCCGGCGCGGGTCTTGGCACGCTGCTTGGCTCCCTACTTCCCCTCGGAGGTGGCACCCGCCCGTGCCATCCTCTCCCCAGGACCCAGGGTGGGGGGAGTCACAGCCTCTGCCACCCCTCTCCGGCCCCCCAGGCCCAGGACTCCAGAAAACCTGCCTCGTCAGGTTTGAGTGAGGGGAGCCAGCCAGCCAGCCAGAGTGTCTGGGTAGCGCGCGAGGCTATTTTGGGAGCGAGCTGGGAAGGAGTGTTTTGTTTTGTTTGCTCCTCATGATTACAAGAGGTGGTGAGCCCTGCTTCTCCCGGACGCCCGCCGAGGGAGGGCCGGGCGGCATGGGCAGGGGGCGGAGGGACGCGGTCTCTGGGAGGGGGCCGCCAGCCTTCCTGACGGCCGAGGCTGCAAGGGTCTGCGGCCTAGCCCTGTCACTTGTCACCGTCAGCCGGCTCCCAGGCTGCGCCTGAGAGGCGGGGAGGGTGGAGAAAGCAGGGGACTTGGACTGACACACCAGAGCTGTGTTTCCAGCTGTGTCATCTGCCCATGTGCCCAGCCTGCCCGCCGCCCACCTGTCCCCCGACCCGTCCGCTCCCTGTGGATCCAAACCATTGATTCACCTGACCAGCTATGAGTTCACCCATTTGTCCACCCATCCTCCACCCGTCTCTCCCTCCGCCCGGTCCCCCAGCCACCCTGTCCCCTCGTCAGAGCCACCTGCCCACCTGCCACACAGCCTTCTCTCCAGCCACCCACCCATCTACCCACCTGTCCATCTCTCCACCTGCCCACCCTCCCCGCCATGGGCACCCTCCCACTTGCATGCCCGCCCACCCGCCTCTGCGCCTGCCCGCCCAGCTGTCCGCCCCCGCAGCTGACGCCCCAGGAGCGAATGAATGGTAACGGGACGCGCCGCTGCCGCCCGCTCGACCCACCAGAGGCTGTGGTTCAGGGACTAAGGGCATTTAGTGCTTGTCCTGCTGGATCTGGGAGCGTCTTAGGTGCTTAGAAGGATTTGAACCAGGAGCAACATGAGGGAACCACACGGGGACAGAGAGGAAACACTCGGGGCAGTGACGTTTCAGCTGTGATCTGAGGGGGGCCGGGGGCCACCGCCGAGCGGGAGCCTGGGAGGCTGTGCGGGGAGGGGGCTGAGGGCCTGGAGCTCAGTGAGTGGGAGCGGGGGGTGGGGGGCAGGGGGCAGAGGGAGCGGGTGTCTGTCTGCCCGCCCGTGGGAGGCAGGTGCTCGGAGGGGTCTGCACACGTGGGCATGCGCTCTGAGGCCGCTTCCTGCTCACGACTCCCTCTTCCTGTCCAGGCAGAGCCATCGCCACATGAAAGGGGGCTGGGGCCGGGGGACCCTGGGGCGCCCGAGCCGTCTGGCTGGTGGCTTGTGTTTTACAGGTAAATGTTGGAAACACTCCCTGAGCTAGCAGAAAATGCAACGTACAGCCATTCCTCGGTTACATCTGGTCTTATTTATTTCCTTTTTCTTAAATAAAAGCACCATCCTTTCCCCACAACGTGTATTAAACTGGGGAGCGCTGTCCCCGGGAGTGGAGCGGCTGGGCTGTGGGCGGGGGCGCGGCGTGTGGCCTGGGTCTGACCTGCCGTGCCGCCCTGCAGCGCCTACTCGCCCACTCTGCACCACTGCCGCCTCCCCTCGGGGAACGGGGCGTGGGGGTCAGATCCGGCCCTTCCGCTCCGAGGCGCTGGGGTTTGGAGCCTGGGGCTCGGGGAGGCCCTGGCAGTGCCCAGCGGGCATTCTTGGGAGGGTGTGGCCCGAGCAGAGCCGAGCTGAGCCGGGTTGGGTGGGGACCACGGATTCTCCGTGAGACCGGAATACTACCTCGTGTTTGTTAGTGCTTTACGGGTTTTGAAGGCTTTCCCCTCGTGTCATCTGGGTGGACTTTTGAGTGTCTGTTGGACAAGAGGTTGCATCTAGTGGACTGTGGGGTCCAGGAGGGGGTGGGGATGGCTTTGTCCCCAGGGCCTCCTGTCCCCGCGGGGGCCTCAGTGGCACCCCAGGAATGTCAGCAGCGAACAAGGTTAAGCGTGGGTCTGTCGTGGGTGCCTCTGAGTGTGGACCCTGCAATGGGGAGGGGGGTCGCCCGCAGGGGTGGGCTGGGGAGGCACTAGACCAGGCAGGGCTCCGGGTGCAGGGCTTCTGTGCCATTCAAAGCACACGCGGCGCCCAGAAGTAAAGCATTTTGGGTATTTTTCTACGAGGGTAAGATAAAGTCACATGTGTGTACATTAGAGCATCATCCTTTGCTGGGCGTATACTTGTGATCTCATTCTCTGATTAGATGTTTTCAGAGTCTCGGCCACTGGCCCCCCGTGGAAACCAGTTTGGAGTCAGAGGCCGACGGGGCTGGTGGCTTTTGTCACTGCTCGTCAGCGCCTCACGCTGCGGACTTGGAGCAGCAGGGTGCACCGGGCGCCGGGCAGGGCCCAGGCTGGGCACCCCCCCGCCACCCCGTCAGCGTCACAGAGGCATCTGAGGACAGACCGAGTGTGGGGCAGGGGTGGGGGCAGGGGGCTGAGGGAGTGCCCCAGGTGGCCCACAGGTGACAGCAGCGACTCTCCCCAGGGCCCACAGTGCCCACGGGCCGTGGCTTCGTCACCCCCAGCCCCCGGGTACTGAGCTCCCTCCCCAGAAGAGGTGGTGGGGAACCTTGGACCAGCCAATCCCCTGGGGCTCAGAGGGACCCCCGCCTGTGCCATCCGGGGACCAGGTGCCAGGAGGGTCCAGAGCCTGCCTGTCACCTGTTGACTGGCACTCCGGCAGCCGGGGCTGACAGCATTTGGCCGCGCGGCGTGCGGTGTATTCATGGACCCATAAAATATTAAATCATCACCACGCAGCACTTTTCCTCCTGAAAGCTCTTCAGGGCTCACATTTCCCTTATTTGGAAGGCAGGAGAAATAACCATTGAATCAGCTCCCAGCTCCCAGCATGAGGCCCGGGCCCTGGGAGGACACCAGGGCGGCCCCCACCGAGTCCGAGGAGGTCCCCTGAGTGGTACCCCTGCTGGCGGCAGGCTGCAAGTGGGGGGGGGCACCCGAGCCCCTGGAACAGCTGAGGGGCCGGCGAGGGGGGCGGTCCCCGGGTGCACGTGTTTGGCTCGCGTGCCCAGATCACTCAGGGGTCTGCCCCTGGACACATGTTCTCACGCAGGAGGACCCGGGGCTGTGGGCCGGGATGGGCCAGAGCCAGGAGGCCAGTGACTGACCCCATGCAGCCGGACACCTGGAAAATCGGGGCTCAGCGCCCCTGCGTGCCCGGTTTTGGGCCGTTCTGCGGGGGGTGCTCGGCGTCTTGTGGAGTGTCCTCTACAAGTACACTGCATTTGTCGCCTGCGCCCCACAAGCCTGTGCCCGTGGTCTTGTCACCTCATCGAATTGCACAAACAGGGATCATGTTGAGCAGCTCGTAGGCGTTCGAAGGTGAGCACATTTGAGACTCAAACTGGGGACGCGGGTGGTTCGCGAGATGGGGAATTCCTAGTAAACCTTGTGCAGCCAGCAGGACGTGGCAGGTGGGACAGACCCCCGCCCCTGCCGCCCCGCCCCGGAGCTCAGAGCCCAGCAGCAGCCCTGGGAGTTCATCCTGGCGAGTGACCGCGGAGCAGAGGCAGCGTCTGCTAGGGAGTGCCAGGGAAGGGCTCCGGCGGAGGGAGAGTCTCGCTGCCCCGGAAGCCCCTGTCGCCCCGGACAGCAGGTTGGGGGGTGTGCCTGTGGCCCTGTGGGCAGGGGCAGCGGGTCGCAGAGCCCGGGTGGGGATTGTGGGGCGTCGGATGCTGCCACACCATGGGCGCCCCCGGCCCCCCTGCCCCCAGTCTCCAGCCCCGCCTCGTACATCGCAGAAATGCTCCAGAGAGGGCCTTGGGCCTGCGGCTGGAAAGGAGCAAAAATGGAAGTTAAAAGGTGTCCTCAGACCTGCAGCCTGGCCTCCTCGCCCCTGCATGCACCCCGACCCGCGGGAGCGCCGCCCACCAACAGGAGCGCGTGCTTCCAGGGTCAGGAGCCCTCAAAGGCTGTCCGCCCGGGTTCCCCCAGAATCCCTTGCGAGGGGCCCAGGGGCTTGTGGCGTCTCCAGGCTCAGCCGGCGGCCGAGCGACGGCTGCTCCTGGGGGCTGTCACCAGCGGTGGCAGGGCTCCGGGGCTGCCCCGGGGAGGAGCACCCTCGCCAACGTCTCGGGCAGAACATCTCGTTGCCGAGGGATGCTGGCTGTTGGCATTCACTTTGGGCCACTTGCAAACTTTCACTCTACGTCCTGTGCAAAGCCAGTCAGTCCCTTGCTGCTATGGTCATGTGGCAAGGGCCCTGAGGTGCGAAGGGGATGTGGTCCCCTTGTCCACCCTCCTTCCTGGGGTTTGGCCCCTCTGTGGGGAGGATGGGGTGGGGGGCAGTGGCGAGCGGAGGGGGGCACAGGGGACCGGCTCTGCGCAGCCCCTCCCCCAGCCTAAGTCAGCGCCTGCCCCCCAGCCCACGCTCGGGCTCCTGGGGGCCGGGATCATCCCGCGGGCTTTGCGGAGCGTGTTGGGCTCTGGCAGGGGTGGCCACACTGTCTCCTTCCAGCCTGTGTGTCCGATGGTAGCGTGGCCTTCTCAGCTCTGAGGGTTAGTTTGCGTGCTGTATCTTTTTATCTCCCAGATGTTTTGCTTTCAGCCAGTTTGTGTCTTCGAACCTAAAGTGTGTCTTTTAATGTGAACCCCTATCAGGGACTGAACCCGCAACCCAGGCCTCCGCCCTGACCGGGAATGGAACTGGCAGCCTTCCGCTTTGCGGGCCAGTGCCCACCCCACTGAGCCACACCGGTCAGGGCTACTGATAAAGTAAGATTAGAGTCCGCCATTTAACGATGTTTTCTTTATGTGCCACGTTGTCGTTGAGATTTGACTCCTCCGTTGTTGCCTATTGTGTTGAGGTATTTTCCAGCATACAGTTTTGAATCCTTAGTTATTTCTTTACTATATTTATATATTTGAGTTATTTCCTTAGTAATTGCCCTGGGGATTATAATTAACAGCTTAATTTTAAAAGCTTACTTTGGATGGATACCAACTTAATTTCAATGGCACTCAAAAACGTTGCCCCAGCAGAACTCCATCCTCTCTCTCCTCCTCGGTACTATTAATACTGCATAAATCACACCTTCATATAGACCTTTCAGCACTGTTTTTTTTATTATTGTTTTATTTAATGATCTTTTAAATCAGGAGAAGAAAAGGGTTACAAATAAAAATATACTCCTACTCCCTTAGAGATTTACTGCCGCTGCTGCCATTACTGACACTTTTTACTTCTCTGTGTGGAGTTGAGTTACTGCCTTTGGTTTCAGCTTGAAGGACCCCCGGTGCTGGTTCCTGTCTGGAAGATCTGCCCGCAATGAATTCTTTTCACTTGTTGCTTGTTGGGGAACATCTAGTCCATATTTTTTGCTTTTGAAGGATAGTTTTGATGGATGTTGTGTCCCTAGCTGACAGTCTATCTATTTCTTCGCTTTGAACATGCCATCGTATGGCCTCTGGCCTCCTTGGCTTCATTTGAGAAGGCAGCTATTAACCTTATTGAAGATCCCTCGTATGTGGTGGGTTATTGCTTCTTGCTTCTTTCAAGATTCGTTTTTGACTTTCAGTAGTTTAACTAAGATATGCCTAGGTGTGGATCTCTTTGTGTTTGTCCTATTTGGAGTGTGTTAAGCTTCTTTGATGTGTAGGTTTATGTTTTCATCAAATTTTGGGAGTTCTGGGCCATTATTTCTTTAGAAGTATCTCTTGCCTTTCCTTCTAGAATGCCAGCGGAATACATGGTTGATCTTTTATCATAGACTCACAGGCTTTGGAGACCCTGTTTGTTTGTATTTTATACTTTTTTCTTTCTGTTCCTCAGACTAGGGGATCTCAATGAACCTGCCTTTAAGTTCATTGATTCTTTCTTCTGTGCATTCCAATTTGTAGTCAAGCCCTCTAGTGGATTTTTCATTTCAGGTATTCTACTTTTCGACCCCAGAATTTGTTTTTTAAAAGAAACAATTTCTGTCTCTTTACTGATACTATTTAGTGAGACATGGTCCTTACACTTTCCTTTCATTCTTTCGACATGATTTCTTTATTCTTTCAACCTATTTATGATAGCTGATACAGTGCCTCCCTAACTTCTGACTTCCCCAGGGACAGTTTCTGACGACTGCTTTTTATTTCCATTGATGGTCCATACTTTTCCGTGTGTTTCTGTCTAAGGATTTTCTGTTGAAAACTAGATGTTTACAATAATATCATTCGGAGACTCTGGACATCAAATTCCCCCGCCCCCCCAGGGTTTAATGCTCTTACTGACGTTGTTGCTACAGCTGTGTGTGTGTTTAGTGACCCTCCTGGACAAATTCTGTCAAGTCCGTATTCTTTGTCATGTGTGGCCGCGACGTCTCTGCCTGGCTGGCTCAGAGGTAAGCTAATTAGTGGACGGAGTTTTCCTTAAATGCCTTGCATCAGTAGCTCTCCCAGTGTTTGTTGTGGGAGCCTGTGTGTATTGGGGTACACACTGCTCTGGCAGGCTGTTTACAACTCCAGCTTTGCCTTCATTTCCTGCTGGTGTAGAGGGTCAAGGTCAGCCGGAAGTGAGCACTCAGGGACATGTCACGTGTTTCCTGGTAACGCGCACAGCCCTGTATGTGTGTGCTGAATTCCCAGCAATGTGGCGGGCCTTTCCAAGTCTCCCATTCCCCAGTTCTTCCTTTCTTGTCTTGTGACCGGCCTCTCCTGAGCTCTGACCGAGAATGCCACCTCAGGCAGCTGCAGTGTCAAAAAATTGCCTGTTTTCAGCATGTGCCCGGGGATGTGTTCCTTCCTCGCTGACTAAGCGCCGAGTCAGGTCGAATGAAGACAAGCCCCGGGAGCGGTGCCCGCCGGGGAGCTGCCAGGCAGGCCGAACCGCGGCCATCCCCGGGCACAGGGTTTTGGGTGCCCCGTCCCTGGCTGCTCGGATGCAGCACCCGCAGCTGTCGTGGTCGCTCGACTGTTGGTTTTCAAGGCTGCTGGGGTCCGGGAGATGTGACCAGGACAAGTTAAAACCCCATCTGGCTTTCCCTTCTTCCTGAAATCTGCTCATTTTGCTTGAGCAAACCCTTCGTGGGATCGTTGCAAGCCTTTGGTTGCTTTCCAGAACTGGGAGGGTCGGTTCTGACACTTTCCCCGGGGCTCTCACAGCTTCCACGGAGGAGCAGGTCCTCAGAGGCCCCGCTCATGCCATGCGTGTGGTGGCTGTCCACCCGCAAAACCTTGTGGCTGAGGGAAGCACGTTCAGGCGTAGGTCCATCAGCAGCAGGTGGGACGCGCCCCCGTGGACGGAAGGGCCACGCTGCGTGGGAGAACGGAGCTGCTGTACCCGGCCAGGTGGGAGGCTGAGGAAGTGGTCCTACCCTGGAGCACATGGCTTCCCCATTGCCCCAGCCTGGGTGTCCATACGCTGGCCGTGACCTTCGTCACTCCAGCCCGAGAATCACTGGGGGCTGAGGCTTCTGCTAGCTTCCCCCCAGGGAAGGAGGCATGGACGGGGCTGCTTCGGCTTTGACTCCCCACCCCCGTCTGGCACTGCCCGTGTTTCTGGTCATTGTATGTGGGGCGAGTAAAATCCCCGAGGCCAGAAACGGTGCGCTTTCGGGCAGCGCACAGCGGTTATAAGCCGCAGACACACGCTGTGGGGGGCTGTCGGGTTCCACTGAGCCTGTTTAGCTGGAGAAGTTATAGCCCATCCACTGGAAGTTGATGAAAAATTAAAAATGATGTTTATGAAGGATTTTTATTGGCCATATCATGGCACACTTTTAGGTAGGGAAAAAAACAGGCTGCCTTGTTGCTGACAGCCACGGGGATGTTTTAGGATGAGGCCGGAGGGCATGCCCGTGGGTGGTGGGATTGTGGGGGATTCTCTCCCACTCCCTTGGGCTTCTTTTTAAAAAAAATGGTTGCAATTCTCTTCAGTGAGTATCATTCCTGCAATTAGCGGTTTGTAAAATGGAAACCTCTACAAAGCAGAAAGTACAACACATGAAGTGGCTGGTGGTCGAGGAGACAAACTGAGGAGGAGATTGGTGCGGAGGTTTCCCATCCCTGCTGGCAGGTCGGTGTCTGATCCCCGCCGGCCGAGCGACTTGCCCAGGGTCACGCAGCAAGACACGGGGGCGGCGGTGCCAGGGCCTGGGCTTTCCTGCTCATCCCGGTGGCAGTTACGAGCGTAAAGCTTGTTCTGCTGCCGGACGGACATGGAAATTGGAGGTGACGGATTCAGGAGAGAGTTCACCCCAGCGATGGTCACACGTGGCTTTTTCGGGGGCGGGGATATCAAGAACAACGCTCTGGGCAGGAATGATTTCTCCCCGTGGGGCTGGAACGAAGCAGCATCGATCGGTGGGGTCTTCGCCAGTGGGCTTCCGCCCAAACGGCACCGCCCGGGGGGGCCCGCCCAGCATTCCACCTCCCCCAGGCCCGGCAAGGGCTGCGAAAGCAGAGCCCACGCCGGAGCCGTGGCTCCCAGCTCCCAGTGTGGGGTGCCTGTGGTGCAGACTCCAGGGCCGGCCTGGGGGTTCCGACCCCGCGTGTCAGGGCCTGGGCCCGGCATCTGCACGGGACCAGCACGCGGGGCCCCGTGGCGGGTCCGTGGCTCTGCTTCGGGAAGCACTCGGCGGGGAGCGGCAAGTGGCTGGCACTGCAAGAGGAAGGGACGTGGTTTTGCAGGAAGATGTGAGGCTGGCTTGGGAGAGGTGACCGCCGTGGGGACGTGTGCTCGGGCCCTGGGCTGCGTGTGTCACACAGCGTCCCCCTCTCCGGGCTGAGGAGGGGAGATGGGGGTTCCTCAGCCTGTGACGGAGGAGGGAACTGAGGCTCCCTCTGGCAACAGGGCCCAGATGGCGTTGCGAGCTCCCCAAGGCCCACTTTGGGCCGGCCACTGCAGGTCTCCCCAGACGTCGCCCCTGTCCCGTGGCAGTGGTGGGACAGGATCTCCTGCCGCGGCACCGGCCAGCCTCTTGCAGCAGATCCCCTGGGGAGGAATAGTGTCCTGGGGTGGGCTTTGACTGGGGGATGGTGGGGTTCGGGGAGGAGACCAGGTTCCCCCTGCATTTGTAGAGGGACTCCTATGCGCCCTGTGCCTGTGCTGTCATTGATGCTGACCGCGGTGCCCCGAGGAAGGGGTGGCAGACGGCGCCGTCACGCAGGTTCGATGTTGACACAGCAACTCCTACGTCCCCGGTGCTTCGCCGTCCGGGGTCGGGCGCTTTGCCAGGTTACCCCATCCAGCCCTCCCGCCGCCCCGGTCTCGCTCTCGTGTGACAGGGGAAAGTGAGTCCCGGGGAGGTCTGCGACCTCCCTGTGCACCGAGCCCAGGCCTGTCCTCAGAAGGCCGCCTCTGCCCGCGGGGTTCTCCCTGCGGCCATGGCTTGGGAGCCACCAGCGGAGTGCCGTGCAGCTGAGGGGGGCGGGCCTCAACGCCACAGCCATGGAGCCCGCGTCGGGCCGCGCTTCCTGGGGGGCTGAGTGTGCGGGCCCCCCGGCCGAGGGCAGGGCCGTGGGGGCGGGCGGCCTTGGCCGAGGCCACCTCCTGCCCAGCACAGTGGCTCCGGGACACCGAGCCGCTAACAAGACAGATGCAGGGCCGCTCCCACGGTCCAAGGGCCATTCCTCATCCGCAGACAGCTGGGCAGCCGCTTTAATTAAAAGGGCTCCACGGCTCTGGGGAGAGGAATGGAGGCCAGCTCTGCTTGCCAGCGCTTCCTGCCGCGGGGGTGGCGGGGCGGGGCGGCTCCTCTCCGCGGGCGCGGGGGGTGGGGGTGGAAGGGCGCCTCGCTTCTCCCCGAGGCTGAGCCCAGGGCGGCGTCCCCACTGGCAGCCGGGGCCAGGCGGTGCGGGAGCCCTGCGGAAGGGGTGGCCTCTCTGTGCCCCACGGCCTCGTCTGCGAACCCCGGTGCTCGCGGGGCTCCCTGAGAGGGCCCCTCTCAGGGCCTCTGTGCCACCTTCGTGGTCGCTGTGCCCCTCGCTGAGAGTGCCAGAAGTCACAGCCCCTGTGCAGTGGTGTCCTCGTCCTCGTGACGGCCCCCTTGGCCTCCCCGGTGCCTAGCGCAGTGCCCGACCCGCGGCAGGTGCCGGGCCGTGCCCTGTTCTGCGAGCGAAGGGGAAGGTGTCCAGGCACTGGGAGTGCAGAGGTGACGGGCCACCACTCACTCCCCCGAGACACGGAGGGAGACGCCTGCCCGGACTGTCCCTCTGTCTGCATAAAGGCGGGTAGGGGCACAGCAGGGCACGGCCGAGCCTCACGGAGCAGCATCCAGGTCGGCGACGGACCACGTGCACGGCGGGCTCCGGCACACGGCCCGGGCATGCGGGAGGCTGTGCCGCGCAGGCCTGTGTGGTGGCTTCGTCGCCGTTCGCCCAGCGGCGGAATCGCCCGGCGGAATCGCCCGGCGGCGCGTTTCTCAGAACGTGTCCTGGTTAAGCAATGCGTGACGGCACCGATTTGCAGTCCCTTTTCTCTACATCCTCTCTGACTCGTACTTTCTGCCTTACCGGTGGCAGCCCTTCTGACGGGTGTGAGGTGCTGTCTCCCTGGGGTTTGGGCTCGCTTTGCCCTGGTAGCTGCTGGTGCCGAGTGCCCCCTCCTGTGTCTGCGGGCTGCCTCTGTGTCTTCCTTAGAGAAGCGTCTGTTCAGGTCCTCTGCCCACTTTAAAACCGGATTGTTGGCGTTGTTGGTAAGTTGTATGAGGTTTTGTATATTTTGGTGGTTAGCCCCCAATCAGACGTCAGTTGCAGACATCGCCCATCCAGGCAGCTGCCTTTTTGTTTTGTTGATTGATGGTTTCTTTTGCCGTGCAGAGGATTCTTAGCTTGATGAAGTCCCACTCATTTTTGCTTCTCCTCCCCTTGTGTTTGGGGTCACGTTCACAAATACCAAGTTCAGTAAGGTCAGTGCCTGTGTTTTCTTCTGTGGGGTGTATCGTTTCAGGTTTGTACTCCCGCCTTGCATCTGCGGAGCGTTGGTCTCAGTGGGCGGTGGCAGAGGGCTCTTCCGCCCCAGCGCCGTGTCTGGAAGAGGCGCTACTGACTGGAGACAGCCGTGAGCAGCGCTGAGCGGGGCTGCCTCTGCCCCGTCCGCCCCGGGAGGCGGCGGGAGCTGCATGTGGGCGCAGTGCAGTCCCAGCTACGCAGCCCAGAGCCTTTCCCCCCCAGACATGGCGGGGCAGGAACAACAGTGTCACACGGGCACTTGGCCTCCCTGCGGGAGTCACCCCAGCCCAGCGGGCCAGCGCCCCAGGTGCAGGAAGTCCCTGCCTGGCTCTACCCAGCTTCCTCGAGCCACCTGGGGCCTAAAGCCCACACGGAGGGCACTTTCCCACCAGGCCACTTTCGTACAGCAATGAGAGAGCCACGTGGAGAAGGCTGGGAGCCGCAGGAGCCTGCAGGACCGCCCGGGGTGGGAGGGGCCCGGGAAGCGCCTTTGCTGGGTCACTGCAGTTGTCCCGGACACATGGCCCAAGCCCCTTCGGCCCTGCAGAGGGGGCGGGCCGGGCCAACAGGGCGTCCCTGCACGCAGCTGGCCCCCCCATCGCCTACACAGCTCTGGCTCAGCAGGCCAGGGTCCCCCACCTGCCCAGACCACCTGCACGCACACCTACCAGAGACATACAAAAAATAAAGGGAAAGGAACCCCAAACCAAATACTAAAGAAAGCCAGCAGGCCACAAGGGGTCGGGAGAAGAGGAAAGGAACGGAGAAGGATAAGGAAATCACCAAAAGACAGCAAAGTAGCAATACGTACATACTTGTCAGTGCTTACCTTAAATGTAAATCGAGGAAATGCTCCCTTGAGACAACACAGGGAGGCTGGATAACACGTGACCTGTCCACGCGCTGCCTGCCAGAAACTCACTTTAAATCGAAAGACACACAGACTAAAAGAAAAAGGGGGAACATGATTTCCCCTGCAAACGGACATGAAAAGCAAGCAGGCATAGCAATACTTATATCAGATGGACTAGACTGTAAAACAAAAGTGTAAAGAAAACAAGGACATTACACTACTGTAAAGGGGTCGGTCCAAGAAAAGGACGTAACAATCATAAATACCTACACACACAGCGGGCGGCGGCGGAGCATGAAACGCAAATACCCCCAGTCACATAATTGTTGGGGGGTTTCATACCCCACTCACGGCCCTGGGTAAATCGTGCAGACAAAATATTAATGTGGCATTTAAGGCCATTATTTCTGTATTAAGCGTAATGAAAAAACTCCCAACAAATAAGGGTCCGGGACCAAGAGACTTCATAGGTGAAGTCTATCAGTCAAAGAAGAGCTAATACTTATCCTTCCTAAGCTGCTTCAAAAAGCTGAAGGGAAGGAACACTTCCAAACCCGTTCTGTGAAGCCAGCATTACCCTGATACCAAAACCAGATAAAGACCTTACAGGGAAAGTGAACATATCCTCAGTGAACATAGATGCAAAAATTCTCAGGAAAATATTAGCAAACTGGACTCAACCATAAATTAAAGGGATTATACATGGTGACCACGTGGGATCCATCCCAGGGATGCAAGGGTGATTCAACATCTGTGAATGAATCAGTGCGATACCTCATTGTAACAAACTGAAGGATAAAACCCCGTTATCCGCTAAATACACGTAGACAATGCATTTGACGAGACTCAACATCTTTTTAGGATAAAAATCTCAACAAAGCCAGTATAGAAGAAACGTATCTCAACAGAATAAAGGCTGCATGTGACAAACCCACAGCTAATATCAGCACGGAGCAGCTCTTCAGACCAAGATCAAGAGCTTGACAAGGGTTTGCACTGTAACCGCTTCTGTTGAGCGTAGTGTTGGAAGTCCTCGCCGCAGCAGCGAGGCAAGGAAAACGGGAAGGAAAAGGCTTGTTGTTTGCAGATGACATGAAAACCCTAAACCCTCCACTGGGGGAGGGGGGAGGACAAAACTATTAGAACTAATAAATGCATTCGGTAAAGTTGCAGGATACAGAATCAATATACAGAAATCTATACACTGATGATGCTTTTCTGTACAGCAATAATGAACAATTAGAATGTGAATTAAAGAGCATAAAATATCCAGGAATAACTTAACTGAAGAGGTGAAAGACCTGTACGTTGAAAACTGTAAGGCATCGATGTAAGAAACACAGATGGACCGGAAGGATTAATAACGTGTCCTTACTACCTAAAGAAATACACAGATTCGGTGCAATTCCTATTAAAATACCAATGGCATGCTTCTCAGAACTAGAACTGATCCTAAAATTTATATGGAACCACAAAGACCCTGAATACTCAAAGAAATTTTGAGAAAGAACAAAGTGGGAGGTATCACACTTCCTGCTAACAAACTGTACTGTTAAGCTACAATAATCAAAACAGTATGGTAGAGGCATAAAAACACACATAAGGCAGTGGACTAGAACAGGGAGCCCAGAAATAAATTCTCACTTATATAGGCAATTAATTATGACAAAGAGGGCAAGGATATACAATGGGGTAAAGACAGCCTCTTCATTCAGTGGTGTTGGGAAGACTGGGCAGATACACGTTAAAATGAAACTAGACCACCTTTTTATACCATATACAAAAATAAACTCAAAATGGAGTAAAGTCTTAAATGTAAGACCTGAAACCAAACCATAAAACTCCTTGAAGAAAAAAAATAGGCAGTAAACTCTCTGACATCGCTCTTAGCAATATCTTTTTGAAAATGTCTCTTTGGGGAAGGGAAGTAAATGGAAAGTAAACAAATGGGACTATATCAAACTAAAAAGTATTAGCGCAGTGAAGGAAACCAACAAAACAAAAACATGACCTACTGAGTGGGAGAAGATACACACAAATAATGCACCCACTAATGGGTTAATATCCAAAAATAGAAGGAACTTATATAACTTAGTACCAAAAAAACAAAAAAATTCAGTCACTTCAATTAAAAAATGGGCAGAGGACCTGGCTGGTGTGGCTCAGTGGATTGAGCACCAGCCAGCGAACCAAAGGGTCACTGGTTCCCAGTCGGGGCACATGCCTGGGTTGTGGGCCAGGTCCCCAGTAGGGGGCGCACAAGAGGCAACCACACATTGATGTTTCTCTCCCTCTCTCCCTCCCTTCCCCTCTTTCTAAAAATAAAATCTTTTTAAAAAAATGAAAAATGGGCGGACGACCTGAATAGATACTTCTCCAAAGAGGACACACAGGTGGCCAGTAGACATAAAAAGATGCAGAGAAATGCAAACCAAAACCACAGTGAGATACCACCTCATACCCGTCAGAAGGGCCATGATCCATAAATCAACCAATGGCAGGCACCGGGCGGGGGGGGCGGGTGTGGAGGAAAGGGAGCCCTCGTGCACTGTGGGTGGGGATGCAGACAGGGCAGCCACTGCGGACGTGTGGAGGTTCCTCAAAAAATTGAAACTAGAACTCCCTTATGACTCAGCAATTCTGCCTCTGGGTATTTACCCCAAGAAGACAAAAACACTGACTTCAAAAGGTAGCTGCACCCCCGTGCCCATGGCAGCAGTATTCACAGCCAAGACAGGCACGCAGCCTAGGTTCCCGTCCACAGGCGAGGGGATAGGGAAGTGGTACGTTCACACAGTGGACTATTAGCCGGCCATGAGAAAGGATGAAAATGGGTCGTTTCCAACAACGTGGATGGACCCAGAAGGGTGTTATGCTAAGTAAAATAAATCAGAGAAAGACAAGTACCGTATGATTTCACTTATATGTGGAATCTAAAATAATAGAAATGAACAGACAAATCAAACAGAGCCCCAGATACAGAGAACTAGCCGCCAGTTGCCGAAGGGGAGGGTGTGGGAAGGGGAGGGTGTGGGAAGGGGAGCGAAAGGAAAAAAATGGCGCCAGGGTCCTGGTGCCAGGGAGCCCCGTACCTGCTGGCGGTGTCCGTCCTCTGCCGTGCTCATGGCCGGCCGGCCGTGGGGGCGCAGGGCGCTGTCCCTGGGCTGCAGGGCGGGCCCGGGGCGCGGTGCCGTGGCGTCACCCTGGGGCCGCGCGGAGGGACGGCAGGGGCGGCAGGGGTCTGCCTCTCGGCGGGCGACCCCGCTCTGCCTTGGGACTCGGAGGCGCCGGGGTGCTGTTTGCGGCGGGGGGCGGTCCCTGCAGGTGCTGGCTGCAGCCTCCGCAGGAGGAGGTCCACCCTGCGCGCCACGTATCCGTCGTGTGTCCTTGGGCAGCAGCGAGGCCGAGGCCACTCACTCGTCGCCTGTTCAGGAGGCTGTACTCCTGTTCCGCTCCAACGAGGAGTGGAGGACAGAAGGCTTTGTACCAGGCATTGTTCCGCGGTTTTAATAGGCACATTTCATGTGTGTTTACTGTTAACATGTAGGCAAAGAGTGAGAGAGCGTCCAGTATTATTCAGTTTTATTTTGCTTCTTCTTTATTACTCTCCAGCAGAGAGTCTTGGGCCACAGAGGGAGGGGTGTGTGTATGTGTCGGTGTCTATTTGTGTACACGTCTGTTCACATATGTCTGTGTGTACATGTGTGTTGCCCTGTGCACTCTCAGCTGCCTCCCAGGCCTCGTCCCACCTTTGACGGGACAACCACAAGACTCCGCCGTCAGTCATGTTCCCGAGACTCAGTTTTCTCACCTGTGATGTGGACGTGACCGACCCCGTCCCGACTTCACCCGGCAGCCGTGAGGATGGTCGACAGCAGGGCCCGATGGACTGTCCTTGTCTGCTCTGAAGTCTGGGGTCCCCTCAGCCTCTGCCGGGCAAGATAGCCAGGGCCGCGATGTCAGCCTGCACACATACTTGCTGTGTGGTTGGCCTCTGCTGGCAGAGAATCCTCGCCATGAGTGCTTCCTGGGAGCTTGTGCTGGCGGTGTCTGCGCCCAGCTGGGCTCTGCCCACGCAGGCCCTCAGGAACCCCGGCCCCTGGCCGGGCCGTCGGGGCCACGCTCCCGCACCTCAGGCAGAGAGGGGCCGCGGGAGCCGGCGGGGGCAGGGCAGAGGGAGCTCGCTGGCTGGCACGCAGTCCTGTGGCTGTCTGCTGCGGCCCATGGGGCCCGCCGTGTGCCCCGGCTCACGAGGAGGTCCACCGTGCGGTGGCCACCGGCGGTCTCTGCTCGAACTGCCTGCTCCCGCTGCTGCTTGACCATCGGGCGCCTCTCACCACACGAGACCCTGGGAGCGAGCCTGCCGCTCAGAGGCTCCAGCACGTGCTGACCCTGGCTCGTGGGATGGGAGCTCGATTCTAACTGCCTGAACCTGCTTCACACGGGCTGGCGGCTCTCCGGAGGCCCAGCACGGACCCCGATCAGCTCCACCTGCCCTGCTTTTCTAGCTTCCTGCCTAGGTGGCGGGGGTCCAGGGGAGGGGAGCTTGTTCGTATGCAGAGTCCCAGGCCGCTGACTCGGCGCCCACCCTGTGTTAACAGTAAACAGGACACCAGCCGGTCCCAGGAGCAGACGCAGCTCAGCTCACCTCCCTTCCAGGAGCCCGGTCTCCGGGAGGCGCAGCTGTTGGCAGTTTCTCATTTTCAACACTTGCGGCCCCGTGGCCTTCGGCTCCCAGCCCTGTTGACCCCACGGGTTTGAACCACACTCACTGCACAGATGAGGAGGCTGGGCTTGGCGCCAGGCCTCCAAGACCATATCATTTAGGTCCCTGTGCCCAGAGGCCCTTCGGGAGTTCAGAGCCAGGAGAAGGGAGCCTTCCTGGGGAGGGTGGCGTTGAGCTGGGCCCTGAGTGGGGCGGGCGGCAGCCCACCGGGCCGCCTGGGTGTGACTTGCCCCTCCCCCGCTCTCTCACGTGCACGCCAGTGTGAATAAGCCCTCAGAGACTTGATGTCACTTCCTTTACAAAAAGGATCAATAAGCCATGAGTGGGTATCACTGGCTGTTAAGCTTACTTAAAATTTTCTCCGTCTACCAGGGACTTTTCAGAAGTCAGCCAAATTTTATATAATTTTTCCCATGAACTTTGGATCTAGATGTGTTTCCCCATATTTTCTTGTAGGTTTTTTTTTGGGGGGGGGTATGCCCTTGCGTGGGAGGGACAGAGAGTCGCATCGGAGGGAGAGGAGAGTTTATGGGGAGGGGCGGCGGCGCCCAGGCCCCCCGCAGCTCGTCCCTGCTGTGTCCAGGCGGGTGGACAGCCGGACAGCCGGACAGCCGGACAGCCGGCACTGAGAGCTGGAACCAGGTTGGCCTCGCCTTGGGGCTTAGAGAGCAGTTCGCCCCATTTCTCACCCACGCGCTGGGGGTCACACCGCTCACCTCGCAGAGGGTGACGCCTCTGCCCTCAGAGCAAATGGCGTCAGCATTTCAGCCCGGCCGCCGGGACGGTGCGGGCCCTCAGGGGGTTGTGGTCATCCTCATCACGGTCATCGTCTTTATAATTATTATTGTCATCATTACTATGCTTTGCCAGTGCTGCCACTGATGGATGGTAGCTTCTGGGCAGAAACTCACTGGGTAGCGCGTCGGCTATGAAGAGGACGGCTGGCTTTTCCCGGTGGCGATGCCGCTGGATGCGGTCCCAGGGGACCGGTGGGCTGCGGCAGGCTGGGGGCTTCCGCAGTTGCCCAAGTGCCCACCAGAGGGCGCTCTTGCATCTTCGGTCGCTGACTCCTGTGGTCTCGGCTCTTGAGCCGGTGGGTCTGAAAATAATTGGGGGCCGTGGGCTTTATTTAACTGGCATCTCAGACCGTTACACTCCTCATGGGCCACATGCATGCGTCTCTTCTAAAGCAGGTTCACTTGGTGGATGAGGACTGCCAGCGGCGTGGTTCCACGCTCCTGTGCTCCCAAGTCGCCTCTGCTTCATGGCTAGGGCAGGGGGCGCCGCCCCGGTGGCCGCCCCGTTGGAGCCCTGGGGGATGGGGCTGCATCACGTGGGGGAAGAAGAGGGCATGGCCGTCCCCTCCGCCCCGGCCCAGAAGGGCTCAGCTGGGAGGCCCGGCCAGCCCCTGTCCGGGCCCTTCCCCCCACTCTCCAGCCTGGCCACGCGCTTCGGTGCACTCCAGCGGGCCTCCCCCGGGGGAGGCGACCCATAGCTGACAACGGTCACCTGTGCACAGAGGCCAGAGCAGGGGGCCGGTCGAGGGAGACGGGCAAGCTGTGGGTGCTGGGGGGGCAGTGGTCCTTGAGCCGGGAGCGTACCTGGGGGGAGGGCTGGAGCCAGCGCTCGGAGAGAGACCAGCAGGGAGGGGCTCCGCAGAGCAGCCTCAGTGCCGCCCACAGTTTGGAGTAGCACAGGCAGCTTCCTTTGGGGAACCCCCAAAGCCCCAGGGCCTCAGACACTCCCCACCACCCTCATCCTTCAAGGCTCCATTTCCCCACGTGCAAAATGGGAAGAGTTTGGCTTTAAAAATAATGGCTTCCCCCCAATTTTAACTGAAGTAAAATTCCCATTACACGAAATTCCCACTTGGAAGGAAAGAGCCCGGTCGCAGTGAGCTCGCTCACAGTGCTGTGTGGCCATCGCCTCGGTCCCGTCCCAGACGTTTCCTCACCCCGCGGGGACGCCCCCGATGCCTCAGGTGGCCACTCTGTTGCCTCCCGCCACGCCCCCTCCCAGGACACCCAGCGTCTGCCCGTTGTCTTTGTGGATCTGCCTGTCCCGGGCATTTCCTGTAAATGGAACCATACCATCCATGGTCTTTTGAGCCTGGCTTCTTACACTTGGAGTGACGTTTTCAAGGCTCACCCAGAGCGTGGCACGTCGGCGCGTTTCCCTTTCTAAGGCGGCCTGGTACCCCGCTCCTGTGTGAGAGCCGCACTTGTCACCCATGCGCTGTCTCCCCCCTCCGCTGCCTCGCCCCACGGTTGTGACAGTGTTGCTAGGGACACGGGTACAAGCAGGTTGTCCTTTGAACCCCGGCTGTCAATTGTCCACCAAGGAGTGGGATTGCTAAAACTCGTAAAAGATCGTTTTGTGCGCACCTCGTGTCTGAGCTGGGCATGGAGAGCGTGGCTGAGCACACGGTGAAGCCTGCCGGTGGCGCCTCCTGGACTGCGGTGGCCGTGCCGTCTGCGGTGGGGCGTCCTTCCCACCCTGGGGCCCCCCTTGATGTGTCCACACCGCCAGCTGAGGGGTTTCCCGACGCCCGCCTTGCTGGGTCCATGTGGGGACTAGAGGAGAAGCCCCCGTGGCTTCCCAGGCTCAGTTTTCTCATCCCCTAAATGGGGATGATAGCACGGGATTTCATGCCCCTCTGACCCTCATAACAGGGAGGAAAGGGGCCCGGGGGCCGCAGCCCTGGGGCTGGGAAGAGGCCCCGTGCAGCCTGGACCGGGGTTTCTGTGCGTCCACCATCAGGGAGGCGCTGGGCTCTTTGTAGGGTCCCCTGAGTGGTAGCCAGCCATGGAGCAGGAGAGAAACGTCCTTCCGCGTGGCCACCGGGGGCAGTGGGCGCCAGGCCGGTCTGGGGCGCACGGAGGCTCCCTGTGGCTGGCACTCACCAGGCCTCTTGCCTGGCGCCCCAACTCCCCGCCCTCCGGGGGGGTCCTCTCACAAAGCCTCCTTCCGGACAGAGGGGAAGAGGCCTGCTGTGAGCTGTCGTCAGGAACCTGTGCCTTGCAAGCCTTTGCATGTTTTTTTTAAAAACATATTTTTAGGTCTCCCTTACCCCTTAAGACATAAAATGAAGGGAAACCAGAAGGAACGTTTTGAGGGATTAATAAAAAAGCCTACAAGGGAATTGCTCTTTTGTTAAGTAAAGCTCCAAAGCTGCCAGGCGTCCCTCCAGAGAACACAGAGTACCAGGCCGCGGACCAGCGGGTCGCCAGGGCCTCCAGCGGCTGCAGGAAAGGCTCCCGCGTGGAGCCCAAGGGCCCTGGGCCGAGCCTCCGTGTCCCTGTCAGGGAGATGGGCATTCACACCCTGTGGGGTGGAGACCCCCATGGGGATTGTGGGAAGGCGCCTCGGTCCCCCCAGAATGACCCTGCCCGCCTGGGCGTGGCTCCCCTCGGCGGGGGCTTGGTAGGGCAGGCTGACCTCAGCCCACCTGGGGGAGGTGGTCCGCGGGTGGGGTCGCCTCTTGTTGCCTTTATTTGTGTGCCTGTGAAGTAGAGCTGACTGGACGCACGGTGGTGGAGGAGGAGGCGAGTGAGGGGCTTGGGAGGTGGCCCGAGGCGGGAGCCCAGCATTTGGCAGGCAGCTCGCTGCCCCCTGCTGCCCCCACCGCCCCCCGCCGCCTCCCCTTTCCTGCTGTTTCTCCTGCTCTCTCTTCCTTTTCTCCGCTTCAGGAGACCTCTCCTTTAGACAAACCGATGGTCTGTTTTGTCTCACTTTGTTTGGCTTGTGCCACGTTAGAAAATGTTTAATTAGGCACCAATTAGATCCCACATTAAGAAACCCCTGTCTTTCTAGCTTGTGTTTTAAAATCAGGACATTGGGTCGCCCTGGTCGGCAGCCCCGGTTGCTGGGCCGGGAACAGCTGCTCCCCAGCGGGACCTGGCTGCCCGCTGGCCGGCTGCTGTTTGCCCGCACACCTGGCTCCCCTCACCTGCCCGTCTCCTCACGGACAGATCTGAGGCAGCTTGTGTGAGGGACCTTGTGAGGTGCAGGGGCGTTTGAATTGCAAAGTGCTTTGTTACCAATACAAAACTGTTGTTCATTATTTGTAGTCATGCTGAGGCGTGGGACATGCTGAGTGTTGATCAATTGCAACCAAAACACTGGCTGAAGCCAAAAGATTTACGGGGAGACAGACTAGAATGTCTGTGAGTGGGGCTGACTCTTGGCTGGGCTCAGACGTGGGGGTGGAACGGTGCCCCTGTGTCTCAGGACACTGTCCTCTGTGGGTGGGCAAGTCCTCATGGTGCTGAAATGACTCCAGTGGCTCCGGACATCACACTCTGGGTCCCTTTAGTTTTGGCAGAAAAACATGAAGGCTCAGTGGTTCAGGGCTTGGCTGGTGACCAGTCAGAGCCCACAGGAAGCACCATCCCCCCTCAGGGAGTGAACGGGGACCTGCATGGAAGCCCATGGGGGGGTGCCCACGAGTTCAGGGGTCTGTTACGTTGCGAGAAGGGCAACTTGACCCAGGGCGGCCGCAGCACTCGGTATCCCTTTCCAAGGAAACAATGAGTGCAGATGAGCTTTGTAGACTGGGTCTTAGGAATCACACGTGATCCCTCCGGGGGCGTGAGCAGGGTGCTGCCGGGGAGGATGAGCCGGTCCGAGCCACAGGCTGAAGGGGGGAGCCAGCCAGGAAGTGGCGGCGGGGCTGGGAGCAGCTTTTCTCTCCCGCACCTCCTTTTCCAAAGCTGCCCTGAGTCATTCTTTAATGGAATTTGTGCCTACTGAATTCCTGCCGGCACAAAATCCTTGCGTGTCCTTTATAAATATTTCACTCTCTTCCGGCAGCAAATTTCCCGATACCCCAACGCCTGTGTAGTCCGCGCCTGCTCTGGGCCGGCAGCCTGTCCCCCACCCCGCCAGTGGCTGTGGGCGGGAGGAGACAGTCATGCCCACCCACACCTGGCTCCTGGCCTGGGCGGCTGCTTTGGCTCGGGGAGCAGCCGAGCCTCCTCGGGAGACCGGGATGGGGTGAACTTGGCAGAAGAAGATGGGGAGCCGGGGGAGGGTGGTGGCCGCCCATGCCCCTCAGGCGCAGGGGCAGGGGCAGGGCTCGAACCCGGCTGGCCCGCTGCCAGGGGCCGTCTTGGCTACGAATGTGCCAAGTGGGAGTTCGGAGCCGGGTGGATTGCCTCTGGGGGAGGGGTTGGGGGAGTTTCGGGGCGGGGAACTCACAGCCGGAGAAGCTTTACAAACTGAAGCCGTGAGTGTGGAAACTCGCTTTCGGCCAGCTGTTGATGGGCGGGGATTCCCAGAGGGCAGGAAGGAGCCCCGGACCGGTCTTGAGCAACGGAGTGTCCGGAGTGTCCGGAGCAAGGCTGGTCCCGTGGCCCAGTGGCCTCCCTTTACATGGGGGAGGGGCCGCTGGGCCCTCGTGGCATCTTTGCTGAAGCGCCAAGCCGGGTCTGGGAAACTTCTCGCAGCACGGCCTTGTCACACTTCTGCGAAATCTCGCAGAGCCAGTGAGGAGCCCCAGACCCGATAGAAATGATTGGTTGTAACACCCCGCCTCTCTGCCTGTTTTCTCTCGGGGAAAATGGACCCTATTTCTTTCTTTTTATTTCATTAGCCCGCTCAGCCGAGAGGTGCAGACCCCGTCTCTGCACGGCCTCTCTCCTCCCACAACAGACCAGTGAGACCCGCCAGGTATATGACAGGGGCCACGTGCACCAGGCAGGATGCTGCAGGGCCTGGCAAAGCTGCTCCAGCCACGCTGGGCTGGGTGCTGGGCTGGGTGCCGGGTGCCGGGTGCCGGGTGCCGGGTGCCGGGCTGGGGCTTCCGGCCAGGCCTCGGGAGACGGATGCCACTCGCACATGATGCAGCCCTCTCACTTCCGGGTGCTTCCCCTGTGCCAGGCTCCGGGGTCCGCAGGGGCGAGTCCAGAGGGGGCTCTGCCCTCCTCGGAGCCCCTGGTCTGGCAAGGGGGCAGCGGAAGGAGGCTTCGTGTGTGTGCCTTGGGCCTCCGCGTCACCTGCATGTGTCCGGTCATTCTCCCCAACACGTTGGCCGCATTCACGCAGTTCCGGTGAGCACCCCGAATGTTCCCACAAGGGATGCGCAGATGCCACGTCTGAGTGTTCATGAACCTTGCATATGCAGACTGGATACATGCAGACCCCTTTGTGTGTGGGGCCCGCAGTGTTACACCGATATCATAGCAGGTACCGCGAGCCGGGAACACATGCGGTCCCTGTGCCGGGGTCTGTGCCGGCAGCAGCCCCCTCTTTTTGAGCAGTTGCTCAATAGGCCGCCGGTAAGTGTTCTGGAATGTGGGGGCGGGGTGGGGGAAAGCAGGACGGGAGGGTGCGGTACCCCGGGACCAGCACAACGCAGAGCTGGCAGGGTGCCCGGACCGGGTTCCCGGAACTTGTAGACGGAAGCTCTGTGCTGTGACCCCGCTGGCAGAGGCAGCTCCTTTCCGAGGCCCCAGCTCCCTCCCTGCCTCGGACCTGCTCCCAGGGCTGGCTCTCCACTGGGGAACTTTAGCAGGAAACCAGAGGACCAAGGACCACTGGACGTGCGTCGGAGAGGCTAGCCCCCTGGGCAGAGAGCGGGGGGAGAAGGTACGTCGGAGGGGGAAATTGAAGCTATCCAGCCCAGCGGGCTTTTCCGTGGATGGCGTTGCACCTGGTCTCCCACAGTAGCGGGCACAGCGCTGTTCCCCAGGCCACGGGGTGATTTACTCAAGTGGAAGGCCCTCAGCTCGGGTGGTGTCCCCTCTCACACTGTCTCAGGACCGTGTCTAGCTCAGGGATGTCCTCACTGTAATGGGCCAGTGACACATACCTTGAGACATCACAATGACCAAGGTCTTTCTTTCCGTAGTGTGACAGGTAGCGGGAGAATTGACGCATCCCTGAGAGACAGGCTGTACAGGGACGCTGCCGTCCCGGCCCGTGTTGGATACTGCTTCTGGTTATATTCACAGGCAGCAGAGGGGGGTGGGGTAGTCCTACGCACCCAGGGTGCGGTTTTTGACCCAGAAAATGCTGTTTTGGCTTCCTCCAGCAGACACATCACATTCGGAAGTGTTAGGGGATATTAAACCACCTTGTTAAGTTTCCAATAGTCTACTGCTCTCCAGCACCCACCTGGCTTTTGTATCAGCTGCACAGGTGCACTGTATGGAGATGTTGTGGGATTTCCGCCCCTGCAATGTGTATAAATATAAACCCACTTGTTTACCAAGGTGTGTTTCATTCTTTCCTGAAGGCATAAGTCTCCATCTGGTATCGTTTCCCTCCAGGCGGAAAAACTTCCTTTAGCAGTCATGCTGTGTGGATCGGCTGGTAGCAGATTTTCTTTAATCTGAAAAGTGTATTTTGCCTTCATCCTTAAAGGATATTTTCTCTGGATAGACAATTCTGGGTTAATTGCCTTTTAAACCGCTCTTTAAAGGTGTTATTCCATGGTTTCCTGGCCCCCATTGTCTATGATTGGAAGTAAGCAGTGCTCATAGTTCTTCCCCTACATGTGATGTGTTGTTTCCCTCTGGCTGCTTTCAAGGTGTTCTCTCTTCGGTTTTTAGCAGATTGATTGTGATGTGTGGTTTTCTTTGTATTTATTCCACTTGAGATTCACTTGGCTTCTCAAATCTATACCTTTGTGTCCTTTACCAAATTTGGTTAGTTTTGGCTATTTCTTTATTTTTTTTTTATCTTATTCTCTGTTTTCCTTCTGTGAGGCCTTTGGATATTGTTCTATAGCTCTCGGAAGCTTTGTTATTTTTGGTCTTTATTTCGCTTTGTTTTTCAAGCTGGGTAATTTCTATTCATATATCACTGCTTTCCCCTTCAGCTTCTCTATGTCCTCATTCTGTCCCGCCTGGCCTGACTCCAGCTCTGTCGTGTCATTTCTCCTGGGGATTCTGAGGGGTCCAAGCTCAGTGCCGGTTCAGGGGGAGTGAGGGGCAGAGAGGATGAAGAGAAGGCCTCCTGGAGGCAAACATGTGATGTCACCTTTGCAGGGAGGGTGTGGCCTCTGAGGCAGGTGGGAAGTGGCACATATCTGTGCCAAGGGAGAGACAGGCAGACTGAACATGAGCGATGAAGTCCCAGTGGGGGAGGGGTGGGCCTCCTGTGGGAGACAGTGGGAGGGATGGAGGTTTTGGGGTCTGGTAGGTCCCTACAGTGTACTGGGCCCTGGGCTAGGTGCCCTGTCTTTATGTGTCTCTATAATATTCTCCCTCAGGTCTCAAAAGCACTGGGAAATGCTTTTACTTTACATAAAAAAATGCATTAAAAATCCCTCCTAGGAATTAATGTTATCCTATCCTATAATATATCCCATCTAACAGATAAAGAAACCTGGGTTGGAAGAGATCTTCTGGGCACCAAGATGATGCAGCTGCTTAAGGGACCATGAATCCATGAGAGTGTGGGAAGCCTTTCTTAATGAGGCAGGATTTGAGAGGTTGGGAGGCCACGTTTGTCCTCTGAATCCTTGTTCCAAAAATGCCCGAGATCGCGGTGGCATTATTAGTCCCAGAACTTGAACTAGAACCTACTGAGTCTTATATTCCTTCCACCCTGTTGTGCAGACTTCGTTCAGGCTCTGACATTATCACTGACCCCCCAGGTGACCCTGGCAGGTAACCTGACCTTTTCATCACCGCTGTCCTCTTTGTGAACGTGGGAAAACACAGGACCCACGTTGCTGGTCGATGTGGGAGATCAATGAAGGGATGTGCTGTGCGGGCGTGTGAAGGGAGCACTTACGTGCCTGAGGTCTTTACGGGTTGTTCGCTCTCCCTCTGGTGGCACGCCAGCCTGCCGCAGGGCCGCAGATTCACTCACCCCTTCGTGAGAGAAATGTGTCGCGCGGGGGGCGTCCCTCCAGGCGTGGGGAGCTGGCTGCCAGCAGAGCAGAGCGCCCTCCCTGCGCTCCTGGCCTGCAGCTTTCGCTCTGCGCTCCCTTGTCTGGACTTCAAACCCTCTCCATTTAAGCCTCGTCTTTGGTGTCTAAGAATGCCGGGTTCAAATCTCAGCTCTCCTCCAACTGGGTTTCCCTGCTGTTAAGGAACTCCGTGTTCTCCTCCGTGGGGCTGGCCTCATTACGCCTGTTCTGGAGGGTCCTGATGAGGTTGGGAAGAGGCGCCGGGTGACCGGGAGTCTGCACAGCCTGGCATACGACGCTGAGCCTGCTTTCATATTCACTGTTGATGTCGGCCCATGGTGGGCATAGTTAATTTTCTCCTTCAGGCCTGGTACCTTTGCAGTTTTCTTAGTAGCAAATATGCTGTTTTTCTATTTTTTTTTAAAAAAACCCTTGTGTTGCACTGAAAAGAACTGTGCAGTGGCCTCAAAACTCCTCTTCTCCCAACTGCAGTGCTCCAAGTCACCACCTCCCCCACAACCCCACTCCAAAGTAGTGTCTTTCTGGATTCTTCCCCGCTCTCCTCTCCCTCTCCCTCTCCCTTCAGGATCTGGACACGCTCCAAACTCCCTCCCAGCCCATGCGCCCCATCTTCAGGGGACACTTCTGCGCTGGTCGCCAGTGTTCTCCCCCCACCCCACCCCCGACACTCCCAGGTCACGGGCGAGCTCCAGCCCCTTCCCAAGGGAGCCCCCCGAGCCCCACCCTGTGCCCGGAGCGCCCCTCCCCGCCCAGACCTCGCGGCCTCCTCTCACCGGCTCTCCCTGTGCTCTCACCCCCACAGGCTACGGGCACGCCGCCCCCGGCACGGACGCGGGCAAGGCTTTCTGCATGTTCTACGCGGTGCTGGGCATCCCGCTGACGCTCGTGATGTTCCAGAGCCTGGGCGAGCGCATGAACACCTTCGTGCGCTGCCTGCTGAAGCGTGTCAAGAAGTGCTGCGGCATGCGCAACACGGACGTGTCCATGGAGAACATGGTGACCGTGGGCTTCTTCTCGTGCATGGGGACGCTATGCATCGGTGCGGCCGCCTTCTCCCAGTGCGAGGAGTGGAGCTTCTTCCACGCCTACTACTACTGCTTCATCACGTTGACTACCATCGGGTTCGGGGACTACGTGGCCCTGCAGACCAAGGGCGCCCTGCAAAAGAAGCCGCTGTACGTGGCCTTTAGCTTTATGTACATCCTGGTGGGGCTGACGGTCATCGGGGCCTTCCTCAACCTGGTGGTCCTCAGGTTCTTGACCATGAACAGTGAGGACGAGCGGCGGGACGCCGAGGAGAGGGCGTCCCTGGCGGGGACACGGAACAGCATGGTCATCCACGTGCCCGAGGACGCGCTGCCGGGCCGCGCACGCTGCAAGGCCGACGGGGACCTGCAGTCCGTGTGCTCCTGCTCCTGCTACCGGCCGCAGGGACGCGCCGGCCGCCCCGCGGGGCACCAGAACTCCTTCGGCGCCCAGCTCGGCCCCCAGTACTTCCACTCCATCTCGTACAAGATCGAGGAGATCTCACCGAGCACACTGAAAAACAGCCTCTTCCCCTCCCCCATCAGCTCCGTCTCCCCGGGGCTCCACAGCTTCACCGACCTCCGCAGGCTCACGCGGCGCCGCAGGTCCATTTAGGGAGCAGGGGTGCGGGGCTGCGGCGGAAGCAGCCGCCCGTCACACTGGCCCGGCTCGGCGTTTCCTCCTCGGTTATTTATTGTCCTTTATTCTTACTATTAGTATTGTCATCATTATCAGTCTCTCTCCTTTCTTGGTTTTATTTCTTCCCCACCTTTCCAGTGAGACGGAGCCGGGGAAGTCCTGCTCCGAAACTCCCATCTGAGCATGAAGCATGGGTCCCTTCCCCCCCCCCCCCCCCCCGCCGCCCCGACGTCTGCCTTACGTTCCTCCCCAGCCCGCCCCAGCTCGGGGCGGCTTCCCCACGACGGGTGTGAGACCGAGCCCACCAGACCGAGCTGAGAGGACACCCACCCAAAGCTGCACACCAGGCCGAGAGCCGTCAAGCGCCCACCCACGGCGAAGTGTCTAACCGGACTCCCCGCTTTTCCTCCCCAAAGAGCGGGTGGTTGTGTGGGTGCGTGTGCGTGCGTGTGTGTGTGTGTGCGTGTGCCGTGCGACACAGTGGAAAATACCAGGTATTCCTTTCTTTTTTCCATCATACAGTTTTGTTAATAGCCTGCTTCTGGCTGCTTCCGAACACAAAAGGAAAACAAAGCCCACGAGGTTTTTGATTTATCATCTTGCCAAATTGAGCATGTTCCACCAGCCGCCTTTGCCCCAGATGCGTCACGCCCATATTTTTAAAATGCTAGGTTCTAAATTATATTAACTTCTTTTTAGGGGGTGGGGTGGGCAAGACGACACGGATCATTTTAGCTTGCCAGGTCCAAACCGTTTTTTACGAGCATGCACTTCGTTAAACTGGTATGCATTACCGACGCGAGCAAAAGCTAGCGGTGGCGTTAGCGGGAGCTAATAGTGAATGAATTTACCGAAGATGTGTTTAATTTTACCATCTCCCGTTCCCACGATTTACCATGCCCCCGGAAGTGTCGGGGCCAACGGGAAAATTGTGGGAAGGGCAGAATGTTTTATTATTTCCCTCTTATTTACATGATGATGGTGGTGATGGTGGTTTGCGGAGCAACTTACCTGCATGAGTAAGACTTGCAGTTTGGGACGCATGGGTGAGAATGGGGGTTAGTTGGTCCATGTGGGTTCTTGTCCTTAAAAAAAAAAAAAAAAAAAGGCAGGGCATTCCTCATTAAAAAAAAAATATATATATCTATATGTATTTCAAGAAAGAGTGTCTCTAATTGCGTTTGGTTTGTAAATAAGGGAAATTTCACGTTGGTCTCAGGAAGAGTTGACAGGCAAGGAGCTGTGTCTTGGCCTGCTGGGAACTTGTCAATCTCAGGGGACGATTTTTCTGAGGAGTGGAGAAATTCCTCCCGACTCTCACTGGGGGTGACTGCAAAGGGAAGGCCTGTTTATCTCCTGAGGGACAGTTCGGCTATAGATGGTCCACGGAGGCCCTTTCAATAGTAGGAATAAAGGAAAGTCTAATCCAGATTCCCAGAAGGGACTGTCATTTCCCTGGGCAGCGTCCCGGCCACTGCTGACAGCCAGCCTCCTCTCGCCCCTTTAATGAAAGGGAAGTTCAGGCTCTCCGTTGGAAATGCACTTCGGCCGGATAGCTGGGAGGTGTGGCGGGAGCCCCGCTGCCCCCCACACCCGCCCCGGACGGGGGTTTGCTCCTGGGAAGAGTGAGCCTGCACAGTTCCTGAAAGGAGCCGTCACCAAGTGCCACCAGCCCCAAGCATTTGGGCCATTGGACTGAAACAACCCTCAAGACCCCTCTGAAAGCCACGTACTTTATGTCACGTCCACGTTGAAAACGACCCCTTCCTACAGACACAGGCCTTAGGAGTCTGGGGACCTCAGGTGCTCGAGGTCACCGGGGACAGGTATCAGTCTTCATGGTCTGAATCCATTTACTTGGCTTTAAGGGTTTTGTGTTTTTTTTTTTTTTTTTTTTTGTTATTTGTTTTTTGTTTTTCTTTTGTAAATTTTGGGGCTCTTAGGCCTGTGCAGAGAACAGAAACATTGCTCGTTTTCAGGCCCCCCCGGCAGAGGGTGTCGGCGGCAGGGGCAGCGGGGCAGTGGCGTGAACGCGCGCCCGGGAGCCTGTGCCTCGCGGGAGGCTGCTGGCAGCGCCCGCAGGGCTTCTCCCGCCAGCCTTTCTCCGCGTTGCCCTCCAGGGCGGTGGGTGCGCCGTGACCTCTGATCTGTAGGAGACCGAGGCGGGAAGAGGGTGAGTGATGTGCTCCATGCCACCGAGCTGGCCCGCCCTGCAGCTGAGAGAAGGGTCTCAGTCTGGACCCCCAGAGGGCCCAGGAAGCTGCCTCCACGCCCCTCCGGCCCCTAACGGCCCCCGTGGGGGGAGCCTGCCTCTCTCCATGCACAGGTAAACAAACGCCCCAGGCCCTGGGGGTCAGCTGGAGGGACAGCTGCTCAGCCTGCCATTGTAGACTGTTCCCCCGCTGGGCGGTCCGCACGAGATGCTCAGGAAGGGGTGTACTTTCGCTTGAATGCTCCAGTGACAGGGAGCTCCTCCCGGCCCTGCGACATGTAGAAAATACTGGGTCTCCTAGATTTCCGGAGTTGGCTCTGCTTTGTAGGACTGAGGACCGCAGGAGGACGTCTGTTTTCTGTGTGTGTGGTGGCCATCGACTTCTGTGTCCAAAGCAACTTGCAACTTGTCTTGGTTCTTATTCCTCCTGTTCTTCCGCCCCCGGCAACCTCTTTGGCCCCTAAACCATCCCTGGGTCTTCTCTTTGGAAGTTAAACATCCCTGATTATGCTCAGAGCGTCCAGGGGCGCAGGCAAGCCTTGGCTTGCTTTCCTTGTGACATCATCTTTTTCTCAGGTGTCCATCTGTTCCCTCCCACGGTCTCTGGCCAAGGAGTTCTCTGGGCACATCAACGAGATGGGCTCACAGGGACACAGAGTCGAGGGTCCCCCGGGATTGTCTGTCACCGTAACATGCGACGGGGCATCTCCACCCAGCGCTTGGCCACCCGAGCCCTGCCCGCTCAGTCAGCATTAGCATCCTCACACGTATCTCAGGTCACCTGGCCAGAACCGGTCGCCCCTCGTGGTTCCTCCCGCCGTTCTGGCTGCGTTGTCGCCAGTGCTGTTGGCCACGCCCCCGGTTTTCCCTCCGAGTGCCTCGGGCTGAGGCGTCTCTCCCTCACGCTCCTGCCAGGTGACTTCTGTCTTTCTGCTCAGGTCACCTGTGCCCGTTCCGGGAGGGGTGAGACATCACGCCAGGCTGTGTTGTGTGGCTGCGGAATTCGGCCTTGGTTAGAATGCGCTGAGCAGGAGCCGCAGAGCTGCCCGTTCCCAGGTGGCAGTGGGGGCCTGGCCATCAACGCGGCTTGTAGGTACTTAGAGGTTTCAGCCTGTTGCGGAGCATTCTCCAACTAAGAGATCTCTACCCACTCATTCCGTAAAAGGCGGGAGAAGGTGCGCGGTGGATCGACCTGAGGCGCGCACGATCCCAGAAAGCTCTGGGCTCAAGGCTTTGTAGAGACCCTCCCGTTTTTATCTTCATCACACCCATCCTGGGCGGAAGGTGCTGTCATGCCAATGGACCGTTAGGCTCTCTCTCACACAGGAGTGAACCCACCTGTCTGGGTTTGAGACACCTGGGTTGGGCCCAGAGCTGGGATCGGATCGCCTTTCCCCCTGCACCCCTGTGCTGGCCCTTTGAGCACAGCAGGCTGCCTGGTGCTTTCCCTACCTGTAAATGCTCTCCCTGAAGCATCTGCTGTGCTCCCCTGTGCGTCCCCGATCGGGCAGGGCCCGCCCGCGCTTCGGGCATGGCCACGGCAGCTCATTTGCCGCCCAGGACTCGCCGACGGGTCCCTCATTTTTGCAGGAGAGGAAGCGGGGGACACGTTCGGCTGCCCTGGAGGCCCTCCTTTGCAGGTGCTCGTTCAAGCCAGTCCGTAAACATGGGGGAGGCTGCGTGCCTGGCCGCTCACCATTTCTTCGCGCATGGCAGGCCTCGACCGGGAGGCGCCTGGACAGTGACCCGGGCACCCGCAGGCAGGTCCAGGCCGCGCGCGCTCTGCCTCACCCCGGCTGGGGAGCCCGTGGTGCCCGGTTCCCGTGACGCTTGGCCTCGGCGGCATCTGGAAACCGGAGGGACCAGTGCAGAGGCTCCCGAAGTCTGTGTGCCGAGCTGGAGAGGGAGCTCAGAGGGCAGGAGCAGCCAGGGCAGAGAATGACCACCCCTGAGGTCCAGGGCCCCATCTCTGCGTCCGAGCTCCTTTTGAAGTAGGAAGCCCTGATGAAGAAGCCCGTGAGGGGCATCCACAGAGGCGCGCGGCAGAGACCTGGGACATGCCTGTCTTGTTAGTGCAGTGGAGGCCGTCACCTGCTCAGCAAGCTGGTTTTGCTTCGGAAGGAGGTGACTGGAGACCTGTCACGTGCAGGCTGGCTGCCCAGCTAGGGGGCTGTCTAATGTGTTTCTCCCAAAGTCCTGGTTTCTAGGGGACCTTGGAAGCACCCCAGGCAGGGACCCAGCCCCCAGTGCCTGCCTCACTGGGTTCTGTGACGTCACCGCCCTCCCGGAGCCTCTGCTGCTGCCTCTGCCACGGGGGACTGTTGGAACAGGATTTCTGAGCGTCAGCACCAAGTGAACTTGACCCTTGAAGGCATTTGGCCTGGACGTTCTGGTCACCGGGCACAGCTGAAGGTGGAGCCGCCAAAACACCCCGAAAGTCATTTCACGTGGCGGAGTCCTGGGAGCTGGGAGAGGCTGAGGGAGCGAACATCGTCACGGGCACCGAGGGTCGCGTCGTGAGAGCCGAGGCCCCACGCTTTCCAGGTTCCCCGAAACTCCAGAACCCGTTACCTAAATACAGCCTGCCCACTCGCTTCCCCAGCTGTCCCCAAAATGTCCTCCGGAGGGTTTTCGGTGAACGTGAGGGACGGTCTGAGACCACCTGCCGCGTTGCTTGTCTGGTTGCCCCAGGCCCGCCCTGTCTGGGACACCTTCCCTCCGCACTTTTGCATTCGTAACATTGCCGTTTTGTAGAGCCTGGGGCCACTGTCCTGGGGGACGACCCACAACCTGCTTCGGTCCACGGGTTCCCTAGGTTAAGGAATTTTGGGCAAGGGAGCATCGGCCATGATTGATGCATCCCTCTGGAGACCTCGTGATGACCTCTCATGTCACTGTGGGTAAATATGTCACAGTTGATGTTTTCCTCTGTCAGAGAAGCCCATGGAAGCTTCCAGAGAGGTGCCCATGGGTCCCTGTGGCTGGGTCTCCTTGCTGAGTCCGAGCCAGGCTCTGCCGTGTCTGAGTTCCCGCGCGGGTCTCGGCCCTGTGCCCGGCGTCAGCGGCCCGCTTCCTAAACACCTCTGGGGGCAGCCCGGCTATAAAGAGACAGCAGGTTCATAGCCCCGCGTTCATGGAGGGGAAGCTGGCTGGCAAGTGTGGCCCAGTGGGGCTTTTTGCAAGGATTGCCGCCAGCCAGCGGGCTGCTCGGGCACCCAGGAGCTTCTCCGTGGGCGGAAACGACTGCCGGGCCCTTCCTAGCCTTAGCGATCACAAAGATGGGATTGGTTGCTATGGCAGTGCTCTCGGACACCGAGGGCCATACTTTGTGACCTGGGTCTTGGAGAGAGTTGCGCTGGCAAGTTCCGCACAAGCTCCTCAGGTCCGACCACACGAAGCCGTCCGCCTGCGGTGGCTCGGCGACCTTCCATGTGTATGTCCGTGCAGATTCCACCTCCAAGCCTTCGCCCACGCTGCTCCCGCTCCCGGGAGGGTCTCTCTGCTGCTCTGCCTCCCAGCTCTCACCCTTCCAAGCCTCCTGGGCCCTCTGCCCCTGATGGTTCAGCAGGGCCCCCCGTGCTCCGCAGTCCTTTCTCTCACGGCCGACGCCCTGGGCAGCAGACCGGTGGCCCCGCCTGGCGGGCTGCGGGCTGGGCCACACCCCGGAGGGGAATGCCCGCAATCAGATGCCCAGCATCTTGCCTGGGTGGCCACTCCGCGCTGTTCAAGGCGTGTCTGTGCGAGCCCTTCCCACCCCTGGGAACAGACGCACATCGATGTGATGAAAACCCGTCAGCGCCCCACTGGCCGGTCAGTGGCCTTGCCAGGCAGAGCCGCGTGTGCCGTGGGCAACAGGGCCACGGGCTGGCCCCAGCGGGGCACGTCCCATGAAGCAGGCGACTCGAGGAGTGTGCTGGTCACCTGTCTCCCTGCAGTGGGTGGTCCCTGTGATGGAAATGCCACCGGGAACCCAGTCAGCACTGTTTCCTTGTGGCGGAGGAGGAGTGTGGGGACAGGTGCAGTGAGGGACAGGGTCCTCCGGCCTGAGTGGTGCGTCTACCCGGCAGCGGCGCTGGGGGCCCAGGCAGAGGCAAGGCCAGTCCCGCCTGCCTTCGGGGTGCGGCGTTGGGGGCGGGGTGCGGCGTTGGGGGCGGGGAGCGGGGTTGCTCAGACCCGGGCAGCTCACACCTGCGTCCGCCCTTCACAGTGGGTGGTGGCTTTGCCTCTCGGGGCCTGGGTCCCCAGCTGTACATAGACCCTGCTGCCCCCATGGTGGGAGAAGTGCATGGGGCGACAGTTACCGGGCACCCACTTGCACCCGGCGCCGGCCCCTGTTCCTCCCCAAGACCAGGCCGACGTTGGCGCTCTGAGGCGGGTCCTGGGGCACGTGGCTTGCAGTCAGGCGGCAGGAAGGAAGCGACTGGCTCTGGTTGAAGACTCAGGCGGGGCCTTGGGTCTTGGAGGAAGTGGCGTTGGTGGCCTTTGAGGAGGGCCCGGAAGGGGCCAGCGGGTGCTGCTTCGGCGGAAGGCGCAGGCATGGAAGGGCTGGGCACAGGTTCCACGCCGGGGTTCAGGGTGGAGTCCCGCCGCAGAGCCGCGCCCGGCACAGGGGGGGCCACGCCCCTGTCGAGGCCGCTCCCAAGCTGGCCCTTCAGGCCGGCCTCCTGCTCGGAGCCTCCGCGGCTCCCCAGTGCCCACAGTGAGTTTACTGCAAGGCACGTCTCTCTGACAGCCGCAGCCGCGTCTCGCGCTTCCGTGAGGAGCGTCAGACCCGACTGTGCCGCCCGGTTGTCCTCCGCGAGCAGAACTCTGGAAGCCGGTCCTGGAGTCTCTGCAAACCTGAACTCTGTGGGGTCTTCCTGTGTGGTTGGAGTTAAGTGGGTTCTTTGTTTGTTTGTTTGCTTTCTCTCTGGGCATTAGCTCTGTTTTGCCTACGGGACTATTTCTGAATGAAACCTGCGTGGCCTTTCGCTTGAGTGTCCTGGGAACCTGCTCCCTGCTCCCCTACAGCCTTCTAGGCTTTTACCAAAGACGAGCATGGAACTGGCAAAAGGGAAACACCGCATAACCCTTGGGCTCCCTTGGCGTGAAGAATTTGCAGTTCCATGATCAGCTCTAAGGACAAGAGGTTCTGTGACTGCCTGCGACCAGGGCCTTGGGGACTGAACGTGGCGAAGGCCTCATGGGAGCTGGAGACACTCGGATGGCCCCCCGCCTCGTTCTGCGTTTCCCCCGGACCCGGGGCCCCCGGTGGGTCCGGTGCCGAGGACAGGGTCCCCCCGTGCATGAAGCTGTCGGCAGGAGAGCGGGGGTGTCTGCGGCCGTGAGCGCTTCTGACGCAGGGACGAAGGTTCGCTGTCTGTCTGTTCTTCACGCCTCCCCTGTCGCTGGCGCACCAGGACCCACGGCCAAGGCCACGCTGTGGCACCTGCTGGGGTGGAGCTGCCCCCGGGCAGCACGACGTGGACTTCGACTTTGAGACGAGGGCCCGGGCGGTGGAGGCCCAGGTGTAGCTGGCTGGGTGGCAGGAAGGCCAGCCGAGGGAGTGTGGTAGAACCAGGACTCAAGCCCGGGCCTCCTGACTTGCTGTGTGACCTGGGGCAAGTCACTTCACGTCTCTGGGCCCAAGTTTCTTCCTTTCCAGACTGAGGGGCTTGGCCGAGGCCCCGTGTTTCCGAGGCCCACGCTGCCTGCAATGTGTGCTGTGCGCACGGTTCTCCCTGCCCCCACCCGGCCCGGGGACCACTGTGGGGCTGACATCAGCCGGCACCTGCAAGCACTCCCCAGACGCCTCCTATGGCAGGCGAGTCTCTCCCTTTTAGGTTTTATAAATGACATACGGACCTCTGAGTAAGCCGCAGCTCCGTGTGGTGCGTCTCCGCTCCGTTTCCCTGAGAGGCGGTCTTCCCTCCTGCCGGCCCGCAGTGCCCTGTCCTGGAGAGGAAGCCTTGCCATGGGCCACCCATGTGCACGGGGCTCGCCCGTACTTGTGAGAAGAGGGTGTGGATCCCCAGGATTGACCTCCTGGTTAAACCTGAACCCCAGCTGTTCCCTTCTACCTGCCCCTGCCCTTCCCTGCCACGTCCTTGGCGTGTCTCTATTTCAGGGCTCTCTTTAACTCCCGAGAGGATGCGTCCCCCACCTACAGGAGCCCCTGGCCCAGCACAGGCCCCATGTGACTCAGGTCCCCTATCTGGAATGCAAAGTCGAGTGTCCTGATGGCCTGTTTCCAGCCCTCCTTCCCCGGCTCTGTGCTTCGGCCGCCCCGGGGGGGTGGTGTCTGTCTGATGTTCATGAACAAGGATGTGGGGGAGCCCGCCAGGTGGATCAGGGTGAAGGCCCATCATCCTGGCGGTGGGGCGGGGCGGGGGGGTGTTTCAGAAGGCCGGGCGTTGGAGGGGAGGAAGTTCCGGGCCACCCCGACAGTATCTGCTGCGTCTGCCCTCCCCTTTGCTTGGTTCTAAGAGCCAGCTCTGTGCAGAGCACCGGGGACAGCAGCCCGCGATGGCGCCCGCTCAGACAGAGCCTGTGGTGGCGGCTGTGTCCGTGCAGACCTTTGTCCCCCGGAGCCTCTTCCACAGCGGTGGGCCGCAGGGGCAGGCCTGGGCCCCGTGGGGCGGCCTCCCTGGCGGTGGCCCAGGCACGACGAGCTGCACTGTAGTGTGACTGCGGGGCACAGCCCCCGCCCCCAGGACGTCCAGAGCGCCCCCTGCAGGGGCCACGGGCCTGCCCTGGGCGGCGGGAGGGCTTCCCCCGAGCCCCCTCCGCAGTCGGGGCCGTGCCGCCCCGGCAGGCCGCCCCTCCCGGGAGGTGGGGGAGGAGAGTGTGTTCGGGGGTGCTGCGCTGCTCCGGGGCGTCATCCTGGTGCGCGTCCTGTCCTGAGCCTTCGTTTCCCCACCGGCGCCAAAGGGCCCGGAAGTGTGGGATTGTTCCGGAAGGATCGGAGGGGGGGACCTCTGTCCTGTGGATGCTGCACTGGGGAGCCGTGGCCTTCCGGTCGCCTGCCCCTCCTGCACTGGTGGCTGTCGGTCCCAGCGCGGGAGGCATCGGGGCTGGAGGGAGCCCGGCGGGGCGCATGCAAGGACAAGGTGGCTGTTCACTTGGGAAGTTTCTGTGCTGCGCGTCTCCCGTTCCCTCCCGGACCCTCGCCCTGGCCTCTGCGGGCTCCTGGGCGGCGCCTTGGAGGCCGTTCGCATCCAAAGAGCTGTTCTGGGTTCGGGACGTTTGCTGTAAGCCTTGGTCACCGAAACACACAACCCGAGTCCCCTCCAGCTCCACGGCCTTGGGTCGGGGACACTTGGGCCCTGCTAGGCTCCCAGCCCGGACGGGCTTCCTTCCTCTTCGTCATCAGGCCACGTGGCCGTGGGCACATCACTTCTTACCCTCTTCTGCAAGGACGACGTGGCCAGGCGGGCCGGCAGCGACGAGAGGACCCGCGGGTCACCGTGTGGGAGGCTTTTGGTTGCGTGTTAGTGGGGCAGCCCCTGTCTCTTGGGGACGTCGTATTTTTCAGGTACAGTTAATCTACAGACCTTTTCACACCAAAGAGTCGTGGCTCTGCCTAGCACCTCTGACCTCTCATCTCTGGTTCTCTGTGGCCCAGCTGTGAGGCCCCCGTGGGCCGGGTGCTTGGTGGTGGTGTGCGTGGGATGTGAGCCCACGCCCTCCTTCCCCATGGCAAACCTCGTGGAATGTCTTCACCTTTCCTTCACCTGCGGGGATGGAGCTGCCGCGGGGATGGAGCTGCTGCGGCGGTGGGCCTGGGTGTCCGCAGGGTCCCCTCTGGGCACAGCGGCCTGATGATCGGCCTGTCATCCAGGGACTGTTCACAGGGCGTTTGGGCACCTGCCGTTGGCGGGCCTCGGTGAGAGGCCACCGGGGTGGACTGGATGTTGAGGCTCTTGGCCTCCTGAGGCTCCAGTTCCCATGGACCACGTGCCCCCCAGAGGCACGGGCTGTAGAAACAGTCCAGTGGCAGGTATTGGCACCCGAGCCCACCTCAGCCACCGCTGCGTTTTCTCGAGCTAAATTTTAGAAGTTGGGTGGAAACATAAAAGTGCAATGAAAGGAAAAATGCAAATTATGGGGACCCGATGAAGCAGAACGCACAGTGAAAAAGCTATCTTTCTAATCCGATGGCCCTTAGAGGAGAACACACTCTTGAAAAAGGCTAATCAGGTATGTGTGTGTTCAGCCCCCCGAATGGCATTTTGACGGCCCCTCGGGCCTGGGAGGGGCCTGGCCGAGGCCCCCCCAGGCCACCCGCACCTTTATCGGGGCCTCCCAGGGGGAGTCGCTGCCCTGGGTTCGGAGAAACCGCTGGCTTCCCTGAGCAAAAGGTAACTAGGAGAGTGGACTCCCCCCGGCCGGAAGGCTTTGAGGCCGTCTCCTACGCCCGTGACTGCTGGCCAGGTTCCCCGTGAGACAGGAGACACTGACACCAAAGACGAGGAGTAGGTTTTAAACCACTGAACTGATGAACAAGGAGGGGGCATTTCCAGTCTGTTCCCAGCAGGCCAAGAGATCACGCGTCTCCTTCTTAGGTGTACAATTTTTAACTCCAGTCAACTGTATCCTTGTACCTCAAAACACTGAAAAGGAAAGCAAGTGTCATTTGTGACCCCAGGCATAGGGGCGAAGCATGAAGTAGGTCTGAACCCGCACCCATAGAAGTGATTGGCAGGTACACCTAGGGGTTCCTTCTGGGGGGGTGGGGCTCGGGATGTGGATCCTCACGTATTTATTTGGGGCGCGTGTGTGTGTGCACTGACTGGGTGTCTTTGGGTCTCTGGATTTTTCTCTTTGAGGGGGGGCATTGCTGGGCATTTTTATGGCTGTGGTTGGAGGACCCGGGTTTGTCCTGGGCGTCTGGCCGCTGCTAGCGGTCTCCCAGGACGCCCGTGGGCTGGGAGACAGACGCTGGGGAGTCGTCCCGAGGCCGGGCCCCTTGGCCACGTTCCAGGAAGGGTGGGAGGGGGTGTCCCAAGCTCCTCGTGGGGGCCACCCTGCATGCCGGAAGGAGCTTGGGATTTGGACGGCAGGCCTAGCTGTCCTCAAGGCATCAGACGTTGGGTGGGAAGCCGCCCTGGATTTGGCAAAACCAGTGATTCCAACTGGACCACAGTGAACCAAATTCAAAGCAGCCTACTGTTCCTGTTACTGTCTGTTTTCCTTCGTTTCTCTTCTCTGGCCCTCCCCGTCTGTGCGGAGGGCGCCTTCACAAATGGCCTTAGAATGCCGTTCTGAAGCTGACCAGAATGAGACAACCCTCCAATGAGTGCCCGCGGTATTTATTGTCGCAGCTCATCTGAAGAATGACAAAAACAAACTGTATCACCAATGTTTACAAGTCCAAGTAGACATCCCGCCCATGTAAAATATGTAATTTATGCAAGAGGTCGCACCTTTCTTTTGTAACGAATGCACTAAGCAACCCTGTATATATTTTACAACGTCTTTACAGAAAAAGAATCACTTACGGTAGTGTTGTAAAATAATGCCGTTTTCTAATTTTTTCATTAAAAATCTCTATGGCACGTTTGCAAATGTGTCTTGGTCTTCCTTCTCTAAGGGGGGCGGGGGTTGGGGCTGAGAGCTTGGCCATCTTCTACCCCAGCCTCACTGAGGAGACTTTCCAGGGCCGGTGGGCGGGGGCAGGTGTGCCCAGGATCCCGGAGCCATCAGGCAGGCGCAGGTGTGCCCAGGATCCCGGAGCCGGTGGGCGGGCGCAGGTGTCCCTGGGGTTCTCAGGGCAGGCGGGCGGGCGCAGGTGTGCCCAGGATCCCGGAGCCGGCGGGCGGGCGCAGGTGTGCCCAGGATCCCGGAGCCAGCGGGCGGGCGCAGGTGTGCCCAGGATCCCGGAGCCGGCGGGCGGGCGCAGGTGTGCCCAGGGACCGGCGGGCGGGCGCAGGTGTGCCTGGGGTTCTCGGGGCAGGCGGGCGGGCGCAGGTGTGCCCAGGGGCCGGTGGGCGGGGGCGGGGGTGCCCGGGGTCCTGGGGGCTGGCGGACGGGCGCAGGTGTGCCCGGGGTCCCGGGGCCGGCCCTCCAGGAAACCTCGCCCTGCTCATCCTGGCCAAGACCACAGCGGCCCTGAGACCTGGTGTGCTGATGTTTGGTTTTCTTTCCTGGCTGAG
The DNA here is from genome assembly GCF_021234165.1 of Pteronotus mesoamericanus. Taxonomy (NCBI): domain Eukaryota; kingdom Metazoa; phylum Chordata; class Mammalia; order Chiroptera; family Mormoopidae; genus Pteronotus; species Pteronotus mesoamericanus. The sequence continues at coordinate 44,682,739 of NW_026555309.1, read as the reverse complement.
GGATGTTAGTTCAGAACAGGAGACAACCCCTTTTTGTCTGTCCATGTTGGGAAAAAGAAAAAGGAAAAGCAGGCAGGATAAAGGTGCTCGGTATTACCTCTCCACCCAGGACAGTCTGCTGGCGCACTTGCAGGGGCTGCCGGCTCACGGGGGCCTCCGGACTTCACTCCTGTTCAGGGTCGGGGTGTCGGGGACTCTGGGGACACCAGGGGGCAGGGCTGCCCTGAGGGCAACCTCACACAGGGGCTCCTGAGGACAGAGCGCGGTCCGGGGGGCGTGGGGCCAGGGTGGGGCTGCGAGGTGCGTCTCCAACAAGGCCATGGGGCGCTGCTGCGGCTGCCGGGGGACCACATCCGAGGACTGCGGTCCTCTCCTTACCGTCCCGGCTCTGAGACCAAGGGTGCCCCCGCCCAGGCAGTGGCTCACTAAGCCCGACTCCGACCCGCCTGCCCTGTGGGCCAGGCACCCCTTCGGGGGGACACCTGCCGCCGCCCCGCATCCCCGGCACTCCGCCAGAGGCTCAGGCAGCAAACAGACCCCCCTCCGCCCTCCGGACCGAATTCCCAGTCACTCACGTTATGCCTCTGCGGCCCATCCCTGCCCGTCTCTGCGCCAGGAGCTGGGCCTTCCGGGCCAGGCGCGGGCAAGCAGTCCCCGGAAAGAGCCGGAGAGGGCGTGCTGTAGACTCGGAGCGGCCTCCCGCGCTGCCCGGCTAGGGAGGTGGCGAGAGAGCGCGTGCGGGTGCCGAGTCCAAGAGCCCTTCTGCTGTGGGCTGTGGGCTGGGGGCTGGGGGCTGGGGGCTTGACTGCCATGTCACTTCCAGGGTTGCCACGTGATCCCCTCCCCAACCATTTTAATAAAATGAGACAGTAACAGTTATCTGGCGGGTCACACAAAGACCGTGGGCCCGCAGGCCCCTGTGCAGACCCCCGTCCGACGCTCTTTCCCCGGCGTGGGCTCTAATTCGCCCTCGGTGTTCTCGTCGGTGCACGCACAGCAGTGACGGCCCGGCTCGAGGGCGGTCCGTCCAGGGCCGCTGCCACTCCCAAGAGCGCCCGGGGCTGAACGCGGCGCCCAGGACGGAGTTGGCTTTATTTTATGCCTCCTTCGTGGGAAGGCTCAGAGATGGCGGGCCGGCCTCCCGACCCTCAACCGGGCCCTGAGCGGTGGCCACAGGGCGGCGGCAGGGGCCGGGCTTCTGGAGCGGCTTCTCACGGCCGCCTGGGTCCTGCTCCCGAATGAGCAGCAGGGACGTTTTTGAACATCGGGACGTTGTGAAAACCAGACTTGTCACGTAGTACTCTGCGTGCTTCTTGATTGAAACCTTAAGCAAACAGCTCTGCGGTAGGTCTAAGAACGACTGTAATTTTAAAGTAGCGACAAGTGGAAGTGTTTTGACGTACCTGCCACTCTGTGTTACGATACCAGAATGTCTGGGATGTTACTGAAGGAGCTGCTTTATTTTATGACGATGAGTAATTCTCCCAGGCAGCCTGGATCCTCGGGCACTCACTCAGTGACTGGCGCGGGGTCACTTCATAATCCACACCCACCGAATTAATTCCTAATTAGTGACCGGCCCATGGCATCTGCCTCGAGACTGTGCCCACCATGGGGTCTTCTGTCTGGGTCAGCACTGTCCCCTGCAGCCCCATTCCCCATCCCAGGGGCTTTTAAAATATACATCTACAATCTCTTCGGCATGTCCAGCATGTCGCGCACACGTGGGGACGACCGCTTCAGGGACTGGGGTGCTGCCTGCAAAGGAGGGAGCCGTGAAGCCCCTGCCGCTCCTGTGTTCGCCGCCCCTTTCCACCAGCAGCGGCCAGAGGCCAGTGGGGATGCACCGGCTGTGGCTAAAAACCCAGCTTTGATCTTCGTCCCGTGTCTGGAGCTGGTGGCAGCGGGGAGCACGCTGAGTCTGAGCTTTCTACCCAGCCCTGCGAGACGTCAAGAGAACCCGCGGTGCAGGGTCACGGGCAAAGCTCGGGCCGCCTTTCAAGGCCCCGCCACGGAGCGAGAGGCCTAGTGACTCAGCTACTGAACAGTCCGAGAAGCTCAAGTCCACTGTCGCAGCCGCTCTGACGGGCTCGGCCCCAGCCGGACCAAGATCGCATTGCTAAACAAACCCGAAGACCCCGGAGCACGGGGCTCCTCACCTGGCCCACCTGCGGGGGCCAGATGGAGTCACCAGGCAGGTGGCCCCCCCAGGTGGCAGCAGCTCAGCCTCCCGGCTCGGCACCCGCAGTCCTGGGTAGGAATGTGCGTGACCTCACTCGCCGCTGACCTCTCGTGTGTGAAACAGGGCTCTTCTGAGGAATTATCATCACTAACCCTCCCCATGAGCCAGGCGCCCACTGAGATAATGCACGCAAGGCTCGCAGTGGGTGCTCGCTGTGCGCCAGGCTCGGTTCTGAGACGCTGCTTCTGACGTTACGTTCACTTCGTTCTCGCGCATGCCACACGCGGGCCCTTGGCCGACGGGCTGCTGTGCACAGTGACCCTTCACGGGTCCCAGCTTCTGGCCACGGTCCAGACTGGAGCCAGTGTGCAGGCCCAGAACCCCTGAAGGAAGGGGAGGCCGGTTCCCCTTGAGGAAGGACTGGCTGGATCACCCAGAATGCCCGCCGGCAGTCTCCCTCCCAGCCTCCCTGGGGGGCCAGGGGCCGCTCACCAGGGTGAGTGTGCATCGGGGGCTCCTCGACACTGGCTCTGAGCCGCCACAAATTCCAGGGGATGCAAAATGTCAGCATGGCCCAACTGTCAGAGTAGCAGCTTGCAGAGGCCAGGCGACCCACGAAGTTCAGCTCAGGTCTGTCCCCCGGGGGGATAGCGGGCCCGCCAGGCCATGCAGTGGTGGCGTCTCAGGCTCTGGTGCAGAACTGGAAGACACGCGCTCAGCAGCCGGCAGAACCCCCGCCTGGCACACGGGCCCTGCCCGCCGTCACGGCGTGGCCTGCCATCCAGGCTGGGCTCGTCAGAGCGCCTCGTCCCCTGGGCCGGCACAGTGGCTGCTCCGGGGAGGGACACCTGACCCGGGCTGTCGAATCGGGGCCCCTTTCCTCCTCAACAGAAACTGGCGGGGACGGACGCTGTGTCAGCCACCAGCCAAGGGGCCTCTGGGGAGAGCGGGGCCGAGGGGACAAAGCCAGCCCCCGGACACCTTGTGGAAGGCCTGAGGGCGCCTGTGTCCGGAATCGAGTCACCGGGAGGCCCGGTCCGCCCTGCCCTCTCTACCGATGGCACACGCTGACCGGCCTGCAAGGAGCGGGAGGGACCTTTTGGGCTGTGACGGGGCCTCAGGGCCCGAGTCAAACTCCGTGCTGCGAACCTCCCCCTCCTCCCCAGACCTCTCTCCACCTGCATCCAATCTGCTCCGTGTCCATGGAAACGAACCCGTCTGGCTTTCACTTAGGTCCGGCCCCTCCGCCAGGGTCCTGGGCCCGCGGGCCTGGGCTTGGGGTCAGGCGAGCCAGGGAGGAGGGAAGGGGGCGCCGCACTCACTGCTCCGAGAAGCGGGTGCCGGCCGCACACCGCCCTGCGAACCACGAGGTCCCCACAGGACCATCAGAGCAGCCAGCCAGCCTGCCAGGCCTCCCTGTTGCCCCGTTACCATGGCAACGCCTCAGTACAGCACCAGGAATAGATGTTTTTTGGAAGGGGGGGTTGTCTTGTAAAAAGTGTCAAGAGGGCGGGGGAGGGGATTTTCCTTGAGGGATCCTCTGAGGGGCGCAGGGCCTGGGTGCCTCCCGCGTGGGCCTGTTCCCTTCCACCCTGACCTGACACTCTGCCTTTCGTTTTTGTGACCAACACCCCCTGCCTGTCCGGGGTGCGGGCCTCAGCGCCGGGCACCATGCAGGAGCCAGACACGGAGTAACCAGGCATGAAGTCCAGGGGCCTGCGGCGGGGAGTCAGTGCCCTCCCCCCCGAGTCCTGGAGGCCAGGGCCCCCGCCTTCCTCGGCCCCAGGGGAAGCGCAGGGTTTGGGGTCCGATGGGCCTGGAGCCAAACCCGGGGTCTCCAGCTCCTGCTGAGAAGCCGCAGGCAAGTCCCTCGGCCCCCGAGGCGTGGAGGCCTTGCCAGCGAGCGGCCCGCCAGGGAGGCAGGCCCGGGGGGAGGAGGCGCTAAGAGACTTACGGCAGGGAGCCCGTCTGCCCGTGTGTGGGGCCGGGCGTGGCCAGGCTGGGACCTGGGGGAACCCCCGGAAGGGCTGCTGCGCCCTCGGGCCTGCTGCCCCCAGGGAGGACTCTCTCCATCAGGGATGCCCCCACTTGGGGACTGCGTCGGCCATCCAGGGCCCCTCGGACGACCTTCCTTACCTGAAGTCGGCTGATCATGGCCTCCAGCCGCACCTGTGGACCGTCTTCCCAGCCGCACCCAGGCTAGGGTTTGGCTGAGTCACCGGGGACTGGGGCCGAGTTGACCATCCATCCCAGGTGGCCCCTGTCAATGGGGTTAGTGGTTTGGGGGCGTTGGCTGCGTGATTGACAGGCACTGTCTCACTGAAGCCTCAGGCTGGCGGTGGTGACGACCGTGGTGACGGCTGCCAGCCCGTGCGGATGCTCCCCGGTGCCAGGCACGTGCTGAGCGGCGCTTTAGCCCGCACGACGGACTTGCCTGGCCGGTGCCGTCTGATCCTCCTCCGCAAAGGGCAAACTGAGTCAAACTGCTTAACTTCAGTCTAGGATCCGCCAGGAGCCAGCAGGGGCCAGAATCAAAGCCAGGGACATTTCTTACCGGTGTTGCAGGGACACTTCACAGACGGGCCGCGGGGCTCAGGGCGGTGGGATGAGCGTGAAGCCGTCCCCTTTGCCTGCGCGGCCACGCCCCGCCCCGTTCCCCAGGCAGGCGGCAGCCCCCACCTCCCCGGGCCGTGCCTGTCCTCTCAGCCGGCCCCCCGCACAGTGAGTGGGTGCCGCAGTTCAGCGTGATCGCCAAGGACACAGCGGCTGGGCTGCGGGCGAGGTGAAGAGTCCCCCGAGGTCTGGGTGGCACGCAGGCCCGTGCCCACTTGGAGACTTTGAGCCTAGGGAGGAAGTGCCTGGTGTGGACGCGGGGCCCTTGAACTCAAGCTCCAAGGCTCGGCTCGGGAACAGCCTCCTGCGGACGTGTGCGCCGGCCATTCCCCAGGCCCAGTCCCTGCCCCGCGCTGCCCTGCTCTGGGCCCCGGGTGGCCGGTCCTCTGGGCGGCAGCCTCCAGGCTCCGCCTGGCCTCTCGCTGGCGTTGGCCGATGGCAGGGTGGGAGGAGGGATGCCTGGGTATGTGCTGACCTTGACCCCTCCCTGGCTTGCTGTAACAGGGCTCTGTCCCTGTCTGGGCTCTGGCAACGTCCCCTCCTCACTCCCCAGACCCTCCCAGGTCCCAGGGCGGAGAAGGCTTCCCAGGGTTCCTAGTCCCTGGGGGCCTCACCGTTCCTTCCTCTTTCTCCAGACTCTGCTCTCATCTCTGTTAGCTGTCCCTTCATGAAACCCTCTCCAAGGAAGCCCTTTGGGGAGTCTGTCTGTCTCCAGCTGGAGCCCTGGCTGACCTGAAGGTCAGGGATCCGCGGGGTGGCGCCCCCTAGGGTGATGGAAGGAGTCTGACACGAACGGAGGCAGGGAGGTGAGCAGAGCCGCTCCAGCCTGCGAAAGGACAACAGGCTTTATGGCCCTTTGATAGGATCGGCCAGGCCTCACGCCACAGACGTGGAGGGGAGAGAGTAGGGCGCCAAAGCCAAAGTCATGCCAGTTTGCCCGGGGTGTTCCTCGTTGTCACACTGAATGCCCCTCATTCTCAGACTCACCGCCCCCCCCAGCAGATGGGGACGGGAGGTCACCCAGAGGGAAGCCACCCTGCTGTTGGCGAGCAGGCCGCTCACTGGCCCCACCCGTGAGGGAGGTCCCCATGCTGGTCACCAGGAGCCCAGGCCAGTCTTGGGGAGGAGGTGAGAGGCGTGCAGCCCTCGGAGACGGAGGCCCAGAGGGGAGGGGGCTGCTGGGCAGGCCCCTCCCTGTCCCCTCCCTGTCCCCTCCCTGTCCCCGCCCGCACCTGGGCGCTCTCCGTCTGGAAGTGCCACTTCCCAGGCGAGTCTCTGCCAAGGCCTGGCTGGGTCTAATTGCTGGCAGATTGCACCCCCAGGGCCCAGCCCAATTACCGAGCATTTAATAATAATTAAAATATAAACGAGATAAGCGCCCCTCCTCTGCACCTCTCGGGGCTGGGTCTGTATCCCCTAGGCAAACTTAATTGCTGTAACGACAAATGTTAACTCACAAGCCACCTCCCCTTCAAGCCCTGACAGGGAAGGCTGAGCAGAAGCTGACCCGGCGGAGCCAGGCAGGGGACTGGGGCGGCCCAGTCCCGCCTTGGCATATGTTGTCCCCTTTGCCTGGGCATCTCCCGCCTCACTGACAAACCTGGGCCTGTCCTCGCCGGCTCTGCAAAGGGCCCGTGCTCCGCCCGGCGTCCTGTGGGCTAGGCGCACAGCACAGAATCAGGCCGGCGGTGGAGAGGAGCAGCTCCGGGGACCCCCTGGGCCTGTCACCTCCCCCGCCCACCGGGACAGTGTCCTGTGCATAAACCCTCCTTGGGGCCCGCACACCGAGCCACTGGACATGCTCTGGTCCACCGCCCCGGACGTCTCAAGTCTCAGAAGGGAACCAGGATCGCACTCTGCTCTGCATCAGGCAGTGGCTCTCAAACCAGAGGCGGGGACAGTGTGCGAGCCCACCCCCTTCCCCGCCCCCCCCCGCCCCCGCCGACCCCGGTTGGAGACACTCCCCCGCGCACATGCCCTTGTCCGATGTCGGCGAGAACCCACGAGTGGGCTGTGGGTGGAGGGAGCCATTGCCTGAATTCTTTGCCACGGACCACAAGACCTTGCGAGGCCTGACCCTTGGCTCTCCAGCCACAGTCTCTTGTTCCCGGAGTCTCCAGATCACGCGCGTCTGGATCAGGACCTGGGGTCTGCTCTTCGGTCGGCCTGCGAAGTCCCCCCGGGCCCCGGTCAGCTCCCACTCACCCTTCGGGTCTGCGAGGAGCTCCTGGGTCAAGTCCCCCCACCCCTTGAACTCTCATGATGCCCTGAACTGTCATAGCATTTGTGAGAATTTGTAAGAAGACATTCAGCAAAGAATTGGACAACTAAATACGTCCCCCGCCCCTGGCTCTGAGAGTAGAATGTGACTTATTACCGTTGCTACCTCCTGTGTGCTTAGTGTTAGACTACCTGCCACACAGCAGGTGCTTAAGCGTTTGTGGATGTAAATGAATGAATAAAGGAAGAAAGCGTGATTTCCTCTTGGAATAGAAAAATAGGTATTTGGGGAATCATGCTCTATGGGAAAGTAAGCTTTCCTCTCTCGCTTCATCTGCTCCTGAACCGCCCGTTCAGCGAACGCCTCTGTGGTATCTACTATGCGCCGGGCACTGTTCTCAGTGCCTTACAGGCATCATCTCACTTAATCGTCACCACTCTGAGGTCGGCGCAATTGTCCTTAATTTTCACTGAGGACAGGGGCACAGAAATCTTAAATAAACTTATAAAAGGAGAAGGCTGAGGGGATAGGCCAGGTGGGAGAAGATAGGAGGTAGTTCCTTCAGATGCTCAGTTCAAAGATCATAGGAGTGGAGAGGAGGGGCAGGCACCTTCAGTGTGTAGACAGAAAAAAAAATCTATCAAACTATTTTGGGGTGTCTGACTACTTCAGGGGTTCAGATGTCTAGGTTCCACTTTTTGGCAATCACTGCATCGCAAGTCTCGTGTGCTAGCTTCTGGCATCATCACAAGCCCCGAGTTTCTCTAATATTTTCTTCATTAAAATTTAACAGCAACCATAGGCCACAAAACCCATCTAGCAATTAGTGAGACTATTTTTTTAAAAATAACTTTTATAATGAAGCTGTTCACACAAGCGCTTTGAGACTATGAAGTACTGGGTTAGCCAGCCATTTGCTGTAGTTTGGAGAGAAAGAGAAGAGGGTCAGAAAATACGTGCATAGTGGGGTCTGTAACATTGAAATTTCAGCTCCACCTGCTCTGTATTTTGTCATGAGACTTTGAAGGAAAATGATGCATAACGTAGAAGGCTATACCCAGCACAACTACAATCATGTAGCGGTAGGGGACCAACACCCCCTCAGAGCAAACGAGGCTGCCTCTGACGACGGCAGTTCTCAGGACGGCCCCCGCTGCGGGCTTCCTCAGCCCAGGCCAGCTGCGTGGCACGCAGCCATCCCGGCTCGTCCTCCGCCGTCCCACCCGTTCCATTGTCCCCTCCGCCCCGTGTCTCTGTCGCTGTGTGCTCCTCCGTAGCTTTGCTGGGACGCACCCTTTAGGCGCTTTCTGCAAAATCGTTGCAGAAATTCTTAGGGAGCGTTTCTGTACAGCCGTGCCTGTTTTACTGTTACATTGGATGAGTGATAATTCGAGTGGCAAGAGAATTGGTAAGAAATGATTTTTACTCAGATTCCTCAGGTTCCCTCTTCTCGTGTGGCTGCTGGGAAGTGTAGAGACATTCGGATGCCTGGCCCTGTGCGCGCCGTTTCTCTCTCCTCTGGCGGTACACGGCGGCCTTCTCACCTCTGTTGTCCTCTAATTTCACGGCAGCGTGTAGGGCGCGGGATGCTGGGAACGTGGTAGCACTTTCAGTCTAGAAAGCCACGTCCTTTATCTTTGGGAGAACATTTAAAAAACTTCCGATGATTTCTTTTCTGGTTTTCCTTTGTAGAGCTCCTAGTCTTCACATCTCGTATTGCCTAGGATGGTCGTTTAATATTCTCTTATTTCATCTATTATTCATCTTTGTGTTTTGCTTGCTTTCTGAAGATTTCCTCAAAAATTGTTTTATGGCCATTCTATTGAGTTTTTCATGTCTGCGTAATCTTTTCAAATCCCCAAAGTTTCTTTGTTCTAATGTACTTTCCCTCTAACAAATAGTGTCCTGTTTCATGTCATGAGTGCAGTGTCTCTAAGATATTAATAATTTTGTTTTTCTATATTTCTTTCTGCTTTGTCTCAATTATTTCAACCCATGTATTCCTGATGGGGAGCCACTTATACCAGCAACACTTACAAACCAGACCGGGCTCTCCCCACGGAGGAGAAGTGTAGCCTTCGTCACAGTGTGAGCTCTCCAAGGTGTGCGCATCCGCACAGCAGAATAGCGTTAGAAGAGTTGCCCAAAGAAGTAAAATCATGACTGTCATCCAGATATACAGATGAATGTTACTTATTTTGCTTAACTAAATAACTAAAAAAACTGATGAGCTGGTATAACCCGTTCAAAAGACACACTTATAGATCAGAAATAATGAAATGAATGTGCAAATGGAGCCAAAATGGACTTTTTGGTGGGGGAGGGGAGGAGTAGAGTTGCGTTTCACAGCAAGAATTATCGGCAATGTTGAGCTGTCACACGGTTCCCGAAAAGCCAGACTCTCGCGCAGACGGGCGTGCTTGGATGTAGCCTTCCGCTGTTTCCGCCGAAGTTTTCCCTACTCTCTCCCCACTTGTAGTCAAAGTTAATCCTTAAAGCAAGTGTTCCTGACCACAGAGCAAGCCTGGTCTCATTTGTGTGGCCTGATTATGTACGCAGATGCACCACGAGTTAATTGATCACGAATACCTTAGGTTTCCTTTGCCAGGAGTTTGCCTAAGGCGGGGGTCCCCAGCCTCTGGGCCGCGGAGGGGCACCGGAGCCGGGCCGCATGGCAGGAGGTGAGCTTGACTGTAGTGCGCTCGAATCATCCTGAAACCATCTCCGCCATCCCAGTCCATGGAAAAAACATCTTCCGCGAAACCGGTCCCTGGTGACAAAAAGGTTGGGGACCACTGACCTGAGAAATCTCAGGTGGGACTCCTAACAGATGAGTCAAGAATGTTGAAGAATGTAAAGGGGTCTGGAGACTAAAAATACCCTGAACTCTGCTGCTTTAGGACAGAACTACCCCTTCCCTTAAAGAACAGAAGCATGTGCATAGTCGTGTTTCTCCGAAACTCCTTCTCCCAAGTGTAGTCTCGATTGCGTATATTGATTACATTAGTTACTCTGTGCCAAGGTAGTTAACTATGGCACAGAGCAAACCAGGGTGGGCGACCGGGCACTGCCCCTCAGCAGCATTTAGCTGAGTGTCAGACGTACGACACAGCTCTCCCCAAACACACATGCCCCTTGTCGGCTTCTCGGGGCAGAAACGAACATGTTTCAACTGAGTTGAAACTGTAGCCTCTCTGTAGCAGTTACAGAGAGGCAAGATCATGAGCGTAAAATCATGCTCGGCCACCTGTTTCACGTTTCTATGTTACTTCGCAATTACGTAGGTCTCCGGTGAGCACCTTTAACGTTGGCTTAAGGTTTTAAGTTACCTCAAGATTTTGGACTCGGCTTCAAGCTGACAAACTACAAAATATAATGTCGAAGTACAAGGTCATCCTAAGGATTTGACTTAGTTAAATGCAAATTTACATTTTTCATCATCTGAAACACGTTAGTCCCTTTGAGCAATGAACCTGTATTGGTTGAAGAAGAACATATCCAAATAGAACAGAAACATACGCTTGTATTATACTTAACATGGGTAAGTCAGAAGACGTAGCTTTTCGTCGATCTAAAAATTATTTCATTCACCCAAGATTTACATAAATTACGTGAATTTGAATTCTTAATATTTCTGAGTTTTTAAAAATTACTTCACTGAGGTAGACTATACGCACCATACAATTCAGTTTCAGGGGTCTACGTCAATGTTTTTTAGATAAAGTAGTGCAGAAATCATCACAATCGACTTCTCCGTCACCCGAGGAAGCACGCCCTCCCATCGGCCCCACAACCACCTTCTGCGTTTGTTTGCCTGGGACGGATGTTGCAGGTTAGTGGAGTCCTACAGCATGTGGTGGGTCTGGCTCCTCCCATTTAGCGTGACGCCCGAGTCGTGGCCCGAATCAGCCCCCCGTTCCTTCATTGCGCAGGCCTACGGCTTTCCTATAATACTTTCGTCAGTGGACGGAGACCCCGGCTCAAAGCAACGCCTGGTTTCCTCCTCGCTGCTTCAGACAGCGCGTTTGAGCTGAGCCTTCCGACCGAGGGTTCTAGCTCTGATCATTTTGGATGAAAACGGTCTTACATGTTTTCTTTCCTGGTCTGGCACCCTGTCACCTCTATCCTCCCCCACCTGCCTGCCTGGGTTGTGGCTGCTATGACAACCACAAGTGGCCCTTCCGACCACTTGCGTGAGCTGTGGTGGGTGAGCTGTTGCTTCTTATTTTCAACCTCTGTCCACTGGTGGTCGGGCCTACCTGCACTTCCTGTTCTGGAAGGAGCGAGGGCCACTTAGAGGTGGGCTTTGTGGAGGCGCATGGCCCTCTGCCAGGTGACCCCCTGGGTGAAGCAGGGCAGCAACCCCAGGGAAGGGGCGGCCTGCGCCGTCAGGTGGGCGGGCTGCACTGGAACACGTGTTCCTCAGGGGCATCTGGAGGCTTGTGGCTGCCTTGAATACAATATCCTGAAAACTGGAATGCGGATATTTTCACGACTGGCTTTTGCACACAAGCCCTGATGTGGCTGTGAAGCTGGCCTTGTGATGACGTCACCACGCGAAGGGTCACGTCTGATGCTACAACACGCTGACCCTGCGGCCGTGAGAGGCGAGACGCCCTCTCGGGGATGATTTAGACGCTAGAAGCTCCCCGATTCTCTGACGAGCTCTCAGATGCGCTGCGAACGGAGCCGTGAACCGGTCATCTCCCTTCCGCAATCTCTTCGGTACAGCCAGACGTAGCCAAGCCACCTCGTTTTTGGTGTCAAATACCATACAATTCAGGAATGCAGAAAATCACTGTAGGTACTTCAAGCTGAGATGGTCTAATTCAGGGAATCCCGTCCTTACAAAATCACCAGACCAACCCAGGAACACACAGGAGGGGGACCCAGTCCAAGTCTCAGGTTCGCCACTACACCGACGGCTGCTGCCACTCAGAATGCGGGTCCTCCTGGAGGTCACCCCAAACTCCGTGGCTCCTCCGCAAGAGGGTGACGGGGTGTGGAGGACCCGCTCACGCTCACTCTTGGCAAACACCCGCGTTCCAGATGAGAAAGTGGAGCCCACAGGCTTTTCCTTCCCAGGCGCAGGGGGGAAAGGGCACAGGAGCCCCGAGGTCGGGGGCCCTGCCGATACCGCGCCGACGTCAGCAATAGCTTCTGTAAAAAATACGTTCCTGAGTGTGTAGGCTTTAAAAATGCAGAGGTTCTGAAATCACAGGGGAAAAAAATGATCCCAATTTTGACAAGAAAATGGGATAGGAAAAGAACCGATTTTCCTAAAGAACTGATTTTGGACTTTGAGTTGTTCAAATATGTGTGGAGATAATTGGGTTAAAATTAGTGCTCAGCCTTTGCAAAGTTTTGCAAGTAATTGTTTGGAAAGATGCCTTCTCAACAATCAATTATGATACTTAATTGGAGATGTGAAATTTCCACTGTTAAATTTGTCAGATGCTTATTTTAGAATCTCCTATTTATAATATATTTGTGTCTTGGCCAAGTGGAATGTTTCATAAATCTCAGAGTTTAACTATTTACTGAGGGGGAAAAAAAAATCATTGATTTATGGCCTCCAAGGCTCCTACAGCAAAATAAACTCTGAATAATTGAATATTTGGTGTTCGAGACAAGGTATATGATTGAACTCCTAATTAAAATTTAATTTCCCGTTAGGAAATGGAATTTTTAAATAAAACAACCAGCCGTGAATGACTCCGTGGGCTTAGAAATCTTCGAGAGACCGAAGCTTTGGGGCTCTGTAGGGGAGGAAACACAAACACGGGGAAGTGTTAGGGGCCTCCGGGCCCTCGCCGGGAGTGATAGCCTCTCTGTGGAAAATGGGCAGGGGGTGGGGGGCGGCTGGGGGCCCCGTCGCCTTCTGCTTTCATTCTGGAATAGCATGGTTATGAGACTATTAAATGCCACAAACTTAAACTGGGATAACGTGATTAACAACGTACAGCATCATCCCCCGGCCCCTGGGTATTTGGGACTACAGTCCTCACGTTGCCGTGAGTCACACTGAACGCTGCCCGGCCAAGGACAGATCAATGAGCCAGAATTTGGTTTGTCAAATTGCGTCTCGACGGATGGATGCCATGGCCTTAACGTCCACGAGCAGTCGCTCTTCTGCGGCCTTCGTTTGGTGGTGCAGCAGGCCTGTAAGTCCGGGGCTGCGTGCTCTGTGGACCTGCTCATGGAGTAGACCTGCCTGTGGCCCAGGGCCAGTGGAGATGCCCAAGGAACGCTGTCCCTGCTGTGCCCATCGCGCCCCGCCCCCGGGCACGGCCAGGGCAGCTCGGTTACCCGGGACGGGCCTGGAGACAATGGCTTCATCTCCTGTGAAGAAAAACCAGGAACGAGAATTTCTGGCCAAGGCTCACCATGAGCACCCTGCCCACAGGGTACCTGCCACACGGGGGCTGGTGTGGGCCAGCAAGCCGCATGCCGCAGCTTTACGTGGACTCTGCTGGGTGGCCAGGGAGTGTCTACACACGTCACCACTGGGTCCTCAGAGGCCACATCACACAGCGACACCTCCAGGACAGGGCATGGCTCTCCGTGGGGACCGCCACGGCAGCGCGGTCCTCACTCACTGCGCGGAGGGAGCGGTCGTCTTCAATCAGATACCCATCCGTGTCTTCCCATGAGGGACAGAGAGGACTGTGCGTGTTCCCGCAGGACCACATGGGACTCGCCGTGCGGCCGAGGCCGGGCTCGGGCTCCGGGACGCCGGGGGAGAGGAGTTCCAGAAAGAGCCTCCCGGAAAGAACACTCCCCTTCCAGGGTCTATTTAGCAACCCCCTGCCCCCTCCCACACACAGGCTGCAGGATAAATGTCTTATTTTTTGTTTTAGTTTTTAAAAAGTTACTATTGAGCTTTAGATAAATAGGTCATAGCTTTTGCTGAAACTAGAAAAAGCTAGAATTAAAAAAAACAACAACAACGTACTTTTCCAGGATTCAGAGAGAATGGCTGCAGAGATGAGTCAATACACTCATTCCGGTGGGTGGGGGAGGGAGGCATCAAGGTGAGCCGCCCACAGCCAGCCGCGGGGCGGGGGCGGGGTCCTCAGGGGCCGAGTGCTGTCGAGCTTCTGTGGGTTGTACAGAGCTGCCGGAACAGATGGGGAAGTTAGGGGGCTTGGGGGCGTGAGCAGTTTTCCCAGGGGATATCAGCTAGGTCCCAGGGCCACACAGGAGGCTGGGATTAGGGCTGAAAACTCTAACCGGCAGCATGAACCCGTCAGGAGTCTGGCTACGCCGAGAGCAGAGATCCTGGGGGGCGGGGCCTGCTTCAGGAACGCGGCTCTGCCTCCCTCAAAACACGGGCTAGCTGTGGGGCGGCGGGGGGGCTGCACCCACCCATGGGACTTCAGTGTTTGCGGCTGGTCAGGGCCAGGCCAAAGGACCCGACGTGGGCTTTGGCTGCCGTGCCCAGCCTGGAACCAGGTCACTCAATTCCACCTTCATGCCTGGTCACTGCCCACGGCTCTTCCCTGGGTTTGAACTAGATTCCTGAGCCAGCGACCAAGGAACCAGTGGTCCCCAGAGGAGCCTGGAGAGAATGGGCCTGGAGCCCTTCCAGCTTCCAGTTTTCTGAAACGCCAACCAGACAGGCGCTGGAGCGGGACTCGGTGGGCGCCAGCCGCCACGGTGGTGCCGGCCAGGTGTACCGGTGCAGTGCTTAGAGCCGGACCTCTGCAGCCCCTCACGGCTCTCCACGGCCCACCCACCCTCAGTCCAGTGCCTGTTCAACGGTGGCATTTCAGCCATAAAGACGTCCCAGCCTGACTTCCCGCAGGACTCACACGAGTCTCTCGAAGGCCCCGTGAAGTCTGGAACACTGTCCCCCCCGCCTCCGGGGAGTCCCCCCTCCCAGGGTCTTGTCTCGTCTCCCTGGGAGGGGCGTGACTTGAACTGAGATGCTCTGAGACACGGCTCCTGCTCAAGTTCCGCCCCTGCTTCCCCCACAAGCTTTCCTGGGGGTTGGGCAGGCGGACGCGGGCGCTGACGTCCCAAGAATAAGCCTCTGTGACGGTGACTCTGCTTCCAGATGGTGGCCCATGCTCCACTGGTTGCCCGTGAAACGGTGAGGACACCGGGAGCAGAAGCTTTACGATCTGCTTTTATTACTCGAGCTACCATGTGTTTGCAATGAGTAGGAGTCCTCAGAGCCTGCAATGTACACTTGTGTAAGGCATTGCAACCTCCGGCTTCGGAAGGAAACTCTAATTTCACCCAAGTGCAGTATCATTTCATCGCTTATGTTGCAAAGGATGCGCTCCTCTCTGACTCCCGACCGGCTCACAGGGACCCCTCAGGAGTGGCTTAGACCTTTTCTGCTTCCCCGTTTATTACCATAAGAAATGTTAACGTCTTGAGTGACAGATACACACAGGTTCTGCCTCTGGCTTCTTCGGGTTGCCCCTGACTTCAAGGCAACGTTGGTCCCCGCCTCTAAGTTACAAAGTAACCCTACAGCCACCTGGGGTTTTTGATAGAAGTCAAGGGTTGTGCGTTGTCGCACCGTCCGACCGTCCCTGGGGAAGGAACCTGCTGGTTCACTCGCTGAAACAGCTCTTTGATGATTTGATTCTCCCTCATTTTTAGAACTTTTTGTCACAGCCAGGGACACAGAACCTCAGAGGCGGGCCTTGGGTTCCCGTTAGCACGAGCCCTTCCCTTCCTTTGACGCAGAGTTCTAACCCTCGTAACCCTGTGAAGTGGCTCTTCCCCGATCACTTGGCCATCGGGCGGCTGGCTGTGTGAGCTGGGACTAAAGCGCCGGTTCCCAGAGCTCACGGCTCTCGCTGAGAGAGGCTCGACGGCCCCCCGGGGCGAGAGGCGATGAGGCGGGGTCTGGCGAGGATTCAGGGGGTCCAAACCTTTGGCGTCTCTGGGTCGCACTGGAAGAAGAGCTGTCTCGGGCCACACATTAAATACACAAACACTAATGAAAACTGATGAGCAAAAAAAAAAAAAAAAAGAAAAAGGTTTTAAATAAATTTATGATTTTGTGTTGGGCTGGGCCGTGGGTTGGCCCTTTCTCTCCCACCCACCCCAAAGGTGCACTGCAGCACCGCGCAGGAAGACACACCTCTAAAAGCCTCGTTCCCAGAGCTGCTGGGGTGGCCCGTGGCCTCCTGGGCAGATGTCCGTCTTACGCCGTTGAAAGGGGCCTCGGGGCTCCACAGGGGCGTGGTCTGGCTGCCTTGTCCTGCCGGCGCGGACGTCGGCGGGGATCCCTGTCTTGGAAGCAGCCGCGGCTCCTGAGCATGGCGGTGGGAACGGCTCAGGGCCTAGGCCGGTCCCAGCCGTCTCCGACGAGCCACGTGCCCGTGAGCACCATCACCTAAGGCTCTGAGAGCCCTCAGGTGGGAGGCTGAGTGCTCTAACTGACCCACACTCGGCCTGCTGCCCAGCCAGGGACGTTCTGGAAAGATGCCTTTTTTTTTTGCCTGACTTTCCACATCCTGAAGACTCCCTTGCGGGGGAACGGAGGCGTGCAAGTCTCATGGGAGGAGTGAGGTGACAGTCACAGAAGTCCCCTCCCTCGGGGCCTGGGACTGAGCCTTCATCTTGGAGCTAAGCTTTCTCTCTCTTGGAGAGGATGCGTCTCTGCTCTGGGTACTCAGGGCCACCCTGTGTCACCCCAGGGGCCACCTGGGCCCAGGGGCCCTTGCAGGACAGCAGCCGAGTGGCCCCGGCAGATGCATCAGGGGCAACACCCGTCGCCGGTGGCGTTAACCTCCCAGCTGCACACTGCCTCTTCCGCGAGCCTTCTCTGAGCAGCGACATGTCATCTACCACAAGGACTGCGGCCAGGGTGGGGGGTGGGGCATAGCTCTGCAGAAGGTTCTAGACTTTGACACGTGAAGACATTCACTCACTATCTAAGTCCACATTCATACGGCAGTAATCAACGCCCGTGTAACATAAGAGGCGATTCAAAGGCTCAGCTTTCTGACCGTCTTTCTGCGGTGACTTGACCGGGAATTAGAAACGCTCAGCACTGCCCCCTGGCTCTTGGAAACAAAGAGGTGCTGCTCCTCGTAGGGTCTCATGAGGACAGAAGAAAGGCCTTCCAGCACAGGAAGACCTTACACTGTCGGTCGACAGTGACTATTTTGGAGCGAGACGCTCAAGGTGACTTCCGGGCGGCGATGGCCGTGGGGGTGGCAGCTTGTGGAAGCCGGAGCAGAAGGCCCGGCCTCGTGGCCTGGGGAGGGTGGTGTTGAGGGAGTAGCTTCTGGTTAAGCACCAGGAGCCAGACGGCAGTGTCTCTGCTCCGTAAGGGGACTTAGAGAGGTGACAGTATCTACAGCCAGAGAGCATGAGCCGGGCTCCTCTCCGCGGGGTCGCTTGCTCTACGGGACACAGGTGCAGAGGCGTGTTCCAGCCCCCGCGTTTCTAAGTGCTCAGGGGACACTGCCATCACCTGCTCTTCAGGGAGGCCCCGTTGGCTGCTTTGAGCTGCGTCGGGGCCGACGCGAGCCTTCCCCTTAGCGGCTTACCTTCACTCCCGCACCCACGGGAGGCGGGGTCAGCTGGCGCCCTTAGCTTCGGGCACGCCCCATGCTGATGTGGGGTCCGCCAAAGCCTCCGACGCCGTCCCCTGCTCCTTGTTTTACAAGTTCGGGCGGCAGCAGGAAAGCAGTGGAGAGAGCCCAGGGCTACGGGGGCCAGGAGGGGTCAGGAGGAGGGGAACCGAGCGTCTAGGAATAAAAGCCGGCTGGCCGAGTGCGCCCGGGCCTAAGTCCCTCTCCGGCAGCAGCTAAGTTGCTTTGAGCAAGTCTCAACGGGCAGTTTCCTCCTTCCTAAGGTGGGATTCGCGTGTCCTGTAAGGGAGGGTGAGACAGAAGTGTACCGACGCGTCACCGTGGACACCGCCCAGGGTAGCGCTGGGTTTGGGAAGGGATGTTCCGCACTGCTGGTGAAGAAAAGAGTCATTGTTTGGGTTCAATTAAGTGAAGTCCGTTACACGCTCAGCCTCGGAAGGATGGCCTCGAAGCTCACAAGAACACGCGGGGTCCTCAGCTCGTGCGCTGGCAGCCTGGCAGCAGGCGGTGCCAGGGGACGGGAGGCGGCCTCCCAGACTTTGTGAGTTAGCCCGCTTGGTCCTACGGGTTCTCGAGGGGCCAGCTGCCGCCAGTACGGGCCCCTGGCTCCCTCGCCCTAGGAATATTCGGTCTGGTCCAATTAGTCAGGAGGTCTGAGGACAGCAGCCTCTGTTTTGTCACGTGCTGCCCAGAAAAGGAACCGGCGTCCTGAAATTCAGGCCGCGCTCGTGGTGGGTCCCCCGCCCCCCTCAATTCTGCGGGGCACCTCGTTGTGAGGCTGCGTGGGCCAGAGGGGGACTACGTCGTCAATTCAAGCCTCAGAGGCCCCTTGGACCGCCCCCCCCCACCCCCACTCCCACCCCCAAGAGGGCGTACAGGATGGCACCTGGAAGACACGGCCTGGGGCTTGGGGGCCGGCCCTGCCGTTTGGAAGGGAGCTCAGTCCAGGCCTCCAGGTTCGCCCTTCACCGCCCGGTGCATCTTGCTTTGGGTCCGATGCCTCCAATGACGTTGGACACTCATGGAAGGCAGCCAGTGGCAGCTGGGAAGCGGCGGCACAGGGACCCCCCCCCCCCCCCGTCTCCCGGCTCTGACCCACACGCCTCGGGGAGGCCCTGACTCGGGTGCTTCCCGCCTTGACTTTCACGGTGAAGGGGGGCAGTCGGCCACCAGCTTCTGTTGGTCCTACTGAGGCGGGGCCGCTAGGGACGCAACCAGCTCCTGTTTTTGTTTTGTTGGAGGTGAAATCAGTAAAGTGGCACCTTGGCTCTTCAAGCCAAAGAGGAGCTGCTTCTAGTGGCACCTTTGGAGGAGGACAGAAAGGCCCCCGGCAGAGGCAGCTGCAGAGGGGGCGGGCAGAGGCGCCCCGAAGTGGGTGCTGCCAGCTGCTGTCTCCGGGGGCTTTAGGAGGATCAAAGGCGACAAGGTGAGAGGGAGACAGGAGAGTCTTCAGGAAGAAGGAACCCAGAGAAAGACTCAATTTTTATTTTTTTCTCTTTTTTTGAGATTTTTGTTTATTTTTAGAGAGGGGAAGGGAAGGAGAAAGAAAAGGAGAGAAAGATCCATGTGTGGTTGCCTCTTGTGCACCCCCCACTGGGGACCTGGCCTGCAGCCCACGCCTGTGCCCTGCCTGGGAATCAAACCGGTGACCCTTTGGTTTGCAGGCTGGTGCTCAATCTACTGAGCCACACCAGCCAGGGCAAGAGCCGATATTTCAAGCTTGAAAGCCCCACAACAACCCCACTGCCCGACCCAGCAGCCAGCCCAGGATCAGTGGAGCTGGCCCCCAGGGAGACTGAGGACCCCGGTCACCCAAGGGTGGAGTCCCCAGGGCAGCTCAGGTCAACGAGGCCCAGCAGAGGAGAGGGGCTGCCGCGACCTGCCACATTTTACACCTGCTTCTCCCCGCCCTCCCAGTCAATGGGAAAGGACAACCGCCTGGGCCTGTGGCTCCTTACCGGCCCTGCCCCTGCCACCCCCTGCTGGGTCCTGGGCTGACGAGGGGCACTTAGGGTGGTCAGGGGCCGAGGCTGTGGCCATTGCCAAGCAGAAGTCAGGGGGAGGCCTGGAAACAGTCCCCAGAGGGCTGGCAGCTTTCCTCAAACAAGAAAACCACTCGCAGGAGGTCCTCGCTGGCCTGGAGGGCAGCCGCGTGGCCAAGGTTCTTCTTGGAGAGAAAGCCGAGGATTCAGGGGGGCAACCGACGCGTCCCTGTCCGCGTGGGGCTGTCCTGGTTTTAGCACTGCCAGTTCTGCATCCTGGGAGCCGCCCCCCCAGTCCTGGGCAAACCGGACGTCGGTCACCCTAGCAGAGGGCAGGGTGACTTCCCTGGGGCTGGGAGCCACAGGGCCCTGGCAGGGACGCCGCGCCTGCGCCATCAGCAGGAGCTGCCGGGAGCCGGGAGGAGAGTCCGCACGTTAAACACTCTGGGTCTCCCTAGTCTAGCTTTGTGCGCCCCAACGCGTCCTGCGTGAAGACGCGAAGAGCTGCCTCTCAGTTCAATGCATGTTGATTTAATTTTTGGCAGGAAGGCTGAGCTTTGTTAAATGTGTGTCTCTGTGCACTAGTTAGGAATAAACTCACCACTTACGGTCATGAGTTTTGGTTGTTTTTCAGAACTTTGATTATCCCTGTTTGAGGGGTCGGGCGTCAGGTGTCCAGGGTTAGGTCCGCCTAGAAGATGGGGGGTTGTTCCGAAGGTGAAGGTCTGCAAACAGGCGGTGAAGGCTCAGCGCTGAGAATGCGGAACTTGAACTCTGTGATGGCGTAGGTTTGTTTATTTCACTTTATTTGTCCCCAGGAGGGGAAAATCCAGTGAGTTCAATGAGCTTCAGCTGTCAGCTTCGATTTCAGGCACGACATCTTGAAATGATTTCATCTGTCAAGTTTTATTTTAATTGACACACAGGAGGGTAATTTTAGCTAATACATTTTAAACTTAATATACACCATTTGCTGCATCATCATGTGTGGTTTAAATAAAAATATTTGAGTATAAACAGTGCAAGGTGTTTGTATACCTTTAGCCTACATCTTCGGGGCCTTTATGGTTAATGTTGAAATAAGTTAGTGAGATTCTATACCCTCGAGACTGCTAAGGACCCAAAACACCTTCATCTGTTTCTAAGGAACGTGAGGAGTAACGTCTGGGCACCGCGAACAATGGCCACGCCACGGACTGGCTTGAAATATTGTGTGGCGGCCGCCACAGGATCGCACGGTGGGGTCGCCCGTGAGCGGAGGTCCGTTGCCCCTCGTCCGCCGAGCCGGGTGCCACCGTGGGGCTGGGCTGCCCCCTCCCAGCCGCCCTGCCTTTGCCCAGGAAGCCGGGCCGCTGGAGCAACGAGGACCGGGCCGGGTCTGCCCTCAAGGCATCTGTGCGTCTGCCGCCGAGTGAAACCCTCGCCCCGGCCTGGGAACGCCTGGGCCCGAGGGCGGGGAGCTCCCTGAAGGTACGGAAGACAGCGCGGCTGCATCGCTGACAGACACCTGTCTGTCTCCCCGCCGGCTCCACGTCTCACTGTGTGGGGACGCCTCCCGCCTGCCTCTCTGCCTGATTATTGATTCAAATACTCACACAAAGCCACAACGGCGGAAAGGCCCGTTGGCTTTAAGGCCTTTTTCTTTTTTTTCTTTTTTTGTTAGTACTCAAGAAACACTTTATTATCTATAAATAGAATGATTTATAGTATAATATGCTACATGATGATTAAGAAGGGAAATAATAAAAATTTTTAAGGAGAGGCAAGTGATTCCTGCACCATAATTACAGTACATATAAGATGCTAGTGTTTTAGACTGTTCAGGGTGCTGGGCCACATTACTGTGGACTGGGTGGTTTTAAACAACAGAAATTTATTCTCAAAGTTCTGGAAGCTGGCAAGTCCAATATGAAGGAGCCAGGAAATTTGTGTCTGGTGAAGACTTGCTTCCTGGTTCATAGACTTTTGTGTTCTAGCTGTGTCCTTACATATCAGAAGGAACTAGAAAGCTCCCTGTTATTGATTGATTGATTGATTGATTTTCATAAGAGCACTAATCACAAGGTCCCCACTCACAGGAGCTATCACCTCCTGAAGTGCTCGCCTTCTAATGCAGTCACTTTGGGGGTTAGGATTTCAATAAATGGATTATGTGGGGACACAAAAATTAGCTATTTAACCACTAGTATACACAAGAAAGTAAATATGTTAAAACAGTGCCTTTGTGTTACATAAATTCAAATCTTTAATATTTTAGAATCAATCAACATGTCCAAACATTTTATCTAAGATTTTGTTTCAAGGAATAATCTGCGTGCAAATAAAAATTAAAATACCAAAAGATTACATCTTTTCTTGTATCCATATTGAGGAAAGTAAGAAAACTTTACATTTCCATATGCTCTGTCTGAAAATCAAAGAGCACTACCTGACAGAGAGTTTAAGGCCTTTTTCAACAGCGTTTTCAAAGTCCTATATCCGCGCCCCCCCCCAATACTTGGGTGACTTAGCCCATTTGCAAAGGAGATCATTTCTATCGGTGGCTCTTTATGCCCCGTGTGCAGGGTGACTTGGTGCCCGTGCTCCCAGGACGAGGGAGTGGGGACCCCGCCGTCAGATCGGGGTCTCCTCACACATGCGCGCCACGCCCTCGCTGCGACTGCACGCAGCGGAGCAGCAGTGAGTGGGATGGACCCTCTCCGTGTCCTCTGGGAGGTGGGGAGGGTGAGGGGGCACCTTCTGGCTTGTGAGCCGGAGGCAGTGCTTCAGAGGGAGGGGTCACGGCGGCTGGTGGGCGTGCGGTGCTGGTGCCGGTGGGACTGGAAGGGAGCCGGCACTGAGCGGGGGCTGAAGGAGGGAGAGGGCGGAACCCTTTAACTGGGGAAAGATGGGTGCGAAGGTCCCCCGTGGGGCTGTGCCGGGTTTGTTCCAGAAACAGCCGTGCAGCCAGCAGAGCACCTGGGCCCTTGCACGTCTTTGTTGGGACCTCGGGTTTTCCTCTATGAGACTTGGAAAGCCCTGGTTTTGCGCAACGCAGTCTGACTTGTATTTTTAAGGGATACACTATATGGGTGATCTTCAACCTGCGTGGGGTCCCTGGATCAGCAGAATCAGCTGAGCCTGAGGACGTATCAGAAGGGGCATTCGCTGAGCCCGCCCCAGACCCAGCGGACCAGGGACAGCAGCCCCCGCCCCAGCAAGCCCTCTGAGGGGGAGACAGGGCCCAGGACGCCTGGTTAAATGTCAAGAATGTTATCTACTTTATAAAACAATGGGTACTTTTTAGTATAACGATGTCCCACACAATTGTGTGTACTTACATTTAAAAGGACTTGCTTGTCTGAAATCCAGACTTAACTGGGCCCCCTATCTTTTGGTTTGCTGCACCTGGCCACCCTCCCTCCAGGTGAGTGGGATATACATCGGAGTCTGGACCTCCCGACGTGGCAGGGACTGGGTGTGAGCGACAGGAAGTCGACGCGGTGTGCAAGAAGCCTCTCCGCGCCTTGGCTGGTGACAGCTCCCTTTCTCCTCCTGTGGCATGTGTGACGTCTTCCAAAGTATCCCAGCCCGCCTCGGGTGTGCTGAGAGGCCGGCCGAGGGACACGCATCGTATCTTCTGCAAGGCCGGAGAGCTTTTCGGGGGCACGGTAGACAGGATAGTGCTCCCCGCAAGATGTCCATGTCCTGATCCCCGGGACTTGTGATGGTGTCACTTTACCATCATGATCGTGGCACAAGGGGCTTTGCGGGTGTGTAATTAAAGACCTTGAGATGGGTGTGTCCGATGTGTTCCCAAGGGACACTGCTAGAGGGAGAGCGGGGAGCGCGGCGGGGGGAGGGGCCAGGCTGACTGGAAGGGGGACGGAAGGCGGAGGAAGGGGCTGCAAGCTGAGGAGTGCGGATGGCATCTGGCAGCGGGGACCAAGGCAGTGGGTTTGCCCCTAGAGCGCGGAGGGAGCACAGCAGGTGAGTCCGGGCGGAGGAGAAATTCATCACAAGCAGAGGCGACAGTGACGTGGCCATGAGCCAAGGGGTGCGGGCGGCCCCCAGACGATGGAGAAGGCACGGGAGCAGATCCTCCCGGCCTCCAGCAGGAAGGCGTTTGCTGATTCCCTGATTCTCGCGCCATCAGGTGCATGCAGGACCTCTGACCTCGGGACGGTGAGAGAACACGTTTGTACGGTTTGAAGCCGCTAAACTCGAAGCGTGTGCTACAGCAGCAACAGGGAACGGATCCAAAGCGAACCAGGCCTCTCAGTGCCTTTTCTCATTGGAGGGAAAGAGGGAGCAGGCCCGGATCCAGGACACAAGGTCCTCCTCCCCCCTGGAGACGTGACAGAGGGAAGGGGCCCTGAGCTCTCTTCTGATCACGGGGCGGCTCTGTCCACGATCCGGGACGGTCAGCAGTCCCCTGCCCGCTGGTCTTCCTGGCCCTCCCAGCGCCATGGCGCCCGGTTTCCCCTGGAGGGCGCCTGACCGTGGTGTGCTCCGCAGTCTCAGCCGGTCCACCTGGGGTTTCTGCGTCGATAGCCTTTGGCGGCCGTTTGACTATTCCCTGTGCTCACAAGATGAAGTTTTTCTGCCTCCACCATTACGAAGCTGTACTGCTTTACCTCTGAAGAAATAGCCAGAGACTAATTATCAC
Source organism: Pteronotus mesoamericanus (assembly GCF_021234165.1). Lineage (NCBI taxonomy): Eukaryota > Metazoa > Chordata > Mammalia > Chiroptera > Mormoopidae > Pteronotus > Pteronotus mesoamericanus. The sequence goes on along the minus strand of NW_026555309.1, from coordinate 44,658,528 downwards.
CAGCTTCTGAGAAGGGTTGCCTGCAAAATCACCCAGGAGGCCTTCGCCCTCATTAGCGCATCATTTCCATAGTTTCCGGTAGATCCCCAAGACACAGAGGGGCGTGAGAAAGGGCAGGCCTGTGTCCTCACCACGAAGGGACTCAGCCATGAAGCAGCCTGGCCTGGACCCCGCTGGGGGAATCAGCCCGTGGGAGCCTGGCAAGGGAAGGGAATAAATAGTCAACCACGCGGGTCCAGGCCGGAGCTCTGCGTCCCTGAGCCGCGCCCGTCCCCGCCTGTGTGTGTCTGTGTGTCCACGCTGCGCCTTCCTCCCCTGCAGACGAGGCATGCTGAACCCTCAAACGCTGGCCTCCCCACTTCCCAAGGGCAGCAGGGAGTGCGCTCCGGCCTGCCTGGGGGACAGCCTCCCAGGAGAAGGCCATGGTCAGCCTCCGGCTTCTGTCCCTTGGGGACCTGCTGTAGTTTTCATACCAAGACCCCCCCCCCCATCCTGCTGCTCCTGGTGACGACTGAATGATGAGGGGACACCAGAGCTGGGGCGTTTCGCCCAGCGCAGACTCCTCTAAGGAGTGGCCGTGCCCTGGGACACTTTCTGACCGCGCCCTTCCTTCCCTCGCCCCCTGCACAGGTGCCAGGCCTGCGGGTGCCTCTGGAAGCTCCCCGCGCCTGCTCTGACCGCCCTGCCCCCACCCCCGCGTCCTCCTTCACAGACGGCCCTCTAGTCAGCCTCCCGCAGACCCGACTCCTCCCGTGTTCGCTCCCTGCAGGACCTGGGCAGTCACCCGACCGTGGGGAAGTGAGCAGCTTGCTGGTGTGCAAGCCAATGATGTTTCGTGAGAGGAAAATGCCCGTGGAAGCAGCAGGCAGAACCGGAGGAGTGTTCTGGCGTCAGAGACTCCCCTGTGTTCCCGACAGTCCCTGCCCCCCACCCCAAGGGCCTGCCATCCCGACCTTGACCTTGAAACTAAAAACCCGAGGAAGATATTGCAGGAAAGGAAAACGACAGGCTGCCGTCCATCATGAAAACTGGTGCAAAGTTCTGAAACGTTGAATGCGGTGGCATCGCCTCTTAGGCCAATAACACCTGTGAAGCCGCAGCCCCTCAGGGCTATTCTTTGTTGTGAATGAGATTTGGAAACCAGGTCACAGACTTCAGACACTCCCTCACCAAGGGCTATTTCTTGCTTTCCTGGCTTTCCCTCTGGAAACTGGGCTTTGCAGTATCCATGGATGTTGTGATTGCATCTTGAGCTGTCGGCAGGCTAGGCTGATGAGCACCAGGCACTCCACCGAAGGCTCCTGCGGGGGCTGCTGGGAACGGCTCTGGCAGGCGTGGGTCACGTCCACAGTCAGCTGACTTTGATTTGGGTGGGTTTCCTCGAGTGGGCCTGGCTTAATCAGTCAGAAGGCCTTACGAGGGGGCTTAGGCTTTTCTTGGGGGGAGAGAGAGGGGCTTCTGCCTTTGGACCCCATGCCTGTGGGGTTCCAGCCTTTCTGGCGGCCTGCACTACAGCCTTCCAACCGGCATGTCCCCCCTGCCCCCCAGCTGTGTGATCCGGTCCCTTGTGATAAACCAATCTGTCTCTCTGTCCCCCTGCCGCTTCCTGTCCCCACCCTCTACACACACACATCCCACTGTCTCTGGTTCTCCGATTCAGCCTTAACTGATATAATTCTTCAGTTGCCACTGCCAAATCAATTATTCGACTTGCAATTTTCCCAAAGCCTTTGGGCAGATACTTCTGTTCAGGCCAAGTTGTACCCCGAGTCGCAGTGTGGGACTGTGGGAAGCACGAGTGGTCAGAAGATAGAAGTCCCCGATTTCACCACGGAACGTGCACTCACGGACGAGTCGCTTCGGCTCCCTAGGCCTCCCTGTCCGCGCGTGTGCAGCGTGAGAGCGTGGGCTGAACTGTCCTCTAGGTCATGGGCTTGGTTCCAGGTCGCTTTTCCATGACCTCTTCCATTCACCCTGCCATATTGCATTTTTGGCTTTTTTCCCAGGACGGGGGGGCGAGGGGAAGCATATTCTTAAAAAGGTGAGTCGAATAGGGACCGGTTTGAGGAAGGTGTAGATGGAACTCAGCTACCGTCGACGACGAAGTGGTAGCTCCTGTTATTCCTGGCTGCCCTCGCCTCGCTCAGAGTCCCTACGACAGGCGCGGTGAGCCTTCCACTGTTCAAGTGTCTAAACTTTATTCGGTAAATGAGATTACATGAAGACCCTTAAGGACGATCAATTTAAGGACCGAAACAGCAACTTCTACGGGGGTTGGTGACCTTGTCGCCCCCCCACACTCCGGTCCCGCCTGACTACATTTCGGAGGACCTGGTCCCGTGTTCCCAGCGGGTCCTTCCCTTCCGACCCTGACTGGCATGTCGGACCGGTCCCTTGGCGTCTCCGAGGCTCCGAGTCGCCCTGTGGAGGACACAGCCTGGGGCAGATGATTCTCAGGGTTGGGACGTGGTCGGAGCAAGATGTGGCTGAGCATGACACTCCAGCACCGCCTGCCAGAAGCCCGCACGGCGAGGAGCAGCTTTGGCACATCCTCTGAAAACAAGGCGCCGGGGAGGCTGGGGGGAGGGGCAGGGCCTGGAAGGTGTGCTCTGCGTGATGCTGTGAACTTCTCGGGAGGAAGCAGCTCCGTTCTCCGGGGTCGCTGCTTGACCGGAGGCGTGGGGGATATTTATAGCACGTGCAGGGATGCAGGGGCGCGGAGACTCAGGGCGGCCATCCGTCCTGCATGCACCGCTCTGAGGCCCACGCCGTCCCCTCCCCCCGGCCTGCTGTCACCGCCTGGCCATCTGGGTCAACCTGCTCACCGGCATTTCCCCGCCACCCCGCAGTCACCCCCTTCGTCCTGCTGGCTCCCTTTCTTCTGCTTCAGGCCGCGGGGAGGCCGTCCGTTGCCAAGAGCCCGGGAAGAAACGGCACGGGCGTGCGTCAGATGCCAGCCAAGGCTGCCGAGACGTATAAATGGATTAGGGTTCAACCAATATTTATCGCCCTGGGGACCAGGGCTTTGCTGGAGACTGTAAATAAACATGTGCGCGGTGACAACCCCGCGGCTCAGTGTGCTGAGCTGAAGGGCGACGCCCCTCCCAGTGAATTTTGAGAAAGGACATCTTCCAACGAGGGACTGCGCTGAGTCCCAGGAAGTGCCTGGATTTGGTTCTGCGAATCTTAGTTTCATTTGAAAACGGGGAGTGACCTACAGGGACTTCTTCCCGCATTGGTCTGAGGATCCACCATGGCCACACGTGCAAAGTGCTTCGTGAGCAATGACGCCAGCTGTCAGGTCCGGGCGCTGGGCGCCTCCTCGTCCTGGGACCAGGCGGGAGGCAGGGACACCTCAGTTCTTTGGATGGGGGTTTAATGGAGAGAGTCGTTAGTTGCGTAACCAAAAGTGTAGAAAGGCCACCCGAAGGCAACCCAGAGGCGGCAACTGCAGGGCTCCAGGATCACAGAGAAAAGCCCAGAAGGACATGTATTAAAATTTGGACATTTAGAGGAGGGCTCGTGGAACTGAAACTCACACTTCTTGGGGGGCTACTTGGCTGATACTCTGCATATGAGGGGCCTCAAGAGAGCTGGTCTGTGAGTGTCGGAAAAATTGCAGTCTGGGTTCAGCCACTTCCGCGGGGGGAGGGGCCGCACGGGGTGGAGGGCTCTGTGGGGCCAGGAAGCCGATAGGGGCGAGTCCCTGTTCCTCCTCCAGCCTTACAGCCCTGCTCCCCGGCGTCCCTGTGGCCACGGCATGACATGGAACCAGGGGCCACGCAGCCGCGTGCCCTGCAGTCCTGGCCCTGCATCACAGGACAGAGCGTCAGAGGGCTGGTGTGGCGTTAAGACCCAGAAATTTAATAGTTGGCACCCGGCCCTCTTGCCTAAGGCCTGCAAGATCCTGGCGCAGCAGCTCTTGTCACTTCCATTCTGTGTCATCGGAAACTGCAGGTGAGAGATGGTCAGCTTCCCCAGACTTCAGCCCGAAGCTTCCAGAACCAGGATTATAATCCAGTTCTGTCTGGCTCCGCAAAATTCTCGGAGGGCTCACTTCTGATTTGTTTTACTTCATATTCAACTGTAATATTCCATAAATATTTATCACTGTCCCAGGTGCCAAGTGCTATTATACGGCATAGGGATGCGGCAGTGAATAAGTCATAATCCATCCCCTCCTGGAATTTGTAATCTCCCTTCCGCATTCCCAGAACACACACACGGGCACGCTGTTTATGGCATGAGTCTCACCATTTTAATAAATTTAACGACAGTTTGAGTGTATGTATAAAAATAGGAGTTATACTATTTTACAAATGGGAGCAACTAGGAAGGGAACTTTATTCTAAAGTATTGGTGGACTCCACATTCTGAACTTTCAACAGGCTCCCCTATTACCACCTCCATTCCTTTAAACTATTTTTTTTCTAGTTTTTTGAACACTTAACTTGCTTAATAGAGACTCTTTTTTAAATATCTCTTTCCTCTATGATTTCAAAGTACACATTTTTGGGGGTGCTGTCGTGTTTTCCGCTTGTAAAGTTGGTTTCTAACTTAATTACGGTATGACAAGAGATTGTAAACTACCAATTCATTGAAATTTGTTAAAGTGTTTTTATGAGGCCTGTGAGAGGCGGAGCGTGTGTCTTAGTGCATTCTCAGAATTGTATAAATATTACCACTGTTTAATTCTGGAAACTGTTTTTAAAAAGATTTTATTTCTTTTTAGAGAGAGGGGAAGGGAGGGAGGGAGGGAGGAAGAAAGAGAAACATCGATGTGCAAGAGAAACATCCACCGGCTGCCTGTTGCATGCGCCCGAGTGGGGACCGAACCCACAGCCCAGGCGTGTGCCCTGACGGAATGGAACCAATGACCTTCCGATTTTCGGGACGACGCCCAGCCAACTGAGCCAGAAGCTGGCCCAGGTAATTAGTGCGGGAGCCCGCATTTGAATCTCTGACTGTGTGAGTTTGACTTATATCGGGGCAGGGCTGTTCTGTATTTCTTCCATGGGTTTGTCTTTTTCTCTCAAAAACATCATAAGAACACACGAAAGCAGGTCCCCATTTTAATATCATCATTATCCTCCTGCAAGGCTGGCTCTGGCTGCAGACGGGAACTCGGATTTCGGGGGGCTTTCCCAGGGCAGGCTGGAGGGGCTCCCGGTGCCTCAGCTGTTTGTACTGATGACGTGGAGGGCACTGAGCTGCTCCCCCCTCCCCGGGAGCCCAGGTTCGGCCCGTGCCAGGCACACCCGCCCCCTGACCACCCCGGGCCCCGAGTCCCTGACGAGCCCCCAGGCAGACGGCATTGCATGTGGGCCACACCCCCTCGCTGGGGGCGTGAGTGCCTTACACGTGTCTCCCTGGGCGGAGGCTCCCCGTTTGCGCTCGATTTTCCCCGTGAGCCTCCGCCTTCGCTGACTTTCTCTGTCTCCATCCCCTGTAGTGGCCTCAGCCGCGAGCCCGGAGGAAGTATCCTGGGGACTCCAGATACATCTCTCTAAGCTGCAGTCGCCACATAGGTGGGGACCAGCACTGTATTTTGGGCAATGCCCCTACTTATCACTCCGATATTCTGCATACAAGTCACACTGGTTTCTTCCCCGTTTTGTTCAAGGAGTGAACGATTTTTCATTGTTAAGGGGAAAGACTTGGACCATTGGGAGGACTGGGACTCTAGAAGGGGCGCCCCCAGAAATTCAGCTTGTTCGACCTCCGTTCGTGTGTCCCCATGAGAGGAGCCAGTACGAAGCGGAGACCGGTCCCGTCACTGTGGGCTACGCCTCTGCGAGGTCACGCTCACCGTTTGCTGGTGCATGTGTCCTGCCTGAAATGCTTCCCTCTTGGCTTCGGCCAGCGTCGACGCTCACCTCACCCTCCTGCCCACGTCAGAGCGAAGTAGTGACCACGTACGAACACATCTCGAGGCTTCGGTTACGGTCGCATTTAGCATGTTTGCTGATTGCATGCCACTCACGGATCAAGCTCTCTTCCAGGATGTAGCAGTCCCAGAAGAGGCCAGGGAAGAGCCTGGGCTAGCATGCAGGGAGTTCACAGGTGCCTGTGATGGGCGGTCGTTTCTTAACACAAAACTGTAAGTCATGCTTTCAATCATACGGAAGACATGCAGAGCTCATGCGGCCGAGCCCAGAGTGAAATGTTCGCACTTGTTTAAGATGAAAGGATGCTATTTTCGCATGGTTCCTTCCAACCCATCGTACGCTCTCTCAGGAGCTCAGCAAATTAAAATTTGGCTTCTTTCCATCTCATTCCGGATCAATTTGCATGAATCATCGGTTTGTATTATTCGAGATTTGTGCTGAATTACAAGATCGCACAAAAACAGAAAAGAGACACCGCGGGAGAGGCAGCCCCCGCTGCCATCCGCCCTGCGTGGCGGCTCACCTGTGGCTTTGTTACCCACGCATGAAAAGCAGCCGAGGGTTAAAAGCTGCCAAGAAAGGAACCACTCGCCCGCTCCGGTCTGCGCACTCGTCCTGCTTGTCCCGAGGCCTGGGCCTGGGCCTGGGCCCGGGCCACCTCCGCGGTGGGGGGGACGTGAGCTCCCCGGTGGCCGGCCCGGGGTCGGAGCCCTGGCTGCCCCTGCCTGCGACGGGAGTGTCCTGGGCGTCTTCACTCGGACCTCACCAGGTCCTTCCTCCTCTCAGCAGCCTGCGGGGCTCAGAAAGTGACGGCGCTTCCCCGGGTCCCGGCGTCGGGACCCCCAGGTGCCCCGGCGGACGCCTGGGCCTGAGCCGGGCTCTCTGCTCTTGGCCGGAGCAGACGGTTAGGTGCAGCTCGTTCTTGGGAACACAGCCTCCTCATCCCCGTCACCCCCGCCCTGAGGTACCCCTGCCTCTGTGCTGTGCTCACCTGCCATGCCCCCACGCTGTCTGGCCCGCAGTCACCCTCCTCCCGGTCTCCCCGCAGGCTGACCTTAGCAACACGCATCGTGAGGGAAGGGCCTCCCTGTGGGTATGAGCCATAAGGGGGCTGCGAATGGTGCCCTTTCCTGGGCGCACCTGCTGGTCGGCCTCAGGCCAGTTGGGGATTTCAACCCCCTCCCGCCTCCGGTTTTACCTCTGGGCTGGAGCGCGAAGACCCTCCCCCAGGGGGTTTTGTGCGCGTTGACCAAAATAATGTAGACAAAGTGCACCGCACAGTAAATGACAGTCCGGATGGTCAGGTGCAGGGTTCAAGCTTCTCCCCACACATCGCGGTCGAATGTGTTACCATCCCCACTTCACAGATAAAGGGAGGAAGCCCCAGGAGGCTAGGAAAACACCCGGGGATCGTGCAGCGAGTGAGCGGTGGGGTCAAGGTCAAAGGCAGGCCCAGGGGCTCCACAGCCTCTGCTTCCCGTTCTCTCTCCCGACAGCTTCTGAGGGCCTCTTCCAAGCAGGGCAGCCCCTCCCTGATGGGAGAGCCCCTCCCGCCATGAGAACCTGACCTCACGGTCCCCAGACCTACAGAAGTGCTCTCCCCTACTGCGCGCCTGCACCCCGGCAGCTCGATGAGGCAGGAGACGCCCCGAGCCGCCCCTCTGTCCTTTACCCATGATTCTCTGAGGTGTGGCCTTCCATGCAACCCCCACATCACCACTCCTGGCCTCGGCCTGGTCTCTGTCCCTCCGTCTACACGGTGGCCCACCTCAGTGTTCAGACCCCTCACAACCTCTCCCCCAGCCTCACTCTCAGGTGGTGGTGTTGGTTCCAGTTCGAAAAATAGAAGCGGTAAGAGAAGAGATTCCACATGTTTCCCCTCCCACACCGGCCTGCGCCTGCACCGTCTGCCTCCTCCCCGCGCACCCTGGGGGCCGGCCCCTCCCTTGAGCATGAGGTGGCACCTCCCCTCCCCCAGGACAGAGCGGCAGCGACCTTGCGCTCCGGTCCTGCATGGCTGCCCCTCGGCCAGGTCAGAACCCGGAGCGGGAAGCAGGCTCTTCTCCCGACTTCCCTCCGGCCCTGGGCACAGCACCGCTTCCTAAAGCGACTGCTGTCCCGTCTTCAAATTCTTCCCTTCCTGTTCACTCCTGCTCAGCCCTGAGCCCGAGTCCCCGCCCCCGACCACTCCCTGGAGAAATGAGAGTCCACGGAGCCAGGCGCTCTGCGTGGTGGTCCCTGTGGTCCCTCTGCAAGTCCACTGGGCAGCGCTTGGCCCGGTGATTTCACCTTCCTCCTACAGACTTTCAGATTTTCGCTTTCTTCCAGGAAACTGCATCGGTCGGGTCTTGGCAGCTACAGTTGAAATCCTCAGCTGGGGAGCGTCTCCTCTTAATTGTCTTTTTGGAGAGACATTTGCAGGGAGGGACTACACCGGGCGGCGTGATGGGGCGAGGGGTTAGTCACCGGAGGGGCTGCCCGCTCCCCGGGCCCGAAGGGGGTCCCCAGCACCCCCTTCTGAGAGCTGGAGCCAGAGCACGGGAGCTGGGCACCACGCTCGGCTCTGGGGTGACGCGGTCCCCACCGGAACGGCGCGGCGGGGGACGGCAGGGCAGGAGCCCGTACCTACCTCCGTCCCTGCGCCCCCTGCTCTCCCCCCAGTATCGCCCGCCAGTTAAACCCGAAGGGAAGCTGGAGGACAAGGATGTCCGGGGGCGGATCAAGCAGGTGACAGCCTCCCGGGGCACATAAGGGCCGCAAAGAACAGAGGACGAGTCTCCGGAGGTGACAGCCGTCAGAGGACAGACGGCTCACCCCACCGTCCTGCTTCTCCCCCGTCCCCGAAGGCCCCTTCCCCGCCTTCTTTGCCTCCCCTTTCATGGCTCTATCAGCAGTGCTGGAAGAGGGACCGGCACATAGTAGGCACTCAATAAATATTCAGAGACTCCGTGTTCCCGGAGCTGGATGTGGATGTCGTTAGGGAATAGAATTTGTTTGCCTCTTCTTTATGTTTTAGGTTAAGAAGTGTGTTTTATGTTTTCTTTTAAACCACACCGTTCGGAACCTGTTTCCCTCCCATGGATTTGGTTTAGCTCAGGAAGGAGCGAATAAGCGAACGTCTCCTCCTGAGAGGAAACGCTCTCCAGGGGGGTCACAGCCAGCCCGGGGTGAGGCGCTCTTCCGGTGGCTCTCTGGGACTGAAGGCACACAGCGCGGGGTGTTTCTGTTGCCCTTGGGCTAGGTTCCCGCAAAGGGAGACGTCCCCGTTTGGCACCCAGGTGTGGCGATGCAGCAACAGGCCAGGTTTCCACATGAGGGACCCAGGGAGGTCCCCGGGCAGGAGCGCCCCAGGGGACAGGAAGCAGGACGCAGAGCTGTGCCTCTGGCTGGTGGGAACTGCCCTCGGCTCCACAAGGCCACCTGTTGGACCCATTCACCGGGCAAGTGCGAGTCCAAGGCCGGCCCCCCTCTGGCCCCTCCCAGTCGTGCCTGGAAGACTGGGTTTGGGCGAAGGGACCCACCGAGGGTTGTGCCAGGAAGTCAGCTGATTACGTATCTTCCCAGGTGGAGGGAGAAAAGGGGCGGAACTCTAACTGCAAAGGATCGGACCTTTTATTCAAGTGGCCATGAAGTCACGCTCCATTCTGCACTCCAGGGGTGCAGAGGGGTCCGTTGCTTCTCCGGAACCCAGAGGACCGCAGCTCCGGCGGCCCCGGTGCTCAGCCGACCCGGACGGAGGGCGGGCTTCTCGGGTGTGGCTTGCCGACTGGGCAAGCAGGCCCGTGCCGCCTGCCGAGCGGAGTGTGGCCACAGCGCAAGCGTGTTGATCGCATCTCATATTCTGCTCCAAACTTGTTCGTTTATAATTTTTTAAAGATTCGAGGAGAGGCGAAATTAATCTCCCTCCTCCTTCTTCCTCCTCTTTCTTCTTTTTTATTTTTTTCCCTAAAGGAGGCATCTCAGGTTGTTAACGTCAGCCCCTCCTGGTCCGGTCAGTAAGGACGAGCACAGAGTAAAGCGAAGGAGGGAGGCCATCCCTTCCTAAGGTGTCCTCGGGTCCCCCTGCGTCCTCGCTCCTTCTCCTCCTTCCTCCCACCCTCAGCTCCCAGCCAGCCGCCGGGCGGCCTCTGCCGGTGCCGTGAGCCTTTGCTGTCTGTCACTCTTCACTCGGTATCGGATTTTGAGACTCACCCCTGGCGCTGCCCGTGACACCACCACGGCCCATGTCTCCTCATTTTAAGTGGCAGGCCCCTGGACGGATGTACCAACGTGCGTCTCTCCCTGCGCTGCTCGGTGGCCACGTGGGCTGTTTCCCAGTGTTTGCCCATCACAGTAAAGCCACTAAGGGCTGATGGCCACGTCGATGACCGTGGACGCTGCAGGACGAGTTCCGGTGACCAGTCCGTGTCTTTCCTTCTCATCGCCACGTGGCGACTTAACAGCCTCTCGCATGCCTCGTGCCCAGCTATCGAAAAGCTTTATGTCACGCTGCTCACGAGAATATCATGCGCTTTACTTGTCCAGACACATCCTTTACATGTTGATCTGCTTCATTCTCCATTAGTTGGAGACGGTTAGTGCGGAATTACCGGCCATTTGCAGTCAATGTGACCAGAAACAAAAAGGATAATGCTTTGAGAACAGGTCCCAGTGGATTAGCTTTTCAAAAGTATTCCTGTGCGTCCACAGCATTTAGTATGAATATATTTGTGCGAGCTAATCAGATTTCAAAACTGAAGAATGTGGCCAGGCAAAGAGGCCTTAATAACAAATACTAAACAAAAGCACAGTTGATTTTCTGATTGTTCTTCCCTTGGGAAGTCTACATTATGAAATGACTTTGTTTCACATGTCCAAAGGCACAATGGTTTCATTTTGTTTTTGCTACGTACTATCTGTCTCAGAATATAGCCGCTTGCTACAGCATCACGTGTGGACTGTAGAAGTCCGTGGTCCGGAACAAAGCCAGGCTTGCCGAGGCTGCTGTGGGTCTCTGTCCAGCTGTAGCCGGTCCTGCCCGGGGCCTGTGAGTGAGTCTGCTCAGCTCCCAGAACAGCTGAGAGCGAGCAGAGTCTCCACAAAGGCTCCTGGCTTCTCCTCCACGTGGAATCCCATCTTCTAGCAAAGGAAACCAGGTCTGTTGCCATGGAGACCGGGTTCTCAATGTAAGAGAGGAAGTTTGCCTTTCCTTCTGGGGCCCAGGCTTCCAATGACATGACATCAGAGCAGCCTAGTGTCTGAAGCAGGTCAGGAGGGTGAAGACACGAGCCACACTTTGACAGGCGGTGCCGCCAAATTCCTGGGCTCCTCCCCTCTAGCCTCCCAGAGGTCTACCAATCAAGTCCGGGAAGTTCTCACTTCCATAGCCTTTTGCATATGTATGTTCTGAGTCCTAGATTCTGGACAGTCACCTTACATTACAATCGCAGGCGGGCCAGCCACAGCCAGGAGCCACACCGAGCCCGCCCTGCCGCCTGCTTCGTAAGCACGACCATCGGGGACCCAGTCCCTTTGCCTTGTTTGCACTGCCTTGCATGGGCGACGGTTGCCACTGTCGGTCAGCCCACCAGGCCCAAATCCTCATGATCTGGAGCTTGTTTACAGGAAGGTTTGCTGACCCCTGTCCAAAACCACCTCGCAACATCAGGGCCTTGCGAGCAACGCGTTCGCGGCCACATGGGAGAGTCACATTGCGTACACTCGGCACCCCCGGCGTGGTCGCAGATTCGTCCGCTTCCGCCCGGAAGGGCGCGTCCCGCCCAGCAGTCCTCTCTTTCAAAGCACCTTGGCGCGTGGCCTAGGTGTAGTTTTCCCCAGATAAACATTAGAAACCCTTTGTGAAATTTCACAACATCGCACTAGTACTACAGTTGGAGTTGTGTCCACATAAGTTGATTTGAGAAGAGGTGACAACTGTGTCACGTGGAGCCTCTGTGGGGACCTAACACGGCTCTTTTTATTCAGACCTGCCGTTTGTCCATCCATCAACTTGTGTCACATTTAGTGTGGGGAGGTGGCCTTTTTAATTTTCATTATTTGGTTTCTTTGCAAGTATGTTGTGTAAATTTATTCTAAGTGTGTTGCGGTATTTCACCCTTTTTATTGCTCTTATGAGAGAAAAATGTCTTAATGTACTTAATAGTAAATGTTCAGGTGCATTAGGAGGAGCCATTCAGCCACACTTAACGGGGTAATTTAATTAAAGCCAGTTCTCGAGACTCTTGACTATGCATCCCTTTAGTGGCGCTCTCTGCATATTTGCATGTATTTAAAAGGAGAAAATGACACGCCTCTTGCAAGGAGTTTAAAATGCCCCCCTTCCATGGCCCGAGCATCCCAGAATGGAGACTAACATCATTCTCCTTAAATGCCTGCTTATCTGTCGCTCAAACTTTTCTCTTGGCACCGCAAACCCTTCTCAGTCAAGCCTGTCGTCCCAGGTTGCACCTTCTGGTGTTTTCTGCTGAATCCGCTCAAATGCTTCTGTGGCTTTTCCATCATCCCTGTGGCCACCAGTCTCTCTGGGCTCCAACTTGGCTCAGGGAGCACGGCCTGTCCTTCCTCTCCTTGGCAGGCGCCTTGACGCGGCCTTGACGATGATTTGAAGGGACAGGGATCTTGCGTTGAGGGGATGACAGCCGGGGGAGGGAGGTGCCGCATGTCCCTCCTCGCTGCCCAACGTGCGGCCAGAGCCAGCTTCCCCAGGAATGCGAGCGCCACGTGGCCGCTCCCCCGTCCCCGCCGGGGGCTGCCGTCCGCTGCTGTGCGCTGCCGTGGGTGGAGTGCGGAGCTCCCTCCCGGGCGCCCCGCTGTGGGTTTTGCGGGCGCCAGTCTCGCGGCTCCGCTCAGAGACAAGACACTTTCCCCGGGCGGCCCGCGCCCAGGTGCTCTCATTTCCAGGGAACAGATGGCGGTGCTGACGCTGCGGCTTCGCGCCCCGGCGGCCCGCGTCCCGGCTCCAGGTCACTCCAATATGGCTCTGGCGCAGGTTGTTGGTGAATAATTTCCTGGGCCTCTGAATTGCGGAAGATGCCAAATTAGACTTATTTCAAATCGTGCTTGTCCGTGTCTAAAAGATGGCGTTGCTAACGACGAGGCAACTCTCAGGTAACCTGAGTTTAGCACAACAAGGAGGAAATTGGGAACGAGTATAGTATGAAGATGCCATCACAATATCATAGTTTTTGTCCTGAGAAGGTGTCACGTGGGCGGGACTGGCCTCTAACAGAGCCTGAAGGACGTCCTGAAGAGGATACAAAGAAATACTTCTCGTGCTGCTCCAAAGAGAGAACTGTGAAGAAATGTGTGGCCAGCCGAACATTGGTGTTTTCTTTTTAAGGAGTATTTCTTTTTTACAAACGCAAATGGTCACACAGGGAAATGGCCCGGCAGGCAGTGAGCTCTCTCGCAATGGCAGTACTTAAGGGGGAAAGGGATGCTCGCCGAGAGAATGAGGGGCTGGGATTCAGCTGTTCTTATTTCCGGAGGCAGCGAGCGTGGTATTCTGCATTTTAAAAAGATTGCGTTTGTTGTTAGACAGAGGGGAAGGGGCCTGCTCGGAGGCGCGGCCCGCAGATGCCCCGTCTCCGCGTGCCGCTGCCAGCACCGCTCTGATGAAACACCAAAGGCTGGGTGATCTGAACAGCAGAAAGCAGCTCACAGAATGCTGAGGGCGCAAGTCCCGGAGCAAGGTCTCAGATGGCCGGTGTCCTTTGAGGACTCCCTCCTGGGCTTGCAGACAGCTGTCCCTGCCCTGTGTCCTCACACGGTCTTTCCTGTGTCCCGATCTCCTCTTCTTCTAAGACAACAGTCAGGTTGTCTTAGGAGCCGCCTTGGCGGCCTTGTTTGCACCGAAGCCCCTCTCGAAAGGCCTTGCTCCACACGCAGCTGCGCTCTGAGGTCCTGCGGGCTAGGGCTTGAACGTATAAATTCCGGGGGGACACAGGTCAGCCCATCACCTTTCCTAGCCCTCAGGCCACCTTCTGCCCACGGGCACCGTGCTGGTGTCCCTCCCAGGCATCCCGGGACAGAGAACCCGGGGCGCCTTGGTGCTGCGCGGGACTGGCCCCTGCAGAAAAGTCTTGGATGGAGATCTCACGGGGAGGTGGCGGGGGGCGGGGCACACGCCCTACAGCACATGGTTTATAACCACAATTCAGCTTTTCTCTTTTCGAAATAGGTGAATCGGAAGCAAATTATTCCCTCGGCGAACATCTTCCGCTGCTGCCGGGCCTCCGTTCCTGGGGTGCTCACCGCCTCTCCAAGCGGGAGCATCCACGTGTGAACATGCGAGCGTGTGAAAGAAACCGCCTCCCTGTCAAGGACATGTGTCCCCCTGGGCACCGCCCCTGGCTCCGGAGAGCCTGCCCATTGGAGCGGCCCGGGGGAGTCCTTCCTTCCGGCGCCCAGGCCTCTGAGGGGTGTTTTAGTTGTTCCTGCTTTTCCTCCGTTCTCTCTAACTGTCCCCTCGGGGGGACCATCCAGCCCCCGCGCCCCCCTTTCTTTGTGGATCCATCCCCAGTGCCCTGGACACAGTCGCAGAGATCAGCGTGTCTCCCTGCTGTGTTCTATAAACAAAGGGCTCCCTCTCTGATGTGTAAATGTGTCTGGTGGGGACCCCGTACTGGGACTGGGACAGGGACAGGGAAGGCCAGCGTTCCACCTGGAGGAGAGGTGCAACACTCAGGAGCCCGGTCCCACGTCATGGGCGGCCCCCAGGCCAGGCCGTTCCCGGGACTCCGCTCCGTGTGCCGGGCGAAGGAGGCCAGGGGCGGGTCTGCGAGTGATGAGATCTGCTTCGTGCCCCCCGTGTCTCGAAATACTGTCTTCTTCTCCCTGATCAATGTTGTTGATGCTGATTTCTTAACCCTCTGGGTTCCAGGGGTGCCTGGTTGGCCTGAAAGAGGACAGGAGCCCTTGAACTGTCCAGAGCAGTTAAGAAAAACCCACCTCGCGGGACAGGTGCAGCCCGAACAGGGAGAGATGGAGGCGTTACTGGCGTGGGGTGACGGGCAGATGCGACGGGAAGAGACCACAGTGAGGAGTCGCGGCCATAGTCAGATCCCACCGACCATTCTAGAAAGAAAATTCCGGAATGGGGAAAGGTGTGGGAGGGAACAGAACAGCTGTCACAGAGAGTGGCGGGGCCTGGACGGGCCATGACAGCGGCTGAGGGCACGGTAGGGCCAGGGGTCCAGGGACGGCCTCCAAGGGACCATGAACTCTGGAGACGGGGTATGAGTCTACGTGGTCAGGTGCCTTTTTCGGGGAAAGAAACCTTTGCATCCACCCCATTTTCCAAGACACCAAGAGCGGCACAGGCTGCAGAAGTGCCCTGAAGTGGGGCTGTTAGGGGAAGGTGTCATCGTCTCCAGGTGGCTGACCCTACCGGATGCTAAGAGGGTGGATTTTCTTTTCTCTGGGGACAAGGATTCGATTGTAAAGGTCTGCGGCTGCCCTTCAGGGCCCCATAATCGGATTACTTCGGCAGAAGGATACTTCACTGCTAATTGGCGTAGGGAGAAAGCGCCAGGAGCCAAGGTGTCCGGCGAGAGCAGGGAGGGACAATTAGAGAAGTCTGAATACTCCAAGGTGCCTTTGGAGGCGGTTAAGTGGGTTTGAGAGGGAGCCTGTCACATCTGGTCGCTGAGATAATTAGATTAGGAAGCAGAGAGATGGAGAGAGAAGGCGTCCACGTAATCTGCCCAGACTCTGCCAGAGGCCGGAGGTGGATCTCAAAATAGATCTCCACAGAGGTGACCTCGTGACAGGCCAGCGCCCGGGCCCCGGGAGCCTCTTTCGTGCACAGCAGTTTCTAGGCCTGGCCGTGGAGCGACCTGAGGACCAGAGTCCCCTGGTGGCTGGTTTGCAGACTCGGGCCCCCAGTTCCTGGGCCCGTGTATTCCAGGCCCGCTGACCTGGGTGCAGCCGAAGCAAGGTCAGTTCCGTGGCCGGTGGCCGTTTCCGGGCTCCCAGGGTCAGCATCGGAGAGACCCAGAAGTAGGGCAAGGAGACTCCCGCCCCGGGCCAGGCACGCCGCCGCCGCCGCCGTGGGGGCGTCTCATTTCACCTGCCTCAGCAGCTCTGCCGGGGGACCGTATGGACTGCGGCTGACAGAGAAGGGCACTGAGGTTCCGAGAGGACCGGAGACCTGCCCCAGGTCACCCTGCGAGTGAGTGGCGAGCGGGACACCGCGCGCTGCCTCCCGCCCGGGACCCCGCAGGTCGCTGTGGCCTGGGCACCCTGCCACGGGCCCCGGAGCACTGCGCCGTGAGGTGCACGGGAGCCCCTCTGCTAGTTGCACGGGTACCTCCCAGCTGATCCCTGCGGGGGACCCAGCAGGCGGGGGCACTGCCCATCCAGGGTCCTTCCTGCGCCCTCGCCTCAGCCCGCGTGCCGTGGCTTGATCTTGTTTGTGGAGAGAAGAAACGAACCCCCCCCCCCCGGTTCCCAGCCCCTGGTTCTCTGTGGAACCACGCAGCTCCCCTCAGCGGTCCTGCTGGTCCCACGCACGGGCCCCCCGGTGGCATTATTAGAAATTATTTTAGATAACTTAAGCTTTGTTAAATCAATCTGTGCGTCTGTTGCACGGCTGAGAAGGCGGACTTCACCCTCCGGCATACCTCTTATCTTTTATGACAGTCCCCATGCTGGGGACGCGGGGCCAGGGAGGACTCCTGCGGGTGGAACCAGATTCTAAGCCAAGACAGACGAGACCGCTGTTCTTGCCCCCAGTGGCTGCCGGGGCCCCGCGGGAAGCAGAGAGCACGCTTTGTTGTTTAGAAAGAGCAGGTTTATTGGGATATAATGTATGTTTCATAAAATTCACCCTTCTAACGTGTATAATTCACCGGTTTTTAGTAGATTCACAGGGTTCTCCAACCGTCACGTCCATTTAATTCTAGAACATTTTTATCAGCCCCGAAGAACTCCCATGCCCGTTAGCCGTGACGACCCGTTTCCCCCGCTGCCAGCCCCCGGCAAGCACTCTGCCTATCCACCCGCCTGGATGTTTCGTAGCAATGGAACCATGTAGTATGTGGTCTTATAGGACGGGCTTCTCCACTTAGCGTGAGGATCTAAAAATTCATCGATGCCGTGGCACGTATCACCGCTTTCCTCCTCTGTGTTGCCAGCACCCCACTGCGTGGGTAAGCCACACGTCACTCACCCATTCATTGGGCGCGAACAGGCGGGCGCTCCTCTTGCCGAGCCGGGGGAGCGCTGCCGCGGTGCCTCAGCACGGCTGTGTGTGTGCATTTCTCTGGGGTCTTCACTGAGGAGAGGAACAGCTGGGCCACATGGTGACTCTGTGTCGCCCGTTGTGAGGAGCCACCTCGCTGTTTACAAAGGGGGCCCCGACACTTTCCCTTTGGCCCAGCAGAGCGTGGGGGCTCCGATTTCTCTGCATCTTCGCCCTGGCTTGGTGCCGGCCTTCCCTGGGTCTCGCGCCTCCTCCGGCGCGCGGAGCGATGCGTCGTCCCCCGACGGTGTTGACGCCGGGCAGCTTCTCACGTGTGCTGTTCACCATCTGTATTAGTTCAGGAGAGAAATGTCTATTCCAATCTTTTGCCTATTTTTAATTACGCTTTTTGTCTTTTTATTATTCAGTAGTAAGAGTTTTTTTCAGATTGAAAGATTCTGGATCCTAAACCCTTATATCGGATATGATTTGCAAATATTCTGTTCTGCGAGTTGCGTTTTCACCTGTTTAATGGTGTTTTTGGGAGCACAAACGTTTTACATTTTGAAGTCCAAGTTTGCTTTTTTTATCATCCCTGAGCAACCAGTGCCCGACCCCAGGTTGTGAAGACCAGCCCCTACGTTTCTTTGTCCAAGTTTCATAGTTTCAGCTCCTTCGTGCATGTCTATGGGGCACACAGGCCGAGGGAGAACTTGCTGAAGTGAACGTTCACAAAGGGATGTGTGTGTGTGTGGGTGGGGGAGCCGGTGCCGGGGGGAGCCGGTTCGGGGGGAAAGAGAGAGAGAACCAGGGTGTAGGGGCCCGGACCGACTTCGCCCCTCCCTCCCCCAGTCGCATGCGCTGCTCCCCACGGGCTGAAACCCCCCAGAGGCCAGGGTGCAGAGCCCCTGAGGCAGCCAGGATCCGCCCGGGCGGGGGGCACGGTGAGGCGAGGGGTTCACTGCAGAGCGACCTCACAGTCCGGTGGAGGCGCGACCGGTGGGAGCGCAGGAGCCGGAAGAGGCGGCGCCAGCCAGCCAGTCTGGGGAGACCCGTCTGCCCAGCTCCCGAGGCGGGGCTGACGCGGTGCCCTTGGAGCGCCCTGCGCGTGCCGATGGCTGGGCTCCTCGGGCGGACCGGGTGCGGCTGTGGGCAGCAGGGCGGGCGCCGGGAGGGAAGCCGGACTCAGAGGACAGTGCACGGCCTGGAGCCTGGCGGGCACCGTGGCGTCTCGGTCACCTCCACGTCCCTCCAGAGCGAGGGCGGCTCGTGTCCTCCCCCAGCTTTTGCGTGTGGTCCTCTGGCGGACGGCTCTGACCTGCGGCTGCTCAGGGAGGGGAATCATGGGGAATTTGGGCCCCAGCTCAGCAATACAGACACGGCAGGAGCCAACACCATCCATTCGGTGGGGGTGTGACAGCCACACGGGCCTCTGTGACATTTACCTTCCAAACAAAGACACAAGCAGGTCGTACTTCTGCCCAACACGAGATGACTAACCCAGCACAGGTGACAACGTGCTCGGCCTGTCCCCACAGGAGACCACCCGGTCCTACTTGTTCACTCGGCTCACATGTCTGGGTGGCGTCCCCTGCCCTGGTGGCCACAGCCTCCCCGTGACAGCCTGTGACTCAGCCCCTGAGACATGAGGTTGGCCACTAACAATATCTCATGCTCAATAGTTGGAAAACGGGAAATGGAAAAAAGGCCTGGTCACTGTTATTGAGATACATTCCCCTGAGGGCAGGAAATGCACAGAGCTGCGGCGACCCTCGTGCGTGGAGCCGGTCACCTGTTGCTTCCAATATTCGCAAGCTCCTGTCACCCAACCCTCGGCCTATTCCCTTCGCCCTCCGCCAGCGCCTCGGGCGCTGGTGGCTCCGTGGCTGGCGGCTCCATGGCTGGCGGAATGACCCAAACCTTAGTTTTGGAAATGTCTGCACCCTTCCAGTCCTGTCTAGTGGTTTGCCATTTTTTTTATTAACTTTCATTACAGGATGTGGGACTTCTTAGGGGGACCCAGAAGGTCGCCTGCACTCCAGATGTGTTCCTGCTCGTCGCTGTTGTTTATGTAGCAGCAAGTCCAAGTGCCTCCCAGCCAGCCCAGTGACCCTAGGTTTCCCCGTGGCTCGGTGACTGGGGAGGTCCGTGTGTCCAGGTGTTTGCCCTGCAAAGCTCCTCTGTCTCCCACAGAGACGTGCGATACCATCGGGCCTGCTGGCTCGGCGGCCTGAGGCCAGGGCCCTTGAGCGACAGAGCCTTTTCCCTCTGGCCCTTAGTCGGACTGAGCAGCTGTTGCGCGAGGGGGAGAAGGGGTCAAAGCAGCGTGGCCAAGCGAAGAACGTGCTGTCTTTACAATCGGGGGGCCCGCCCGGCCCTGTGCCATTCCGCTGCTGTGGGGGAGCGCAGATACCGCGGCAGCCCGGGGTCCCCTCGAAAGGGACAGAACCCTACACCCCGGACCGCCGGGCCCCTGGAAATGGCTTGGCATGAAGGGCCCTGAAGGTCAGCGGTTTGGAATGCATCCTGCTGGTTTTGCCTGAGTCTATCCATGTGGTTGCAGTCAGCCGGCAGTCACCGGGGGCAGGCGGGTCTCCGGCGGCCTCGCTCACATGCCGCGGGGCGCGGTGGGCGCTCAGCCGGGCCGCTCTCGCCACGTGGTTTGCGCCCTGGTCGGGGCCTCCGCTCTGCGGCCTCTCGCGGGGTTCTAAGGGAGGAGAGAGGCTCCAGCCTTTTTGCGCCCCAGCTCGGAACTCCCACGATGTTACTTTTGCTACATTCTAAAGGTCAAGCTGAGTCACCAGCCAGCTCAGACTCTGAGGGGGCCGATGAAGGAGGGGTAGGTGGAGAAACAGACTCCATGTCTTGACGGGAAGAACAGTGATGCCACGCTGCACAAAGGGCGCGGGTACAGGGAAGGGAGGAGTTCGCGGCCATTGCTGACGCTCTCCCACACCGTCCATGGACGCCCAACATTTGGCTCAGCTTTGGGCCGCAGAGCAGGGCCCGGGAAGCGGGTGATATCCAGCCGAGCAATTTAAGAAAACATCAGCATGGCGGTCAGAGGGATACTCTCCTGGAGGTAACCTTGAACTTTCGCCACGTTGTTTACACAGTGCATCGTTGGAAGCCTGTCAGTCATTCATTTCATGGTCATTATGCTCCCATCCCTGGGGACGCGTCCCCTGGCTCACTGGGACACACCAGAGCGCAGACGCCGGAGCTGAGAACCGCTCTGCTGCCCCGCGGGGAGCACCCGAGAAGGTGCCATAGGAGGTGATTGTCCCATGCCCCCCTCTCTTCTGGAAGACTACTATTTGTAGAGGGCAGGCCTATCAACTCAAAATAGGATTTAGTTGTCTACAGATTAAGTGAGATGATTTAGTCCAGTCCCGCATCATATGAACATACTCTCTGGTTTTTCTTCCACTATAGGAATTAAGGCCCAGGATACTGAGCACACACAGACCCGACACGGACTGATGTCTCAGTGGTTTTATGACTGACACCTGGTACGTGATCTGGAACAGCCGCAGCGCTTGTGAACTGTGCCAGGGCCCCACAGCGCTGTTGGTCTGCGTGGCCTGACCTTCGCAGTGTGTGTGTCATGGGTGGGATATTGTTAACCAGTCACTTAGTTCTCTTGACACATCCTTGCCTTACACCACTATAGGAGACGACGAATTTTGAATTAGTAAACCGGTTGCTTGCTTGCTTGCTTGTTTTGAGTGATCATTCTAAAGAAACTTTAAGACAATTCCACTGTTGGGATGGTTCTACTATTTAAATTCCTAGACAAAGCATGTTTGCTTTGCTTTGCTCTTCATTGCCATTCATCCATTTAACAGATATTTATTTTTGTACCTACTATGCCACTGAACCCTGCTAGGCATTGGAGAGACACCAGTAAACCAAATCAATAAAAAAAATTCCTGCCCCCTTCCCAGCAAGGAGCCTAGATTTAATTGCAGTGCAAAGAATGTTGTTAATGGGAAGAGTGTTCTTAGAATAATTTTAGTGGCAAGTGAACAGATAGCTGACTAATGGTAGCTTAAGATGTGAAGACTTATGAGTCGTTTAACAAGGAGCCCATAAGCAAGCAGTCCCAGTATGGATTCTAATAATCAAAGGATGTCCTTAAACTCCAACGCTCCTCGGCCCGTGTGCTCTGCCACCTCTGTGTGTTGAGGTCTTTCTCCCCTCATGGTTGCAAGCTGGCTGCCGAAGCTCCTGTCTTCACATCACAGCTCCCAAGAGAAGACTTGAAAGGGCAGTGGTAAAGGGACTCTTGTCTTACCAGTCTTTGGAGGAGAACCTTTCTGAGACGTTCGGTCAGACTCTTCCTCGGTCCCTGTGGCCGGAAGCGAGCTGCAGACGCGCTGCCGCACCTACCCCTCACATTTGCCCGCGCCACTGTAAACCGACCGGGCCTCGTTTCCTGGGCTGCCGGGCACGGTGCTGCCTGGAAAAACTCTGCTGTCCTTAGCCAGGAATGAGAGAAATGGCTGTGAGTTTGGCAAGCTTATCTTTAATTTAATCATTTTCTTGGCTTAAACTTTTTACCTTGGGATTTTGTAGACATTACTTTGTTGTTTTATGACATTTACTATTGATCCGAAGATGTTCAGGTTCTGCCTGATGTTTTGTCTGTCTTCTCGATTTATGTTTTTCTGCCTGGAGAACCTCCTATGGTTGAGGTCCATCTATCCAAGAGGGTACCCTATAGAGCTGAGGAAGCTGAAACAGTTTTCTCTGAGGATCATTCATGTAGATCTTCATATGTCATCATTTCTATGTGTTAGAGAAAAATCCTTGTATTTTACCTTTCAATTGTCTTCTTTACCTTTTGTTGGGTTTTTACCTCAGAGCCATCAATTTTACTTGGTTTGGCTTGTTTTTGTCTTGCATGCCTATTAATGTATATTTAATTGCTTTATTATGTCTTCTTTTCATCATGAATGACTGTAAAACCTATTCTTTATGTCGATAGTGCAATATGTTTATTCTGCTTAATAAGCGTATTAGATCTATAAAGTCAATATAATAAACCTTTCACACACACTGTTTAACATAAAGCATAAAATGGATTTATAATTTTTCAATCCCTGTACATAAAGAGAATTCCAAAATTCTTCTAAAAAGATAGAGTATCGACACATTCGAATACATCCAATTGTGTCAAGTACAGGCAGAGTCAGGTGACCGCCGTGACCAGGCCAGCTCAGCTGCGGACTCCGCCCCATCCCACCCCACACTCCCCCTGCCGTGCGGCCCGGCGGCCCGCACCCCCCGGGAGTGCGTCAGAAAGGCCCCCAGGGCGCCCCACCCAGGTGCATTCGGCCGAGAGAGGAGTGGGCAGCAAAGGAGAAGAGGGACTGCGGGAGGTCAGGGCCTTTGTGACCAAGGCCCCTTCCCTGCTGGCCCACGTGGACAGTTCTTGGGTCCCTGTCCCCAGCTCTCGTCCGGTAGCCCTTTGCCGCTGTTGCGGTTCTTGGTGGCTTCCAGCATTAGCTTCTTCCTTCTGTCCCCTGAGCCCCAGGATCCTCTTCTCTGTTTGCACCAGGGGCTTGGCCACTAACACCGGCTGATTTTCCTGGACGCTTCCCTCACCTTCGCTAACAGGCCCCTTGCTCCACTCTCCTCAAACAGGGGTCGGCCATCCGTTTCCTGTTTCACCTTGGCTGAGACACGGATCTATACGCCTCAAAACCCCTTAACAATTCACGCGTGGTCTCGTTAGGAAAGACATTCACGCTGAGGCCTGGGAGAACCTCAGGGGCTTGTTTCGTGAGCGTCTGCTGGCCACGTGCGCCTTTCCGTCGTGAGCTGAGTGGTTCCCACGCCCTTTCTCTTCGTCATGGGCACCTCCGTGTGGCGCGGCCCCTCCCGTTCGCTCCGACAGGTGAGGGCAGCTTCCTGACTCGCTGCTCATCACACCTGAGGTGAAGCTTCTCCTCCAGTAGCTGCCGTTGGCTCCTTGCAGGAAATGGCTAGAGGCGAGCTGAGGGGGTCAAGTCCGCAGAGACAGAGGTGGGGTCGGTGTCGGAGAGAACGAACCCGGCACTTTCTTTTGGGATTTGATGGGATGTCTGGGGCCAGCTTCACGCTTGCTGGTTGGCGGTGGCGACTAATTCCATGGGGATGCCCTGGGGCTTTCTAGCTCCCTCCCCGGGGCGGGGGCTTGTGGCGCCCACTTCCGTCAGAGAGAGAAAAGGGCGACTCACATCTCTGGCAGAGTGAAGACGGGCACAAAGGATTTGACCCTCTTCCCACTGAAGAGAGTTTGTCTCCCCTCTCCCTGAATCTGGGCTGGCCTGGCGCTACGGCCCAGGGGGCCCGCGGGTGGGACTCGGACGCCCGCCTGCTCTGGGCACTGCGCACCACGTTTCCCCGGGAGACAGCGCCGGGTAGCAAGCTCACTGAGCTGGGGTCCCGTGCTGTGAGGGGCCCGAGCTACCGGGGGAAGCCCTGGCAGATGGACGTCACGTAAAGACAGAGGCAGAGGACAGACACAGGGAGGCCGAACGTGGGACGGGGAGCTGCCACGATCTGTGCTACACGACACCACACGGGGAGAGTCGAACGGCCAGCCCCCGCCTTCCTGAAGTCCCGACCCACAAAACTGTGAGCGAAATAAAAAGGCTCTTTTCAACCACCCAATGTGGGGTCCTGGGCGAGGCCGTAGTAGATGACTATGACAACCTTCTTCAACAGTTTTGCCCAGTAATTTTTTTCAAGATCTCTCCAGTCAGGTGGGAAGAAAAACAACTCCCCATCAGCTTGGCTTCTCTCTGCGCGCGGGCTTGACCCACCTGTCCTGCTCTGCGGCGGAGGGCGGGGCCCTAGGTGGTGATAGGATGCAGTCCTTTTCAAGGGACAGGCTGCGGAGGTGGCAGGAGGCTCACGCAGGTAAGTGGGAGGTACTCAAAACAAGGTGCGAGGATATTTATTTTCTCCGTTCTTAGCGGGCCAACATTTGTGTTGCACCTGTCACATGCCAGATGTGCACTGACCACAGGGACAAGAAGATGAATAAAGAGGCGCGCGGAGTGAGGGGCGCGCGGACCCAGGAACCCAGGGCCGGGCCCCGTGACACGTGCTTTTGCGCAGGCACGGGGAAGGGAGGCTGTGGGTGCGCCCACAGGCACAGACTGGGCCTGGAGGGGCGGCGCGTGTTACAACCAGGGGAGGCAGAGCCACAGCAGGACCTTCGTGAGCTCTGGGCCTGTAGGGCTGTCCGCGGAGGGGACCCTGGTCCTGGGCCGCGGCCGCCTCTCACGGCAGAGGGCTGCGTTCGGCGGGGTCCTGGGAAACAGGCTTTCAAGAAACGTTCACTGATTTGAGAATTTACCATTTTTCCCAGAGAGTAAATAGTCCCGCCATGGTCCATTTCAAGCTGATACCAGTGTAACAACTGGCTCGTAAAGTTCCCAAGTGTTAACGACGGGCTCTCGGGGGTGGCGTGAGCAAACCACGGCCGCCGCGGGGCCCGCGGGAGGACTTGAGAGGGACGCAAACCAGTCGGTGTTCGGCGGCCACACTCCGGAACCGCTCAGGAGCCCAGGGCAGCGGTCTAGATGAGAGGCGCTCGGGCTGAGCTAAAATGCGTATGCTGTGAATGTATTTATGTCAGTATATGATAAATTGTAAATGCAAACTACATACCATTACACGTGCATGTATGTACAGGGTCCGGCAGAAGTAACGCCTGCTTGAGCGTGGTCGGTCGGGTATGTGAATGTCTTGCACAAGACAGACAGCAATTTGAACGTTTCACATAATATGTCCTATGGTGTGCTTGAGTGTGATATTGTTATGTTACAGAATCACATGCTAATGATTTTGCAGTGGAAGATCTGGTATAGATTACCAGCTCATAAACAAGGGGCGTTATTTGTGCCAGACCCCTCTGCCTGCGTGTGTGCGTGTGTGTAAAGTTAACAGACTTTGGTGACAGGACAGAAGCAGTGAGCAAAGCAACGGGACCAGAGATGAGGGGAGAACTGGGAGAACTGGGAGACGCCGTGGGAGGGCCCCGTCACGGAGAACCTTGCATGGCACAAGGCAAATGTCCCTGTCTGCCGCAGACAACGGAGAGCCACCGAAACGCTTTCAAATAGCAACAGGACAAGGTTGGATGTGTGGTTTTACCCTGAAGACAAGTGATGCCTCTTAGAAAGCACTCGGAAGAGCTCTCGACAGCGCCCTGTTTTATGATGGGCTCGGGTAATGGGCTTTATCTTTTTAATAAACTTCAGGTGGCAACATTTTATCCTGGAAGTGCAAAGACGGTTCAACAGCAGATCCGTCACCAAAGCCACTCAACACCTTAACATTTAAGGGAGAAGAGATATGGTTTCATCATTTGACATTGAAAAAAAATGTTGAATAAAATTCAATGCTCCTTCATGATAACTTGTAGGGGGAAAATGGAAGTAAAAGGAATCCTTAATTGGGTGAAGAGTATTTATTTAAAAAAAAATTATAGTGAGCATGGCACTTACGGAGGACTGTTAGAAGCATTTCCATGATATTAAAAACAGGACTGACTACTTGCTACCAGAATGTCTGCTTAACATTTTACTGGAGGTCCCACTTAGCACAGTAAGATAAGCAGAAGAAAAAAAATGAGAGACATAAAAATTACAAAGAAAGAAAAAGGCGAAGAATTACAAAGGAAGAGAGAAAATTGCCCTTATTTACAAACAAGGCTCCCTGGAGGGTCTAAGAGCATACAGAGGAACATAGGCTTAATCAAGGGGGTGCTGAGTGAAAGGGCAGCGGACCTAGGCCTCAGGATGCAACACGAACCCGCGAGAATGTGCGGCACAGCTACGCTCCAACAGTAACTACTCGTAAACTGTAATGGCACAAACGACTTAGTAATAGGATTAGATGCCTTGGAAAATGTCTAACAAAATATTCGAGGCCATTATACAGAAAATTATGATGTATGACTTTTTTTAAAGATGTTATTTATTTATTTTTTGAGAGAGGGGAAGGGAAGGAGAGAGGGTGAGAAACATCAATGTGTGGTTGCCTCTCGTGCGCCCCCTACTGAGGACCTGGCCTGCAAATGGGCACGTGTCCTCTACTGAGAATCGAACTGGCAGCCCTTGGTTCGCAGGCTGGCACTCAATTCACCGAGCTATGCCAGTCAGGGAAAATTCTGATGTATTATTAAAAGATTTAAGAGAAAATGGAATAAAATGGTGACATATGCTATGTTCTTGGAAGGGTAGATTCACCATAAGATTCTGATTATGCCTAAATTAATCTAAAAATTTAATTCCAAGTAGCCTAACTTAGTTTTTCTCTTGGAATTTAAGCTTATTTTAAAATATATGTGGAAGAGAAAATGTCATATATTAAATCTTATCACAAAGATAGGGCAAGGACAAAATGTGCTATTAGCACAGGGATAGGAAAATAATAATAAAAATAATAATAGCCATCACATACAATTAAATGAGATAACACAGTAAGGGCTTAGGAGAGTGACTTGACAAGTGAGACTTAGACTATTGATAGTTTGTCTGTCTATCTTTCTGTGTGCCCATGCATCCATCCGTCTGTCCATCCATCGATCCATCCATCCATCCATCTCTCTATCCCATCCCAGTTGCCTCCTTAATAAAACCTTTAGGCTCCCGCCTTCCGCCCACATGCCTCCCTTGACCTCTTTCCCCTGTCAGCTCCTCGGCTCACTGTAATGAAGCCTCTGCTCTTTCGAAGGGTATTTTGGGGGAAATGCACACCCTTCCCCTCTCTAGCCCCATCCTGCTGGTCTTCTGTGATTCATGTGACTCTGCCGGCATTTTCTCCTTGAAAACCTGCTTCTCCGGGTTCCTGGGCTGCCGCCCCCACACCTGCCCGGCTGTCACCTGTCCTCCCACTCTCTGGTCTCCTTTCCGCTCCCCACTCTGGAGGCTCTTCCCTGCCTTGGTGTCTCCCTGGTTCCTTCTTCAGCCCTTTTCTGAAACCCTGTTTGGATGGTCTGCTTCATCCCTCTTGGCACAGGGCTCCTTCCAGCACCCCGTCAGCTCGCAGAGCCCTGGCATCTCCATCCTCCCTGGACGGTGGCCCCGGGGCCGGCCTGCCTCCTGGACAGGCCTCTCGTCCCAGCGAACCTGCTCCTCGACGGCCACGCCTGGTCTCTACAAAAGCCCTGCCGTCCTCCTCACCATAGGTCCATCCTGTGACCGCAGCCTCTAGGTTCAATTGCAAATGTCTCTGTAAATACAGTGAAAACAATCCATCCTACGGTTTGGGGAAATTACATTGTTTATCGTCATTGTGCTAAGCCCTGCGTGCAGCTCACCTCTCTCCGTGGGCGTAGGATCCCCATGGCGTAGTTGGGCACTATTCCCCCCACAAGCTTTCAGACCTGGATAATGAGGTTAACGAACTCACGTGGCTGCAAGGGAGGACCCCCTTAGTAAGGACCCCCGATGGTCCCACTGCCAGCCCCCTCCCTGCAGGCAAAGCAAGTTTCATAAAACCCATCAAACGCGGCACTTCCGGGACCCGAAAGCACACGGAGTCCCCGTCCCCTGCAGGACAAGGCCCTATTTCATTGCATCACACACATTCTTTGCGGTCTGGGCTCCATGCACCTGTCCTGTTTCAGGTGCGGCCACCCTTGGCTCAGTCTCGGGCTTGATCGAACTGCGGGCCCCCGAAACTCCTCCCCACGGGATGCCTCTCCACAGCCCCCGCTCCACCTCCTCTCCCGCCGTCACCCGGACAGCTCTCTGCTGCCCCCTACTGGCCCTTGGCAACTACTGGCGAGGACAGGAAAGTCTACAAACTTGCTCAGGGTGAACCCTGGGGACTTGGTGTGCTGATTTCTGTGGGTTTCACACAGTGGTCCCTGCTTTGGTGCCGCCCAAATTCTCCGTCAGCACCGGCAGACTCTACTTGTCAGCTGCTGGGAGGCCGGGTGGCTAGCAGTTCTCCACTCTCGTCTTTTCTGGAGCTGCATCAGCTGAATAGCGCTACCTGGCCCTGCGCCCCGTCCCTACCTTGCAGGTCACTGTGCACCGGGGGGTCACTCCAGCAGCGGCCTGAATACAGGCCTGCCAGTGTCCTGAACCTTGTTTCCGCGTGAGAGCTGGTTCCGGGGAGCCTGCCCGAGGCACGTGGGCTGTGAGTCAGGCGCACCTGCGTTTTTGGCGCGTCTCAGGAGACCTTGCATCAGGGAAGGTCTGTGGAAGCCAAGTGGTAAGAGAGCCTGAGGCCGTGGTCAACTGGACTGGGATCTCCGTTCCAGTCCTGCCACGGCCTCCCCACGGCTCCAAGTTGCTTAACTGCCAACACCTGCCTTCCCTTTAAGCTAAAACAAAATAAAAAGGAGTTTCCTTAATACTTGCCTGTGAGGATTGTTGTGAAGTTCGGATAATGCCTTGAATGAGATTAAACGTGATCCTATATGTTGAAAAGCTTAGCAGCGGCCACACATGGAGCGAGCAAGTGGTCAGGAAGGGCCTCGCTCTCGGGAGGCGGGGGAGACTAAGCAAACGCAAACCGCTATCGGGGAAGGCAAAACAGAATGTGGCAATTCCCTCTTGTCCCCGAGGACCTGAGCTCAGACTGCTTGGAAGCCTTTTCTTTGGCTTAAGGCATGTCTCTCGTCCTTGTTAACAATGCGTATGCCCTCTGGGTGCTTTCAGCTCAAAACAGTCCTGGAACTTTGGTGAGTGTTTGCACTGCGGCTGCGGCTGTGCCACGTAGACTTTCTCCCCATGGGGGCTCGAGAGGGGGCACTGGGATTGAAAGTCACTAAACGCCTGGGAGAATCCCTGACTGCATCAACCCCAGAGACCTTGTGTTCTCGGTTCCGTTCTGAGAAGATGATGTCAGAGCCCAGAGTGTCATCACCACCTTGGAGTGATAGCAGAGTTGGAAAGGGTTGCGGGCGGCAGGTCCCACTGTGCGGCCAGACCACCTGGGTCTCAGTTCCGATCCCACAATTGCATCGCCACGCCTCCCCGAGGCCCCAGTCAGAGGAGAGCTATTGAAATGGGCTAGTGTGTCGGGGAATTTCTGAGCAAGCGTCACGAGTTGCAGCAATAGGCACCTAGATGTAGGTACGTGACTGTAATATACATGTAATATTATTAAATTATGTATGACATACTAGTTACACGTACATATGTGTGTGTACCTATATATACATTATAATTGAACACTAGCTCTTGTGCCTGTGTTCAATTTTGAGAGCATGAATGTAACAGTGGGGAATTGTAACAATGGGGAATGGAAGCCCACCCAACCGTTCTTTTAACATTGTTTCTAGAAGTGCTGACTCTGACTGATATGTAGCTTGTAGATGAACAGCATGTTTGTATAAGAATCTTAGGAACACACTTCAAAAGATACAAACTCCACCCTTCAGGCATCCCAGCTCTGGGAGATTTGCTGACCTTCAACAGTAAAACCAGGATGATGAAAACCAGCAAGACGCACACCGGGCCATCGCTTGGCCTGTTTCAAGGTCCTTATGGGAATAGACTCTGCTCATCGGCACGTAGAGAACTTTGCAGCCCCCTCCCCTGATCTCTTTGTTCTGCTTTCCCTCTCCCTCCTCATAAACCCCCTGCCTGCACTAAGATGTCAAGATGGGCTTTGGGATAAGAGTCCCTCATCTTCTCGAGATGCCAGAACTCGAATAAATTGCACACTTCTCCTCAACAGCTTGCGAGCGTGGCTTCCATTGCGGCAGGAGCCGGACCTCTGTTCCGTTACATAAATGCACTGTGTTCTTCTGTGGCTTCTTCTAAACACGAGTGCTGGGGTGCCCTTGAGGGCGATCTTCAGGGAACGGGGGAGTGGAAGCTGAGCAGCTGAGGGAGCCCCCTGAACTAGCTTGACCCCCTCATGCCAGGGTTTCAGTAGCAGAGAACGTGGCGTGGGCGTGAGGTGGGCAGGGCTTGGGGATGGGCTGAGATTGACGTGGGGCCCGTGCGGGGACATTCGCCCCTCAGAGCCTCGTTCACAAATGCCAAGTACACACGGAAGCCAAGCGGCTCTGTGGACTGACATCGGTTGCTCTCTAGGCAGCACCTCGGACAAGCTCGTGAGCCAGCAGGCAACGATGTGGAAGAGGAAGCTGTGTGATGCAGGAAGACAGTCTTGTCAAGCAAGGGACAGGAAGAGGGTGATTTAGAAGACCTGCCCCACCCGCCTCATACGATGACTGTTCTTCAAACCGGTGCGAAAACACTCAGATTCATTGTCCTTCAAAACACGGCCCGATGACACTGGAGCCTCCGTCCACTGAGCGGGGCTGGGTGTGCACGGCTCTGCTCCTGCCAAGTGCCCCGTCCCCGCGTGCGCCTTGGCCTTGCCTCCCCTCGGCGGCTTTTCTGAGTGATTCTGGAGACTCCTTCACTCTCTTTTCTCTGAAAATCCCTATGAAATACACAGTCTGCAGACCTTTGGGGCAAGATGGCATTGGCATCCGGGCGCCGCTCCACGTGGGCCACAGGCCCTGGGCTGGCCACCGGGCCTCAGCCGGCGGCAGCTGAGTGACCGAGGGCAGGGAGCTGGTCCACTATCATACTCGATCCCCTCTGGTTTGTTTTTATTTCTGTTCGTTTCCACCATCTTTTATTTCATTTTATTTAAAAATTAAATTTATGGAGGGAACATTAGTTAACAACATCTTACAGATTTTGCTGGTACAACTTTATAAGACACCTGTATCCCCGTGTGTGCGCTCGCCTCTGAACCTGGTCTCCTTCCGTCGCCTTGTATTCACTCAGCCCCTTTACCCGCTTTGTCTTCTCCTCACCCCCTTCCCTCTGATAACCACCTTCTTTCAGAGTAAAAACAAAATGTTCCCTTTTCCCCCTCTGTTAATTAGTTTTACATCTGTTACTATTCTTCCAGTGGTAACCGGGCGATTAGAGTGTGGATCCTTGATCTATTCTAAACCAGAAAAATAGAAAGGCAATAATTAGAATTAGAATATTTCAAGGTCCTAGCATTCTGAGGAAACTGGTAAAAGTGATCATTTGTATTCGATTTGTAAATTAGTCAAAGATAGACGCGATAACCTCCAGAATACTGATAGGAAAGAAATGCTGTCCTATAATTCCATACCCCGCAAAGGCAACTTCCACAGTGAAGGCAAAATACCACTGCGTTAGAAAGGAACAAGAGCTAAGTTAGCAGCAGCTTGCTGCACTGAATCCCAAAGGCTGTTCTTCAGGCAAAAGAAACGATTCCATGCAAAAATAAGGAAATGCGTGATGAAATGAGCCAATGTGTAATATATACACAGAAATAGAATTCATAAAAGGAGGGCACACGATGAGAGGGGTACACAAATTTTTTAAATGTCTGTGATTATGAGAAAGTGAAAGACAAGAATGACGTATTTTGGCCTCCGGCATCACGGAGCCTCAGGATCCAGCAAATGCCTCGAGCAGGGGCTGGCCGGCTCCTCCTGCAAAGACGGTAAACATCGCCGCTTTATTTGGGCTTCACAGGCCACGCGGTCTCTGCTCAGCGCCACGGTGGTGGCAGGAAAACAGCCACAGACAGTCTGAAAATGAACCGACGTGATAGCATTCCAATAAAACTGACTGGAGATGCCATTTTTAGTACCTCCCGCTTGGAAAATACATGGAACTCTCGCATCAGTGTGTCTATTTCTGGGATTCATAGGGATGCCTTGGACTGTGTATTTATGTCTTAGTTGGGGTGGTTTTGAAATGAATCTTTGTATCTGTTAGAGAAAATCCTCTCCTTGTTCCCCAGGCCTGTGAAGCTACCCCTGACCCCTCGCTCTCCAGTGCGGATTTTAAGGTCCATTGGCTGAGTTCCTGAGAAGCCTTGTGAGACTTCTGAGGGTGATGAAAATGCCTCTGGTGGGGTGCTGGTTACGTGCATTTCGCGCATGTAACTCTTGTCTAAAATCATCAAGCTGTGCACTTGAAAACAGGTGAATGTTATTTCATTTTATAACTAAAAAAAAATAGAGAAAGAAAAAGAAAGCACCCCACCAACATTGTCAGGATTCTTACTGGAATGGCGATGAAAATTTCCAGTGAGTTCCAGTGAGTTCCCTCCACCCAGGAGTGTGGAGCACACCCCGCGCCCGCGCACGCTGGGGGTCCTGGCGGAGGCACTCCCGTCCGCGGCCTGGCTCTACAGCTCTCCGTGGGAGCTGGTCTCGGTCTACACTTTGAATATTGTGGCCCTTATTCTCTGTGATGAACTTGCACACGTTTGGTTAGCGTCACTCTTAGTTCACCCACATCTTTGTTGCTATTGACGATGGAATCCTTTGAAAACCGTGAAGGTCTAACGGGTGATTATTGTTCAGAAATGCTCCTGATTCCCGAGTGCGTGTCTCCTGGAAGGGGCTGTTTCTCCCACCTTCCTTTCCGGGGGCGGCTACATGGGCAGGTTGGATTGTTTGAATTCTAGGTTCCCTTTTAGCACCATGATTCCACCTTTTCTTTCTTTTTTTGGCCCTGCTAAAACCTTCGTGAACGTCAAGGACACCTGCCATGACATCATCGGAAGACCTTTCTATTTATGTTTAAAGCCCGCCCTGTGCCAGCCTGGGTCACGTGAGGGCAATTTCCTTGGCAATTTATTCTTATTGTCTAAAGCAGACGTGTCTGCAGAGATTTCGCCTTTTAAAACAGGAGAAGAACACAAACTTTGTTTTCCTCTCACAAAAGGCAAAAGGTCCTGATGCAAAATATCTGTAAGATACAGAAATGTGCAAAAACCCCCTGCAACCCTAGCCCGCAGAGAGGACCGTTCTCCCCGGCTGGCCGGCCACTTCTCCCAGGTGTCTGGTGCTTGCACAGTTCATGCGTATTTGTGCCATCAGCAAGCATTTGCTGATTCCCTGTCTGGAGGGCCAGATTCCTGTGTCATCTGACAGGCCCAGAGCACCCTGTCTCCCTTGCTCAGGACCTCGGCACCACCGCCCAGCCCAGGAAGGAGGAAGGCCCCTTTCCTCAGCAGCCCCCCTCACCCCGCCCCCCTGGCTCCTCCCCAGCCCCCGGGCCCCTCCCGCTCAGGGCTCCCCTGACGACCTTCCCCTCCTGTCTACCATTTAGGGGCAGACTCTCCCGATCTACAGCCACCTTAGGAGTCACCTCACTTACCCTCTCCCTGCTGCAGGCAAGGGTTGGAGACGTGGTTTGGCACAGCCGCCGGGGGGTTCGCTGGGCCGTTGCAGGCCACACGCTGGAAGGGCAGCTGGGCGCGGTTTCAGCACGGATCCGCAGGGGATCACTCTGCCCCAGATCCCGGCCGCCTCTCCTCCCAGCTGTGTGGTTTTCTTCTCACGTGTATCCATTTTCTCCTGCCCTATTTGTTGAGAAGTGATTCTTTGCTCCAACGAAATGTCAAATAACAAATTACATAGGTGACCCGGTCTACGCCTGTGACCTGTTCCCCCACTTGTCTATGGTCGCCCCGTTTGCCCTCGCTCAGACGTGTCGCTTACGTGGTGTTCTGACGTCAGGCAGCGTGAGCGCTTCGGATGGTTCTTCTTCAGGATCGTCTTGGCTACGTCACGTCCTTTGCACTCCCATATCATTTGAGGGACAACCTGTCTCACTTCCCCAAGAAACGCAGAGGGGGCAGCACCACGAAGGAATAGCCAGCCTTCATTGGATTACATACATTTCAGCTTTGGTACAATCCTGAAAACGGTGCGATTATGAATGTCGTTTTATGGATGCAAAAACTGAGAGTGAAGAAGGCTCCGTAACGTTCAGGTTTTAAGCCCGGCTCCCTCTCCCCCCAAACCCAGTGGCCTTGCGCCTCAGGGGGTGGCGCGTCTACACCCCTCGCCCGTTCCCATGACTTACTGTTTTCACAAGGACTTAAGCGTAGTCATCCCAGCTAAATGGAGCGGCACAGCCACCAGGGGCAGATACGAAGTCGACCAAATGAAACACCTCCAAGGACCTTGAAAATGTTATAGTAAACAAATAGCGGTGGGGGGGATCCCGCAAACCAGAATTTATTCATAAAACATTATATACTTATTCTTACATGTTTATACTTCAGTGACCTTCCCCTGGTTTAATGCTCTGCTGTTCCCCTAATGAAGTGTTTTTAAAAACTTTAACAGGAGACTTGAGTTTTCCTTCTGACCGGGTCCCCTGGTTCTGTAGCCTGTCCCGCCGCGCGCTCACTCCAGGCTTCTGAGGCCAAACACAGCTCCCCTCTCCTCTGTCTCCAGGCATCCCTGGCTGGTCGTGAGGGTGGGAGGAGAGACCTCACGTTCCCTTTGCGACACCGCATCACACCAAGGCATTGGGCATGGAGCGGGAAAGGAAAGATCCCGGGATTTAAAGAATTCACGTGACAGGCGGGAAGACCAGGACCACAAAGGGAAAGGGAGTTGTCCAAAGTCACACAGCGGAGCCAGGAGAGGTGGCTATGGTTCAGGCTTCCCTGGAGGCGAGTTCCAGCCACTCTCACGAGCAAGCCGCAGCCATTGGAAACCTGGCCGCGCAGCAGCTGTGGCGGGCAAGCCACAGAGAAAGGCGGCCAGGAGTCAAGTGAACGACAGGTCGTACCCACAAACATATAGGCCCCGGGGGAGGCACAGAGGTCAGCTAACAGCAAGCACCCCATGTCCGCCCCAGGGCCACACACAGGACAGGCAAGGCTCAAGTTCAGAGGCTGCCCCCTAGAGGCAGGACGGAATTTGACCAGGTTGATTCAACCTCCATAGGCCTCAGTTTTTTCTTTCTTTAAAAAATGAGGCTGGTGTTGCTGTGTTTGTGTGAAGAGACAATGCGAATAAACTCATGGAAGGGTTCTGTACATCCGTCGGCGGCTCCCCGGGGTTGGGCTGCCGCACAGGCTCGCTCTGAGGGCTGGGGGCGGGGCCAGGGGCGGGGGAGCAGGCAGAGGGTCTGCCACGACCCCGGCACTCGCCCAGGTGGCGCGCAGGGTGCCTGGGAGCAAGGAGAGGGGAGGTTCACTCGTGCTTCCGCGCCGAGGTCAAGTCCTTTAAAAGTCACCACGGAGAAACAAGTTAAGAGTGTTTAAAAATCTCCTTATGAGACAGGTCCTCTTGGGAAAGTCTCATGTATTTTTAAAAACGCATTGAATCAAATTTCTCAATCACGTTTGCAGCCTTCCCTCCCTCCTCCGGCCCACGGCGGCTTGTTTCATTCTTACGCTTCGGTCGAGGGCCCAGCAGGGCGAGCCGGGAAGGAAGGTGAGATGAGACGGGCGTCCGGCCTCCCAGACCACAGACCGTCTGTGGTTCCCGCTGCTCCGTGGTGGCCGCTCCGTGTCTGCACCTGGCAGGCACTGCCTGTCCAGTCTGACCGCAGGAGAAGGGCTGTCTCCCAGCTTCTTGGGAAACTTTGTTTATTCTATCTTCACATCGCAGCCATAAGGAGGGTAGAGTGTTGGCAGAGGGAGTGACACCTTCCCGGACGTTTGGCTGCTGTGGCTGCATGGAATGAACTGACCATCTGCGCGGGCTTGGTGCGCAAGGCGCGGCACCAGAGGCTGCTCGTGGGCCATTGGAGAAGAAAAGGAATCCGCGGTGCGGATTTGTGGGCGCTCCCTCCGCCGTTGCCCGGGGAGGCACGGCACCTGCACCTTCATGCTGCGTCCAGGTGCGGGGACCCCCCTCCCAGGGACCCCCCCGCCCCGCTGCCCTCTTCTCATCTTCTCTCGAGAGGCCCCACCAGAGCGTGCCCGGGGCCCAGGGTGGGCCCAGGCTCTGCCCCAGGGAGATGCGCGGCCGTCGACCAGTCTTGGTCCTTGGCCTCAGTTTCCTCAGATGCACCAGGAAGGCGCAGGCTCCGTGACCTCCAGAGGCTCTTTCAACTCTTCCCTTCGGGCACCGGGCACCAGGGGGCATCTCAGTCCCGCCAGGCCCTGGTGCGATGCTGGGAGACTTCGCTCTCAGGAACATTGGTGGGAGATGGAAAACAGAGGGGAAGGGAAGCAAACATGAATGAACGGCGCACTCTCAGGTGTGAGAGACGCTCGCAGGAAAAGGATGGAGGGAAGCGGAGCCTGGGCCCCCCGACCGGCTGCTCCCTCCTCACCTGCTCAGCGCCTTCCAGCTTGTCGGACGGAGAACTGGGCGGAGAGGGAGTGGAGAGTCCAACTGGGGGGCAAACAGCGATGCCCTTCCCATCCTCAGAGGACCTGAAATCGCATCACGTTCTAAGACGCAGTCGCGTCGAGAATGGAAAGTGCAATGCCTGGTGCACTGCAAAGCCGTTGTGCTGGGGAGGAACAGTCCTTGCTCCTGACGCGCTGAGCAGCAGGAGGTTTGGAAAAAGGATAAGACAAGTCTCTCTCACTCCTCCCAACAGCTAACCAATATCTAAATAGAGACTAGAAAATAGTGACTGAGAAAATAAACATGAAATAGAGCAGTATTTGCTTCTTTGACATACTAATGATTTAGATAACTTACAATAATACGGATTGCAAAAAGAGACAAACATAAACATTAGGGCACTAGTATAAATGCGAAGACATTTGGACACATAGTCTATTATAAATGCCGTGTGTCAATAAACTAAAAATATAGAGAGAATGAAAAACCTCCTAGAGAAGTAGACTCCAGGCGCCCTGCCGCTGGGCCCCCCAAAACACTGCAGAAATATTTCTAGAATCCCAATTTTATAAAAATGCTCCCAGAGACCAAAACTCACTCCCAGCTCATTGGTGAAGTGAATTGCTGTAACCGCACAGCCCGGCCAGACAAGGTCAGGGTGAGGAAGAAAAGTTTGGGCCCAGCCCCCAAAACAGAGACCCAAAAGCCCTGAATAAGGTGTTGGCAAACTGAGTCTAGAGGACAGCGAGAGGCAGAGAAAGGCACGTGCTGAGTCCAAGGCCGCGTGCGGCTGGGCCTGGGGCCCTGGAGAGGGCTCTGCTTGGTGGCGACAGGCAGGATGGCGCTGAGAGGTCCAAACTTCTGCCGGTCCAGGGAAATCAGTACTCGCAGCGCACGCAGACAGGCCACAAGGGCTGTTGTGGCTCCGGCGGCTGACTCTCCGTCAGCCCACCTGGTGGTCGGGGTCTCCCCGGGGTGCCTGAGACTGCTCCCATTTTAGAACTGCAAGTCTCCCTTCCCGGGCCGTCCCTGGGCGAACCGGGACCTCCTGTCACCGTAGCCGGGGCGGTCTAGTGCTCCTTATTTCCCCGGGGGCTCTCGCCAGCAAGGAGGGTGGCGGAGCCTTGCAGAGAACTCGGCGTGGTCTCGGAGGATTTCACTCACTTATAACCTACACATTGAAAGTAGACGAGTCCCTTCTCTCCTGGCTGATTAGGGTGATGGGTTGTGGTGAAGGGACCTGCCACGTCACAGACGAGACGATGCCATTGCTCCTAACGAATGACGCAGGGACTTGCACGATACTGGAGAAGGGGCAGTGAGCGTCTGAGCTCACATACCCCGCACCCCGATCCCACCATGTCTTTATGGACTGGAGACCCAGGGACCCAAGGAGACAAACGCCAACTAGCATTTTTCATTGTCTCTCTTTCCATGAGATGACGTAACGAAATACAGAGAGGAGATGGCGGATTCAGAGCCTTCAAAGCACCGGCCTTTCTGGAAGGCTTCCCGGGCGTGGGCTCTCAGTCCTCGGAGACGTCCAGCCCCAGATCGTCACTTAAGCGAGGAGCGATTTCCCGTCCTTTACATGCGCCTTCTTGCACCCAGTGGCCGCTGCTGCTCCCTAGGCCTGTCCGCTCGCCCTGGTTTCCGGGGAGCATGGAATTCCAGAAGCAAGCCCTAGATGGGGGTGCTGTGTTGAAGGGACACCGCGCGTATGCGCATGTATTTGTGAGTTGTAAGGACAGGAAGTGGCAGCAGATGAGATGCGGCTACCGGCAGGCACAAGCCAGCACCAGTGGCCACCGGAAGGTGCTTACTGTTACGGCCCCTGCCCTGCGTCGGCCAGCGCGCGAGGTGTTGGCACGCATTCGATTTTCCACTTAAAGAGGAGGCCCAGGGCCAGGGGATGG
This sequence comes from Pteronotus mesoamericanus, assembly GCF_021234165.1. Lineage (NCBI taxonomy): Eukaryota > Metazoa > Chordata > Mammalia > Chiroptera > Mormoopidae > Pteronotus > Pteronotus mesoamericanus. The sequence goes on along the minus strand of NW_026555309.1, from coordinate 44,620,464 downwards.
AGGGCGGGTCTTAGGAATATTTTCCCTGTGAGGCAATGAGGACGATGAAGGCTGGACTCCTCGTGAGACCGTGAGAGGGATCCGGGGCATCACCATTCACAGGACAACAGTGATGACGGCGATGATTACGAAGATGATGATGAAGATGATGGTGATGGCGGTGACGATAATTATGAAGGGGTGACGGTGATGATGCCATCGTTGGCTGACACAGAGAAGTCGCTGCGTTTCGGGAGCTCTGATGAACATTACACTGGGCGTGTTACCTAATTGAATTGCCACAACACCCCATGGATGAGTATTATTATTATCCCAATTTTCCTGATGGGAAAACTGAAGCTCCGAGAGGTTAAATGCCTTGCCCAAGGTCACTAGCCAAGTTCATCCTCAGAGAAGGGAGCCAGGGTGTGGGGGTCGGGGGGGAGGATGAGGTCTCCCTCTATGGGCAAAGGAAGGGCCGTCTGGAGGAGCGTGTGGCAGACGTGCCCTTCAGAGGGGCCAAGGGCATGGGGGCAGAGCTGGCAGAAGCAGCTCCTCCGGCCGCTGCAGTTGCCCGGTGAGGGACCTGGCTTCCAGACTGAGCAGCGGCTGCCCATCCCCGGCGGAGTCATGCCTGCGGAGCCCCTAGCGGCCAGGGGGCTGAGAGAGAGCCCCGTGGGGCGGGATGGAGGTCCCGGGCTTCGTGCTTCCTGCAGTTCTGCGATAACATTCCCGCGTCTGCAGTGGGACGCAGGGTGCTTTTTGCAAAAAGCAAGACTGGGGTTAATCCGCCACCAGGTAAAGACAACTCCGTGCATGTTCTCTGCGGGGAACCTGCTGGATTTGCAAAGTCAAATCCGATTAAGACACACAGGCTTTCCGAAGGAAACAGTGATTGTGCATCCCAATGGGAGGACGTGCAGAGCCCGGAGCCGGGAGGGCCCTTCCGCAGCAAGTTTATTGTCGCCTGTGTAAACGTTCCCAAATTCTCCCCCAGGGTTCTGACCGAGGGATAAAGAAGAACCATTTTTTTAACCTTCGGGGCTGGAGGCGTCCTCTGCCTTTTGCTTGGCTACTCTTCCTGTCCAGCGACCACATTTGTTGCTCCAGGGTCCCCCCGGGGGCCAAGCCGACCTCAGGGGAGCTCACTGTCTTCAGCAGAGGGACGGGGCCATCGGGTTAGCTGGGACAGGGCAAGTCCGTCGTTCCCGGAATGAGAGCAACGGACACAGAGTTCTCCCTGGCGGGTGTGTTCTTCCGTTACCCCTCCCCGGGGCATCTCACAGCCGGGGGGGAAGGGACAAGAGAAGAGGAAGGGGACACAGGCACCCCCTCTCTGCCTGTGCTCTTCCTCATTGGGTCTTCCATGGGGCTTGGGGGTCCTCACCGCTGCAGGGGTCGAAAGTTGAGAGGCGGAGAGAGCTTTGTGTGCCGGGACGGTTGTGGCGAATGCAGGCGGACTTGGAGCCAGGCCTTCAAGGAAGAATGTGTGAGCGTGGCACCTTGTGTGCTGGGTGCTGGGTGCCGGGTGTCAGGCGCACCTCCCTCCTGAGAGCCGGGCCTCGGTTTCCTCTTCTGTTGAGGGGGGATTGTCTTCAAGGGCAAGTTACAAATTCAAGTGTTAAATGGGTGACACACGTGAGAGAAGGAGCCTTGAATCTCGGTGTCAAGTTTGAAAGGACACCCCAGGTTGGGAGGGCCAGGGGCTGTGGCAGATACCGGATCTTGTGCCCCTGCTGCGGGGGCAGTGGCTGCGACCCTTGGTGGCCAAGTGGCAGCGCACGGGTGCTCCCAGGGGACCTGTTTCCGAAGACAAATTGAAATCTGGATTCTGATGGGAAATATTTCCACCGTGAAATACCAGCCACTAAATCGATTTATCTTGAAACACCCAGGACAAACAAGACATAATCCGGGAGGGCAGTTTGCCCTTCAAGCTGCCAGCCTTCGCCTGCTGTCCCGGGGCTGAGACTGGACGTTCTGCTGGATGTTCTGCTGGTGGGCTGGGTGCTTTGTGGCCCTGTGCCCCCCGAATTCCTGGGTTGAAGCCCTAACCCCCCCATGCGATGGTGTGGGGAGGCTGGGCCTTGGGGAGGCGGTTGGGGTGTGCAGGTAGGGCCGCGGGGGGGGGGGGGTTAGTGTCCCGTGGGAGGGGGAAGAGAGATGGAGAAGTTCTCCTCTTTCTCCTGCTGTCACGTGAGCACCAGCTGCAAGCCAGGGGAGCGTCCTCACCAGAACCGGACCGCGCTGGCGCCTTGATCTCGGACTTCCCAGCCCTCAGGAATGTGAGAAATAAATGGTTTTGGTTAAGCCCCTCGAAGGACAGTATTCCTACACAGGAGCCTGGACTAAGACCGGTGGGTCAGCTTGGGGAACAGCAGAGCCCCTGGGACCCGCCCCCCCACACCGCATCCGCTCTGCCTCGGGGGCGGGGTCATCTGTTTTCTGCTAGAACCTCGTGAACAGGTGAGTGCATGTGTGTGGCCTGGCCAGAGGTTGGCGCTAGAGAGAGATTTCGGCGCTTCCCTGGGTTTGCTGAAGCCCCATAAGGAGGGCCTACTTGGCCGCTTGATATCCTTGGTCGGCTTCCGACAGCGTCCAGTGGAGCTCACCCTAGGAGGGTCTTTGTGAGAGCCACGTGCCCTGAGAGCCGACAGACTCCGATAAATTGGCGCGGGACTGGCACCCAGGCGGCAGCGGGGCAGTTAGGTGGCCGAGCGCAGGGCGGAGCAGAGGTGGGCGGGGGCCTGGGCGGCTCCCGCGGGCTTCCCCTGTGCGGTAACGAAGCTGGGACACGCCCGCAGGAAGAGTGTCAGCGGGTCACACGGGACTCGGCCTGAGGAATCAGCCAATCCCCACGGATCGCCCAGGAATGAGATAGTCGCGTATTTCCCACTGACAGAGGAGCCTGTGACTGGCTTCCACCTGCCTATCAAGCCCACCTGCCCAGGAACCCAACTTCACCCCTCCCTTCCTCCTCCAGGAAGGCCAGGGGGACTGGCTTGTTGCCACTTGTGAGCTGGGAGAGGCGCCGGCAGGGACAGCATGGGGCTCTGTGTCTTCAGAGCAGCTTGTATCATATTTCATTTGGGGGATGAAATATCAGGGAGCAGGGAAGGGGAGAAACCGCCCAGCAGCGGCTCTTCTGGAGGTGGGGGGTGGATGACATGATCGTGTCACATGCCGATGCACGACAGGTGCCAGGACAGGTGCGCCCCGAGCGCTCCCCACCTCGGCTCGACTTACACATGTGAGCGCAATGACATGGCCCCGCTCTGGGTCGACAACAGCCTACGACCCGCCCCCTGTGGGCGCCAGGTCTGGGCTCACTGGGCCCGGACCCAGAAACAGACCTGCCCTCTGGATGGACCAGGCGGTGGGACAGGGCCTTGATGGCCAGGCCTTCTGGCCAGCACAGTGTGCGCCTTTATAGATTTCTTTCTTTTTTTTTTTTTTGGTGACTTCATAAACCACCTCAAAATGTCAGGGGCTTTGAGTGGGAAGCGTTTCCATTGCTCACGGGCGGAGCCGGAGGTCAGGTTCCTCTGTGCTCCCAGCCTCCGCTCTCCTCGGCCGGCAGCTTCCCCGCCGCGTCTGCTCCTGGGAGCCAGGGCAGGCGAGGGGCGGAGGAAAGAGGACGCAGGGGCAGGGACGGCGCGCCTGGCGCGTGGTGCTGAGACCGATTGACCTTCATTCCCCACGTTGCCACCGCCAACGTCTACATTGGGGTCATACCCTTCCCATGCCAGGGGGCTGTGTGGACCCATCACCTGGCCGAGAATGAGAGGTCTCCTTCCGAGAGGGACAGGGAGGGACTGGTCAGGAGCCACGGTGGCTCCCCCAGCACCCGAACACACAAAGCAGCGCCCCGATTCTCAAGGCCTCGGGTGCATCCCTGGCTCCCCGCCCCAGCACCTCTCGCACCCTTGCAGCCCTGGCTCTCACACTTTGTGTGTCCGGTGGCTCTCGGAGGCGGAACCCCGTCCTGGAGGGCCGCGTCCCGCCCCGGAGCCCAGCCATCATCAGGAGCCCGCCCGCCCAGCCGCTTGCCCTCAGCCCCCTCTGCTGTCCCTCCCGCTGAGCTGCGAAACGTTCCCTCTCCTGCGCGCCCAGCCCGAGTCGCCTACTCGACGTGACGTTTTCCTCGCCCAGGAATGAGCTGCTTCCAGGCACGAGTCTTCCAAACATATTTTGGCCACGTCTCCGGTCCTCTAGGCCTCGGTCCCCTCAAGCAGAGAGCGAGCAGGTTAGATGAAATTGCCTCTACGCTTTCGTTTCGTTCTGCACTGCCGGGACCCTTCCTGCTTGCTCATATCAGGGGCAGGAGTCATTGTCTTGGGGCCTGGATCCGGACAAGGCCCTTTAAATGTCACAGACTGTATTCTCTTAGTCGTTATTCTAATGATCTTTGTGTCCTCTTGTTCATTCAAGATGGAGATTGTAATATAACTTGCGACTCCCAAGAGAACCAAGTTTTTAACGTAATTGTGGAAAAAGGATCCAGGAGCAGAGATAACTCCATGGCTCTGCCTCCCTCGAAAGTGGGAGAGATGTGAGCACTCTCTTCATTCATTCATTCATTCATTCATTCATTCACCTTTTATAGCCTCTGCTGAGTACCAAGCACAGAGCCATGTGGGCGGGGCCTGTGGATGAGGAGACGTGACTCCATGGAGCTCACAGGACAGAGATGGTGCTCCTGTAAAGGATGCATTTGGTGTTATAAGAGCCCCTATGGGGCCCCCCAGCCAGGCTGGGCACCCAAAGGAGGCTCCCTAGAGAAACAAGCTGAGTGTTCCGGGTGCACCGGGGCTGCTGGGGATGCGGGCTGGGCGGTGGAGGCAGGTGGCGGGAGGGCGGCGGGGGCAGGGCACAGGCATCGATGACGTCCACCGCCGCGACTGGGCTCCTGCCTCGCAGTCTCATTCCCCCCTGACAAGAAGAGGCCGGGCTCTCGTTATCCCCTCTCCACGGAAGAGCAGGCTGAGCTCAGGGATGTTAAAAATAGAGCCAAAGGGACCAACGGGTGTGAGCGAAACGCAGAGATTGGTGCTGGACTCCGACTGCAGTCCAGGGAAAGGGCCTCTCTGGGGAAGTGCTCTCGGGAGGCTGGGACGAAAGGACAGACGGGGACGTGGGTCTAGGGAGAGAGGCATCGACCGGGGGATGGGGAGGGGCTCCTGCAAGAGGCTGGGCTTGGATCCCGATTTCATGGGACCTGCCGTGTGGAATGGTGGGGATGCAGCCATGAGATGCCCGCCGCGAGGGCCCGCGCGGACAGTGTGGGGAGGAAGGTGCCAGGGGCCAGCCGGGCTGTGGGACTTCGGAGCCATTCAGGCTTGAGCCTGGATACGGACGCAGGTGAGCCCTGGATTCTGGTCATGGCCCCGGGTGTCCTGGCCCTCTGGCCTTCAGAAAGTCACCGGAACTCTTCACGCCTCAATTTCCTTATTGAGCAATGAAGCCAATGGGACCTGCGCGGAGTGTGTGAAGTTTACCCAATGCACGTTAAGTGGGAGACCCATTGAATACTGCAGGGTGGTGGAGGACAACGGAATGAGTTAATACGTTAAGAACGAGAGACTGAATCAAGGCAGAACCTTGAAGGGAACAGGACCCACCGAGGTTAGAGTCCGACCCCACTGCTGGACACCTCCCTGCAGGTTGCCGGTGGTACATTATTCAACATTCCACCTTTTCCTTTCAGCCGTGATATAAAGAGACTGCCGAGACTCTAATGCTGGGCAGCCGCGTGACCTCGGACAAGGGCGCATCGTTTCTGCGGCACTCGGAGAGCGGAGTCACAGCGGAGCCCTCCGCGCGGGCTGCTGGCGAGCGCTGAGTGACACCCGTGAGAGAACCCAGCCCAGCAGGACTTCAACTTGCTCACCAAGGCTGGAGGGCAGGGCGGAGGTGAAATTTTAAGAGATTTTAGGAGAGCTCCTAAGAGCTAAATTCTCTGCCCGCAGCTGAAGGCCATGCGAACACTGGGGACATAGTTTTCTTTCAAGAAGAAAGTCGGGCTGGTGAGGTTATTGTTAGGCCCTGGAGGCCTTTGTCCTGCCTAAAAACAAGCGCTAACCTGAGAGTGCAGGCCATCCCCAGAGAGGAGACACCCGTGAGTGAAGGCGTGTCCCGGCTGCGTATACGTGCTCAGCTCATCTTCAGTGTGGCAGAGTTGGCACCTGCCGTGAGCCAGCTGATGATCTTGGAGTACAATTTACACAGTGGCGGCCACCTATGTGTCTCATAGTCCACGGCTGCCCAGAGAGGGGGCGGAAATGGTGAGGCATGCGGCGATTGCTATGACAAAGGTAAGTGCTGGGTGCTTTGGGAACAGAAGCTGTAACTCACCTGAGAGGCCGCACAGAAATCCCCAGAGCAGCTGGCACTGGAGCTGAGGCCTGAAGAGCGCACAACGGACTCGTCAAATCCAGGTGAGTAGAGACGTTAAGAAACTCGCATGGACAAATGTCCAGACATGGAGAAGGTTGTCTTTCTTACTGTCTGTCTGTCTTCCTTTCTTTTTTAAAAACTTTTCTTTATTTACTTTTAGAGAGGGGCAGGGAGGGACAAAGAGGGAAACACCAATGTGTGGTTGCCTCTCATGTGTCCCCTACTGGGGACCTGGCCCGTATCCCAGGCCTGAGCCCTGACTGGGAATCGAACTGGCGACCCTTTCGTTCGCAGGCCGGTGCTCAATCCACTGAGCTACACCAGCCAGGGCAGCAGGCTGCATTTCTTAAAACGGAAACAAACCCCTATGGTTGTTAAACACAGAGGGACAACAGCAGAAAACGGCAGAGATGAGGTGGGATGTGAAGTAGCTTCCCATTGAAAACGACTGGGCTATCCGATGGGTGATTCTGGATTTGTGCTCCGGTGGGGTGGCAGAAATACACTTGTTTAGCTCTTCAGTGAGAGGAGACGTCGAAACAGACAGTAAAAATATAAAATGCTATAAACCCATAGTGACGAAGAAGCTGGGCAGGTATCCTAATCAAGGAATTTCTGGAAGAGGGAATCACAGGTGAGTGGGATCTGACCCAGCTGGATGGCAAGTCATGACCTTGACCTAGGGAGCTCACAGAGGGCGTGGTTCCCAGGCGAATTGAAAGGAAACAAAATAAAAACGGAAAAGAGGTGACTTTGGTGGCTCATACAATGGAAGCTTCAAGAGAAGGAAGAAATTAAAAGGAAAACATGGAAGAGAAACCTCAGGAATAAAACAGCTAAATAAAGAAGTCTCTTTGTAGTACACACTTCGTTCTGCCTGTTAAGTAAATGCAGAGTAAGCGCTATTTATCGATCTAATGATAGTGTTAAAATAACATTAGGAGGAAGGGGAGCAGTAAGGGGAAGGATTATATTTGATTTAGAGAGCCAAATATTTATGAATGCTAGCAGAAGGACTATTAGAAGATGTGAAGTTAGGATAAGCCAAGGAAAGGCAGAATAAGCAGTTTATTTTTAACAATTGGCAAATATACACTTAGCCTGTGAACCAGCAATTTCCACTTCTATGCATTTATCCAAGAGAAATGAAGCTATGTCCACACACAGGCTTTATTCACAGCAGCCAAGGACTGAAAGTGGCCACCGCACGCCCATCACGCGCTGAATGGGGGGACTGGCTGGTGTGTCTGTCGTCACCATGAGAAACGTTCAAACCGGGACGGAGTTTTGAGGAGTTTATTGAGCTCACCTGACGGCACCTGCTGGGAAGAAAAACCTCAAGGTGTTGAGAAAATGCTCCGGAGAATGGCAGTTTTGCACCTTATTTTATACTTTACAGTCAAAGGAGGAGGCTTAAGGGGGTGACGTGAAATCCACTGGTGACAAATTAGAGGGTGGGAGAGGGCAGAAGCAGAGGAACCTCTGGGGTGGGATACAAGGTTAGATGATACACACACACTTTCACACAGGCTGGTGCAGGACAGTTAACAGTCAACATCTAACACCATCACAGTAATTTTGAGAGGATTTGGGGTCAGAGCCTGCCTGGGCTTTGAGGGGCCTGCAAAAAGGGAAATGACTTCGTTTTTGCAAAAGCATGTTCATCAGGTATGTTGTCCTCGATGTGAGAAGTCGACAGACAGGCTCAGTTAAGGGGGAGGTGGGCCTCTGTTAGGGAGAGATACCGGCCTAGGACCGACTGCCCACCAGGACCCGCTTTCGGCTCAAAAATTCCAACTTCAGACCCTCCTATGCGGTTAGGTCTGAGTGTGTAAGGTCGCCCGTAGGCCTCCCGTGCGCTGGTCAGGTTTTGGACGTGGCCTCTTTTTTGTCCACAACACAGGATGAAATAGTTAAGAGCAAAAAGAAATGGACTATTGGTACATGAGACAACACAGAAAAATCTCAGAAGCATTGCGTGAAGTACAAGAAGCCCGACACAGAAGAGGCGTGGTTTCATTATATGGAATCCTGGGTAAGGCAGACCCACGTGCCAGAAAGCCGATGGGTGTGGGCCAGCGGGCCGGGGCGGCGAGCCACGGGGACCTGTCTGCTGGACGGGGTGGCTTTGTGGCTCGTTGGGGTGGCGATTGCACAGCCTACGCTTTTGCCAAAACTTAACTGACTTGTATACTGAAAATTTGCAAGTAGAGGTGATTTTCAAAGGAACCATAAGGATAATAAAAGCCAAAATAAAATTACTAGAGGTGGAAAGACACTTTTGAACTTAAACAGCCGATCAGGCACAGCTGAGAAAGTAGTGACTTGGGTTATAGGTTCAAAAGGAGACGGGAACCACGGGGAGAGTTTTGGGGACGTAAGCGGTGGCGTGAGACATTCTAGCAACCCAATCAGGTTCCCTGAGACAGAGAAGCGGTCAGAGCAAGAGCGATCTGAATATAAAGTGACTGGAAATTGTCTCAACTTGGAAGACACTGACCCACATATACAGAAGCGTAATTTAGACCAAGCATCATCAATAAGGAGAAATGTATACCCGGGCATATTGCATTATACCCCTAGGAAAATGAAGACAGCGTTTTCAAACCTCTATAGAGAAACATGTCATTTGCAAATAAATTATGATGAGGATTACAGATATTTTCTGACAAGCAAAATGGGAAGCAGCGAGCAAGTGATAAAATACGCTGCAGGGAAGAACAGCCCCCCACCGAGACCTGGGCGCCAACAAGGCTCTCTCTGGGGAGCGGGTACAGAACACGCCGGACGTTTCTGCCTAAGGGACACCGGGCAACTTCTCTCTACCCAGACTTCCAAAGACATTACTAAAGGACATGTTTTGCCAAGAAGACAAAACACCCCCAGATGGAAGGCTTAAGAGGCAAGAAGGAAAAGTCAGGAAACAGATGGGTCAACATGTAGACAAGTCTCAACATATATTCTTGGTATTTAATAATGATGATTAGAATGTTACATGTGGCTAAGAAGGTAGAATAAAATAACATAATTGCCTGTAAGTTAGTAGGGTCTTGTAAGAATCAAACAGATGCAATTTACTTGTACTATGTAGGAAATAAAGCCATGTTTTTGATTCATTCTGGAATATGTCAAGTAATTTTAATAGTGATATGCCAGAGAGAAGCTCTAAGAGATTAAAAATAAACAGAAGAGGTGTGAACAAGTTTCAGACTGGGAGGTAATGTAAACAAAAAGACAGAAAACAAAGTTAGAGAAAGAAAATATCTCAAAAGACTTAGTGGAAGTTTCCAGAGCCCGCCCATACCTTCTCCACCTGCCCTGGAGTTAAGCCACAGAGATGCCCTCGACAGACAAGGTCCTCCCACTTCTCTGTCTCAGGGACACAAAGGTGACACCCCGAGGTTACACGGGGACTATCCTCACAGGGATGCACAGCCGCTCGGGCAATGTCCTGGCTCTTTTTTGGATGGTGGGCTCTGGCTGTGTGTTTATTGTTATATTCCACATCCTCTCCTGGGTTTCATGTAGTTTTATATTTAATTGCGGCGAAATACACAGAGCAGAAAGTTCACCATTTCTACCACTTCTCAGTGTACAGCTCTGGGGCATTAAGCACATTCGCACCGAGCTACTGTAGCCACTGCCCACCCCGTAACCCTTCTGCCTTCCCACGCGGAGACTCTGCCCCATGAAGCACCGACTCCCACGCCGGCGCCCCCAGCCCCTGGCCCCGCCGCTCTGCCTTCTGTCTGTGAATTTGATGGTCCCAGGGACCTCACACAGGCAGAGTCACACAGCCTCTGTGCCGTGTGTGACCGGCTTCGCTCACTCGGTGTCATGTCCTCCAGGCCCGCCCACGCGGCGCCAGCACGTGGCCGGACTCCCTTCCTTTTCCAGGCTGGGTGACAGTGGGCCGCGCGCGTGCAGAGCGCCTTGGGCTTCCCCATCCCTCCCCTGTGCGCCCGTTGGGCCCCCCCCCCCGGGCTGTGTGAATAGCGCTGCCATGAACCTGGGTGGGCAAATGTCCCCCCGAGTGAGTCCCTGCTTCCACCTCTTCTGGTCACGTATCCAGAGATGGGGTTGCCGGACCATGTGGTAGCGCCAGCGGAACGTTTTGGGAGCCTCCATACTGACGCCGGAGCTGCCGCGTCGTGCTCCACACCCGCACCAGGGTGCACAAGGGGTTCTGGTTTCTCCTGTTCGTATTTTGAATCAGGAGGGAGCCGTGGCTGACCAGCGCCATCTGCCACGGTCACAGGAAGAGGGACGGTGACACACACATGAGGGCGTTCAGTGCCTGACTCACGGGGGCGTCCCCGCCTCCGGCACAGCGGGGGTCTGCCGGCTGCCCACCCGGGAGCAAGAGGCAACCTAACCCCCAACCTCACTGAGGGAAACGAGAGAAAAATTAACTAGGAGATATAACTGCTGACCATCCGGCAGGCAGGAATTAATAGGATTTATAAAATTCATGGCTGGCAAGGGATTAGGGAAAAAAAGACTTTTCATACATTGCTGATGGGATTATAAATTATTACGGTCATTTCAGAAAGTAATCCGTTCTATTAAAATTAAAAATGCATCTAACTCTTGACCCAATAGTCCACTTTGGGGAATTTATATGACAGAAATAAAATTACCAGCATGTAAGGATAAATGTAGAAGGATCTCTTTGCAGTCGTGTCTTCGGCAGGGAAAAAACCCTGGAAAAATGCAATTACAGGATACTTAGAGCGCTGCCATGCGCTGATTTCTCTTGATAGAACGAAGCCAAAAATTTGTAATAGAAAAAAACGTGCGTCGCAAGATATCCAAGAGCCCGGAGAGCGTGCACACGGCTGTTAAAAGCCAAGGGCTTGGAGGTGCGCTCTGGGGAGGCTGGCCAGGGCTAGCTGGCGAGAGCACTCTAAACGGGCTGTTACGGAAAGGGGGCTGTTTCTAGAAACCTCCAGAAACGGGGCGATGGGCATCAGACGCTGCTCCAGGCGCTCCCTGGCTCCTATGCCTGCTCCCGTGCATTTCACAGCCGCCTGGGAGGCTCGGAGGCTCAAGGACACGGAGGTGACGATGGCTTTAAGAAAGGGCAGCCAGGGCGCGTTGAGGGGGCGCGACGCGGCCCCTGGTGGGGAGGGGCGGCGCGAGCAGGGGGCGGCGCAGGGGACGCCCGCTGGGGAGAGTCGGCCACGCCGGGAGGACTGGGAGGCCGGGGCACACTGGGTGACCGGCGGCTGAGGGGCCAGTGGATAAACCGTTAGGAACACAACGGGCACGGGAAAGGCCTGAGACTTGGTTTTCTGTCCGAATAAACGCCCTTGAAGGTTTTCTAGGAAGGTGACACAGTGTGATTTACATTTTTTTTAAATCTACCATCAGTAGAATTTTATTTAATTTTTTAATTATTTTTTATGTTACCTCTTCGTCCCCCTATACCCCCTCCCCCCAGCAGTCACCACACTGTTGACCACGCCCATGAGTCCTTTTCCCTTTCTGCTCAGTCCCTCCACCCCCTGACCTCCCCCCCAACTAGCTGTCACCTGCTCTCCATCTGTGAGTCCGTCCCCATTTTCCTTGTTAGCTCAGTTCGTTCATTTGATTCCACATAGGAGTGAGATCATACGGTGTTTGTCTTTCTCTGACTGGCTTACCTCACTTAGCACAATGTTCTCCAGGCCCATACTATTGCAAAGTGTAACATTTTCTTCTTTTTTTATAGCCGAGTAGTATTCCATTATGTAAATGTCCCCTAGTTGTTTTATCCACTCATCTACTGATGACACTTGGGCTGCTTCTATTTATCTTGGCGATTGTAAATAATGCTGCAACGAGCATAGGGGTGTTTATGTTCTTTCAAATTAGTGTTTTGGGTTCCTTTGAATACATTCCAAGAAGTAGGATCACTGGGTCAAAAGGCAGATCCATTTTCAATTTTTTGAGGTATCTCTGTACTGCTTCCCACAGTGGCTGCCCGTCTGCCTTCCCACCAGCCGTGCACGAGGGTCCCCCTGTCTCCGCATCCTCGCCTGCACTTGTTTGTTGATTTATTGGTGACAGCCCTTCTGACAGCTGTGAGGTGATATCTCGTTGTGGTTTTAAATTGCATTTCTCTGATAATTACTGATATTGAGCATCTTTTCATATGTCTATTGGCCATCTGTATATCCTCTTTGGAGACATGTCTATTTAGGTCTTTTATCCATTTTTTTATTGGGTTTTTGTTTTCTTTGGTGTTGAGTTTTGTAAGTGTTTTGTAAAATTTGGATATTAACCCCTTGTCAGATATATCAGCAAATATGTTCTCCCATTCTGTGGGGTGTCTTTTTATTTTGTTGATGTTTTCCTTTGCTGTGCAAACACTTTATAGTTTGATGCAGTCCCATTTGTTTATTTTTTTCTTTTGTTTCCCTTGCCTGGGGAGATATATCCGATAAAAATTTGCTATGAGCAATGTCTGAGATTTTGCTGCCTATGTTTTCTTCTAGGATTTTTATAGTTTCGGGTCTAACATTTAAGTCTTTAATCCATTTTCAATTGATTCTTGTGTGTGGTGTAAGAAGGTGTTCTAGTTTCATTTTTCTGCATGTATCTGTCCAATTTTCCCAACACCATTTATTGAAAAACTATCTTTAGCCCATTGTATGTGCTTGCTTCCTCTGTTGAATATTAATTGACTATGAAGGCATGGGTTTATTTCTGAGCTTTCTATTCTGCTCTGTTGATCTATGTGTCTGTTTTTATGCCAGTACCATGCTGTTTTGATTACTATGGCCGTACAGTACAGTTTTATATTAGGTAGCGTGATTCCTCCAACTTTATTCTTTCTCAGGATCACTGTTTCTATGTGGGGCGTTTTGTGGTTCCACATACATTTTTGCAATGTTTGTTCTAGTTCTGTGTAGTGCGTCATTGGAATCTGGAGAGGAATTGCAGCGACTCTGTAGGTTGCTTTGGGTAGTGCAGACCTTTTCATGATGTTAATTCTTCCTACCCACGAGCACGGCGTGTGCTTCCGCTGGTTTGTATTGGTGGCTGGTTGGGAGCATAGCCTGGGATGGGGGAGAGGGAGGGACGACCTGAACGTGTCCTTGAGCAGATCGGTCATTCCAAACCCCTGCCCCTCCGCCTCACCTCCAGAGGAAATGGAGCCACAGGGACCCTTAATACCATTAAAGGGAAGGCAGAAAGATGACTTCTCACCTCCCTGGGGGGGAACGCTCTTCGGTTTGCACTCACACCTGCTGTGCCCAGACATCGTCTGAAGGCTGGCTCATCCGCCCTTATGTGGGCCATCCCTGGAAACCCTCCCAAGGTTCCCCCAGAGCCAGGCGGGGACAGCTTCCCCTTGGCCGACCACAGGGTGCTGCCGCCCAGGGCCCAGCTATGAGCGGGGGCCAGGGCCGGGGCAGGCTGCTGGCGCTGCCGGATGCCAAGGGCTCCCGGCCACTCACCGTTGCCCCAAGCTGGATGTGTTGGGTTCCAGGAGCAAAGAGGCCTTGCAAATCCTACTTTATGTTTTGCTGGACACAAATGAAGGTTCTGAGAAGTGTGCGATTTTATGGAAAGGAATAAATGGATTTTAACCCCAAATTTCCTGTTTATGTGCCATTTTCTCTACTCTCGAAATAAATGTAGCAAGGAGGAAGCTGGCATTATCAACGGAAGTACTGAAATAAAGCTCTTCAAAGGCTTAAAACAATCCTGTGTACAACGTCCTTTGTGTAACAAGGTCATTACCTCTGTGGAAGCCCCCGCGCGAAGATCTCCAGGGGAACTGGTGGCCTGTCCAAGCTCGGTTTAGAAGCGGGCACCTTGAACAAAGCCCCACGCCTTCTCGCCTGAGGGAGCTTCGAGGGCTCGGAAGCGAGGGAGAGTCGGGGCGCGGCACGGCGTGGGCCCGGATTCGCTGGCATTTTAGGTTAGACAAGAAGCTGGTCAGTGACCTTTGGGGGTTCTGACACAAGAAGAACAACTATTACTGCGGTGTGATCGGGGGTCACCGGTGACCGGTGGGGTTGCTATTATAACGTCTCCTTAGATGCTGGGTGTTTAATTCATAATTGGTTGGTGGACATAGTTCCTCTGTCCTGCCAGTGAGGGTCCAATTCAGGTGCCAGCTGCGGTTTCCATTTCATTTCTCATTATACTGGGGGGACTCCAGTTCGAGCTATTTTGGTTTTCCTCTCCGTAAAACAGGCAGGGAGGGTGATTTTGCCGATATTTACGACACCTGCGCCTCCATATAGTCTATAAGTCAGTGAAAGGCCATACATTCCAAGCGTATGAAAGACTCACTGTGTGTGTGTGACAATTTGGTTAAATAATCTGGGAGATGTGGCTCCGTTTTCTATGGAGGTTATACAGCTATTGGCTCTGTCGTTGGTTAAGTGGGTCATTTCAAATGCCGAAGCACATTTCGGGAGCTGCTGCTTTAATAATTGGTCACCGGGGCCACGAGCTTCTTAGAGGAGCATCTGGTCAGGGCTTGAGAAGCTGCTCCGCTGAATTATATTATCAGCTTTGCCCCTTTAGGCAGCTGGCTTTGCTGCCTCCGGACTAGAGGACCTGACCCGCGGCTTCCCTTCAGGCCAAGCCCTTCCAGCTCATCATGGAGGAGTCTGGAAGCCAGAAAGAAGGCCCGGCTGGCGCTGGGGATGTAACATGGGTGGGGAAGAGCGCGGGGGAGGGAGGACTCAGGCGCCTTGGACAAGGCCGTCACGGAAGGAGGGGCTGTCCCATGGATCTCAGGGGGTCCCCTGAGGCTGAGCTCGGGATGGGGACTCTCGTGAAAGCGGTTGACCAGCGGAGAGCCCTGTGGGGAGGGAGTTGACCAAGAAGGGCGGAGAGGAAGCTAAGCCCTTCTGGCCCACGCCGTCCTCAGTCTGGTCCCGTGGGGGCCACCCGGCCCTCCACAGGGCGCGGGGCCGCGCGGCCACGAACAACCCTCTGGCCCCAGCTGTCAGTAGTGCCCAAGCTGGAAAACCCTGCATCGGTGAGCGTTTGTCTAAAGGCTCGATACTGTTTTCCAGTCAACAGTATCAGAAAAAAGTTACGAATTTTAAAAAATGACCTACCTTCCCACCACCCTAAGATCAGATCCTCGGTGGAGCTTGGGTAGCCTGGTAGGAGGCAGAACGCGGGTTTGGGGGTCCGACGGGCCTGGGTTCAAATTCCTGGCAACCACGGGATAACCAGGAGGCCCTGAAAAGTCATCCTGCTTCCCCAGTCTCCGATTGCCCTGTTTATGAAACTCCGGTAATTCCTGTTTCCAAAGGCAGCCGAGGGCTTTAAGTAGGTGCATTATTAATGCGAAGGGTGCATTAAACGGAGGGTAGACTCATTGTTTAATGTGCCACGCACATAGTAAGTGTTCAAACATTATTTGCCAATTCCGGCCACAGGTATATGTGGCTTTAACAAAACTGTCTTGACAACATCGATGCAATTTTTTAATGACACTTTATTACTTAGCAATATTAATTATGCTCTTAGAGTAAACTCCATTTGCAATTGCTTTGTCACATCTCAACAACTGGGTAATCATAGTTTACTCAACGAGTCCTCTCTTTTCATTGTAATGAACAACCTTGTGCAGGCTTTCCCACGCGGGGTTCCTGTCCCTTGGGTCAATTCTGTGTGAGGGGTGGGGATTGCCGGGCTAAAGGGCATAGCCACTGTCAAGGTCTTGGGACTTTTTGGACACTGTGGATAAGGAGGCGGAAGGCAGGGTATGAAGCGCCGACCCGGAGGAAGGACCAGCGGCTGCCTGGGATCCTGAGGAGGAGGAGGGCCCAGTCCCCACGTCCGGGAGGCAGGCGTCCTCACGTTCGATCAAGTTAACATGGATGCGATATTTAATCTGTCACCTTCATTCCAAGTCAGCGAGTTGACCCAATAATGTCATTTATAGCAATCTGCCTCTCCAGGATCTGCTCCAGGGTCAGGTACTGCATTTGCCTGTCTGTTCTTGATGTCCCTGGATTTAATAGATTGAGCGATGACCTTGTCGGCCGGCGTCTGTGCCCACTACCGGTGGTGAGTGGGCACTGCCCCTGACCCCTGCCATTTGGGGACCCTGTGGCTTCTTTCGCCGCATCTCAGCACTCCCCCCTCACCCAGCCCTGGAGGACAGCCACAAACTCCTCAGGGACACGGGTGCCTCTCTGGCCAGCCCCCGCCTTGCTGCTGGGGGGCCGGACTGTGTCCCCGCCCACTTCCCCAGCACAGAGGGCCCCCGAGGCTCCCACAGTATCTGCTCTGGCCCGCCCACTTCTGAGCCTTGGGGCCTGTCCTGCATCTGCTGCGACTTTTCCACTTCGCTCCTTCAAGGTTCCTAGAGCCACCCTCGCAGTGCGTGGGGTCCGCGCCCTGAGTTAGACCCTGTGTCGTGAGTGGGTGCTGTGTGCCTGTCCATGCTCCGCACCCGACCTTCCTTCTGTTCCACCCTCTATGTGTCACCGGGAGATCTGATCAGATTGTTGGGGAGGGGAGGGGTGGGGAGGGGAGGGGTGGGGAGCGGCCGTAGGAGGAGGTCGCCCAAGGTCATGGTAAAGGTCTAGGACGAGATTGCCTGAGAAGCTGCATAGCCTGCCAAGCGCATGGGATTATGGGCCAGAAGATTTAAAATAAGAGGGCTCTCTGGCCCTCCTCCTCCTCCTCGAGGATGCCCGGGCCACCGTGCTGCAGCGGCCTGCGTCCCCAGCAGACGGTGTCTGGATGGGGCAGAACTCCGGGCACAGCTTAGGGCCGGGCTGGCCGGGCCCGGGGGGCAGGGTGGTTCTTCTCTGGGTGCTCCGGAGAGGACGCGCTCTGCGGCAGGAGCCTGTTGTGCTTCCAAAATTATGTAGCTTTTATATCTTATGTTGCTTTAGTTTGTAAACTAACCTTATAGAAACAGGCTAATTAAAACTAATGGGAGGAATGCTAGGAGAACTCAGGTGTCAGAGTTTAGCCTTAACTAAGATAGGCTTAGGCTTAAGCCTGATAGGTTTAAGCAATTAAAGCTGTAACTCAAGAGTTAACGAGTTTGGCTTTAATTGATAGGCTTCAGTGACTAATGCAGGGGGAAAGCTGTTATTCCAAAACTGGGAAGCTTCTAAACAAAGACTCCTTTCCTTTGTCATCAAACTTCGCCTCCCCAATTTTGCCTGGAGGGCAGCCGGGGGCGGCAGGAGCCCAGTCGCTGTGCGGTCACGTTTGGGCCAGGCCCTCGGCGTCCCCCAGCTCCGGGCCACTTTGGGTTATGAGAAAGTCCAGTCCGATCCAGTTTACAGTGTGGACTCCATCCCAGCGAAGCCTGCGTCCCTGCCCCGAGGGGAGAGACCCACGTAGGACGGACACCCCCCTGCCTCTCCGCTGTCTCTGCTGGCTCCAGGGCTCAGAGGCCTGGACAGAGGGAGGAGGGGAGCGGAAGGACCACTGTCCCTTCTTCAGGGACCATGCCGTGGTCCCCTCCTCACCCTCCCATTTTGGTCAGACATGCAGATGCCACCTCCCGACCTGGGCCTTTGTGAGTCTTCCTCGAGGCTGTTCAGGAGCCGCCTCCTGGAAGGTTCCCCAGGCCATGGGCTTCCGCCCTGTCTCAGCTTCTCCCAGGCGCCTCTCAGCCCACAGCCACATCATGCTTTGTCCCAACCGATGCCCACCCTGAGCATCGCCCGTCACCCAGCCACATCATGCTTTGTCCCAACCGATGCCCACCCTGAGCATCGCCCGTCACCCAGCCACATGTCTGCAGTACCTCATGCATGCTACCCGCTGGCCACCCGATGGGAGCGGCCACACCCTCCGGGTCAGACAGGGCCCCTCTCTGGCCGAGGCTCTCCCGCTCCCTGCTCTGCTTCCTGGAGTGGCTGATGGCTGCTATGGCGACAGGCTGACAACTGGAAGGCACCTTGGGGATGATTTTTGTGCCTTCAGAGGACTAGGACCTGGACTCTGCCTCCCAGCAGTCCCGGGTGCGGCCTGCCCCCCCGCCCCCCGCCCCGCCTCCACCCCACCGTCCGGAGGGATGGTGTTGGATCTGGCTGAGAGGGAATAGAACGCGGTGCCTGTCTTCCGGTAAAGGAACGGAGGCCCGGAACACCGCATCCTATTGCTAAGTAGCAGACCTATGTCCAACCCCCAAACTTTTCTGACTCAGAGTTGACATGAAGATACTATTTATTCTCAAACGTCTGTCTTCTGTACAGTGAGCACATCTCTAGGATTTCCTCATCCCTTATTCATTGACACTTCATACCCGTTCACCCGCCACTCCCCGCTTCCCCGCCCCCAGGTGCGCTGCCTGCTTCTGTGAGTTCGGTGCCTTAGATCCCTCCCACGCATGGGACCCTGTAGGACTTGTCCTCTTCTGACTGGCTGTGTCACTCAGCACCGTGTCTTCAAAGCCCATCCCTGTTGTCACAAATGGCAGGATTTCCTTCTTTTTCTGGCTGAATACTATTCCATTGTATGTACATGCCACATTTTTTCACTCCACTCACCTGTCCACGGACAGTCAGCTGGGTTCTGCGACTCGGCTGCTGTGAGCGATGCCGCTACGAGCGGGGGAGGGCAGGCATCTCGTTGACTTTCCGGATGCAACAATTTTGGATAAACACCCAGAAGTGAGATGGCTGGATCAGGGGGTAGTTCCATTTTTAACTTTTTGAGCGGCCTGCACACTGTTTTCCACAGCTGCACCACTTTATGTTCCCACAGTGGTGCACCAGGCTTCCGCTTTCTCCACCGCCCCATGGACACCAGACATTTTTTTTTTTTTTTTTTTACAATAGCCACCCAACTGGTGTGAGAGTATCTCTCACTGTGGTTATGATGTGCATGTCCTCGATAACTAGTGATGTTGAACATCTGTTCATGTGTCTGTTGGCCATTGATGTCTTCTTTGGAGAAGTGCCTAGTCAAGAGCTTTGCCCATTTTTAATTGAGTTATTGTTATTTCTGCTACTGAGCTTCAGGAGTTCCTAATATGTTTTGGATATCAAGCCTCACCAGATGTGCGGCTCGCAGATACCCCCCCTTACTCTGTGGGCGAGCTTTCATTTTGCTAGCTGCTTCCATGGCAGAGCAGGAGACCCCCCGTTTCCTGGTGTCCCCTGAGTCCTGCCTGTCCTGTGCTGCCACTGTTGCCTGTGCTTTCGGTGGCATATTCAAGAAATCACCCCCAAGACCGACGTCGCAAAGATTTTCCCCTTTGTTTTCCTCTAGGCATTTGATAATTTCAGGTTTTATGTTTACATATTTAATCCATTGAGTTGATTTTTAATGTGTGGTGTAAGATGAAGCTCTAACTTCATTCTTTTGCATGTGGATCTTCAGTTTTCTTAACAGCATTTGTTGATGAGACTGTCTTTTCCCATTGAGTATCCTTGACACACTTGTTCAAGGTCAGTTGACCACATGTACGTGTGTGGGTTTGTTTTGGGGCTCTCTATTCTGTTCCATTGGTCTATATGATTGTTTTATGCCAGTAGGATACTGTTTTAATTACCATAGCTTTGTGATATATTTTGAAATCTGTAAGTGTAATACCTCCAGCCGTATTCTTTATCAAGGTTGTTTTTGTTGATTCAGAATCTGGTGGTACCATATGAATTTTGGGATTGGATCGCACTGAATCAATAGATTCCTTTAGGTAGTAAGGCTATTTTTAACAATGCTAAATCTTAAGTCCACGAACACAGGATGTCTTTATATTTATTTGTATTTCATTTGCCACCTTATTCGGGCACGCATTGCTTTCCCCATACGGCTCCTTTGCTCTCTCACGCCTGCGCTCCAAAGTTGTTTTCCCCAGTGAACTTCCCTCTGGAAGCTCAGATGAACATAACCTGACCACGTTCTCTCTAATTGCTGGTGATGTTGAACATCTTTTCATGTGCTTATTTGCCATCTGTATATCCTCTTCAGTGAAATGTTTCTTCATGTCTTCGGCCTGTTTTCTAATTGAATTGTGCGTTCGTTTTTCCTGTTGGGTTTTGAGAATTCTTTAGATACTCTAGATACAGCTCTTTTGTCTGAGACGTGGTTGGTAAATATTTTCTCCCAGTCTGTAGTCTGTCTTTTCAAGAAGTCCTTTTGCACAGCAGAGGTTTTTAATTTTGTTCTGTATCATTTTTTTTTTTTTTTGATCGATTCCGCCTTTGGTGTCCTGCCTAAACATTCTTCACTACCTTCATTCCCAAGCAGGGACACCTCGCCACTGAGTGTGGAGGAAGTGCAGGGTCCCCACAGACACCAGGGGGCTCCTTATTGCCCGATGTCTATCAAAGTCCTGGCTCCCCCCTTGACATCTGCCCCCCTGGTGGCGAGTCTAGGGGAGGGAGGAAGGTGGGAGCTTGGGCTTTCTGTTTGGCCTTTGCTGGTGGGGTGGAGGTCAAGGCCAGAGTTTATTCTTTGCTTTTCCCCCTCCAGGATAGAGCCGCTGTTGCCTAAAAGCCTCCCACTCAGCTAGGCCGCCCTTGTCTGGTGCTTTGGCAGGAGAGAGCAGCCGCATTGGGCTTTTGGCGGCTTCTGCCCATTGGCATTTCTAGGTTGCCGTTTTTCTAGGACCCAGCCTCGGATTTTTGGAGCACAAAGGAAACCAGTTGTTCTTGGGCTCCGGCCTCCCCTGCCAGCCTGCCTCCGTTGTTTTATTCATAACGCTCAGGGCTTTCATTTGTACTGCGGGAGAGGCAGAGGGGAAAACATGTTCTTCCATCTTCCCAGAAGTGCAAGGCGATCAAAGCAGCCCGACATGCAAACTGCTCAGGATACACGATGGTTTGGAGAAGAGCATTGCTGTATACACATCCCTCCTGTGAGCCTCATTGCCAGGCAATATAGCCATCTGCTAAAGCCCTGGGCTTTGACTTCGAACTTCCTGGATTTAAGTCTGGGCATGGCTGCTCCTTGCTGCGCCCCCTGGGCCTGATTGTTTGACCACGCTGCTTCATGTCTCTTGGCTTTCCCGGGGGAAGACAGTGTCTTTCCCTCAGGGTAGATTCTAAGGATGCACTCAGAGGATGCCTGTCAGTCAAACAGAAAGTAAAGTAGGCAGTCCAGCCTCCGGCAAGGCAATTCATAAATATTAATCATTTTTACTTAAAGGAAAACGTTCAGCCGTGCGGCGCAGGCTACCTGGAGGCTGGCGGTCCAAGGCCCAGGACCTCCCCAGTTTTCCCTCTGTATTCTTCTGCACCACCGCCTTTCCATCTGTCCCTTCCTCTCTCCTTCCTCCCTTGCCTCCTCTGCCTCCCGTCCTCCCGTGACCATAGGCTAGCCGGGCACTGGCTGTGGGGGGCACCGCCGTCCGTGCCCTTGAGGAGACCAGAGGTCCACAGGGCGAGAGGGGCGTGAGCGGGTCACACCGACCAGGAGCTCCAGACGAGGCCTCCGCCAGGTTCGGGAGTCGGGACTCCACATCTCAAATGGCTGTTTGCACTGGATTTACTCATCCCCTTTTAGGGGGACATTGAGCATAAACCCCCCTGGCCCTGGCTAAGTAGTTTAGTTGGTTAGAGCATTGTCCTGATATGCCAAGGTTGTGGGTTCGATCCCTGGTTAGGGCACATATAAACAGCAACAAATAAATGGATCAATAAGTGGAACAACAAATTGATGTCTCTCTCTCCCTCTCTAAAAAATCAATTAAAAAAAAAAACAACCCTCCCTAATGCAGCTGTAGTTTATGGTCCAGCCCAGAAGCGCATGGCACCGACGCCACAGAAGCGACTGAGGATGTGGGGCGAGAAGGGTTTCTTCAAGGGCTGACTCCAGTCCTCTGATGTCCAGAGCCGCTGTCCAGCTGGGGGTGGGGTCCCCGAGTCCGTGAGCTCCACGGACTCCAAGGTGTCACGCAAACCATTCTCATTAACAACGGCTGGGCTTTTTCCAGACAGATCTCGTATGTTCAAATAGAACATGTATTCATTTTTCTAATTGTTTAAGGCGGAAAGTAAATTTGGTCCCTTTCCCCGCTCCCGGTCACGCAAGTGTCCTTTATTTTTTCCGATCCACCTTAAAATCTAAACGCTGCCGAGCTGACCGAAGTCCCTGCCTCACAGGACTGGTCACTAATAGAATGAAAGTATGTTGAGCGAGCTTGCCCTGTTTTTGGACTGAGAGATTGTCCTCAGGAGCTTTTCTTCTTGACACAAAAGCCTGCCGTTTTGTCTTGGGGACCATAACATCTCCAGCTGCTGTCAGGATAATTGTGGCTGAGGCAGGCGGGGCTTAGTCTTGGGGCCTTTAACCCTACAGCAAATTCGCTTTAAGGCTGCGCGGGGTTTATGAGTTCAGGAGGCCTCGCCAGAAGAGCCCTTTGGAGCTTTAAACAGCCCCTCCCCGAGGCCCAGGGAAGGGCTCAAGCAGAGCGAGTCAGACCAACACGCATTGAGGCAGGACCAGAAGCCAGCGCTGCCCCGGCGCCTGGGCTGAGTTCAAGGGACGTGTGACTTCAGACGACCAACCACGTCCCTCTGGGACACCATGTTCTCTGTGGGAGTAAGATTTGGATAAGATGACCTCTATAATCCCTCAGACTGTGTTTTAAAGATCTAAACTTACGTTCATGTTTACATTCACCCCGGTTATTTCTGGATAGGTAGGTGAACTTTTTACTGTGCACGTTCCTGCAGACTCGTCTGTGATGGGCAGTGCGTTGCTTGGAACAAGAACAATTTTTCAATGTTTTATTTATTCTTAGAGAGAGGGGAAGGGAAGGAGAGAGGAGAGAAATGCCCATGTGTGTTGCCTCTCGTGCGCCCCCTACTGGGGGCCTGGCCCACAACCCAGGCCTTTTCCCTGACTGGGAATCGAACTGGCGACCCTTTGGTTCATAGGCCAGTGCTCAGTCCACTGAGCCACACCAACCAGGGTGCAGGAGAGATTTTATATGGACAAACATCAAAATCATTTCCAGTGCCTAATAGGCACTCAGCAAATGCGTATTGGCCTTGACACTTGCAGCATCTCGGAGCGCACACCATTATTTTCTCCCTGGGCCACGGGAGGTCCCCAGGGCTCGGGGAGTGCGGGCCACCCTGCTAATGGGGGGCAGGGTGGGCATGGTAACCGGCTCTTTGACCCCGGACACAGGCCTTTTGGCTTCATTTGTCATCACACAACCCATGTGTCCTGAGCTTTCCTTTTCCTTTGCTCTCTGGCGGTAAAATTCTGCCACCGGGTCCCCACCTTACCCCTGTTCCTTCCAGCAGGTGGGCCTCGGCGGGGGCACCTGCATGGACAGGGCGCTGCGGGGGCCGCCCTCACAGCTGGGGGCTGGGCTGCCTCGGCCTCCGGAGAAGACGAGGCTTGCCGTCTCGTGCACGAGTTGCCTGGTGGTGGCCATGAGCTCCTCCCAAGTGCCATCAGAAAGGTGGCCTTCGGCAGGGGGGCGAGCAGCAGCCCCCATGACTGCTCGGGGCCCAGACGCACGCCCACCTGCCTTGTCTCAGACCCCAGGTCCCCCACCCGAGACGTGGGGCGGGCGGAGGCACTGCCTGGGTGAAGGGAGAGCGATGGGGGGAGGGACAGAATTCTGTCTGATTCGGGATGACGGGTGTCAGAGGGCACGATGAGAAAGCTTCCCCCCGTGTGGCAGCCCTCACCCAGCACGACCGCCCTGGGGAGGAAGCCGGGCCCACGTCACCACGGCACCCACTTCACCCGGAGTGACTGCTCAAAGACACGCGACCGGCATGGGGCCCCAGGTGGATCGGGTCCCACACATTCGCATGTGTGCCCAACGCAGGGACACTCAGCAGCACCTGCGCCCACTGCGTCCCCCTCCTTGGTCTTCCCGGCCCCGGGGGCAAGCGGAGGGCGCTGTGCTGCACCCCACTTCCCCCGCTGCGGTGGGCGGCTTTGATGGGGGACGCGAGAGTTGGACAATTTTAGTGTTAGGTAACAGTTAATAAGCCTAGTAGTGAATGCATGTGCAAAGCTACTGTTTCAGGAACTGCAGGAACGCCCCTCCCCCCGACTCCAGGAGGCCACAAGCGATTGACCTTTGTGCTCCAAAAGAGGCCACCAGCGACCAAGGTGGCGACCAAGCCCTTGTGTTCCAGGGAGAGACAGTCCACTGCCGAGGACACAGGACACAGATAAAGAAAATCATGGTTGGCAGATGCAAGGATGATAGAAAATTGCTGGGCTGCAGCTTTTATCTGATTAGCCCTTTCCTGAACCCCAGACTCCTTACCTGTGCTTTTGCCCCCTTCTAAGACAGGCTGGCTTGAAAGGAAAGGGGAGACGGTCTGTTAACGGTCAAACCCGCCGTCTTCTCAGATCGCTGGCCATTGGAATAAAGAACCCATGAAGCTTCAGCCCCTGTCGCTGCTCACTGGGTCTGGCAGGTGACAGGTAGCACAAAGGCCGGCTTCTCCGGTCCCGCTTGGCCTCCCTGGGCACGACCAGCTTCCTCAGTGACACACGGACTTAACACCTAAGACCGACAAGGCCGGCCATGGACAGGGACACGCAGCGCATCCCAGGACACAGCGCCGGTAATGGACATCAGTTCACGAGGACAGCCTGCCTGCTCCCGGGGCCCCTGCGAGCTCAGGCCGCCTCTGGCGCGTCCCTGCCCCAGTCCCCCAGGGTGACGTTTTGACGGAGGGTGGACGGCATCAGCCCCCAACAGTCAGCCAGGCCCGGATTTGAACCCTCTTCTTGCCGCGCCCCAGCCGTGCGCCCTGGGTGAGCCCGCTAACCGCTCAGCCTCGGTTCGTGCACCTGCACGGTGACTGCGACTTACCGGACTGGCGGTGAGGGAAGCGGAGCCGGATCAGCGGGCGGCAAGTGAGCTCGAACGTGGTTCCCCGCTCTCTTCCCAGCCCTGGGGAGGGGCTGCCTGCGGTTGATGCTCAATGAACGTTTTGTGAACTAGGGCTCCCAGGAGGCCTGAGCCGGCCTGGAGTGGGGTCCCAGGAAACGCCAGTTCCTGGCTCGCCGTCCACACTTCGCGGTGAGGCGGCGACTTAGTGACTGTCACCCCTTCTGTGCGTGACCTCCCGCAGGAGCCGGCCCCGGGGGCATGCGTGGTGGAGTTCCGTCTGAGCTCGCGTCTCTGTGCGCTGGAAATCTGGGGCTTCAGCCCCGCATAGAAGGCCCGCTTCACTTCTGAGTCCCCCGACGTTGAGCTTGGGCACCAAAGGGGGCCCCGGGAAAGTCCTCCCTGAGTGGCAGGGTTTTCGTTGGAACAATGGAGCCACCTAACTTTCTTTGCTTGCTTGTCGGAGCTAAAAATCTGTAGAATCCCTGGGATGTACCAGGAACCCTGCGAGCCCCTCCCCACCACCTGCCTCTCCCCACGGTGAAAACGCCGCTCCGTCCCCGGGGACCACCCACTGGGGCCTGATCTGTGGGGAGAAGGAAAGTGGGGACGGTCGCAGCCCCAGGGTGCAGGGTGCTGGGTGCTGGGTGCTGGGTGCAGGGTGCTGGGTGCTGGGTGCTGGGGCTTATGACGCCCTAGTGCTGCAGCTGAGGGTGGTGGCCACGGGCCCAGAGCTGGGACTGCCCACTCCCACGGGGACAAGCCACGCTGCCTGTCCAGAGTCGCTGCCTGCTTAAGGCCCTGCCCCCCACTTAGGACGGAGCCAAATGCAGGCCGCAGTCGCCCCTATGGCGTGGCTGGGCCCCTTCCGCCTGCTACCTCTCTGTCCCCTCTTCTACAGAAAGAGTGACTACTCTCTCTCTCCCCAGGCAAGCAGAGGCCTTTGCTGGTCCTTCTGCCCTGGACGTCTTCCTACTGAGGGTTCACTGCCACCTGGGCTCACATGCCACCTCCCCAGGGGGCTGCCCTGCTGTCTTATCTGGCAGGCGCCCTCTGCCCCAGCCCCACGCGGCATCACTTTGCTTAGATCCTAACAACAGGGCTCAAAAAATGAAAAGACAGGGCCAACGGCAGCTCCTGCTTCAGTCTGTCACCAGGATGTGAGCGCCACGAGGGCAGGGGTCTGCCTGCTTGAGCAGGGACAGCTGTCTTCCCCTGACCTCAGGCTGGGACTGACCCCACCGGGGCTCTTGGGTCCCCATCCTGTGGACACAGAGGGGAACCGCCCCAGTGGGACTTCCAGGGTCTCCGGCCTGCAGACGGCAGGTCCTGGGACTTCAGTCCATCCGTCCATCTATCCGTCCATCCAGGTTCTGTGTGTGTGTGTGTGTGTGTGTGTGTGTGTGTGTGTGTGTATGATGTGGGTAAATATATATATACATACACATATATATGCCATTTCTCTGGAGAACCCTAACCCAGCATCTAATCCCTTTCTTCTAATCACATACTATTTTCCTATATATTTTGCCAAAACTTTGAGAGAAGAAACAGATCATCAAAGCTTGCATACTTATCTTTTTTACATTCTTTACTTTCTTACCCTTTAATTCACTTATTCCAATACAAAAAATATTGAGCTCCAGGTAGCTGCCAGCCACTCACCCAGGGGTGTGGGGAGAGGAAGTACCAGGGGACCCCCATTCGGGGTGCAGGGATGGGCACTGTAGGTCTATGGTCCCCAAGCCCGTCCCAGCCTCTCGGATGTGCTTCAGCATGTCACGGTGGCTATCCTCATGTGTCGAGCCAGGGTGGGTCTATGTCTATTCCACTCATGACCACCTCAGGCCTCACTTTCCCAGCCTGCTTGGAAGCTACGGATTAACATCTAGTGAGACAACAAAACACAAGCCGAGAGTTTCTGGGGTTATACTACAAAAACCTAGTTTTTCGATCAAAGAAAACACATGACTGAGCCTGGTCCCCAACCCACTGTCTTGGTGTTGGATGTAGATGTGATAGCTGGAGCTGCCGCAGCCCTTTTGCCACCATGAGAGAAAGACCAATAGTCAGGAGGCAGTGGACCCTCACACGAGCTGCTGTCAGCAACCACGTACCCTAGGCTTCTTGTTCTGGGAAAAGTAAGCTAACCCTTACTGTGTAAATCCCTGCAACTGAGATGTCTGTTACTGACAGTCTCTGTGCCTTCACTTCTAGGAGGACTGACGGGGCCCGGGTACTGGGTGTCCTCCTGGGTTTCTGAACCTGACTGATGAGAGTCTGCTGAAGAGAAGGGCCTTGTTTCCTGATAAAGGAACAGGCTGGTTGATGAGGATATTGTTGTCAGCCAAGAGCCAAGCTCCAGCTGGCAGGCCTTCAGGATCAGAGAGCTAAACAGCCCTCTCACCCGGAGAAGGGAGAGTTATCAGGACTCAGGATCATATCGACTGAGTTCTTGGAGGGCTGGTTCTCTCCTTCGAATGTGAGAGAGAAAAGGGAGTATCTTCCTACAGTGAACCCGGCCCCCAGCGCGCATCTTTTCCTCGAGCTGCATTTGTCAGGTTTCCTGTGACTAAAGCCTTCCCGGAACCCTAAAGATGGAGAAAGCTGCCTCCGCACAGGAGTGAGCTCCCTGTTACCACAGGCAATCAAGCCCCTGCTGGAGACGCGTCGTTCCCAGCTGCTGCTTTGAGGAAAATCCAGCAGTGGCTGTGCATTACGGCTATCCCACAGCACCGAGCGTCAACGCTGTGACCTGCAACGAGATGAGCCGTTTTAACCAGCTGGAACTCAATCTCCCCAGCGTCCCACGGGGGGGAGGGGGGGTGTGTCGTGAAGGCGGGTGGAGGGGAAGGCACAGAATTGCACGGGGTGTCCCTGAGGACGGCCTGCATTCAGTCACCCCCAGACAGCCTTTGTGCTGAGCTCACAAGCATACCCGGCCCCGGGCTCCTCCTTTGTCCCCATTCCTGGGTGGCCCGCCTAGCCCTGCAGGAGTCAGCCGGCGTGAGAGAACGCACCCCCACGGAGAGGTGCGCTCTGCGCGTGGGGACAGTGCTTTCCGGACAGCAGCCCCTCAGCAGGTAGATTTCTCACTGTGCCAATAAGAAAAACATGTTCGGAGCTTCAGTAGTGAGGGGACCTATTTTAAATGAATTCTCCCGAGGGGAGAGTCATATTTAAAAATTCCTATGCCTTCGCAGCCCGGGAGAGAAGCTAGGCAGGGGGATCCCCAGGGCCCGCAGAAGCAAGAGAAGGATGCCCACCGACCCCGCTGGGGACCAGGCAGGAAGCAGTCCCTGGCCATCCATCACTCCGGCAGCCGCTGCCGAGGACGGCTCACCACAGGCGAGGTGATGGCATTCCAAGTGGGCAGGGAGGAGGCGGAGGGGGGAGATGAGTCAGCCGGCAGCAGGCGCAGGGCCCGGCTCCACCGCGGCTCCCGGGCCCGCCGGCCCACGCCGGGATGGGCAGGAGCGGCAGATGAGGCCACGCAACGGTCACCCGGGGCTGGAGCTGAGTGATCCCCACGGCAGCCGTGGTGGAACAGTGCAGGAGGGAAGCAGGGGCTCTGAGGTGTTAACCCGCAGTCTGATGTCATCCAGCGACGGGGACGGTGCCCAAGCCCGGGTCACCTGCCTGCCGCTGCGCCCTGCTCAGCCCTGCTGTGGACCCGGACCCTTGGGAATCCTCTCCTGGAGCTGTTTCATCTAGTGCTGCTCTCAGAATTTATGTGCTCCTTGCTCAGTCATTCCTTTCTGCTCCAGACAAACATTTCTTATATGCCAGCTCACCGCCGACACCAAGCTGGGGCCTAGGGACCCCGAAGAGGCAAGCGTTCGAGGGCCAGCCTCTCGGGAACGGGGTCGGGGAGCGAGCGGGCGGGGCCCCCGCCGCTCTGGCTTGTGAACATCAGCGAGCCGGGGAGGCAGGGCCTCCTCTCCTTCAGGCTAAGCATCCCCGAGACCTGCAGAGTGACGTGCAGGATGTAAAATACAGAGTCGACACACAATTCACACACTTCCGTTGCCCCAAGCCCCAGGCCTCAGCGAGGTGTCTGGCTCAGAACAGGCGCTCACAGGACGTGGGGAGCGGGCGTGTCTGGGCACACCCGAGCGGGTCTCTGGGCTCTCCCGGCCCGCACCTGACCGGCATCTCTGCGCCCTCCACTCCTGGCAGCGTCTCTGAGTCATCGGAACGACGTTGAGGCTGAGAGAGACTCACGAACTTGCTCAAGTGCAACAGCAAGCAAGGTCCCGCCTTGACTTCCGGGCCTCTGCCCAGTGACCTCAGACCCTGTCGTGGTCTGAACCCCATCCTCTCACGTCCTTTAGGCTCGGAGGAGGGGCTGTGTGCCCAGTCTCTTGCATGAGCTGGAGGTCACCAAGGAGCCTGTAGTGCCCAGGGGCGGCCTGATGGGAGAGAGGGAGTACCTAGTAAAGGAAACAGCCAGACTCTAACGCCACTAGGTGGGACCACAGGAAGGGTCATGCTTGTCCCTCTGTCTCCCCAACATCTTCCCTCGAGGAAGCAAATGTCCAGGAAGGTGTGCAGTGGGTGACGAGCCCGAGGGGAGAGGCCAAGCCCCTGTCAGCAGGTGCCTGTCTTTGCTGAGTTAGAGCAGCCGGAGGCTGGGCGTGTTCCCCTTTGCTGGGGCTGCCGTGACGAAGGGCCGCAAACAGTGGCTCAGACCGCAGGTCTGTGGCCTCAGTGTTCCGAGGCTGGCGTCCCAGAGAGGGTGTCGGCGGGCGCGCTCCCTCTGGAAGCTCTAGGCGGGACCCACTCCAAGCCCTTCCCTGCTTCTTCCCCCGGCGGCGCTCTCCGGTGTGCCTGTCGCTCTGTCCAGAGCTCCCCGCTGGTCAGGCGACCGCCCACCATGCAGGATGCAGGACGCCCACCATCCTGAATGCAGGACGTTGAGTCCCAGAGTTCCGAGGGCCACATGAAAAGGTTCTACGGCTTCCATTTGTTTGGTGAACCAGGGCTCACGAGGAAGCCAGGCTCTGGGCACAGCGAACGTCGTGCGCTGGGCTGCAGTTCGACCTGCCCGTGGGTCTTCGCACCCTGTAGAGACCCGTACGCTGTGCAGACACGGGGGTAGGGGTTCAGGCGGCCTGGCCTTTCATCGGCGGACCCGGGTCTGCAACATGGATCATTAGATCTCAAACAAGAGCATGACTTCCTATGTTGTCCAAGGTGCTTTTTCTTGAGAAGACAGCGGCCACAAACAAGAGTTGCAGCCGCCCCGAGAACAATGCCCCGCCCAGGACTCTCGCCTCAGTTCTAATCACACTCGCGAGTTACCTTGATGGCTTTGCTCGCCCATTTCAGAACCGTACACAGAACTCCTCCTGGGGTATAAGAATTTCATGGTCCGAATTTTGCTGGTCACTTCTGTCACATCAATGACCATCTAATCAGTGGAAATTCTCTGCTCACACTTTCTCCTGAAATACTGACTTCTTTATCTTGTAGCCAACATTTATTCTTCCTTAAAAACAAACCTCAATGTCGCCTCCTCCAGGCAGCCCCCCGCCCC
Organism: Pteronotus mesoamericanus; assembly: GCF_021234165.1. Taxonomy (NCBI): domain Eukaryota; kingdom Metazoa; phylum Chordata; class Mammalia; order Chiroptera; family Mormoopidae; genus Pteronotus; species Pteronotus mesoamericanus. Next base: position 44,589,799 of record NW_026555309.1, on the reverse strand, counting down.
CACTTTACCCAGGCAGGGGCAGGGCTTCCTCTGTGTCCCTCCCTGCACTCTCCTTGACCTGTCATCAGAGCCCGCGGACCTGTGGCCTTGTCCTTGATTGACTTTGCTGGATCCCTACTGGAAAGGGTTGACTCATGATCCCCAAAAAGAGAGGTTGAAGCCCCAACCCCCAGCATCTCAGAATGTGACCTTGGTTGGAAGTGGGGCCGTGAGAGAGGTGATCACAAATGTCCAGGCCCTTTAGGGATGAAGGGACACACTGGCCCTGCCCCCGTGATGAAAGGGAGAGAAGTGAGCGATGAGTTTCCGGCACACCTGCTGCTGAGCCGGTCAACGGGGAGCAGCTGCTCTGCAGGGGAGAGGCGGGCGGAGTCGGGAAACACGGGTTTCCCAGGGCGGACCTCCCGGGGACGCACCGAGGAGCCCCCGGCAGGCGCTGACACACGCGGCCCTTCACCAAGCGGCCAAGACCCTCCCGCCGCATCTCTGGACACAGCACGTGGCCGACTCGATGAAGCGCCATCTCTTCCTATTAAGCGACCGCTTCTTTCTCCCGCTGTGCCTTGCACTGTCGTCCCTGTACCTCGGGGACATTTTTCACTTTCTTTCCCGGCCCTTATTTATTTCAGGCAATTCATCTTTTCTCTCGGTGCCCTTTGCTGCCACCCAGTTAATTGCTTGTTGTTCAAAGTTTTTCTTCTTTATGCAGTACCCAAGAAGCACAGAATTTTTTTTACCTTGTGGCAAGATAAACTAGAAATACTGCCTTTCTTATGTTTTCTTCTCCTGCTCGTGAATGCGTGGAAGGGGCGTTTAGCGTGAGGCGAGGTCTTTCGGCCATTTGCTGGGTTGTGAAGGGAGTTCCCTGAGCCCAGGGCCAGGACGTGGGGCGTGTTCGCACCCTGGTCAGGAGGGAAATAAACTCAGGCCCTGTTATGTTTTGTTTTGGGTCTTTGAAGTTCTAATATTATTTAACGTAATGTAACACATTCCATTTGAAAATGGAACAATCTGGAAGAAAGACTGTTTGAAAGGATGCCTTGTCGTCATTTTCAGAGAATGAGATGGTGGAAGCTGGGCCCAGGGACCCTGCAGACGCTGGCCCACTATCTGACCGGCAGCGCCAGCCCCCGGCCTGGAGCCCGCGCCCTGTCACCCTGGACCCGCTCCTCCGAGGGCCAGCCCTCGGCCCCAGGCCCCTCCCCAGGGACATCCGCCCTGAACATCCTCCTCTCCCAGATCCATCTCAAAAGCTCCGCCTGCTCAGAGAGGCACGTGACCCCCGCCCCTGCCTGAAAGGGTAGACGTCCTTGTTGCCGTGGTTATTTCTGCTCCCCTCCACCAATAAATCCTATAAATTCCACGGAAGCCGGGACCTGGTCTTGCTGTTCGCTGTCTCGCCGTGGCAGGCACTCAGAAACACCCGGCGAAGGAGGCCGTGAAAGGATGCTGTCTGGGGCATCGCGCTTCTTTGCGTGAAAATAACAATGCTATTGATCATAACCCTTAAAGAGACAGCTTCATTGGTGATGAAGGAAGTCTAGGTATTAGATAAAGGGACTTATGTGTCAGACGATTTAAGCTTTACAACAATCCTATGAGTTTCATATCACTGTTATTCCCATTTCACAGGTGGGGGAACTGAGGCTCAGAAGCCGGGGGAACTGAGGCTCAGAAGCCGGGGGAACTGAGGCTCAGAAGCCTGGGAACCTGCCCAAGTTGACACAGGGAGGGACTGGTAGATGCGGCGCAGAGCCCAAGCCTCACCGCTGCGGGCCACCCTCACCCCAACGTGTGGATCCCAGTGGCTCCCTGCCTGTTTCTTACACAGTGCGGACCCGGAGCTCCATGCCTGAGGCCAACCCCAGCAAGTCCAAGGGCAGACCTCCTGGAACCTCCCACGACACAGCATGCATTTCGCTATGAAATAGTCTGTTGGGACGGCGTTTTCGAGCGCCCCCTAAAACACAAAGTGCCTCCGTGCAGGCCTTGTGTGGGCCAGAAGCCCTCAGGAGGCAGTGCCAAAGCGACTTCCATCTCGTGAGGGGCGGCCTGCCCGCCGCTGCCTGCGGGGTTGGGGGCCGGCTTGGCGAGTTTTGTGGCACCCTCCTATTAAAGGGGAGGCATCGCGACGACAGTCAGGTACAATGATAATCACGGTGATGCGGCTTTGACTTGTCGGAGAGCGTGCAGAGCTTTCTGTGTGCGGTTTCAGTTCCTTCTCTGACAGCCCCGGGCGGGGGAGGGGGGGCAGCTTTCTCAGCTCCACCTCCGAAGAGCCCAGTGAGCTCGGGGATGTTCTGTAACGGGGCGCGCCGCCCCGCCTGTGGGAGACAGGTCTGCGTTCCAGCTCCCTGCCGGCCTCGCTGAGGGCCGGGCCGCTTCGATTACACCACGCTTCTGACACACGTTATGGCCTCTCTCATCATGTTTTAAAGACGATCGTTCTTTGTGTGTGGAAGTGGGCCAGCACCCTCGTTCCTCCCGTCCTCCTGCTTAATGTAAAGCGACGACCTTAGACGCTGCCAAACAGTGAGAGGAAAATTCAAGCCAGTTAAAAGGAAAATAAAAAGCGAGTGGTGGTAGGGAAGAAAGCCAGAGGCTGTCACTGGCGCCCAGACGAGCTCTTCTGCGCAACATTAACACGAGACACGCTGCCGCCCCAGGGCACAGCCGTGACCCTGACCCGGGGCCTCCACGGCAGCCCACCGTCTGGAAGCTCAGCTTCTGCGTCTCCCCCTCATCTTCTCCTGCAGAGAAAGGGATGGAACACGCCTTCTCCTGGTACCGTTTATTTTTCAAGGGGAATGTGCTTATGAGCGTGCCTGTTCTGTTCTCCCCGTTTTACTTTTGCAGCTTTATTGAGATGCCGTTGGAGGCACAGAACTGCACCCATTTGATGACTACAATCGGGTGAGTCTGGACAGAGGCCAACACCCAGGACACGATCGTGACAACCAAGGAAATGGACACCCCTCAGCTCCCGAGTGCCCTCGTATTGCGCGCGCACAGGTGTGAGCACCTTGCAGGGAGCGCCACCCTTTCGGTCTCGGAGCACCCAGGGCAGTGGAATTAGCTGCAAGCCTGTGCCCTGCGCTGCTCACTGGGGTCCCGGAAACGCCCCAGACGACGCCCGGCTCCCCGCCCCCCAGCCCCTGGCCACGCCCCACCGCCTTCCACTCCTATGGCTGTTTGAGATCCCCCCGTGCGTGGTGCCCCTGCCCTGCCCTGCCCTCCTGCGTCCGGCGTATTTCGCCCTGCAAAGTGGGCTTTGGGGTCATCCGTGCCCTCACAGATGACAGGTTTCCTCCTTTTCCCAGGCTGTGTTCTTGTGCCCCCTGCAGTCCAGGCTGGTCGCCTCCGTCCAGTCCAGCCTGGTGGGCCTCTCCGCTCTGTCCTGTGCTTTTTGACACGGAGCAGAGACAGCTCCCTCTGCGGGTTCTGAAATCCTAAGTCGTCTGAGTCGGTTCCTCTCTCTTTCTTTTTCCTTTCGAGGTTGTTAGCAGAGCTGGTGATGTTTCCAAATGACTGTCTGACGGTGTGTGTGGAATGCTGTAGAAACTCTGAGGGTGTCACCCTCTGCTAGGCGGCAGCATGGGCCAGCTCACCCCAACCCAGTCGGGGCCCGAGACCGCTCTTTTGGCGTATGAGGCTAGTTTGACCTTAGGTTCATCCCCACACGTGGCTTCCAATTGATAGCCTGGTGATGTGACTAGGACCCACCCTCCTTCACGGGCCGTGGAGGCCAACCTCTGTCCCCGCGGCACGTCGATGTGCCCCATCTTCAGTGGCTTCAGGCTGCACCCTGGAGATCGTTGCCCTGCTCACTGTGAGGAGGTCACTGCCCTTGGGGAAGCTCTGCGCTCATCTTCACAGAGGGTCTGGGACCCTGAGTCCCCACTGCCTCTCCAGCCCCCGGAGACTCCCCGCCCCGCCCGCTGCTCTGCCAGTGCCTTTGCATGGGCTCCTGCTCCACTCACCGGGAGTCAGCAGGGAGTCACACGGAGGGAAAGGCAGGCAGGGCGAGCTCCCGTCTGCATCTCCCTCTCGCAGTGGTATTGCCCTCCAAGACCTGATCGCTGCCTTTTGCTCCGACACCCTCCAACCAGCATTCAGCGGTTCATGCGACTCTCCTCTTGGCTCCTGGAACGAGCCTGGCCTGCCCCCGTGTAAGTCCCCAGGGACGTTTCCAAGCAGGAGGCAGGGCCTCTGAGGAGCTCCAGAGAGCGAGCTGGTACCGGCAGGTCATGTGGCAGCTCCAGGAAAGGAGCCACAACAGAGGGGTAGGTGGAGAAAACAAACCCAGTGAGGAGAAGTGGTGAGAACTGAGTCAGGAACTGAACAGCTCAGAGCCGTGGGAGAGGATGATGCTCCCAAGCAGGAGAAAATAAAACACTGAAGGACCTTGAATGACAAAGCAGAGTTGGGGCTTTGTCTTCCCACAGTGGGAAGCTATTGCAGGAGTTTGACTAAAACTGGGCTTTCTAAGCTGAGCCCTTTCGCAGCTGGTTCTGAGGTTGAAGGTCCAGTGGGTCTGAGTTGGGAGACACAGGCGTTGTTCAGGGGGTAGTCAGGAGGCAAACATGGGAGCTTGGCGTGTTTCCGGGGGACACAGGAGGACTGGTAGGGAGACAGGAGTGGAAACTTGAGGGGGTTCTTTAAGGTTTCTCTGAGCTTCCTGTTGCAGCTCCTTTGACTCAGCAGGCGATTCGTGAGTTGTGAGCACCTTGGGGCGTCTGCCCCTCCTCCCAAGGGGGACAGGACAGCTGGGTCTGTGGAATGCCACTTCTCACTCACACACGTGCCGATTTCCTGGGGACAAGGGTTCCTGCCAGAAAGCAATCTCCTGGTGACTGTGGAGTTCTCAGGAGAGCCAAGTTCATGGGCGGGCAGGCGGGCGGGCGGGCGGGCTTGCGTGGAGCCTTTACCTTGATTAATTCTCCAGCGCTGGGGGCCCCGCAGGTTCACAGAGCAGGTTCACAGAATCCTGGCAGCCCGTGGGGTGTGCGTTTTTGCTCAGAGGGCGCTCACGTTAGATGATCGCTCAGGAGTGGGTGTGTGAACTAAATCCCACCTGATTAAATTCTCTTGAGGGGTGGGACCCAGGGTCGTGTGGCAGGCCCCATGCGCCCCCTCTGGGCAGGCCTGTCGGAAGGCGCAAAAACACCTTGCACATTCGCATAAAGCCACAGCAGTAGAATTCCCCGTTCAGGGAGATAACCAGAAACAGGCGCACATATCTACAAGCACGCGTGTTTCTCACAGCGGCTGGAAACAGTGAGCAAGCCTTGTCGGGGGAGAGCAGCTTCGGTACCTGGGGACGTCACGAATGAACGAGCATGCGATGATCTCAGTTTGTTCTTGGAAAAATAAGTAATGATCTATGAAATGCAGACAATATATTTCTTTTATAGAGTAGATCGGAAAAGCATATATCATTACATGTGGGTGCATGCGGTGTGCATGCAAATGTCTGTACCTGCGCGCACATCTCTGCACGCACACATGTGGGTCTGTGTGCGCACGTGTGGGGTGGTACACACGGGCATAGAGGGGAGACTGGTGAAAATTTTTTACATTCTTTATCCAGAGAGACTGTCCTTACAGTTGTTGGAATTTTCTATTTATTCTACAATGGATACACATTGGGTTTTACTCACATGAAGTCTAGTTAGGTGTTGATACTTTATCAGATGTGTGTTGACATATTTTAAAACGTGACATAAGGATAATAAACGTTTGAGACAGCAGAGTACCCTAGAAAAAGGCTCCTCAAGCCCGGCAGACCTGCTTAAATCAAGGCTGCCGGTGGCTGGCCCTCAGGGGCTAAGGTTGGAGAGGGCAGCTCCCCGTACGTTGGGTTCTGCTTCCTGGAAGCGGGGCCGGCGAGCACGCCTCACAGCTTTGTGCGCTGGAACGCAGAGCGCCCAGCGCGTCGCTGGTGCTCTGGTGAGGGAGCTCTTTCTGTTCTGTTAGAGGGTAACAGTGCTGTCCCTGGGTGCTGCCCGGCGCTGGCTCCCTTGGGCAGGATTTTGTGAAGGGATCAAGGGCGCTGAGCACAGATCACATGGCCTGGCCTCAGGCACAGGATGCGGTGTCCCGGGGTCACGGTGGCGCCTGCTGCCGGCTCACATCAGCCTCTAGATGCGCTTCGTCTCTCCTGCCTGCCGTGTGTGTGATCGTGGCCGGTCGGGGCCCAGGCGGCCCACAGGGAGGTCTCTGCCCTCATTCCTTCTCCTTCTCTTCCTCCTTGGGGACAGCTCCCCGGTGGCCTCAGCCATTCCTTGATCACATATTCCAAATGCAGAAACTCACGCATAGTACCGTCTCCAAAGCCCTCGGCCCAGGAAGGACGCAGTTTCAGCTGCAGGCCGTGGCCACCGCGGCCGGACAGCCTCTCACCCCCAGCCCGGGCCCCCTGAATGCCGGCAGCCGGACATTGCTCTAAGCAGCGGTTGAATTCGAGCTCTTCCCCAGCTCAGCCCCATGACTCGGGCTGAGTCACTTCCTCTTGCTGGGCTGCGGCCAAATCTCAGACCTCCCCACCTGGGGAGGCCTCGCTGCCTCATCTCATCCAAACTCCTCATGCTGTCAGATGAACAATCACCCCGCCTCCAGCCCAATCACTCTGTGGCCCTGCTGATCAGCCCCCGCCCACTCCCCAGCTCCCCGCCCCCAACTGCCCCGGAGGAGCGAAGGCTGGGGCATCCCAGGCCAGAGGCAGCTGGTGACTCAGGGCACCGGGGTGGGGGGATGGGGAGGCGGGGGGGCGGGGCTCCTGGGCCGAGCGGTCTGCCTGTTTCCAGTGGCTGCAGCAATTTCACCAGCAAGGGCTCCGACGCCTGATGAGCTCGGTTTCTGACTCGAGCTTTCTGTTAGCAACATTCATTCTGTCAGTTTCACGTTGAACAGTCATGTTTGGGTTCCCCACTCTATGGTGAGTGCAAGGCAGGCTACTACTCGAAATCTAATTCTTATTCGGTGCTTCAAGAACCTCAACGTAACCCTCATTTCCAGGATGAGGATATTGTAGTTGGAGATGAGATTTAGAGATTTCGAGGCGACCAGCTGTCACACAGGGGGCTGCAAAATGCAACAGTGATTATTATTAAAATAACAAGGTGGAAAGCTTCTCATTTCTTTCTTTACATTTTTTTTTTTCCTCAAAGACATTTTTTTCATGGCTTTTAGAGAGAAAGGAAGGGAGGGAGGGAAACAGCACTGGGAGAGAGGAACGTGGATCAGTTGCCTCCTGGAGGCTCCCAGACCAGGGATGGAACCTGCAACCCAGGCCGGTGCCCTGACCGGGGACGGGCCCCACAGCCTTTCTGGTGTGGGGTGACGCTCCCACCAGCTGGTCCACGTGGGCCGAGGCCCGCTCTGTCCTTTCCCAAGCAAGGAGGTTGAGGTTCAGAGGCGGCGAGTAACAGGTCCTCAGGTCACTTCCCAGAGCCAGACTTCCTGCCGCTCCTCCTTGATGTCCCCTCAGCCTTTGCTCCAAGACGCCTGCTTGCAGCCTGGGTCTGCAGGCTGGGCTGCCTCTGCGCCTCACTGGGGAAACCAACCCCTCTCCTGCCTTCAGTGTGTCTGTGGATCCATCCACACTCCCAAGGCTCTGCCTGGACAATAAGGTCAGGAAGGGCCCTGGGGGAGGCGCCTGCAGCCCGCGCTGGGACACAGAGGGACGGGGAGGAGGGCACAGACCCAGGTGGCCCAGGCGAGAGCAGGGGGCTGGAAGGTGCCTGCCTTCCTGAGTGCGGCCAAGCAAGGTCCAGGTTTTATCTGTTTTTTTTCACACCCTGTTATTTTGTATCACATCTTCTCCCTGATCCCCTGTCTCTGGGAGTTGCGCCGTCCTCTCAGCTCCTGCAGAGGGCGCTGGGATCAGCTCTGGCGTGAGAGTTGCTGGACTTCAGGTCAGCCGTCCAGTCACGTCGTGTTGCAGGTGCATTCAGAGGGAATGGGCACGTGGCAGGTGCTTAGGAAAAGCAATGCTAAGGAAATTTAAAGCGATAATTTCCCACATTGAGAGAGAAGGTCGGTCTCAAACAACCTAACTTTACATCCTCAAGACACTAGAAAAATAAGCTCAAAATTAGCAGAAGGAAGAAAATAATAAAGGATAGAGAAATAGGCTAGAAAAACAATAGAAACGATCAATGAACCTAATAGCTGCGCTTTTGAAATAAGCCAGATTGACTAACTTTTAGCTAAATGAAGAAAAAAGGACCCACAATTAGAAATGAAAGAGGAGCCATGACAAATGACGCCACAGAAACACAAAGACTCAGGAGATGGCTCTCAGGGTAAAACTATAGGAGGGGAACTGGGAACCCCCCGGGGCATCAGGGCTCTGGCAGGAGAGATGAGTGAGCTCCCAGAGGCCTTTGTAAACATTGTATCTGCTGTTCACAACAACTGTGCTGTGCACTCTAGGAGATGTTAAAAGGATAGATGTTATAATATCTGCTTCTCCACCAAACAAAGCCCCACAGAAGAACGCAAGGAAATTCTGGGAGGCGGCAGGTTATGCGTGGTACCTGGTTGGAGCGAGGCTATCATGGGTGTGTGCTACGTCCAAACGCCTCCAGGTGCATTCCGTAGATGTGTGCGATTTTTTGTTTACCAAGTAGATCTCAGCTAAGCGAGTACACATATTGTGGAGCAAACGAAAGCCCCACTTCCATGCGTCCGGACTGTGGACTCACGGTGACCAGGTTCTGGCAGCAGACTCAGCTTCCGCGGCAGCTCTGCCTCGCTAACGGCTTACCTGTCTTGAGTCTGTTTCCTCGCCCTCACGATGGTTCTCTGTGCTTGTCAAGAGGACACGGGTTTCCTTTTGTTGACACTGCTCTTCTGTTTTTATAATTTTCCACGTGACAAAGACGATGACAACGATGAAACACGGTCAATGGTCCCGCGTTGGGCCGGCTAAGTCGTCACGGGGGCAGGGGAGGGGCTAGGGGCCGGAATGTTTAGTCCAGATATTTTGTCTTTGATGTTCAGAAATATAACTAAATAAGCCCACGGTGGAGGCCGGTGCAAGGCTGCCTTCTGGGAGCAGCTGAGTCATTCCGGTTTAGACGGATGCAGAGGGTGGATTCCACTGGGATAAGCAATCCATGGGCAGAAAAAGATGTGGGCTGGTTTTGTTTGCTCAACTGCGCTGTTTCCACTGAGTTCTATTGCAGTGACCGCGAGAAACCCTCCGCCTGGGGACCCGAGCCAGACTTGGGGGAGGAAGCATGACACCTTCCCCTCTTCCTGGGCCCGGAGCGCCCTCTAGTGGCTAGTCCCCACCAGGTTCCCCCTGCTTAGGTGTTCTTGCAGGGAGGGATGGATGCTCTTGAGTTCTGGGCTGCCCCGCTTCCCTGGGAACCTGGGGTTCTGGGAGGGAGGGAAGGAAGGTGGGGAGCCCTCCCATCACGTTCAAACATGGGCTCTTGCGATGGGTCTCGGCTGCACCACACACGTGCTGGGTCGCCTGCTGCTGTCTGCCTGGGCTCCCTGAGCCGCGGTTTCCTGCTGGTTGAGTTGAGGTGGAAGAGGATGGAAAAGGCATATGGAAGCACCCAGAACATTTCCTGACACCTAGCCGGTCCATGTTAAGACATTCATTACCTCGATCTCCATATTTTTCTGTCTCTGCTAGACGACATTGCTCATGTTCAGGAAAAGGGAAGTGTTTATTCTTTCGAGAGATGCCCACGGAGCGCTAAAGAGGGGTGGGCCCCAGATCTCTGAAGACTGTGTCCCCTGGGGAGCTCATGCACCCGCTTGAGCGAGGGAGCTAGGCGAGGACAGATTTTTTTTTTATGATGGCTCCTGAGAGTTTCTGTTCTTAGCACTCCTCTTAGCGAGCTAGGCCACGTTCTCATCATTGTCCCAGACGGGGAAGGAGCTGTTGGTTCCAATGACCATCCCCGGTCCACGGGGTACAACAGGAAAGGAGATGGCCGTGGAAACAGAGCCAAGTACTTAGGGGTTAACCGGAAGCCTGGGAAGTCTGCTTCACCGCCCAGAGAACAATTAGAACTGGAATTAAGTATGCCACAGCCTTTGACCCAGTATTATACTCCCGAGAAATTATTCTAAGCAAATAATTTAGATAAACATTTTTAAAAATTAATATCCTATGCAGAAAGTATTGCTGTTAGCGGGCCTTTGGGAAGAACACACAAGAAAGGAAAGTGTCTAATGGTTAATCAAATTATATCAGAGGGACTGTTATGCAGCCATCCAAAATTAGAACGAGGAAGATCCTGGACGCTGGCGGTTCATGTACAATCATGACAGAAATGTAAGAGCAGACCACAAAGCTGCACCTGCTTCCATCTGGCAAGCGTGTGTGTGCTGTGAGAGACACTGAAGTATCAGGACTGTGTGATGTGGGATGGGAATGTCTCGCGACAGAGGATGGAGACTAGATTTTCGTGTAAATGATGTAAAAATCTTAATCCAAATACAAAGCAAGTAACTGTGAAATTCAGTTTGCTCTCCATTGTGCAAGAGGACAAAGTGTGACATGTTTCCGGAAGGCGAGCCGTGCCATCTAAGTGAGGGTGGTGGCCTGCGGTCACACTATAGAGCTGGCGACATCCCTCCCGGTGAGTGTGGGAAGTAGGGAAGTCCCTGGAGACGGACAACGCAGGGGTTGCATGCCCGGGTCTGAATCCGCACCTGTCTTGCTGTTTGACCTCGGGCAAGTGACTTCAATCCCTGGTGACGCAGGGTCCTCGCTGGCAATTGCCAATGGGACCTGTCTTGCAGGGCTCTCGTGAAGATTACGTCAGTTAATCCTTGGAAAGAGGTTAGAGGTGTGTGTCCGGTTAGCCTGTTATTGTCGTCCTCACAGAGTGCGAGAGGAGAGCCTTAAACCAGGCACGGGAGGCGAGATGACATCCGCTTCCGAGCAGCCCCAGCTCCCCCAGAGTAGAGGGTAACGGTGATGGGGCCAGGCTGTGGCGGGGTGCAGTGTCCGAGTGGACACTGGGTTTCATCCCCAAGGGTCCTTGGAGACCAGCCGGGAAGACTGGACAGCCGTCAGGCTACACGTCCCTCAAAGACAAGCTTGTGTCAACAATAAAGAGCTCAGGTTTGGCTGAGAAAGGCGTGGCCAAGAAGCCGTCTCTTCAGCATCTTCACTGGAACGTGAGTGGCGATAAAGAAAACCTCATGTGGATTTTATGCCCCGGTTTCACACGCGTGCCACTGGAAAAAGTTCAGCAAGCAAATAAAAGGCCCAGCTGAATTTTACTGAGTTAGTTGACTCAGCGGCAGACAGAATTTTGGATTGCACAACCACCAGTTCAGTGTCTTTTATGGTGTTATTTCCTTTTCATTGGGGCCGTGAACCTGATGGGGGACGCGCGTGATGAGAGGGGAGTCTGAGAGGAAACGACAGTCACAGCTGTCCCGTGTCCCACCCAGGGTGCCACTTTGCTGTGACGGCTGTTCTGGGTGGTGCAGGAGCGTCGTACGGCAGGGGACGGGGCTTGCTGCCACGGCCCCCCATGCAGGGGAGGCGCTGCCCAGGTGATGGGGAGCGGAAACCCAGCCCTCAGGCTCAGAAGGCCGCCCGAGCTGCGGGCTCCCGCCCATGCGCACGCTGGGCTGTGCCGCCACCGCCCCCTCGACAGCTCCGGCTCCCGGCCGGTTTGTCTAAATCCAGCTTCCCCGAGGTCCCTGAGATGCCTTTGTCCTATTCAAGTGTTGCTTCAATGCCTTCAAATGATCAGAAGCAAAGGGGTGGGGGGTCCTTCCCCCTCTGCCGTGGACCTCAAGGGGGGCAATGTCTCAGAGGTCAAGCGACCCCAGTTCAGACACGGGCGCAAACAGAAGGCAGCGGCCGAGAGGCACGCACTCCCACCTGCCTGGCTCAGTGCGGCCGAGAGTCCTGCTTCGGGCGCGGCACCAGGTGCTTTTTACAATTTTATTTTTCACGCTAAGTGGTTGTAGCAGGGTGGGGGGTGGGGGGTGGGGGCAAAGTGAGTTATGACCTCCAGATGTGTCACTGATTAGACAACTGCTCCTTGAGTGCCTGCCATGTGCCATGGCTTTGGTAGACGTTGCGTAGATCAAGTGAGATGCATGCTATTAATTTGTTGCTATGAAGAGCAACACTACATCTCAGGTTTAAAAAACAAAAACAAAGCAAAAAGGAACTGATCCTGCTTCATTCCTGGAAGGGCCTTCCGTCTTGGAGGAGGGGACAGACGGTGCCCTGGGAATGGCTAGTCCACGCCTTTAAGAGGCGGGTGCTCCTTTGTCTGTGAGCCCAGGTCTAAGGCGCCAGCGTCCTCCTGGGGAAGGAGATGCAGCCCCAGAAAGCTGCTTAGAGGAGACACTTGAACTCAGCAGAATTTAGCGTAGTTTCTCAACTTTAGCACTTTGAGATTTTTTGATTTTTTGGCTGAATAAACCTTTGCTGTGCAGGGTATCCTGTGTGTTGTATGAGGTTTCGCAGCATCCCTGGATTCTACCCATGTCAGAGAACCAGGAGGTCCTTTCAGGCACTCCCTGATGTCCTTGGAGAGGGCGGGCAAAGTGCCCCGCATGCTGGGAACCACAGAGGGAGCCACAAGAGGCGAGGCGAGGCGAGGCGAGGCGGGGCGGGGCGGGGCGGGGCGGGGCGCAGAAAGCAAAAGGACGTGGGCTTTATTTGCAGGTACGCATTAGGAATCCTGTGATGCTTTCTGCAGAGAACGGCTGTGTTTTAAGAGGCCCTCCTTTGGCCAGGTGGCTCACAGAGGGGCGGCAGCCCCAGGTGGTGCTGTGCACCCTGAATGTGGCTTCTAATTAGAGAGGAGACCTCAGGCCGGCCCCCTCGTCTGATCCTGCCACAGGTGGCTGAGGCCTCGGCCTTCCTGCAGGTCCTGGGTGGCCAGGCGCCCTCCATGAGGTCAAAGTCCCCATCTTCAAAGTGACAGGGGCTTCCTCTTACCGTGTGAGCAGCACATGAACGGAGGGGCTTTGAACCAGAACCCCGATCTTTCTCTGATGTTTTACAAAGCGAGGCTCTGTTTAGAACTGAAATTCAAAGGCGTTTGGGGGGATAAAGGTAGACAGGAGAGGTCAGGTAGGTCTGCTGCTACCTGGGTGGGCTGCGAAGAGGAGGGAGAGGCTGGGGAGTCCTCCGTCCCTCAGCGGTGACAGGGTGTGGGCCCCGTACACCAAAGAGGACCGCGCGGCCCCGGGGGAAGGTACAGCCGACCGTGTTCTCTCAGTGAGTACCACAGGAGCACTGGCATTCGCAGATTTGCGGACCGTGGGAGGCTGGTGGGCCACCACTTTGATTTTATAGGTACAGAGTGATGTCTTGCTTAAAAGGAGGCATGCCTGTCTTTCGCGGAGCAGTCACGTGTGCCATTCTAGTCTCTCTCTGAGCAGTGGCGGGCCCCTTCTCAAGCTCCCAACAACTGTGGAGAGATGAGACAACTCATCCAAAGTCACAGCCAGCGGGTGATGTGGGCAGTACTCTGTCGGACTCTGGACCTCCTATACTCTAAACCCCTGAGTCATCTTTTAAGGGCTGGCGAATAGCTAACATTTAAAGTCACCTTGAAATAAAACCAAGCTGCTTCGATAAAAGAGCAGAACGCCCGGAGGATTTGCTAAAGCAGGCGGCTGGGCTCCGCCCCCAGCATTTCAGTGGAGGGGCCGCCGTGGCCGCCCTGGGCCACAGCCGACCTGAGGCACGCCTGCGGCTGAAGAGTGGGGTGAGGAGTGCGTTTGGGTGAATGCACCTTAGAAGTCCCCCACACGCAGCCCCCCGCGCCCCGGGCCTGCTCGCTCACGGCTGGCTTCCCCAGCACCCCGGCTCCTATTCTTAGCTGTGCGCTAGCACGCATTATTCATGGTTATCGCGTCTGATAACTATGGTGGAGGGCCTTCTATTTTTACAATAATTAAAGGGTTTAGGGGAAAATAAGTTTAGCTGCCTGTGTGCCCTCAAATAGCCTTGTAGGTTGGGGGCAAAATGCTGCGAGCGGACAGCTGCCATGTCCGCGGCGCTGAGTCCGAGAGCTCTGTGCACCGCGGCCCGTTCAGGTGGAGCCGCGGAGCCCGTGAGGCCGCAGCCCCTACGCCTGTGGTCCTCGTCTGCAAACTGACGATTATGATGGTCACCATCTCGAGACGGCTGCCGTGAGCCAGAGATTCCGTCTTAATGCCGTAGCTTCTTGAGAGGCGGCACAGAGCTCCTCAAACCTTTGTGTGCATGCAAATCACGTGGCTGTCTCGTTAAAATGCCGCTGTTCAAAGGGCGGGCCGGCCGCGAAGACCTGGCAGGTCCAGTCCCAGGCCACTGCTGTAAAGTGAGTCATAGTCATTCTGTGGGCGGAGGGTCCTGCCTTCAATTCGTAAAAAATGCAACATCTGTGAAGTCTGATAATGCGTGGTGTGGCCTGGGGACGAGGTGCCTTGGCGTCACCGGGGAGCTCATTAGAGTGAATCGGCCCTTTAACTAGCTCCCTGTTGGTCCGCATGCCTGTTAAAGCTGTAGAATCCTGGCTCAGAGAAATGCAAGGAGGAGACACGCTCCGGCGGGCTGTGGGGGGCGGGGGGTGCACCATTCCTTGGCTTGTTGTTCATCTCGTTCTTTCCTCTATCTGCATGCATTTCACATCCAGTACCACTGCTTCTCAGCACTGATTGTCAGATGGTACACGTGGTCTTCAGGATGTTAATCCCTGTAGCAACCCCGTGAGATAGAGACTCACTGTGCCGATGAGCATGCTGGGAGTGAGTAACTATGTAGCCTTAGGCGAGTTGAGTCACCTCCCCAAATGGCAAGGCCAGAGTCCCGCCCCAGATCTCTCTCTGTCAGGGATGTGTTTTAATGCTTCTTTGCCCAGCAGTTATCCAGGGAGGACCTTTGTCATTTGTACAAGTGCCACCAAGATGGCTTACTCTGTAGCTTCTTCCAAACAGATGAAACAAATTCGAGGTGATACTGCATCCTAACAAGGAAACAGTTTCTCTGTGAACATTCAACATGAAAGCTGACACGGAGCTGAGAGAGACGAGGAGACTTCACCCGGCTGATTTCCCAGGCGCTGCCCCCTGAGGCGGCTGTGGGTGCAGAGAGTCCCTGGGTCCCGAAGTGTGGAGAGCGGGGGGGGGGGGCGAAGCTTCTTGATGTGAGCCCTCCATCTGGGGGGTTAGGAAATGGGAGGGACACTTAGATGGCATCTCAGAACCAGAGGGTGCCTGGATCAGCCAGAGGTGTGGAGAGAGGACAGAAGCCGAGTTCTAAACGTGGGTCACAGCTGGCCGGGGTCCTGGCCAAGGGGCCGGCGGCGAGCACAAACAGGCGTCCTGACACGGACCGCCCTCGCTCGTTCTGAGCGCTTCACATCCGTTTGCTGGTTCGATCCTCTTAACCTCACGAGTACGCCAAGCTGGAAATACTGGTTTCTATCCTACAGGAGAGAAGTCGGGGCTCGGACATCATCTCCTGAATAACGTCGCCCAATGTCATTGCCACGTCAGTACCCGAACATTTTCACAAGCACAGCCTGAGAGCAGCACCAGCTCCCTGGTTACGGGGGGCGGGGGACCTGCGGTCCGGGAGGTGGCGTGGCGTACGCTGCCTGGCCGACGTCTCTCCGGATTCAGAGAAGTTACGCACTTTTCAAGTTAACCACACAGGGGTCAGACGGACCAACACCTTCAACGAAAGGGGTGCAGTCACAGGATTTGTCGGTCTCTGAGCCACAGTTGTCATTTAGCACCGACCGACTAGGTCCTGTGTCCCCCACGAGGCCCGGCCCCATGCTCCCTGCTGAAGGGGATCTCTTCAGACTTGTTTCCAATTGGGAGACTGTGTTGTGACCCCTCCTCTGGGGAGAATAGTTAGCATTTTGTTTTACAAGGCTTTGCAGTCCCCGATAAGGCCCACACCGGCCACCGTTTGAAATCGATGGTAAGACATGTGTTTTGATGGAGGTAAACCCAGAGAGCAGGTGACTTAGCCAAGGGCACAAAGGTAGATTAGAGCGCCAACCAGAGCACAGCGGTTCCGAATCCACAGGCCTGCACCAGGGCTTCTCAAAGGCGAGTCCCCAAACTGATCACCTGCGAGGGATGGTTTCCGGTGCTTATTGAACTCCTGATTCTTTGGTTTGTACAAGAGGAGACACTTAATCAGACTCTCTGGCCTGGCCTGGGGATCTGTTTCGAGAAGGCCCCCAGAAGCCCCCATGCACACCCAGTGTCGAGAGACGCCCTCAGCTCCGTTTGGCCTGTCCACACAAACTCCCTGCCTCACACCGCGCACTTTCCCCTGGACTGTTTCCCTCCTCTCTCGGCTCCCTCCCCCCGCAGCGACTTTCAGGAAGAAGCCTGCCCTCCGTTCTTCTGGACAACTCCTAGAGCTCACGGTGCCACTGCTGTGCGCCTGCCCTGGGAGATGATTTGTCCTCGAACCTCCGTGGTTAAGAGAGGCCTCAGTAGCCCCGATGAACAACAGATGTGATGACTAAGCCTCGGGAAGAAGGAGCTTCCATGAGGCATCCCAGCTGGTAAGACATGGGCTGAATCTGGACTTGAATGCAGACGGACCAGATTCCCACGTCCAGCGTTTGTGAGCTCCACTGCTCCAAATGGCAACGCGCAACAGAGCTTCGCACATGGCGCGTTTGTTGAATGGCTGAGGGGATGAATGAATACGCGAATGAATCATTTTGTACATGGGTGACCCGTTTCTTCTGCGATCCCTTATCCCATGTGAAATGGCGGGGGTAGCGATGCCTGCCGCGGGGCCGTGAGCAGAGGACACCCTCTGCTGTAAACATGTGGCACAGGGTAGCTTCCCCTCCACCCCCTCCGCTGCCCCGAGTGCCCATTCTTCTTCGTCTCCTGGCCCTGGGCCGCGCCGCGCTATTTACACAAGTGTGTCTGCGGCCGGCCGGCCCGCCCTTGAACCCGGGGGCCAACAAGCCGGCCTGGGTGGGCCCTGCCTCCTGTGGGATCCCCGCCCCAACGCGGGGAGCTCCCCGCAGGCCGGCGCCCAGGCGAGCTGTGACTCTGTGGGCCCAGGCCGGGCTGACCGCTTGCCAGAGCTGTCCTGTCACCTTTGGTATCACTGGTGAGGAGGGACACCTGAGGCTGCTCAAGGCTGTGTTTTGGAGAGTAGGGTCCTGGGGGTTGAGGGCCCTCCCTGGCTTCTGGAAACTTCTCCGAGGATGTGGAGGACACTTCCTAGACTTCAGAGCTGCATCCCGAGGGTACCCACACGTTGGGGCACAAGGGATGCTGCGCTGGATGTGGACAAAGCTCTAGACTTTGCTGAACTTGCGCCCATCTGTTTCCGCTCGCTCTGCGGCGTAAGTACTTTTCCACGTTGTTAGGATTTCCTTAACTCATTAAAGGAGTTGCCAGTTCGCCGAGTGTATATACTATAATTTATAAACCCATTTCCCTGTTATTGATTATTTAAGGCTCTTTCTAGTTTCCCCCCACTAAGAATAGTGCTTCAGGGAATATATTTATACATAGATGTTGCTTTTGTTTCTCAGACATAAAATTATATCCTTAGGCTCAGTTCCCAGAAGTGAATTATTGGGTCAAAGAATATAAATATTTCTGCGGCTCTGGAAATACGTTGCCAAATTGCTTTCCAAAATAGTCATTACAATGAAGAGAGGCAGGGAGAATTTTACCCCAACTCCACCAGCAATACTGTGTGTTTCTTCTTTAACCGCGGACATTGTAACAAGCAAACCCTCATTGTTTGCATTAGAATCTCTCTGTGCGTCAGTGGCCATTGTCACCTCCTACTACGGGCCTCCTGGTTATACTTTCCGTAAATCCTCTGTCTTTCTTTACCAGTGAGGCCCCTGGGGGCATTCGGCTTCCCTGCTGGTTCAGCACAAGGCGGTGGGGGCCAATGGCGGAGACACGGGGTCCATGCATTGGGGACCGTGGGGACCGTGGGGACCGTGGGGACCGTGGGGACCGTGGGGAGGGTTCGTGCCTTGGTCTGGGCGGGGACTGACCAGCTGCAGGGGTAAGTGGGGAGGGGAGACCCAGGGTCCGCAGGGTGCGGCTTGTGTAGTTGTGATCAATTCCCAAGAAGCGAAGAGAGCCCGGGAACGCCCCGCTGTCTGGGGGCAGAGCTTGTGCCCTAACCTGGAGTGTGTGACTCCCTGTGACTCGCTCCGCCTTGGCCCAGCGGTCCCCACTGGGGCGTGAATGCCACCGCTGATGCCGAGACACAGGCCTGGCCTCTGGGGCCCAGAGGCTTGGTGGGTATGTCTGCCGTCCCTAGAGCTCCCACACGCTTGTCCCAGGGCGCACCCTAAGCGTCTGTCAGGTGAAGTGGCGGGTGACCGCCAGGTAGCAGGATGGCTAAGGCAGGGGATGTTCAAATCACCCGGAATCAGACCCCATGGCAAGTGTAAGAAGGAACCACAGGCGCTGGGATTGGGTCAGCAGTCCTGGTACGGGACAGGCCAGACAGGAGCCGCTGAGAAGGCCCATGAGGGAGGGGGCAGACGGCTGCCAGCTGCTGCCGGCAGAGCTTCCAGCAGCGTAAGCCGCGAGTCCTCCATTGCAGGAAGGGCTGGGTGGCACCTTCTGGGGTCTAGGACACAATGACAGTCCAGTGAACAGCCCCTATTTCTCCTCTTGTATCTCAGCAGGAAGGGGCCTATGCACCTCTATTTGGCAAAGCCGAAACGTCATCTTGAAGTCCTAACTCTGAGCATGGTAGCGCTGGTGGGCATAGAGAAGGCAACCCAGTCAAACCTCGGATTTTAGAGGTGGCGAAACCGAGGCCCAGAACGCTGTGCTGCCCCGCGCCACGCCGTGAGCGACAAAGAGACCAGGCTCAGGCGTCCCAAGTCTCCGCACTCCAGCCCTGGACTTGACCTTCTCTGGCCCCGCAGAGCAGGAAGTGCCAGGCTGGCCCTCTGGGCCACCTCTCCCCTCATCACTCTTGTTCCCCCGCATGCCCCCCCACCCCCCGGGAGTGCCTCAGTAGCCTGGGACATTTACTGGAGCACCGCCCCTCGGCCCCAGAACCCACAGTGGCCCTCGGGCAGCAGAGGCCCCTCCAGGGGCGGGGGGGCCCCAGCAGGTGGGGGCAGAAGAGCGGATGGGTCCACACATGCTCTGCTGAAGGGCAAGGCTCAGGGGCCCCGTCTGCATGTGGGCATTTCCAGGTGAGAACATCCCCGTCGGCACCTGGGAGGCAGGGATGTGCCGTAGCCGTGCAGGTCGGGAGCTCTGGCACACCCTCAGCTCTGTCTGGTGTGCCTCAGTCCCCCCCCCCCCCCCCCCACTGTCCAGGGAGATGCCTGCTGCAGGGAGCACTCTCTCTAAGGCTCCCTCTCCGGCTGCAGCAGACCGAGCAGCTGCATCTTGGAAACACTTTGACCCCCGGCGCCTACCACCTGAGCACCGGGGGGGTCGCGTCGAAGGGGATCGGCATCTCCCCAGGCAGGAACTCATGCCTGAGCGCCAAGGAGGCTTTCACGGCTTGAGGCGTCTGATGTGGACTCATGAGATTCTGGCTCTATTTTCAGGAAAAGTTACTTTTATAACTGGCTCGTTGTACAGTCTCGGCGAAGAATAACGAAGCGTTTTTATGACACCACCGCATTATTTGGAGAGTGCTGGTCACGGACGCAGTTTGATTGGGGACATTTGGAGAGGGAGGCCAATCTAGGGACCTGTAGGTCACACACTGGCTTCTTAAGAGGACCTGCTGGGCTGCTCCTCAGGCTGCCCGGTGAGAGCGGGGTTTCTCGTTCTGCACGTGACTGTGTTGGGCGGGCCTGCTGGTGAATTTGCCTCTAAGTCATTATTGCACACCCAGCGGCTTTTAGGAAGCTTGGAGCGGAGTTGTTCCTCAATCGTTCCATCGCTGCGGCGGGATCCGCCAGCGCAACCCACTGATTCCTCCAGTTCCCGAGTGTTTATTGAGCCTTCCCTGTCTGCCAAGGCGTCTGGAGGCTGTGAGATGGAATCGGACCAGGACTGCGCTCAGTCTGCTTAGGGAAGGCAAGGCATGCCAAGTGTGGGGCGGAGGGAAGCGGGTGCTCAGGAGAAGAATGGATACGTTCAGTTTTAAGAGATTATTTCGGAGGGAATCGGAGGGCTCTGTGGCAGGGGGCGAGGGGAGACAAGGGAAAAATTGAGACAACTGTAATAGCATAAACAACAATAGAATTAAAAGATCATTTCAGGGTGAAGTGAGCTGTGAAACCGGAGATCCGAGCCATCTTCACGGTGGCCGTTGAGTTGGGCTACGGTAGTAGATGCGACATGCCTTGTTATCTGCTACGTGCCTGGCGATTCTTACGGCAGCTCCCAGACGGACCCCGAAGCCCTGCAGGTGGATAAAACACTCATCCCACCAGGGAGTAGCTGTTGCTCTGAGGGGTTAGACGAGTGCCCGCCCTCATCAGGGAGCGCACCCTCTCAGGGAACGGAAGCAAGGCCTTTCTGTCCCCCACAGAACCACCCCTCCCCGGCCCTGTGCTGCCACCCATTCCCACTGGCTGAGAGTAAAATGGAATGTGGGCGTGGCCAACCAGGGAGGCAGGAAAGACAGGTGTGATTGATGGAGAGAAAGACGTGGCAGGTGCCTGCTGGATGGGCAGCGGGTGGGTAGGCAGTGGGGAGATGCAGAAGCTTGAGGAGGAGGAGGAGGAGCAGGAGCAGCAACTGGGTGAGGGTGCGTCCCATGGAGTCAGGGAGACGAGTCAGGGGCTGCAAAAGTGATCTCAGGGGGACCCCGAGCCCGGAGGAGCAGCAGCAGGAGCGCAGCCGTGCCCCCTGCGCCAGGGAGCGGGGGCGCTTGCCGCTGATGGTGGGAGAAGGGGCTCAGAACCTGCCACCCCAACATGTGCTGCTTGCGGGGCATGGTGATTGTTTTGAGACGATGGGCGTCTGACCTCCCCCCTCTGCCCAGGAGCAGGTGATAACGATGTGTCCCTGAGAAAGCCGCCTGCCCTGCCCCAGGAAGGGAGGAAGCCCTTATCGCTGGCGCCCGGGAGAGGAGGCCCTAAGGGCCTGTGCACACCAGCCTCCCGAAGCCTCCCTTGCCTTCCCCTGGCTTCCCCGGCTCGCTGCCCCGGGGACCACCGGAGGCGGAACACGCCCGCGCAGGGTCTGGTCACACCCCCCGATTCGCTACTCTGTATACAAAGGTGCGCAGTGTTCTGGGCACTGGTAGCCGCTCTGGGTCTTCATTTTCCTTCCCAAGACCCCCTGTTATGACTCCTAGTTTTGTAGCTGATTGTATGTCTTGTCGAGTATCATGGAAATGTCTATTTTTGAGAGCTATGCACTGACTTAGGGGAAAAGTCACATACTTGGAATTTGTTTAAAAATTCTTCAAAGAAAGGGGATGGAAAGCTAGGGGGAGATGAAGCAAATTAAGAAAATATGGATGGTTGTTGAAATGGAGAGTGTTAAAGTTTTCACAATAAAATTAAGATAAAAGTGTGAATCGTTTTATTCATTTAACGAATTATTAGTGGTGTAATAATTTTAGATACCAGCTTGTTTGGGCTGTGGAATGCCCGGGCATCTGAGTCAGTGTTATTTTGGGGCGAGTCTGTGAAGGTATTTCTGGAGGGGATTAGCCTTTGAATTGGTGGGCTCCCGTCAGGGGGCCACACTATTTTCTAAGTCAACGTCTGCCGCTGCCACCTGCTGCTCTGACACGGGGAGCAGAGGCCAGGTGACTGTGGCGATGGGTGAAGCTGTGTGTGGGCCCAGCTGCCTGGCCTCCTGTGGTCCAAGGCTAGTCTGTGTGAGCGCCCGACGCCCAGCCTGCCGGCCCTGGGGGATGATGTCACCGGCGGGCGCCGCCTCACCCTGTTAAGCTCCGAGCTACAGCTTCCATGTGGGAATGCCGGCTGCTGCGTCAGAGGCCAGCAGGGAAGAGAGGGGCTGCCGCCTGGGGAGGTGCGAGGGGCCCTGACCAGCAGGAGGAGCTGGGACGCCGCCTGTCGGGGCGGGGACGGGGTGCGGCCGCACCACAGAAGCCACGCAGATCGGTTGTAGGCTCCAGGCCAGCGGCCGCAGTGGGGGCTGTCGCCCGCCCTCCTGTACCCTTCCTTTTCCAAGTCTCTGCCCTGGGGGCAAGGCCCGCTGGAACCTTGGCAGAGCCGTGGCCTTGCTGTGCGGGAAGAACCCCATGTTCCTTCCTCCGAGGCCACCCCTGCCGCTGCAGGCTCCGGGGCCCGCCTGCCAGGCATGGGCTAAGTGTTCACAGGAACTGAGGCCCTGCTCGCGTCCTCCGTCCTGCGGCTGCCGGTCCTCGGAGCCCTTTCCTAGGGAAGTTCCACCCGCTGCGCTCTCCCGGAGCGTGCGTCCCAGAGAACCCGGCAGAAGCTGTTCTCGGACATCCTCAGGGTGCACAGCGTCCTCGCGTGCCCACTGCCACAACGTACGGTCACCACAATGCACAGTCACCGTCTAGGGACCCAGCGAGCAGTTTAATGAAGTTAAAGCTATGCTCTCCCCAGTAACTTCTGAAATTGGTGTGTGATTCCCTTTTAATCTATGAGGGACCGGGACTCAAAGCTTCAGGAAACGGTCCAGTTAGTGAGAGTTGCAATTGAAAATCAGATTTATTGGGAGGGAACCAAAAAACATTGTTTTTTGCATGAGGGCATGGAAAAATGAGCCACTGTCAGCTAATACACGTTTTACTGTGTGTAGAATGTTACAAATCATAAACCCGGCCCATGGTTCCTTTCTTTGATTCGTACAACCACCCTGTGAGGAAGCACTGTGGTTTCTGTGGGTTTTGTGTTTCCACCTGACTGTATGGTTACAAACGAGGACCCTGCGGCCCCCAGTACTCCCTTCTCCCTCCCGCTGGCCCTCAATTTTTGCGAAGTGATCAATCATGGTCACCATAAAACCCTACTACTCAATTATCTCTTATCGCACCGTTCATACATTTTGGCACAGTTCATTAAGAGATAGATGAGTGAGTGAGCTGCTTGAAGATTCTGAACCCCCGCTGAGGTAGCTGCGTGAGAACGTGCTTGCGCACCGAAGAGCTCTGCGCGTGTGCACTGACAACCACCGAAACCTGAAAACACAGGGGCAGTCCCAGGTAGCTGGGGTTCTGAAGCAGCTCGATTTTCCTGGCAACGCCGGGGAGAGAAGGCGCCATGCACCAGAGTGGGTGGCGAGACGCGGACCCGTGTTCCAGGACAAAGGGACTCACGCCCAGGTCCCTGGTGGGCGCTTAGGAGAGAGGAAGCACTCCAGCCTGGGGTGGTTTAGGAGCTGGGAGGGGCTGAGCGTAGGAGGAACCCAGCTGGACCAGGATGGATGGGCCGGGGGTGGGCGGGTGGGGGTGGGGGTGGGGCGCTCATCACTCTACTTAGCTTCACCTGGCAGAGTTCAGGGGCCGGCCACAGCAACGCTCAGGCCTGTCCCCAGCACGTGCCGGCAATAAAGAAGGAGCAGCTGTGCCTGACACTTTCTAGATGCAGATAGGGTGTAGGTCCTCATGAGTCAGTGCTCTGCACCTGCTGGAAACCCTGCTTGGGGCGCGAGGGTCGAGCGTGTTCATATCCTTCCGCGTTGGCCTCCCTCCCAGTTCAGCTCTGGAGGACTCATTTCTCTCTTGTTATAGGCTTTTGGTTTTTTGCAGTGCTGTGCTTTATATTACTGTTTTTAAAAATAGCTCTTCAACCTGAAGGCTGGGATGTCTGCAAACGCGCATCGGGACTTTAATGTATTTGACCGGTTCATGCAGCCAAGTGCTTGTTAGTTGCGCTGCTGGGTGCGTGTGCGCGCATGCGTGTTTTGCATATGCGCGTGTGAATATTGTCCATATCCACTTCCCTTTTTTGACTCTCACGTTGCTCCTGCTACTTAGAAAACAGATGCGTGAATGCATCATAAAGCAGGGGCAGAAGTGGCCGTAGGAAGGGGGGTGACTTGTTTTTCTGGGGTAGTCATTAAAATGTTAGAAAAGTCCCTGTTAGCTTCTGAGAATGACAAGATCTCAGAGGTCAACTACAGAAATAACAGGTAGCTTACAGCCTGTCTATTCCCGCCCCTCTCGTTCACTGGGGAGAAGACTGACCACAGGTCCAGGTGGCTTCTCCGAGGCCACCCGGGGGTGGCTTCACAGGCGAGGGCTCAGGTTGTCCTCTAAACAAGGAGAGTGCGCAGGTCCACACAGGCTGCCCACAGTTTTGTGCAGCGTTAAGCTAATGGTGATCGTATGAAAATGTATTTCTTGATTACACAGGAGACAATGTTCAAGGAAAAATTCTGACCTGCAAATTTACTAGCAGGGTGACTTTGAGCGAGTCACATAGCTTTTCTGCACCTCAGTTTCCTCGTCTCTGAAACGGAAGCATCGGGACATCTCAGAAGTGAATGAGCTCGTCTGTGTGCAGTGAGCCCTTCTGCCCACCCCGAGGGCACAAGAGCCCCGGCGGTGCCCAGGCCAGGTGCCCTGGCAGCTGGGGCCATGTGCTGGCAGGTCCTACCTGCATGGAGCTGGAACCACATTGTGGCTCAAGCACAACAGGCCAGGAGGATGTGACGTTCTGAAAGCAAGAAGGGTTTCCACACCCAGCACAGGTCAGCCACTGGCTGCGGCCACTGGAGGGAGGTGCAAGCTCCCAGGTGCTTTTGGCTACCTGTGGCCGAGTCTGGGCAGTGCCAGTGGCCCGGGGCGTTTGCCGTGAAAGCGCCCACCACCGTACAGCGCGACCCCTCGGGCTTTTGCAGGGCTCGGCCTGGGGCTCCAGTGGTCAGTCATTGCTCCCGCTCCGTGAGGGCTGGTGATAACCATCCAGGCTGGAGGCCGGAGGCCGGAGGCCGCGGCCGGCCTGCACATTCCACTGGGCCTTTCCTACGGTAGTAGCTCCTGTCCCACTGGTCACAGGCCTGGTGCGAGTTTGGCAGGTGCTAACTGTGCCTGTCCTGATTGGGCATTTAGAGCCCTGTTCATTGCCTGACCTCTGTGAGGTCTTTCTCTCACCGGGCGTGGGGGGGGCGTGGGGGGGCCGTGGGGGGGCCGTGGGGGGGCCGTGGGGGGGCCGTGGGGGGGCCGTGGGGGGGCCTGAAATCATGTCAGCTCATGCCTGTACCCAAGCCCCTAGACACAAGTGTCCTTCCCCCACTCACAAGGGATTTGAGGAAATAACTGTAGGATCCTCTGAGGAAAACCTGAACCGGTCACTGCAACAAGCGAAGCATTCAGATTGTGTTTAGATCACTAGCTACAGGTGTTACGACACTCAGGTGCACTCCTCTTCCGATGAGTACGTGCTTGGGCTGAACTGGCTCAGTGCCGAGATCAGCGAGGGGTCAAGGCTGCCCGGTAGCCCTCTGTCCAGCCTCCCTTTCTCACTGCATGGGTGTCCATATGCATTTTTATGTATCCTCACACATGCACGTGCAGTTCCTTGCTGGCCGCCTATCGTGGATAACGTGCGTGTGTATAATGCGTCTGTGAGCTCCCTGTGCACCTTGCCCTTGGAACCCCATGGGGACCAGCGCAGCATCAGGCGAGCCTTGATCTTGAAGCTGGTTGCGGTCCCTGCTGCCCAGTAATCCCATCAGCCACTGATGCTGGGGACCAGCGCTATGCCCCCGTCTTCCAGCATCACCCTCCACGCGGAGATGACAGACAGCGAATTTCTCAGTGGCGCCGGGGCTCTCCCCCGGCTTGTGTCACCGAGAGCAGCTTTCTCCAGCACCTCGTCCCCAGAGTTGTCATCCGCTGATAGGCTTTATAGCCTCACAAGCCAGACTCCTCTGCTGTGCCGTCTCGCCTGAGTGCCTCTCCGTCACCTCCCTCCCTAGGACAGACAGCTGTAGCGTCTCCGCCTCCTTGCACCCCAGGTTCCCCCCCACAGCCCCACCCAGCACGGACAACTGTGGGGTGCGCCCCTGGACCCCTGCTGGGCCATGAGGCCCAAGCCGTGGAGTGTCCTGTCCTGCCCCTTCCCCCGTCACCTGCCCCGGTCCAGCACACCCTGGAGCTCTGCTCCCAGGCACACTGCCCTGGGTCCCGATAACATGCGTGGGCGAGGCCTTGCAGCCCCTTCGCTGAGTAATTCCGTTACTCTCTGAACAGAGGGCAGTGCCCCGGCCGGGTCGTCGTGAGACTAGACCTCGGGCATCGCTTGGGCCCAGCAGCGGAGGTCGAGTGGGTCCTGCCAGGGCAGGGGTCGTTTTTGCAAGATGTCCGCCCAGGCGCATCTCTGCGCGGACATCCGTGAGTGGAGGGGGCGGGTGTCCTCCGGCGAGCGCGGGTGGGCCAGTCCTGCGTGCCCAGAGGCCCACGGGAGCTGGGGTTTCAATGCCACGCTGAGCATCACCCGCAGGTTCCCGTTCAAGCTTCAGGACCCACTTCTTCCCCACTCAGGGCCTTGGCTTCACCTCTGCGGATCACAAAGGCAGGTTTCGCCGAAGACGTGCTGTTCTTACACTCACGTCCCTGGCCTGCCCCTCAGCTGTCTGCCCAGCGACCAGGAGAATCGAGGGTCTTCGTAGGTGTTGTCATGAAGGTCACGTGCACACGCTGGCGCAGCTCCTACATGGCCAGGCTGGTTCCCAGTCCACACGCCTGTGATGACACTGTGCCCCCGGGGACCAGGCGGGGGGGGGGGGGGGGCGGCGGTGTGTGTATGATGGACCGTCTACGGGCTTACAAAGCTGTGGATGCTGCTAACGGATGGCCCTCCCGGCAGCACGCAGCATATGCTTCACACGCAGGCAGCATCCCTGCGAGCGAGCTTTCCGACAGGGAGACAGCGTCGGGCCGCTTTAATAACTTTCTCTCCCGGACGCTCCCAGCGGCTGGTGCGACTCTCGTGTGGTTCACCTGAGTCCGCCTGCTGCAGAGAGCGCCTTGGTGCTGACAGGGACCAGGGCGTGCGGCCACAAGCCTTTCCGCCACCTGCTGGGGGGCCCCCTTCCCAGGCTGAACGGTACATCTGCAGGCACACCCCCTGCATGGGGGGATAATGCCCCCTCGGGGAACCCTAACAGCGCTAGCCAGGAGACGTGGGGCGATGCCCAATCCTCAGTCCCGAGAGAACTCTGGGAGGCCTGGCGTGTCTCCCCACGTGCCCACGGCAGTGACATTCGTACTGACAACTTGCGATGTGTTGGTCTCCCCCCCCCCTCAGTCCTGCCTCCCGAGAGCACCCCCAAGTCACCACCCCAGGCTCTGCGTTGTGAGGACCTGACTTTAAGGGGGAGCTGTGACTCCTGGAATGGGACGGCCCCGGAAGCCAGCTCGCCGGTCCTGCCGCACGGACAGCTGACGGCCTGGGGACCCGCGGCGTAGTGTGGGCTTAGGGAGGTCAGAGGGCCTCCGTAATTGAAGCTGATCTTCAAGTAACTCCTTGCATTTGACCGAGAACCGTCAAGCAAGTCAATTCACACCATTTCTTCCGGAGCCAGTAAACTGCAGCAGAAAGGTCAGGCTTAGCGTTAGGGGAATCGGCATGGCATCTCCACGTGTCTTACGAAAAGTGGAAGCGAGAGCGCTGA
Source organism: Pteronotus mesoamericanus (assembly GCF_021234165.1). Lineage (NCBI taxonomy): Eukaryota > Metazoa > Chordata > Mammalia > Chiroptera > Mormoopidae > Pteronotus > Pteronotus mesoamericanus. Next base: position 44,562,298 of record NW_026555309.1, on the reverse strand, counting down.
GGCTCCAGGTTGGGAGTATCCCGTTAGACCTGGCAGGTGAAGGGGTTTTAATACATTGCGTACCGCATAGAAATCTCTAAGACATACGCCAGGGTCGAATGACCAAAATACAATGTAACTGCAATGCTTTATGGGTTCGTGCAATTATATAGTTTTTTTGTAGATTGACCTGCACGGTTTCCACCCCTGAGATCACCTCATTCGATGTGGACAAGACAGTGTGTTGACATCTAAAGTCCATAACAGACAGCTTGTGAAAAATGAGAAAACTCGTGAGCGGTCCTTAACAGATGGCGCACGAAGCACTAGAAAACCTGTGAGTGGTACACAAAGTGTTAAGGTGGAAAGACAGGGAACACAGCCCCCCTTCTTCATGCTCGGTGATCTCTTTAGGCAACCGAGTCATTTGTCGCCTTCGCCCTTTCCTGTTTCTTTGCCTTTCTCACCAGCGTTGACACTTCTGCCTCTCTTCTTTGCCCCCCGCCTCCGCCCCGCCAAGTCTGTCTCTTCCACAGACGTTTACCGAACGCCAACTAAGTGCAAGGACCTGCTCCAGGCCCTTGAGATTCTCCAATGAACAAAGCAGATCATTGACCCCATGAAGTTTATAGTCTGAGGACAGCACACACACAAAGAAGGTGGCAAATAATAGAAGTCACGTGAAGAAGGAAGAGGCACAGGGAAGACATTGCTCCGTGCTGCTTTCTCAGCGCACCCTGCACTTGACCACCTCTCGGGAAGTGCCAAGTCTCGAAGGAAGTGAGGAGCCTGGCCAGGTGGGTCGCCGGCCCAGGAAGTGGGTTTCTGGTGGACGCAGCTATCAGCAAGAGCACCTCTGGGGTGTTCGCAGAACAGTGGGGGGCCCAGGGCCAGGCGGAGAGGAAGAGGGCGGGAGGCGGCAAGATGGAGGTGCCCCAGGCCAGGCAGGGCCAGAGGCCTCATGGAGGCCGGAGTCCTCCCTGAGGTGGCCCGAAGCCCGGGGGTCGTCTGGCTGATGTTTGCGGTGACGTCTGTGACTGCCGGGGCGGGGGGCGGGGGCGGGGGCGGGGGCGGGGGGCGGGGGGCGGGGGGCGGGGGGCGGGGGCGGGGGCGGGGGCGGCCCAGAGGCTAGTGTGGCAGGCCAGCTGTGGAACCCGAGCCCCCACCTGTGCCAGGCAGCAGGGTCCCCACCGCACGCTGGGAGCGTCCCCACCCTGGGGGCCCAGAGCTGTGCAAAGCCAGGGGAAGTCAGGCCAGAGTCAGGGGACAGCGCGGCGCGTGTGCTGATGGGCGGCAGGGGGTCTCTGCCCCTTGACCCTGCGCCCTCCCCAGGAGACCGAGGAAAGCGACCCACAGTGTGACTCGGGACCATCGGCAGGGGTGGACACCCCTGCTCCTGGCTCGAGGAGCCTGACCACCAGGGAGGGTGCCCCGAAGTCGGCCTCGTGGGCCACGCAAGCCCTCTGCAGCGGCGGGTCTGGCTCCCCACCCCGGCCCCCGTCACAGACCCGGGGACCGCCTCTGGATCCGCGGTCCCGGTCTTCGACGGAGGTTTGGGCTGCAGTTGGTACCCTCAGCCTTCACGACTGTCCCATTAGACCCCTTTGGTTGCCATGAACCTGGAGGACCCCACACCTCTAAATTTGTGTCTCCCTCAGCACAGGGACAAACACCCATGGGTGTCCTCCTCAGTCACCAAGCCCCTGACCAGACACCCAGCCTGCCGCCTGGGCAGCCCCCTGTTCCTGCGGGGACGAGGCTGCGGGCTAGGCGCCGAGGGCTCAGTCTCAGGGAAGAGCCAGTGAAACGTCACGCAGCCTTCCTGCCTGAGCCATGGGGTGGGGGCCTCTTTCCAAGAGGTGTCCTGAACCCTGGGGCATTTTCCCCTCTCGGTCCTGACTACGTAAGGGGCCCCTCACCCCCGGCTCTCCCCTGAGTTGTGACTTGTCCCTGAGCCTTTCTTAGATCGGGAGCTTGAGAGGGAGTGCCGTGCAACGCCAACTTCACAACGAGCGGCTGGTGGCATCCGTTGCAAGGGAGGAGGGCCCCGTGGGCGTTACGGTGCTCCTCTTTCTCAGGGTCATTTCTTTAGGGAGGCACCTGGCCCCGGCGGGACCGCCTGTAAGAACGCCACCGCTGAGGAGTCACAGGGAGGCACCTTCGCTCAGCCCAGGCCAAGCAGAGGGGCAGGAGGCCCAGCGAGCTCCCCGGTGAGTGCTGTGGGGCACGTACGAGACAAGAAGGTCCTGAACGAAAGCAGCAAAATACCGTACAACCCCAAGCAGGGCCCGAGAACAGGAGCAGACGTCTTTGGCACGTCTTTGGCACGTCTTTGTGTTGGATAGAGCTCCACCTTTTGGAATGGGACACAGATGACTTTTTCCACGATTCCTGGAAGAAAGCCTAGGAGAATGACTGCATACTTTTACAAGAAATAAGTCATGAACGAGCAACTAACACTTTCTGAAAATAGTCTGCAGAGGAGATGAGAGGCACAGGTTAACTTGTCCGCGATCAATCCCCCACCGTCTGGCCTCCGGGAAGGAGCTGGTCCCCTGCCGCGCCTCACGGCAACCATCTGCCCCCTCTGCTCCTAGCCATCGATCCGCATCCGCGTAGAGCTGTCTCCTGTCCCCACAGAAGTCACAGAGGGCCCGAGGCAGCAGCTCGTGCTGTGAGGTCTGTGCTGTTGCCAACAACCAGGGTGGGACCCACGCCTGGTCACCTCAAGGAAAGCGCAAGGGTCCCCAGCTCACGGGTCCTTCCCAGGCAGGGGAGCCCTGGAGCCCACGTTGGTTCTGACCAGAGCAGGCGAGGGCTGGGCCTCCCCGGACACGCAGCTGAAAGCCCCCAAACCACCAGCAACAGGGGCCCTGCCAGACGGCACATGCGGCCCCAGAGCAGGGGCCGCCACCCACATCTGCACTGTCGCTGGGTTTCCCCAGGAACCGTGTTCAGAGCAGCGTCGCCGTCAGTTCTGCTTAGCGGGGGGCCCCGGTGGGACTGAAACTCGGTCATTGCCCCAGCACCCGAGGTTTTCTCAGCGTGGGTCAACGCGTTAGAGCGGGAACCGGAGACGGGGAGGAGACCCCTCACATAGGGGCACTGGAGGGTGTCCCAATCCTGGAGCCCAGAAAGAGGAGGAGCCCAGGGGACCCAGGAGGGAAGTGGTCGGGCCACGGAGGCCCAAAATGTGTCCTCTTCACTTAAAGCCTCGAGTCAGGAGAGAGTGACCCTGGCCTCCGGGAGCCACAGGACGCACACCACCATCTGCCACCAAAATGGGACGAATACATAAGTTCCTAGGTAAAGGGTTCCAAAAGGTTTTGAATAGGAAACTGTCAGGCCTTTGGAACAAAAAGTTTGGAACAAAGCCGTCACGGCCCCCCATGTGGGGGAGGCTCCGCTGGAGACAGACCCGGTCCCCAGGAGGCAGCTGGCGAGGAGCCCCTCCCCCGGAGCCCCGCCAGGCTCCCCAGCGCTTGTCCTGCACCAGCCAGCCGTTGTCCTGGCTCATCCCGCCTGCGTGTCGCCGCACTGGCACCTCCGGTAGCCCTGGCGATGGGAGTTCAGAGGGCTGAGGGCTTTGGGCCCGGGGACCCCGCCCCCCCCAGCCCTTCCACCGCCCCACGTCCTGGTCACAGCAGAGCCACATTCTGGCTGATCTGTTCGACTCAGAAGAAACAGCACTTTCAAGCTCACGGTCGCAGGGGTTGACCAGCCGCCGGGGAGGGCTGTGCCGAGGGCCCCGCTCCCCGGGCCAGCAGAGCCGATGTGTGAAGGCAAGCAGACAGAGGAGGGACAGGCTGAAGCAGCCCTGCGGCCCAGCTCCAGCCAGTGCGGCCTGAAGGCACCCGGTGGCCTGGTCTGGCCTCCGGAGCCGGCCGGTGAGAGGACTCTGGGAACCAGAGGGCCCCCAGGGGAGCCGCCCTGGGCAGCCTTTGGAGGAAGAGCACGGCAGGCCCGTCTACGCGTCACCGCGCCCCAGAGGCCCCGAGGACAGGAGCCGCGTCCTGCCTGTCCCTCGTTGCATCTCTCTCATCCTTGGCCTCCAGGGCAGGGCAGGGCAGGGCAGGGCAGGGCAGGGCAGGGAGTGAGAGGGCCGTCAGAAATTGTGACCAGTGGGAGAGTCACGGTCCCATCAAGATGAATGACAGTCTTCCCCAGATGCTGCTCTGTGCTCGTTCCTGAAGCCACGCTGTGGGGTGACAAGTGTGCAGAGACCCCAAACCCTCCCTGGGCAGCAGCGCTCTGGGCTGGACTCGACCGGAATGGGCGGGGCGGGGCGGGGCGGGGCGCCGGCCAGGTTTGGGGATAAGACGCTGATGGATGAGAGCCTTAAAGCTATGGACTGCAGGTGCAAGAGACAAAGGACTGGATTTAATAGAAACAGCCAGGAGGAAAGAGCTGAGTGTTAAGAAAAGGAAAGCAAACAACAGGAGCAAGCTGTTGTCCTCCCTGCCCTCCCCCCATACCCTGTGTCTCGGTTCGTCACCATAAAGCCCTCCTTGCGGGAGGGCCAAGGACAGAAGGACCTGGTGCCTGCCTGTGGCTCTGCCCTAGGGGCCGAGGGCAGCGGTTAAAGCAGCAGATGCCACATGGACAAAGAGCCGGCGCAGCCCTCGGGCAGTGGCCCGTGAGCGCAGGCGGGCGGCCGGGGCGGTGTGGGCCTGCACTCCCACTTGGGGTGGCTTCTTTCGGGAACTGGGAACCGGGCTTCCAGGCAGAGACCACCCCACTCCCCCCAGCAGTGCCCGCTGTGGCACAGCGGCTCCCGGGGGCTCATGTTCTGGGCAGGAGACCCGACATGGTGAGCAGGTCCACAGAGGGAGGTCCAAGGACGGTGGCCGTGGACTCCCGCATGGCAGGACCTCCCTCCACAGCCCCGCTTTCCTTGGCTCCTCTCCGGGGGCCCGTTTCACAGCCCCTCACCCGTGGTGCCGGCCCTCCGAGTGCAGCAGACCGCCTTGGGGGGCAGGCTCCTGGCCCCCCAGAGCAGCGTCTGCCCTGGTCCCGGCTGGGCCCCAAGCCGGCTGAAGGCCGTAGCCCCGGGAGGAAGGGCCCGCGGCCGTCAGAGCGCAACCGGCAGCAGAGCCTGGGCGGGAGCCCCTCCCAGGGTTTCAGATGCAACGCCAAGTGTCTAGGACACTTGCCTGGGGACCACCACCCAGGCCCCTCGGGCTTTAACTGAGTGAGCAGGAAGCACACAACGTCGTATTAGAAGCACCAGGACCAAGTGCATGTTGGAGACATACACCATGGTGGGGAGGTTGTGACTGAAGGTCCAGGGAGAACCCACACTTCTCCCCGACATCCCCCGCCCCTCGCCCTTCCTGAGCTTGGGCTGCTGGCCAAAGGCACTGGGAGTCACGCGTGCTGAGGAGCCAGGTGAACAAACCAGGGTGGGGACACAGCACAGGGACCGCGGGGACTCCTCCTGCCAGGGGTGCTCTGGAAGGACTGCTCAGTCAGCTGCCTCTGCAGGGCCCGCGGCGGGCCGGGACCTCCCCCTCCCTGGCTCCCTCCAGCCCTCAGCTTTCTCTCTCAGGCCCCCATGGTTCTGGGGGCCCAGCAGCTAATCCTGGTCACCGCCACACCCCCGGGGCCCGCGGCTCCCTGTGACAGCAGGCGGTCCCAGTTGTAAGATAGCAGGGGTCAGGGGAAGTAAAGTTACTCTTTAGTTTTATGTTGTGTCAGATACGCAACATAATGGTTACATGGTTGTGTGGTTTGCAGCGCGGTCCCCAGATAGTTCTACAACCCGTCTGGCACCCTATGTAGTATTACAATATTATTGGATCAGGGATGTATTAAACTGACTGGCCCAGGAAAGCCCCGGTCCACCCTCTCTGGACCCCATGATTCGGGGTTGTCCCAGAGACAAAGCATGTTCAGCCCTGTCTCCAGGTCCCCAAATCATTGTCACATGACAGCACCCTCTCGAGCCCAAAGCTGAGCCCTGCTTCCCACCGGCCCCTCCTGGCCTCTCTCGGGCCAGCAGCAGGTCCCCTGGCTCCCACCCACCGAGGGACGCGAGGTACGGGGCAGCCGCAGCAACGCCCCTCACGCCCACAGGAACCGCAGCCCTCGCCCAAGACGGGGTGGCCCAGACTGCCGTTCACTGTTGGGTCGCTCCCCCAAACCATCGCGCAAGGCTGGTGAGCGTAGCTGAGGCCACGAGCACACAGACACGCTGGCCAGGCCTCAAGTCAGAGTGGAACGAGGGGTGTGACTGCAGCACTTCGGGCCCTGGACTGATCTTAAGCGACAAGTCATTTGCCACTTAATGATTTGTGGGGGATTTTCACCATGAGAGTTTGAGCGCGTAGCGAATCCCCCCGCACGCCCACAGGTGTCCCGTGTAGTTAGTCCCCGCCTCGTGGTTCACGAGCCCTCGCTTCTGAGGCTAAGACCCTGCCTCCTTAACTTCTAGAGTATAACAAAGCCTTGTATTTTATGATATCACTACAAATGCAAATTTGCAGTGCTTGTAAGTGTTTTCCCTGCAACTCAGCACACACTGGCAGTGAACGTCTCTCTCAGATACACGCGGCCTACGCTGCACGTTTTTGGACCGCGACCTCCGCAGCACTGAGTAGGGACCCGAGTTCTCCAACAAGCCTGCAGCTGCGCACCGCAGGCCACTTGGTTTTCACGGCTGACTGGCTGCCACTGACGGCTGAGCCTAAGCTCCCTGGACCTCGTCACTGCAAGGCTTCGCGAAGGGCTAAGCCTGAGAAGGCTCAGTGCCCCGCCATTCACTCCTCAGCGACAACAGGTGTGACGCGGTGAGGAGACACCTGGAGCTTGTTGGTTACTGGGAGGCAGCGCCCCCCGCCTTGCGCGCACGAGGCGAGAGCACACAGTGCAGCTGAGCAGCCCTTACTGTGGTGTTTTTCCCCTTAACACCATGGTTTTCCCTCTGAAGCTACAGGTTTCACAGGGCCAGCCGGGCCAGCCCGCTTCCTCACCAAACGGGGGGAAAGGAGACCCCTCATGCCTGCCGGGACCTCCTGTTGCCCCAGCTCCCTGCCCACGTCCCTCCCCCACAGGCTTGGGCAGCCTGGTGGGGCCCCCCTGCCTCACGACACCCCCAGCCTTGGTTTCCATGGTGAGTCGAAGTCCCTGGGAACCCCATCTGTCATTCTAGGAGGTTAGCAATGAGCTCTCTGCCTTACTCTTTCAAACAAGGTGACCCCAACTTCCCCCAGGCTGTTCCCAGGGTCCTTTTACGGGAGAGAAAGGGGGACTTCAGGAGAAAGGGGGACTTCAGGAGAAAGGGGGACTTCAGGAGAAAGGAGGCTTTCTCTGCAAGGGACCAGAAGCAGGACCTGCAGACAGATGCTTCCCCCCCCCCGCCCCCAGAAGCCGCGGAGAGACCTCCACATCTGCTCCTTTGTGGTCGGAGTGACAGAAAGGAAAAGCCTTCTTGGTAGAGCGGGCTCAGGGAGGAGACAGCCAGAAAGAGCATTAGGAAGGAAGAGCAGCAACTTCGCCCTAATGGAGGCAAAACCCGGCAGGCCCACCCCAAACTGGCCGATGCCTGCAGTGCAGCGACATCCTTCCCACCCGCCCTCAAAGCGCGACCCACCGAAAGGAGAGGGCGGCCTCCTTATGTACCTCTTGCGCCTGCCCCACGCTCCAGAGCAGCAACGCCCACCCGGGCCCGAGTGCCCCAACTGCCCTTGCCGGGCCCGTGGGGTTCAGGTGGGTGTTGCCTTCAGCACGTGGCCACGTGGCCAGGAGAGCCGGGCGCGGTCTCCGCAGCTGGCGGCTCCTTACAGTAAGAACATCATTCATTTGAGAAACCTGGGGCTCGTTTATAGTGCCAATAAAGCGTGGCTCATCCCGCGAGTGTCAGCTGGGGTTAAAAGGACAAAGAATATCACCTCAATTTCACAAGGAAAGCTTGAAGCTTGACCTCATCGAGTGGATGGCATTTGATGGTATTACAGCCATGCCCCGCGCGGGTTACGTTTTCATGGGCTTCCCTAAAATGTCTATTGCCATTGGAGAAGTACCTTTAAAATAAGCTAAAATTCTTCAGAACTGTGAACAAAGTCTAACATCTGTCAACTCGCATCATGTTTACAAAGAAACATTACCCAGGGAATTTAATTTAAATCATCTCCCCCCCCCCCCCCCGAGAACTTAGTTTGGTGTTATTTGTGGTACGCGGTATAAAAGTTGAGCACAGAGTTTATCTTTTCATTCGCTTTTATGAAGGTGTGGAGGGTAACCTTGTTTGGGAAACGGCAGCGGCACTGCCGGGGCGCACGGTCCCCTCGGGTGCCGGTGGGACACCGCGTGCTTTAGAGAACTGCACGTTTATTTTTGAAAGGGGAAGGTCAGAAACCGTCACGGATGGGCAGCTGGCTGGAGGCATGGGTGTTATTTATAGCCATGCCGATTCAAGAGCCCCGAGTGTGACTGAGTGCCCTGTGGTCCTTGGACGTGGTCCATCCTGGCCCCGCCCCCGCCCGGGCTCTCGCTGGGACGGCCACCTTGCCGTGCTCCTGCCATCTGGGTCAGCCTGCCCTCTCGTTTCCTGACTCTCCGCCCCCGCGGTTCCACCCTGCGTCCCCCTGGCTCACGGTTTCTCCGTGTGGCGAGGGAGAGGTGCTTTCCTGCCAAGAGCCTCCGGAGCAATGGCACAGAGACTGGCCAAGGTTCCAATGGAGCCCACGGGGACCTCGCAGCGGAGAGAGAATTCATCGCTGTTCACTGGTGCCGTCCCTCTGATGAGGCTCTAAGTAGTGTGTCTGACGCGGCCCCGGGTGTCGTGCATAGTCCTGCTGATAGCCGAGGACGACCTTCACGGCGGTTAAAGCCAGCAGCTCCGTGGAGCCCTGTGTGGGTCCGCCCGCCCACAGCCTCCCTGGCCCGCCGACCTGGGTCCGATCCGCTGGCCGCCCCCGGCCGCAGCTCCCTCTGCGCCCACCGCGAAGGGTCCCGGTGGGAGCTTGCCCGAAACTGGCTCTTGGCCGGCTCATGCAGGGAAGGCTGCGGAGGCTTCTGAAAAAAAGCTTCATCCCTGCCAGCGGGGCAGCCTCACGTGCGGCGCACTCCCTTGTTCCCCTGGATCCTGCGTGCGGGGGCGACCCAGGAATTGCTGCAGCGGGCTTTCGGCACGGCCGAGGCTGCAGCCCTGGTGCCCACAGCAGTGTGAAGAGAGGGAACACAATGCGCTGGCCCTTGGTGGCAACGTTGCACTGAACACAGCGGCTGCGGAGTGCGCGGGAGCTGTGGGCTCTGTTGCAGGCCACGGTGCATGCCTCTCGCGCTCAGGCCCTGTTGACCCAGCAATTTGCCGACACGGCCTCAGATCGTCCCCCCGGGAAGGCCACTGTCCCCATGTCGGCCCCTGGGGCTCCTGTGAAGAACCCCAGGGCCCCCAAGAAATAAAATTGAAAGCTTCTGAGATGCTCCATATCTTCTTATGAATGTAACAAAATAATCTTTAAAACCTCTGTTACTTCTAAGAATTCATAAATTAGGTGAAGTGACCCTGTACTATCTTAAGTAAGGTTATTTAAAAAAAAAAACTGATTAACTTTCAGTTTCTCTACCCTATGATTAGCACACGTGTGACTATTCATGGAGAACTAAGTCAATTAGTGGTGAGTAGCTTTGCTTTCATTTTATATCTGGGTAGGTTGTAGGTTATTTTGTTTTTGTATTTTTACTACTGGTGTATGACTTCCTTTCATTGTGGTCAGATACTATGGGCTATAGTTTGGTTATTTCAACCTTGTTGAGATTGATTTGTGATCTAGTATCTGGTCGAAATCCCAGTGAACAGAGGGCTGGCGGAGGATGGGGAAGGTGGTGCAGGTGCGGAGGGAGGCGGCAGTAGCTTAGTGAATTACCCCCTCGCTTAGCTGGGGAGCGGCGACCAGAGCACAGGTTTCGTGAGTTGATACACCCCTGTGTCCCCCACTACCTCACCGCAGAGCCCGGGGGGTGCTGGCATCTTTGCTTTCAGGAGGGGATTGAACAAGATGGACTTTCTCTGGATCCCTTGCTCTCAGAAACCTTGTAGCCAAACAGAGTTTGCAGGCAGTTTGGAGGCAGGAGGAGCGTTAGAGAGCTTGGCCCATCTGCGGAAGGTCCCTCAGGGCCACGCCTAGGTCGTGTGCCGACCAGTTACCCCGGTGATGTGGAGGGACCCAGCTACTCAGGGCCTTGGGCCCAGAACAAGTCAGCCTCTCTGAACCTTTGTTTGCCCATCTGTGAACTGAATAAGGATGATCACACACTGCGCGGCACTATCAGCAGGCCGGCTGCTCTTATGGCCACGTGAGAACTGGAAAACACTAAAATAGTGTACGATTGTAAGCGGTTCTTTTTTGTTGCTGCTACCGGATTCTTATATCATGTTCAAGGGTGTGAACAGAAAGACTCTTACAATACCCTCACCTTGGTGACTGTATAAAACATCATCCTATAGAAAAACAAAACAAAAAAGGAAAAAGCATATGCAACAAGAAACCCAGGCGAACGAGACAGCTTGGTGTCACTTCAAACACCAGGACCCAGGCACCGACACCTCCTGGCCTACGGGGGCTGCTTCCGGCTGCTTTTACCGTCACCTGCTTCAGAAGACCCAGGGGACCGTCTCCGGTTGTCTAGACCTAAAGCAGAACCTTCTTTTATGCAGGGCTCCCCTGGAAACTTGCAGCCCCTGGCTTACCCAGTAAATGGCTTCGGGCCGTGTCCCCACATGGGGTGTAAGAGAGCCCCCCGAGTCCACAGAGCCCCACACAGCATTGTCGCCCCCTCTGTGGAGCGGTCGAGGCAAAGCAAGTCCCGCACCTTGAGAAGGGTTACTTAACTGGCCCTCCACTCGGATCCCCAGAAGCTTCCTGAATGTGGCAGAGGGCTTATCCTACCTAGTGACAGACGTCAATCAGACTGCCTGTCCTAGGACCAGCCTGCCCTAACCCCAGACTGAGTGTGTTCAGTGAATTAGGGAGCCTGTGTCCAATAGAATGTCTGGGAATTTCTCTTTTTCCGGCGCGCAGTTCTGATCAATAGCGATAGGTTTCCCCTGGCCATTCTCTGTTAATAAAGTATAATCCTTGTTTTCAGCAATTTTTAATTTCATTTAAAAGTTTGAAAATGTGTTTCTCTATGATTTAAAAATGGATACATTTTAATCTCTGAATCATTATTATCTCCTCCCTTTAGATTGTTAACTTGCCTTAATGCTTTTAACCTCTGTTATTTTCATCTGAGCCCTGGAGGTATTTCTGCATGTTTACGGTCTAAATGATGGATTTGAGTCGAGGCGGTCTTACACCTCCATTTTTTAGCCCCGCCACGTGATTCTCTAGAATCCTTTCCCATCTCATCCTTCTGGCTTTTTGTCTTAGATTTTGCTTACCTTGTGGTTTTCTGCTCCACATTGTAGACACTCTGTCTTCCTGTGTGTTTGGAAAAGCCAAGCAGATTAATTCCCATAGAAATGCAATTACATTTCATGGAGGAAGGAATGTGCTCTCGGGCCGTCACGGAAGGATGTGTTCCCACAGTCAGCGGGGGGGGGGGGGGGGGTGCGGGTGCTGTGCTCGGCCCTGCCCTCAGGTGCTGGGAAGCCCTGCTCAGGCCCGCAGACCCCGGCTCTGAGCGCGGTCCCGGGAGCTGTCTCGGGTGCTGAAGCGCTGCTTCTTTGACAGTTGCATGGCTCTCTGAATAGAGCACTTCGCCTTTGTGGTGTTTAGAAACCAAGATGTAAGGGGTCATGCATGCTAATTGCTACCCTGCTGTTACTCCCTCTCGGTGGAATAGAAGTCTGCACACCCACCCTTTTGCTTCTCGTTGTTCTTAATATCTCTGTCGGTTCATCCATCTTTACACCAAAACACGGTCTCAATACGGCAGGGTCTCCGTCCATCTGTCCCTATCCCTCCTTGTCATTAACAAGCCGGCTTCTGTTCCCAACACAGGTACTCATGTGCTCGAGTTCTTGCGTGCGGGGCCAGGCTAGGCCCCTCGCGCCCTGCCCCGTTGCCGGATCGTTGAGACTGCTGTTTCAGTCGCCGACGGAGTGGCTCAGCAGGCTGGTTTGGCTATCACCCTGTAGGCTCTTACTGCTGATTCACATTGGTCTTAAAGACTTTGGACTAAATTAACTGAGGAAGGGAAGAAGGAAAGGAGAAAGCAGGAGAGGGAGGGTTGGAGGTAGAAAAGGAGGAGAAAAAGGGAAAGTTTGTGTATTTAGGTCTGACCCAGCCTTCAAGGCTCCACTCAGGGAAACAGTCCATAGTCTTGCTGCTTTCAGTAATAGCAGGCTCACTGTGTTCCAAGGTCCCCAAATCTCCCGCCTACTCCACAAAGGTGACTATTAGTGTTGTCTACGTAGTTTATGTTTCTCCATTCACAGTACATGCACTACACTGGGACATTTTCTTCCCATCCCCACTATTCACCCTCTGCACCCTAGGTCTCTGCCCCCTGGGGCTTAGCACCCAGGGTGGAATCTACATAGCTCCTGTGGTCCTCTGGTATCGCCCCCGCCCCTGGCCTTAGCATCGCAAACTCAATGTGGGCGGGCATCTTGCCTATTTTCTCATCACCTTCTTACCACTGAAGGCCAGCACAGTGCCTGTCAGAGCACAGGCTGACGGTGACACTGTGGAATGAACCCGTCACATCCTTGCTGATTGCAGGTGCAAAGACACTGTCTTCTGCCTCTGGCCTCCTGCCGTGGTTACAATGGTTGAGTCCCTACTGCTGGAAAGCAGATAACCGCCTTCCGACGATGCCCATGCCTGGCCCACAGAGCCCACGAAGGGGTTACCTTGCATGCAAAAAGGACCTGCAGGTGAGATTCAATGAAGGATCTCCAATGGGGAGATCATCCTGAGTTATTACAGTGGGTCCAAAGGAACCACGGGGTTCTTGTACGTGAAACAGGGAGGCAGGAGGGTCAAGAAAGATGTGAAGATGCTATTCTGTGGGCCCTGAAGATGGAGGAAGGGGCCTTGAGCCTAGGGATGCAGGGGATCTTCAGAAGGAGGAAAAGGCAAGGAAATGGATTCTGCCCTGGATTCCCCAGAAGAAATATAACCCTGTCGGCACCGTGGTGTTAGCCCAGTGCAGCCCGTTTCTGACTTCTGCCCTTAAGAATTGAACGCGTCTCTCTTGAACGGTATTTACTCAAGGGCTCCTCTTTTGACCCCCCCCAAGGTCCCAACCCCACAAAGACAGGGGCCACACTTTTGGGGCCATCTTTAGAGGCGGTGCACGCTGTGTCCCAGGGGACAGACGCTTCCCGTGGTTTGACTTTGGAAGTTTCCCCCCATGTATTCCGGTGGAGGCCCGTAGACCGTGGTGAGAACTGTGGGCAAGGGGACGTGGCCTTCGCCAAGCCTCTTGAGTTCTGCTTCGTATCAAACCTCTCTACGAACACGATCAACATACTGACGAAAAAGGAATTCGGTCAAGGCCTTGCCGTCTAAACCCACCTCGTGTACTTGCTCCTCCATCCCTGCCCCATGCTAGCTCCTCGCATGACTGTCCCTTCTCGCCTCCCCTGTCACCATGGCCACCCAGGACAAGCATTGGGAATGCATGAGTCACTCGCCTCGGGCGTCAGTGCTCATCAGAGAAAGCTTCCAGGAAACCCCGAGGTTATAGTCAAGGTGACATGTAAACCATTTATCGGTGGCTTCGGGAAGTGAGCTCATCGAAGACGCTGGGGACCAGGAGACACTGGTGTACCTGCCGAGATTCCCTGTCGCTCCTATTTCCTGTCGTGAATGATTGTCTCCTAACAGGGTGGTAAAAATTATAATGGAAACATAAAATGCTTATAACTTGGAGCTAAGAAAAAATATCTGGACTCATTTAGGGTAAAGAGGGACACATTTTTCATCTCTGCTTTTCTACTCATTACATTAAGTCTTATAAATTCAATAATCTTACAGTCAGCATTTTCCATTGCTCTGAGGACCATCAATGAATTACGGCTTTGCATTATTCAAGAGTTTGTTTAATCAAGACTTTCTTGTTAAAAAAAAATAAAGGATGAAGCAGCTTTGACCTTTAAACTCTTCTGGGCGGTTTCAAATCTGGGTTTGCACTCATGAAAAGGGAAGAATGGCGTGGGAATCAATTGAAATTTGAAGTTCGTCTTGCTTAACAGTTCATCCATTTGCTTCTCCCGAAATGCCCGCGCGTCTTCCTTCTGCAGTAATAAATCCTCCTCCGCAGCGGCGGCCTGGACAAAGTGCCACATCCTCAGAGGAAAGCCAGATGGGGACGCAACAAAACAAAAACATTTCCCAGGCAGACTTTCCTGTAATCCTGCAACTCCGCCAGCTGGGACGTACTCCGGGACATGAATGCTCTTTAGGCTTTTTTAACTGTTATGAATTACGCTTCACTTATTCCACTTATGAAATGTATTTTTCATAAATGTTATTTATTCAACATCCCTGCAGAGAAATTGCTGTTTTTTTTTTTTCCTATCATTTTCAAACATGAGAGCTGGAGGTTTATAAAGACCACCCCACAGTAACTGCTGGCTAAGGTCGTGTGGGGTCAAGGTGAAAACTGCCGGTCTAATTCAAGCTCTTCATTTTCCCAACGATGCAAATTTCTGGACTTGGTCATCAGCCTATGTCCCAACACCGAGGCCAAAGAACATAGGCAGGTAGAATACGAATGGGGTCCCATCTACTTAGACAGAACCCCATCCTTACCTTTCACTGTGTACTTGAGACTGCTGAGGATCGATAGGGACACTCAGAAATTTAGATACATTCCCCATAGCTGAGCCCTAATACCAACTGTCAGCTCCAAAATTTGGTTACACTGAGCAAGTAGGAATTCTATCTACTGTCGAAAACACTCTGTCACATATCACTCCACTTTGTTCTTTCCTAATATCTTTTTGGATTTAAAACCTTTATTGTAATAATAAAACCTTAAATTATCTTTCTATCCCATATTCCCAACCCCAGCTCCCTAGCTAGGGAAAATTGCCTTTCCTAACACATTGTATATTCTTCCAGACACTGTTCCTTTAAGTTCATGAACACGCACCGAAGGAATCGGTGTTTCAAAAGACAATCAGTTGCTCTTCCCCATCATGACTGCGTCTGTCAAGCCTACATGTCCATGTCATCTTTTTCCAATATCAGGGCATGATCCAAAAGCACGTCTGTCCCAAAGTGTCTCACTTCTATGGATTTCAGGCCCACATGAAAGAACGTGTGCAGTGAATTTGCGGTGTATCTACTTCTCGCTGTATCTTGGACATACCTACTTACACTTAGGGACAAGAATGAGGATTTGTGAAGTCAGAGCCTGAGGCCTGAACCTTTCCGTACCGGCCACCCCTGTCCAACTGGAAGGCCTCTCACTGCCTTTTCTGTAAGGGGAATAGTGCTACTTAGCCCATGGCCAGTGGTTAAAGGTGTGAATGAAATATTGCACGAAAGTCCCTGGCACAAAGAGGTGCACCCTAAACCCTAAGGAACTCTGCTTCCGTCACAGGCTGGGCCTGCTGCCTCCTGTCAGACCACGGATTACAGGGGGCGAGCGTCGCCCTCTCTTCTGTGGTTGCTGAGATAGCCTGCAATGGGCCTGGGTCCATCCACGGCCACCTGCCGTCTTTCCCAATGATTCCCACCCTCAACAACCCTTCGGACCCTCACAGCTACTGGCCGTTGGTTGGACCAACTTTTCACCGTCCTGCACCCCTATGGAGTCCAGTATGTTCCACGTACCCAGATTCATTTCCATAGACAGTTATAATCACTGTGAACTTCCATTCCCCTTCATCCTTTCCTCATATCACTTGCTACGCAAAGCACCCAACTGCCGTTACATTTAAATCTCTGCTACTTGGCTCTTGTTTACGAGCAGCTGAAAGTGACGGGAGGGGGAAATGTTTGCACCTGTAACCACAGTGATTGGTTACAACTTTAATTCCCGATCGTGAACTTCAAGGGAGCCATAGAACTTTCCAAATACTATCCTTTTCCTTTTTCCCCGCTACCATTTGCATAGACGTTACATGTGACATAATTTCCTCAAGCCACGAACACCCACTGCGCCCATTGCTACCCTTCCGTCCTCTCTCATGAAAGCAAAAGCCGTCGATCAGAAGAGCAATTCGACACGGGCCTGCGGTGGCACCTGTCTCTCTGGCGGAGTCTGTAGCCACATACCCTATGTCTCACTCGTCACCACGTGTCTTCTCTGTTCCTGCGTGACCCACCCATCCTTCCGACTCAAGGGCGCTTCTCTGGCATTTCGGCTCCTTTGGTCTTCCACCATTGCTTTTTATTTCGCTAGAGTACCGTCATCAGTGTATACAAACATGCTCTTACTTTTCACATCTTAAAACGCATTATTGAGACCACTTTTCCCTCCAGCTGCCCTGCTACTTTTTTTCCCCCAGACGTGGAACGATGCTTAAAAGAAGTGTCTCTCCGCTCCTTGTCCCCAGGTTGTCGCGGCCTGTCCTTTCAGCCCAACGGAACAAGGTTTTCACTCTCACTCCACCGAATTCTCGCTGTCAACGCCACCCAGGGTGGCCCTGCTGTGGTAACGGAGGATCAAGGCCCAATCCACCCCTCGTGCACCTTTTTGAAGTGTCCGAGCAGCAGTTTTGCCTTCTCGAACACCTCCTGTTCCTAGCTCCAGGTCGCCACGGGGCCCTGTCTTTGTCCTCACCGCTGCTGCCTACTCCGCTCCTCTGTGCCCGCCTCATTCCTCCGCTCACCAACGCCCGGGAGGCCTTCCGTCTCCCGCTCCCTCCACACCCACCCCCTGTGTGACCTTCCCCAGTCCCAGGGTCCAAACCCTGCGCGACACTGGCAGCTCTCAGATTATTTTATTTCCAGCCAGATCTCTGCCTCGCGTGTCGGGCTTCTCCAGGCAGCGACCCCCTCAAACTTCCAGTCGCCCGTTGCCTGCTTTGCACGTACACCTCACGCCCGATGCGGACGCCGGCTTTCTGCGTGTGCCCCGTCTGGGCTAAGGCCACCTCCAGCTCTCTGGTTGCTTGGACCAATAACCTCGAAGCCATTCTTAGTTATTCTCCGACCCTCACGCCCGTGTCCCGTGTGTCAGCAAATTCCGTTGGCGCTCTCTCCCAAACGCCAGCCGAACCCGACCACTTCCGACCGCACCGATGGCTGCTCGCCTGGCAGGCTCCCTGCACCGCTCCCGGGGCATGGCAGCAGCATCCTGTCTGCTCCCGTTCCCTGGTCCTCACCCCTGTTGTCTGGTCTCAGGAAAGCTGCAAGCGTAACCCTGCTAAAACACGAAACACCGTGTTATCTGTCTGTTCAAACTCGCCCGTGTTCAGAGTAAGGCCTCGGACTCCTTCAGCAGTTTATGACACCCTTGAGAAAGGGTGAGTTTTACACGTCCCGACGAGAAGAACTTCCCGAACTGGGAGCGTTGGAGGAGGGTTTACGTGCACAGCGAGGACCTGGGTTGTCTTTTCGGGCGGTGTGCTTTGGGGCGGGCGTAGGCCCTGGAAAGTAGGAGCATGCAGATGAGGGGGGATGAGCGCCCACAGCGGCCCCAAAGGGCCAGGGTGCTCATGGATGTTTACAGGGAACAACTGTAGACTGGTGGCGGTTTGCCAGGGGACAGGAACGCGAGGGCAGCTGGGGGACAGACACTGAGGGGAACGTAAAATATTCTGGACTGTTTTTGGTGGGCTGTAGCGAACCAGAGAAACTCTATTCCATACAGTGATGATGTGAGGCGCGCTGTGAAGGGCGGGAAACAGAGCCGGAGGGGACCCTGCCTCGGCGGCACAGCGGCGCTGGCGGCCTGGGCGTGGCGGGGGGCGGGACCGGGTAGGGAGCCGAGCCGCGGGGGGCGTGGGGCGGCTGAGGGGCTGCTGCGATATCCCTGGGGACAGACGTGAGCCTTCCAGGCAGAAGCAGGGGGCAGCTGGGTTGTGGAAAAGTGTTAGGTGATTAGATGAAATATCCAGGGATGTTGTCCTCTCTGTGACTCTGCACATAAGTCATCACCAAATCCTTTACATTTTTCTTGCGAGTCCCTTATTTAGAGATACCCTTCCTGGGCACGTGGGTTGGAAGTCTGTTCTTCGGATCTTACTGTCCTGAAGCCACCGTGCCTACAGAGAACAAGGCTCGGTCCCCGTGGCTGGGGGCAGAGTTGGCCCACACGGGGGCCCGGGGAGGGACCCGGCTCACCGTGACGGGGGCACCAGGGGGGACCACTGAGCGTGAGACTCTAACGTTCAAGCCCACCTTTTCAGAACATCCTTCTTTGTATTTGGCTTAGACAACTTTCATCCACAGACGACTCTCCAAAAAACATAACCAGGTATGTACCGAGCTGCTGTCACTTAGAATATCTTTTTAATATGAAACAGATGTGCCACGCAATAAAGCACCCATAGCTTTGCTCACGTCAAGATGGATCACCCCTGGCGCTGTCTTCTCTTCTCTAAGCACCGTCACTCTGTCATGGGAGATTAGATTCATCAGAACAAAACGTCCTCTCGGGAAACCTGTCAGGCTAGCAGCTCTCTGTTCTCTCCTGCGGCGCCACGCTTTTTTCCAGCAAGCCCTCTGTGGCTGTTTCAGGGGTGAGATGCTTGGCTTATAACTACTCTAGTTTCTAATCACCGATGTAAAATTAACTGGGAAATCTGGGAGTCAAAAGAGGTACCTGGTCCACAATCCAGTCGCTACACCCGGACGCCAGCCTTAAATGCCAATGTATTTTCATAAATGACCTGGTGCCTTTTCTTCCCCGTTTGGAAACTCGAGCTGCTCCCAGGGCCCCGAGTCCAGGCCGCACCTTCGAGCTCGTCTGCTGAATCCTCCCGCAATTTCTCACTTGTTCCTTTGCTGACCCGCGCTTGGTCCTTGGCCATAGCCTGTCCTCACGCTCGTTGGCAGGAGACCTGACCGCACGTTGACAATGATCCGGTCTGACCGGGGCTGTGGCAGCGAAGGAAACGCAGCCAGGAAGCGAACAAGGCGATGGCGACGCTGCCGTCTGTCCCTGGCCGGACGTGCCGCGTGATGCCCGCCCCCCGCCCCCGGGAGCCCCAGCGCTGCCCTGCACACAGCCGCCATCTTCCCAGGGTGCCCGCTTCCTTCTGAGGGACGCACTCTCGTACTCGAGGTGCCCCCCGTGGCTGTGGGAGCCAGGCCCACTGTGGCTCTGTGCGGAAGGGCGCTTCCCCCAGGCGACCCTCAGAGGCTCCCTCCCCCAGCAGGTGGCGGTTGGCCCCCAGCTCCCTCCCAGGCCCCTTCCTGGACACGGCTGGCTCAGCAGGGGGCTGCTCACTGGTGTCCAACGCCCTGTGCATGTAGATGGGCTTAAAGAACGTCACATGCATTTCAAGCAGCGCTCATTCATTCTCCAAGGCCGGCGCTAGCTGCACCAGGCCACGTTTGGAGCAGGACCTTGGAATCCTTGCCGTGTGAGTTTTCGGTCACCGCAACGTGGTTCCTTAGCCAGGAGGGGAGGTGGACCGTCGCAGTGGCGACGTCCCCTCTGAGAGTCAGAAAGACTTTCTGATAATTTGGGGAAAATACTTCTTTGATGTCACCTCAAAATTTTGAATTGGGACCAAGAGATTCAAACATTGGAAGTGATATTTCTTTTTATTTTGAAGGATTCATTTATTTATTATTTTTACTCCAGGGAATTTTAAAAATTAAGTTGGCTCCTTGGGAGGCGGTGAGCTGCCCATCCTTCTGGCGGCCGAGCAGGAACGGGACGGTCCCTGTGAACCCTCCGAGGACAGCGTTTGTCTGGGACTCACCCACCCCACTGCCGTGCAGCAGCGGTTATGTAATGTCTCAGCCACTTTAGAAACATCGCAGAAGAGGGTAAGGAAGGGTCACTGAAGTCAGACAACCCTAAATTCAGCCGCCTCTCGTATGTGCACACAGAGCAAACAGCTCATGGAAACAAACGTTCCCCAAACCCCCCTTTGCACCCGCGCCCCGGCCTGGGCTGGTCTGCTGTCTTCATTTCCCTGCTCTCCTTCCGTCACGTGGCCCCAAACACACACGCTAGGCCCTTCTGGGCTCCCTTTCCCTCCAGAGTCCTCACCCCTGGCCCCCGTGGAGAGGATGCGAGTCCACTTCAACGCTGGCGCCCCCAGTCACTGCCTCGGAACGGAGGGGCGACAGATTCACAGGGTCTCCTCCCTGGAAGGCCTGTGGTTCCACTTCTATCCCAGAAGCTCATAAAAATCTGTCTCCTAAGTAAATATAATGCTCTCTTCCGAAGAACCGCTGTGCGGGCCTTGATTCTACGAGCTGCGAGGAAAATGCCTCAGTTGCCTCTTTCCTAAAATGATTCATTATTATGACTGAATGATGTAAAATGGGGGACAGCCCTTCTCCGTGCCGCTGAGGGGGAAGACATTAACATTTAAAAAAGGATGAGGACGATTATACATTTCCGAAGACATTTCTTAATTAACGAGGATCGTTGATGAACACCGCAAGGGAATTTCCAGTTCAACCGAAGTGCTGCCGCCTGGATCGCGCTCCCGCCGCGGTTCACCCGGTGAAGCCCTCATGTGAGGTATCCGGCCCGGGGCCTTTGGGCCGCGAGTGGTCCCGGCAGCCAGAGCCAACCGATGCGTTCTGGGTTCAGAGCCCGCACGCCGGGCCGCCAAGCAACACCGCCCTCAGCTCGGGCGGGCCACGGGCCTCGCCTGCCGGTTACGCTCCGTCTACCCTTCACTGCCATCGCTGTGCCCTGCGAGGCCGAACCCTATCGAGTTCTATCCGCCAGTCCCTGGCCCTCTCGCGTGGCTGGGTTGGCCCTCGGGCATCGCTGGCGGAGGACAGGAGAGCGGCATGAAGGACCGGCTGGGCCGTGGGCCGGCGGGGCCACCGCCCTCCCTGAGCTTAGCCCCGCCTGGCGGCCCCTCCGGCAAGCCCCAGCTCCGTCAGAGATCTGAGCTCGCTGCCACCCCCCACCCCCTGCCCCGGCCCCCCGCCCCGCCGGAGGGCAGCGGCATCCCAGGGGGCTCCTCTCAGGGCGCCACCCCGACCCTTCGGGGCCCGCGGTCCCCTGCCCCCGCCAGCGCCTCGGCCTTTGCAGGCTTTCCCTCGAATCCTCTCTGTGTGTCAGTCTCTAAGGAGACTGCGGGCGCGGCCCGATACCTTGCCGAGAGCACAGGAAGGAGCGATCAGGGCACTCCGCAGACGCTAACATGCAACATGGTGGCGCCTCGGCGCCGGGGAAATCGGTCGTAAGTAAGAGCTGCTTTAGCCTGAGATCCAAGGAGCCCAGTTAGAAAGATATGGAGGATGTCCCTGTGTCCGGTTTTCCCCTCAGCTTCTTAGATCACTGTTAACATATTTTGCATCATCTAGTGGAAACGGACTTGTCTATGGCATCAGGGAGCTCTTGGTTCAAGATGTAGCCCCCGTACTCACCTCCTGATCTCGGGGAAGCTCTCAGGCCCTTCTTGGTCTCAGCTTGATGGACTTGTGAGTTAGTGTAATACATGCAGTTTCAAATTCCGTATCCAAAACCTCTGGGCCAAGCAGTGTGTCAGAAGCCAGAATGTTTTCAGATTTCAGAAGTTTAATATAATGCCATGCGTGCGTGTTTCTAACATTGTGAAATGTCCAGAAAGGATTGAGGCGTGGACTCTAATAAAACTCATTACAGGTTTTTGCAAGGAGTCATGAATATTCATGAAAGAAAGTAAATGAAAACTATAAATAATGTCGTGCCGTTTCCAGCCAGGTTTTTCTACCAAATGATTTACAAAATCTCTGGGTTTTTAACCACTTCCCAGAGTTATTTTGAGATCGTATTAAGTAACACATTTCAAGCCAGTCGCACAACGTCTGGAATGCAGCATGCACTCAATGAACGTCCTGGCTGTCGGTGTCAGGTACAGAGGACTTCCTGTAAACTCGCCTCCGCTGAGGAAGGGGCTTGCCGTGCATCGCCCAGTCCCCACAGGCGCCGGGTGGGGGAAGGAGTCCTTGGTCCCAGAGGGCCTTGTTTTCAAGTTTAGATAGTTGTGAGTGGAGTTAGAAGCTGAGTTCGGACCCTCCATCTCAGACCCTCGGCTCTCTCCCTAAACTGACCCATGCATTCGAAACAATATGCATAGTATCACCCCCTGAGTCCAGAGGGAAAAGCACAGCTCAGGGAAAGTCCAGAGAAAACAGATGGTGCTGCGTGTGTTGGGTGGGGTGGCTCAGGTCAGCCACCGTCGGTGCAGCAGACAGTGGCCACCAGGGGCCTGAAGGGGCCAGCAGG
This sequence comes from Pteronotus mesoamericanus, assembly GCF_021234165.1. Lineage (NCBI taxonomy): Eukaryota > Metazoa > Chordata > Mammalia > Chiroptera > Mormoopidae > Pteronotus > Pteronotus mesoamericanus. Next base: position 44,540,059 of record NW_026555309.1, on the reverse strand, counting down.
GGCCTGAACGGGCCACCAGCCCTGCCGCGTGGGGGCATCTGCCTGCATGGGGGCATTTCCTTGCTGGGGGAGACACCTTCATGTCTGTCACACTTCCCATAACACAGAGCGGGGCACAGACCCACAGGCATGTCTGCAAATGGGACCTGGTCTGACCCGCCAGGATACGCTTTTTTGACATAGACTCAGCTGTGACGGTTGCAGCTGCTCCAGGGTCGGACGATCAGATTGGTTCCTTAGCCCAAGGCGATATCCCAGGCGTCAAAGGCTGGGCTGGCAGCTGATCAGGGACTGGGTCCTGCCGGGTGCTTACGTGGGTTGGAGAGAGAGCCAGTCACAGCTGGTTGTTGTGCGTTAGATCAGGAACCAGAGGAGGGAGGGAAGGTGCCCCATGCACAAGAGCCTAGAGGAGGACATCAGCCGCACGGGACCTCTGGAGGGTCCTGTTCGGTGCCGGCCAGAGCTGCCGTTAAAGGCAGGAGCCTCAGAATGCTTGGTGTCCAAGAGCCCTTTGAGGAAGTCAAGGAGCTTCCCAACACCAGTCACGTGGTGCACTTGTTTGAAAATATGTGTCCCAGGCCCTGCCCCTGCAAAGTCCGGGTCAGCAGCCTTGGGTTCGAGCCAGGAGTGAGGGTGGGGATCTGCATTTTGAACAGCCTCCTGGCTGACGCCGCGGTACCTACAGTTCAGTGGCCGCGGACCTCGTTCAGTGCTGATGTTCTGAGAGTGGGAAGTTGAAAGGAGGAGACGTGCTGGAGGCCACGGCGATCGCCGCTCCCACGTAGGTTGTGCCTCCGTTCCCCATCCTGCGGTGGTGGCTGCGTTCGTCCAGTTTGACAGGTGAGGGTCCCCGCACGCGGGCCAGCTCAGACCAGCCCTGCCCGGTCTCTGAGCTCCTCCCGAAACTCTCCGCTTCCCTGGCGAGGCCCCGACTCACAGGCCTTCCATTTCCTGCTCGAACTGTGCAGAGCTCTTCTGATCTCAAGGCCTTTTTGCACATACCGTTCCGATTGTCTAGCCAGTTATCTATCCTCCCGGTTCCTCCACGATTAGCCTCTGTCAGCCGCGGAAGAGGCAGAACAATTTGTGTGCCTGGGCGCGCGTGCACGCACACACGGTGCTCGAGGGATAGCAAAAGTCCTTAACATGACCTGGAAGCTTCCGTGCTGCCGGCCCCCACTTGCTGCAGCCTTACCTCGCATCCGGCTTTCCCTCACGCTCTGGGCTTGCAGCCCCTCGGCTTTTCTGCCCTGAAAGCCCCCGGGGGCTGCCGGCGGGACCTTGGCGCACCTCCGCACTGTGGTTTTGCCATGCTCGGGGTCCTGCGGTGCTATCAGAACCCTCATTCGCCCCATCGATTGCTGCCCAGCTGTGACTGTCACCTCCTCAGGGAAGCCTGCCCTGGCCTCTCCCTCTGCACGGAACGCCCCTCCCCGGACTCTCAACGCATCGTGTCCGTCACTGCCATGGCCCTGGCCGTTTCGATGGCCTCTGTCCTCAACACTGTCAGGTATCACCCATCGGGAAGGCGCAGCACGCAGCCCCGTGGCCCGCAGCAAGGCCACGTGAGCGGGGGCCTGAATGACGAGCCGGTGGGGTGTGCGCGTAAAGCTGACCTGTGCTCTGAGCCCTTCCCCCCGCCGTTTCCCTGTTACAATTGTGCTAACTTGTCTCATTCACCATAATGATGACAAGTCACAATTATTTGGTTAATTGTGACTTCCTGTTTTCCCCCAAGCAAAGGAAGCCACGTGAGGGTGGGAAGGACGCCCACCTCGCTCAGGCCTGGAACAGGGCGTGGCGCAGCTGCGCTGCTTGGTGCTCGCCGTGGCGGGAATCGGAAGAAACCAGAGTGGGAGTTCAGTTCCCAAGCTTCCCCTTTTGTGCAGCCTCAGCCCCCCGCGGGGGGACGCGCAGAGCCACGCACACCATCATGCCAGAAGGTGACCCCCGCTCTGTGCGCCTATGTTTCCCACATAAAGGAAGAAGGGGTGAGATCAGGTGAGCGTGGAGCAGCTTTCCAGGGAGGACATGCAGAATTTCTGGGGTCCACCACAGGGAATTTTAAGGAGACATCAAAACGCAGTGAGGTGGAATGTTATAGAGAGGGCTGTGAATCACTCTGAGTTACTTATAAAGTAATAATTTGCAGACATCAGCACTCTAACGGTGTGAGTCTCAAATGGCTGTGGTGCACCTCCCGCCCCTTGTGGTGCGCGGAAGCGCCCTTGCCGTGTGGTGCCGGAACGCCGGAGGAGGCGCCGAGAACCCCTGTAGCTGGGACATGCTCGATGCAATATTACACATTACAACTCTATGGACAGGTAAATACCACCCCAATACATGCACATACACATACGCACATGTGCATGCATCCATGCATCCCATGAACGTATAAAGAACTACCTGCAAATGTGAGTCTTAATCAAGCCAGAGTAGCTTATTTCTTAAGTCCCTGCAGCTGGGCACAAGGCCGCAGCCTGGGAGTCTCCCGCAGGGCTGAAGGTCCGTTTCCAGGAAGGCTCACTCCTGTGCCCGCTGGTCCGCGCTGCCTGCCGGCGGGGCCTCAGCTGGTCGGCAGCTCTCTGCGTGGCCCCTTCGGGGGCTGGCAGACTCCTCAGGGCCTGGCGTCTAGGTTCTGAGAGGAAGCTTCCCAAAAGCGCGTGTTCCCTGCGATGTTTGGTTCCTGAGCCAGAGAAGCGAGTCACATGGCAAGCCCTGTGCCCAGGTGTCACTGTGAGCAGAGATGGCAGAAGGGCACGTGTACCAGGAAGCACCATTCTGTGTGTGTGTGCGTGTGTGTATATTGACGGGCACAGAAAATCTACCAAGGAAGTTAGAATTGGGGGCGGAACCTCTTAGAGGAAAATAAGGACAAAATTATGTGAATCCAAAATTGGATCAGATAGTGCTTTTTTATCTGAGTATTTATATAAATACAAATGACCACGAATAGCCAGGAAAACCTTGAAGAAGCAACATAAACAGGGAAGATTGTTATTACCAGATGTTAAGACTTACATTAAGTTACATAATTAAGACAGGACAATAATAGGTGCAAAAATAAGCAAATAGAGAAATGGAATAGAATGAAATTTCTGCTCAACACACACAAGCACTCATAATGCAATAAATAAACGAATTACTCTGGCTCAATTGGATATCTGTATTTCTAAAATATGCATATTGATTACTTCTTTCATTCCAGAAAGACTACACATCTAAGTGTAAAAGGAAAACTGTTGTACATTCTAAAAGGTAACATTGGAGGATGGCATTATGCCATGGTGTAGGCGAAGATTCTTCAAACAGGAAAAATATGCACTAACCATAAAGTATTTTCTAAAAGGGATAATTTGTCTAGGATATAATTAAGCCTTTCTATTCGTCAAAACATGCTGTAAAGAGAGGAATTGTGCAAGCCACAGGTAGGAGGAGATGATTTTATATGGAGAAGAACTCATATCCAGAATAAAGAAATCTTTTAAATCAGTAAGAAAAACAAAGAAAACTCAATAGAGAAATGAGCCAGAGGTTGGTCAAGCACTTTGCAAAATTTTTATCCAAAGGCCAATATATATATATTTAACCTTTCTTTCGAATGCAAATGTGAACTACAACGAGATCCCAATCCGCGCCCCCACGGCCCCAGAAAGTGAAAACGAAAACGCCGGGCAGTCCCGAGAGCCTGTGAGGACCTGTCAACAGCAATGCGCCCTCCAAGCCGGTTCCAGCATAAACGGCTCCAAGCGTTTTGTAAAACTGGTTGGCAGGACGGACAGGAAGTGAACAAAGGGATGCTTTGTTGCCCAGAAATTCCGTTCCCCGGCACCAGCGAGCACTTGTTTGCCAAGGCCGGCCCAGGAATGTCCGCAGCAGCGCCATGTGTAACAAAGCTGGACGTGGCACAGCGTGTGGTGAACGGGCGGGCGCGCGGCGTGTTCACACCGCGGAGCAGGGACGATGAAAGAGCAGCAACTCCTGCCACACACACAGAGTCGCTCAGATCAGCCTGGGGAGGAGCCTCCCCAGCGAACAGACCGGACACGCGGTGCACGCTGCGTTGTGTGTGTGTGCCTGCATGTGTATTTCAAACACCAGAAGAATCATCTCTGGTGATAGAGCAGGGTTGTGTTTATCTTGGAAGTGGGCGTTGGGCCTGGAAGGGACCCTGTAGGAGCTTGAGGGGACGGTCACTGTTTTTAGTGTCCTCGGACCTGAGTGGTGGGCACACAGGCGATTATTACTTGGTGAGAACGCACCCAGTGGTCCCGGCTGGGTGGCTCAGTTGGTTGGAGCGTCGTCCCGTGCACCGTGCGCCAAGAAGGTTGGGGGTTTGATCCCTGGTCAGGGCGTGTGCAGGAGGAAACTGATGTCTAACACTGATGTCTCTCTCTCCTCCTTCCTCTTCCTCCAAAATCAATAAACATATCCTCAGGTGAGGATTAAGAGAAAAAGAGAAACACTCCCCCAGCTGTACATTTTTGCCCTGATGAAAGAGACCATAGAGAGCACCTTTGCTATTCACTGTCAGATCTCAAATCCCCAATATCTCCACTGTTACCTGGATGGGGGCTCGGGGTGGGGGTAGGTCCTCTCCCCGCAAACCTTCCCCTTCCCACCCCGTGCCTGGTCTGGTGAATGGCCCCGCCCCCACCTCCCCTTACACCCAGCCTCTCACCGCGTCCTGTTTATGAGACCTAAGTGTCTCCATAATCACAGCCAAGGTATTACTAATAGTGAACATTTAAAAACAGGCAAGCGTTTGGCAGACATCACACTGAGCACCTTAGGCGGGTTAATGAATTCACTTCACAACAACCCCCTGAAGTGGTACTATCATTCCTCACCCAGGAGCCTGCAGCCTGGAGGTGGGGCGCCTGCCAGCCTAGCACGGCTACCATGTGCGGTGAGAGGAGAAGACCCTCAAGGACAGCTGCCCCCTCCCCACTCCCCTCGCCAGGACCTGCGCTGCAGCCACGGAGATGAGCTTCCTGAAACACACGACAGCTAGTGCGACCCTCATCCAAGCGGCCTGGGACCCCCCATCTTCGGCAGATGCCAGGCCCGCGTCACCCTTCAGCCTCTGCACCCTGCCTACCCACCAGCCTCGGTTCCGTTCTTGCTGCAGCCCCACTAAGCGATGATTGCAACACACAGAAGCTCTTTGCTGCCCCCTGCTGGCCACTCAGTTGGATCAAAGCACTGAATCACGGGCACAAAGCCGGAGATGGGGGTTGGACTCCTAACGTTACAGAAGAGAAACAAATCGACTAAGGGTAACCTATGAAATGGGACAGTGGCAGGTCTCCAAGACACCTGCTGGAAGGGGCCGATCCCGCCCCCCACTCCGATGTCCACCACCACTCTCATCTCCCTTCTCCCCTTTACTTCCCCTCTTTTGCTTTTCCTTTTGTTTTCCTCTCCTCTCTGTCTCCTTCCTCGCTTTCCCTTCTGCCTCTTTTTAGGGAATACCAACAGGACAGATATAGAACGAGGCCACGTGAGAGCAGGTCCCTCCTGGCGAGAACCTTCCTGTCTCCTCACGTTGGAGAGACACGAAGGGAAATAGCCGTGGAAGGTCACCGCGGGTGATCACCCCTGGAGGTGGCCCAGCCACAGGGAGGCACAAACAGTCCCTTGAATGACCCCCCCCCCCGCGCCACGCTCTACATCAGACCCAGGCAGCCAGAACATAGCACCCATGCGTGTAACACAAAACTTGACGTTTTCCCCCCAAACCATTCTTTAGGTTTTAATGTAACAAGATGCCCTGGCTTATACGGGATCATAACATGTCGAAGATAGGAGACTGCCTTTTAAAAGATGGCCATGAATCCCACGCCCCGAGGGCAGACGTGATTGGCCACTCTTGGGGCAGACTAAACGTGGTCCCGGAAAGGCAGTGCACATGTAAGGAAGTTCTCACCTGTTCTGCGTTGGGGAAAGTTTTTTAACTCAGCAACGCAACCCAAATGAGTTCTCTAGGGCAAAGTGGGAAAGGATGCTCCTGCTTAGTCATCGGCGTTTGTCGGATGTAGAATTTCTGCAGACTTGGTTGCTTTTGCTGGAGACGCGCGCTTCTCTCTGCGTGGGGCTGGACGGCCCAAGGCCCTCGCTTCCTGTTCCTCGGGAGTCGCATGGCCTCCCACAGCAGCTGTTGTGAGCTGAGATCCTGAGCACCCCACCCCCGCCCCCCACCAAATCAAGCTACTTAAGACTCTGGTGCTGCTGGGGGAAGAGTGGACAAGCAACGTGACAGCTCTGGGTAGCACGCCTTCCAGCCGTAAATCAGGCATTTTAAATTAATTTTCAATCACACAGTAAGCATAACTCAGCGATCCTCACCTTAAACCTAACCCAACAGAGGACTTTAGGTCTCCGAACAGGCAACTCAGCGTTTCTAATTACCGGGCCCCAAACAAGCTTCCCAGCTTTGTTTCCCGCCTCAGCCAGAACAAGTTTCAAATTGCCCCAGCTCGGACCACGGCCCCTGGCTGTAGTACTTTCCCGTCCCCCCATTCCCATTTCCCTTGGTCATTCAGAGGTTAACATACGTGCACGCCTCTGTGAAGTTTTTCCAGACTCCCCCTGCCCCGTGGACTCACGCGCCTCCGCGCGTCTGCACATCTCCCACGCTCCTGTGCAAGCGCGGCGCAGCCTGGAGACCAGCGCGCGCCAGGCGAGCGCCGCGGTCCTGAGAGCCCCCGCCGGAGCAAAGGCGCGGGCGTTGCAATCTGGACTTCACAGCTGGCTCGCGGTGCGAGGTTGAGTCATTAATTTCACCTCTGTAAAGCTCGGCGCCCCCTTCCGGAGCGTGACGACAATCACAGCGGCCGCTCTGAGAGCTGCGAAGGTTAAATGCAGCAAAGCACGTAGCGCCCGAAGCGCAGTGCCTGGGGCAGAGCTACGCTCCATTCTTAGCCACCATGATCCCGACGTCGCCGTGACGATCGAGGCCGGTCATCGGCATCGGCGCCATCGCCGTCCCCGTCCGCACGGGTAGCGCCGCCGCCGTCACCGCCACCGCCACTGTCGGCATCGTGAGTCTCCCCGTCGTCCCCACCGCGGTCAGCGTCATCCTGCCATCTTTGTCCCCGTCACCCCTCGTCAACACCTCCACCGTCAACATCAGCATCCCTGTCAACGTCCTTATTGGCCCCGTCGCCGTCCCCTCCACTGCGAGCGCCATCACCCCGCCCCGACCCGCCGTCAGCCCGTCAACCTCGTTACCGCCCTCGTCAGCGCCCTCCTCGTCCTCGTCAGCGCCCTCACCTGCCCCGTCCTCGTCGCCTTCACGGCCGTCGCCGCCGCCACCGCCGTCCTCATTACCATCCCCGTCACCACCGTCGTCCTCTGTGTGATCGTCATCAACAAAGTCCGCAGCCGCCGCCGCGTCTCCACCGTCACCATCAAGAGCCACTTCACTGTTGTCACCATCTGTGTTGCAAGCCTGGTCCCCTCCTTAGACGGGGGACTCCTTTATGAAGCAGGCCTCCGTTGCGTTCACTTTTATGTGTAATAACAGAAAATGTCCAGGCCAGTGGACAAAAATGGGACCTGGTTTGTGGGATGCAGAGCTGCTGTGACTTGGTCCCATTTTACAGATGAAGACAGGGAGGCCCGGAAGGTAACGTGCCTTCCCCAAAGCCCACAGGTTATCTTCCGCAGCGCGGGGCGCAGCCCGAGGGTCCTTCCCATTCACGCGGTTCCCCTTCGGGCCAGGCCCAAGGAAACAGTGGGGAGAAGGCCTGAGGCCCTACAGCTTCCAGCAAGAGATTGTGTTGACCATTGGTTTTCAACATGTCAGTGATAATTAGCTGCAAGAACAAGGTTCTGTTTTCCAGCGGAGAGATGGAATATACCAACAGACAATGGCCAGACCACACGCATGATAACAGAACATGGTCCCACAACCTCTGCAGCACCCAGCTTGGAAGCCGCACCGCCCTGTCGGCAATCCGTCCACGACGGCCGGACTCGGTCAGCAGCGGCCAGCTTTGCCCCTTTCTGCCCCCCTTCTGACTCAGGACTGACCCGAAGCAGCCAAACATGCGCTTACACCAAGCGCGCGAGGCGCCTGTTTGTAGTTCACTGGGCAGCTCCCCGCGCCAGCGCGGCCATTGGGGCACAGAAGGCTTGGCCGCCCCTCTGCCGGCCTGTGGCATCCCACACGCAGCAGGGAGAGTGGCCGAGCCCCCTGCTCTAGCGCGTTCGGGCGGCGGGGGGGGGGGCCTCTGTTTGTTCTCAGCGGGGTTGTCTTCGTCTGTCTCTGCATATCTGAGACTAAGAACATGCTTCACAGGACCAGACTAACGTGAGCGCTAACGTGCCGGAAGTGCTAGGAGTTCACGGAATGAAGCCCGTTAGCAGACACAGCGAGAGCTGAGATGGGGACACCTAGGAGTTCCAGGCCTTAGCGTCAGCGGACACACGGCCGTCACGCGTGCGCTGAAGTGGGTGCTGCTCTCCGTCCCTGGCAGGCTCCCTCCCCCTTCGGCCCGGTCCCCAGGATAAAGACAGGGGTGCGACTCTCCTTCCTCAGGAAGTGGTCACCCCTTTCCAGCATTTGTCTCGTTCTGCGTATGCAGAGATCCGATTTTCAGATCTATGTCATTACTGAGCGTATTTTGTTATTCCTGTTTTTCAGGGTGGCGGGGGCAGTCTCCCAAGGTTCCCTGCGTCCCCGCGGGAGGAAGGCGACTCCAGCGTCACAGCCTTGCCTTCCCCTCTTCGCTTCTCTTGCATCCGGCAGGCATGCCCCAGTCTAACCCCTGACTCGGCCCCTCCCCACAGTCTCGGGCGCCCTTTGAGACATTTTGAAACAGAGAGTTCAGATTCGTCCTGCAGGGCTGGTCATAATGAGTGACCACGGGGAACGTGGGTTGGTGGAGCCGAACAGACTCTTAGAAGTTAGAAGTCAGTGACCAACACCTGCGGGCCCTGCCCCATAGTTCAGGGTGGGAAGGCTGGCCTACGCTCACAGTCACAGAGCCAGAACGCTGACTTACACTCCCTCGTCTCCACCCTTGAAGAGCCTGCCCCTTGGGGCCTCCGTCCCCTCCTTAGTAAAACAAGGGACTTGGGTCAGATGAACGGCCGGTCCCTCCCAACATCATGGGTCTATTCCTTCCCCTCTCCGTGCCTGCTAAGCTTCAAGGATGTCGGCCACGTGATCCGCGTGACGTCATGGGAGGCCCTTTTTATTTACGCTTAGAGGTTTGTCAGGCCACATCTAGATCATGACTCTGGGGAGAAAATGCCGTATTGTTAAAGAAGATATAAAGCCCCAAATGAAACAGTTTTGTATTTATTCTCACCAGATCCAAATGTACTCATAAAATATTTATAAGGTAGCGCCAAGTATAATAAAAGTGCTACAATTTCTTCGTTTTTCCACTTCAGCAATGACCACCATAAAGAGTTTGATATACAGGGCTCATGATTTTTATGGGCTTACGTTATACCTCTGTTTTCCCTCCTTGCACATGTCTTTACTGATCTCCGACCGCGACTGGTATACTCTGCCCTGTCCCGGGGGCAAGACAGGCACGGTCTCTCCTCCAACGGCCCCGCCTTCCAGTGGGGGAGGCGGGCCGAGGCGAAGGAGTAAGCAGGTGAAGAGTGTGCCCCAGGCCGAGAGTGGCTGGGGGAGGGTGAGAGGAGGGTGTCTTTGTAACAGAGGCCCAAGTAATACAAAAGAACCGCGCATTTTAAAGCACGAGGTAAGAGAGAGCTGGGGAGGAAAATGCAAATGCCTGGGAAGGATCAAGTTCAGTGCCGCCAGGGGGTGGGGCTGGGGTGTGCAGGGGGGACGTGGGAGAGAGGCAGTGGAGGGCTGGACCCCACATCCCGTGGAGCCGCGGCAAGTGAATGTGGATAAGGTCCAAAGGCAGTACAAAGTCACCGAAGGTTCAAGCAAAGACTTCAGAGTGTAGCCCACAATTTATTGATAAAATGTGGTTCACTATAGACATGTCTATATAACTAATGCTTATACTAAAATACCTCTGTATTCATACATATACACACATTTATATGTATGACATTCTCACTCGTCGGTTTGCAGGGTCCCCGACATTTTTCCAGCACACTGCACCATTTTTAACCATCTCTTTGAAAAGGAACGCTTGTTTAAGTGGTGACCACATTTGTATCGGTTCCCTTGGTTTCAGTTATTAATGATTCACTTATTCAATTACCCAGCAAACCTGTTGAGCCTCTGCAGTGCCGGAACCCTGGGTGTTCACGGCCCTGTGGATCAGCCAAGGGCCCTTGGGCTCAAGAAGCTGCGGCCTGGAGGAAGGCCACATGGGGCATGACCACGTCCTCGGGGAGAGAAGGCGAGCAGGGTGACAGAGGCGACGTGCGGGGAGGGATCGGCCTCAGGGCATCGGCACAGGGGCGCGTTTGCGGAGGAGGTGGCTCAGGAAGGGGCTCTGCAAGCCAAGGGCTGGACATGGCAGGGGGCGGGGGGCCCAGGGGTGGGAAGCTCAGGTGAGAGTGTAGCCCTGCGTGTGACAGATATTGTCATTAATGCTTTTTACATTTGTTTCTTTTATTGGTTCTGGAGAGAGGGGCAGGGAGGGAGAGAAACGTCGATGTGAGAGAGAAACATCTATCAGTTGCCTCTCGCATGCCCTGACTGGCCCAGGCGTGTGTCCTGATGAGGAATCGAACCAGCGACCCTTCGGTTTGCAGGCCAATGCCTAACCCACCGAGCCACACCAGCCAGGGCGACTGCCATTAATTCTTGAGGAGACTTCACAGTGAAGAGGAAAACGAGCCAGAACATCAGGGCTCCCCACTTCTGTTTCCACCAACTCTCCTTGGCACCATAGGTGAGTCCCTTCCCCTCCCTGTGTCCCGGTCGCCACATCTCAAAGGAGCCCTTTGGTTTTTACATCCTGTGGCTTTAAGAGAATACGCGGACATAAGCAACATTCTCGGGGGTGGGGGGGTGGGGGGAATCCTGCGTTGACTTCTCCTGAGCTCTGAAATGCTGCCAAGTCTTTTTCCCAGCAGACAGTATTGAAACAATTAATGTAATGAGAAATACTGATCTCAGAGAGGGTATCTTCCACAAAATAAGGGGAATGATCAAATAATCCTGTAGTTGTAGATGCAAAGTAACAGGACGGCAGTGCGGTTGGGCCAACGCCCCCGTGATAATTTGGGACTTCTCGGCAGCGCCACCTAGTGGTCATCCACCTGCGGCGTGCTGCTCTCCGAGGGAGGGCGCCCACCTTCTGAGGCGGGAAATGTCTTCTCCCCTGGGAGGGGCAAGGCACTGTATTAAAGACGATCTACTTGTTCTAGGAGCCAGCCACCTCTGAAACGTGTCCTGGGAGCTTCTCAGACTGCAGTCCCTGCCCTGGGGAGGCCGTGTTCTCCACGGCGGGGCCTCCTGCGATCTGAGTGGGGACCCATTGCCCATTAACTCTGCAGGGGATCACCCTGGGCCACTGTCTTCAGCAGCCCCACCTTCTCCGCGGGGCATACGTTCCGGGACCCCTGCTGGATGCCCGGCACCGGGGACGCTTCCGCACCCTATATTTGCTATGATTTTTTTCCTGTACACATACACCTATGGCAATGTTTAATTTCTAACTTAGGCACAGTGAGAGATAACAACAATAGTAATAAACTAGAACAGTTATAACACTATACATAACAATACGTTATGTAAATCTCTCTGTCTCTCTCAGCAAACGAGCATGAATTTCTATTTCCTCCTTTGCAATCTTATGGACCGATGGTAACAACCTCAGCATGCGATTTTTGTCTTTCCTCATGAAGAACTCCCACCATTTTGCTCAAAGACAGCACCGGGCGTCTCTCTCTGGCGTGGCAGACTCGCCAGCCTCGCCCCTCCTGCGCTTCGGGCCGCGGTGACGTGCTTTGGGGCCGTCCCCGTGAAGTAGCCGGAACCCACGCCCCGCGCGCTCCCCACGGTCGAGCAGATACACCGGGGACAGGGCTGCTCAGTGGCTAACGGGCAGGGACGCAGGACAGCGGGATGGTGCCCGTGCCCGGCGGGACCGAGCGGGGGACAATATTCCATCACACTAGCCAGGACAGGATGCAACTAAGAACGCAGGAATCAAACAACTCCTGGGATTTTCCATCGTCTGTTTTCAGGCCATGGTCGACCGTGGCTAAGGGGACCCGTGGAGGCAGGGGCAGGGGGGCCGGGGGCAGAGGCGGATGCTGTGGTTTAGCTCCCGTGCACTGAGGTTAGAGAAGAGCAGAACACGGCGGCTCTGAGGCATCGAAGGGGCTTAGAGGGATCGTTGCCTTTCCCAGAGGCCAGCGGGGGGACATGGCCTCTGCACCCGGCGAGGTGGGGGTGGGGGGAGGTCTGGCCTCCGGCCCAGGGCTGCCCCTCACTCAGGCTGAGTCTTCCAGGAGGTCACATTGCCTCTCTTGGCCTTGGCACTGTCCCCTGCAGGCTGAGAGGGACAGACTGGGCATTCTGAGGACCCCGTTGATGCCGAAGTATCTGCGGTCCAGTGTCCCTGTTGGTCAGAGACCAAGCCGGTAGCTCTCTCCCAAATATCCCTCCCTGGGTGAGGAAATGCTTGAGGGATATTTGGGGATAAATGAGTAGAGAAAAGAGCTTTAAAAAGCATTGTACTAAGTCAGAGAAGCCGGAAGAACACACAGGGCAGGGTTCCGCGGGTATGAAATGTCCAGAGAAGGAAAACCCATAGAGACAGAAAGCTGAGCAGCGGTTGCCGGAGTGACCGCGTCCAAAGCGTTTCAAAGGACGCTCACGTGGGTGGTCTAGTCGCAGCCCTGGAAGGTCGTGCACGAGACAATAATGACCTACCCCGTCTCCCCAAGGCTGGGTCAGAGCCGATGCGCATGTCAGAGGTGACGCCCACACCTCACCAGTGGCGGGAGAGGCAGAGGGGCCCTTCATTGCCCCTCCGAGCCCCTTCCCTGCACCCCCCCAAATCCATGTACCACCCAGTGCTCCAAAATGCTCGATGAATAATTATTCCTGACATAGAATCCAATTTCTGTCATTCTCCTGCCTAAAATTCCTCAGTGAATCCCATTGGCTCAAGCAGTTGCAGTGTGAATATCAGAATCATTGGGTGAAGGTTTTAGAATCTTTTCCCCCTTCCCCCTCACCCCTTTTTAACCAGAATTCCTAGATCCTGACCCAGAGTTACAGACTGAGGCTAGTGGAGGGTGAGGCTTGGGGAGCTCTCGTTACAGTATCTGGTTCACACGCAGGACAAACGCCCCTTCCACCCACTCCAAGGTGCTTGTGGGTACTTTCCGAAACTCAGATCCTGGGGATGGTACGCCTTGCCCTCTCGGAACAAGCACCAGCCCGTCACGCCAGCATCTCCCTCCGCGCCTGGCCTCACGTGCCCTTGAGGGGATGAACGCCGGGACCTTTGTTGTCCCCTGTGCTAAGCTCTCTCTTCCCGTCTCTGCCTCCGCAAGGTCTGTGCTGTGCTCCCAGGCATGCTCTCCCTCGCCTCCCACTTACTTCCATCCCCCAGGCTTCTCCTCGCCTGACCCCTTTGCTCCAGGAGTTTTTCTGGCCGCCCGTCCTCATGCTTGGCGGCCCCGCAGCGTGTCCCGCCACCAACTGCCTTGACCTTCATGTTTCCCAGGTTACTTCCTTGTAATTTGTCTGTGTGTCTGTCCCACCGAACTCTGAGCTTCTTGAGATAGAGGGCTGTTAATTGTCATTGTGCCTGGGCCAACAGGTCTAGCATTTCAGACGTGAGCAGAAGGAAGACTGACAACAGTCTTAAGCAATCTTAGCAATGTCTAAGGGGATGTAAGTAACTGCAAACAAGAGCGTGGCCATCCTAGCGGCACTGATGGCAACTTTCGGAAAAAGTGAAGGAGGCTTCTGAGCCTGGGGTTTAAGGCCCACACGTTCCTTGGGAGACAAACCACCCCAAACTCAGTGCAGTTTGACAAACACAATTATCTATTATTATTATTATTACCATGATTACTATGATTATTATTTCATGTGATCTGGGGTGGACTGGACTCAGCGGGAGGCGTTCGCTCAAGGTCTTCATTTTGCTACAACCAGAAGCAGTGCAGACCGAGCCTTCCAGAGGCTCCCGCCCTCACGTCCACCTGTCGCTGCTGGTTGCGGGCAGGGACTCTGCCTGGGACTCTGCCTGGGACCGTCAGGGACACCTACGTGGCATCCCTGTATAGCGTGGGCTTCCTCACAGCAGGGCACCCAGGTTCCCAGAGTAAGTATCTCAAGAAAGAAAGTGTCAGGAAGAAACTTTATTTCCTTTCGAGTCACGCGGGCCCCCCCTCCCACCACACCGCCTCGGCCAGGGTGGCCGCCATGAGCCAGCGGGTTTCACATGGAGGGACACACCGCTCTTGATGGGGCAGCAGCCAGTCACATCGTCAGGAGAGCGTATGGGCTGTTGATAACCTGCCCCATCAGTTGGCGACGTGACGCCTCGGAGACTCAGCGTTCCCACCTGCGAGGCGTGAACAGCAGTGCACAGGGCGCAGGAACGCGAGTGGCGAGGTGTCAATCGGGTGACACCGGACCTCTGTTCCATGAACGTTAAGCACCTGCTCAGGGAACACAGAGACGGGTAGAAAACGCCTGCCGTGCCTGACCCTCATGCGTCCCCAGCCAGTGTGGCCTCCAAGTCCCCGCAGAGGACAGCGTGCGCCCCTGAAAAGGGGCGTCTCTGGGGGAGGCCTCCGGGGGGCACACCCCCGCCGAGCACACGCACCCTCGGCCCCGCCGCCGCCCCGCCCGCTCGCTGCGCGGCTCGCAGCAGGTCTGGGCCTCCTTCCAGCGTCCAACGCCTTTCAGTGCTTTGTCCTCAGCTATTTCACTTTGGAAAAAATCCTGGTTTAATTAAGTAAACAGTCCAGTCAGTGAAGAAAAAAGCAGCCTATGCCCACTGAAACTAAAAGGTATGTATATCTCTCTTTTTAAAATCTTATTCTGCCTAGAATATTCAAAATTTTCTTCCCATAAATAATGCTGTACAACATGCAAGGTTTTAAGAAAAATATAGGATTGAATTTGTATAGTGTAATAATTTATACTTACATACCTAGACCACTGTCTGATAAAATGCCTGAATTAATGAATGTATACCTGTGTACAAACATACAAGCAATTACTATCCAGCCACGTAATATGAAGAATAGAGACATTTACTGAAGAAGACACAAGGTACAAGAAACGTTGTACACAGGACAATGACACCTCAGTCCCCTTCAAAGGAGGCTCCTTGGGACCTTACACAGTTCTCCCAGTCACCATCAGCCGCCCCATTGTATTTTCCTGAATCTCATCAATGGTCTGAAATCTCTTCCCTTTCAAAGGTGATTTTAGTTTGGGGAAAAACCAGGAGTCACAGGGCAGCAAATTAGGCTGTAGGGGGGCTGAGTCACCTGGGTGATTTGAGGTTTTGCCAAAAACTCTGCACAAAACATGATGCATGAGTGGGTGCGTTGTTGTGAAGCTGCCAATCACCAGCTGGCCACAGCGGCGGCCTCTGGGTCATCCGAACAGTTTCCTTGGCGGAAATAACTGCATGTGTGCATCCGCAACATGTACAAGAATGTTTTACGTAGCTTTACCGATAATGCCGAAACTAGAAGCAGCTCAGAGGCACACGGGGAATCACCAATATAGATTCCATCCATGTGTTTTTCTGAGACGTTGACGCCCCTCCATGGGGATGGGTGGGTTGTTTTATTTCTTCTTCTCGAACCCGGCAGGTTTGGTAGCGGCCGTGACCCGCGGAGGGCAGTGGAAGTGGTGCCGTGTGACTCCCCACTGGGAAGCGAGGCGGTACGAGGAGCCCCAACTCGGCTTTGCTCTCCTACTCTCTCAGCACCTTCAGCCTTGAAACCCAGACGCCAAATCACAAGGAGGCCCAGCCCACGCGGCGGTCCCACAGCCAGGAGCGAACGCCGCAGCGGGCGAGCGGAATCAGCCGCCAGGCCTGAGAAGGTAGGGGACCCTGGAGAACAGACCAGCCCGCCATTCTGTGCGCTGTCCAAAGTCCGAAACCCACAAACGCTCTCCGTGGTTGTGCTATGGGACTGAGCCTTGGGATGACCCCTTCTGCAGCCACAGCCGCTGGAATAATTACACACAAAAGCATGAATAGCTCTCACCAGCAGAAGTAGTTAAAAATATCAGCTAGCCTCTTGCTCCGCTCCCTCTGATTCCACAGCGTTCCGAGAGCTCAAGGTGGTTGGAAAACCTGGTGACTCAGGTTCCTCCTCACGTTCTCTGCGCCATCGTCTTTGTATCTCTAGGACCTGCCATGGCGCCCGACATACAATAGCTGCTTAATCAATGCTGAGCTCAGGAACGAAGGAGCGGGCGAAAGGCAGCCTTTGTCTGTCCGTGGCCCCACACGAGTTCTTCCTGGTGGATGGAGACAGAAGCCCTTTGCACAGCCCCTGGCGCTGCATTACTTCGTCCAGACATTTGGGGAAGGCATTCCAATCACTGGACAATGACTGTCCATGTCACAAATTACTGTCCCCTTCTCAGTTACTGTGTCTTTTTAATTTTTGTGGCTCCCCCGCTGTCTAATGGAAGCTTGGACTGCGGCTGTTTCACCCCATTAAGTCCTAATCGCCATCGACAGATGATGTTTGTACAGCCTCCCCTGAGGACAGCTCCAGGGAGACTCCCGGTGCCTCCAGAGCTCTCAGAGGACGATGGTATTTCACCCGCTCTCTTCTGCTCCCTGAAACTCTTATCTGTTCTCTAAAACTGGAATTAAATATCTTATTCTTCTTTATGTGTTTAGGCAGCATTGGGGGTCCCCATTAAAGGTTAGATGCATATAGGATGGAGTCTCATATATATGTAGTCTCTAATGGGTTCCACTATGTATGTAGATAATATATGTGTATATTCATGCACTCACACACATCGTATATGTGTGTGTATACATATATATAAAATCTTCTTGACTCTGTTAAGAGGAGGGTGAGGCATGTTAAAAGAAATATCTACTGAACACCTCTCATGCTCCAGCCTTATATAAAAATAGAAATACAATTTGCTCAAGTGTGCTTTATTCTAAGAATGAAACTTTGGCTTAATATTAAAATCATAACACTTTAATATTCACATTAACAATACAGGGGGAAAAAACTTCATCTCCATGCTATTCCCAATAGATGTGTAAAAGGCATTTGATGAAATGTGATACCTATCAATGATAAAAATAATCAACAAACTGAGTTAAAGGGGACTTCTGTAATCTGAAAAAAAGTATCAGCTAAAAACTCTTTGCTTCATACTCAACAGTAAAATGTTTAATGTATTGCCTCTGAGAATAGGAGCAGCAAAAGGGTGTCTTCTGTCATCATTTTTAATCAACTTTGTGCTGGAGACATTAACCAGTGCAATTATGCACAAAAAATAAATACAAACTATAAAGATTAGAAGTGGAATTTTAAAAGCTATCTATCTTCATAAACGGCATGATTATGAATGTAGAAATTGCTTAAATCTGCACTGAGAATTAATAAGTGAATTTATCAAGGATGCTGGAAACAAGGTAACATAAGGTCTACATGAAAGGCATTATGTTCATACATTCTAGCAGCAAAGAATAGAAAAATAAAGTTGAAAATACTACTGTTTACAACTGCATAGAAAAATTCTTAAGAACATAGAAATGGTTCCGTGGAAATATGTGCAATATTAAAAATCATCCAATAACTGGTAATTAATCTAAGGAAACACAAACACAAAACTGCTGAGAAAAATTAAGGAACACATAAACAAATGCACGATAATCCATGTTCATGGATTGAGATACTATAAAGATCTCAATTCTCTCCAAATTCATTGATAGACTCCATATAATTCCAATAAAAATCCCAGAAGATCATCCTTTTTATGTTAGCACTATAGATATTGATAAACAAACTCAAAAGTTCTATTGAAATGCTATGGACAGAGAATAATAGACAAGCGAGTATTTAAAAAGAAGCAGTTAGAGGATTTATAGATTCCAAGACTTGGAAGCTGAAATAACTAAGTCAATGTGGGTATTGACATAAAGAGAGATGAGTAGAGCAATCAGTCAAAATAGAGAGTCCAGAAATAGGCCCCTACATAGACAGCCTTTGATTTTCACTGGGAAACGGTCTTTTCAGTAAATTTTGCCCCCCATATTCCAATACACGTATGGGGAAAAATGAACTTTCCTCCCTAGTTCTCAGTGTCATTTGGGGAAAATCATAAGCATTGGTCTGAAAGTTGAAATAATTGAGCTTCAGAATAAAACAGTAGAAGCGCTTCATGATCTTGTCTTTAAGAAAAGATTTCTTAAATAACTATAAACCACTAAACATAAAAAAAAATAAGATAAACGAGAACTTATTAAAATGAGAAAATTGTGCCACCAAAAGCCAACATTCCGCACAGCGAGCAGCGGGCTCTGCCTGGGAGCCAGCACCCGCGAGCCACCCCGCACCTGCACCGCATGGCAGCGCTGTCCTTGTGCCCCCGCCCCCCGCGCAGGCGCGCTGAGGAGAGGCTTGCTTTCTCCGGGCTCCCTCCCCTCCCCCACCTGGTGGTCTCTGGCCATGTCCTTCCGGCATCAGAGTCCGTTGCACTAGCAAAGCGATCAGAGGCCTGCTGTGCCCCCCATGAAGATGTGCTGTCCCGCGACAGTGTTGCCTTTTGCGAATGTCCAGAGGAACCCCTCGAACAGCAAGGATGGCAGACGTGATCCGAGTGGCGCAGTACGCACACAGGCCGAGTGCCGTGTCCAAGCAAGATCCACTCCTCTGGGGACTGCGGACTTTGCCGCCAGGCCGCTGTGCATTCAGATTCCAGGGGTGGAATTTACTCGTTGGCTTTGGACAAATCACCATGTCCCTCTGGGGCTCATTTTTCTTTTCTGTAATGGGATAACTGCTTAGTAGTTTGTTTTTAATGATTAAAATATCAAAACCTCTTCCAGGAAACATTAATTTCCATAATGTTAATAGATATTTCAAATATAAACTATTGCATTATCAAGTATGATTCAACTGTTCTGAATAGAAATTAATTTTTTAACTTCAATGCAATGAACATTATAAATCTCCAAGGAGGAGCTAGAATATTTAGTTTCCTGCCACATCTCTGACCCACGGGGACGTTTCCCGGGCACAGTTCGCGGGCTGCGTGAGCGCGCTTGGAGCAATGGTGATGTAGAACAGGACAGACATTTCACAGTGCTCTCCGATACTAATGTTATTGTTGGTATTGCTAAGAGATATTATTGAGTTATTAATTATTACTTTGCAGCAACAATAATCACATAGGAGGCCCAAACCCGAACAAATCCAAGTTACAGTTAAAAATTCATAAAGCATCATTTTTTTTCCAAACACCATTCTGTGTGTGCATTTTGCTTGGCACATCTCTGAATTTTAGAACAGAGGGTTTGCAAATAGATAGCTCCCTTCTCCCCTTGCTAATTAGCATGATGGATTGTTGAGATGGGGCTGTTCCATCGCGGTAGAGATGATGCCCTCGCTTTTAATTAACCATACAGGGACTTGAATTGATTCAAAAAGAAAGAAGAATCCTGAACATGCCCACTTACTGGGTTAGTGATTAAAGAAGCCCAAGGAGGAACATCGTGATGGGCTCCGATTTTCTCTCCAGGACCTTGTGTGACAGCAGATTTGTACGTACCACATTGCATATTAATAATTGTCTGTGTTTTCTGGACACAGGGCTGCCTAATGAGAACATGGACAGAGAAAGTGGTGAATGCACATAATTCTTCAGTGCCAGCATTTCCTCCCTCTGCCCCCCCGCTATGATTTCCTGAGAAAGTTTGATTCATTGTAGTTGCTAGGTGATGGGCGAGTTTCCATTATTCATGAGCGCATCCTTGTAGGCAGACAGTGACTTCTCCTTGTGCCAGTGTTTGTTTTTCTCGCTGTGGTGGGGCCCCAGACCACAGTGCGCTGGCTCTTGGCCCTTCTCGTGGCCCAAGGTCTCCAGAAAGAACCCAGGTTGGGGGGCAGGCTTGCCCCGGGCCCTTAGCTGGACTTGTCCCCCTGTAGAAATGGGGACGAGACTGTCATCCTTTGTCTTGGCTGGCAGGAGGCCAAGGCGAGTTCCACGCTTTCAATTCCAAGGCAGCCGGACTCCCTGGCTTCAGTCTCATGTTAAAATAAAACCACTGGGCTGGATGGACAATGAGGAAGCGTTTGATTTGTCACTGGCCCCGACCCCTGGACATCTGTCCAGCAGGCATTTACTGAGCATCTAGCGACCCGGCTACGGCCCAAACGCTGGAGGAACTGAGATAAACACATGCCAGTGTCTAACGTGGCATGCAGCCTTCCAGGCTGACAGGAGCGTGTTACCAAAGAGATTACGGGGGCACAGTGACCGCAGCAAGCCCCACGGAAGCGCGATGCTTAAGCTGAGTTCTGGAGCTTGAATGCCAGGTTGGCAGCCGGATAAAGAGCAAGGAACCCCACAGGCACGGCCCGGGTGGTGGGCTGAATGATCGCACGCAGGGACCCGGCCGGGCTGCGTGTGGACTCAGAGCTGACCCACGGCCAGCAGCAGCAGTGCAAGAAGCCACGCTGCCGCCTTTAGCCACCAACCCGGGCGGCCAATCAGCTGCCCCTGGGACAGTCCACCCCACGCAGGGCCAGGCCTGTGCGAATATCTGGCAGCTTCCCCAAGTTTTGCCCCCACTTCTGAATTAGGACACCCTGGAGGAGGCCCGATCTTCCATCCTAACCAATCACCTAGGATGTCCTGCCTGTAGCTTGCTCACCTCCGGCTTCCCCGGGCCAGCGGCGTCCAGTCAGACGCCCCCTCAGCCTTTCCCTTCCCCTCGAAAGCGTCCCCGCCCTGCTGCCTGCCAGGCGTTGCTGCCGAATGCTAGCGCTGGTGGCCAGGTCCCTTGCTAGGAGCCAGGACAGAAGAAGAGCTGTGTTGGTTCTTACTTAGACGCCCTTCATTTATTTTCATGGCACAGAGGCGCAAAACCACGCATTTTGTGTAAAAAACAACGTGCATTCATATTGTGAACAGTAGTGTGTTTATGTGAATGTATGCAGGTGTGACTTCACAACAACTTCACACATAGGTCTTGTCGTTGCCAACTTCCAAACAAGAAGAAAACACAAACCCAAGGGGGGTTGATTCACTAGGCCAGGGTGACAGAGTTGGTGGGGACGGAGCTGAGATCAAAGGCCCGCCTTCAGACACCAGTCCTACCGGCAAGATACTCAGCAACGATTACCTGCTTTTTCCCTGCATCCCGTCCAGAGCGATGCCCAGCTTCCTCAAACCGTTCCCACCCACCTAACACAGATCAAATCCTAGGTAAGCCTCTTCCAGTGCCGCCTTACTGAGACACCCCAGTTCCCTGGAACGGAATACCCCAACCTGCCCATTACAGGGGTGTTCCTGGTGGTCACCAACGGGCCGGAGGGCACTGACCGGGGTCTCTTCAGAGACCAGAGCAACACACTGCGCCTTTGGGTGTTGCTCCTTTGTGAAGCAGCCCTGAACAGCGATGCTCATCACGTACGGCGCATCCCAGCTGGAAGCCCGCGGCCCGCCGGGAGCAGAGGGCGGCCTGCTCCCTGCCACTGGTGGGGAGCGCCAGGAAGAAGGCCCCACCCGGCAGAGGAGCGGGCTGGCTGGCTCCCGTCTCATGCCTGGTCCTGGAAACAGGGCTGAGGGGTGGGCATGCCAGGGGAATAGCATAACTGAAAGGCGGTTAAACTTCACCACGCTTTGTGCCTCGCCAGGCAAGTGACTTAAAAGTGCTAAAACATATGGTTAGGGAAAGAGGTATAAAATTAAAAAAGTTACATACACATATACATGACATACTTTCTCCTCATAGATAACAAATATTTAACATTAGTAAGCTATTAATGAATTAATTTATACTTTTAATAATAGGTGTACTATTTAGAACTACCTATGTTTATAGGACATTATAGATGCAGTGCATAGATTGCATATGAAATGTGGATGTACAAATAACATTGATTTATAATATAAAATAGATATGGATATGTGTTACGCCCATAGATACATCATACTCCATGTAAATCACTCTACGATATACGATGAAGGCACCATGGTCAAGCATTGGCCAGATTTGAGTTTGAAGTCAGACCCCTCCTAACTCTGTCACGTTGAATGAGAGGCCGAGCCACTTATCTGCCAGCTGGGGCCACCCCCAGTAACCACCTCAGGGTCTTTTAGAGCCGTATGAGAAAACAGACAAGCGACTGTACGATGGCCCGTAGCCAGCGTTCAAGAACCAGCTGTCCTTGCTGCATTTATCAAGGTCTTGACTCCTCTGTCGCCACACCTCAATCCCACTGCACAGGCGTTACCTGCCAAACCTGCCCCACCTGGTCAATGAAGGCACAAAGGAGGTGCGTGTGGGCAAGGGACCCAGAGCAGCAGGGCTGTTTGCCTGTCATTATTCTGGGTCAAAGTCACCCCAAGGACAGTAGGAGAAAGGTCCCGAAGCACCGCGGTGGCTCCCAGTTCCCTCCGCTCTGTGAGACCCACGAGGGAAAAGCCCACCAAAGCTGAGGAAGCCTGGCGTCTGGAGAACGGTGGAGCCTTTTGCCCCAGGCGGGGCTGGGCTCTGAAGGTCAGTGCCTTGATATCTGACCCTCAGTCTCCCAGCCCCGCACCGATCAATCTGCTCAGGCAGTCCCCTATTCATTCACATAGCCCATTCACCCAAACAGATACGAACACATCCATTTATCTCTTAATGCACTGAAATATCCTTTTACTTACTCAACCAGTCATTCACTATCGTATCCATTCATGTATACCTATACTAATTATTTCTATGACATAACCATTCATTTTTCCATCCACATATTCTTTCTTTGTGTATGTATTTACATGTCTTTTTAGTTTATTTGTCATTCTAATATTTACCCAACCATCCATGTACAGTAATTCATGTACTTTTTCATTGACTCATTCAATGATTCATAACTCATCCATGTACTCATTTATTCATTTCCATGACGATCTATCCAACTGTTCAGCAATTAATTCCTACATTCATTCAGATATCCTTTCATTCGTTCATCAAGTCACATCACCTCTAGTCCATCCACCTATCCATTCACTCTTCCATTTGCCCGTCTGATCTCTAATCCGCGCTCCCACGCGCCCACGCAACCATCCGCCCTTCCATCATCCCTGTTACTCATAAAGCATTCGGAGACTGTCATCTGTCAGCCCTGGTGATACAGGTATATAAAAACTCAAGGCTAAGTTTCTTCAAATGCTCCTTTTGAGGCAAAATGCTATAACAGAAAATTCAAGAGATTTTGATGCAAAGAGACCTAGTATTTGTAATTAAATGAATTATACTTAATTTTGCCATTTCCCACCAGGGCAATATTTGTCAGCCTTTTTGAGCCTAAATTTTTTCATTTTGCAGAGTGGGAGTCGTATATAAAATTACGTGCCTGAGTTTTTGGGAAAATTTTGGGACACAGTTTCATGCAAGCAATGAAGCCCCTCCTTCTCTCCCCATGGCAAATGGGACTTTGTCTCACCTCTTGGCCTGGTGTCTCTGGCACTGGTTGGTCTGCCCCTCCCTCCCTCTCTGAACCGCCAGCCTGAAAGAGAGCTGAACCCACAGAGGCCTTTCCCAAATGCTCCTTTGTTCATCTGTCCATGCGACTGCTCCCTCCTGGAACCCCTCCTCTGGTTGCCAGCTGTACAAATTGTCACAGAACGTTGACAGAAGGTCATCTTCTGACCTCTGGGTTGGCAAAGGCTGAGACATAAACACGTGATCAAAGTGAACAGTGACACTGTTCTAAATGGAAATACGGAAGAGTCCTGTTTGTGGCTGATAAAGGAACCACTCGCCCTTGGATCAGTGAGGGGAGGGGTACGCTATTCACAGGGACAACGAAATGTGAAACTCATTACTCTTGGTTGTGGTAACCAGAAGAAAGACCACCTGTGGGCCCAGGCATCAGGCTGGTTCAAAACCCACATGTTACCCACGTTGGAGGGTGCCCCTGGCAACCTGCCCAGGGCACCCCAGGTGGGGCCTGGTTCCCCTGAGCTTTGTGCCGGGAGGCATGACAACAGCTGGCTCTGAATGTTGCGTCCTCCAATGCGGGCACAGGGAGGATTCGCTCGCTGCGCTGTGCTCTCTGGACCATCATGCCCGCCTTCTTGCTCTGACGGCCTGAGCGTCCAGCAGGCCAGGAGCCGGGAGGACGGGCTGCCTCAGTAGCTTCTGGGAGAAAAATAATCACAAGTCTAATTAACATCTATTCGCCTACATAGTACAATATTTCCCCTGTGATTAAGACTTTTAAGATCTACTCCCTTAGTAACACTCAGATGTACAGCACAGTATTAACTATAGTCACTACGCTGTACATTACGCATCCATGACTTATTTATTTTACAAGTGAAAGTCTGTATCTAGTATTTCTTATAGTGCATATCTGCTGGATATGAATTCTCTCAGTTTTTACCTGTTTGAAAATGCCTTTGTTTTATCTGTACTTTTAAAGGCTATTTTTGACGAATATAGCTACCTAAACTGGCAGGTTTTAAAATCTTTCAACACTAAAAATATCATTCCGCTTCTATTTTAAAGCATGCCATACTGTAGTTTTTATTTTTTAAATCATTTTTTATTTTTCAATTACAGTTGACAACAGAATTATATTATTTCAGCTATAGGTACTATGCCATATAACAAATCTCTCTGCTCAAAACAATCACATGAACAAAAAACCAACCACCCCCACCAACACCCACGCAGGAGAGTTTGGGAAGTGACAGATGCGGTTCGTGCCTCAGTGGTGATAGTATCAAGGGTGTAGCATATATCCAATACATTAAATGTGCGTAATTGCGTTGTACATCAATAATCTCAATAAAGGTAAAAAAGCAAACCAAAAAAATGCTCTGCAGGACAAATCGGGGGCGGGGAGGGGGAAGTAGCATTCTGTTGTCTTTCGGTTTCCATTGTTTCTAACGAAAGACGTGCATTTATTGGTGTCGTTTTTCCCTTGTAGGAAATGTGTCTTTTTCCTTGGCTTGTTTTAAGCTTGTCTGTTGTCAGCACTTCGGCTCTGAGGTGCCTGGGCGTGTGTTTCCGTGTCGCTGACCCTGTGTGGCGCTATCGTGCTGTGGTGGGAGAGCCCTCAGCGGTTCTACAACCCCTGGGCCACCGTCTCTGCAAGTCGCCCTCACCCTGCGCCCTCTCTGCCGTCTTCTGCTTCCCCAGTTGCGCCCTCGGGTGACGGCTCAGTGTCGCCCTCTGCTCCCCTGGCGCCCCAGGCCTTTGCCCCACGCTGCTGTCCTGCAAGTTTGGGTGTGGTGGTCACAATCTGCCTCGGCTCCCGGTCGCTCTCCCCGTGCTCTGCTCCGCTGCTGTTAAGTCGTTCAGGGTTTTGTTTTGTTTTTTTCCTTCTGATACCGTATTTTTCATTGCTAGTATTTCTATTTTGGTCCCCCACCTTTTTTTTTTTTTTTAAGAGTTTCAATCTCTTCACAGACACTTCCCAGCTGTTCGTTCATGTTATGCCATTTTCACCCCTTTTGACTCTTTGACATAGTTTTCATGTTTGTCTTACAGTCTCTGTCTTATACTTTTAAAAGCCCAGCATCTGGGCTCTCCTGTTTCTATTGATTGTTTCCTCCCTTGGGTCACAGTGGTTTGCTGCTTTGTCTGTTTTATAACGTCTGAGTCTCTGCCGGACACTGTGTGCACACCAGCAGTAGGGATGGAACTAAGTGACATTTATCTCCCGGGAACAGCATGGCGCCCCTGACAGGCTGCGGGTGCGGGAGGAGAAGACGCCAGGCCAGCTTCATCGGCATGCAAACTGGGAGCGCTCTGCACGTTCGCTGAGGTGTGTGTGCAGCTGCCTTTGAAAGAGGTAAGAAGAGACCTCCCTGGCACGTGAACCCTGAAACCACACGGGCGATCTTTGTGCTCCCCAGTCTCGCTGCCGGCTTTTTGACTGCGGTAGGTCTCTCTCTCGCAATCCTTTTCGGGTCTCTAGGAGCCACCTGGGCATCTTGCTGGTCTACGGACCCACCCTCAACCTTCCGAGGGTCTCTGCAGTGCACTCCGGGAAGACTAGTGTGACGCAGGGGGACTTTCCTCAGCTCGCCAGACCTGCGCCGTGTGGCAGAGAAGGCACCAGGCCAGCGGGAGCGGTTGCCGCTGCGGCTCGCTGCAGACCCTGGCACAGGCCCTTCCCTCTTACGTACCCTCGCCACCGCCTCTGCACGGAAAGGCTCAGCTTCGTCCCCCCCAGGGCTGGTGCGCCCACTGGAGAAAGAGCGTATCAGGGGCATTTTGTATCACCTGACACTTCTTTTGACCAATCTCGTGACATTCTGCACATGTATGGCCCGCTTTCTTAGTGGTCTCTTTTGGACCGTAAGCTCTTTCATGACAGGGACCACATCTCTTCCTGTATGCGCCCGGAGTGCCGAGAATCGCGCCCAGCATGTGGTAGGCGTCAGTGCACGCCGCGTTCACATCGCTGGGGGCTGGAGTGACGTGAGGTCTCGGGGCCGTCAGTTTTCCGTGTCTGCGAGCAGCCGAATCGTCCTCCCAAATTTGCTTAATAAATCGGTTACCTTGAGGGTTTGAAGTCAGATTTAATGCCCATTTTTTATTGAGCAAGAAAGGAACTATTATAATAATGACCAAGGAAATTGTGATGAAGTGACATTTAAAGGGCACTGTGAGGGATCCAGGCCCCCAGGCAGAGACGCCTCATGTGACATTATCACATTTGCAGTCACCTGGCTTCAAAGGACTAAGCAGGGCCGTGCAGCTGGTTTTATCTCACATCTTCATTTTAAAGAGGAAGAAGACCACCGCTTAGTCAGGGTGGTTCCCCCGTGCGACCTAAAGAGACACAGCAAGGCAGGTCAGAGAGGACCTCGGGCTGAACCCGGAATCCCATTCCCAGCCTGCAAGACGACGATCCGAACATCTAGTGCAATGAGCACCCCTACCACGCGCCCAACCACCTGGCTGTCCTCCGACACTCACCTGGCTCCTGGAAGGAAAATGTGATCACCCCACGGGCTCGCGGGAGGAAGCAGAGCCAAGAGGGTTTAATTAACTTGCTGGGAGGGCAGGCAGAAGACTAAGATTATTGTGTCTGGATGATGATACATGTCAGCCACAAGCCAAGTATGTATTTATTTATATTATACACACACGCGCACATCTTTGAGTGTGAATATACCAAACCAGAAGTTGCTGCCGCCCTTGTGGTGGCCCCACCCAGTCCCGGTGCCCATCCTGACCAATCGGCTGTGGCTGGGGTGTTGTGGTGGAAACGCTCAGAAAAGAATGGACCGCCAATGGCCAAGGCCGCCCCGCCCCTCCTCCTACGAAAATGGCGTGTCCAGCACCAGGATAGTGTGCCCAGGCTCACGCAAAACAGAGTTGGCCGTGGGCCATCCCCCGGCCCGCCACCTGGGGGCCTGTCGCGGTCCTGAGCCCGTGCACAAGCCTCTCTTCAGCCCCAGAGCCCGGAGCCCCGAGCGGGAGGCAGCAGGGCCTCCGCCTGAGTCCCGGAGCGGGGAGACGGGTGCCCGAGCAGAGGCGGCTTTCTGGGACGAGTCCGCTCAGAGGCCCCTGCTGGGAAGACGTCTGGGTCTTCCAAATGCGGCAAGTTTACACGCTCCCTCCACCCCTGCCTCCCGCACCACAGGCCACAGTCAATCGGTTGAATGTACTTTTTCCCAGTTTCCTAATAATGCACGTGCGTTGGGGTTTCAGACACACATGCCTGGCAGTTGCTGCCAGCGCCGGCCAGGACCAGGCTGGCGCAGAGAGGGGCCATAGCCCTGGGCAGGGGCCATTACCCCCGCGGCCCACCAGAGGGCCCGCTCCTGTCGGGAATCAGCCCTGAGCCGAGTGGCTGGAGCGGCCCCTCCTCCGGCACACGCCAGTATGCAGCTGCCTCTCCGAAGGATCTTTCTCCCGCTGCCCCTCTCTCTGCCCATCTGTCCCCTCTGTACTGGCTTGGCTTCTAGTGTGAGTTGACGGGAGGAGCCCCACTCTGGGGGGCCAGACCAGGGGCCCCAAATTGGCCTCGAGGTTCCAGGGACTGGGAGTCACCTTCCTCACATCTTTTCTGGGGGCTCGTCCAGCTTTGTGGGCCACTCAGCATAGGCAGAGGCAGCGCCTTCACTTGAAAAGTAACAGGGACAGAAGCTGGCTTTTGCTGGGCACCGACCACCTCGTACCAGGCCCTTGCCTTTCAACAGCTTTAACCCTCATGGGACGCGGCCGTTGCAACGTGACCCAGGACGCATGTTCCGGGTTGATGACGGTGGATGAATGGGTGGGCCAAGAGCTTGGTCAGTGACTGCAGCCTTTGGTTTACAGACCAGGACCCGCAGCGCACAGCTGAGTGAGAGGTCGCTGGCCACATGGCCCCGGAAGCCATGGGGCCTGACGGGCACCAGCTTTCCTGGATGGGTCTGCAGTCAGACTGCAGATCCTGAGGCTTCCCAGCCTCCATAATGTTGGGGAGCCGGTTCTTCAACAGACAGATGAATCGATAGATCGATAGGCTGAGATCGGTAGATAGTCTCATTGGCCCTCTTTGTCTGGAGAACCCTGACTAACACAGCCTCAGCTTGGTTGGGGTCTGCTGTCACCGTCTGGAGATTCTCAGCATTTTACGTCCGAACCCGTGTTTCCTGAGTGACATCCGATGGCACCACGGAGCCTGTGTGTGTGCGGAAGGCACGCACTGTCTGCCGCCCCTGCCGTCCCAGGGGCACCCCGCTGTCCGATGCCCCGCGGAGACGGGCGCGCCCCGGGCTGGAGGCCGAGGAGCTCAGCGAGGCCCCAGGGTGCTTGGGAGGCATGTCCCATCTGCGCCTGCGTCAGAGGAGGCGCAGAGCTTGCCGCGGGCACGGAGGCAGGCGCTGGCTCCCTAGCCGTGGACAGATCAGTTCTTTCTTAGTCTGGCCACCTTGTGCCCTGTGTGCGCCCACCATTGATGCCCCAACGATGGCACAGCAGACAAAGACTAAATGGCTCCTTTTCCTCTCAGACCTCTTCCTTCCCCAGTGAGCAGAGGGAGGGCGCTGGGGGACCTGTGCACATCCGCACGCGAAATAAAAGCGGGCGGGGTACTTTTGTGCGGCTTTTCCTTTGTCTGGTAACAGCAAAATACACATGCAGGTAACAGGCCACAAAATACGGGTCCGGCAACGTGGGTCGTTTGGCACGCTGATTAAATTCTCCTGCGTTTGCATTGCAAACAATATAAAGCAGGCAGGTAAGGCTCACGCTAGCAAGGGAAAATCTGGATTCTTCTTTACTTAGAATGACAGACAGCCAATAAACCACAGCGATAACTCGAGAGAGCGATTGGAGAACAAAGGGAAAAACCTCACATCCCAGCACCTCCGACAGCACTTTCCCCTGCGTTGCGAACAAAAGTGTTTTGCATTTTCATTTCGTCCTAGACCTTGAAGATCATGTAGCCAGTCCTGAACAGAATATTTTGAAGTTGAAAGGGAATCTGGAGGATTTTATCTGAACTCTCTCGTTTCACAGATGCGGAAACAGGTGTGGGAGCGGGAAGTTGCATATGCCTCCCGCTCCCTCGCCCCGGGGGGCTGGCCCCACGCGGGCCGCACAGGGCCCCGGCCCAGGCTCCACAGCGCACACAGGCCCCCCCGGGCGGGGCTTCTCTTGGAAGCGGCCGTGGGCCCCGGACGCCATCCCGACTGGCATTCTCCAGGGGCCTGCTCCAAGCGCAGAGGCGGTCTGTTTAACTGGTTTCTGAGAAAGTCCCAGAAACCTCTGCCCCTGCCCCAACAAAGTGCCTTTAGTCACATGAACGCCCATGCTGTGAGGCCCGTGCCCACCAAACCCCCCTCATTATGGCCGACACAATGCAGGAATGTCCTCCTGCCTGGAATCCTGGCCTCATTCACTCAGAGAAAGAAGGGCGCCTTCAACCATGGGGAAAAGAGGGGGCCCGTCTTGCCCTGAGCATGGAAGACGGGGTCCGCCCTGTGGGTCGTGTGGCCCTCACTTTCCCACGGCTCCTCCCTTTGGATTTGGCATTGTCCTATTGGCTTCGAATCTGAAGGTCATTTCCAAGGTTGATGCGTTCGGGGCACCTTGGATCCGTGCAAAGAAAGGTGCTTCTGTTGGAGGGGACAGGGCTGTGGGCCTTGAAAACTGGGCTGGGCCGGGCTTTGGGGAGGCTTTTTGTTGCAGGGGGCCGGGGGGTGGGTCTGGGAGGCAGCAGGCCTGGGCGATATTCCAAGTGGCTGAGGTCTGCCGAAGGGCTGCTGGCTTTCCTTGAGAAAGAGCTTTCCTAGCAGCGCTTTTCCCCCCAGATTGAAGTCTTGTTTGTTCTGCCCCTAATTAAATCTGCCCGTTCGCTCCGTAAAAAGCCCCCTCCTCCTCCCCTCTCTACGTCTGACCAGCCTCCTGCTCCTGGGGGTGTCGGGACAGCGGGGAAGAGTGGTCACTGCCATGCCTGGCTCTGGCCCCAGAACTCTGCTCTCCTGACCCCTGGCCTCCATGTGCAGCTGTGATTGGGTCTTCTTTTATTTTAGATTTTATTTATTTATTTTTAGAGAGAGGGGAAGGGAGGGAAAGAAACATCGATGTGTGGTTGCCTCTTGCGCCCCCTGCTGGTCTTAATGGCTGGGTCTGTGCTGACGTCGGGCCTTCCCTTGCATGCGTGTCTCAGAGACACTTTTTTTCCCAAAGTGAAACCCCTTCCTTGGGCCTCCTGATGTGTAAGAGAGCTCAGATCCGGGTTCACACTCTGGGCCTCACTTCTCAGAGCCTCTAATTTCTCATAATTCCGAGGGTTGTGGTGAGAAGCAACTGAACCAGACTTTCCACATGGAAATTGTCAGGGCTGGAGGCTTAAATCGCCTTTGCATTTTCCAGGTGACTCTGCAGACCTAGGACTTCTGGAACCCCCCCATCAAAGAGAGCCACAGGCAACTAGCAAAGGAGCTCAAGGGAGAGTCCAGGTGGGGACAATTCCTTCCGGTTAGATCTTTGGTTTTCCGAGCCTTCTGAAAAATCATAGCGTGCAGGAAGAGAAGCCATCAGATCCTCTGTGAGCCACTAACAATGTAAGCAAAGAAGAAACCCCAGAGGGCAAATGGCCGTGAGGAAGGACAGGGAGGTGGCCTCAGGGGGGCCCCAGGGCCTGGGAGCTAAGAGAGGGGAGGAGGACCTGGAGATTCTATTTGCACACCCAGAGTCCCAGCTGCCAGTTTCTAGCTTCAGCTTCTGCATCCATTAAGGCAAAGGATAAACCGTACAAGTCCCTCCGAGTGTGGTCCAAAGACTGATGCATCAAAATCATGCAGGGACCTTGTCCAGGAGCCGATGCCTGGGCTCTCCCCCAGTCCTCTGCGCTGCCGTCTCCCTGAGACCCGCTGCAGCTGGAAAGCGAACTGCCTGAAGTTGCCAAGGCCTTTCCTCGCTCCGATGTTACAGAGCAGTGCTCTCTAAAAGACACCCGTCATGGGGAAAAGCAGAGCACAGAGCTCCATGGATGTGTCTGATTTTATAAAGTGTGCTGGCTGTGCCTCTGTTTACTAATGTATTATAAGACATGCCCACAAATAAAACTCTGAAAGCGGTTATAAAAATAAATAGATGTAAAGTTTACATAGGGAGGCAGAAGATCCAGAACAGCCAAGACAATGTCGAAGGAGCAGAACGAAGTTGGAGGACTATCCCCGACTTTGAGACTGACTGTAAGGTTACAGTGAGCAAGACAGGGTGGTGTTGGCCAAAGAACAGGCACACAGATCAGCGGGACAGAGCCAAGTGCCCAGAAATAGATGCACATAAATATACTCCATGGGTCTTTGATGAAGGCACAAAGGCCATACGTTAGAGCAAAGATAGACTTTTCAACAAATGGTGCTCCAACAGCTGGACAGCCACATGCAAGAAAGAAAGAAAGAAAGAAAGAAAGAAAGAAAGAAAGAAAGAAAGAAAGAAAGAAAGAAAGAAAGAAAGAAAGAAAGAGAAAGAAAGAAAGAAGATGAATCTAGACAAAGACCTTACTTCCTCCCTAGGAGTTAACTCCAAATGGATCACAGACCTAAATGTAAAATGTGAGCTCTTCACTGTCCTCAGACCATGGCTTGCTAAGAGGACTGTGACAGGCTTCTCTGAGCGCCCACTAAGTGCAGTACTTGGCTCATTTCATAGGAGGGATGTCATCGACTTCAGGGAACAACGTGGTCGCCACCCTCGAACTACCTCTTTGAACCCGTGTTATGGAGCTCATGACATCGGCTGGGGCGATGAGGGCATAGGGCCCTCGGTCGTGCAGCTGCGTAAGTGGCCGGACAGGGGTTCAGAGTTAGGTCACAACTTCCTGTCCCATGTCCTGTGAGCAGGCGATGCTCTGACGTCAGGGCTTTCCTCTGAGACTATGCGTGGCCCCTCCTACCCCATCGTCTCCTAGGGAGCCCGAGGTCAGTGCTAGTCCGCGGGGCGCAACCCCCGCCCCCCCTTATTTGCACTCAGAATATTCCAGGAGCCTCCCACAAGGTGGGTGAGGGTGCGGGCCGGCGGCCGGGCGTGCGAGCACAGGCATTTGTCAGCGTAATTGGTGCTGCCGCCGCAGGCCAGGGCCGCGGGCGCTCGCCGCGCGGAGGGGGAGGGCTGCCATCCCTATAATACACTCAGAGGCATGTAATTTACGAAAGTGGCTTTGTGTTTCGGGAACAGCAGGGTTGAGGAATGCCACTCCGTGTAGTCAGGACTGTCTCCGGAAAGCTCAGACACTCGTTATGACGGCCCTCTGCCCCGCCTCTCTCGCTCTTGCTCCCAGGCGCCCATCAGAGGCCGGCAGCCCCGGGCCACCCTCGTCGGCCCCAGGCCCATCCCCTCGCCCTCCACGCTGCCCGCGTGTGGACACTCGTGACCTCTGGGCCACAGCGAGCGCTCCCTGGCTGTGCAGCAAGCCTTCCCTTTTCTCATCTGCACAGTGGGGACAGCTCCACACAGTCACCCACTCACTCGCATCCAGCATGTTGGCCCACCTGGCACCTGTCCCCTGCGGGATGGCAGAGCTGCCCGTGCGCTGCGTCCAGCACCGAGGAAAGTGCCAGATGCAGTGGCTGCTCCCCACCTGTGAGTCCTTCACCTCCCGTCTCCCCTGAAACTCGTTAAAACTCAGCTCAGGTCTCCAGAGCTTCCTGTGGCTTTCGACCAGCACAGGCTAAAGTTCACATTTCTTGGTTAGGCTCTACTGTTTAAGATACCCAAGAAAAATGTATCTGTCCAAATTTAAATGGTGTACATCCTTTGACCGCAGACGGCTACTTCTAGGACTGCACTCCCCGCCCCCCGCTATTCCTAAACCCAGGCACAGAGCAGAGGGAGACAGGCACACAGAGGTATTTATTGCGGCACGTGGTAATTGAGAAAAGAAGGGGAAATAACCGCCTATCACCTGAGGAGTCAGGAAGCAGCTTGCAGCCTCACCGCACACCACGCCCCGGGGTGCTCTTCCCCGCACGCGCGGTGTCTGTGGGTGGCGGGTGGCGAGCAGCTACCAACGACGGAGTTAGAGCACCAACAAGCAGATGGAGGGCACGGGGCCCTTCGCTGCGTGGGCGGAGCTGAAGGGACTGATGGAGACAGGCGCCCGGCATACATCGTGCAGCGAGGAACCAGGCTGCGGAAGAGGCTTTTCTCGTCTCCCCGCACCGGGCACATCTGGGTCTGCGGCAGACGAAGCACCTGTGAGGGAGCAGGAGCTGTTGAGAAAGCTAGCAAGGATCTCTTCAACAGATATTTTTGGAAAGAGACATGGAGACCCTGCTTTTCTAATCCGCTTTATTGTCCTCCCCACTGAACGCGCCAGCGTGGACGGATGTACAGAGGAATACGTGTGGCCCCCCGGGGAGGGACGTGCAGACAACTGCCGGAGCTTCACGCGCCCCAGCAATGCTCATTTGAAGATCCGTGGGAGTATATCTTTGCTGATGAATAACACACTTCAGGAAGCATAATTGCTGTCATTTTCACTGATGCCAGCTCTGTTGTCTTTGATCTCTGTACCCCATTCGGCGGCTTTCCCAAGCAGGGCATGGCTCGGCCTCACGCTGCCTCTGAGACAGAACCCATGAAGCTCTAAAGCTCGCTTTCCTCACCTGGAAACGGGAAGTATGTGACCTGAGGTGCCTCTAAGAAAACAAGGACTGACAGGGAAGTTCCCTGGGGGGGCGGCAGGGTGGCAGTCACACCCCTCGGGGCGTTCAGGGTCTTGGGACAGGACTCCGCAGAGAGAAGGAGTCATTGACTTGACTTCTGAAACAGGAAGCCCAGGGCATGGGGTTCACACAGGACAAGAAAATGGCTCAGGAACTGGCTAAGTGGCTTGAACAGGGCCACACGGACCAGGAGCTAGTGACACAGTCTGTCTGCTTGAATCATTCTGATTGGACTACGGGGCAGCAAGGCAGAGGAGGAAGGGGATTCTGCGTTGCCAGGAAACCAGAATCTGATTTCTCAGCAGACAATTGCTGCTAACTTTTCAGAAATCAGAGAACCTTGGCGATGAGGAGGGAACTTTTAAAGTCATGTAGAAGAATATGCAAGCTTCTAGAAGAAGACAGCGATAGATTTGAGGTCAGGTGAGCAACTCTGGCGGGTTCCTTAACAATGCCAAGCCTCCGCTTCTGTATTCGTGGAGGGAGGGTGCTGTCACCACCGCCACGTGGAAGATGCATGGGCGCCTGGTGGTATGTCTGGCACACAGGTCCCTAACCAATGCCCTCCTGGATCCGGCTCCGGCTGGGGAGACAGAGAGTAAACACGTGAATAGAAAATGCGCAGGCAGACCGCACTAGCCCAGCAGGGAGCACGGAGATAGATGTGGGGCTGGTTTCCACGGGGTGATTTTTAACAGTTTTATTTTATTGAGGAGAACACGTAATAAGAGATCAACCCTCTTAACCAATTTTCAAGTGTGTGACTCCACACGGTTACCTGTAAGTGCGTTGTTACGCAGCAGATTGCTAGAACGAGCCCAGCCCGCATCAGGAAACATTTATTCCCATTGAACAGTGCCTCCCCACCCCCCTGCCCCCCGCCCCTCACCCAGGTCTTGGCAACACCATTCCGAGCCTCTGCTTCTGTGAGTTTGAATTTGAGATTCCTCCTGTAAGTAGAATCACACAGGACTTGTCCTTCAGTGACTGGCTTATTGCGCAATGATGTCACCATGTGCTCCAGGTTCATCCACGTTGTTGCATGCTGGGAAACGTCCTGCTTGTTGAAGGCCGAGCGATGTTGCCCTGGACGCATAGACCACGTTTTCTTTGCTCGCCTGTCAGTGGACATTTATGCCGATTCCCCTTCTTGGCTCCTGTGCCGAATGCTGCAGTGGACGCAGGCGGGGTGGCTGTGAGGCACGGGACACACCATGAGGGGCCTCTCCTCGCGGAGCCGACCACCAGAAAGCCCTGGGCCGGACGTGGGGCTCCGGGTTTGAGGAAGGGCAACGAGGCCCCTGGGGCTGCCGCGCCGGGGAGGGCCCTGTGGCAGGCCTCTGCGCGGCCTGCGGTGGAAGATGGTGGCCTGGGGGTCCGCTGCGATTCCAGGCTGGAGGAGGGGCCTCAGGAGGTGCCCAGCGGGGGTGGGGCTTGGGCGACTCCCCAGAGGACACCCTCCCTCTGGTGGCTGGCGGGAGAACAGCGGGAGGGGTCAGGACTGGCTGGAGGGAGGAGGTGGACCCGCGCCTCTGTGGGGGTCACCATTCCAGACACCACGCCCTCCTGACCACGTCGGCCTCCTCCGCTCATTTTCCCGGGACTCCCGCTTTTTTAACCTCTTCATGGGTGCGCCCCAACGTGCCAAGGAGATCCGATTTAAAACCCGCGGATGGCCACGCGCAGCCCAGGCGGGGTGGGGCTTTCTCCCACTCTCTTTCACTCTTCCCTCATTTAGTCACACAGGTCGGAGACATTACGGACACCCGCTATGTGCCAAGCACCACACTCGGGGTACCGCAGCGACCGAAGAGGTGGTGCGTATGTCCCATCCTCACAGAGATGAAAGTCAAATCGAAATGCAAGAAATAAATACTTTTTTTAAAAAGAAAAATAACGGCACATTTCAGTACGTGCAGAATTTTAAAAAACGGGGATGGGGGGGCGTGGTATGTCAGAATTACAACCCTCAGGAAAATGTCCCGCCCCGACCCCCAGGATGAACGGGAAGCCACCGCTCCCCAGCTATGTGAGGAGGCGCGGCCCCACTGACCGTCCCGGAGGGAGGCCTCCGGCCCAGCCGACTCCAGTCACAGGAGCCCAAGAGATCAGGGCACGTTCTCTGTGGCGGCCCCGGGAGGCAGGAAAAGACAGGGCAAGGCATCGACCCGCCGGCCTGGACGAGGAAGAAGCCGCCGCCGCCGGTGAGGGGGCGGTCGGGAAGCTGCGAGCCTTCTCAGATGCCAGCAGGTAGGGAGAGGACAGGGCTCCTAGGCTGCAACCACAGGAATGAACGAAGCCAGCCAAGCCCCCAGCGGAGCCGGGAGCAGGCTCTTCCCTGGGGACTTCGGAAGGAAATGCAGTCCTGCCAGGCCCTGACCTCAGCTCTGTGAAGCCCTGAGCAGACCGCCCGGGATGGAGAAGACAGACTTCATTCCCACGCGGGCTTATCCGTCAGGTTATCCCTGCGTGGACCCATGGCATCAGTTGTCGTCCGTGATAGGACGGGTGACAGGGATGGGAAGAAATGAAGTCCTAGGGGGACGTTTTTGTCTCCTTTGGTTCATGCAGAGCCATACATTTTTGGTGCATGGTGCTGTATGCCATGTTTTCTGTCTCTGTTTAATACATCTGAACAGTGTGTCATCCTGGCAGAAAAACAGTCCAGCAGGGGAAGGAAGCAAGCCAGAGAACACTCCGGAATCATCTTTGCAGAGCCCTCTGCTCCCGGCCTCATGGGCAGACAGGGAAGAACAAAGTGGCCTCTAGCGCCCCCCTGCTTTGGGGCGGAGCCTGGCCCATGTGCGAGACGGGGTCTGGTCGGGAGAAGCCGGGGCAGGGGTGTCGGGGGGCGGCCTGGAAGCACCGCGCACGCCGGCCTGTCCTAGGGGCCTGGGAGCACTCAGGTGGCAGGGGGGCCCAGGAGGGGGCCTGGGTCTGCGGGGCACGCCCACGTTCCCCTGTAGCGGGGTGGGGGGCTGGGCGACCAGAGAGCCGCAGGACGGGGCTCCAGAGGGGGCACCTGGAGCTGGAGGTGGGTCCTGTCCGCCGAGCCCGGCCTCCATGTTGGACCTCCAGGGTCATGGCAGGGGAGAGGCTGTGCGGGGACCTCTGTGCTTCCACTGCGGGCCTTTGCATGTGCGGTTTCCCTCCCAGGCTCGCCCTTTCTCAGCCTTCCTGTGTCTCCTCCCCGCATTTCCTTACTGTCTCTCACAGCACCTGGGACAACCAGCATTTCACGGTGGGCGCCTGCTCCCCTGGGTTCTGTCTCTCCCCTGCCCCGCCGCCCAGGATGCCTGGAGGCAGACCCCCGCTCGGCACCCAGCCCAGCTCCAGGACGCCCTGGCACCCCCGGGCTCCTGCCCGCCCTTGTTGGCTGAGTGAGCGAGCCGTGCAGCCTTCTCACGCACCTGTGACCCGCTCTCCTCGGCCTCGGCCCTCCCTGCGGCTCTGCTGCACCGGGGCGCCACCCCAGGCCATGGCCTGCGCGCTCAGCACCGCGCCTGCTCCGCGCAGCCGGCTCCCCATGCGTGGCCCCGATGGGCACTTGTGGAACGGGCGCGGGGGACACTGGCACAGACTGGAGAGTGAGGCAGAGAGGAAGGAACGGGTGAATTGTGGAGTTGTTGGTCCGCCGCTGGGGCCCGTGCCACCTGTTTAGGAAGGCCTGCTCCCCAGCAGCAGCCACGTGGAGGTGCCCCCCCAGCTCAGGGGCCACGTGGGCAAGGCTGTGAGGGCGGGGTGGGCGCAGGCACGAAGCCCTGTCCTCACCTAGTTCCGAACACCTCTGCCCAGGCACTTTTAGGACGAGAGGTCAGGACAGAAACGTGGAGGAGCCCCCGGGGCCAGCAGCTGCTCACCCTCTGCTCACGCGGGGCCGGGTGCGGGGCGCAGAGCGTGAGGCAGCACTTGAGGGAGGAGAGTGTGCTCCCCGCCGCCCCGCTCCCCTGAGTAACACCGAGGTGCTCTGCCCACCTTCCTCGGGGGGAGTGAGAGCCGAGAGGCCATAGGTGCTGGGCCAGGAGGGGGACTCGAAAAGCCGAGCTGTCCCTGTCCTCAAAACTGCCCAGACTCGCCCCAGTTGCTGCCTGGGATGGGGCTATTTCAGACCGGGTGGTAAAAGGGACCAAAATATCCCGGGAAGTCTATAATTGGGCAGAGTTGTCAGCCTGTGTCCTGGGCTTCCCAGGGACGCCACTGGGCTGCCTGGAACCCAACGCTGCCCCTGCCCCCCCCCGCCCCCCAGCTCCGGCCCTGCTTTCTTCTGGGGGCCTCCCCTGCCCGCTGCCTCTCCCGCCCTGAGGGAACCGAGCTCCCGCGGGAATCGCCGCCCCTCCTGCCCGCCTGGCCCTCTGCTGCCTCCGGCCCGCCCACCGCCGGCTCCTCCCTCCGCGGCTCTGGGCTGGGGAACCCACCACTCTGGCCACTTTGCCCCCTTGAGGGGATCCAACAACAGCTTTGTTCTGGGGCGGCAGCTGGGCCAGCTGCCCCTGCTGCCTCCTCCCCCAGGACGGGGGCCCCTTTCTCCATTTTTTTCTGTTTCTCCCACACTTTATTTTATTGCCTCAGTTCCTAGCCTTACCTTTTTACTGTATTTATTTAGTTGCTGTAAAACGAGCTCTGTCTCATGACCTCTGGCCTGGGGGAGACCCCCAGGCTTGTTACAAGTCTGGTCTAGAGACTGAGTTTGCCTGACGTGGGGGCAGGGCGGGGGGTGTTGCCGGCAGGCGACCCCAGAGGGGGCTGCCTGGGCTGGCATCTTCTCCAGCTCGCTGCTTCCAGAGGACCGGCCCGGACTGGGGCCCCACTGGCCCTCCCTGCCAGGTAAGGCTGGCTCTCTTCGCTGCTGCTGCTGGGGCTCAGGGTCTCCAGCTGCCGCCCTCTCCGGGGACAGGCGGGCAGAGCCGGGAGCGCACGAGGGAGGGAGGGGGCCCTTTGCAAGCTCAGCTGTTTCCGTCTGGAGCCCGAACACCCCGAGCTCATCAGGGACTGAGCCCAGCCCTGGGCTGAGGGCTCTGGGATTCGCCCAAACTTCCGAGCGAAGTGGATCGAGTCTGTGAGGACCCACCTGTCTGATGCCCGCGGGGCATCCTGGGAGGCAGGGGTGACCGCAGCGTGTGAGATGCAGGCTTCTTTCTGAGCTGCTGCTGTCAAAGTCGCTGGGGTAGCCCAGCCTCTTTCAACTTTCCAGGGAGAGATCTGGAGTAAGAGCCAGAAAAACAGGAGGCAGGGAGAGTGGGGGTGGGGACGTGGGAGAATCCCCTGTCTTTAGTTTGTATTTATTGTCAAAAGAACCTCTGTCTTTTGGGTCTAAATTTAGGTCTCTTGCCTGTCGGAGCGGCCGCGTATTCCTGCGTTCGTTTTCTCTAGCCCGGGGAAGTGTTTTGGTCCTTCTTCTGCATATCGTCCTCTGGGGCTGGATAGAGTTCATGTTCATGTCCAGGTTATAAAGCATAGCCGGGGTTAGTCATGGTATTGGAAAATGTGTCACTTCTCCCGGCTGACGCTGACTGAGACTCAGAGATGACAGGGCCACGGTGACCAGGCATCCCCTGGAAAAGATGGCCGTCCGCTGTCCCGGAGCCCCGTGCCGGGGGCCCGTGCAGAACCTCACACTGGCCCCCTCCCAGAGGCTTGGGCCAGCCGCTCTGTGTCTGCGCAGCTCAGCCCAGCCCCCAGCCTGCCTGCCCATCCCTCCTCGACTGCATGCGCCCTGCAGAACCCTGCAAAGCCAGACCGCCGCCTGGGAGAGCCACCTCTCCAGACCCCTTCTAGTGCACCCGCGGAGCTGTCCGGGGAACGCTTGAAATTCCAGGACTTGCCCGTGGCGAGAGGCTCGCCGACAGGTGCGCTGCCGGCCGTGCAGGAAGGGCGGGCGAAGGGCGGAGATTGCCGCGTTTCCTGTCCTAACTCCGTCACTCCACCCGGGTGCCCGGAGCTAGAGGTCTGTGTCCAGTGCGCCTCAGTGTCCTCCTCTGCCGAGGGGAGGCGCTAGAAACAAGGCAAAGCCAGGTAACCCGGGAGCGCCTGGTACGCGGTCAGTGCGTGACTGACCTTAGTTTGCTTCTGCTCCCCAGACCGGGGTGGGGCCGGCAGTGTTTTTTCTGTGGGAGGAAGTTGCCCCCGCCAGCCTCCCCTGCCATCCTGGGTCTCCTGGTCGCTCGGCAGCTCAGGGGCCGCCTGGGTGACTTTGGGAAGTAGTCACCTTGCTGCTGGGCCTTCCTGTGAGGCGAGGGGCGGGAAGACACGAGCGTGTCCTTTAGCGGGGATCCAGGATGGCTCCAGGGAACCCACAGGCCTTTGGAAATGTTTGGAGAAGAAATCTGTTAGTAACTCTTTTTCTGGGCGGTCTTCAAACTTTCCTCAGATTCTCAGAAGTTTTTCCACACCTGTAAAACGGTCAAGGAGGAGGCCTCAGGCTGGCCCGGCCGGCAGGCAGCTGTAAAGCTTCCGTGGGGATTGTGACTTTGTTTTAACGGCTTGCCAGCACAGAATGTGTGGGAGAGTTCCTCACAAATCTTAACTTCTGGCTTCTCAGAAAAACGGGAAGATGGGAAACTTCTGGCTTGATTTCCTGGAAGACCGTTGGAGTAGCGGCCCACTTGCGCCAGGCGTGTGCCCTCCGGTCGTCCAGGGTCGTCTGGGGGAACCACAGGGTCCCCCCGGACACGGGTGTTCGCGGGCTCAGGGCTGGGTGACCGGGTTCTCTTCCTCCCTCTGGTCCCGCTGTCAGACGGCTGCAGGCGGGGAAGCCGTGGCCCACGTGGAAAGATAAATGCCACATGACAAAGGTCCTTGGGTGTGGAGGAAGGAAGTCGTGTGGCCACGGTGGCCTGGAGGGCTTCCATGGCCAAGAGGCAGCTGATCTGCCCTCTGGTCCCCAGAGGGTGGACGTAGGCGAACCAGTGGGGGAAATGCCACCGGGCACAGGAGTCCAGTCCAGGGCCCGTGGCCCCCGCTGGCAGGGCTTGGCTGGCCGATTCCCAGGGCTGGCGGAGGGCTGATCCGAGCCCGGACCACTTGGACCAGGGGAGCAGTTAAGGCCCTTTCTCAGCGGGGGGCCCTGCCCTGGGAACTGCGTCCTCTGCAGCCCACACGCCCCACTGGCCGGCCGACTCCTTCTCCTCTGTCAGCGCCGCGGCGGCGGCCGGGGCTCAGGGAGGCCAGCCCAGGCTGGGGGCGCGGCAGGCCGGGCCGGCCAACGGTGTGCTGCTCGTATCTTGGTTTTGGAAACAAGGAAGGAAAAAGATCAGGGGTCTGAATGACTGACGGGAGGACAGGGGGAGAGAGTATAAGGAGGGAGGGTCCCGAGTCCCGCCTGGGGCATCAAAGCCCGATTGTATGTTGACAAAGACCTTCTCCCTCCAGCTGGGGGAACTTCTCCTCAAAAGGGAACATTGCACTTGAGGCCGGCCTTCCGAGGGCATCCAGGACATGAGAAAGGCACACGGGAGCTGTTTTAGGGAGGGACAGGTCCCTGAGGGTTTTTCGGCCGATCCCTGACTCAGGAATGGAAGACACGCCGGGCTGCCCAACAAATACAACTACCAAGTCAAGGGAGCCCGCGCCTGGAAGATGGAGACGGCAAGGCCCCACATCACAGAGGAGGAGCCGCATCCTTCCCCCGCCCAGCTCCCGGGGCCGAGGAGCCACCGCCCCCCCCGCCCGCCCCCCCCCAGGGCAGCGGTCGGTACCCTTCAATGTCTGGCGGACCGTCTTCCTCTTACTGAAAGCTCCCTCCCGGCCCCTCCCATCTGTCAGTCCTCCTGTCGTCTTTTCGGGAGTCCTCAGGATAAAATGAGTTAAATCCCTTTCCCCATGTCACCGTTTGAGCTGTGCAAAAACAAAACCAACGTGCCGCTGAGCCCATCTGAGACTGAGCACCGGGGCGGCCGGGCTGTGTGCTAGACCCTCTCACGTGCACCGTTCGCCCCTGTGAGCTGGCTACACTGCAACCCCTCCCCCCTCCCCCGTACAGGGGGCAAACGGAGGCTTATGGACGTGCAATCCCACAACTAGTAAGTGACGGTGACGGAACTGGGATTCGAACCCATGTCTTTAGGGCAAAGCCCTCGGCCTGAACCAAAATTCCAGACTTCCTTAAGGTAAATGCA
Organism: Pteronotus mesoamericanus; assembly: GCF_021234165.1. Taxonomy (NCBI): domain Eukaryota; kingdom Metazoa; phylum Chordata; class Mammalia; order Chiroptera; family Mormoopidae; genus Pteronotus; species Pteronotus mesoamericanus. The sequence goes on along the minus strand of NW_026555309.1, from coordinate 44,497,675 downwards.
TAGAATTCACACAAAAAGGCAAATATACCATTAGGAATATCTTTTTCTTTTAAAAACTATTTCTCATTACAATGTTTTAAATTATCAAAGTAACAAAAGCATATTGCTACATGTGACAATAGGGCAACCCCCTGAGTTCTTATCCCCCAAACTCAGCCAAGAGTTACATTCTGGCAAGCATCCTTCCGCAACTTTGTATGCAAACGCACACGGCCATCAAATCCCGCGTGTGAACAATGGAGGGATGGGAACGGCGCAGACTAGACCAGGTTTGACTAGCACAGTAGCTGGCTCGTGGGAGGCGCTCCGTCAGTAGCTGCGGGGCGGACTTGCTGTGAGTGCTTGGTTTTGCTGTGAGTCCCAGGGCGGCGCTGTGATGGTCCCCACTTGTCTTCAGCAAAACCGAGGGCAGAACGTTTCCCGGCTCCCGGAGAACCCCCTCGCCCCGATCCTCAGTCCCAGGCTGCTGTGGGCAGGTCAGCGTGGGCTTTTCCTGGCATCTAGACTCTTGAGCTGCTGAGCCCCCGGCGCCCCATGCTGCTGACGGTGCCATGTGCCCACCTGCCGTCACCCGCCGTGGGCTTGCCTGTTTTTGCCATGAGGTGTTGAGTTCCTCAAGCCCTCGGGCTTTGCATCACTTTTGTGTAAACTGCCGGTGTGTACACAATGCAGGACACAGCAGGAACTCAACAAATCTTTGTGGGGCACAGTCATTTCAAAATGGTGATAATCAAGTGCTGGACACATAGATTTTGAGGGAGTGAAATGATGATTTAATTTAAATCCCAGTTCAATAAGTGACGGAAGTCCCAGAATCGGATAAGTCCTCCTGGCCTGCACCGTGCCCCGCTCAGTGTCCCCCAAGCGCCGTGTGGGCCAGGCGCCGTCCCTCCCCACCGACAGCTCCAGCGCGTCGGGGACGGCTCTGCCTGGCGACCTCGCTGAGGCCCCACCGAGCCCGGGGCCTGGACCCACGGCCTGGGCTGTGCTGGTGGGTGGAGGTCTGGGTCAGCTCTGAAGGCGGCCCTTCTGTTTCTAGCCGTGCGGGTTCTGGCACCTTCCTGCGCCTCTCTGGGCTGAGCCCTTCCGCTCAGAAAACACGAAGAGTGTCGTGTCTTGGGACCTGTGTAGGGCCGTGGGCCGTCCAGTCAGCGAGCAGGCCTGATACCCTCAGCTCCTGGTAGGTCAACTTTCTATGTCCGCGCCAAGGCCGCACGGGCCCCCGCTGCCTTTTGACTGCACTCGCGTGTTCCTGCAGCGAGAAGGGAAGTGCCTCGGCCCCTTGGGGTGCTCCCTCCTCCGTGTGACTTGGTGGACATCTGCCACATATTGCACATAGATAGAAACTTCAATAATCCCTGGTGTCTTCCATTGGCCCTTTCACGACAGCTCTTCCCAGAGGGGCCTGACCACCCACTGAACACCCTCCAAATGCCTGCCCCATGGCGGGTGCCAGGGAACAAGGGGGCGCAGCCCGACACCGAGGTGCTCGTGGTGCATCGTGGGTGAGGGCGAGGTCAGGTGCGTGCGCTATGGAGGACAGACCAGAGCACCCCCGCCCCCGACAACTGACCACTCCACCTGCGTTGGATACGTACCAGAACACAGACCCTGGCCCCGCGCGTTCCTACCCGCCCCTGTGTAACTCTGCAACAGTCTGAGGGGTTTTTAGCAATCGCTTTATGTGTGAGGAGAGACCCCGGGAGGTTAAATGACCTGACCAAGGACACGTGGCCGGGCGAGAAGAGCCTCTCTGCTCTGCGCCGCTCAGCTGTCCTCCGCTCCCCTCTCCTCGTCCGCCCTGTGTCCCGTGTCCACGTTGCCTGCTGGGGCTGACCTTCCCCGGAAGGACTCCCGCAGATGTTGGGGGGAAGAGGAGGATTCGCCTCCCTATCTGTCGCGTGTTTGTTCCTCCTCCGGACTGCCCCCCTACAATGCAGTCCCAGAGGCAGAAGCCCTTCCTTGTTCGGCTCCATCGCTGCAGCTCTGGTGCAGCCGTGGATGGGAGGCGAGCGGGCACAGTGTTGGTGGCCTGAGCACACATTCGTGCGGGGGCGTGGGTGGGTCAGTGGCGAGTGCGAGAGGTGGGAAATGCAGAAATGGGTGGCTGAGTGGGGGGACGGGCCAGCAAGCAGGCTCACGGAACAACGAATGAGGGAGCAAGTACGCGGCTGGGTGTGTGAATGCGCCAGGGAGTGAGCTCATTCACGCCGCCAGGTGCTGATCACTGCGATGGGTTTTCAGGTGGAGAGGGGAGAGGATGGGCTGTGGGTCCTTAGCTCAGACAAAACTTTTTGAGAAGCTTTTCTGCCCTTCCTGCTGAGTTCTCCCATCAATAAATGCACAGGCTGCATTTAAAAAGCCGACTTTGCTGGACACAGCGGCACACGCGGTCAGGAGCACAGTTCCCCCCCACAGGCTCCCCGGGAAGGACAAACGCCAGGACCTTCCGCTCAGCCCTGGGGCCCCTGCACAGCGGTGCCAAAGCTGCGGGCTCCCTTAGGAGATGAGCCAGGGACCCCCTGTTGTGATGGCTCAGAGCCCCCCCCGCCCTGGCCCACTGTGTTGGGCACATTTGTGAACTCACTCCCCAGGACAGATGCTCATTTTGAGGACCCTGCCTTGCTGGCCCCTCCCAGGGGCGCCCCGACCCTGCGCCCACGCCTGCAGAACCACGGGCCTGGGGGGCAATAGAGGTGATTTCTTGGAAGAAAAGAAACACCCTCGGTGACGAGGCCAAAACAGTGACTTCTGTGCTAGTCCGTAGGCTCACTCTGCTCCCAAGAGGCGGAAGTTGCAAGATGGTTTAAGAAATTTCTTTAGGAAAAATAAAAGAGAACTCCCTCTGACCATCTAAGTTAATATACAATCAGCATTAATTAGTGTTCAGACACGCGACATGTCAGTTCATTTCCCTCTGTGACGCTGACACGTGTGTGCCTGCTGCGTGCCCATCCCTGTCCCAGGCCCGGAGGAAGGGCCCTGAGACAGAGTCCCTGCGCCTCAGGAGCTCCGCGGGAAATGCGGCGCAACAAGGAGGGCGATCTTAATGCCACTTCCGGGGCGAGGGAGACCAGGGGTCTGTGGGGGCCTAGAGAGCGCAGTGGCCCACGCCCTGCTGGGCACTCAGCGGAGGCTTCACAGGGGGCAGGCACACCGGCTGGGCTCCGAGGGCTGAGCAGGAGTCGGCCTGGCAAGGAGAAGGCATCAGCCCAGAGGTGGCAGCAGAGGCAGCGCCGGAGAGTCAGGGAGAGGAAGGGCGGCGGGCGAGGGAGAGCCGTGGGACCGGACGCGCTGGGGCAGGGGAGTGAGGCCGGGGGCGGGGGGACGTGAACCTGGGCGAGGAGGCTGGGGTGAGCCTGAGGAGGGCTGTGTGCGGGAACAGACTTGTGTCACCCGGCGATACCCGTGCTTGGGGAGAGCAAGGCCCTTTGCGAACTGACAGAGGATGACAAACGGGCTTGACGAGGGACTGGACCACCCGGCGCAGATGCAGGGGGCTCACTCTGCAGAGGGAAGCCGCCCCCCACCCGGGTTGTGTGAGCGTGTGGTCTCCATCAGAGGTCTCTGAGCTGGGTTCCACCCGGGTGCAGGGCAGTTGGTATGGAAGACGTGCCGTAAAGGGCCCTCTGCTGATAACAGCCTCCTCTAACTGAGTGCTTGCAGCCTTTTTAAAAAATTTTTTATGACTGCCACTGGCGGGCAACAGGGCACTGTGCTGGGGACTGCGGTCCTTCCAGGGCCGGCGACGCAGCTGCAGTTTGGAGAGAGAGGCTGGCTGGGCCCATGCAGCGGGGGGGGCCAGGCAGACAGGAACGCAAGTGGGGCCCGTGTGGGCCCACGGGCCACGGCTCTCCCATCCCCCACACTGCTCCTGTCTCCCAGGGAACGTGGCCCCCCGGTGGCTGCCTCTTATTGTCCCCCAGGAAAGGGGGAGCCTCCTGGGATGGCGCCTCCAGAGCCAGTGTGGATGCTGCGGGCCTATTTATGCGCATTGCTTCACCAGACCAGACGCTGCTCAAAATAAGTTCAACAGAAATGTCTCTGTGTCCTCAGGACCCTGAAATCTGAGACAGTCTGTTGTGCAACTAACGGAGAGCCGTCGTCAGGAGGGGAAAAAAAGAAAGAAGAAAATCGGGGGGGATTCTGCACTGAAAGCAGGAAAGGACTGAGGATGGGTTATGACCATTCTCAGGTGTCTGACCGGACTAATAAAACGTGGAGAGCGGCTGGGTTCCTTGTGCTGCTGGGGGGCGGCGGGGCACGAGGCTGGCTGAGGGGAGGCGACCAGGGAGGATGTTAGAGGGGCGCCAGCGGGGGCTTGGAAGTCAGTCCTTGGAGGTGAGCTTGCACAGGGCCATTTGGGGAAAGCCGATCTCAACTGAGCTGCCACTCAGAGGTGCGAGGAGAGGGAGAGGGACCAGGCTCAGAGGGAGGAAGGGGTCTCAGAAGCCAGGGTCACGGCGGGGGGGCGCGGGGGGGAGGCTGGGCAAGCCCCGGGATGAGGCGCCCCGCCTGCCGGGCTGTCCGGTGGCTGGCGGGGGAAGGAGCGTGGCGCACCCGGGCTGAAGTTTAACAACTGGGCGTGGTTATCCATCCTCACCAGAGGGAATGTGTTACAGAGTCGCTGCGAATGAAGAGAAAACTTTCGTGTCTACAGCTGAAAATTTAGAGATGCTATGGCAGGAGTCAGCCTGTCCAAGACATTTCTCTGGGTTTTTTGATGTCGGTGACATCTGTCAGCTCTTTGCATTTTGTCATTTGTTGTCATTCCTTTTTTCATCCTCGGTAAATATTTACTTTGGTTTTTAAAGCAAGCAAACAAAACAAACCAACCAGCAAACACTGGGTGGGGACTGTTGGCCTTGCACAGCACAAGCGCTCTGGCCCCTGGGAGACACCTGTCCCCTCTGTGTCATGCCAGGTGGCCTTCAGCATCTCTAGCGACTCCCCTTCATGGCTTCTCTTGCTCGGGCACCGACCCAGTAGCCGCCTGCGGGGCTCACTGAACTCACGGGCCACCCACTCACCCTCGCCACGTGGCCTTCCAGGCTTGTGGCTGCCCCTCCAGGCGCGCATGGCCCGCGCCCCCTTCTCTCCTCCTTTGTTTGCACCGGGCCACCTGACCTGCGATCTAGTGACAGAGCGGAGGCTGGAGAGGTGGCGTGTACAAACCAGCCCATGAAGGTCCGCAAGGGGCTCTCTGAGCTCTCTCTGGAGTCAGGATCCCTGTGTGAGTCTCAGGGTCCTGTCTGTGCACAGGAAACCTCATTGGGTCCTTGCGAGGGTGTGCGGACGGCAGGGCAGGGGCCGGTCGGTCAGAGGGCTGGAGGCCGCCTCCGACATCGCTGGCTGTGCGAATCGAGAACCCACGGAGGCCTTTCACCCCTCGCCCCGCCCCTCCTCAGGGGCGGCCGGCTCCTGCCACTCGTCAGATCTTAGTTCTGCTGTCCCCAATCAGAGGAGACTTCCCTTTTACAACGTGTAAAAATTGTCCTACCCAAGTCACCTCTTATCACATGACACTGTTGTGCTCAAATCAGTTGTCACTCTTGGAAACCATACTGTTGTTTGTTTCCTTCTTTAGTATTTCCCTTCCCTCCCCAGGATGGAAGCTGGAGGGAGGATGTTGCTATACTCGGTGGCGAACATGATGCCCGGCACCTGGTCTGGGACTTGGGCAGTGTTTACCTAATCACTGATCAATGACTCCAAAAGATTGTGCAGAATGCTGAAGGAGTGGGTCGCGGCTTCAGGATAAGGATGCGCCTTTCAAACTCTCTGGGACTCGGTTTAAGGATCTTCATTGTTTCAAGAACAGACAGGCATGGCTTGAGTTCCAGCCACGGTTTTTAGCCAACTGGGGAACACAGTTGGCATCTGGCCTCTTCTGAGGGCAAAAATCAGTGATGGGAAATACTTTTGAATTCCACAGCACAAAGAAGGAGGGTAGGAAAACACGCGTCTCCTCCCATTTCCACCCCCTTCAATCAAATTAACCCTGCACTTTGGCCACGTAGGGCTTCAGTGGATTCCATGAAAATCCTGACGTGTCTGAGCAGAGAGGACACGGGACGGAATGGATGTTCTTGCTCATTGGCGGGACCAAAGCCCCTGAAGGCCGCCATCCTTTCCTTCCTGCATAATGATCCCCCCGAGTCCTGTCTTCTGTCCCCTCTGCACTTCCCCAACATCTCCTCTGAACTCCGGGCTCCAACGCCCGCCAGTCTCTGACTTCTCTACTTGGCTGCGTTCCGAGTGCCCCAAACCCTCTGTGTGCAGCCCACACTTGCCCTGTCTGACCCCCTCCGTGACTGGCTCCTGGATGCTTAAACTGTCGCCCTGGGCTTCCCTCAGGCCTCTCTTTCCCCTGTCCCTCTGACCTCTGCCGGTCACCTGGCGGCGTGGAATCTGCAGCTGGACCACTCGACCTGCTGCATCCTGGGAAAGGCCACCAACGTCTCCCCTTACATACTGCCCTGGTGTCTGCATCAGCCCCTGCGGTAAACCCGCCCTTCTCGGTAGCGGTTCCTGAAACAGCTGCGGGCGCGTGAGAACGGCCACGGGCACCAGGGCTGAAGCCGGACCCTCGTCTCCGGGTCGGTGCACGAGCCCCTAGGCTGCCTCTTTTAACACCCTTCCCTCAGGCTTGAATGGCTCCCTCGCCACGAACTCCTACCGCCTGCTCTGGCCTGAGCCCTCCCTGTCCCTTTCCTCCCTCCTCCAAAGCGCTGTGCCTCCGGCTCATGCCGTGAAAGACACTGGCAGGGAAGTGGCTGTTCCCGGTGCAGGCGACCTTGTCTCCCTGCCTACCCCTCACCCCTCTTTCCAGGCTCAGCTCAGGCTTCACCTCCTCCAGGAAGCCTTCCCTGACCCGCAGGCCTGCATTAGGTGCTTGCCCTTCCCTCTACCAGAGCACTGACAACAAAGAAAAACAGGCATCTACTTGCTTGTCTGTCCCCGCCACTAGGTTGCCAGCCCCCCGCACAGCACCTGGCACTCAGCATTTCACACGCATTTAGGGCGTGGCGGAACTAGAGACAGAAACAATGAAGCTCCCAGGCCCCCGATGCAGCGGACTTCTCTCAACAGCTCCGACTGGCGAGTCTCCCCTTCACACCTATTATAGCAATAATGGTCAACGTTGTACTTTGTGAAGAAGTAGCCCATCTGTTGACCTGCGTCAGCTCCTCTACAGACCTGCTACGTAGGGGATATTGTTCCCATTTTATTGGCGAGGACACAACGAATTGGGAAATGACAACGCCGTGTGCCCTGCGCGCTCCCCGTGGTCAGGCGCGGCTCTAAGCTTTCCGCCTGCAGTGGCTCACTTAGCTCTCCGGCGGCCTGTGGGGCAGGCGCTGTTCTCCTCACTGTGTGTGGGACGGGCCCAGGGCCAGAGAGGGTTGTGACTGCCGCCGGTGTGCGCACTGCTGGTGAGAGGTGGGGCTGGAGTTTGAATATGGAGATTGACAAGCTTCACCACGGTGTCGACTGTCCTGGAGACGTCAGTGCCTAGGACAGTGCCTAGGATACAGAGGGGGCCCCGCATGCATTTGGTGACCGAGGCAGGTCGCATAGAGCTGAACGTTGAGTCCAGGCCTCGAGCCTGCAGCTCTTCCCGGCAGCTGGGCTCTCGGGCAGCTCTGCGCAGAGAGCAACCACCCAGCTCCCTCGTCCCCTCCCTGACCGGCGAGTGCAGCTGCCGCACACACAGCTCCACAGACACGCACCAGAGGCCTGGCGGTTGGCCGGTAGGAGAAGGACCTGGCTCAGTGCTCTGGACACAGTCACTCTGTGCGTTCAAGCCTCATCCAGATTCCTGCCCCGAGCCTCTCCCGTCAGCCGGCAACACATCAGCGGGGCCGCACCTGCCCCCACCGCCGCCCCAGGCGGGCAGCGGCCAGGCCGTCCGAATCGGACTGCGCCCACCCCCTGCCCAGGCTGCCCTAGCAGTGTGCCAAATCTCATTTTCTCCCTCTAAATTGCTTTCTGCTCGGTATCTTTCCTTCCCCACCTCTGGGTCCCTGAAGAGGGAATGCTGGTTACTATGGTGATGGGAGGCTTGTGGAAGGCACTCAGCTTAGTAAATTAATTGCTGGACTTTTGGAGACTAATGGCAGTGCACTGCCTCCCAGGGACAGGGTGCGGCCTCCATCACACCAGCTGGGCAGCCAAGCCCCAGAAAACGCTCAGGGTCTGGTGAGGAAGCGAGAGCATCAGCATGTGTGCTGTGGCTCGCGGGGGCTGCGGCCTCCGATGGGCTGGACCGGGGGCGGGGGGTGGGGAGAGGCTGCCAAAAATCTCCCATTTCCTGTGCTTCTAGTCTGTGCCAGGATCTGTGCTGCATGCTTTACAGAAATTATTTTTTTTTCCCCCTCACTGCACCTCCTGATGGAGTAGAGACCATCCTCATTTTATGGAGAGGACATGCTCTCTGATGCCACAAAGGAGCACAAAGATTCCGTACCAGGCCTGCCACACTCTGGGGGCACTTACTATGATCACTCCGTCATCCCTGGGTTGAAGGCCACTTTCTTCTTTACAATCTTTTCTAGAATATAGAAGCACAGGGAACATTTCTGAACTCAGTCTACGAAGCCAGTGTTACCCTGATCCCCAAAGGCATTGCAAGAAAAAGAAAATGGTGGAGCAAAATCTCTCATGAACATAGATGCAGAAATCCTCAAAAAATATTAGCAAAACAAATATTATAATATATGAAAAAATTGCACACTGTGGCTAAGAGATTGTAGCCAGAGCAATTAGGCAAGAAAAAGAAGTAAAGGCATCCAACTTGGAAAGCAGGAAGTAAAATTATCTCCTGCATGACCTTATATGTAGGAAACCCTAAAGAATTCACAAAAAGCTATTAAAATAAACAGAATCAGCAAAGCTTCACGATACAAAATCAATACTGAAAAATCTGTTGCATTTCTATACACTAGCAGCAAATAGGGACATTTAAAAAATAAGTCTATTTACAATAGCCTCAAAGAATAGCATAAAATACACAGGCATAAATTTAATCAAAGAGGCACAAGACTTATACACTGAAAACTACGAACCATCAAGAGAAGTTAAAGAAGCCTAAATAAATGGAAAGATATTTCCTGGTATTGCTTAATGGTCACAGCGTTTCAGTCTGGGGTGATCACAAAGCCCTGCATGTAGGTAGCGATGATGGTTGCACAACATGTGAACAGAATGAGTGCCGCTGAATTGCACGCTTAAAATGGTTAAAATGGCGAAATGTATGTGATATGTTTGTCATCACACACAGAAAAAGACTTTCATGCCCCATCCTCTGTGAATATGTTATGTCCCATGGCAGTTAAAGGGGGAATTAAGGTTATAGGCGGAATTAAGGTCGCCGCCAATCTGACTTAAAACTGCGGCGATGAACCTGGAGTATCTGGGCTGGCGGTGGGGGGGTGGGGCGCGCGCTCTTGCAACCAGAAGGGTCCCTACAAGTCAGAGTCAGAGAGGCAGCGACCTGAGAAAGACGTGATCGGCCACTGCTGGCTTTGCAGGTGAAGAAAGGGGCCATGAACTAAGAAATGCCTTCCAAACTCGGCTTGGCTGCTGCTAGTTCAGGCAGCCAGGCCGGCCCCCGAAATGATCACGTGACACCCCTCCACCACGCGCCCTGCTCTCATAAGCCCTTGCGCGCCCCCTACCTGCGCACTCGGCTTATCTTGTCGTCCTGTGGCCCGAGGCTAACCTGTCTCCCAGCGCCGGTAGCTTTGGGGTCATTCATCTGCCTGCTCTCAGCACCTGATACATGAGAGCCACTGGTAAATATCTGTTAAGTGGATACATCAGTTGTGAAATCTATAAACTGTTTTTTTTTTCTTCCTCGGATCTTGCATTAATAATGATAACTACTTTTTGAAATGGACATGAGAATAAAATACAGAGAAAGGGAAATACACTTAACTAATAAACCTCATGAATCAAAGAGCCACCTCGAAAGCAAGCACCGACGTCTCTCCTAAGGCACCGGCAAAGCCTGAAGGAACGATGCAGCGCATGCTGCCAGGTGTGGGGCGAGAGGGGCCGCCGCGCCCACTCCTCGTGGCCAGAGGCAGCGTGACTTTCTGGTAAAGCGGTTTGACCACTAGTGTCTGGATCCTTTCAAAACTTGTGTGATATCCTAAGCATTTTCCACAAATCTGCCCTGAGACAATAACTCAATATGCACAAAGACAGGTGCAAAGATGACTTATTTATTAAACACATAAAATAGCTTATTAAATGTTCAAAAGTAGAAAATGTGACCAAAGCAATGGTGTGGGTGCCCCAGGTAGAGCCTCAGGTAGACAGTCATGATGGGGCGTGGCAGTCCTCGGTACACGTTCACCAAGGGGTGGAGGCGGGACAGATGGAGTCAGCGAAGGGTCACGCTGTTGGCTGTGAGGGGTGTCAGGTCTGAGGAGTGAAGTCCAGCCAGCCCCCGGGGTCTGGGGGAATTCCTCCCACCTGGGGTCCAGAGGTTGAATCTTGGGGCTTCTTGGCTCCAGGACCTGCTCTAAAAGAGTGTCTTTCTTCAGGCAGGAAATGCTCCAGTAGAACCTGACGCTGTTTCTTCCTGGCCAAGAAATGCGTGTCCTCAAGCACAAGAGAGCCATGGCCTGCCTCCGAGGGTACGCGGCGCCCTGCCTCCTGTGGATGCTGCTGCTGCTGCTGCTGTGGAGCGGGCCCCGCGGCTGTCAGGCCCAGAGGGCAGGTGGGGCTGCACCCAGCTGTCCGTGTGCGTGGGAGTGTGTGGCCGCCAGTGCGCCCGTGCGCGCGCCGGTGACTGTGCGCGCGCCAGCTGCCCAGCAAGGGCGCGTGTCTGTGGGAGGGAGTGAGTCTGAGCCTGTGAGTGTGCGTTTGAGAGGAGCTGTCGGAAGCCGTGATGACTCCACCCCGGAATGTGCCCTGAGCTTGTGCCCTGAGCTTGTCCCTCTCAAGCGCCCGTCGGTTTTGGGGGCAGCAGGCAGAGACTAGGGCACTGCCGTGTTGTGCCATCCTGTGTGAAGGCTCTGGGGCCATCCCAAGAGAAATGGACACACTGGGCTCAGCCAGGAAAGGTGGCCAGAGCAGGTTTGCAGGCAACGGAGGAAGCAGGGAAATCCACCCGAGAAGAGGAGGCCCGGGGCGGGTGGGGAGCCCTGACCTGACAGGGTGGCTCTGCGCACCTGTCCAAGGGCCTCCTGGAGGAAGGCGCTGCCTGTACGGAGACCCGCAAGGCCAGCAGGAGCATTGGGCACCTGTGACTCGATCGCTGTACTTAACGCCGCCCCAGGTGGAGCACCACCTCCATGGCAACCTCAACCCAACTTAAAGCTCTACCCCACGTAAAGCCCCCGTCCCACATAAAGCTCCACCCACATAAACTCCGCCCCATATAAACTTCACCCCACGTAAAGCTCCACCCCTACATGAAGCTCCTCCCCACTTAAAGCGCAAGCCCACAGGACTGACTGCCCATTTCAGCCATGGGAAGGCCAGGGACGGCTTTTCCAAGCCCTCATTTCTTAGAGAAGAAAAAGGGGCTCGAAGAAAACGGGCAACAGAGGGGGTCACATGGCCTTCACCTGTGGCCAAGCAGAGGCCAGAAGCCAGGGCACCCGCCCCAGGGCCAGGGCCCTTCCTCCGACCCCTCCCTTAGCTGTCACGTGCCTACAGTCCAGCCTGTTTCCTGGGCGCCAGGAGAAAGTGCACGCGGAGCTCCCGAGGGCCCTGTGGTGAGGCCTTTTGAACAAATGAACTTTCGGCAGCATTAAAACCAATTTGCTCAAGGATGACAGCCCAAAGCCCGGGCCCTGCCTGACCCACAGCAGCAATTGTCATGAACAGACTGGGATGGTATTGTCCCGAAGACAAAAGGATGCCCTTTTGTGTCAAGGAGAAAAACTCCCCAGGAATTATCTCTGAGTCCACACATCTGGGCAAACACACCCCAGAAGCTCTCATCCTGTTAGGGATCAACCCTGGGAAGCCAGGGATTCACCTTAGCCCCCGGCGGGCGGGCGGTGACTTGCATCGCAGAACGAGAGGGGAGGGCGGGTGTGGAAATATCCACAGTGGCACCGATTGAGGCCGGGGCAGGGCAGTGTCTGTGCGCGCGCGCGTGTGTAGCTTTAGTGTTGTTCTGGTTTTTGAACTTAATTCATTGCTTATAAATATAAAATCAGCCCTATAAAATAATGAAATCCACTCGTGGTTCTGCTTGCCAGAGATAAAGAACATCTCTTTTTGCAGGGCCTCTCAGGCGTGCAGACACAATGCCCCACGTAGACCCACACAGCTTTTCACCCCCGACAACATAGTGGGAGCGGGTGCCCACGTCGGCAATAAGGGCCCCTTTCCAGCCCTCCCTGTCGTGACCGCCGGGCCTTCCGCTGTGCGAATACGGACGACTTTGACCTAAGTAGTGCCGTGCGGGGAGCACGCAGCTCGTCCCCAGGGTCTTGCTTGGCGCAGCTGCCTTGAGCTCCTTTATACACCATTTCCCCCTTCTATTTATCTAACTATTTTCTTGGGGTAAATCACTAGATTTGGAACTGGTGGGTCAAAAGATTCAGAGGGTTTTAAGACTCTGAAAAGGAGTGCGGCAAACCCCAAAGCCACTCGTTCCCGGCACAAACGTCTTCTCCTCGCCTTCTCCTTGCTGCCTCGTCTGTGAGACTTTTGCCAATCTGATAGCTTAGCGAAATGGGCTTTTTGGGTGTGTGTTTTTATTTTGTGGCTACTGGCCCAATATTTGTGCCCAGTGTTCCCAGAGGCCCAGTCAGCTCTGCCCTTGGCACCACCAAGACGCAGATTCTGGGAGAGTGGAGACCAGGGCTTCTTGGTAGGTCCCTGGTATGTTTGCACAGCCCTTTGGAGTTGAGAAAACACTTGTCCTCATTACCTAATTGTGAAATGGGGATGAGCCAGCTCTCTGCGCTCACTGCTGTGAAGACCAGAGAGAAATTGTGTAACACTGTTTCTTGTTTAATCAAAAGCATTGTACTGCTAATATAGAATTTGTATTTGTATAGTTATTATAAAATATAAGCGTAGTTTATAAAGCATTATAGAATTCTTCAAATTTGTATTTAAAATATGGGAAAGCAATATATTTCCTATGGTTTCTAAGAGCGAAGTACAGTAAACTGTTTAATATCCAACAAGAGAGCACTGGTTAAATAAATTATGTTCATCCTTGCAGTGGACTCTCTGTAGTCATGGAAACCAGCATTATCACACTGAAAATGGGTTCCCAGCACATTGCAGGGAAAACAGCTTATCCATCAGCGTGTCTGGTACAATCCCGCTCCCATCAATAACTATGTGGAAATAAATGGAAAATGATCAACTCTACGCACCGTGGTTAACCATGGTTATCTCTGTGTAGACGGGACTATGAGCGTTTCAAACATTTTCGGGTTGCGTTCTCTGACTCTTCTGCAATGGACCTGCATTTTTTTCTTTTTGTGGCAGGTTTAAAAAATAATGAAGTCACTTGTAACCCTGTAGTTATAGAAATTGACACAGTGTCATTCCATGCGTGTCCATCACTTTCACGTAAGGTTATATAGTGTCAGCTGAACCTCGCCGCCGCCGCGGGGACACTCATCATCGTGTGACAGTTAGGAAAGGAGGGTTTGAGCTTGAAGGCAGCTGGACAAGGCCGCCAGCCAGAGGGAGCCAGCGGGGTGGGTGTTGGAGGCAAGCGGTGTGACCCGGTGACCACGCCTCCCGGTCCCCCCGGGACAGCGCTCTTTCCACTCACCCCCCTTACCCCTTCTCTCGCCCTTGCAGGCTGCAAAAGTGTCCACTACGATCTGGTGTTCCTGCTGGACACCTCCTCCAGTGTGGGCAAGGACGACTTCGAGAAGGTCCAGCAGTGGATGGCCAACCTGGTGGACACCTTTGAGGTGGGCCCCGACCACACGCGCGTGGGGGTCGTGCACTACAGCGACCAGCCCACCACCGCCTTTGAGCTGGGCCGCTTTGACTCCAGGGAGGCGGTCAAGGCGGCCACGCAGTCCCTGGCCTACCAAGGCGGCCACACCAACACGGGGGACGCCCTGCGCTACATCACGCGCCACAGCTTCTCCCCGCTGGCCGGTGGCCGCCCGGGGAACCGCGCCTTCAAGCAGGTGGCCATCCTGCTGACCGACGGCCGCAGCCAGGACCTGGTGCTGGAGGCGGCGACCGCGGCCCACCGGGCGGGCATCCGCATCTTCGCGGTGGGCGTCGGCGAGGCTCTGAAGGAGGAGCTGGAGGAGATCGCCTCGGAGCCCAAGTCCGCCCATGTCTTCCACGTGTCGGACTTCGACGCCATCGACAGGATCCGGGGCAAGCTGCGGCGTCGCCTGTGCGAGAGTGAGTCTCCGCGCTGCGGGGGGCGGGGACGGGGAGGGGACAGGGGTGTGCGCAGGGCCGGGGTCTCCAGCAGGGAGGGGCCGTATAGCCAGGTCAAGGGAGGCCTCAGCTGCACGGCCGGGGGTCACGGTGGTGGCCTGAGTCCGCCATTCCCCGGCTGTGTAACAGAAGAAACCCAGCTGTACCTCCGCACAGCACGTGCCTGTCGCCAGGGCCCTGTCCTCTCCTCTCGCTTCCAGGGCTGTAGAAGCAGCAAGGCATTACACAGGGCTGCTGGGGTCCAGCCCCACGCCCCACGCTGGGATGCGCAGAGACAGGTTAAATGTTGCCCTCGGAGCCAGGGCGCCCAGCGGGTGACGACAGGGCTCCCTGAGCTGATGAGAGGTCCTGTAAGAAGGTGGGCCCAGACAGGCTTGGGGGCTGACCTGGAGACCCCGAGTCAGCCGCTCGATGTGGTCGGGCGCGGCCGGCCCAGAGGCCTCGGCTGCTGACCTGGCGCCCTCCGGGACAGCCCCAGGTCGCCCAGCTGTCTGTCTGGAAACGACTGTGGCTGGCGGTGAGGCCAAGGGAGAGGGCCTGGAGGGCCGGCAGTGCGCCCGTGGCCCCCAGGGCTCCGGCCTCCGGTAAGGGCATCCTGAGGTCTGCCCTTCCCTAGGATAGGAAGGTTGAACTGGGTTTCTCCCAGGCCCGCCTGCCTCTGTCTCTTCGTTAGGGTGACATGTCCGCCTTGGAAGTTACCCATTGCCAGGCCCGTGCTGGGGGGCTTCCCGTCCGGGGCCAGCGGGCGGCTGGGAGCAGTCTCAGCCTCCGTCCCCCGACTTCTCCTGGGGACTGAGGCTCCCCAGGTGGGGGAAGCCCCGAGGGTGCCATCTCATCAGGGCCAGGGGGGCTGGGGGCTGGGGCAGCGGAGGAGGGGCTGGGGGAGGGAGCCGCCGGGTGTGACTCCTGGTCGCAGGGGTGGGCCTGGCTGGCAGCATGGTGGCACTCTGAGACCGGGCACCCGTGGCTTCTGGACCCCTCTGTGGCCCTTTCCCCCGTGCTGGCTCGCCCAGTCTCCGGTTATTCACACGCACTGAGGGGGGTCTGTGGGCGTGGGCCCTTGCGCTGCTTCTGGGCCTGTAGACAAAGGTAAAGCTCAGCCCCTGCCCTCACGACGTTCGCAGTCCAGATGGCAAAGGAAACAAACAGCGAGGAGGGGCGTAATACTGCCTGGGAACAGGCCCCACGGAAGGGAGGGGTGAGGTTGAGGGGGTCCTGAGGCTCCGGGGCCTGGCATGGGGGGAAGCCAGCTGAGAGAAGGGACGGAGGGTAGCTGGAGGCCCGTGGGAGCGGGGAGGGGGCGGTCCTGGAGGGAGCAGGAAGACACCCCTGCTTTCTCTCCCCTCCTCTCTGGCTGCCGGGCGCCTCCCATTGGCCTGACCCTGTCCAATAGAGGCCAGCAAAGGGGGCCACCCGCAGCCAGCCTCCCAGGACTTGGAGCAGGGCGGCGGCGGAAAGAGGAGGCACAGGTGGGCAAAGTGGGGCTGCCCACGCAAGACAGCTCTCGGCGAATCTCAGAGCTGCGTGAGCCTTCGGACCCGGGGCAGGGGACTGCGGCCAGCGGCCTGGGTTTGTCAGACATGAGTGGGCCCTGTGGCCCTGCAGGCCGTCACGGCAGCCGGGGAGTCGGGGCAGGCGCCCCATGTGGGGCCCGAAGCCCAGGGCACCGCCTAGCACTTGGGAGTTGAGTTAGATGGCACCCCCAGGCCCCCAAGGAAAGGAAAACTGGGGGGGGCGGGGAGGGGGCGTAACCAAGAGAAAGGGAAACAGGCAAGCCAGCCCAGCCCAGCCGGCACCCACTAACGCGTCGTTGGAGAAACTCACGTTTCGCTCCAGCCGGCCCTCTGCCGCTGCTGGCGGAGATGTGACATTTAAGTCGCATCCCATCGTCCGGAGGGAATCTGTTTTGGTAAATACAGCTGTAAGCTGACGAGGGCCTGCTCTATTCTGGTGACAGATGAAGCAAAAATCCCCTCACCAACGGGTCAATTAGAAACAAAGCACAACACCGTAAATAGCTGACAGTCCCGTACTGAAATGCACGCAGCAGGACTGAATCACGAAGTGTCACAAGACCCCGGGCGGCCCGGCACCCCTTGGCACGTAGAGGAGACCGGCGGGCGATGTCACGGCCCGAACAGGAGCCACTCTCGGTGGGGCCTCCTGGGCTTTGTCCGCCCGGGGCCTGTCTTCTGCTCGAGAGTGTAAGCTTCTCCAGGGCGCGGTGTCCTGGCGCCTGGAGCAGGGCTTGCTGTGCGGGAAGGGCTGCCACACGCTGTTTAAAGACGTCACGGCAGTGGCAGGCGACCAGGTCCGTGCCTGCTGTCGTCCCGGTTCTCAGAAGGACGCGCGTCACGAGCTACCTCCTCCCAGGTGCACAGACAGGGAGAGGCAGCGAGCCTGCAACCACGGCCGGCGTAGCTGAACTTCGGGACGTGCGCGTGGTGGTGCGCAGACAGGCGGTCAGGCTTGGACGGGCAGTGAGGTCTGGGAAAGGCGGGCTGGGTGCCGTAGGCTGAATCACGTGGGAGGCGTCACCCTGCTTCCTAGGGTGGGACAGATGCAGCGGCGAGGGCCCCGACCGACTCCGCTGGAAGTGTCTAGAACTGAGGGCCCGCCGGCGCTGTCACCAGGTCCAGACAGCGCTTTGCATCGCGTGGCGTCGCGTCATGTCGCGCTCTCTCCCAGCCCCTGCACTGGCACACGTGGGCGGGGAAACCAGCACTGTGAACTGGTGCTGCGAACACGCGTGACCACTGACCATACGGGGCTGGTCCAGGCTGAGACGTGCCCGGGGCAGCTTACACGCTGAATTTTGTACATTGGGTAGGAAAAAGAGTGTCAAGCATTTCATCCGTATTTTTATATTAGTTCCATATTTACATGATAATTTTTGGAAATTTAGGGTTAAATGCAACATATTCATAATTAATCTCCCCTGATGCTTTTTCCTTTTTTTAAAAATGTGGCTACTAGATAATTTAACATTTCTTGTGAAGCCCACAGAGGAGGGACCTCCTCCCCCTTTTGCTCTTCCTTCTCCTCCTCCCTCTCCTTCATGGTGCTGATGCTGGCAACGGGGACCCAGGCCCCGCTGCTCCCCGAGCCTGTGCTTCCCATCAGCTTGGCTGCAAGAAGGGGGAAAGGGCGGCTCTGAGGGACAGTGGGCTCCCGGCAAAGCTCGGGTCCAGGTCAGGGCCCAGGAAGTGAGGGGCCAGTGTCTGCGGTGGGTGCAGCGGCTCCCGGCCCTCGGCGCCCAGGTTTGGGCTGTGAGCGGCGGCTCCTCTGGCCTGGAAGCCCAGCTGAAAGCGGCGCTGTGAGCCGGGGAGGGGACGGGGCTGGGGCTGGGCAGGACTTTTTGGGGTGGCCACTGCAGGAGCCGCCCTTTGTGCCAACGCTCCTGGGCCCCCCGAGGCCGGCCCTGTCCTTCTGCCCCTCAGGACCTGGCGGCGCCGCCGTGCAGCACCCTCCTGCGGGCTTTCGTGCGAATTCCAGCTGCCTACCTGCCCCACCTCAGTCCGAGCTGCACATGGCATAGCAGTTCTACTAACGTATTGTTTCTAACACATGCACGCACTGCCCTGTGCTTCCAGCCGTCATCAGAGTTCCTGTGCGCGCCCGTATTGGAGTTTGCGCTGTGATTGTTAGCGAGTGAGCGACCAGCGAGGTGATACCGTCAGTCCCCCGCTGACTGGCGAGGAGCAGACAGGGAATGTCCCTGCCCGGTTCGCCCTTGGTCCCGAGTGAGCCCCTGTTAGTGAGTTCCGATACCTAGGAAGCGCGTTCGCTCCACCGCGTCACTGATGTCTCCCCACAGTCCCCCGATGTCGTCTGGGGCTTGCTGTTCTGTCGTCGATGGTGATGAGGCACAAGGAGCTGAACAGCTCATCCAGGGTCCCAGGGCACCAGGTGTTCAACCCTCACTCGGTCCAGAGTCCCCTTCTGGGGCGGAGTCCTTCCTGGCCGCCCTTCCGCAATCCTGTCTGAAATCGAAGCAGCGGACTTGCCGTTGCCTCCCACCAGCACTGGTGGCACTTGAAGGAATCATTATCCCCGTGTTACAAATAATAACACGTCTGCAAACTCATAAGTAGAATAACATCAGCAACAGCAGCTCGAGGCCGAGGGTATTGGAGATGGGTTTGTGGTGCCATGCGCTGGGGGCGGGGGGCCTCTCCCAGCGGCACCCCCCGCGGTCTGCTCAGGAGCGTGGCCCACTGTCCCCCTGACCTTGGACTCACCCGGGGAGGCAGCGCGGAGTCACAGCCTCAAGCCCTGCCTCTCCGTGGCCTGACCAGCTCCCCAGGGGACACAATCTCGGCCTGGTTTCCTGCAGTGTGTGGGGCGGATGCTGCAGATGGGCCCAGCCCCAGAACACTGGCTGTAATTAAGAGCTTCCTCCACCCTGGGCTCTGTCGTGGCCACAGAACAACTTTATATAGCTTATCGGCTCGCCGTGAGCAAGCCTGTGGAATGCCAGCCACCGCTGAGAGCGCCTCCGCCTATTTCTATTTTGGGGGCGCTGTGGTGGTCCTCTCTCCCCTCTCCCACGGGCAAGGACCGCTTTCCTGGACCCTGTCTTTTAGCTCTTAGACAATTGGGCTGAGATGGGAGCGTGGACTAGGGCCAAGAAGGGGCCTCTCCCATGGTCCTGGTGCTTTGCCTCATGGCATGTGGCCGCCCTCTCGGGCCCTCTTGCTGGTGTGGTCATGACCAGCTGCATCGCTGTTCTGGCGAGAGCTATGCCCACTGGATGTTACACTTACTATCATGACTGGCCGGGGCGGGGGAAGAGAGACAGACAGACAGACACGGACACAGAATGTGGAGGTAAAGACATTGTTTGCCTACAACTCTCACTGGGGAACTGGGTGTCCGCACCCCAGCTCTGCATTTGGATGAGGGCCAGCCTCAGTCCCAGCTCCGGCGGGCGCTCAGCCCCTCCTCACGGGCTCAGTCGTAAGGAGAAGGGGCACTGGTGGGGGGGGTGGGCGCGGATATCCATTGAGAGCTTCAGCCTAGTTTTGCTCTGGGGCCAGGGACTGAGCACGTCACCTTCTGAGTGAGGGGTTGTTAGGTTCACTGGGAGGTCTGTCTTATGCCTTCTTTTTGTGGAGGACAACATGTCCGGTAAATAACAGAACTTATTTAGGTGACTGGGAACGGACTACAGAGGCCTTATAGAGGTTGTCTCCCAACAGCGGGTGTTTGAAGGTTCCTGCTTTTTCAGTGATATTGTCCAGAAAGGAAGGAAGGTAGACAGTAAAAATCAATGGATTAGGTTATTTCCAATAGTGATGAGTGTCTTGAAGAAAAGAAAGCAGGGTCACGTGACGAAGTGTGCTGGGCCAGAATGCAGGAAGGCCTCTTTGAGAAGAAAAAAATTGAGTTGAGCTCAGAAGGATGTGACAAGGACGTCCATGCCGAGACATGTGGGCCCAGAGCGCCTTGTAGAGGCAACAGCAAAAGCCCAGGGCCTGGGGCAGGCCTGGGGCTGACTATAGGCGCCTGGAGGGCAGAGCTGGGGCCGAGGGGCCGCGGCTGCTGGTCCTCGGGAGAAGGCGCACTGTCCCCCATTTTGGGAGGCAGAAATCACTCCGTGGCGCAGCTTCCCCCAGTCCCCAAGCTGGCAGGAGGCCGGCCCAGGGGTTGGCCGCCGCCATCCTTGGCCAGAAGCGGAGTCCACCTCAAAGCCCTGCGCTCACCTGCCCCCGGGAGACCCAGCGGTCATGCCCAAGGGAAGGGCTGTGGGGCCAGCTGTGGGCAGGTCCGGGTGGCACCTCCAGCCTGGGCATTTCTTTGGGCCCAGAGTCCCTCTAAACCTGACTCCTGTAGTCGTCAAAGAGGGCACAGCCCTGCTGGGTCATTGTCCCCAACCCCAGTGGGCACCCTGTGTTCTTCCTGACCACACTCCTGCCTCTGTCCCCGTGTCCTTCTGCCTGGCCTGGACACTCCACAGTAAACTCAGGACACACACACACACACACACCCCTCCAAACCCATACACACACCACATGCGTACACCACACACACACAACACCCACCACACACTCATCTGGGAACATGCATGTGCCCATGAGGTGACCCGCCACCCGGCCAGAGCCCTGGGCGGGTGCCGGCCTGGAGGAGTCGGCGGCAGCTCCAGCTGTGGGTTTGGAGCCGCCACGTGGCTGTCCGTGGCCTGGCCGCCGGGCCTGTGCCGGCCTCAAGGCACAGTTCAGGCCGGGGCCCGCCCTGTCCCTGCAGGTCACTGGGAGTTCCTCCTGGCAAAGCTTGTCCCGGTCGAGGTCACCCTAGAAATAGTAATTGGGCTGCTTAATTCTGATGACGTGCTGAGCAATTTTATTAGAAAATGACTGAAACTGACGGAACACCAAAAACCACCCAAATTACTTTTAATTTGTTTACACCGCAGAAGGCCCTGACCCGCCAGGCAGGAGCTGGAGCTGACCCCAGGGAGCATGTGGGCGCGTGTCCCTGCCTCGCCCTGTCTGCACCTGACGCCACCACCCACGTATCAGAGCCTCACGGCTCCCCCCGCGGCCCCTGTTGGGCCAGGGATGGCGGCCTGGCTCACCCTTGTAACGAGCGGGTCCCACTCCGCTGTGTGAGCAGGTGCCCTTATTTCCCCAGCCCCCCCCAGACCTTGGCCCGACACCATCTGTCACTTGGCAGCTGGGACGGCGTCAGGCCAAGCGTTCCGGCTCACGGAGGTTTGATGGTGTGTTTCACATGGTGGCGTCAGTTCTGAGTCAATAAAGGGACAAAATGCAGTGGCCACCACTAAATTGGTACTTGCAAAACACATGTGTACATACACACAGTCTATGTATAACCGAAGCCTCTCCATAGATATGCTTCTGTGTAATTAAATACAAAGAGGAGCTCTGCGTGTCTGCGTGCCTCTCACGCCCTGACTGAACTTGCCTCACACTTTCCGGGGGCAAGTGGGACGCGGGGGTCACACAGTACTCGGGGGCTTTCTGAGACATGTGGCTGATTGATTATAGCGTTTCTGACGTGGAACAACACGGGCTCACCCTTCCTGGAAGGCTGCAGGAATGCAGCTGGCAAAGCAGTAGTATGTTCTAGGCGACTTGTTTAGCTATGACACGTATCAGTCTTTGTCCTCTTCGTTGGAGACTCGGGTTTCTTCAAGGGTGCACCCAAACACGGGCACCAACACACACACAGTCACACTCACACTAAGAGACGTACATACGCTCAAACACACAGCGGCACAGGCACATACACGCCCACCTGTGCGCACACTCCGATGCATGCACGCCCTCACACATGCACGCCCACACACACGCACGCACACAGGGACCGAGACGTGGGGGGCTCAGGCCCCTTCCTGCTGCCCCTTGCCCTGGGCAGCCTGCACGCAGCTGCCCAGAACGCTACGGCTTTATAAAACATCAGTGCGTTTAGAGTGCCGGTCGAACTTGTGAAATCCTTACGTGCATTTTCTGGAAACCCGACCAGCTGATTTTGGTTGCAGCTCTAACAGACGCGTAGGCGGAGTGTTTGTTTGTTTGTTTGTTTTTAATAAAGAATCTTATTTACCTCAGTTTAACGAGCAGGTGGGAGAAGGAGTGGAGGAGTGGGCACGGCGGGCGGGGGGGTGGTGGTTCTGTGCCAATAGGGTTCCGGGCGGCCCTGAGGGAGCCCGGCAGGCAGCAGACGGTGCTCCCTGGCAGGGAAGGGTCTGGAAGCCCTCAGCATCCCCTCAGCCCGAGTCCTCTCCTGCAGCCCCCTTCCGGCCCGGACCCCGGATCCCACCTGCGCTCCCGTGGGGCTGCTCGCGAGGCACTCATGGGTGGGCGGCTGGGCGGGGCTGTGCACTCATGGGTGGGCGGGTGGGCGGGCTGTGAGTGAGCCCCGGGGCTACAGCGAGGCCAGAAGGCAGAGCCCAACCCCTCCCTTGGCTGCTCCGCTCGCCTGAGCCGAGTGCACCGGGCCGGACCCTGCTCCACACTCGGGCGACCCTGACCCGCGAGAGGCCTGGGCAAGAGAGCAAGTGATGCCCGCTTTGCGTTTATGCAAAGAAACGCAAAGAAAGCCGACTGCCCGCTTTGAGTTTACAAGTGACAGGTGGAGATTAGAAGGTGACCCAGAGACGATGCTCACTATCCTCACCTGGGAGGCAGGCCCGTGCTTGGAACCCTTGGACCCTCTACATGGCGTGCAGGGATGCAGTGTCGGGGGGTCGCAGCCTGGCCCCAGCCCCAGCCCCAGCCCCCGGCCACGCTCCCTTCTTTTACACCTCCTGTGCCATTGGTCTTGCACCATGGGAGCCTTGGGGGCACGTGGGAGGACCCCCTGAGACGAGATGCAGGACTAAGCTCCATCCACGATCCCCAGACAGTTGCCCTCCCACCTTCAAAGCTGCAGGGACTACGGACGGGCTAAGCTTCTGGGCCAGAGAGGCCTCTTCTTGTCTTCCTTTCATCTTGAGCCCCGAGTCCCAGCCACTTCTATCCTGGCTCGTCGCCTGGAGGGTTGGGCTGGGGGGCCTGGGTTTGAAGTCCCGTCTTTTGCCCTCGATCGTCTCTCATTCCTTGACCCCGTGCGTGCGTTCCTCATGTGTGAATCAGGTGTGCCGGTGCCACCCGCCTCTGTGAAGTTAGAAGGTACGAAGGGAGAGATGGAGAGGCCCCAGGGCGAGGCGCGGGGTCGGGGGAGTTCCCAGAGGGTTGCGTTTGGAGGAACAGCTTGGGGGTGCAGGCCGAGGGCAGGGATTCGGAGCTCACTCCCGGGCGTGTTCGAGAGCAACACTTCGGAGTGTGGGAGCCTGAGGGACCAGTGGGTGGCAGGAGCAAGTGTGTCCTTGGTTTGAACTCAGTGTGTTTCGAGTGGTTTCAAGGTCATGCGGGTGGAAAATTCAAAGAAGACACTGGAGACCCAGAGAAGCCGGGTGGGACAAAGGTGAGGCCGTGGCGGCACCTGATGACATGAGATGTTCCCTCCTGGGGACCCGCAATGTCAAGCTGGGCACCGGGGCTGAGGACTCTTAGACGGGAGCCCTGGGCCCTCGGTGGCCGCCCCTGGTCCTGCACAGAGGGGATAGAAACGTGAAGCCTTACCCCACACAGCTGGACGGAAGCAGCCAGGAGACCACGTCAGAGAGCAGTGAGCTGGAGCGTGGCGGGGAGGGGGGTGCAAGGAAGGCGGCCGGAAGGCAGCAGATGCGGGCAGAGACTTGAACCCATAGCCAGCGCGCAAAATGCTCTCCCAAAGACACCGAGGCTGGAAAAAGCAGGTCACTGGTTCGCGGTCAGCTGAAAGAGAGGGGGTGGGAGCCGCTTGCAGCTGAGGGGGAGGCCTGGCCCCCCGCAGCGTCACTCCCCAGGTGGGGGGGCCAGCCAGTGCCCCAGAGCCGGGCTGCAGCGAGGGGCAGGCGCCGGTGACCCCTCCCTCTCAGCCCAGGCTGTCCCCTTGGCTACAGGTCCTCAGAGAAGGTGGCAGATGGCCGTTTTCAGGAGCAGGCCAGGTGGCAGGTGCTCTGGGTAGAGGCAGCTCTCCTGGGCTGCGCCCCGCACTCCAAGCGTGCGCACCCCCTCCCCCCACCCTCAGCCCTTCTCCCGTTGCAGCCCTGCCTTCACCGCTGCGTGGGTCTGAGGAGGGAGGAGGTCGAACAGCTGTTCCTCATTCACATCTGGCTGAGAGTCCCAGCAGCCCCACCAAAGTCCCCGCAGGAATGCAGCCAGGGGCCAGTGCAAGGACCCACCCCCACCATCCCGCGGGGCAGGAGAGCGCACGGGGACAGGCCTGGCCAGCTCTACCCCTGCCTGGCGCCTGGGACCCGGCTGTCAGCTCCTGCAGGGCATTAGGGGGCTGAGCCCGACCCCTGCGCGGTCCCGGGGGTCTCTGGCCGTCCTGCCCCCGGGGCCTGCCTTTGCCACTGGTGTCCTGAGTCCGGGGACGTGACCTGATCCTGGACACAGTGAGGGCTGATCCCAGGCCACATGCTAATGAGGAGAATGTGGCCGACTAGAAAAAGTAAATGGTGCCTTATCGTGTTTGTCCATCGCCCTGGGAAGGAAGCACAGACCCACGGCGGCTGCTGAGGAGGCAGGAAGGGCCCCTCAGGGAGGTGTCTGGGGCTTTTTCAGTCAGCCCTGTTTTTCTGAGCCGGAGGGGCAGGTGGTTTGGCCCGGTGGCAGTGTGACTTAGGCTGCAGAAAGCGCCGTCTCCAGAGGCCCCGGGTGGGGCGCCTCGTCAGCCTCCCCGGCCACAGGACACACCCGCACTCGCCACTCGTTGCCGCGGTGTCCGCCGTGGGGCGGGGGGGAGGGCGGTCCTGCCCCTTGCCCATGGGTCCGCCCTGCAGTCCTCTCGGCCAGGACACTGCCCCTCAGGCTGAAGCCCCTGGGGTGCCCCCGCCCCGCCGACCCTCTGAGGCTCAGGGTGTGTGGGCAACAGGCGACAGACTGGGTTCCGGCGATGTTTCACGCAGCGCCCCGGGTCCCACGGCGAGAATGCACCGGGGAGGAAGGAGGACGGCTGTGAGGTCAGGGTGGCCCTGGGCCTGGAGCTGGCCCTTCCCGCCCTTTCTCTTGGCGGACCCCTGCCTGAGGTAAGGGTGGGTCCTGGCGCAGACCTGAGCAGCCAGCCCCGGGGGGCCTGACGACACAGAGGGTGCCACCCGCCAAGAGCACAGGCTCACCCCCAGGACAGAGCGCACAGAGCAGAGGCCGAGGGCGACGCTTAAGGAGCTGTTCCTTCTCACTGCGCTGATGGAGTCACCACCCGCAGCAGCGACCTGGGGCCAGAGGGTCCGTATTGGAGGCAGAGGCCAGCTTCGGGGGGAAGGTCGGCACTGGGAGACGCGGCCCTCACCCCAGCACCGGCATGCCTGTGACAGACACACCAGACGAGGGCGCACGACAGTACCCCCAGCGGTGCTGTTTCCTGGCCCTGCCGCTGGCCGGGGACCTTCGCGGGCACAGCAGAAGCTGCAGGCGACGGGCCGGTGTGGACGTGGCCCTGGGTCTGGTGGGGATTGCGCCCTGCGGCACCTTCTCTTTGTGGGATCAGACTCCTGTCTGTGAACGAGAGGGCTGGCCTGGGGGTTGGTCAGGCTTTGCCCTGATCCTGCAGCCTGGCGTGCCGTTGTCAGAATATTAATTCCACTGAGAAGTGCCTTTCCCATTCGTTCCCTCCCAGCCTAAGTCAGCCACTAACCTTTCTGGTGGGAAGACCTGCCAGATGTTAGGGTGCACTGGGCGGGCTGTGGGGGGCTGTGTATTTCAACCAGACCGGGGTGCACGTCCTACCCCTGACACTTCCTACCAGAGGGATCGGGAATGGGCCACCCAGCCTGTGTGAGCCTCCACAGGCCTACCTCAGTATTCGTCGGCTTCAGAACGCGTCAAACTCTGCATTTGTTGCATTTTGACAAGAAAAAAAAAATGTTTCAGCACTTGGTGCTTGCTGGGGACTTAGCGCTTGCTGGGGACTCGTCGCCCTTGCTAGAGCTCGTATGCGTCATGACGCTGCCCGGCAAGAGAAAATGCTTCGTTGTCCAGGACTCGTCCGTGTCAGCACTGCTCACACGTTCCAGAACGCGTCGACGACGAGGACTGAGGTTCCACTGTCTGTGTTCATCTGTAAACTGGGAATGTAACCCCCCGCCCCGCCCCCACCCCCGAAGGCCACTGAGAGACTTCAGTGCAACCCGCTGGAATGGGGGCTCCAGGCGAGCAGGGACTTTCGCCTTTCTCTTCCCTGTGGCCTTTTTAGCATCCGGTCTGCAACCCTGTCCCAGCGGAGGGTGGACGCTCAGGACACGTCGGCTTGTGTCTTGCGCCCACACTCCTCAGTGAGGCCAGCAGCCTGAAGCCGGTACCATCTCAGCAGAACACGAGTGTCCGGCAGTCCTGAGGCACCGGACTGCCATCCTGCCCGCCCCTGGCCTCTGACGCCCCATGCTGGGTCCCCTGCCCCTCCTCCTCACAGGTTCTGCTCATTGAAGGGGCTCTGGAGGGTCCCCAGAACCCTTGTTCTACAGATGGATCATTAGCCCCACCCTGGTCTTGCCTCTCCTGCTGGCCGTCCACACAGCACGCACCGTGGGATCGGACACCGGTGCACCAGTGGATGGGAGACAGGGGCTACCAGATTCGATAAAGCTGGGCTGGGGTTCTGGATCCCCGAACATGGGTTCTGCCGCTTGGGGACCAGTCACCGAATCTTGTGAGCCTCTGTTCTCTCTCCTGAAAGTCCCACTTGGAGTTGTTGGAGGTAACAGCATGTGAACGTGCTCAGGGCAAGGGATTCAGTAACTGGTCTTGCTTTTTCCTTTCCCCTCTGAGCTCCACCTTACGCTGAAATACTTGGAGGTATTTTCGGCACTGCCGAGTCCCTTGGAATAATGAGCTTGTTGGTTTCAAGAGGAACCAGGTGACATTCAGTCCACATACCTGCTTGTGGAACCCCAACTTGGAAACAGAGTAATTAGCATCTTTCTGGAGAGGGAGACTTTTGTCGAGAGAAGAGACGTGCTTTGGAAACCTTGGGAGCAGGTGTGTTTACTGGAGAGCCCTTGTGAATCGCTGCGAGAGGCGGTGTGGATGGGTAATTACAACCTCCCCGAGCGGGAAGGCAGGCAAGGAAGCGTCTGGCTCTGGCAGCCGCTTGCCCTGCCCCGCTCCCTGTCTCTTGCACCCTCCCACTCAGGCGGCCGCCCCGCCACCCCGAGCACCCCGGGTCTGTGCCCCAGTGTTCGGTCCCATGGTGCATGCTGCCCTGTTCTTGCGACTGCGTGCCGGGCTGCCTGAGCGCCCCCTCCCTGTGACCTCCGGGCCTCTCTCCCTCTGCCCCCCACCTCACCAGCCTCCCTCCTCTGCCATTTCCTCTTCACCCCCAACATTTTAATGGTGGAGGCCGGGGACCTAGTTTGGAGACTCCTTTCTCTCTCTCTCCTCCCCCCCGCCGCCCCGCCCTTCTCCAATCTCATCCACTCCCAAGGCTTTAAACGCTGTCTGTGTACTTGTGCACTAGCAGCCCTCCAGGGAGAAGCCGGGAGCCCCTCCTACGGGAGGTCCTTGCAGTCTCTGGTGACACCTGCTGGTGCTTGGTCCATGGACGTTCTCCTGGAGAGAACGGAGGTTCAAGGGACCTGGGACGTTTGAAATCCCACAATAACGACCGCTGCCTCTACTGGTGTGCCATCTCCTCGCTGCCCTGAATTCCAGACCCTGCCTGGGGCTGAGAAGAGGCTGCCCCGACCCAGTATCCACCCCCTCGTTCCACTTGAGCTGCAGGGGAGCTTCCCTCCCAGCCCCTGGGCAAGCGGGCCCCTTCCTCCCCAGGGCTCTGCGCCGGCTGGAACCTTCTACCTGTTTGCTCTTCCCCTGGCTGGTTCACCCCGCTGTTAGCGCTGGGTTCCAGCGTTGCTCAGCAGAGATATTTGACCAGACCAGCATGTCTGGTGTACGGCCTGGCCCCCGCAACCAGGGCCCCATCACGTCGCCCGCGGATCTCACTCACTGCACCGATCGCGTGGGGACCAGCTCACAGCTCCCTCTCTGCCTCTTCGTGTGCTCTCTGTCTCTGGCACATGGATGCCAAGAGGACAGGGCCACCTTTCCTGTGTGTTTCCATGTTTGTTCCTTGCGCCAGGATGCGTGGGCTGGGCCCTTGGCAAACGTGTGTCGGCCGAACGAATGAAGGAGCTTGTATTAGATGCCAGGTGTCCTGCCAACAAATTCCCACCCGCTGTCCCATCTAACCTTCAGGATGACCTTGGAGGGGAATAAACCCCCACAGGCTTTTACACCTGTTTCTGGGCCTGGACACAGACACAGAAGGAGACACTGATGGGCTCCAGGTGAGGTCTGCAGACTCGAGACCTTCCCCACCTGCCTAGGAGACCACGCCCCCCGCGGGCCCTGCTTCAGCCGCACTTCACGCCGGGGACCGGGCGCGTGCAGGTGCTCAGACAGGGGAGATGGCCCTGGCGGGGCCTCTCTTGTCACTGTGTCCTTTGCCTCTCGAGGCTCCTAACAAGTGAGCACACTTTCCGACCCAAATCTGTGCCCGCACGCCTCACATGTGCCAGCTCCTCCTGGGACGGAGGACCTGTGGCCCTGATCTCGTGGACCCGGCGCTGGCAGCTGGCAGCTGTCAGCAGGTCCAGGGGTGTTTCTTTCTGGCAATGTGCTGTCACTTTCCATCGCTGGCTTTTATGAGAGAGAGCGGGGACCTGTGTTGGGTTGGCACCGCAGAGGGCAGGCCGGGGCGTTTGTGGTCTGCCTACCCTGGGTTCCCAGTCCCAGCTGCATGTACGTGGGCACCGGTGGGCCACCCTCAGAGCACCCCCTGTTCCCTGGGCTCGGAGCACGCGGGCCCCTTCTGCAAGTCGGGGCCAGACAGAGGCAGCGGGGCGCCTCAGGCGGGCTGGCTGTCCGTGCGGGCTTTGGAGACAGACAGACTTGGGGCCCGATGGGCTGAATGGCCTTGGGCAGGTGACCTTGGAGAGACTGCTGGGGGCAGCGGTCAAGAGCCTGTGCTGGGGCCAGCGTGCTGCCACTTACTCGTCCGTGGCCGCGGGCACTCGGTTTCCTAACTTTTCTACCCTTTCTTTCCACTTCTGTAACAGTAGCAGCTACCCGATAAGGCTGTCGCAAGGATTTGATTAAATGTGTGAATGTATTCAACACCCGGTGCAGAGCAAGCTTTTTTCTGTCTGCTGGTCACGGCGGTGACTCTGTCCCCCAGCAGGGCGGCCGCAGTCCCGCACAGGGCCTGCGCCTGCTGCACTCAGCTCCCGGGAGGGAGCCCTTAGGGTGTAATCATTATTCACAGTGTCCCTGAGCCCTGGGGCCGGCTCGGAGTCTGCTGGCTCCGCAAAGTGGGAATGTGTGGACGATTTCCCGGCGGGCCCGGGAGCCGCGGTGGAGCCGGGCCCTGCGCCTGCTGCCGGCTGACTCATCTCCCCCCTCCGCCTCCTCCCTGCCCACTTGGAATGCCATCACCTCGCCTGTGGTGAGCCGTCCTCGGCAGCGGCTGCCGGGAGGTGATGGATGGCCAGGGACTGCTTCCTCTCTCTGCTCGCTGGGCTCCACTCCCGCTGTACTCCGGTCCCGCCGAACTCCTGCGCTGGGGCCCCCACGCTTGTCGGGGCAGGGAAACAGGGTGTAAATTCAGACACTCCTATCTCATGAGCGTCTTAACCTCAGTTTTTACATCTGTGTGATGGGAACAAGTTGACCTCCTCGCCGATGGTTGTGGGTAACACCCCCACCTGGACAGTGGGCGCGTAGTAGGGGCTCAGTAGTTACCAGAACCCTCTCCTGACTGGAGATACCCGTGGCTGAGAGCCACGGGACGGCTTGGCTGTGTGTTCTCCAGACAGAACCGCAGGGTGTCCGTGCAAAGCGGAGGAACACCAGAGACCATCCTGTGCAACCCCCCTTCTCCCAGACGCGCAGATCCACTCTCCTCTTTGCCATTTGGGAAACCGAGGAGGAGCTGAAGTGTTTTTCCAGAGAAACTGCAGTGAATTCCTGCGTGTCCCCTGGGGCGGCAGCTTTGACCAGCCGGAGTCTGGCCTCCGTGGAAGGCTTCTTGGTGAAATGGAGCCCATCCTGTGGGAGGAGAGATCTTTCTTCTCTGCGGAAGTCTAGGATGTTCTACTTACCCAGAGACCGAGGGGAAGCGAGCGGCAGTGGGTGGCGAGGCATGAACTCCAGGAGAGTGGCGGGGTCTTTGTAGTCAGCCATGTTCTTTTCAGTCCCTTTCAGTGTTCTTGGGCTTTTGAGGAGGACAATCAATGAACTGGGCAGGAACTGACTGCGTGCACATTTTGGTTCCTGAGAACTTTCCCCTGTTCTTCATCCCAGAACTGCTGCTTCTGTTCATCCTGTGTGGTTGCCCAATACATCCATGTTTCTTGGGGTAGTGAAAGTAATGCAGTCTGTCAGCGGCCCCGTAACCAGAAAAGGAACGGGCCTGTTCTCACCTCCCTCGTGAATTATCCTCGGCATAATAATGAGGAGAAGCTGGCCCCCAAATCCTTCAGCCTGGCTTAACCCTGCCGCTCAGAAAAGACATGCCTGCAGGTCTGGAATACATGCAGCCACAAATAAAGAAAACCTACCTACAGTGGCTTGGACAAGCAGAAGTTCACTTTTCCTGTGCTCTTCACCTTGGCCAGGGGTTGGAGTCCTCTCCTCCATTCTCCTAGGCAGCCCCCTGCTCAGACATTGTGTGCAACATTTGAAGGAGGGAGAAGGGAAAATCAACTTGCCCAAACCATCTGCCTATCTATCCTCTTACATCGGGAAAAGCAAAAGTTTCTTAAGAAACCACCCCTCTCCCAATCAAAGCAAATCTCTGTTGTTGGTTTCCTTGTTCAGAACTGGGTCACGTGTTGCAAGGGAGGCTCCTAATTGGCTTAGACCAACCAGCCACAGCTTCTCTCCTTGGGCAGGAAACGCAGCCATTCTGAGCAAAGGTGATGCTCTTTTAGCCAGGAAGGCATGGGGAAATGATGTTTGGTTGACAACTGAAGGTGTCTATGGCCCCTCCACGGCAGGAAGCCGGGAGTTGGTGAGCTCTCCTCACTGGCTCATCAACGTGGTGGTGAGCCCATGCCTGGAAGGTCATCCAGTCCACCGTTCAGCACTTACTTCTCATTCAGGTGCCCCTGGCCATTTCTCTTCTGCATGAGCTCAAGACCTGCCCATGGCTGGGGTGTGAGGACAGTGTAGCTATAGGGTGGGACCGACATCCGGCCAGGTCTGCAGACATCCACGCACTGGGGAAACAGACGGGGCCTCAGCGTCTTCAGCGTGGCACCCTCAGCTCTATGACATGGGCGGGGAGGAGGGCCTCCCTACCCAGGGTGGGTGACTGAGAGCAAGGCCCTGGGTGGGGGGGTGGCACGAGGCTAAGAAGACTCTGAAAAGTTGCGAAAGGGAGCCGTGGAGCGAGGAGACGCGGAGATGTCCTGCAGCTCTGACCCTGTCCTGTGTTTACATGTTCCGAGTCTGCCACCACAGTCAGCCCGCCAGTGCCCTGAAGGCAGGGACAGTGACTTACCTTTTATCCCTTTTGCGTGTCCCCAGGACTCACTAGCTCAGTGCCTGGAACCTATCTGGAGGTCTATAAATATTTTTCTTTGAATAAAGGTGCTAATGCAGAAATAAATAGATCATCACCCTGACATGGACACATCTTGGCTGAAGGCTATACTTACGGGCTGAGAGGGGCTTTGGATGCTAACCTACCTCCCTGCCAAGCAGGTGCACCCAGGGCCCCCGCAGCTCTGGGGAGCTGGCTGGATAGGGTATTTTGGGAGCCACTTGTCCCGACTTAACTAAGTCAGCTATAAATTGCCCCTTAAACCTCTGTGAGCCTTAGTGATGTGCCCAAAAGGGACTGGCAGCTGGTTTGGGGAGGGATTCCTTAAAGCTGCCTGGGCAGGCTCTGACGTCTTTGAAGAGAGTCTCTATCTTTTCTGGGCCTGGGGTCTTCGGACTGCCCTTGCCCGTTGGGCTCAGGAATCAGGCAGCTCCCCCGGGATGTTGGCAGAGACCAGCCGGTGGCTCTGCCTGCCCTGAGCTCCAGCCGCCAGCCTCCCGGGGTTCGCTCACAATCAAGGCTAGAACCTCTGAGTCAACTCATTTTAAATGACGCACAATCCCCAGCCAGTCCCTCTGGCCAGCTGCCCGAGTCACAGTGATCGATGGTCACCCTGCAGCTGCTGCTGTCCCGGGAGGAGCCATCCAAATACCGCACAGTGCCTGCGCCCTCTCCAGTTGCTGGCCCTAGACAGGCAGCTCAGGGTTCCTTCCAAAATAGCCGCTTCCGTGGGCCTTGTCGGACCTCCTGGTGCCTTTCAGGATAAACATCAAAAATAGCACCTCCCACATTAGGAAGGGTCTCTTCTCACCCATTGCCCTCACGGCTGATGGCGAGGGGGCCCCACACCTGCCCCGCACTTGAACATTCACGCCCCAGGTTATCAAAAGAGGCCGTGGCACGCGGAGCTGGGGGGGCGGGTGTGCCCAGTGGCGTGCGGTTCTGGTATAATGCGGGTGGGCGGGTGCACGCTAGGTCGCCTCAGGTGTTGAGGGGCCTCCTCTCCTGTCCCAGTCCTGGCATGGGCGTGGTCTTGCCTGGTGCTCCCGGCAGCCCTGGGACCGCCCGGCGTGCGCTTCAGGAAGACGCCCACACCCAGACGCTCACCGCAGACCCGGAGATGCGGGGACTTGCTGCGCGACCCGCACGGGGCGCGGGACTTCCACGTTCAACGCGGGCGTTTGTTCTGGGGTGTTTAGGGCAACTGAGAGAGTCCTTTTTCCTGCCAACTTCTTTTTTTTTTCTTTAGAGTGAGTAATTGCCAGGCTGGTTAGGTAGATATTTATGGAATATCCTATAACGGAGCAAATATTTTTTCCGGCATGACTGACTGGTCCGCGTATGACCCGGCAGGGTGTGCGTTCTTCTGGCATTGTCCCTGATGCTCTTAGGCGGCCTAAGGGATACCTTCCTGGTGGGGCCCGTTTCGCTGATGTCCTGCTGACTTGGGACTTTCACGTATAAGTGTAGGCCTTTGTTCTGAGGCCCCCCCCGCCCCGCCGCCCCGTGTCTCTGTGTGTCTGGCTAAGCCTGACCGCTCCTTTCCACGGGGCCCCAAGCGTCACCTTTCCATGGGAGCCCCCCCCCCCACCGGCCTCCGCCAGCTGTGCCCTGAATCCCCCAGCGACCGTGCCCTCTTCTGTCACTTGTTACCCTGTTGACCACATGGGTTTGGTGTCTGGCTCCCTGTCACGGAGGACACCGAGCGCCTCCTGCTAGGGACAAGGCCTCGTTCCTATTTGCATTTGCTCTGGGCCCTGGCCACCCTACCAGCTATGAGACGGGGGGGCCCCTCTGAGGTCTTGCTCCGCAGGGTGACTGGGGGCCCCGTTGGCTCACCGGCCTCTCTCTCCCCTCTCGCTCTCCTCAGACGTGCTCTGCCCCAGCGTCCGCGTGGAAGGAGACCGCTTCAAGCACACCAACGGCGGGACCAGCGAGATCACAGGTGAGAGGGCGGCCCCCGCGGGCCTTCCGCAGCACTCGCTGGGCCGGAGCATGTCCTGCGTCCACCTTTGGGGCTCGGTGGTGACCCCGTAGGACTCACTGCAGGCTGCGCGGGCGTGAGGGAGGGGGCGAGGGGCTGGTGAACAGTAAGCGAATGATCGGCAGGACAAGCAAGAGGGTGAATCAGCAAAGGCGTCGGGAGTGAAGGAGAGAGTGAGTCAGCCATATAAATACACGGGTGAATCAACGGCTGAGCGAACAAAGGGACATGTGACTGCAGCTGCCCCTCAGAGGCTGCCTCTGTATGTGACGGGATGTACTGGGGCCACATGGGGGCGTGGCCCAGGTGGCTTCGCCATCATCAACCTGATAAGGACGAGCGTGGGTTTACTCCTCCCTGTGGCCTGGAGTCCTGCAAATCACTTCGGTGCCCGATCTCAGGGACGGTTCCTTCCACGGAATCCACGGTGTCGATCTGGATCCCTGAAGTGTCCCCTCCCCTCAGTGGGCTCTGAGTTCCCAGGATTCCTCACAGGGCCAGGTGGGAGGTGACCGGCCTGCCGGGCACCCACGCTGTGTGTGCAGCTCCGAGGCACAGAGCGCCCACGGGGCCCGACGCCTCCTGCCATCCCCCCCGGCCCGGGAAGGAGCCCTGGCCAGGAGGAGGCTGAAACAGGAGTTTCAGAGACACAGAGCCTCAGACCTGCCAACTGCAGCGCGGCCGGGTAACTGGAGAAGCTTTTCGGCTCTGGAAACACGCGGCTCCCCAAGCCTCACCTCCGGGTTTTTCCTTAAATGACTCTGGCTATTTTTAGACCTTATCTGGGCTGGAACAGCGAGGATGTGGAGAACAGATGAGGCCGTTTGGAGGCGGAGATCTTGCTTGGACTGGCCTGTGGCTCACCATCCGGGGGCCTGGGGTCAATCTCCTGACACCTCGGAGGCTCTGTTTCTCCGCCTGCGTAACTGTGGCCTGGACCCAGTGTCTCTGAAGACCGCTCTTGGCACTGATGGTGAACACGAGCCACTAAAGGTGTCCTACAGCTTTCCTGGGAAGTTAGCCATTTGGTGCTTGAAGACATGACAGGGACAGTGCGGCTCTGGAGCTTGGCCACAGGCCTCCCGGTTTCTCTCTCCCTCCACTCAGGCCGCCCTGTCCAGATAGCCCCCCGATCCCCCATAGTCAGCAGTCCCACGGCTTCTGCCCTCCCGCTCCCCGCCCAGCCCCGCCCTGCCAGGTCTTGTCCTCATGGGCTCCTGGGTCCTCCGTGCCCGGCTGCCAGAGTCACCTGCGCGGGTGGAAGCCAGGTTGCGTTTTGCCCTTGCTGTGAAGCCCTTCCACGGCTCCCCGGTGCCCACAGAAAGAAATTCAAATCCTCCCTCGTGGCTGGCAGGACCCAGCCTGACCTTCGAGCCAGTGTCCCCTCACCTAGTCAGAGCTGGCGTTCCCAGAAGGAACGTGGCCGACTCGGGTCCAGGGACCCTTGCACACGCAGCGACCGTGCAAGGCCTTTCCTCCTCCTCTGTCTTCCCGGATTTCATTTGTTCTTCAAATTCAGGCTGAGCCTTGCCTCTTCTGGGAAGCCCCCCACCCTGATTGCCCCTCGGGTTGGCAAGGAAAATATTCCCCGTGCTCCTCTGCAAGCCCAGCCGTGCCCCCTCCTTAGCGTGTAGCGCCTCTGCTCGTCCGTGTGTCTGTTTCCTGTCAGCCTCCGAACTTTGGGGGCTGGGATTTTGTCCCGTTCATTGTTGGAATGTGAGCAGCCGGGGAGCCCCGACTGTAGAGAAGGCCTCTGTGGCCTGGTCCATTCCTCCCTTCTCGCCTCGCCTCTCCACAAACAGCGCCACAGACAGGAACAGTGACAAAAGCGCCTGACTTTCTTTAGGATGGAACCCTGAACAAGACCAGGTCCCCTCCTCAAAGTGCTCACTGCCCTGTGGGGACAGCAGTTGTGTGTGCCTCGGCCGGGCCCCGCAGGGCCCTCATGCCTTAGGTGTCCGGCACAGCCTCGCCCGGTGCAGACCTCGGAGGGCGAGGAGAGAGCAGGCGCGGCTGGTGGACTCTGGGCTCACGGTGTCCCGCGACGCAGGCTGCGTCCGCTGTCTGACCTCAGGGAGCTGTGCCTCTCAAGTTTGGCACTAAACGATGGCTTTTTTATCTCACAGTGCCTTGCACCCGGTCCATTTACCTTGAGAACATTTTTCACTTTCCTTCCTGGCCTTTATTTATTTCAGGCAATTCATCTTTTCTCTCCGTGTCCTTTGCTGCCACCTAGTTAATTGCCTGTTGTTCAGAGTTTTTGATGTTTAAGTCTTTGTTTTTGTCCGTTGAAACCAATGAAAGGGGACCCAGAAAGTAGAGCGCACGTTTGCTTTTATAAAACTCCTGTTTCTGATTCTCCCACATATATAACTGCTGGAGGGAAACCCAGCTTAGGGTGGCGATTTCCGGGGACAGTTGACAAAGCTGTGAAGCGGAGGAACAGGCCTGCTGTTCTCGCCCCCGGTGAGCGCGGGGCGGCATCAGGGGAGCGTCCACCAGATGCTGAGCACAAGCCGACCCTCCGTGGGAGCCTCCGGGGACTGGGCCTCCGTGCACAAGGCTGCGACAGCCCCATGCAGCCGTTGCCTGCTCCGCACGGACTAGACACAGAGTTTGAGGGGCTGCGTCACCGCACCAGAGTCGTGGAGCTGCAGGGCCTAAGGAGAGGGACAGGACCGGGCCCCAGGCGTGTCTGGGTGACACACTCTCTCTCCTCCCTAAGTGAAATGCCCAGCTTCTCTGGAGCAGCCCTCAGGCCGCCCTCTCAGGCGGCGGCTGCTCCGAGCGTCACCCACCTGCGCCGGGCCGGTGGCGATGACAGGGCAGGCGCCTGTGAAGCACGGCTCCGCCCGTGGAGCGCGCCGCGTCCTCGAGGTGGCCAGCCTGCATGGCGCGCCCCGGTCTCTGTCATGGAGGAGCAAGGCCCGGGCGTGCCCACCGTGCCCCTCACCAGAGCCAAACGGCTCTCAGCCCCAGGACACACTGGCTCCCACACCTGCTCCCAGCAACTCCGCCGATTCCGGAACAGGATCCGAGCCCTAAGCAGCCTCTGCGCCCTTTACCGCTTGGCGTCCCTCCCGTGGAGCCTGGAACTGCGGGGCCCTGCGGGGCCCTCTCGGCCGGTCACCCCATTCCCGCCCGGGGCCACTTGCAGGTGCAGGGCCCTGGTGCACTCCGCAGCCCTCCGGTCTTCCTGCTTGCGGGTGGCCGCGTCAGCGCCCCCCGCGGGTCCTGGCTGGGGCCTTCTGTCTCCAGACGATGCTGCGAGGGCAGCCCGTGTGAGGAAAGGGTCCACTGGAGGCTCCCAGACACCCAGGCTCCCTGCCTCCATGTTGCCGCCAGGACAGCTTCCACTTGGCCAGCAGCCAGGACCTTCCCAGCGCCCACATTTCGGCGGGAAGCCCAGTGCCTGCATTTCCCAGCGCCCGTTTCCCGGGAGAGGAATTGGAAATGGAAGCTGAACCTCTCCTCACTTACTGGGGCTTAGATTTGCTCCTGAATATGCATTTGCACAGCACCGCCTGCTGACGCGCCCCCTCGGCTCCCCCAGGGCAGGTGGGGGGCCGCCTCTGCACAGAGGGGTGGGCTTCTCCTTTGTCCCCCTGCCCCCTCCCCACTCTCACTGCAGCTCTCGTCTTTGCCCAGGTTTTGACCTGATGGATCTGTTCAGCGTGCAGGAGACCTTGGGGAAGCGAGAGAACGGGGCGCAGAGCTCCTACGTCCGGATGGGCTCCTTCCCGGTGGTGCAGAGGACCGAGTGAGTGGCCGCCCCTCCTTCCAGACGTGGCCAGGACGCCTGGGGAGTCAGCCGCAGCTGCGCACTGAGCGCTCAGCAGGGCTCTCGCCTCCTCAGTGCCCGGGAAGGCCACCTGGGGATGACACCACGCAGCTGCTGACCTGGAACCTCAACCTGTTTCTTAGTAGACCTGTTACCATTGCCCTTAGTGGCTCCCTGGTCCTTCTGCAAATCTCTCCGTACGAGCTGGGCTCTAGTCCCTCATCCACGCATGCGGTTGTCTGTCGCACGTTAAATAGTGGACATTCGTGGTTATAGGTCCATAGCTGCGTTGCACCTGTGCAACGCAGGCAGGCAGAGCACCGCCCAGAGTCAGGCAGTTGCTTTGGCCAATAAGGACCTGGCTTCAACATGTGCTAGGTGCCTGGCCCTGCACGAGCTATCAGGAGGCCCGTGCCGCCGTGCTGTCACGTGGTTCGCCGGGGATGAGCGTCCCCGCCTGGCCACGCCGTTGGGAGGACCATGCTGTAGAGGCTTCTTCAGGGTCTCCAGCCAGCGGCCCATGGTGTTGCCGAAACGCGTTTGGACCGGCTCATCCTTCTCCACCTGAAACTCTTCCATTGTTTCCAGGTGTACAGGGCAGGGTAAAAGTAGGCTCACCGCAGTGCACGAAATGCAGTTTATTCTTGTATGTTAATCACTGTGTTATCTTCCAGGTTAACAATGGTGAACCTACTTTTGCCCACCCCTGCATTTAAGCGAAAGGCCTGCAAAAGCCTGTGTGTGACTAGGCCCCGTCCTACTGTTCTGGCCCCCAGCTTGTCCCCGCGCCCGCCCTTGGAGGGAGCCTGTCATGCACCCTCCTCACACCATTGTTCATGCGTGTCCCTTCACCTGGGACACCTGCTTGTCCTCCAGAGAGTGGCTCGACCCTGGTGCTTTCAGGTGCACCTTCCCCGGACCCCCGCGTCTCCTCTCCTCCCGGCCTGCTGTGTGGGCTGCGCACGCCACGCGGACCGGACCCTGTAGTCAGCGGTGCAGGTCGTCGTCCGCAGCCCGCGTCCCTGCGCGGCGAGAGGCTCCGCAGGGGGCACGGGAAGGGGGCCGAGGCGGGTCTCTGCCGTAGCCCTGCCCAGCTCTGCCCAGAGCAGGGGGCTGGTCAGCGCCGGTTGCATGGATGAGTGAATCGACCCGTCCACAGTCGGTGGAAACACTGTTAGATCCTAGCTGGGCAGAGGAGGGCTGGGAACAGCAGGCCCCAGGGCTATGCATGGTGCCGGGGTTCTGCGTGCACGCGATGGTTTTTCTGGTTCAGTGAGCAGTCTGCGTGCCGGCCGTGGACCTGGCGTGCGTCAGGCTCTGACGGGTGTCATCCAGGGCTCACGCCACCTGCACCCCCGAGAGGGATTGTGTGGAAGAGGAAATGCAACAAGCCACGTCCCCTCTCTGAATCTCCTCGGTCACCCATGGCTTGGGGACCAGGGCGCTCTCTGCCAGCTCGTGAGGGGGGTGTGCCTCCCCGATCCTGAGCATTGCTCTCGCGGTCCAGATGCTGTTGTGAGATGCTGGGACATGTCGCTCTCTGACCCCTGGTCCACGCTCACAAGGAGGAGCAGAGACTAAGCTCTGTTTCCCACTTCTCTCCCCTCTCCTCTTTGGCCTGATTCCTCCAACTCACCATCCTTCCTGCTTAGAACAGAAAATCACAGGCAGCTTCCCTTTAAAGCAAAAGTAGAGTAAGCACATGCCATGCGAGTGCGTGGAGAGGCCCCCCGCCCCACCGCCCCGTTTGCTGACGGCGTCGTCTTTCTGAGGAGGCTTTGGAGCAGGGGGCGAGGCGCGCCCCTCCGGCCGCTGCGTGCACGCGGGCTGTGTTCCGGGTGCTGGGTTTTGGCTGTTATCCTGAGTCATTCTGAGGAGGAATTTCTATGAGGTGTCAAATGTGTTTTAATGGCAAAACACCAAAAACAAAAATCAAACCAGCGAAGCCCTGACATTTCGAAAAGGAATAGTATCCCTTTAATTTCTTATGCTTTGAAATTTATGCACAGATACATACGCAGATGCAATTTTAATTTCAGGTTCATTTTGTTCATCATGAAAAGGGGTGTTGCTTTCAATATTTATGTTTTTCTCACTCATTTGACCTTTAAAGGGCGCTTTACTCCCCTGATCTAGTTTACTTCTCAGCGCAATAGAATGAGCTGAGCAAGGCAGGTGTGTGCTTCTCATTCACCTGGCGTGACATTCAAGACTCAAAATGGACAGGATCGTGTTCAGGCGTTCAGTTTGTAGGAAGCAGACGTTGGCCCCAGACTCAGGTCCTTCAATTCCAAACCCCTCACCTTTTCCACCATAGCCTCCTCATTAGCTACATTACTTGTGGGAAGGATTAGATTAGGCCATTCTGTTTCCTGTAGATGTTCTCTGTTAATGAGCTTTTTCCCCATCCTGATTGTAATAACTTTTTGTTTCCTCTTCTACACGCATACACACACACACACACACACACACACACACACACACACATATATACGCCTAAGCAAAAGTCTTAGTCCTCCTCTCTCTCTCTATAGATAAAAATATATAGATACAGACACATAGATGTAGTGTAGATACCAATAGGCATAAAAATATAGATGCAATAATATAGAGCACCTATCTTTATGTGTCTGTCTCTATATTTATACACATGTGTGTTATTTCAAGAGTATAAGAGGGAAGTGTGTTTAGAAAAAGCAATAGACTAGCTGGACTCCCGGATGAAAGCAGAGAGGAGGAAAGTGACCTGAAGCATCTGTGTGGCCACGGAGCCTGAGTCCGTGCAGACAGGAGGGCAGGTCCTGGGGTGGAAACCTAGGGCGCCGGGGGTCTGAGGCGGGCCGAGCTCCGCGCGACAGCTGTGCTGCCGGGGCAGGGTCCTGGATGAAATCCAGCCCGGACAACGACCTGGAACGAGGCAGCCAACCCCCAGCTTAGGTCTGTGAGCCGAGAACCAGAGAGGGAGGAGCAGACTTTGCCAAAGGCAGGGTCCCCGAGGGTCCGTGAGTCTGAGAATCAGGAACCCAGCCGCCCCCGCGTTTCCCTTCCTGGCGCTCTGGCCAGCCAGATGGCTGATGGAAGCCACAGCCGTGCGCATTCTGGCAGCTCCCTGCCCCCAGGTCGGCTGGGGGGAGGGGCAGAGCTGGGGGTCAGGAGCGCACTGGAGGCTAGGCCTCTCAGCGCGAGCCACGCCTGCCACTCACCGGCCCGGCTGCCTCAGCCGCAAAGAGATCAGAACCCCTCTTCACAGCTCCTTAGGAGGAACAACCTCCCTTCTGAATTTGGAGGGGAGCGGCAGGGAGCTGGGGAACTGCCCTGGGGTGGGGGGCTGGCTGCCATGCTCACGGGAACCCCGGGCTCTGTGGAGACAGAGGGAGGGTGTCCCGGTGCAGCGACAGGGGACCAGGCAGGACAGGGATGTCACAGGTGGGCCTTGCTACTGAGAAACAGCAGGGAGAGGCGAAGGCTTCACTACCTTTGACCCCGGGGAGTGGCAGTGTGGCATTTCTCATGGGTCCTGTCAGGGACAGAGATGCTGGAGAGATGGAAGCGACTGTGGGTGGATTTGCAGGGGCTGAGGGCAGGGCAAGGGGCCCCAGGGAGGTCGCCGAGGCCGCCTAGAGGCCCTGGAGGAAGGAGGGGCAGTGCAGGCAGGCGCGAAGGTGGGTTTGGGGATGCTTCAGGGGTGCTGTGGGTGGGTCTCAGGGACCCAGGTATGTGGGCTTCCATTTGCAGCTCTGCCGTCCTCACTGAGCCTGGTGTCCCCTGTCTGTCTCTGTCTCCCTCTAGGGACGTGTTCCCCCAAGGTCTGCCCGATGAGTATGCCTTCGTCACAACCTTCCGCTTACGGAAAGGCTCTCGGAAGGAAGACTGGTATATCTGGCAGGTCATCGACCAGTACGGCATCCCGCAGGTACGAGCCGGCCCCGGCCTTGTGGGCCCGCAGCTCCCTGCGTCCTCCTGGGAGGGCTGCCCGCGTCCCCCACATCCTCCCCGGGGCCTCAGGCCAGGCCCCGGAGCTCGAGAGGCAGGAGCCTGGGCCAGGGCGCCGGGGGGAGGGGGCGTCACACCGGCAGAGAGGGGTCAGGTGCTGGCGCTCTGGTGGGGCACAGACCTGTTCCTGTGTCAGGGACGCCGTGCCTGACCGGGGGTGGCAGCCCGCTGTGCTGGCTTATGGCACATGCCCTGCCGGCCGTGGGAGCGAGCTTCCTGGTGTAGTAGAAGAAGGTGCTCGAGGCCACCGAGATCAGGCGGTGTTCTCAGCTGTTAACCACAACGCAGGTTCTGCCAGGAATGGCTGGCGGAAGCACCTAGAACAGTGCCTGAGAGCCAATGGAGTTGTCACAGGTAGTGCCGCTCTTACGAGAGACCCTTCGGTCTCCCCCCACGGGGAGCCCTGAAGCCCCACCTCAGCCTGCGGAGCAGCGCGCGGCCGAGGGAGGGCCGACCTGCCTCAGCGCCAAAGCTCTTGGCGCGGGACGTTGGTTTGAGATGCTGGCGACCCCGCCTTTGTGCCGCCAAATCCCCGCGCCCCGTCTCCAGCATTCGGGGGCCAGCTATCTCTCTGTCTATGGTTTACCCTTGTTCTTCCTTGGAAAAGGAGCCACGTGAAGATGTGACTCACTGCGGCTGGGGGCGTAACTAACTCGGCAGCGCGCTCAGGCCCCTGCACGCGGCTGCTCTCGGGAGAACATGTTCTCCGGAGCTGGTTGGAGCTGGGCCCTGAGGCGGCGTGCGCGGGCTTGTGCACATGTGCGTGCACTTGCTGGGGCCTTGGTCCTGGGCGCTTCACGAATCTCAGCTCATGCAGCATCCTCACAGTCCTGTGAGCAGGCCTGGTGCTCCCCCCTCACCGAGGGGGGAGTGGAGCCACAGCGAGGTCTGGCTACAGGCCCGCGTTGTCGTAGGTGCGAAGGAGGGGCGGTGGGATCGGAACCCAGGCAGTCAAGCCCCAGTCCGGCTTCTGTCTGCCGAGGGCCGCTGGCTCCCGTCTCTGTCACTTAGTCCTGACGGACGCGTTTTCGGTCGCAGCCCTGGTCAGGACGAGTGACCTGGTTTCTGCAGTGTGGGAGGCTGCGTGGAGGACTTGCGACTCCTCCGGAGGCATTTCTGCAGAGCCGGCAGCTGGCTGTGGCCTCGCCCCCTCCGGCTGCGGGTCTGGCCGCTCTGTTTCCCAGGCCTGTAGGCCTGGGGCTGGGCGCCTGCCATGGCATTCTTGGGGGCCGGCCCGCGCCACCCCCCTCAGTCTGGCTCCTCGTCCTCCATGCTGCTGGCCGAGCTGGGCGGGCGCCCGTCCGCGGGCTGCGATGCTGCTGAGCCGCACAGAGGCTCGCTGGCCTTCGGGGACCTCGGGCTCGTTTTCAAAGAGGCACCTGGCAGGTCAACTCCATGACACAGGCCTTGGTGGCGTGCCCGTCCCTGGCGGTGAGGATGGGGCGTTAACCTCCACGCCCTGGGGACAACCTGGCCAGACGCAGGGAAAACGGAGCTGGATGGTGGTAACAGCTGTCCCATGCCCTGCGTCACGCCAGAGCTGTCCTCGGAGGGTTTCAGAGGGGTGACCTCATGTACTGTTTATGGTCACCCTTGAAAGCTGGCTTTTTCCTCGTTATCACTTGGAGAAACGAAGAGACGTTCGCTCATTCCTGACATCATTCAGGGACAGGAAGGAGGCTGGGTTGCCGGATGGCGTGCGGGGGCA
Source organism: Pteronotus mesoamericanus (assembly GCF_021234165.1). Classification (NCBI taxonomy): domain Eukaryota; kingdom Metazoa; phylum Chordata; class Mammalia; order Chiroptera; family Mormoopidae; genus Pteronotus; species Pteronotus mesoamericanus. The sequence goes on along the minus strand of NW_026555309.1, from coordinate 44,454,715 downwards.
GTTACAGGTGTGGCGTGCGTGTGGGAGGCCAGGTTTCAGGGCCTTGCGGCTGCGTGGAGGGACTTGTGCCTGAGAGCAGTCTCTGGGCGGGGGGCCGGCCCTGGAAGGGGGAGACCCTTACAGCCACCGAGGCCGGAGGTGACATCGCCTCCGACCAGGCAGTGCGAGCAGCTGTGGAGACGTAACGAGGTTCCAGGTGTATGTGGAACATAAAATTCCTGACTATGAATCCATTCAATCTCAGAATGACTCCGTGGTGCAGGCACTATGTCAGCTCTGTTTTTCAAAACGAGGAGCACGGACAGAGCAGTAGACAGCTTGCCCAGGCTCACACAGCCCCTCCGTACCTGGATTTTTGAAGACTGTTATCATAAAGTGGCTAGGCTTTCAGGACCTGAGGAGGTCAAGGGGCAGGGTTCAGGACAGCAACAGAGGACTTTGGGAGCAGAGGTGGCCTGGGCGGGGGGCGGGGGCAGGTGGCCGTGGAGAGGGTGATGCTGGGGTTGCGGAGGGCGGACGGGACAGGGGGAACACCGCCGTGGGGAACCACAGCCAGCCGGGCGGGTGGGGAGAAGCGGTACCCAGCCCCGTCTCAGCCCTCTCGCTCCCGGCTCTTTGATCTCCACTCCAGGGGGATTCCTGCCACATGAGCCAGAAGCCAAGGGGCAGGGGAGCCCAGGTGCGGGAGCCCTGAAGGCCAGACTCGGGGAGTCGGAGGCCAGCAGAGGAAGGTGGAGCGTGGGAATCAGGGCAAATGAAGGCTCGCCCGGGGAGACGGACCACGCACAGGCTCCTTCGTCCATTCGCCCAGGGAATCCTAACTTCCTGTGCGCTATGCCCCCGCCTTCACGTGCGGGCCGTGTTCCGATCTTACCCGCAGTTGCGTTTCTGACGCCTGGCACTCTGCTTGTGCGTCACAGGGGATGCTTGGTGAACATTGTGCGAGGAAGGAAAAATGAGCACATTGTTCCTTATAAGGACGACAAAAGTGAAGCTTGCTCCCAGAGTTTTCCAGGCGTTCTGCAAAGGGCAGGGAGCGCCAGTGAACAAAGCAGGCAAGGTCCCTGCCACTGAGGGGCTTGATTCTGCTGGACCTTCCACTTTATCCCCAAGGTGAGAGACTTGTCACTAAAGATCTGAGACTTGAGGATAAAGTCTCTCACCTGTGGGTGGATGGGTGGGTTTCAGACGTGGTCCTGGCCTCCAGCCGGAGAGGTTCTGTTTTGTCAGCGGGGGTTTTAAGCGACACTGGAACCAGTCGGGGTTTCCGGTGGGTCTTACCACCCAAGCCCCTCTGCACCAATTGTCTCATAGTCTCACGAAAATGCTTTTACCTGCCCTGGTCGGGTGGCTTTGTTGATTGGAAGCTGCGGGTTCGAATCCCGGTCTGGGTGCATACAGGAGGCATCCAATCCATTCTTCCCTCTCACAGCGATGTTTCTCCCTCTCCCTTCCTCGCTCTCTAAAAGCAATAAAGAAAATGTCCTTGAGTCAGGATTAAAAAAATTCAAAAACTAAAAAAGAAAGAAAAGAAAAGAAAGTGCTCTTACCTGCGGGTCCCCCCAGGCAGCTGGGCTGGGCTGGGAGGCCTGGGGTTGACGAGCGTGTGCAGTCTGTCCACGTAGCGCAGGGCTTGCACAGCCTGCCCGGGAGGCGTTATCAACGCGGTCGCCCGGGCGAGGAAGAGCGGCTGAGGCGCGCGAGGGGGCCTGCCCGCAGGCGGCCAGCCGGCGCGGGCCACAGCCAGGAGCCGCCCCGGTTTATCGGGTCCGACTCTGCAGCGCCCCTCCCCCTCCATGCCGCGCGGCTCAGGGGGCCCCCGGTCCTGCCCTCCCCAGGTCTCCATCCGGCTGGACGGCGAGAACAAGGCGGTCGAGTACAACGCCGTGGGGGCCGTGGAAGACGCCGTCAGGGTGGTCTTCCGCGGGGCCCGGGTCCACGACCTCTTTGACCGCGACTGGCACAAGATGGCCCTGAGCATCCAGGCCCAGAACGTGTCCCTGTACGTCGACTGTGCGCTGGTGCAGACGCTGCCCATCGAGGGGAGGGAGAACATCGACATCCAGGGCAAGACCGTGATCGGCAAGCGCCTCTACGACAGCGTGCCCATCGACGTGAGTACCACGGTCCCGGCCCCCCGGCCCCCCCCCCATATCGTTTACCGAGGCATCGCCTTGGACTGTCTTCGGAGAGAGGACCCCGACTCAGAGGACTGCCATACTGGAACCCAGAGTCACCCCCTCTCACTTACCCACCCACTCACCCCCACCCCCCCCACTCAGTTACTCAGCCATTCAGTCATCACCACACGCACAGTCATTGAGCACCTACTATGTGCCAGGCACTGTGCTCAGCCCTGGGTACACGGTACGTTCGCCTATGTATCTAGATATCTATGTCTACATCTGTATCTATATATTGATATCTATATATATCTCATTAAAAATACAGGACACTTTGTAGCCCTATTTATCTATCTATACATATAGCCCATGTGCATGCTAAGTACTTAATACTAGCAGATAGCACTGTTATCCTTTAGGCATACCGATACGGACTCAGATCATATACAGTTAACATGGCTGTTCATTTTCCTGATTCTTTGTGCACCTATGTTGGTTCAGGTACTAAAAATATAACCTAATTTGATGCTCGTAATGCCTTTGAAATTTCTAGACCATTTCTATGTTTTAAATAAGGAAGCCTTGTCTCTCTAAGGCTAAGTTAACTCACACAGTTAATACAGATTTTGTTTTTTTCTTTATCGAGGGGTAATCATAGAAGTAAAATGAACAGATTTTAAGCATATACTTTGATGAGTTGTGTCAAATGCATACACCTGTGTAAGCAAATATATATATATATATATATATATATTTATATACACACACATATATAGTTTTCAAAGTTGCCCAAAAGCACCCAGGAAGTGAGGGAGGAGAGGGGTTGCCACCCACCGCAGCGCCTCAGACCTGCACTCTCTGCATCCCCACCTGGTCCCTTGGGGGCACATCCCCAGTGTGGGGGGCTCTGTGTGGCGAGGCAGCCACTGTCGTCTGCCTCGGGAAGACAGGAGCCTGTGCTGGTGGCCGCTGTTTCTGGCTTGACCCTCACGTGGTCTGACGCATGGTAGGCTCTCCCCGACTTTAAGGTGCTTTCGGTCCCAGAGAGGAGAGGGGCCCACGCCGAGGTCATTTCAGCCTGTTGAATAAATGCCATGGCGGCAGGAAGCATCAGCCCCTGCCAGACCTGGGGGAGACGCCCGCCTTGGGTGAACAGGGCAGGTGACGGGGGGAGGGAGGAGGGGTGGGCAGGGATGGCTCCCTGGAGGAGGTGACTCCTGGGGTGAGTCTTGAAGGGTGGACAGACTGTGCCTGAGCAGAGGAGCCTGAGGCCTCGCGGCGTGGTGCGCGAGCCGGGTGAGGCGGCAGGAGCGTGGAGCGCAGCGTGCGGTGAGGCCGGGCGGACGGCAGGGGCAGGCCCACCCGCCCGCAGGCCTCGGGACGTGCATTCATTCCGCCTGGATGCTGAGGCTGTGGACATGAGCCAGGGCTCAGAGTGCTGTGTGGCCCGAGGGAGGTCAGGAGGTGGACTCCCAGCCTGGCCAGGGTGTCAGGCCATGGCTCGCAAGCCCTCTCACCCCACCTGGGAGCGCCTCTGCCCAGCCCCCGGCCCCTGCGCTCCTTGTCCTGGACCCTGAGCCTCTGCTGCTTTCTCCTCGTCCCTGCGTCCTGGAGATGGGCACAGCCACCGAGCGTGTGCGCTTGCTAACGCAGAGAGCAGGCCCTCTCTGCAGACAGGCCTTGTTCGGAAGCACGATTTTCCGTTCTGCCCTTGCTTCCGTCTGTGGGCGGGCATCTCCGCAGGGGATGAGACAGACAGCTGCTGGAATTGCTATGTGTCGGCCGAGCCGAATCAGTGGAGTTGCACCTGCAGGGGAGTCTCGTGACGCCGGAGGGATGAGCTGGGGCTGACCCCTGTCATGTCAGTTTGCCGAGCGACTCCTGAGTGCAGAGAGGGGGGAGGGGAGAGCGCAGGGCAGGGCAAGGCCAGGGCACTGCGGGTCAGCGGGCGCCGACAGAGGCTCCGGTTCCATCGCTAAACACTTGGCCGTGTGTGCGTCCATCCGTCCACCCAACCGCCGTTCCTGGGCTTGTATGGGTCCGGATGGCCCCAGTGCTGGGGACGCAGTGAGGGACAGAGCGAGGGCGAGGTAAGAGGGGTCAGCCTTGTGAAGAGCTGGCGGCGGGGAGCCTGCGGAAGCAGGGCTCAGCGCGTGGGAGGCCCGGGGGTCGGCTTGCAAGCCCCGAGGGAAGACGGACTCACGCACAGAGAATTAGCAGCATGTATAGGTGCTGGCGAGGATGCAGTGATCCCTCTTGGCAGTGGGAGGCACCTCAGTTCTCTGTCGCTGTGTCACCCGCAGCCCCTACTCCGAGAAAGAACGGATGGCCACAAGCACTTCCTGTCTCCTAGTTTCTATGGCCGGAACCTGGGAGGGGCTGTGCCTGGGGTTCCTGCTTGGCTCTCTCCTGAGGTCTCCCTCAAGCAGTTGGCTGTTTGAATGGGCAACTCTCAGCCCGAATGGGGCTGAAAGACCCAGCTCCCAGCTCACTCGGGGGCGGGGGACAGGGGGCAGCCTCCTCTGGGGCGTTGAACCGAGGGCCGCAGCTCCTGGCAGGTGGGCGCTGGAAGCAGCCCTGGCAAAGGCGTGGATGTGGGGATCTGTGTGGTCACACGTTGTGGAGTTGACAGGGCACAGTGAGGAGACCGACGCCCGGAGAGGCAGGTGGAGCCAGGTCCTACGAAGACCCGGGCCTTCCCTGTAGGCTCCGTGTGGTGTGTGTGCACGTGCGCGCATGTGTGTGTTTAACACCATGGCCCCTTTAAATAACATGAAGGGGTTGTGGTGTGAAAAGAGATGAGAGAAGCCAATTTTTATCTTAAGAAGTTCACCTAGACAACCGCAGGGGGCGCCCTGCCTTTCAGAGACTGCTGCGCGGCACAGGGCAGGGCCTTGAATCCGCGCTGCGCCCGCGCACCTCCTGCACCTGGGGGGCCCTGCAACTAGAGGGGACGTGCTCGTTCAGCTCGGTGGCCGGAGCGACGGGGCCGGACCGGGACGGCCTGAGGAGGAAGGGACCTGAGAGCGGCGCAGGGCCCGCCGGGAGCTGCGGAGGGTCCTGGGCCCCAGAGAGTCCCCCTCTGACCTGCTTCTCCCTTCAGTTCGACCTACAGCGGATTGTGATTTACTGCGACTCCCGCCACGCAGAGCTGGAGACCTGCTGTGACATCCCCACGGGTCCGGTGAGCGACGTTTCTCGCCCAGAGAGGCTGGGAGGAGACAGGTCCTTGGTCTCCAGAAGGGCAGGGGTGTCCAGGGCCCGGAGGGGCCGTGGGGCTCCGGGCATACCCGCCATCCCGAATGGCCCTGGGAGGGAGCCCGGTGATCGGTTCGGGGCCCGTTCCTGGTCCCGTAGGTGAGCAGCGACAGGCAGGTGCCCCAGGGCACACTGAGGCCACGAGCCCGTGAGGAGGCCCCGGCCCTGGGGGGCGGGAGGCAGAAGCCGGCAGCGTGTCCCCAGGAGGGGCCGACTGTCCTTGCCCTGGGTGGGAGCTCCAAGGAAGGGAGGCTGCCGTGCCCTGGGCTGGGTGGCCAGACAGGGACGGGGCAGGGCTTGGAAGTGGGGTACAGACCAGAGAGGGCCCTGGACCCCCCGGGTGGCCAGCCTCTCCCTGGGACCTGTCCCCTCCACCCCTCTTCAGGTGTCTCCCTCTCCCACCACTTTGCCAAACCGCAGCGCCAAGGCCGTGTGGAGGGTGGGAATAGGGGAGTCGGCTTCCCGGGGTCGCAGGGCCAACCCTCCGTGCCATGCTCGGATGGCCTGTCCCCAGGACGCAGCAAGTGCTGGGATTATGGTGTCCAGCACATGGCGCGAGGGCTGCCAGGCGGGGGCTGGAGCAGGCGGGCCTGAAGGTCGGGGGGAAGGGAGGAGGGGAGGGTAAGGAGTACATCTTTGGGAGCACCTACCCGGTGTGAGGCACTGAGCCATCCTGTTCAGTTCTCGTGATCGCAATGCCCTGCCCCTCCTGCAGAGGGCAGCACCAAGGCTCGGGGGGTCAGCGGTTCCTGGGTGCTGAGAGGCCAGGGAGGGGGCTGATGCCCAGGCCCCTCGGTCTCCAAGGCCTTGGAGCACCGGGACCCGCGGTCAAACATGCCTCGCCTGCCCCGCTCACGCCCAGGGCTCCTGGGGACCCCCGTTCCCCTGTGCCTGCTGGGTTCTGAGGATGCTGCCGACAGAGCCCCAGGACTGAAGGGGAGCGGTGCTGGGTGAGCTCCCGGGGCTGACCCGCTGGGCTTCCTTCCCTTCCAGTGCCAGGTGACCGTGCTGACAGAGCCCCCGTCCCCGCCGCTGCCGCCGCCCACCTCCGGCAGTGAGCACATCGGGTTCCTGAAGACCATCAACTGCTCCTGCCCAGCTGGAGAAAAGGTACCTCCGGCAGCCCACTCTCCACGCTCAGCCGGAGCCCAGAGCTGAGCGGGGCCGGCAGTGGAGGTGGGAATTTCCCATCATGCACTGCCCTTCCCCGGGACCGGATGCTCCCAGGCTCCCATGATACTCAGCTTGGGGAGGCGTTCTCGCTCCATGGACCTCTAATTTCTTGATTTTGTGGGCACTGGAAGGGGAGCTTTTCAGACCCAGCTCCAGTGTGCATCTCCCTGAGATAAGGCGGTCCTTCTGAGGTTTTTCTGGCCCCAACCTACATCCACTCCGCTCGCGTGCAAGGACCTCAAACAGGATTTGGCTTGGGAATGAGGTGCAGTGTGGCTCTGGATGGGCTTGCGCAGTGCTCTGTGGGACATGCCCCTCCTTCTTCCCAGTGCTGCCTTTAATGAGCCGTGCCCCATGACCTCAGCACAGCTGTGAGCAGATTTTTATGCATCTCGCTCTAATTTTAAGGACGAGTGTGTTTCCGCGCACAGCGCCATCGTCCATTACGCAGATGGAGTGTGGCGTCGAGTGCCCGAGCCCTCTGGCTGTTCCCTCCTCTGTGGACCAGCGGGCCTTTGATAAGGAAAACAAGTGTCCGCTGTTTGGGCAGAACAGACACAGATGAGTTCACTAGGATGAGCAAAGCAGAATTGTGCTGGAGAGGGTCTCCATGAAGGTCCCTGGACCCACAGCCCAGGGCCTTGACCTGCGTCCTGTGGTCAAGGCCACGGCTGAGCCAGCACCTCCTGGCTCCAGGCCAGCATGTGGCAGGGGCTCCGTCGCTTTGCGAGGGATGAGGGAGATGCAGGCAAAAGTATGAAATCGTGGATGAAGCTCCCTGGAGTGCACGTCCCTGATGGGTTTCAGTAACAGTCTTCTCTCCCTAAGCCCGTCCTGGCCGCAGCCCCTTCCCCCTTCTTCCCACCCAGAGAGCCAGATCCCGGGGCACAGGGAGCCCCCGGGAGCGCTGAGTCCGGCGGGGCTGATGACGGCCTGTCGGCTGCGAGCGGAGGCTTTCTCCGGGCCGCAGGTGAAGAGGAGGAGCCTGGGTCCGGGTGCCGCTGGTGCCTGGCGGGTGGGGAATGACGATGCACGGCAGGGAAGGGCGGGGGCACACGCTCCGTGCTGGGCGGTGGCCCCCAGCTCAGGGCGGCCGCAGACCACCTGGGGATCCGGCCCCACCTGCTCAGTGAACTGACAAAAGCAGCCGTGCGGACGGCCATCCTCTGGCCTCCTTGTTTGTGCCGAGAACCCGGGGCGGGGCGGCGGGGGGCAGGTGTTGTGAGGTTCAGGTCACCCGCCACTGTGTGTGCAGGCAGCCTGCGCCAAGGAGGGCGGCCAAACCCAGCTCCGCCCAGCACCGGGCTGTTCCCAGCGCCAGGCCTATGCGCTTGTGTGTCCTGCTGAGGCCCCGGTGGCCCCGGACATGGGCCCCAGGAGAGGAGTCTGGGGCCCAGCAGGCCCCCACCCTCGCTTTTCCACCCCCCCACTCCCAGCGCTCGGGCCCTCCCGGCCCCCACCCCCTCCTGGGTGTGGCTGATGGACACCCCGCTTCTCCCACCCTGCGTGGCCCGCGGTGGTCCCCAGCCGCCTTCCCAGCCTCAGCTCCTCCGCGTCCCCTCCCCGCCCCGTGCCAGGCAGGAGCTTCTCGTTCCTGGAGGGCCACGGTCCTTCTTGCCTCCTGCGCTTGCATTTGCAGCTGCTTCTGCCCGGAGCCTCTCCCCGCACGTCCCCTGCCTCCCTCCGGCTGACGCTGCTCGTCTTCCAGGAGGTCCCCAAGGCACTCCTCCCGAGCACGTGCCCTCTGTGTGGTCCCCCCGCCCTCTCCCTCCCTCCGGTCATTCACCACTCACCCGCTCAGTAACTCGTTATTAAGCACCTGCTGTTTCCAAGACCCCGTGGCCCTTTTCCCTGCCTGTGCTTCCATCTATCACGGCAATGGTCACGTCGCGTTAAAATGTCTGCTTGTCTTAACTGCCACAGAAGAGGTCCGGGCGGCGGGGATTGGATGTTGGCATGTCTGGACTTTGAGCTGGTGATAGACAGCTGGCACTAACTCATGGCTGAATGGCTGGATATGTGGACCAGAGTATGAAGGATGGATGGACGGACAGGCAGATGGACAGACGGATGGTTATGGATGGACAGACGGATGGGTGGGCGGGAAGGATAAAAGAACATACCCTCTCCTTCTCGCTGGAGGACAAGGTCTGGCTCTCCAAGATTATCGATCAGTTTACAGATCCTGAGCCTTGGCTGCTGGGAGGCCTCCCCCAACCAGCCATTCCTGTGTTCAGTTAACAGCACACTGTTTTTGACAGTACACAGCAGGCACTCACTGTGTGCCAAGTGCTGAGGTTTTAAGATACGTACGGACGTGGTCCTCAAAAGTCCTGCCGTCTCCTCTCGGCCTGGGGCACCGGCCGTGGGCGCTCTCCAGCTGGTGTGCGGCACAGCCTCCCGAGCGCAGGCCCGTGGGAAGGGGGTCTGCTCTCCCTCCCCCCGGAAGAGGCCCCGGGGAAGGGCTCCGACAGCCACCTCAGTGAATGGGTTCCCTCATCCCTGCGCCCTCATCTCCATTGAAAACCCAACGTGCGGGGAGGCAGCCTGCGCACTGTTTCCTGGGAGGCAGAGCTCCGGTCCCAGGCGGACTTGGTTTCCTATGGCGTAAATCTGCCTCTCGGTTTAGAGCAGATTTCCTTACTCACCGAGGTCCCCCTTTTTCCCATCCCCACGCCAGTCATCACGGTGAGCGTGGACCGCGTACAGGCCTTCCGGTGGGTTCCGCGTGAGGTTGAGCGCGCCACACCGCTCGGCTCCACCTGACCTGGGAATGGCGCCCGCGAGTGCGCGGCTGATGCACCCCTGAGGTAGTCGAGGGCAGGACGGTGACGAGAGTGCAGTCGTCTGTGCTGGCGGTGCGCGTGGGTCCGCGCTGCCGCGTCGCCGGGTGGCGTTTGCACACGCGCAGGGCTGTGCAGTGGGCCGCGTGCGCGGCTCGCTCACCCGCACCCACGCCCCACAGACCCCACCTGGCATCCAGCCGTGAGGCTTTCACACGCGTAGCACTTGCTTCAACAAGTGGCTAGTGCTTCCTGTTAGCAGGAGCCTCATGGAGAGGTCTGTTTTGTATTCCAGTGCATAAGTATGTGAACCTTCTGTAGGCCACGGGTTTTTGTTGAATAGAACAGGGGCACGTTTAGGCCGAAATCCCCCCGAGGGCGCCCTCTTGTCTGTCTCTGACGTGGTCCACTGACGTCTGCGATTGGAGGCCATGTTCAAGTTCCCCGGGTCACTCTGCAGTTCAAGGGCAGGGGCTGTGGCTCCAAGCAGCCTGCCCAGCCTGCTGGTCTGCAGGCTGCTCACAAAGGGGCTGGCCGATAGCGCACGGGCGGGGGAGCAGCTGGTGAAGGGAGACGGGGCGAAGGGAAACTGAGCCTCACTGGTTCCTTTGTCTTTTTTCCTTTAGGGTGAAAAGGGCGCTGGTGGCCCCGTGGGACTCCCCGGCCCGAAGGTCAGTCCTGGAGCTGGCAGGGGGGCTGGGGGAGCTGAGCAGCCCTCGGCGTCACTCCCTGTGTGAGAAAAAAAACGGGGTGGCTAGACCGCTGTCCTGTGGGACTTTGCCCCCGAGCTTGTGGGGACAGAAGGAGAAAGCCAAGCGACCAAAGTCAGCAGCTCGGGCACACTGTGCTCAGAACCTCCATCTCTCAGTCTGCAAATGTGAGCCAGGCAGGGTTAGGGACACAGCCCAGGCCTGGAGCCCATTTGGTCCACCGTCGGAGGGAAGGAGAGAGCACCGCCTCCGGGGTCCGTGGGCCCATGTGTGCAGCGCACTCATCTGAGGCGGTGGTCGGCCGACTGGCCGTCGGCTATGGTGGAGCAGGCCCAGGGGTGCGTGGGCGTAGAGCCTGACCCCTGACCCCGGGAGAGAGGGCAGGGGGGCAGGGGAGAAGGCGTTCCAAGCGGGGGCACTGCTGTAGCCCCTGCAGACATGCCTGCTCCCACAGCGCTGACCTGCAGCCCAGCCCTCTGCGTCCCCCACCAGGCCGTCCCAGCAGCTGCGGTGCAGACGCTGAGCGTGCAGCTGTGGTTCCCAGGGGCTCCGTGCACCTGGAGACGCGCGGGCCCCATCCACAGCCCTGGCCTGGTGTCTCCTGGGTGCCCAGGCCTGCTCTGGCCGTGGGAGCCTAGCAGTGAATGCGAGGGCCCTGTCCTCAGGGACAAGCCTGACAAACCTCCATGCGTACACTTTCTCACGACGTCCCCAGTATCTGCAATGACGAGGTCGGGAGACTGGTCGGACCTGTGCTCCTCGGGCGGGAAGTGTGGCCTCGCGTGCCGCTGACAGTGACAGAATCAGCGGCCCCCAGGGAGCTGGGGGAGGCGGGCGGTGGGTGGCCCACGTGGGGCACCCTGTCGGAGCACCTGCGTGATGTTCACCTCTGGCTTCAACTCCCCAGGGAGACGTGGGAGCCCCTGGGCCCTTTGGAACTCCTGGACCCAAGGGAGAGAAAGGCGACTCGGTGAGCAAAGGGCCCCTCTGCGCGGCTGGCGGGTGCTGGCCCCCAGCCCCACACCCTCACGGTGCGGGGCCGGCTCCTCTCCGGGGCCATGGGGCACATGGCCGTGGCCCCAGCCGGCTGCCTTGCCCCCGCCCTGCCGCACCGCACCCTGGCCCCCGGCATTCTGCCGTCCCAGGCCGGCCATCCCGGCTCTGTCTGCTGCGGGGCTCTCTCCTCTCCTGGGGGTGCCTGTCCTCCACCCGCCCACTGTTTCCCTCCCCGCCTGCCTCTGTCTGGCTCCTGCTTCCTCGTCGCTCCAGCCAGCCGCGTGCCATCCTCTGGGATGACTCCTGGCCCGGGGCTGGGCCGCCCCTGCCCCTGTGCTCCCGCATCGCCCCCACTTCTGTGGTCCCAGCTTCCGCTGACTCCCTGCTGCCCTGCCCCGTGGTTCGTCATCACGGCGTCCCCCCCGGCCTGGCCCAGCGCGGACTGTGTTCACCAACGCTCGGCCGACGAGTGAATGACATCAATGGTCGGGGGGAGTCACAGGGACCAGTAGGTCATGGTTCAGAGCAGGGTCTCAGGAGCCAAACGTCTGGGGGCGGGGATCCTGGCTCCACCAAGAGGCCTAGCGCCTCTGTCCTCAGTTGCCTTGTCTGTAGAGCGGGGACAGTAATGTTAGCTGTCTGGCGGCTAACTCTTGCTGCTGACGGGGGTGGTAACTGCTCGCTGTTCCATGGCTCCGCACGGGTCAAGGATGGAGGAGGGCGCGGAGGTCAAGCACAGGCTGCTGCGGCCGCTCTTCCCCGCCCGGCCCAGCTGGCACCATAGTATCAACGGCACAAGTTGGGTGTCAGAGGGACCCCGCTGTTGCCCCTGGCTCTGGCCTTACTTGCTCTGTGCTTGTCAGCAGGCCTCGTAACCTCTGAGTCATCTGTCCCCCGATGAATGACTAGGGAGAATGTGTGTTCCATGCACGCAGTGACAATTTCCTTCAATGAAGTGAAGTATCGCCGTGTGCTGCAACGCAGAAGAACCTTGAACACATTTTGCTAAGAACACACGGGTTCTGCCGCCAGCCCTAAAAGCCCACGTGTTCTGAGTCCATTGACGTGACACGTCTGGAATAGGGACGTCTGTAGAGGCAGAAAATCGATCAGCGTTTCCCTGGGGCAGGGGGATGGAATGTGACCGCTAAGCAGTGGAGAGTTCTTCTGGAGGCGGCGAGAACTTTCCGGAGTTAACTGTGGTGGTGGGGGTCGCACAACTCCGCGAATACTCCACTTGAAGTGGGTGAATTGCAGGGCATGTGGGTTATATCTGGATAAAGCTGGTAGGGAGGAAAAGACGAGTACCAGCGATTGGGCTGCTGGAAAATTTGAACCAGCTGGTGCTCACGAGAATCCGCACTCGGTGCATAATAGCGATCATGTTTTGGAGGCTCCGGGACAGAGCTGGCGAGAAGGCACCCACCCTTTCACAACCCCCCCACGCTGCCACCATGATGTCATGTCCTGGGGTGCCCTACCGCCAACCTTTGCTTCTTTCCGTTTCAGGGCCGAGGACCTTTTGTCTATGGGGAAAAGGGGGAAAAGGTAAGCCCCTCCCTTGTTGTCCTACCCTCAGGGCTGGGGAGCTGGGAGGGGCTAGAGGTCTCGGGCATGGGGGAGGTGCGCACCCTTGCCTTGCAGGTAAGTCTGAGTGAGGGGGCGGGGGCTCCTGGTCTGAGCAGGGGCCTCACTGTCCGGAAGCTGGGGACAAGGGGCGAGGCATGCCTGGAGGCAGTCAGTGTCAGGAGAGAGTGCGGAGCTGGGTCCCGAGCAGCGGGGAGGCGGAGGGCGCGCTCCCTCAGGAGGGCGCTGGGTCACGGTATCCAGGGCAGGGCCGCGAAGCGCGCTCCTGGGGTGTGGGATTCAGAGCAGCAGAGAGAGCGGGGCGGCAAGGAGGGCATTCGTCTGCGGTGGGCAGGGGCGGTGAAGGGTCGGTGCGCGGCCAGACACGCGGAGACTGCCTGACTAGCAGGCGCTGCCTAAGTGGGAGCGGGGCGGGGGAGACCGCAGGGATCTGGGGGCAGGCGGCGTTGGGGCAGAAGATTAAAAGGGAGGTGACGAGGGACAGAGCTGTGGCGGTGGCAGGGCTGGACAGGCAGAGGAGTGGAGGGGGCTCAGAGGGAGGCCTGCGAATGTTCTCCCCAGATAGGGGCGTTGTACCTTCTTTATCTTTATCATAATGCGTGCAGGCTCCACAGAGCCTGGGACGTAGGGGGTTCCTTCTGAAGAGGAAAGCTTCCTGAATGTGTTGCCTCTCAGGAGAAATGAAAAGCCATTTTCCACTCACACCAGCAATGAAAAATACACCTCTCACGTCCCTGCAGAGACAGCCGCAAAGCCTGCGATGCGTGTTTACGTTGACGGGGTCCCCGAGTCCAGGCGCCTGCCGGCCCTGGCTGCCGGGCCCTGAGGAGGTGCCGCGGCTCAGAGGGGCTCGCGTCAGCCCCTCGGAGAGGGACGCTGGTGTGAACCAGGGCCCTCCGTTACGTTACTGGGGAAGCAGCCTTTGCACGGCGGACCCATCCTCTCCCTGTAGGTTCCCTTTTATTCAGTGTGTTCACGTCCAGAGATTTCTTCTAAGGAGATAAACCAAGAGTAAGCATGAGCTCCTATCGGTGTGATTCCGTGGGCTTTGTAAGCAAGACTGGCAACAACTGTGATGCTCTGCAGAGGGCAAAGGGGAAAATAAGTTATTGTGAGCCAAACAGCACATGCCATTAGGGGACGCAAGACCACAGAAGGATCATGGAGGGCGTAGAAGATACCCACTGTGAAACGTCTATACAGCATGCCGCCAGTTGTGTGCGCGCGCGCACGTGTGTGCGAATGAGACAGAGAGAGAGAGAGAGAGAGAGAGAGAGAGAGAGAGAGACTGGAGGCAAAATCCCTTCATTAACCGCCAGTTTCCGTGGGTGGCGAAGCAGTGAGTGCATTCACGTTTTCTGTTGTTTTTCTTCCTGTCTTCGCTTACTCCACAAGAACTTCTCTTTATTCCGCCCCCGTGAAGAGCACCAGCCCCACCGCGACCACTGCACGAGAGTGCAGGGCGGTTGGAGAGAGCGGGACGCACTGCACCGTGTGGCCTTTCCTCCCGGCCAGCCTGGTCCCGTGACTCTGCCATGAGCTTGAGGGCCTGGGTCCCCGGATTCCTGGCGCAGGGCTGATGGCAGGCACCCTGGGCCTCCTGTGTGGTTCTGAAGCACAGCAGCTGGAACCTCGTGTTCACATTTGGCACCCGCCTTTATGGTGTCTGGCACCCTTGGTCCCTGGGGGCGCAGCGCCAGAGCACAGGTGTTAGCAGGGGCCCCCGAGGACCCTCGGTGTCAGGACTGGGGCAGCTGGAGCCCTTGAGGTCAGGCGCCCGGCCAGCACAGTGCTTGCTGGGCAGGGCCAGCCTGTCCTTTGATTGACAGGCTGGTGCCACCGGGCAGAAACGGACAGGCTTCTTGCCTCCTGTGAGCTACGGGCACGTCCCTGCCTCTCTGTCCCGACTCAACTTGGGCCGCGCAGCCCAGCGGCACCGCAGCCCTGCCCGTGGGGCTGAACCCGAGACCTGAAGCCACTGGGACGCGGCTGTAGCCAGGGGACCGCATGTCCAGTGCTGGCCGGGGAGGCGCAGCGGCCGGGCGGGCCCGGGTCCTCCTGCTCTGTCCTGGGTTGACATTCTCTGCAGTTGCTCATTTTTAGCCCAGTCTGAGTCTCGGTTCTGCCACACACGAGCTGTGTGATCCGGGGTGAGTCACCGCCCTCTCCGAGCCTCTGCCTTCTCATGTGTGAAAACGGGGGGAGGGACGAGGAGATGCGTCAGGGCTCAGGCTTCACCTGCCAAGGCGGGTCAGGGGGACCGGTCAGGCCCACGGAGGGGCAAAGGCCACTGGTGACGGAGGCGCATGAGTGGGGCTTAACGAGCTGGCCTCTTGGCTGGAATATTCTCTCCAAAGGGATTTGCAGAGCGGTGGGGGTGGGAGACTCAGTGACTGGAGGTCTGGCACCGAAGGGTCCGCACATCCTATGACTCCGATCCTGGCTGTGATCTTTTTTGTAATCGGTGTTGTAATTAACCATCGTGCATTGGCCCGTGCGAGGACCGGGCGCTGGGCGAGGTGTGACCTCCATCTTATGTCTCATCGCGGAGACAATGCTTTGGGGAAGGCGCTGCTACGCCCCCTTCGCCGATGAGGGGAACGTAGCTTAGGGGTCAAGTGGCCTGCCCAGGCCCTGCGGTTACTCAGATGGCTAGGAAACGCATCGCCGGTTATCACCGACATGGAGTTGTTCCTGAAATAAACTGATGGAGTCACCCTTCCCCGCAGCCGAGCAAACTGAGGCTCCGACGAGGTGACGGGGGACTTGGCCCCTGGCTCTGCCGCCCTGGGTGCTGCGCCGCCTGGGGCCGCCGCTCTCCTGCGGGGAAGATGGCCTCCGCTTGGTGCCTGCTCTGCCCCACATTCACCGCGGGGGTTGTGGGCCGCCCTCTCTCGTGCCTTCCCCTGTGTGAACTTAGGATCAGGAAGAGCTGCTCTCAGCCCTGGGACGGGGATGGGGCGAGGGGAGGGCATGGGAGGGGAGGGAGGGATGGAGGGAGGGAGGTCCCTCCTTCCAGGTGCCAGGGAGCCTCAGTTGGGCTTGTCAGATGAGCGAGGGGGTGGGTGTGCAGCCCTCCCTCACCCAGGACCGGGACTGGCTGGATTCAGTAGAGGGACCGCAGGCGTCCAGACACTGCTCCGGCTGGTTTGGAGTCATGCGAAGGGGCACGGTGTGGGGAGCGGGGAGCAGGCGGGGTGTGGGTGACCTCCGTGCCCTTCCTGCTCTTGACTATCCCATGATGAGATACTGCATGCACACAGTAAGGACATAGCTGGAGGTCTTTTGGGTGGGCGCTCGGTCGGTGATACTCCATGGACATGTGGTCTGCAGAGTCCACTGGTCTGTGAGCCCCACGGGTAGAAAAGGGTTTAGTAACAACAAAAACAAGGCCAAGGAGTGCAGCCTCCTTGTGGTGCAGCCCCAGGCTCTGTCTGCTCTGGGGGACCAGAGCCTTCCAGGGAGGAGCCGGCGGCCGCTGGACCCACAGCGCCCTCTGGTGTCGGGAAGCCAGAGTGCCGGCTCCCGTTCTCCAGGGCAGGCCCCCTGCGGGGGGCGGGGGGGGGGGGGCGGGGGGGGGGTGGGGGGTGGGGAGATCTCTGCCTATGCCCCTGGGGTCGGCCTCCTTTCCTGGCCTGGGGAGGAAGGAGGAAAATGTGGCCTTGGCTTTGTGTTCAGACGGGGCTTGGGTGATGGGGCCAGAGCAGGTTTGGGGAGTGCGGTGGACCTGGCTCGGATCACAGCTCCGCAGTGGCCAGACGAGCCTTGGTTTTGTCTCTCTGGGCCCCAGCGTCCTCTTCTGTGAAGCAGGGCCATGATGCCCACCCCTCGGGCCGTGGGGGGACAAATAGGGGGCTGATAATGCCCATGAAAGCACCTGTCCCTGCTGGCACAGGGTGGGCGCCCATAGAAACCCCTCCCTTGCCTTTGTCCCTGTCCTTTTCCTGCTAGAAGCTCTTGCCAAAATCCCTAAGAGTGACATGTGTTTCTTCGATACGTAGCATTTACAGGCCTAGTACCTGGGAGAGGGTGGCTGGCTCACAGAACTCTCTAGAACCTGAGTGGGGTCCCTCCAGGGCTCATTCACCAAGTCAGTGGAGGAGATAGGTGTGCAAATTCCGGGCATGTGGCCATCTTGTGAGAGTGTGATCCTTCTGACTGGTCCTCGAGCCACTCAGCTTGTGCTGCCTCTGTCTCCTGCGCTGTTACCCATCCAGAGGGTGACGCCTGCCAGGAGACCCTGCCTGGGCCACACGGTGTCAGGGACAGAGGAGCAGGCGGTGGTCTACCAGCAGAGCACTCGAAGGGTCCCCTAGGACCCTCGGCATTTACTGCTGGAGGCACTTAGAAAATGAGTCCCAGACATGCCAAGGGAACTGTCACAAGTCAGGTGAAGAGGAAAACGGAGGCAGAGCAACTGCAGCGGACTCCGTTCTGCGTGAGTCTCTTAGCCAATGCAGCACAGCAAGAAATGGGGCAACCCCGTGGGAGATCGCGTTGTGCCAGCCAGACAGACGCAGGTGGAAACGGGGAAGACTTTGTACCCTGGAGACGTGCACGCCGCGTCACGCGGACGGAGCAGCGGACCAGGAGCCGGGTGCGCTGGCTTGCAAAGGGATGTGTGCGCAGTGAAGACACCTGCACATCAGGCTAGTGGGATGGGGGATATTTTTGTACGCCGTTCATTGCTCCGCATGGTGCTGCTGCGTTAGTACGTCTTAATATTCCACCAGAGAACAGTTCTTAATATAATGAAAATCCTTTTAAATATAGTACACTCATAATTGTTCATGGGTGAGATCCGAAAGCAGTGTGGCTTTGGAGCGAGGAGTCCTCTCTCGCAGCGTGGGGCTTTGCCGGACGGTGTGACGGCTGGTGGGTCCCGGGACAGACCGTGGCAGTGGCTGAGGGCCGGGCTCTGGGAACCTGGCGTCGCCTGTCCTGCCACGTAACCTCGGAGAGGTCATGTCAACACCCAGGCCTCTGTTTCCTGCTGGTGCACTGAAGATAGAAATGACGAGGTGCTCTTCTTGTGAGGTTGCTGTGAGGGGCAAATGGGTGTGTCCGTGGGTGGGAATTAGCAGGGCGCCTGGTAAATAGCGACTTCAGAAAGTGCCAGCGAGTGCCCGCCTTGAGCCATCCGGGCGCTGGATTCCCTAGCACCCGGACTCAGGCCTGTTTTCTAAGTGAACTCCCGCCCGGCGACCTCGGGACCTCCGCCTGGAAGTGTGGAGCTGGAGGCTCCTTCCCCGGCCCGAGGCTGGGGGGGCCGTGCGGGGGACCCCCGCTCCACGCTGCAGGGGCTGAGACAGCTCGCGCAGGGGGACGGCGGCGCTCAGAAGTCACCCGAGACGGATCCATGTGCGTGCCGTGGGTGGGCGGGGTCGCGGCCCTCCTGGGCCCGCGTCTCCAGCGGCTCAGGTACAGGAAGCAGGTGTCTCCTGCTGTCTTGGTTTTCTTTAAGAAAGCAGCTACTCTTCCCATGGCATTAAGAACTGGGTTGGGATGTAGCAGGCTGCCCTCGGGCAGGGACTGGCCGGGACCAGGGCATGGAGACTCAGTTTCCCTGGAGTGGAAAGGAAGAGAGCACAGAGCGGGGAGGGCCCGCAGGCCCTCATGGAGCCTGGCTCACGCCCCGTAGACACCAAAGGCCCTTGAGACCCAGAGCGATGAAATGGGGGCACGGTGTCCCGTAGAGCCACGCTGGGTCAGCAGCTCATTACTCAGCGCTGGCCGGAGGGGGAGAAGCCCAAAAACAACAGCAACCCAAAAGTCCTTCCTCAAGCACTTTCACGGAAACCCATATGGCAATAAATAAAACTTCCTGTGGCTTCTGTGCTCAGATTTCACAGCAAGGTGCACCAGAAAAAGGACGCAAGCAAATAAAAGAAACTCAGCTTAACTGTACTGGGCTGTCGACGCAGTTGCAGCCAGGATTTTAGGTCACACAGACACCGGTTCCTTATGGCTTTCTTCCATTTTTACCGGGGCCGTAAACCTGACAGGGGATGCGCTGGTGATAGTGGAGTCTGAACCGGACACGTAGCCCAGGCTGTTCTGACAGCCAGGATGCTGCCTTCTGGAAACTTCCCTGGGTCTCCTGGAGAGACTGCCTGAGCCTCCGGCAGGCGCCCGAGTGTTATAAAGTCCTCGCGTAGGAGGGTCTTTGTGGTCGGCTCACCGTGGAAGTAAAGAAATAAGATGCCAGTTGAGAAACTGAGGAAAGAGAGACCAAGGCCCCCGTAATGAAAGGAAGGAGGGTGGTTAAGGAACTGGATCCCCTGGCCTGAGAAGAGAGAGGATTCTGCCCCGGTTTGTTCCAAACTTCCTGGGTGGGGGACGGGGAAACAGCGCTTCGTTTTCTGGTTTGGAGTTGGGCAGAGCGGGACCCTCGCCACCGCTGTGGGCCAGGGAGCCTCCAGCTTTTTGGGCCAGACAGCTGGCTTGAGGGATGTTGGGGACCCACCTGCCAAAAGCGACTCCCAGCGGTGGGTCAGGGGGCCTGAAATGCTTCAGCTGCAAATGTCTTCCCGTGGCTTCAACACGCCATCCCGCTTGAAACATGTGAGTTTTGTTTTATTTAAAAACGCTGCTACCGTCACGCCATTCTCTGCCAGCCACCACTCAGCCTCCTCGTGTCAGTTGGCCAATGAACTTGGGGTTGTTTGGAGTGCACTTCCCATCTGCCCTGAGGGGACCCCAAGTGACCCTGCCCTGTGTCTGTCCCCTGCCGATTCCGGATTCACCTTCCCTGGGCCCTCTGTGGACGTCCCCATGTCCCCACGTCCCCACGTCCCCGTCATTGGCTCCTCCGGCACGTCCACCATCCCGCTGCCTGTTGAAATCCTAGGGCTGCTTCCTGCCCTCCCGCCTTCCGGGCGCCACCCCGGAGCAGGCGGTTCCGTGGGTGCTTCGTCGTTCCCCCGAGGAGCGCAGGCGGGAGCACTGCCTGCTGCCCATTTAGGGCCAGGTGCCGTGCTAGAGGCCTGAGCGGGACAGCAAGGTGAGGGGCGTGGAGGACGATGCACTCAGCCACCTGCACCGAGAGTAAGGTGGGGGTGGGGGGTGAGGAAGAGTCTAGAAAAAAGTCACTCTGGCCACTGTGTAGCTCATGCGGCAGAGCGGTCGGCAGCCAGAAATGAGGATCCCACTCAACCTGCTCCTGGCGGCCCCGTCTGAGCTCACGGCAGGCCCTCCCCGTGCAGCTGCCACGGCAGCGCCTGGCTCCTACCGCAGGGGACAGGCAGACCTGCTCGCATGGTGACACCGCTCTGATGCCAGCACGGCAGGCACTCCTGTACTGCCCACCTGAGCTGGGTCCTTCAGCGTCCTCTCCGGGGGCTGTAGCTGAAACTGAGGTGAGGAGACCTCGTGGAGGGGTCAGAATGGACGGCGGAGGTGTCCGGAGTGGGGACAGGACTTGCTGCAGACCGATGGTCCTCCTGGAGCCCACTCTCCAGGGCAGTGACAGGAGAGGCCCCGGGGCCTGTGAGACGCTTCTGCCTCTCAGGCGTCTCCGGTCGATGTGAAATGCGTGTAAGCGCCCCCGTGAGGTGGAGCGGGCACACTGCATCCCGCCGATTCTCTCGGGAAGGGCCGGCTGGGAACACCAGCGATGGCCGCTGCCCGGCCCCAGTGGTCAGCCCTGGGTGATTTTCTCTAGAACAGCGGAGCGACTTTGTCTCAGGGAAGGTGGTGTGCAGAGAAAAGGACCGTGACGTCGCCTGTCACTGACCTCTAGATATGAGCCAGGCCGTTGTTCAGTTCCTGAGTATCAGCCAATCGCAGCCCCTTCCAGGAGCCTGGGGCAGGTCCAAGGTCACAGAACTGGTTGGTGAGAGGCCGTGCCTGCCTGTCTGACTCTATGTCCCCACGCTCAACAAGTGGACCCACAGTGACGCTCATAGTGGAGAACCCCGGGACCCTCAGACACCACCTCCCTGTGGGAACCAACTCACTTTATCTAAGGACTGCTTGGCGGAGCGTCTCAGCCATAAGACACACAGCGCGTGTGTGCGTGTGTGCGCGTGGAACTTCCGAGGCCTGTTCACGCCCTTTGCCTCCAGCTCCGGGTCCCCTTCCCTTCCTTCACGGCTCAGCACCCCAGCTCCTATTCTTAGCCTGTGCGTTAATGCACATTGTTCATGGTTTTCGCGTTGGATAACTGTGGTGGAGAGCCTTCTATTTTTACAATAATTAAAGGGTTTCAGATCAAATAAGTTAGCCTCCCCTGTGCCCTCAGATAGCCTTGTAGGTTGGGGGCAAAATGCTGAGAGTTGGAAGTAGTAAAGGTGCCGCAGCCCTGTTCGCGGTGCTGAAGGCCATGTTGGGCAAGTTTCAAGTTCACGGCTGGGATCGGGAAACTGCCCGTTTCCCCGGCTCGGTCGGACACGCAGGCGTCTGCCAAGTCTCACGGTCTGATCCCAGGACCGAGGGCTGTGCCCAGGAGGGTGAGAGTCTTGAAGGGGGTCGTCAATGCTGGACCCCTGGACTGGGAGGGCGCGGACCCCAGACGCAGCCTGGCTGCCCCAGACCCCGCCCCCCGGGCCGCTTCACAGCTGTGTGACCCCGCCACGCTGCTCCGCCCGCCTGACCCTTGCCTCTCTCACCTATAAAACGGCGCCTGTCACTGTGCCTGCTTCACGGGGCCGCCGCAAGGATAGAATGAGCTAATGAAAATAAATGAGTCCTATTTGTAAAAAGTGCTCCTACGTGTTAAGTATAATTGCCGTTATGGCAGCATGGGCTCCATTTTTTATTCTGCAAACGACGTTGTCTGCGTCCCCCGCATCTGCGAGGCCGCCTCCCCAGCCGCCGCCGCCAGCTCTGAGGTGCCCGGGCTCCGTGTCCCTGGGGAGGACTTTAACTCCTGAAGCCTCAGGGAGCCCGGGGAGGGGGTGTTAGAGGGCATGCTCTGGGGGGGCTCCCCTGCAGGTAGGGGGGGTCCTTCCCTCCCTTCAGTTCATCCAGAGTAGGTCACAGAGCAGCGAGGAAGAGCGGCAGCACCTGGCACCGTAAGCGCCCCGTCTGCCAGGACTCATGCTCCTGCTCTTCAGTTTGGGGGGTGAGTGTTATTGCCCTGGTTTTACAAGCTTATTCACCATGGGGCCAAGAGCAAGTGAGTTTACTCTCCAGGTGGCCAAGCCTGGGACTGGGCCCCGCTGCTGGACCTGCAGCCCGCGCTAATCAGCGCTGAGACATGGGGCTCAGACTGCGGCCCAGCGTCGGAACCACCTGGGATGCTTGCGAAACCAGCTTGCTGGCCCCGCGCCCTGCGCCCGGTTCAGCGGGGCGGGCCTCTGGTCAGCTGGCTGGAACGCGCGGCTAGGGGAACCTGCCCCCCAGCGAAGCAGAAGAGGCCAGTGCTACAGCCCCAGTCATTGGAAACCGGTTTGCGCAGCTGCCCAGGTCCTCGGGAGGCACAGAGCCAGCACCTGGGTCCCTGTGCCATTTGCAGGTGCAGACAGACTCGCAGCCTGTCCCTGCCCTGGTGAGGCCGTCCGCACGGTGCGGCGGAGGCGGGATTGGGAGCAGCAGCGTGTGGGTTCCAGGGAGCCCCGTGTCCCTGGGGCTTTGTTCCTGGGGGTTCATATCCCCAAAGCTCATGGTGCCTCGGAGGGTCTCCCCGTTGTGCCCCTGCAAGCCCACAGGGCTCAGGAAGGGATGGAGTGCTTGGGGCACGGTGGGCAGGGGACACGGGGTGGGTGAGCCCTGACTGCTCGCCTCGAGTGCTGACCGCCAGCACCTGGACGTCTGACTGCTGTGGGCAGAGGAAGGTTCCAGAACCCTCTGGGGTTCCCCCGGCATTGCCTCGGGGCTCCTGCCGGCTCCCTTTGTGAGACGGACATGGGAGGCCCAGTGCCCTGCCCCCAGACACCCCTGAGGCTGCGGGACGTCCCCAATCACAGCCACTGGAGGATAGACTGGCCTTCCAAAGACCTGCCGTCTTCACTGGGTGACCCGCACTGGGGCGAGCGCTGTGTTTCCTCTGAGCAGTCCTTGTTCTCCTGTGACAGTCCCTTGCAGGGAGCTCTCGAATCTGGCGCTAGAGGGTGGAGACGTGGCGGTAAGCAGGTGGTGCCCCTGCCATGCCACCCGCTCAGACCAGCGCAGGTGGGGCTGGGGTCGACATGGGCCTCGGACACACACAGGGCGGCGGGGAGCCTCGCCCCCCGCTCCTGAGCCTCGGTGTCCAGGCTTCATGCCCAGCCCCGCCTCCTGTGGGGCAGGAAGAGATGCTCCAGAACCTTCCCAGGGACGTGGGGCCGCTGAGCCTGCAGGAGAGGAGCCCCTGGAGAGGGTGAGCAGGGCCAGGTGCTCAGACATCTGTCACCCCAGCCTGCCTCACCGGCCACGCGGGCCACCGGGGGCCGCGAGAGAGGCCCGGCCCCTGGGCCGTGGGCTCCGCGTGACGTGGGGATGGGAATGCAGGCTGAGGGACTGCCGAGCGCCCCGTGCATGACTGCGCAGGCCCGCTGCCCCGGGCCGTGGGGGGGCAGGCTCCGGGGCCCGGGGTCCCCTCTCACGTGCAAACGCCGTGCCTCTGCGGGAACTGTAGAGTTCAGTGCGCCCACTTCCTACCCTGGGAAGGGCGGGTAACAGTTGGCCCCTTATAGAGTCGTCGTGGGGTGAGTGAAACGCACTGATTTAAGGGGGTCCACGGAGGCAGACACGCAGCGGCTGGCAGCGGCAGCTCCAGGATCGCGTCCCTGCCGTGTTTCACGGCACGAGTGCGACATTACTCTCGTCGGCCACTATTAGTGCGGATGCTGCGCTGGTTAGTGATTTGTTGGCGCGGGACCTCGGAAGTCACTCCCGTCTGTCCTGGTTACCTCTCTCACTCTCCGGATGGCCGAGCTTAGAAACAGCCAGGTGCGGGGGGTGGGGGGGGGCGGGCGGGGACGGGGCTCATCCCTATGCTGATAGGAATGGAGGCAGAGAAGTCGCCTGCCCCAGCCGCCCCCTCTCAAAAGGGCACCGATGGCGGTTTGACTCCAGGAAGCACCCACGGACTCCCACGTGTCCCAGGGACAAGCCGCCACAGAAAGCCCTGGGCCCCTAACCTGGAACAGCCCTTCCTGCTGTGGAGTGTCCCGCAGTGGACGGACCGGAACTGGCGAGACCGTCCCCGGCCAAACGCCCCGCCTGAGTGCGGTGCTGCCAGTCGGCCCTCCTTCTCCTCACTCTGCAGGCAGGGCTGGCCCTCCTCCTTGGCCCCCCGGGACCCCTGCCTACGGCAGCCTGGCCCCCCACACGCGCGTTGCTCTGCTCGGTGTTGCGTGGGAAAGCGACAGGGAGGCGGGAAGCTGGGCGGGAGGCCTGGGTGGGAGCCTCCATTGACCCAGACGGAGCGGAGCCCGGCCTGGGAACCTGGGTTGCCCCTGATCGCTCTCAGGGAAGGGCGTGTGGGCGGGGAGGCGAGCATCCGGGCACACGTCCCCTGTGCCCCCACAGCCGCCCCATGGCGTGCTTGTCTCAAGCTCTTGCGTGTGACTCATTCCAATGGAGTTTGCCTCAGCTTTAAAAAAACCTAAATGCCCCCATTGGTTCCCGACTGGGGGCGGCTTTGCCTTCTGGGGCAGTGGCAGCACCTGGACATGGTTCTGGTCACCCCAACTAGGGGTGCTGCTGGCCGCCCTGCAACCCCGGGCAGCCCCCGGCAAAGAACCGCCCAGCCCGGCGGCCACGGCGCCCGGTTCTGCCATCCGCGTGCGGCCCTGAGCTGGCAGTGCGGTGGCCCCGCTGGGTGCGGGGCAGGGACGGGGGCGGGGCCCCGCACCACGCTGCCTGCCGGGTGCTATGGAGACGGACGCTGGGGGTCTCGTTAGGACCTGGGCCCGCACAGCAGGTCTCCAGTGCGGCCTGAGAGCCTGTATTCCTCTCACACTCCCGGGCGGAGCCCGGGCACAGCTGGCCGGGCCGCCCTCTGAGCAGCAGAATCCGGGCCACAGGCGGCCTGTCTCCGGCGTCGTCCTCGTCCTGGACCAACGGCTGTTCTCGTTCTCTCACCCTAGGGTTCCCTGGGCCCGCCTGGCCTCCCCGGGAGAGACGGCAGCAAAGGCGTGCGGGTACGTGTGCTCCCTCCGCCCTTCCCACACGGCAACGCCGGGTCTCGGGGCGCGGCCAGAGCCCCAGCCCTCTGCGGGCGGGGGCGGGGGGGTCTTCGCCAGGGCCAGGCCCGACCGGGGCTCGTTTGTGCCAGCGCCTTCCCAGGTCCCTGAGGTTGGCCCCACGGTGACAACACTGCCAGCAGCCGATGCCGCTGAGCATCGCTTGCATGTCCTCGGAAGCAGTTTCTTAGTTGACACCAGTTCAGTATGGGAGGCCTCATTGTCCCCAAGGCCCAGACTTGGAACCAAGTTGCGGTCCAAGGTTAAGGAGTCACCCCCAACACCAGTGTGTTGGTGGAGGAGTTGGGGTGGGACGCGAGGGGTCCCCGTACCCTGCAGGGCCAGCCACCCCTTCTTGCTGACACCCCGCTGCCCCCTGCGTGCTCCAGAACCCAGGCCAGGCAATCTCTGCTCCAGGGAGAAGGGACTGCAATGATCAGCTCCTTTGCTCATAGAAAGGGGCTCTGAGGGCCCTCGGGGTCTGGCCGCGGGGGGTTGCTGTATTGGCGGTGCGGGCTGCCCGGGCTTTGGGCTGCCCAGGGTGCCGGGCCCGCTGGGCGGTGACCGTGTGCCGCTCTGTGTGCAGGGGGAGCCTGGGGAGCCGGGGCTGCCTGGCGAGGTGGGCCTGCGGGTAAGTGTCGCCTCCAGCTGTCTTCTCCTCGCGTCCCCGGGGCGGGGGGGGCGGGGGTGGACGCAGAGCAGGTGGCGTTCGGTGTGGGGGGCAGTGCCCCAGTGCTTCCCTCCCGAACCTCCTCTCCGCCCCACATGCCGCGTGGCTGTGTCTGTATCATTTCCCTAAATTCTCACAAGGATGAACCCTGCCCCACACTGCCGTGTACGCTTTCCATGTACAGGGAGCGAGGGACCCCTTTCCAGCCCAGCCCCGACAGACCCCGCCCCCCACTTTCCTGGGGGGCGCGTGGTGTTCCATGAGGCACTGCTTCCTGACGTACCTAGCTCTCCTGCTCAGGGCCCCGAGCTTGTGTCTGATTTCATTTGTTTTCTGCTAAAACGAGGGAAGCGGGAAGTGCATGCGCCTGTGTGTGCTTCTCCTTCGCGGCGGCTGTGTTTTCATTTCAGCAGGACAGATAACAAAAACCGTCTACCCTTGGCTGAGGAGGTGCAGGGTTTAATTTTAATAGCTTTTAATACCTGCTGCCAAATAAACCGCTTAAAAGCTGTCACGGTTCACGGTCCAGGCAATGGACGCTCTGTGGACGCCTGCCGGGCGTGGTCAGGGCCTGTGCGGGCCTGTACCCCGGCCCGGGGCAGGTGTGCGTGCTGGGCCGCAGGCACTACCTCGCTGGTCAGCAGCTGTGCAGCTGTCCCGGTCGGTCAGAGCACCAGGGGCCTGGGTCCGGGGCCCGTGGAAATGAGATCGTTGCCCTGGCCTCCTCCAAACTCAGAGCCAGCCCGCTGCTAGCCCTCGAAGTTGAGCGGGTGGGTGAGACAGGGGCGGTCCTGGCTCCGCCGGGCAGGGGAGGAGGGTGTGGGGTCTGAGCTGAGGCGGCAGTGGCGTGGGGCCTCTGGGTGCGACCTCATGGGGCAGCGTGGCAGCCCGTGGCAGGTGACAGGCAGCGGGCGTCACCCCGTGCATGGTGCTGACGCAGCGTTGCCTCTGCTCCTGCCCCTCCTTGTGCACACGGCTCTGCAGGGACCGCACGGCCTGCCTGGACTGCCCGGGCCTCCCGGCCCCGTCGGAGCTCCCGTGAGTACGGCTGCTTCCCTGGAGGGGTTCTGGGCCCTTGTCCCGGGGTGGGGCCCAGGCTCTCTGGCCAGCTCCCCTCCTGCGTCCATCCACGGAGGACCCGGCGTCTGGCACATGTCGATGTGCCAGTGGAGTGGTGGCGATGGAACCGCGGGCTCTGGCCAGCAGTGGGGACTGACTGAAGCCACCCTCCTGCCCTTGGACAAATGAGCTCAGGGGTGGGGGGTCTTCCCAGCTGGCTTGGAAGCCCGGGGTCACCCAGACCAGGGGGCCGGCCCGGAGAGCTCGCCTCCACCCTGGCAGGGCCAAGCTCGGTAGCCAGACCCCAGGGAGGAGAGCGGTCGCCGTGCGCAGGGAGGTTTCACAGGGTTGGGGGTACCCATCCCCAGCGTCCCAGGCAGCCTGTGCGTGGCCCCCAGCAGCGAGGACAGAGAAGCTGACTGAGATGTTGCGTCTGATCTTTGTTCTCCCCAGGGTCTCCAAGGAGAGCGAGGGGAGCGGGGAGCCCGAGGAGAGAAGGCAAGTACAGCCAGCTTCCTGTAGAAAAGAGGCCGCGGGGGCCTCGGCCCGGCTGCTCTGTGCTGGTTTGTGTGGGCACGTGTGTGTGTGTGTGTGTGTGTGTGTGTACGTGCCCATGCCCGCCTGTGTGTGCGGTGAGTGCAGGTGCGGCGAGCATGTGTGCTTGTGCATGTGCACCCCGGTGAGGTCCAAGAGAGGAGGCTCAGCCGGTGTCCCGTTGGCCTCCGGCCCCCCAGGCACACGGGGCGGCATCGCTGGCAGAGCGGCGCCCGCCCAGAGACCCTGGGCCCACTGCCTGCGCTCAGGCCCCAGAGCTGGGCTTTGCAGGCAGCAGGGCTGTGGGGGTGCTGCTTAGCCTCCGGGTTTCAAACTTCCGCCACACGAAGAGGGACTGTGTCTGTTACAGGGGGCCACAACGAGCATTAAATGAGTTAATATTTGTCAAGTCCTTAGAACAGTGCTGAGCAGCATATGCCATCTCTTTAGAAGGTGGGAAGACAGAGAGAGGGGCAGAGAGACAGAGAGAGGGGGAGACGGAGCGGGAAGCATGAGCCCCGGCTCTGCTAGCTCAGCTCGGGTGTGATTTCTGACTCCGGCGCTAACTTTCTGGGTGACTCCGGGCCAGCTGGTCGCTTCTCTGCACCTCCGATTTCCCATCTGTCAGAGAGAAACCTGGGCTGTATGATCCCTTAGGCTCCTTTCCAGTTCTTGTATCTGATGGCCTTAAAACAGTCTTTTATCACGAACCTGCTTTCTTCCATCAGCAAGAAGGAAGTTTCCATCGCCCCCTGAGGCGGGCCCTTCCAGCTGCCTGGCCCCGGCTGGCCGGCGGGCCGGCGTGGAGCTGGGCCAGAGCGAGCTGCCGCCGCCCTTCAGTGAGGCTGGCGCCGACCGCTGTGTGGCCGCCGGGCTTTCTCTGCTGGGGGCGGCCCTTGCTCTGGGCGTTCTCTGGCAGGTGTCCTGGGGATGCGGCGAGGTGTGCAGGCTCTGTGGGCCCAGGGACCGCCTGGTGGGGAGGGTGGTGAGACCCAAGTGGGCTGTGCAGGGGCTGCTGAACGTGGGACAGCGGTATGCTGTAGGGGTCTAGTCAGTCACGCAGAGGAGTCCCCTCATGGAGGGGCCGCAGTGGGGCGCAGTGGGCCCCGGCTCCATCCGGGAGCCGGGCTCCCCTGACACCTTGAGGGGCTGCGACAGACAAGCTCCTGCAGCCCCAGGAGGTTTTCCAGGGGTCCCGCCCTGGGCGGCCCTAACCACATGGCAAGAGCACCGGCGTCAGAATCAGGAGCAGCAGATTTTCACCCCGGCTCTGCCTCTTGCTGCCCTGGGAGCTCGCACAAGCTTCCAGCCTCTCCGACATTTAGGGTGACATTGGCTGTCCCCGGAAGTGGCTGTGAGGATCCAGCAAAGCCAGCTGTGAATGCAGACCCAGGGCCGTCTCCCTCTGTGCACGCTGTTCTAGGAGGGTGGGGGGAGGCGCCCACCAGGCCTGACTGTGTGTGGTCCAGTGCTGGTGTGGATTCCCGCCCTGTGCTGGGCGCACAGAGGCACATCGCGCCTGCACCTGGCACACCTCGGAGCACGCGGCGTGGAAGAAACACGCCACCCAGCCTCCCACGTGAAATGTGTCCACCCACGCCCAGGGCTCAGAACTGCCAAGGCATTCGCCCAGGAGACAGGCTGTAAGCGGGGTGTGCGCGCCCTCTGCTGTTGAGACGCGGGGCCGCAGCAGGGACCTAGCGCGGAGGGATTGATGCGGCGAGTACCGTGGAGGACGCCCTCGATCTCTGGGACGCGGCCCCCTTTCCTGAAACCGGGGCCCTCGGTCATAGGGCTAATGCGAAGTTTAAAGATCATGCCTCCTTCTGTGCCTGACTCTGGAAGGTGCTCTGGACAAGGAGTGTGCTTCCTTGGGTTTGCACCCACTTCCCGGCAGCGGAGGCACGTGACGGTCAGGGGAAGCCTTAGGGGTCGGCACTGCGGCCGCCTGTTTTCTCTTGTTTTTTATTATTTTCACACAACGAAGAAACGAGTACCAGAGGGGTCTTGACTCTCTCCGGGCAGCAGCCAGGGCTGACTGGGCAGGGATGCGGACTCGGGCCTCCTGACGCTGGCTCATGGCTCTGCTCTCCGGTCCCTTGTGTCCCCAGCTCACACCCCTCCGCTCCCATGATGATCTTCCCCCGCTGGCCCCTCTCAGCTGATGCGTTGCTCTCTCCTTTCCCGTGTTCCACTCAGTCACTCTTGGTTCTGCATAATCCGTTTTTAATGTATACCTTCCACATGTCAGGCACTGTCGGAGCATCGCACACGTATTAGCTACCGAGTCACAGCGGTGCCCAGACATTGGCCCAGGGTCACACAGCGTGAGGGGGCGGAGCCAGGCTTTGAGTCTGTGTTGTGGGGGTGACCAATGGTCCCTGCCCCCCGCCACCCCCGAGAGCCCCGCTGCGCCTCCGCCGGTGCCAGGAGCCTGGCTGGTGGCCTGCCAGTCGCCCAAGCTTTGTCCTCTGTCACGCTCGTGTGGTCAGTGCAGGGTGACAACACCTGACAAAGACAGACAGCAGCTGAAGAAAACGGAGCGTCAAGCCTTCAGGTGGGACACGCACTCTCTAGCCTGAGCCTGACCCATTTCTCCCTGTTCCTCCACTCACGTCCCTGCCGCGCTCCTGAAGCGGGTCAGCCAGCCACCCGGCTGTGTGGACCGCTGTCCCCCTTCTTCTGTCCCTGTCCCTGGGTCCATCTCTGTCTGACTGCTCTCTCTCTCTCTCTGTGGCCCGCCCTCTCCTGCCCATCTGCTGCTCTCTCATCCCCGCTGCTCGTGAAAAGCCACATCTGTCAGGGCCCAGCGGTGCCCCTGGCCCCGCTCTCTGTGTGCCCACCAGCCCTGCAGGCTGCTGACGCCACGCCTGCCGGGCCCTTGCCACGCGCCTGCAGCTGTGCCGCGGCAGCGGGGAGGGATCCTGGCCCTGGTCCCGCTGGCCTGGAAGTGCCAAGGCAGGAAGTGAGACGCGGGGCTCGGGTGCCCGCTGGCCCCCTGCTTCAGGCAGAATGGGGTCCGGGGCACAGGGCCAGGCTGTGACCCTGCTGAGCCCCGTGTAGGAGAGCTCAGCACCGGGGATCGGGAGCCTGACTTTGGTCCTGGCTCTGTCGCTAGGTGTCCCTGGGACTCTGGATGAGATACACCCCTGCCCGTTGTCCGTTTTCTCGCCTGTCCTGTGAGCCGGCTGGGTGCCGTGGGCTCAGAGGCAGCGCCAGCTCAGCCACTCCAGGAGCCGTGGGACGACCAGCCTGCTCCCCCAGGGCCTCTGCCCAGACCCAGGGTTGGGGAGGGGGCTTGAAATGAGGACCGAGGGTCAAGGGCTCCAGGTTTCGGTTCCGGTGCAAACACACCTCGCAGGAGGTGCGTGGCTGTACGTCCGGGCCTCAGTCTCCTCACCCGTCATTGGCCTTCAAACCCGCCAACCTCACAGCACTCAGACGAAGAGAAGGTGAAGTAACAGGCGTGGAATCAGCTGGCAGAGAACACAGGCAGCTCTCATTCACTCCAGAACTCATGGAAGGAAGAGATTTTTTAAAGCATCAAATGTAATGGTGCTTGCAAATGGAAATGTGTACATCCTGGTTCTAGGATTTGGAAATCATTCCAGGCAGATAATATGTACAATGAGGTTGGTGTAGGTGCCAGACGGAGAGGAACTGCAGACCAAACTGCTGAGCTGGGACTGGCTCTGCCAGTCCGGGAGGGGCGAGGTGGGAGCCCCTCCCACCTTGGCTTCTGCTTAAAGTGGCCAGGGGCAGCTTTACTTTTTGTCCCCAGACAGGGAGGAGACCATTCCCCCAGGGCGTCTACGCAGAGGCAGCCTGCTAGTGCCTCCCTGCTGTCTGCCTGGACGCCCCGCCTTACCCTGCGGCCCCAGGGCTGGGCCAGAGGGCCTGCCCGGCCTCCCAGGGCAGGAAGCCCACGGCCCACACTGCAAAGGAGCCGAAAGCCAGGCATCCTCCGTCATTCAAAGAACAACAACATCCCGAAAGAGACGTTGTAAAAAAAAATAGAAACAAACACAAAAATAACTTAAGCAATGAAGTCGTGGAAAAATGAAAGGAGAGTTCAGAACAATTTTCATGGGAAGTCCAGCCTTCCAGTCATTCGACGTGTGTCACGTGGGGGCCACGCTGCACACGTCTGGACCGGGCCCTGGGGACCTGCTCACGTGTCCTGTCCTCCTGCGAGGACAAGGAGAGAAACATGGGCGGTCACGGCAAACTGAATCAAGAGCTGGAGGGAGACGACCAGGAGACCGCGCCGGAGGGGAAGAGGGCTGGTAACGCGGATGAAGAGGGAGGAGAGGCGACTCTGGAGTGGGCCCTGCCGGGCGCCGTGGAGCCGGGGAGGGGGGGTGGGGGGTGAGCGAGGGCAGCGGGCGGAAATAAGAGGACGTCGCTGTGTTCCAGGAGCCTCGTGATGCAAGCCAGGGCGCTGAACCCACCCGAGCTCGAGCCCACCTGGTCGGGTCCCCTTCCTTCAGCCACGGCTCCCAGGGCCCACGGGGAGCGGGACCCAGGCGGGGACCGGGGGACACGGGAGTTGCTGTGCGTGGGACGCAGTGGCCTCCGTGGGCTTTGGCTCAGACAGCCAGTGTGGGGCTGGGAGGCATCACCCGCTGGTGTTGTAGGCAGGGTGTCCCGTCCCCCAGCCAGGTGCCTTCGAGGACAGGATCGTCATCATCCCGGGAAACCCAGCCCTTGGCCAGGACCAGCCAGGCGACGAGAGAGTCCCACGCAGCTCCGTCTGGGTGCAAGCAGACGGGTGGGCTTCGGGGGGCTGTGGGGAGGGCGGCCTAGTGTTGGCCGACAGTGAGCTCTTAGGTCTACTCCCAGCGCTGATAAGGTAGAGGGTGCTCACACCTGCTCACCAGGTGAACGGGGGGCGGGGGGTGTGTGCACAGGTGTGGGAGCTGCCTTACAGACCCATGCAGCCTTTACTTTGACCCCCCTGAAGACCAGGGACATGAGGAGGCTGTGCTTTGGGGAGGCTCCGTGGCCTTTCCTTGGTCACTGATTTGGAAAATGAGAAACAGAGCGCGGCCTCTTGTTTCTCTGACCTTTGACCTATGCTCCTTGACCCCCCAGGACACTTAACCACTAGACTGGTGTGTGTGCCCGTGTGTGTGGCTGCCCCGTACCTGAGGGAGCCGGTGGGGAGTGGAGTTGAGCGTGGCCGGGCACGGAGGGCCTTTGCTTGCCTTTCTTCTTCGTGACGTTGACCCCGGGGACGCCCCTCTGTCTCTCATGCCTTCCTTTTCCTCCTTTTGCCAGGGGGAGCGAGGCCTGGACGGGTTCCCCGGGAAGCCTGGGGAGCTGGGAGAGCAGGTAGGTGGGCGCTGGATGGGGGGAGGCACTGGGTCTTGTTGGAGGAGAGGGTGGGCGGTCCTGCCATGGGCGGGGGGCTCTGTAGGCCCGGGGGCCTCGGCCTCCGCCTCCCTCCCCACCCCCGTGGCTGCGGGAAGCCTGGCCACCGACCAGCCCCAGCTCAGGCCCACGGGCAGGCCCTTCCTCCGCCAGAGCCCAGGGCCACAGAGGCACAGCACGTCACACCCCGCCTGCCCTCGGCCATGGGACGTGTGTCCGTGGCCGGACGGTCACGAGGGAGGTGCGCCTGTGCACAGTGGCGCATCCACTGACCTCACGTCCACGAGCGCGGATCCCGAGCAGCCTGCAGGCGCGCGAGTAAGGAGCCCGCTGGACACGTGCAGGGGACCGCGGGGAGGGGCGCACGCCCCGGCACGCTGACAGGGCCGCTGTGCAGCACGGGCGTGGCGGGGACAGTAAAGGCGGGCGCGGCGTGGCGTGGGGCAGGCCTCTCCCACGTGCACGGCGTGGGCGGTCTTCACGGGAGGTCAGTCGGGAAGCTGGTAACCGGCGCTCCTGGGTGTCCTTGCAAGAGGACGCCGGTGGCTGGCCGACGGGACAGGAAGGAGATTTTTATGCATTTCCTTCTTGAACCATGGGAACATGTTCTCCCAAAAGTAACTCTATTTAAATATTTGGTTAAAACTAAATGGAACCTAATATCCTACATCGGCTTGAAGAGAATTAGGAAAACGCGCATTTGCTGAGCCGAATTTAACACATCGATACAGCAGTTAATTCATACATTTATATTATTGGCTTAGAGACGAAGTAAATACATAAGTGAATTATTGTTGATACGTAAGTTTATTTTAATAAATGTCAATTTTGATACGCTACATGAATATAAATGACAGTATAGTTAGTCTCATGGCTGGAAATGGCGTGATGACTTGCAGTTATTGCTGCTCACCAAGCAGGGGCCATGCCTCTTTACATCTTGCCCTCCCCCCTCACATTGGGTCACTAACGTGTGACCGTTTCCTAGATGTCCACTGAGGGCATGACTCACGTGGCCGCCTGGCCTTCTGCCGTGTGACTGTGCCATTGTGGGTCGCGTTTCCTGCCTAACAGCTGTCGCGGCGCCGCCTCCCAGGCCAGGCCCGGCTCTGACCATGGAAGTGCCCACGTGGTGGTGGCCACGGAGCAGGGCCACTGCCCCCGGGAGGGTGGCAGGCAGTGAAGGAACAGATGGGGCGCGATGGCACGGAGGGGCGTGTGAGGGGTCCGAGGGGCAGGGACGCCAGGGAGCGTCTGCTCCCATGGAGGGAGGCTGGGCTCTGTCCGGACCTTGCTGTTCATGGTCCAAGAGGAAGCGAGAGTGCATTTCTAATCACACAGTTCGGATGAATTCCTGCGAAGATCTCTCAGGGGGATGAGCACCGGGCGTAACTGCCTCCCAGCCCCTTCCTCCTTGCTGTGAGCGGGGGGCTCCTGGACCCCTCCTCCCTTCCTGCCCCGGGCTCCGCTGGCTGCTCTGGGAAGGTTCGTCCTGGGAACGCGGCGGAGGAGGAAGGCTCACCTTCATCACATCCTACGCGAGCCCCCCAGGACCCTGGCTTTCCCTGTCGCATTGATGAACCCGGGCGCAGAGTTCAGGTGGCCCTTTCCCTGGTCCCTGGGCCTGGAGACCCCGCCAGCCCTCAGCACCTCGGGACTCCCCCTCAGACCACCCGACTCAGCCCCCCGGCCCAGGGCCAGGACAGGCGCTACAGCGCCAGCCTGGATCCAGAGCGGCCCTGTACAGGGGGTAGCTGAAGGAGAGTTTTCTGGAAGTCTGCCTAGGGGCCTGTGCCTTGGGGGGGGAAGCAAATCACAGCCTGGGGCTGCATCGCATCCACCGGCTTCTCTGCTCACCTACGCTGACAGCCCCTTCTCTCTCTTCCCTAGGGGAGGCCTGGCCCTCCCGGCGTGGCCGGGCCCCGGGGAGAGAAGGTAAGCCCGGCCCCGAGGCGGGCAGGGGGTGGCTCTGGGCTCTGGACAGGCAGGTGTGTGACCTGCCCCCGGGACAGAGCAGGGCCCGGCGGGAGGGGGGCGGGTGGGGGGCCGGGCTGCAGCCGTGGGAACAGAGTACAGGTAGCCCTGGTGCGTCAGCGTCAGGGACTCAGCTAACAAGCAATTTGTGGTTGCTGTTTACCTTTTTTCTACTTTTAGGAATAAAAATTCACTTAATAAACAAATCCCTGTAATGCCGTATTCAGGCATAGTAAACAATTACGCTGCTTAAATTGCCCTGGACTCGGGCGGGCTGGGAATAGCACGGAAGCCCCACAGACCCTCCTCCTCTCCCCGCGCCTCCGTGTGGCCTGCAGGGTGGCTGCTTTCCACCTGAGTAACAGTTCCGAGAGCGTCCTGGGTCATGAGCAGAGGACAGAGTGTCCCTTGTCATACTGGTCCCCTGTTTCAGCACCTTTTCTGACAAGGCTTAGCTCAGGCAACGTGCTGCATGGCCCTGCTGTGTCTCAGCTGGACAAGCTCCCTGTAAGACTTCTTTGCAGGTCGCAAGGGGCTATGAAAATGACCGTGAAGATAACAGCCTTCCCAAGGGTCCGGGTCACGGGGTGGGCGGCGGGTTCTGAGCTACAGCCGGAGGGGCGGCCAGGGAGAGCACCAGGCCCTCGGACGGGCCCCCGGGAAGGACACGGGACACGGGAGGCGACCGGAGGTGGGGAGAGGGAAGGGAGCGCAGGAGGAACCAGGGACCCTCAGGTGGCCAGGGGCACATCATGTCCACTCAGTGTCCCTGAGCGCAGGAGAAGGTCACTGGCTGGCGCAGGCTCGTTCCCGGCACATGCTGATAACACAGGAAGAGGGAGCGGCTGCTCGGACTCTGGAGGCAGGCAGGGGGGATGTTCTAAATAAGCAAACAGGCCCACAGGCTGCGCGACCGCCGCGGGGCCCGGCGCTGCGCGGGTTGGTGTCTGCTGAACTCCCTGCCTCGGGCTGCCCCTCTGGCTGAGTTAACTATTCTCTCCGTCTAAGTATTTTTAGAGCTGGGATTTACATTGTTATACTGTCCTGGTGTCAGGATTTTAAAATGTTCTTGCAGTCCTTGACACAATGCTAAATCCTAAAATAAGTAAGTAGTTTATTTCATGTCCCTAGGAAGAAAGGACCATTGAAGTTCAGGCCTAGCAATGACTTCCTGCTACTGCGAGGGGGTAGGGGCGGAGAGAGGAAGCAGGGAGAAAGGGGGGGAGAGAGAGGGAGGGAGAGGACTCGATTATTATAAATTCTAACCTGCGGCCACGTGTATAGATTTCTTGGCCCCTCCTGTTTGGGAAGCAGCTGAGTTGTTATTGGCTATCATGATGAATGCCGCAGAGGTAGGGGACAAGGCGGGGTCATGGCATTATTTGGGGCAATCAGTGGAATAATCCAGAAACCCAGGGGCTCAGGCGATGGTGCTTCTCAGCTCAGTCTGGGAGGACATCATTGTCGAGAGGAATCCTGGGTGTTTACAGCTTGAGAGAGTCATGGGGGCCACAGAGCTGAGCTCTTTAGCCCCTCGCTTTACAGGTGAGCGCACAGGGGCCGGGGAGAGTTGGGCGTCTTGTCCAAAGTTAAAGCCCTTACAAAACAGTATCAACTGAGATTTTTAGAAACACATCGGATGCTATGGAAAGAGGGGTGACTTTTCCACAGGTGGGAACAGTGGAGTGGGGACCGTGTCAGTTTTGGTATCAGAGAAAACCGGTGCGGCCCATGTGATAGAACCTCTCAGGCAGCGAAGGAGGACAGATGTGCCTTAAGTCACTCATTCTTACTTCTTAGCCTCAGAGTTTGATAGATGCTTTCTTATTCATTCAGCGACTCATTCATTCTTTGCCATCTTCCTCAACGGTAGTTTCCGAAACCTTCCCCTGCTCCCTGAGCTAGCCCCTTGGAGAAAATGAAAAGCTAGTTCCCCAGGCTATAGACGAGGATGTTGGTTATAGGTAGTGTCCGTGTTCCAGCCATAGGGCAGCAGAATGATAGCAGTTAGGGCTTTTCTATCGCTACAGTGGACACACAGGCCACGTGTAGAACCAGGTGGTGGCCCACAGCCTGGCGAGTCTGATCGGCCATGGTCGTCTCTGCTCGCGTCCTGGAGGGAATGGAGGAGACAGGACAGGTGTTATTTGTCATGACTTGTTGAGATGGAGGAGGGTCATCACAGTGCTGGTGTTAGCTCTTTCTCAGCAAATAGTTACTGCGCGCCAACCGTGTGCTGAGCCACAGACTTGCCAGGAGAGACGCGCCGTAAGGGGTCGTTGCTGCTCTTGGTGCATCTGGTACAGGGAGTTGCTCCTGGGACAGTGCACAGGGGCCGCTCCCAAGCAGCTGTGGTCGTGAGAGGACCGACCTGGGCCCTGGACCAACGTGACAACAGAGGGAACCAGTCTCCTCCAGCAGAACCCTTGCGTGCACAGCGGGAGGAGCACGGCCAGGCACGGTGGCCACGTGTGGTGGCGTGCAGAGGAGGAGGCGGCCCTGTGGACGTGCACACAGGGTCCTCAGAGCGGTGGGGGGCAGTGGGGGAAGGTGGCAGAACATGACCTCTGTTGATAGGTCTGTTGCTCTCCGCAGGGTGACGTGGGGCCTGCAGGACCACCGGGTACCCCGGGCTCTGTGGTAAGTGGGGCTGTCCTCAGTGGCGTGAACCTTGGACTCGGGCTGGCGGCACTGAAGGGGTAGAAGAGTCCCCGTCTCTGAGTATGAGGCACAGCTCTGCCGACACTAAAAATGGGGTAAAGTCAGAGAGCGGTCGGAGATGGCTGGGCTGCAACAGGCCATGCAGGCGCCCTAACGGGGCCGGACGAGCTGGACTATTGAGCGAATGCCACCGCCTTTGCTGATGCTGTTTTGTCCCTCAGGTGCAGAGAGAGGGCCTGAAGGGCGAGCAGGTAAGGCAAACGTGGGCCCTCCCGCTGCGGGGCTTGAGGTAGAAGCAGGAATGGAAAGGCCACAGCCATGGGGTCGAAACCGCTTGCTGAGCTCAGACGGAGCCCGGCAGAGAGGCGTCCGTGCACTTCCTGCCAGGAAGGCCGGGGCCCGCCCTGCGTCTCCCTGACCGCAGGGTCCCTGCTGGGGACATGGGAAGTGGCCTCGGAGTCTGCGAAGGGTCATGGGCGGGGGTGGCCCCTTCCTATGGGAGGGAGTTGTGGCTAATGCCTATCTGTCTTGTGTCACCAGGGGGCTCCAGGACCACGGGGTCACCAGGGCCCACCCGGGCCTCCCGGAGCTCCGGTAAGTGCCCCTTCGCAGCCTAGGGTCTGCGCTGAGCACCTGCAGGCGTGGGAAAGAGCAGTCTGCTCGTGACCCGGCACGGTGCTGTTTCAGAAGCTTGTGGCACCGCCCCGAGTGGTCGGTGGTGGCGTCACTATCCCACATGTCTTCCAGGGGAAACTGAGCCCTGGAAGAGGGATGAGACCGGCCGCCAGCCGCACTGTCCCCAGGTGTGAAGCCCGGGTGCCTGCCCTCAGAGCCCCCGGTCCCGAACAGGCCAGACCAGGCCACCGTCGGGGTTTCAGGGGTCCGCTCTGGGTTTTCAGTGTCTGTTCCGACACCACGGACGGGTATATCGGACACTTCACTGCCAGCTGAATCGTGTCCAATGCACGTTGGCTCATCCCACATTCTGATCGATGCTGACTTTGAAGCGGCCTCAGCCTTTGGTTTCTCCTCTATTAGGAGTTTAATGATGTGTAAATAACCATTTGGGAAGAGGCCATGGGCAGGGCCTGGGCGACCATTCTGGGCTGTGAGCTCAGACACTCGGGATAATTAATGAGAACACGGTGACTCCACGGGTCGGCGGCTTCACCGCGCCCCTCGGCAGCATACTGCTGTCTCTTTCAGGTGACGGGATTTTATTGCAGGAAATGAGACAGTTCTTTGTTTGAAATGCCCATAAATCACTTTTCTATTTCACCAGCCAGGCCCATTCCTCATTAGGATAAATGGGTGGTGCTTTGCTGGGGTCATGCGAGACGAAACCTAGAAGATGTTTAATTCCAGTGTAAGCATAACAATTCTGTGTCGGAGAGTTCGGGTCTGAAAAGCTACCTTCTGTGGCCATGACCTTAGACACGTTCCTTAACCACGGGGGGCGGGGGGGGGCGGTTTCCAGGGCTCCTCGCCTTTGTAAGCACTGTCGTGAGATTGTAAGCAGGTACTGCAGTATCTCCTCAATATTTATCTCTCCATACTTATATATTTCAGGCCCGTAATGGGCCAGCACTGAACGTCTATACTATAGTGTATTTTTGTAGGCAGACACATGCATATTAGGTCTGTAGGAAGGTGTTTTCCTCTCTCACCAAAGAAGACACCGGAGTGGAGAGGCCGAGTGGCTCGCACAGAGTCACGCAGCTACTGAGAAGCAGCACTGGGCTTTGAACCCAGAGCTGTCTGCCAAGCCTGCTCTCTGTCAGCCCTGAGTGCCCCGTGCCCTGTCGCTTCCTCCGAGACGTGTAAGGGGAATCCCTTCGCTCCCCCGCGCCCGCCACGGACTAACGAGCGGGCGGCGCTCGGCCAGCTCACTCACCGGGCAGCCGCCTCTCACTCTGGGATCCGGGGGGTAACAGTCGGTGCCTCTCCCCCGTAGGTGAATTTTATTGTGATAAATGAGCGCAGGAGAAAAGGAAGAAGCTTCAAACATTTTTGGCCACCTACCTTATGTCAACCACAATATTGAAGGCTGTGATAGAGAGGTGAAAGCAAAGGGACGGATCTCACGGTGTGATGAAGGAGATAGGAGAGAAGTCAGTTGTGAGCACACCGGGCAGTCTCGAGGGGATGGACGAGAATTCCCTGCACGTGCGAGTCCTGCAGACCATTTACAGAGAGCAAGGAGGGCGCCCTCGCCTTTGGTCTCTGCCGCCTGCTGCTCTGCGGGGCTGTCCGGGGTCTTGAAGGGGGCCCCAGGCTGGATGCTCTTCAGGGACTGGATTTAGTACAACCGGTGGTGCTGGCGAGGGAACCCCCTTGGGAGGAGTTAAAGGAAACGCCCAGCAGCCTCCACCGGAAGCCCTAGTTAAAGCAGAGAGCAGAGAGAGAGCAGGGCTGCGAGATTGTCAACGTGAGGCCGGGGCCAAGATCCCTCCCGGCCCCAAACCCGGAGTGTGTCACGTGGCGCGGACTTAGACACACGCGTAGAGGAGGGGGCCCACAACACGGAGTCAGGTGGGATCTGACTGCAGTGCGGTCTCATGAGGAGTGACGTGGCCGTGGAAGACACTTGGCATCAGAAGCCAGGATGTCGGGTTTCATGTCGCACCTCTTCCACCACATGGTCTTTGGTGGCATGACATGACCGCTCTGGTCCTTCTTCGCTTCGTTCCCTATTTGGAAACCATCTTCTTCTTCATCATCATCATCTTGTCGTCCGTCAGTGTGCTGCGAGGGTTCCGGGAGCAAACGCACAAAGCGGCGCTCTGTGAAACCTCGTTGTTGCCCCGGCCCGAGACCCGTGGCCACACCCGCCCCTTTGGGATGCGCAGCGCCGGCCAGAGCCTTCCGCACATCACCCGCTCCCCAACCGTTCACTGGGTGGAGCCAAACCGGGGAGCTGGCGTCAGTGCCTTCTGTTGGGAATGGAAAACGGGGAGTGTGTGTTGGGCAACCCCGGTGAGAGGACAGCGTCTCCCATTCTCGGAGGGGAACGGCGCACCCCCTCCTGCACCAAGCGTTGGGGCTGTCGAGGAGGCCTGCCCCCCACACGCTTCCCCAAGACGAGGCTGGCTCGGGCAGTGTGGCGGTGTCTGGCTGAGTCGAGAAGGAGGGCCAGCTGGCATTGCTTGATGCGGACACAAACGTCACCTCTGCGGGGTCTTGCCTCGCCGCATGCCCTGAGTGCAACAGAATAGCCCTGCGAGGAAGGGAGACCGAAACCTTTGATCGCTGCGGTTTGTCCGTTTAACTGTTCATTTCCATGGCGTGATTAAGAGCAAAGGCCTTGGGCCTAAACATGGTCACGTAATAGTTATGCAGAACTTGGCAGTGGCGGATATTTGTGTGGTGATAATATTTATCGGAGAGGAGGATGTTGGGATGCAGAGTGTTCTGGCCAAAATTGGCCCGGCACCGCGTTGGTGAGAGAGGCACAGCCGACACCGAGGGTCTCACTCGCCCGCTCACATGCCGCGCCTCCTCCTATGTGCCCTACCTGGGCGTACGCCACACACTGTCCGGAGGTCTGGGCGCTGCGTCAGGAGTTTTGTACCCGTTCTTCTTGTGGCTGGCGCAGCTGCTCGGCAGGCAGGTATGATGCATTATCCTCACTTCAGAGATGAGCTCACGGAGGTCAGGGATGCCAGGGGACCTGTCTGAGGTCCTGGTGCAGGGGCACGTGTGGGGACTGGGGACAGGACTGGAATTAGGTGAGTGTGACGTCTGCCTGCACTGATGGATGTTCCTTGCTCACTTGAAATGATCTTCCTTGGACAATTCCATTTATTTGGGCCGACTGTCCTGTTCTGCATGTTACCGTTGACCCAGTGTCTGATAACCCTGCCAGCTCTCGCTGAGCCGGGAGAAGGGTAGGGGGCTCAGCGCTGAGGCACGTGGGCTCCAGACACTGCTTTTCTGTGCAGTTCACGCAAAGCACTAATGCAAGGCATTGGATCCTCACTCCTCATCTTTAAAGTGGGCGCAGTGTTCCCTGCATCTTGGATGCAGTCAGATGGATGCCCATGGTTTAAAGTTTTATAGGTTGGAGGGAATGGGATGTGTTTTCCCACCTGACCTTCTAGCCTCCCCATTGGAATGGGCCAGCGTTTCCTTACCCAGGGAGAGCGGGGGCCGAGCGGAGCCTGGGGTGTCGAACCCTGGATTTACCAGTGTCTCTTTCTGTTCTCTCTCCCCTCCGGAAGGGTCTTATGGGTCCAGAAGGCAAGGACGGACCTCCCGGTTTGCACGGGCTCCGGGTAAGTAAACTGTCATCCCTTCTACGCCCGGCTCACCCATTCTGGCCCCATTTCAGCAGCTCAGACAGGACGAGAAGCCAGCCGGTGCGTGGAAATGAGTAGACTGAAGGTTAGATTGCGTCCGTCAGACGTGTGTGGGTGGCTTCGGGCCTCCCGTGTGTTCAGCTGTGCCTCGGGTCCTGGGGAGAGTGGAGTGACTTTGTTGTCTGCCCGCATGTGAGCAGAGCCCCCGCAGAAGGGAGCCCGATGCCGAGAGAGCACGGACGAGGGGCGCCTGACCGACCCAACCAGGCAGCAGCCAGGGCTCCTGGGAGAGGTGACGCTGGAGCTAAGTTTTGAGGAAAGAATGAGAAAACTGGGTGGCAAAAGGGTAGAAGGCTGCCAGCAGGCTATTAGCGACTTTATTCTAAACACCCGCGTGATTACGGAGCATCACATGGTCTCACGGTCCCCCGTGTAACTGAATCGTATTTCCCCCCATCTTATCTAGACTGTGTGCACCTCCTGTACCTGACTCGTGAGCACAGCCCCTGACATGAGGTCACGTGTTGTGTGGGGTGTTGTGCTTTAAGGTCATGTGACAGACGGGCGTAGAAGCACCCCTGGGTTAGGCGTCCCCTTTGGCGTCCCCGCCGCAGACGGGGACCGGGCCCCAGCTCTGCGTCCCCAGCCCTCAGCAGGGTGCCTGGCGCAGGGGGGGACTCAAGTCCCCATCGGCTGGCCTTCCGCGCGCAGCACCTTTTCCTAGGTCATGTGGAGAACTGCCCAGGGCACAGCCACGCGAGGATGACGGGCAGCCCTGGGCAGCGAGCTCCCTGCCCTGGAAGGTTAGGTTCGGGGGCCAGGTGACCGCCGGCCGGCGGGTGGAAACGGGGGTCCAAGTTTCTAACAGAGGCTGGCCAGCCCCATGCACGGCCTCTCTTGGCCTGGGGATCCATGGATGGTGTCACGGATTAGCTCTGGATTATTCTAAGGCAACTGGATCCTCTCTCTGGTCACATTTTACATCCTCGGCTCTGAAAGGGGTGCCCTGCCTCGTGGCTCAGCATGGAGTCCGCCTGCCCTGACCCACCAGTGAACTGTCCTTGGGTCCCAAACACCTCTGCCTCCCAGAACCACCTTGATCCTGAGAGGGCTTTGAAGCGAGCTGGGGCGGGAACGGTGTCGCAAAGGAGGGCTGGGAGGGAGGGCGGAAGCCACGTGACCCACC
Organism: Pteronotus mesoamericanus; assembly: GCF_021234165.1. NCBI lineage: Eukaryota > Metazoa > Chordata > Mammalia > Chiroptera > Mormoopidae > Pteronotus > Pteronotus mesoamericanus. The sequence goes on along the minus strand of NW_026555309.1, from coordinate 44,412,220 downwards.
AGGAGACCTTGACTGCGTCGCCTCCCATTCAGCGTCCCCAGCCCTGGCCTCCGTTTCCCTGCCAGGCAGATGGGTCAAGGCCAGGTTGCCCCCTCTTCAGGGTAGTGCAGGGGCCGTGGGCTTTGCAGGGACACGCCGCTGTCCACTTCTCAGCCGCTGTGTCACCCGGGAAGTCCCCGGGTCTCTGTGAGCCAGCTGACTTTGTTGCAACGGAAAGCTCATTCCCCCCACCCTCCGTGGGGCCTGACGGGGGGAGGGAGCAGCGAGATGGGGCAGCTGGGGCAGCTCCCGTTCTCCCAGCATGCTCAGGCGCCGGCGGCGGGGAGAATGGGCGGTATGCTGATGCGGGGGTGACTGGGAGGGGCTCTTTGATCGATGTCTGTACCCAGGTGAGTCTCATCTGTGGGGGGGACCCGTCTTGCTTGGAGCTGGCTTGTCGAGGCCCACGCCTCCTTGCTCGTGACTTCTCGCCCCCGCAAAAGTGCTCATGGGTTCCGCAGGGGTGGCTGTTGTCACCCCCAGCAACACCCTTTATTCCTGGGAGTGGTTCCAGCCGCCGTGCAGTGTCCGACCCTGACCCTCGCCAGGGCCCCAGGGAAACGCACGGAGGCTGGGGACCTGGGGGGCAGGCAGACCCGGAGGAGCCACCAGGGCCAGGGGACAGCGGGAGGACAGAGAGGGGCTGTGTTTACTGAGCTGCTGGCTCCCAGGAGAGCGCTGGCCATCCTCCTCCCACCGGGGAAGGGCAGGCCCGCGGAGAGGACCCGGCGGCCGCCGGGGTGGCGACTCAGGGCTGTCTCCGCAGCCTGGCCTCTTCCCTCCCCGACTCCTTCCACGTGTCTGTCGGTCAACAAAGCCCGGTGGTGCTCACGAGGCGCCGGCACTTGGGAAGTGCTTCCGGGGTCTCCGAGGACGTGAAGGTCTCAGCCTGCACAGGCTCACAGCCTTGGGGACAGTGGGTGCCCAGAGGAGACAGGGGTCTCGCCTGAGGGGACGGCACTGAGAGAGGGAGCGGGGCTGGGAAGAGGGGGCGTCAGGGGTGGTCTTGGGAAGTGACAGGCACCTGTGGGAACCGCTGGGGGTGCTGCAGGGAGGACCTCGGATGCAGGAAGCGCCCCGGAGGGGGGGCGGCGTCCCGCCTTAGGGCCCTCAGTGCTTGTCTGGACCCTCAGTTCGCAAATGCAAGGCGTGGACACAGCTTTGGTGCAGCTCTGCCCACTTCACACGGGGGCCCCGGGTGACCCCGTCCTTCTCTTTTTTGTCTCTCTCTCCTGTCTTTGCCATTTTTCTTCTCCCAGCCCTTGTCCCTCCCCTGCCCGCTCTCTTCTCCCCTTTCCTTCCTTCCACAATTTCATCCATTCAGCACATGTGTCTTTGGCGTTTGCTGGGCCCCAGGCATTGTTCTGTGGAAGAGGGACCCTCCGGGGAGAATAAAGGTCCCTGCCTCGCGGTGTTTGCACCTGGCAGGCAAGGTGTGACCGTACCCATTGGCGTTTGGACAGCGTGCGATGCCCCCGCTGAGAAAGTCACATCTGAGCAGGTTCTCGGGAGGCGAGGGAGCCGGACAAGCCGCGCTGGGGAGCAGCTCCGCGGGCCTGGGGTCGGGGGAGGGCAGCGCGAGCGGAGGTCCGGGGCAGCGCGTGCCGGGCGTGTCTGCGCTCAGAGGCCTCACGGCCGCAGTGAGTGAGGGGCCCACAGGAGGAGCCGGTGTCAGGGAGACGGGGAGCCCGCTCATGTGGGGCCTCGCGGGCCCCGCAGAGGACTGGGGCTTCTGCTGGGGGTGACTCGGGGGGCTAGTGAGTGTTATGAAAGAACTAAACACACACAGAATCAGGGAAAATAGTGAAACGAGCCCCCATAGACCCCAAACCCATTTCAACGCTATCAAGTCACCGGCCAGGCTGCGTCATTTACACCGGCGCCGACGTCCGCCCTGCACGGGGTTCGGCTGGAGCATCGCACCCCTGTCTCTGGACGTTTCCTCACGTGTCTCTCAGAGAAAAGGAGATGGAAAAGAAACGAAACCCCGGTACCGTCATCTCCCTTAAACCTATGAAGACGTTTTATCGTATGTCCATCCTGTGTCCCGACTTCCCCTGGCTGCCGCACGCACTTCTGGGGGCAGCCGGGTTGCGGCAGGATCTGGGGCGCGGGAGCGGCCTGGCTCACACGCTCAGTGCCTCTCTGTGGTCGCCGTGCTGAGAATGGACTCCGTTCGGAGATGACCGCTGTGGCCAAACGGGGAGGGTGGTGGCCCCGAGCAGCGCTGGCTGGGTCAGGAGGTGGGACCCGCGACAGAGGCAGAGCTCGCGGCCTGAAGGACCCAGTGAGCCCGGAGTCACCGGGCAGGGCGATGACAGGGGTACCCCCGGGGCACAGGGGCATCTTCTCTCCTCCTGCCTCCCCCAGCGAATGGAGGACGATGACCGAGTGTGTGTGCAGGGACCCCGGCTCTCCAGGTGTCACTGCGGGTGCCCTGACTTGGGCGTTGCTTTACCCCGTGGCATTCGCTGGTTCAGTGGCCGCACCGGTGGGGCAGCCGAGCTGGGGCGGGGAGGCCGGGCTGACCGCCGTTCCTGTGGGCCCAGGGCCACTGCGTCCCAGGCCCTGAGCCTCCAGCAGAGTCGGGGAGCTGAGAGAGAGCGTCCAACTGAAGAAGCGCCTCTCTCCTTCCTTCCCTCACGCGACCTGCCTTTTCCTCCCCATCGCTTCAGTTGAAACAGAGCTCCTTCCTGTCGCTGCACGCGCTCGGGCTGTAGCAACGGCAGAGGCCAGGCTACCGCAAGTGGTGGTGGGGACCCGGGAGTTGCGAGTTGAGGCTGAAACACCGGGTTGGGGGAGGGGTGTGGGCCCTTTGTGTTCAAGGTTAGCTGCAGGCAGACAGGGTGACCCCTGGCCAGGTCAACGCATGCAGTGGGACAAGCTGGTGTTCTTCTGCCGCAACGCGGTGAACGGGGAGGGTCAGAGCCAGCCCCCTCGGGGCCTGTGGCGGAGCCTTGGGAGCTGCATGCCGCCCCCTGCTGGACGGTGTCAGGCAGTGGTGCCAGGAGGGGAAGGGAAGGCGCTGCCCTTCTCCTTGGGAGGCTCCCCTGCCCTCCTGCTGGTCTGAGCAGGAGGCGCAGCTGAGGTGGGCGGTGCTGTGGTGGCATCTAAACACGCCTGTTCCAAAGTGGAACCAGCCTGGCTCAGGCCACTGAGCACTGGACGTCTCACCAGCTTCCGGGAGGTTGATCTTTCACCCCAAATCCAGTCACGCCCTACTCATCCTCCCCAAAACCACGCGTCCTGTCGCTCTCATGGCAGCCCGTTTCAACTTCCTGCCGAGGGCTCGCCTGGTGGGCTGCCTGTCTGGGAATGTGTTTCGTTTAGTTGTTTTCTCCGCGAGACCGTGAGTCCGTGAGAACCCAGAAGAGGGCCTCACGCTCACCACACGTACATATTTTATATAGGCACACAGCATATAAACATAAAATACATAAATATGCGTAACTTTATAGTCTCTATATGTAGCACCTGGCACAGGTAGCTGCGAGTGTGCGCGAGGCACGTGCGAAGGCTGCTCCCCGGGCGGCCGACCCACTGGGCGGTGGAGAGGCTCGGACCAGGCCTGGCATCGGGCGCCCGGGCTCTGGCCTCCGACACGGAGTGTCCAGTTTTAAAGATGAGAACTTGGTCTCTTCTGCACCTTTGCTTTCGCTCTGCCTTGACCTTGCTCCGTGGTGCTGAGTCCCACCTCAGTCGGCCCAGACATCATCTTTCCTCCTCTTGAGACAAGAAAGAAAAAATATTTTTGTTTAAGAGAATTCTATGTTGTCAGGCACTTAAACTCAATGTACGGTTTGGAATAGCTACACTATGGGACCGCCGCAGCGGAAGGGGTGCCTGACCCCGGCAGTGAGCAACGTAATGTCCAGAAGGACGAGCTGACCTGCCTGCTGACAGCCCGCCGGGCCTCTGCCACTGCCCTTCCCACAAGCCAATGACAGTCTTTCTGGTTCCTTTGATCATTTTCTCCGTGTCTTCTGGTTTTCCTTCTCTCTTCAATAGGTGAGAACTGTTGTCGTCTCTATCAGATATGATGTTCCCCTTCTTTCTAAAAACAGCGTGACCCCCAAGTGCCTCCTCGTGCAGCTGACCGTGTTAGCCACTTTAAACATATTTTAAAGAATGAATTCTCCCTGCATCGGTGTAGAGCTCACAGGAGGCTGAGAGGAAATACAAGGACGGTCAGCAGGCTCTCAGCTAGGAGCTGTTGGCGCTCGTGTTTCTCACTTTGCGCCAGGGTCTCAGGAGGGATGCGGTGTTAAGCTCTTCTGCAAGGGAGAAAACCAAGGCTTAAAGGTATAAGTTGAGTCGCCCTCTTCACACAGGTTATAAATGGTGGGCCAAGGCCTGGCTCTCAGGTCTGCCCGGCTCCAAACCTTTACTGTTTTTGCGGCAGGATGACGTGTGTGTGTGTGTGTGTGTGTGTGTGTGTGTGTCCACATAACGCCAGAATCCTGAACTGGACGCTAAAAGTCAGTGTTGTGGATGCCTGGGAGGGACCGGGACCCCTTGGTGGTGGCGGTGCCTGTTCTGTGGGGTGGGTTGAACACCCGTGGCTTTCATCTTGGACTGCTGCTGTTGGAGCTGAGGGTCTCACCTTGCCGAAAGCCTCCAGGCCCCTCGGTGCTGACTTCTCGTACATTCAGCGAGAGGAACACGGGCGGTCTTTTGTCAGTGGCAGCCTGGGTTGAATTTGTTTCACTTTACAATTTTTGAAGCCTTTTTCCTTGCCTTTTCCTGTGCTGCCAGATGGTAACAGCATCGTTTGGATCGCAGGCTACTGTTTGATTCATTCCGTGGCCGGAGGCCAGGGTTCATGCGAGGATAGCGCCTGGTTCTGGCTCTGACTGGTAGAATGTAATCACGTTTGACATTTGGAGGCATGGAGGACCGGAACTGAGCGAAAGACCATACGGCACACATTAGAATCCCTTGCACAAGCAATCTTTTTCATCTGTTAGCGGCCCTCACGTGGCCGTGTTTGCCCGCGCTGGCTGGGAAGGAGCTACTGTTCTGGGTTTGCGGGCCCTCTCCGCTGTGGCAGACGGTCTGTGCGGGAAATGTTGGCCCGCTCCGCATCCGGGCTTTCAGAGCGGCTTGAATGATCTGCCCTCAGGATAAAAGACAAACACTCCCTCAGTTACGGTGTTGGGTAGCAAGAAAAATGACAAGGAGTAGGCTTATTGTTCGTAAATTAGTCTTTGTTGCTGCAAAACTTGCTCTGGTCAGCACTTCTCAAATCCCCACAGCCAGTCATACATCCAAAATGCAGAGGTTACATGGCCGCCGCTACATCCACTACTACAGCTACCTTCTTCACCACCACCATCACCATCACCACCATCACCACCACCACCACTTTCACCATCACCAGCCCCATCACCTTCACCATCACCATCCCCATCACCACCATCACCACCACCACCTTCATCACCACCATCACCTTCATCACCACCACCACCACCACCATCACCACCACCATCACCACCACCACCATCACCATCATCACCATCACCACCATCACCACCACCATCACCACCACCACCATCACCATCATCACCATCACCACCATCACCACCACCATCACCACCACCATCACCACCACCACCATCATCTCCATCACCACCATCACCACCATCACCACCACCATCACCACCACCACCACCACCACCATCACCATCATCACCATCACCACCATCACCACCACCATCACCACCACCACCACCAACACCACCACCATCATCACCATCACCACCATCACCACCACCATCACCACCATCACCACCACCATCACCACCATCACCACCACCATCACCACCATCACCACCACCATCACCATCACCACCACCATCACCACCATCACCACCACCATCACCATCACCACCACCACCACCACCACCACCATCACCACCATCACCACCACCATCACCATCACCACCACCACCATCACCACCATCACCACCACCATCACCACCATCACCACCACCATCACCATCACCACCACCACCACCACCACCATCACCCCCACCATCACCACCACCATCACCACCACCACCATCACCACCATCACCACCACCATCACCATCACCACCACCACCACCATCACCACCACCACCATCACCACCACCACCATCACCACCATCACCACCATCACCACCATCACCATCACCACCACCACCACCACCATCACCACCACCACCACCACCATCACCACCACCACCATCACCATCACCACCACCATCACCATCACCACCACCACCACCACCACCACCACCATCACCATCACCACCACCATCACCACCACCATCACCACCATCACCACCATCACCACCACCACCACCATCACTACCATCACCACCATCACCACCACCATCACCACCATCACCACCATCACCACCACCATCACCACCATCACCACCACCACCACCACCATCACCACCATCACCACCATCACCACCACCATCACCACCATCACCATCACCACCACCACCACCACCACCACCATCACCACCATCACCACCACCACCACCACCATCACCACCACCACCACCACCACCACCACCACCATCACCACCACCACCACCTTCACCATCACCACCACCACCACCACCACCACCACCACCACCACCACCACCATCACCATCATCACCATCACCACCATCACCACCACCATCACCACCACCACCATCACCATCACCACCACCATCACCACCACCATCACCACCATCACCACCATCACCACCATCACCACCACCATCACCACCATCACCACCATCACCACCACCACCACCACCATCACCACCACCACCACCATCACCATCACCACCACCATCACCACCACCATCACCACCATCACCACCATCACCACCATCACCACCACCATCACCACCATCACCACCACCACCACCATCACCACCACCACCACCACCATCACCACCATCACCACCACCATCACCACCACCACCACCACCACCACCATCACCACCATCACCACCACCATCACCACCATCACCACCATCACCACCATCACCACCACCACCACCATCACCACCACCATCACCACCATCACCACCACCACCACCATCACCACCACCACCACCACCATCACCACCATCACCACCACCATCACCACCATCACCACCATCACCACCACCACCACCATCACCACCATCACCACCACCATCACCACCATCACCATCACCACCACCATCACCACCACCACCACCACCACCACCACCATCACCACCATCACCACCACCACCACCACCATCACCACCACCATCACCACCACCACCACCATCACCACCATCACCACCATCACCACCACCACCACCACCATCACCACCACCATCACCACCACCACCATCACCATCACCACCATCACCACCACCATCACCACCACCATCACCACCACCACCATCACCACCACCATCACCACCACCATCACCACCATCACCATCACCACCACCACCACCACCACCACCATCACCACCATCACCACCACCATCACCACCATCACCATCACCACCACCACCACCACCACCACCATCACCACCATCACCACCACCATCACCACCATCACCATCACCACCACCACCACCACCATCACCACCACCACCACCACCATCACCACCACCACCACCACCATCACCACCACCATCACCATCACCACCATCACCATCACCACCATCACCACCACCACCACCACCATCACCACCATCACCACCGTCATCGCCACCATCTCCACCATCATCACTGCCACCTCCGTATTACATTCCTTAGTGTCCGATCCTGTGCTAAGGGCTCTGTGAGCATTATCTCCTTTGGCCTCCACAGCATTGCTAGGAGGTAGCAGTTGTGAAACCAGATCTGTTTGACACGTGGTCTCTCACTGACGTTGGAAATTCGAAGGAGCTAGAATCCTGCTGTTTTCATTTCTTCATTATCACCACCACCATCTTCCTCCTCATCCTCATAATTACCTGTTGTTACATTTGCATGATACTTTATTATGCTTTATAAATCCCTTTCTCAAATGCTGAATTATTTCCTCCACAGCTCTCTTTTCAGATAATTACAATGATTATAATTTTCCACATGAGGAGACTAAGACTCAGCAAGTTGCGCGGCGCCCCTCCCCACCTACCTTCGTTTGGGGCTCCCTTCTTCCTCCCGAGCTGCAGAGGACAGGGCTGGGGAGAGAGCCCTGTGAACGCCTTCGATCGCAGCCAGTGGCCAAGCCCTTGGGACCGCTCACTCAGAGCCCCCACCCCACCCCGGGCAGGTCCAACTCTTTCGCTCTCAGAAACACCAGGGAATTTACGTCTCGGGTGTGTGTTTGCCATATTGTGCGGTTATCCCTCCTGAGAACTGGGGCTTCCTGCAGAGGAGGCACTGGCCCGAGGGGTGACGGTGACGCGCTGAGCTGGGGGGAGGGTTCCAGACGGGGGCAGCAGTGTGGGCGGAGCCGCAGAGGCCGGGATCCTGGCGGCCGGTCCAGGCAGCGCCCTGGGGTGGCTGCTTCGGGGAGGACGGCATGGGCCGGGCTCCGGAGTCCTGCCAGAACAGCTCAGAGGGCACGTCTGCTACATGAGGACCGCCCCTGACTCTGAGCGGTGGACAGGGACGTGGACGGTTGCTTTCGCCCTTCCGGGAGGATAGCCTGCTGGCACAGGTTGGCCCAGAAAAGTCCAAAGGGGAAGACCTGGGCGCGCAGGCGGGGCACGCTCCCGCGGCTGTGGCCGCAGGCCGGCCAGAGGTGCTACGCCGCTCCCTCTCTGGGGGACGCCGAGCCGGCTGATGCTTCTCCTGGGGACGGGGCTGCCTCACGACATCACTGCGGTCACAGAGGACTGAGTCTTTTCTCTCTCTGTGCTCTGGCCATCTCGTCATCGAAACACTGAAGCTAGGGGTGTCCGCTCCTCTGGGTGCTGTTCCTGGCATGTCCGCCTTTCCCCCCGCCTCTCCTCCGACGCCGCGCCTTCCACAGCTTTGCTTACCATCTGCGGGCTCGGGGAGTGTCGGTACTGTCATTACATAAGATCCCGCACCAGCCCGCGAAGCAGGGAGCCGCTGAGGCCCCACAGGACCCTCCGAAGGTAGCTGGATCACGTGAGAGAGGGAAGCCCATATGTCCCCAATCCAGGTGACATTTAATGAGTAGTTCTGCTCCGTCACAGCTCTGACCTTCGCACCCCTTCTTCCTCCTTCTGATCCTTTCCTACCTCCCGCTCCGTGTCCTGGCCGCCCGCTTCACTCAGCCTTCCCCCAGATGGTCACCTTGCGGCCCGGGTTCTGGATCCTGATGCTTCACCAGCCTGTTCCCCTGACCTTGAGGGAGAAGGGTTTCGTTATTGTGTACATAGCTGGTGACGCTCTGTGGAGTGTCCTAGAAGCCTGGGGTGGGGGTCTGTCTAGATAGGACGTTGACGATGTCCAGCTTCCTTTCCTGGGGAGAGGGTGGCGGGAGCTCTCAGCTCTCTGTGGTCAGCTCCCCAGTGTTGGCGCTAATCAGAGCGGCTGGGGGTGGAGCAGGGATGGAACACCCCCAGGGCTGGGCCTGCGACGGAAGGTGTGTGTGACACCATGTTTTGAGTTTTCCCTGACACCTCAGGAAACTCCTTCTGGCCTGGACCTCACTGCGCTGTCCAGGCTGACGTGTTACTCGGCTCGGACTGTGGAGCGAGACCGTTCTAGATCAGACCACATGGTCTCTCCGCAAGTCAGGAGATAGACGGCCATGGTGTGTCTTTTCTTCCTTACCTCGCTCCTGTCTAACCTCTCCCTGCTGTCCCTCCCTGTCGTCATGGCTCGGGAGCCCACTGCGTGGGTGTATGTGTGTGGTGCGTGTGTGTGTGGGGGGCATGCGGGGGTATGTATATGTGGTGGCATGTGGTGTGTGGGGGTGTGTGTGTGGGTACATGTGTGTAGCTCACCTACGCAGAAAATGCCTCTGGGAAGGTGCACTACCTGGTAGCATTAGTCGCCTTCAAGGAAAGGAGCTGAGTGGCTGAGGATAGGACAAAAAGGACGTCTCCTCAGGTATCTGTTTCTGGTCCCTTTGAATTTGGGGCTGTGTGTGACCAAAATCACCTGAGAAGCAGGGCTGGGATCCAGAGTTGGACTCCTGACCCCACGGCCGAGCCTGGACCCGATCCCACGCTGCCTCGCTGCAGGGCCTCCCAGGGGACCGTCTGGTCATCGAGATGGAGAAATGAAGTCCGCCATTTCCTGCCTGCTAACTCTGTCTTTTTCTGCACTCAGGGGAAGAAGGGCGAAGCGGGCCCGCCCGGAACGCCTGGATCGCCGGGGCCACAGGTAACCGCTGCCTCCCGCAGAAGCGCGGTTCTCTCTGTCTCAGTGAATGCGCGGGTAGCAGTCCCTGGCTGGTAACCAGAATCTCCTGTGGCCACCTCCTCAGAGCATTGAGAAGAATGCGCGCAAGGCCATTCATACTCCCGTCATCCCACGCCCCCTGTCTGTCCGCTCCTGTGCAGGGAGGACGCCCACTGTGGGCCTCCTGGAGGAAGGCAGGGCCAGGGCAGGGCAGATGGGTGGTCGCCGGGGGCGTGAGAGAGAGAGATGGCAGGGACGCGGGGCGGGGCGCCAGGACCGGCGTCCAGGGACGCACAGCGCGCAGCGAGCCAGGCTGAGCCGGTACCTGGCAGGGCCAGTTAGCAGCTTGTGTGCAGGTGTGGACAGGCCCGCGGTGAGGCTGGGGCTCACAGCACCAAGGTGCGGGGGTTGTGGCTGGGCAAAGATTTCAGAGTTGGGAGGGGCTCGGCCACGGGGGCCGGAACGCTCAGAAGGGCAGCCATGATAGTAGAGCCAAGGGACTTGTGTTCTGGTCTCAGTCTGACCTCGGACACACTGTGACTTGGGACCCCCCAGTGTCCCCATGTGTACAATGATGGAGGTGGGGCTCCGATTGCAAAGGCCTCCCTTCCCAGGCAGGTGCTGTCTCCCGCTTTCTTCCTCTGACGGGCACCCCTCTTTCAGGCTGAGCTCCGGTGTAAATCCTTGGACCCCGTGCTTTGCCCTGCTCCCTGCGCCCCACCCTCCTACATGTGCTGTCGGCAGTGGTCCCCTGTGAGCCCCCGGCCACCCCGCCAGGCTCAGGATCACCATCCCCATTCCACAGATGAAGGGCAAGACCCCATAGATGCAAAATTGGATGCAGATTTGCTGCTCTATTCGCTCAGTCATTTTGAATGCGACAGCCACACAGTACACAGGCTCATTCAACAGCATCTACAGCCCCCACTGACTAGTACAGTGAAGTCGTCATTGTTCACACACGTGCATCCCAGTCCACTCTCCTTGGCTTCCACCAGGTTCTGTCTATATTGTGCAAACAGTTCTCGTTATATTAACAATGGCTGGACTTTTTTTTCCAGACAGACCTCGTATATTCCTTTCTTTCAGTTTGACTTTTGAGGTCATTCCCATTCAGCAAATGCTTGCGGAGCGCCAGGCACAGAGCTGGACGCTGTAGTTATAATATGGTCAGGCTTTTGTCGGCAGGGACTTTGCCAGGAATAGGGCACCCCGTTATCTACAGGGATCTCAGTGGTTCAGAACCAGGCGATAGACAGTTTGTAGAGTGTCCCACTTGGCGCCCTGAACCAGATCCCTTCCCGATGGCCCGAAGCTGTGTCCCAGCTGACCACGCCTGAGCTGACAGGCATGCGCTAGTATGGTGGGTGTCTGTCCATCTCTAATTTGCTCTTCCCGACTCGCCTGCACCCCCACCCTTCCTGGGCCTGGCCAAGGATTTCCCCACTGGCCATCCATGCGTTTCATTGATTCACTGATTGAACAAGTATTTAGTAAGTACCATCAGCCCTGGGATGTAGCATGTGAGAGCGCTACCCATGCCTGGGGAGCTGTACGTCCGTGGGGAAGGAGGGGATGGAGGTGGAGCCGGATGGTCCAAAGACTGCAGCGCTGGGGGAGGGGTGCCCGGCCTCCCTCGGGGGCCCAGAGGCGACCCGGGTGCTTCTGTTGCCTCAGGATCTAAGGGACGAGAGGAGGGAAGGGAGATATGCATCTTTTGTTTCCGCTGCCGCCACTTTATTGTTCATACATAATCACGTCTCCTCTTTGTAACCACCTGTGAGAAAGGTGTGCTTGTCCCATTTAAAGTCTAAAGAAGCGCGTTCAGGGCTGCGTTAGCCGCACGTGCAGGAAGCCCCAGGGCTGCTGGCGGCCTGGGAGGCGGTTTGGGCGCCGCTTCTTGAAGTTGAGAACTCTCGCAGCCAGGATGTTTTAGAGTAAAATGTGCATGTTCACGATGTTGTAGGTGGTGGCGCCCGCTCCTGGTGGCCCTTCAGGAAAAACGGACGTCTGTGTCACGTCTGGCCGAGCATTTGCCAAGGCAGAGCTGCTGGGCGCTGCTGTCTGGACAGATGGACAGAAGTCCCTTGAAGGGGTGGCAGCCCCGCCCAGCGAGGGACCAGCCCTGGAGGGCGGGGTGGGCGCGCAGGCCTGGAGCACCGCGGAGCAGCCCGCTGGGGGTGGGGGGCAGTGAGGGTCACGCTCAGGGGGCCGCGGTGTGAGGGGGGGCTCACAGGATGAGCGGCTTCCCCCGAAAGCAACTGTTTCCCAAGCACCCGGGGAGTGTGGCCGCCACGCTCATTCGTGTGTTGGTTCGTGCATCTTCACGTTCTCCGGCCTCATGCTAATCTGTTCCGATTAGAACCAGGTGGCTGTTAGGAATAACTATTTGCCATTCATTTATTGATGATAATTAGGTTAATTGGTCATTTATGCATCATCATTATAATTCCTAATCACATTAAATAGCTGTTGGGTCACTATCGCATTAGGAAGATCAAATATTGTTTCATTAGTGATTCCAGAGATTGGTTAATTAATACGTAGAGTCATTCATTACTTAGCTGTCGTCATTAGTAATAATTAAAACAGTCATTTTGTTGTTGACATTCAGGTCTATTGGCAAATTTGTCACTCTCATTAATAAATAGGTTGATTGGCAATTTAACTTTGTTATAAGAGAGGAGAGTGCAGTCACGTTCGGGAAAGCCTCCTGCACGCTGGGCCGGCTCCCACCCCTTCGTTAGTCCCCGCCACAGTGATGAGGGGTGCGCCCCAACTTTCGGGGGGACTGAGGAGCTGGGAGGAGACGCCCCTTCTGATAGCATGGGGTGACCCAGCATCTGGCCCAGACCACCTTAAACCAGATGTTTTCATCTCCTCATGCCATCATTGCTAGCACTAATAATGATATTACTAGTCCCTCACTTTTAGTTTAAAATACCTTTCTAATTTATCTTCTTTCCTTCGAACGCTGGACTAGCATCTTGGCATTTTGTCCTTGGTCAGGGACCGGCGCAGGTCGCCCTCTGAGTGGGCCCGTCTCCTGCACCCGCCGGCAGTTTGCCCATTTCAGCGAGCGACTGAAAGCTCTCGCCCGTGGGCTGCAAACGGGAGCCCCTTTGTCGGCCCACATGGGTCCTTTATGTGGTTGGTGCAGCTGCTTTTGCTGCTGTTTTTAAATGTTCAAAATAGTTGCCAAAATGGATTTTTTTCAAAAAAAAATAAAAGAATATGCCTCGAAGCCTAGATTTCCGTTACCTCCAGGAAATGCCAGTCGCCCGCACTCGCCCACGCGTCGGGGCTCCTGTGTGAGGGCTGCGGGGGCTGGGCCAGAGCCGAGGTCCGCCCGGCACGGGGTGGCGGGCTCTGCGTGGCCGTCAGGAGGCAGGGGCGGCCGAGGGCCCCAGGGGGCCGGCTGGCTGAAATCGTGTCCTGATTGCTGTTGGCTCTCCCCCTACACAGTTCCAAGCTTCCCACCTGGACTTGCGAGAAGCTCTCCCCTCCCTGCCCCTAGCCCGCGACCCCTGCGGGGGGCGGCTTCCACGGGGACAGCGTCAGCACCTGCTGCCAGTGGCTCCCCGCTCTGTCAGTGGCTGCCGCACTTGTCAGGCTAGTCGCTGTGTGGGACTTTGCACCTGTTCCTGAGCTCGCGGCTTCACACAGGCAGACGGTCCTCAGCGCCCTGCTGGGCGCGGAGCAGCGAGCCGGGGGCTGCGGGAGACACGAGGCTGCTCTGCCTCCCAGCCCGCGTTCCCCCCCGCTGCCTGTTCCTCCCCTTGTGTGTGCGGTCTCCCCGGAGGGTGCCGTGCTCAGGGGTGGGGCAGGCCGTGACCTGTGGGGTGAGACCAGGTCCCCAGGCTGCAGTGCAGACGTCACGTGGCAGAGGACGGGGAGGGGAGGGGGAAGGGGCCAGAGCCACCACCTCCAACTGGCAGCTTTGTCCACTGTCTGTTCATTTTCCTCCAAGTTCCAGCTCTTCCTCAGCACAAAGACTAACATGAGCTACGTGCCCAGCAGACGCTAAATGCCGGGTGGTGAGGAGCTCTGTTTCCCTTCAGGCGTCCCTACTGGCACCCTGTGCTTGTAGAATTGCCAGCGGTTGGGGCAGAAGGTAGAGTGGGTCAGGCCAGGTAACTCCGGACCTGGTGGCTCCCCACGGTTCCCAGGGAGTGTCTCCCAAGCCCTCGTCCCCTTGGACGTGTCCCAGACCCATGTCTCAGGGACCAGACGGGACCGTGCACCTGTGCCTGTGCTGATGACCAGCTCTCCAGGTGCCTCCTCAGGAGCCCGACCCCTCGGGACCCGCAGCAGAGGATGGCTGTGTGACCTCACCCTCTCTGGGCCTCAGTCCGCATTACTGTCACACAGGGAGCTTCATTTCCAGGAGATGATGACTAGAGACCCGTGCCCTCCGACCTGCAGTGGAGCCCTGGAGCCAGCGGGCAGCAGCCCGCAGGAGAGGGAGGAGGAGGCACGTGAGGCCGGTGCGCTGAGCTGCCCGGGCGGCCACCGCCTGGACCAGCCTCTGTGGAGCAGACAGGACGCCCCAGGGCCAGCAGCCACCCTGGAGGTGCGAGGAGGGCGGAACCACCTGCCGAAGCAAGAGCCTCACAGGCCAGCTTGCCATACAACAGTGCCTGGAACATCCTTCTGGAAGGGGGGCTTGGTGCGGGGCTGCTACTTGGCCAGGAGGGGAGAGCAGAGCCGTGGGCAGCGTGCAGTGGAATGACAACAGGGGTGAGGTCGGGGGCCTTCTTTGGTGTCCCTGTCCCCCTTATCCACTGTGGGGACCCTGCGTTTGTACCTGCCCAGGCCACCCACTGTCCAGCTCTGCCTGGATCCTCAGGGGCCCCAGCACAAAGCAGATGTGTTCAGACAAAAATAGATGCCGCCCCCAGAGACCCTCCAGGACTGAGTGAGCTACAGAGAAACAGGTTCAGAGCCACCAAAAAGTTCCGGTCCTTTTCTGCGCCTAGCGTGGGCTCGCATGCCCCCGCAGAGGGAGAGAAAGGGAACTGTCTGCAGAAGCTGCAGCTGTTGCCATTTTTAAGTATTTACCGCCCTCTGGTGGCGATGTGATATTGTTCTCTCTGAAGATACAGCCCTCTGGCTCGCGGTTGAATTCCTTTGACTTTGTGCAAACATTGAGGGAACCCCCGCTCTGTGCCGGGCCCTGGGGTGGTCACTGTGTGAAGTGAGGTGCAGAGGGAGCATAAGGGGCCCCGGCCTTCGCGGGCACGTGGGTCAGATGAGCGCAGTCGTGCTGGCCTGGAGTATGGAGGGGGGCGTGGTTTGTTGCCCCGCCTGGGGGACTGGGCTGCAGAGACTGGGGCGCTGGAAAAGGGGGGCGAGGGAGGAGGACCTATCAGGGGAGGGGGCTGAGCGACTAAGGCCAGAGCTACGTCTCCTGGAACCTGCTTAGGGCCTGCGACCTCAGGTCCCGGCCATTCACCCTGGGGACTCGATGCTGGTCGTGTTTGGGAACTGCCCATCTAGAAGATCTTTGTCAGGGGATTAATCTGCTGTGGGTGTGTGAGCATACATGCACATACATACGTATTTATTTTAAGCGCCCAAA
The DNA here is from genome assembly GCF_021234165.1 of Pteronotus mesoamericanus. Classification (NCBI taxonomy): domain Eukaryota; kingdom Metazoa; phylum Chordata; class Mammalia; order Chiroptera; family Mormoopidae; genus Pteronotus; species Pteronotus mesoamericanus. Next base: position 44,396,259 of record NW_026555309.1, on the reverse strand, counting down.
CAGTTAAAATATAAAGCAGACTAGATAATGTAACAATTACATTCCCATCACCCCGACGTGATACGTTAGCATTGTGTAAACTTTACTTTAGGTCTTCTCTGTTTGCCTGTTCTTTTATTGCTTAAAAATAACACATGACAAATAACGCTGACGCCCCACCCTGTCCCTGTGTCCCCTCCCCTCCTCCTTTCTCAGAGGACAGTGCCGCCAGGAGGCTGCTGCACGTAACACACCCTGTGCTCTTTCTTTACAGGGCCCCCCAGGACCCCCTGGCGTCCCCGGTCCCCCAGGCCCTGGAGGCCCCCCGGTAAGACTGGCTCTGCTTTTTCTCCTCCTGGGCACGTAGATGGAGGTCCTGTGGCCCATGGGGCCCGGAAAAGGTCTTCCTCTGCACATGCACGCACGCACGCACGCACACATGAGGCCGCCGAGCGGCCGCCCCAGCCTCTCGCCCTCCAGCCCTTGCACCTGAGGGATGGGAAACACAGCTTGAGCTCATGCGGCACGTCTTCGGGCTGCTTTGAGGGCCTGGTCAGAGGAGGCGCATTCGTCCGGGGTTGTCCACGGGAGTGTCTGCTGGCAGCGTGGGGCTGGGCTCCCGGACACAAGGCGGCCAGTGCAGGGGTTGACTGCCGCTCCCCCCAACTTCAGCTACAGTTGGGGAGGCGCTGCTGTGGGGAGGGCCAGGGGGGCGCGCTTGGCAGTCACTGTGCCAGGTGCCACCTGTGCCACCAGCTGCCCCAACGCAGGCCAGACGAGCCCTAGGCTTGTCCACTCGAGCGGTGTGACAGCTCCGCCTTCCACAGTGGCTTGCACTAGGGATGGCCAGAGGCCCCCGGGGTACAGCCAGCCCCCGGCGTCCTCGTCACTGCCAGGGGCCGGGCCGGGCCTCGAAGGGTGGCGGGCAGGACCTTGGAAGTGGCCGGACTGACAGCCGCGTATGGTTCCCTTCCCAGGGCTTACCTGGAGAGATCGGCCTCCCCGGAAAGACTGGGCACCCCGGGCAGGCGGTGAGTGCCCCCCACCTCTGTCCCTGACCCCTTGCTTCCTGTCAGGAGCGCGGCCCTTCCAGCGAGGGCCACCTCCGGGACTGGGACTCCCACGCCCTTTCCTCCCCGGCAACGGTGTCCAGCGCGGACGGCAGGTGTGGCCTGGGGGCCTGGCGCTCGTGGTCCTGACCTGAACTGCCCTAGGCCCCTCGGTGGCCTCGGGGAGGCCTGGCTGCCCTCGAAGTGTTTTCTGACAGCGGCTTCTCTCTGGTCTGCCGGTGGGGGGAAGGCCAGGCCAGGGGCCGCCTGCGGGACCCGGGCCCTGGAAAGGGGAGGGGGAGGAGGCGAGTTCGGTAGGGCGGCACATGGCGGTTGGGCCCCCGGTCATGGACCACAGAGCACTGGTGGCTGCGGCACCAGCGCCCAGGCAGCTCCGGGCTGCAAACTGCCCAGGCCCAGGCTCCCCGCCGCACCTCTCACTGCCGTCTGTTTTCCCCTCCTGGCTCAGGGGCCGCCCGGCAAGGATGGGCTGAACGGACCCCCAGGCCCGCCAGGACCCAAGGTAGGTGTTCTCAGGGCGGCGCGAGGTTGGAAGCCCAAAATGCAGAGGAAAAGAGATCTTGACTGTGGAGGAATTCTAAATTCAGCTGATTGCAAAGCCCCGGATCAGAACTCAGGAGCGTTTGGACTTCCGAGGTCGGGTGCGGGCAGGTTCTTTGTCTCCCCTCAGGTAACTGGGGGAGGGTTTGGAAGCCGTGGGCTTTCGAACTGTCATTAGAAATATGTGTTTATTTTATATGCAAGGAGGAAAAACTTTCAGAGACTCTTGCTAACATAATAAGAGACTTTCATTTTAAAAACATTCTGGTGGGAATCATTATAGTAGGCTCATTAAGGAAAGACTCAGAGGTTAAAAATCAAAAAATTGGGCAGCAAGTTCAGCTTTCAGACTGTGAATAAGCACAGCAACGATGCAACACATATTTTTAAGAAATGAACTTAATTACTTTAATAACAAACGTAAGCCCAGTATGCAGGTCAACAGTCTTTGAAAGGCAGCTCGTGAATATTATGAGAAAACTTGCCATCCTTTTCAATAAACAGACGTAGAAACTCAACTTCTGATGGCAAAATAAGTATGGATTTAACTTAATTTTACAGGCACATACACTTTCTTCACCCTTCTTATATTTTAAGACAAACGATAAGGTCGACTCTGCGTTTTGTATTTTAAAAATGTGAGTGGAACGTCTTCCTTACTCTGCACTTCTCAGCAGGGGAAACACTCGATTGTGTTTTTATGAAATAAACCAGAAGTAGAGCCAGGGAACGGGGGCCTGGGGTGGTCAGCGGCTACTGCCGGTCACCGAGGCCCCGCGGGGTGATGGGGCTGAACGTGCCGGTTCTCCCCGTCCCGGCCCGCACGGCGGCCTGGGCCCGCCCCGCCGGCCCCGGTGACCGGCGGCCGTGGCTTTGCTTTCCTTGCAGGGGCCGCCCGGAGACAGAGGAGAGGACGGTCTGCCCGGGAAGCCCGGCCTGCGGGTAGGGACTCGGCTCCTCGGCCCCTCTCGGTGGTTTCTTCGGGGCTGGGTGGGAACCTCAGCCGGGGAGCAGGGGCATCAGGGTCAGCCGGGGTCTGGCCAGAAACAGGGCCCTTGAAAAGGGGCGCCAGCCAGGACGGTGACGCATGCACTGTGCGGATGGCAATGACAGGGAGTCGGCACCTCGAGGACAGAGGCGCAAGGGGCCCCTGTGGCTGGCGGAGGGGCCTCTCCGTCCCTCGGGATCCCGGCCCCCTGCCCTCGGCCTTGGCTGTCCCCCCGCGGCCCCTGGCTGGCTGAGTCTGGCCGAGAGCTGAGGTCAGGACTGGCCGCTGCTGCTGGGGGCATCTGCCTCGGGGCTCCAGCAGCGGGAGTGTGGCCGGGCCCCGGGGGGCCGGGGCCAGTCCCCATGCCCTGTGGAGAGGGTTCCTCCTGGGGGTGCGAGGGCGCCGAGCGCTGGGTTTCGGCGGCCGTCCTGGGTGCTCTGGCTCCTTCCAGGACCCTCTGCTTCCCGGCAGGCTTTCCCCAGGGGCTGCAGGGCCACCTATTGCCTGGAGACTCTCAGCTCTGCAGCTGAGGCTCGACTCGGGCTCAGGACGCAGTGAGAGGGGAGAGACGGCTGACCGTGTGTGGTGTGTGCAGTGTGTGCGGCTTGTGCAGTGTGTGCGGTGTGTGTGGCGTGTGCTGTGTGTGCGGTGTGTGGTGTGCGGTGTGTGCGGTGTGTGCTGTGCGGTATGTGATATGTGTGTGGTGTGTGCGGTGTGTGATGTGTGGGTGGTGTGTGGTGTGTGTGGCATGTGTGGCGTGTGCACCGGGGGCGGTACGGTGCGTGCGTGCACCTGGGCCTCTCTGGGAGCCCGTCCCGGACAGGAGTCTGCATGGGGCACGCCCCCATCCACAGGGCTCCCCACTCTCCTGGGTTGGGAGGTAGGTAAGGGCCGTGACCGGGCCGGGCCCTTACTGGGCCCCCAGTGAGGGTCCCCAGCTGGAGGGTGGGTGCTGCTCTCCAGCTAGAGCACGGGGCGGGGGGCTTGGACTCCCCCAGTGGGGACCCCGCCCCGGGGAGGCAGGACTCAGACCCCGGTGCGGGCGGAGGGCAGGTCCGCGGCCCATCGGTCGCTTCTGTGTGGAGCCGTCCTTCTGCAGAAGGCCCGGCAACACAGAACAGAAAAGCACAGGTTAGGGTGCGCCTCACGCCTGCCCGGGCGGCCTCTGAGCTGAGGAGAGCGCCCCGGATGCCCTGTCTCCCGGTTTAGATGCTGCGGGCTCAGCCCGCAGGCTCCCCTTGGTGTCCAGCAAGCCCCCCAAGTGCGGCTGACCAGCCCCGCGGCTGTCCGTGTTTTAAGAATCACCGTGCCTGTTTTTAAAAAGTACTGATTAGGATCCCCAAGCCATTGAAATGTGATAGTGGGGAATTTCCTGTGTTCTGTGTGCCCGGGTGGCTGTGTGGGGCTGAAGCTTGAGGTCTCAGGGGCACCCAGCACCCATCGGTGTTCAACTGGTGGACAAGTGGAAAAGCTGTCATTTCCGGGAAGGGTTTCTGTTCTTTACGCCCTCGGCGTCATTGGTTGTATGAAGCCCACCATGCCTTACACGTGTTTTCTCTGATTTGCAAGTCAGGAAACGCCGGGGCTTGCCCCATGTCCCTGTCGACACTGTAGTCGGTGGTCTTCAGGGGCAATCGGCCCCCGTCGAGGTCCCGGACTGTGGCTCTGCAGGTGGAGGCTATTGATTAGGAGGCGAATTGGGAGGGAATTACAGGTGCCCTTGGGGGTTTCTTTAGTTTTCCAGTCGATGGGCTTTTTACTTCAGATCATCGCTCACGGCTGAAAGATTCAGACAGAATCTGTTGCTACAGCTCACACGCCGCTCTTGTGCGCTCTCTAGTGCTGCTTGTTTAAAACACTTCTCCTGAAACAGCAGAACTATGGGTTACTGCAGTCCTGTTGCTTTTGCAACATATTCTAGCCTCCGAGGAGACCTGGCCTGGAGTCTTGTTACTTTATTTTGACAAAATGCCCACGGAAGATGCACGTCCCCCAGGGAGAGGGCGACTCTGTCGGGACGGCAGGGTCGGGACTGCGGGGTCGGGATGGCGGGGTCGGGAGCGCACTCGGCGGGGCTGGTCTGCAGGGCGGGCGATGCCCGGCCTCCCAGGCTCAGGGCGGGAACCCCAGGCCGCCTAGGGCGGTGTCCAGTGCGCCTCTGGCTCGGGGCTCACAGCACCGATGCGGGAGGCCCTGCCCATCGTCCCGGAAGTGCTTTCCAGCCGCACCTTCCTCCGCGTTTGTGGGGCAGTTCCCGCTGTGAAGGTGTCGCCACTCAAGCAGATTTGAAGCGACCGTTTGCGTGGCAAGTGTTTACACAGTTCCGGTTCGAGCAGCTCTGACTAATTGTGCTTGCAAACACTGGGGACTGATGGGCGCGTTGGAGCGCGTCTGGGATTTCTGTAGGTGCTAACGCCAGAGCTGCAGGTACCAGGAGATGAAGCTTCTGGTTCCTTTTTTCTTTCCCTTTCTCTTTTTTCTTTCGCTTTCCTCCCAGGCGCGTGGTGGTGGAGCTGGCCCTCCCTGCCAATGGCCGCTCACCCATTCGTTCACCCGTTCACTCATTCACTCACCCATTCATTCACTCTCTTGCGCAAGCATTCACTCACCAGGAAGCCATATTTCCTTAGGGAAATCTTCAACAAGGCTTTTATCACATGGCTTATTGGATGATAGTTGGAAATTGTCATTGGAGAAGTTAGTGATTCTCAAGACATGTTGTTCGTTAGAAACTCCCGCCTCCCCTCCCGCCCCCCTCTTTGCATCAGTGATGTCTGGGGACCTGGCAAGCCCAGCAGCCCGGCGCCCCGGGATCACACACGAGGCCCTCTGGTCCCACGTCCCCACTTCAGCCTGAGGCAGAACGCTCGTCCGCAGCCTGCTGGCCCAGGACCACACTCCACCCCGCCCCCTCGAGCCAGCGCATACCCGAGGGGGCTGGCTTCCCAGATCAGTGTGGGTGCTTAACAGAACATCGGCCCCTGCTGGCCTTCGTTGCCACACACCGCGGGTGAGGGGGCGTGAAGCCCTTCGCGGCCTGCCCGCGGGCTGCCTGTGTTTGCCAGAGTCTGCACGACCCCCAGGGAGGCTGGCCAGCGTGGACCTGTCCCCCCCGGCAGCGTCTCCGTCCCGGCGCCCGGGGCGGGACCTGGGTTTCCCAGATGGGTGACGGACTCGTCAGGATGAGGTTGTAGGTTTTGGCCCGCCACCGTTTTGAACTGTTAGCATGTAGGCTCAGGACGAGTGGATTCAACCCGTTCGGACTCCGAGGGGACTCTCCAGGTGTCGTGTCCTTTGGGGGAAGCAAGAAACAACACGAGGGCGTGTGGAAGCCACCCCGCCTCCAGAAATGCGGAATGTCCGGGTTCCGCCACCTGTGACCCTGGGCTGTCCCCGGGCGGGTGGACAACAGGGTTGAGAAGGAGGGGTGGGGGCCGGAGGAGCTGTGGGTGTGGGGCCAGCTGGGGTGACAGTCAGCTCCGGAAGTGTGACAGGAAAATAACGGTGCCTGTCCCTCTCCCCGCAGGGCGACGTGGGAGAGCAGGGCCTGGCGGGCCGGCCCGGCGAGAAGGTCTGTGTCCACGCTGTGGCTCGCGCGTGCTCACTCGCCCGTTCACGCTTCTCTCCGTTCTTCCTTCGCGGCGTCCGTTCATTAGCGTGCGAGGCCTGCCTGCGGTGTCTCCCCGGGCTCACACCATTCATTTCTCACATTCCCTCACTGGCCTGATAGTTCCCAGCGTGTCCTCTGCCTCCGCCACGGTGGGCCTGGGGCCGCATGCGTGAACGGAGAGAGGCTGACCGGGCGCAGTGAGAGGGGACATGCGGCTGAGGGTGGCAGGGGCAGAGAGGCTCCTCGCTGAGCCCCGGGGACTATGAGCGCGGATGGTGAGGAGGGGACATGGTGTCTGAGTGCTAAAGGACGAGGAGTTAGCCACCAAGAGAGGCCAAACAGGGTTCCCGGGAGAGGGAACAGCCAAAGAGAGGAAGCATGCGGACACCCCAGTGAACAAGGTCCCTGGAACCCCATTCCTCCATGCATATCCGTGTCGCCCCACAAGCCAGAGACCTCTGGGGGCCAACGTGCAGTTGGGTCCCCACTGGGAGCCTGAGGACAGGGTGTGTCGTTTCCACAGGGCGAAGCGGGGCTCCCAGGTGACCCAGGATTCCCGGGCCTGCGGGGAGAGAAAGGACAACAGGTAAGGGTCAGCAGCTTCTGTCCCCCGAGAACTGTGCCCGCGGCCCACAGAAGGCAGCCCTTTGGGAGTTTTGGGCCACTGGGGGATGGGCGGTGACTGGCTGGGGTTAGGGGGCTTTCCCTGGTGCTTATGGGACAGGAAGGGATCCGGCCGCTCCACTTCATGAGCGGGAACCGAGGACCGTGGCCGAGAGACCGCTCTGGAAGGAGGGCAGCGTCCTCAGACGACATTGATGGGAATGGGTGGGGGGCGTGGTCTGTCAGGGGACCGTCGGAGAGTGAGGTGCTTTGCACTTACTGACCGGCCGCCCCTGAGCCCGGTGCCACCTGCACGGGCTGAGGAGGCAGAGGCAGGTCGCGGAGGAAGAAGGGTCTGTCCAGGGTCCCGTGGTCTCGCCTGGGCCAGGCAGTGTTGCCCGCAGTTGAGCTCTGATGCTTCCTCCCTTTACCTTTGCCGCAGGGAGAGAGAGGTGAACGGGGCCTCCCGGGACCGAAAGGGGACCGCGGTGACAAGGTAGGAAAGGCTGTCGTCCTGCCATCAGTGACCAGAGTGGCCAGGCCCCTCCTGGGCTGGGGAGCTCCCCGCAGCCGTGGAGAGCCCGTCCCGAGGCGGCGTGCTGGCCCGGGGCCCGACCGGCCCGCTCCGCCCGCCCTCGGCCGTGGCTGGCACCAGGATGGTGGCCAGGGAGAGGTGTTCGCCCATCCTGCACAGCACCCGCACCGGCCCCTCCGGCTCCCCAGGCGCACCCCCTTCCCCGCCAGCTTCCCGCGCTCCTCCGCCTTCGTCTTTCTCAGCTCCAGGGGGCCTCCCGCCCCTTCTTGCTCTGGGGCCCGGAGACCTGCGGCCCATCGACGGAGAGTCTGGAATGGCAAGGGTTTGCGCGGAAGCCGTCCAGGCTGCTGCTCTCGGGATGTCTCAGCAACGCAGGTTTTAGCTGAGAAGCTCATTTCCAGAATGCAAAGGACTCAGAGAGGCCATAAAACCCGCTTTATTGCTTCGGCAGAATTGCCGAGGTCAGAGCAAAATCACATTCGTTCTTTTCCAAAGAACCTGGCCTGCTTTTCCACCAGAGGAATACGTAATACTAGACAATTCTGGTTAAAATATCCCAAATAAGGCGTTAAAGCAACTTAGCCCCCCTTGTGACTGCGCCTTGCTGTCCACGTCATCCACGCTGCCCATGTGAGCGGGGAAGCCCCAGGTGAACGGGGAAGCCCCACGTGAGCGGGAAGCCACAGGTGAGCTGGGAGGCCCCAGGTGAACGGGGAAGCCCCACGTGAGCGGGGAGGCCCCAGGTGTCTTGGGAAGTTGGTCTGACCCTGCTTCCTAGATCGGCTCCTGGGGGTCCTGGGACCGGAACCCAGGCCGGTCACACCAACTCCCTGACACACAGGCCCTTTTGCAGCCAGGTCTCCTCCGAGTCAGAGAGCCACCGGGCACCCCCACCCTGCCCACCGTGCCTTCCCGTGCCTCGCAGCGCCGACGAGAAGGCGGCTCTGCTCCAAAAGGCAGTCTCTGGGCTCTGGGGGGGAGACGCGCCCCTCCTCCGGCCCTCTCTCATGTGTGCCCGTCCTGCGGCAGCATCAGGTCCACAGTGTGGGGAGGAGATTGTGCAAATCGCATGGTGGGAATGTTTATTTTTCCTGCAGCCACTAGAAGCTTATGCAGGGCAGTGCCACGTGGGAGTGAAGGGCTTGGGTTCTGAGACTGGGGGACCAGGCACAGCCGTTTGGGGGCTCTGTGGCTCTGGGCAGGTGGATGATGCCACTGCCCCAGTGTCCTCACCTGTGAGATGGGCACCGAGGCCTCTGTGCCACAGGCCCTCGTATGAGAGCAGCTGAGTTAGTACATGTACCCGCGGGAGCCAGTACCGGAGTTAAGTCCTATATGGCAATGGAATAGTGAGAGAAAACAATAGAGTAACCGCTTTTTACTGTTGTGTAATTGTGTGCTAAGGGTGGCCTTGCCCCTCTCGAAGGCCACTTCGGTGGCTCGTCTGTTCACTGATTATTACCACGTGCAAGGCTCCGCAATAGGTCAAACCTGGCCGGAGACACCTGTGTCCTGACACCTTCGTCACACGGGCGAAATGCCAGGTTTGGGGCACCGTGTTGTGCAGTGGCCCAGGGTCCTCGTCTTCTCAGGGCCAGCGTGCCAGCGGTTTCCTCTCTCCTGGGCCCTGCTGGTAGATGGTCTCAGCCCCCAGGTGCTGCTGGGAGTTGCGTGCACTGTTATCATTCTTTTGCAAAGAGGAAAACAAGCCCAAAGAGGTAAAATAATGCAGTCAACGGTAGAGCTCGGTTTCAAGCTCATGAGGTTCAAGCCTCTGTTATTTTCAGGAATTTCATTATTGTCCTTCGGACCCTGAGAACAGCCTGTCCCCTTTGAGGGGGGTGGGGCGGGGCCCAGGGGGCTTCTACGGGAGCTGCGGGGCAGGGTGCCAGGGTGCGGCTGCCGTGCGGGGTGTGGGTGACGGCGATGTAAGCAATCAATCGCGGGTCGTATCGGCGTGGATGCTTCTCAGTGCGGAAGGCTCTTACATGTCTGAATGCTTTATAACTAGGTACCCATCCATCCATCCATCCATCCACCCAGGTGGATGCAGAGTGGGGGGTTCTGCTGTCCAGGGACAGGTGCCCCAGGGCAGGCGGAGTCGGCAGAACTGCTGGTCATGCGTTTTTCGTTTCTTCATCCAGGGCGAAGCTGGTCCAGCAGGCCCCCCGGGATCGCCCAGCGCTGTAAGTTCCTCCGCTTCCAACCCTCCGTCCTTGCGACTCCTCGGGCATCGGGACGCCCCCTTGCCACACTCACCGCACTTAGTTGTCAACATGTATTTCATAGAGCGTGTCAACAGGTTTCATAATCCAAAATACTGTCTGTAAGCTTCTCTGAGAACCGCCCTGTGCTTATTGATTTCTCGAACCCACCAAGCTCCTTGCTGTGTGTTGGAACATTGGCCAGTCCCTGAGAACACAGGCCCAGCTGTTGTTGCCCTGGGGAAACTGAGGTGCAGGGACAGGAAGCAATGCGCAGTGGGTCCAGGGTAAGGCCGCCGCGTGGCCACACCACCACGAGCCCCGGTCCCGACCCCTGCCCGCCGTCTGCAGGTGCGAGGGCAGGCGTGTGAGCTGGCGTTGAGCAGCGTGTGGGAACACGGGCGTCAGAGCCGGAGAGAAAGTGGGCTTCAGTCACAGCCGCTCCTTCACCGGCACAGTGGTGGTAGATCTGTCATTTCCGAGGACCCAGCGTTCTCCAGCGTTAACACTGCGTGTATTAGGCCGAGCCATTGTGTACGCTGGCAGCGGAAAGGGGCTGAAGTCATTCCAGGACAGGGTGCCGCTCCCGTACATTAACACGCACTGAGAATCGACTGCTGCCGAAGCGTGGGAACGCATCGTGCCTTTTTGTCATCTTAATATTTCTCCCCAGCCTGGGTGTCTGGTTCTGCGATCAGCCCATTTCAGGAGAGCGGAGCGTCGTGGCGGTAGTGGTGGGGGAGCAGGGACTGGCCGGGTGCCGGCCAGATGGGGAGTTGCCTCCGCGCGGAGGCCAGGAGACGGGGCGCTGGACACGCGGTGTGCCCGAGAGCCTCGCTCTGTGGGTGTATGGACGTAGGGTCACTATGCCACAGCCCAGCCACCTCCCCCTCACACACACGCCCACCTGAACGAGGCTCAGCCATCCCACAAGGAGGTCGGAAGAATCTCAGAGGCAAAGTTGGAGTCGGAACTGGCCATGTCAATTTTGTCCGAGACTGATGACGTCTAATGCTGCCAAGCGCAGAGGGAAGGGAGTGCGGCGTTTGGTGGGAAGGAAGCTTGTGCTTGTCTGAGAAGTGACTCAGCACCAACCCACGGAAAAGGGCCCCCTGTTAGCATAGAGGTTCCACGTCTCGATTTGGTTTGAATGCACTTAAACAGCTCCACAGAGCGTGCGCTGTGCTGCTGCTGCTCACGAGACGTTGCAGGCAGGCTGCGTGACCAGAAGCTTGGAACTGGGGAAACCACAGATGATCTCCCGGTCACGGGACTGTGTCATATACAGATAAGCACACACATGCCTGCGCGCTACGTGTACAGCCCCGAGGAGACACCAGTACTCAAGGAAATTGAAGTGGGAAAACCCGTTTGCAAGTTGTGTGTGTGTGACAGAGAAGGCAGACCTGTAGCCGGTCCCCGTGGCGGAGCCCCTGAGCTGCGTGGACGCCGCTGAGGGGCTGCTTCTCCGGTCTCAGATTTACTTCCCGTGAAGCAGGGCAGAAACCAGCTCTTCTGGTGAAGAGCACAGGAGCTGATCCGCGCAAGCAGCCGCACACAGCCGTGCATTTGCTCTTCCTCGCCGTCCAACCCTCGTGGAAGGCGACGTCTTTCTGCGCATTCGTAACTGTGTGGGAATATACAGAAAATGGTCCAAAAATTTGTTAAGCTCAACGCAGTGGCTTTTCCTGGAGAAGAGACAGGGACTGGGGGCACGGAGGGCAGGGGATAGGGACGCTTTTCTTCCCCTTGCGTTACGCGTTCGTGGTGTTTTTGGATTGGGACCCGCCGTGCCCTTTGCTCCATCCACTTGGGCTGGTTGGCTGGTTTTCCGAGCACCTGCTGTGAGCCAGGCGTTGGCAACTTCTGGACCCGATGGAATTGACAGCCAAGTCAGAGAGGGACTCTGGTCACCTGGCGGGTCAGAGAAGCCCACATTGCAAATGATAGCGAGTGCTATCACAAAAAAGGACAGGGCGCGTCAGGGATCGACAGGGGACCCAGCGGAGGGGGAGGGGGTCTTTGAAGACAGGGCTTTCACAAGAGCCCCGAAGGCCGGGCCCTAGTTAGTTAGATAAAGGGCGGGGGAGGGTGTTCTCGGGGAGGCCGTGCAGAAACCTCGAGGCTGGAGGAAACGTGACCGGCAACCTGGATGGGGTGCAGCGGAGGGGCCTGCAGGGGCTTCCTCTGCCCAGGTAAAGAGTTTGCACGGGCTGGCTGTCGTGCCCAGAGGCTGAGCCACTCACCCTGGAGTCCTTGTCCCCTGCGTCACTGATGCTGATAGTGAAAGGACACGGTGGGGGGGACCCTGCTGTAATGACAGGCAGGGATTTCGGCCCCTCCCACCCTGAGGGGAGACTGCTTGACCCACGTTATGGGTAAGGATGGAGAGGCTGACAGATGTCCGGGGTCACGTGGTTTTTAGGTGAGGGTGACAGGGCTGGAGTCGCCTGGGGGTGGCGGGGGACTGCGCCCGGGGAGCCCTCCGGCAGCCCGGTGGGGGCCACTGGATGGCGCGTAGGTCTGCAGATGTAGAGAGGTGACGGACCCCATCCCTTAGCTGCAGGGACAGGCAGCCCCGGACTTGGAGAAATTACAGCTGAGGATCCAGAGGGGCTTTGTCACCGGCGGGCCAGTCGGTGGCTCAGCAGCAGCCCCCTGGGAGGCTCTGGGTAGCCTGGCTCCACCCCCGGTGCCCGCGAAGCGTCTGCCAGGACTGCAGGCCAACGCTGCGTCTGCAGCATGGCCCTGAGCCCGAGGGGGACGGGCCCTCGGCTGACATCCCCGGGGGCAGGGGCGCGGAGCGGGGCCAGGCCCGCTCAGACATCCGCAGCCATTGAGCTGCGTGCCCCGTGCGCCTGGCGCTGACGGCCCGCCCAGGGCAGACGTCGTTGAACTGAGTCCTGGCTCCTGAACCTCTGAGTCCCCAGGGTCCCTCCTCTGGCCTGGCTTCTCACGGGCCCTGAGCCTGTCTTCCTGCCACCTCCGGTCCCTTGCAGACTTTTCTCCCTTCATCAGCTGAAATGGTCCTGTAAATACGTGTCCTTATGGATTGTTTTGCGAATGGCTTGGGAACCAAAGAGTATGGCAGATCCCTGCCGGGGAGACCGTCCAGCAGGGGAGCACGCGAGACACGAAGGCGGCGGCGAACCTGGTGAACGGAGCCCGAGTGTGTTTTTCTGAGCTGGTTGGAAGCGGAGTCGCGAGAAGAAGGACTGAGCTCGGATCTGTGGAGAAGCTGCCCTGTGCCCGCGCCGTGACGCGCTCTGCAGGAAGGAGCCATCTCGTGTCACGCCGCCCCACTCTGCGTGGTTGGCCCCAGCCGAGGGCAGCCACCAGAAGATGCACAGAGGGAGGGAAGCAGCCCAGGCCCCAGCGACGGCACTGGGGTCAGCGAGGAGCTCGGGGAGGGAGCGGCAGGGTGTCCGGGGCTGGGTCTCCAGACCTGCCCGTGCGAGGAGACGCACAGGGCCTGCCCGCCTGGGCTGCCTCTCCGCCCACGAACGCATGACCAGACACCCCGGGCTCCCGAAGTCAGATGTTAGACTCTGTCTTCCAGATGCTTCCCAGGTCCCTTCTGCCTTCTTCGCATCGTTTTTCATCGAGGATCTGCTTGCCAGGCTCTGGGCTGGAGGGGGCCGCACAAACACATGTAAATGTGCTGCCGTAGCTGGTGCCGCAGAGGAGGAAGACACGCTATGCGTGTCCATGGCAGGAGGGCTCGGCCCCGCGTGGGGCTCAGTTGGCCTGAAGCGGCGACGCCGGGCTTCAGATCTGAAGGATGAGTCAGGGTAGACGTGAGTCTAAGTGCGGCGGGAGGGAGCCGCCTTCCATGGGTGGCGTGTCGGGTGCATCCACAGGGCTGGAGGGCCCGGTGGCCAGGCCTGTGGCCGGCAGGGCGGGTCCGCTGTACCCGGTGCTTCTCCACCCACAGGGAGAACAAGGACTGAGAGGAGAGAAGGGGGACAGCGGCGTGCCCGGGCAGCCGGTGAGTGCCCCGCGCCTCCCCGAGACAGGGCGTCCGCGGGCTGTGGGGGGGCCGAACCGCACAGTGCGCCCCCGCGGGCCCAGCTGAACCCAGTGTGGCCGCTTCCTCCTCCCTCAGGGCCCCGAGGATGACCCCTCCCTGGGGGTCTTGTCTCCCACCCACAGCGCACGCCCACGCCCCGCACCGTCCGTGCAGGACGGGGGTGGCGACCTTGCTCACGGACGGCCTGTCTCATTGCAGGGACCACAGGGCCATCCTGGAGAGCCGGGGCCTCCGGGCCTCATGGGACCACCGGTAAGGAAGCCCTCGCTCTGCCATCTGGCCCTGGTTGCAGACATGACCACACACCCTTCTGTCCCTCTGTCCCGGCGGGCCCACTGGCCCTGCCGGCCTGCCATTTCAGGAGTGCCCACCAGAGGGCGCTGGCCCGGGTGCTGCTGGGACTTGCGCCTCGCACCCGGCGGTGAAGAGGCCCATGCAGAGCGCCCCAAAACACAGCCCCCCACCCGGGGCGGGCCCTGGCCCCGGGCCCCTGGTGTCTTTGCTCTGCCACTAACGTGCAGGTCACACTTGTGAATGACTTGCTGTCCTTCCCCGGCCCTGTGCCCTCAGGCTTGCGTGCTCGGTCAGGTCCCAGGGGCCCCTGGCTCCTTGAGGCTTTTCAGGGGCAGGGACGCCACCTCCTTCCCAGCCCAGACTGGTGACACCCCATCTCTAGCAGCATTTTTATGCTGTTGTCCTTGTCCTTGGCTTTGGTGTCTCAGCTGCCTCTCTCTCAGGCAGGCGTTCAGGTTTTCTGGAGAGTTCTGGGGGGAGCGGCCTGCCGGGGCTCCAACCCCGGGCCCCTGGCTGGCCGCCTACGAGGGCCGGGCGTCCCTCTGAGCCTCTCTCCCCTGAAGACAAGGCACCCGGCTGATGCCTGTGTCCCAGACGGGGAGGGTGGAAGGAGGCTCAGGCTCCGCGGCCGGCCGTGAGGAGCAGCGCCTGCGGACCCGCTCCTGGGGTTCCCGACTGGCTCGCCTGACTCTGATGGGCAGGGTGTCCCCGGGAGTCCTGCGTGGGGACGAGGGCAGCGTGGCCTCCGATGTCATACCCCCGCTTTGTTTCCCACGCAGGGTGCCAAGGGACAAGAAGGCGCGCACGGGGCGCCCGGGGCAGCTGGAAACCCTGTGAGTTCTGCCCTGCCTGCCCCCTTGGGGTAGGGGTGTGGGGGTCACACCGAAGGGACCTTGGCTCCCAGCTCTGGGGAACCAGGGAGAGGGACCGCAGGAAGTGCAGGCCACACATGAGGTGAGGGGCCGGCCAGGCCTGGGGACGTGTGAGCAGCAAAGGGCGGCTGCGCGACCGGCTCTCAGACGTTGTCTGTGGGCCCAGCCCCCTCCCCGCCCAGGGATGCTCACAGACGCACACGCCCCTCGCAGACGGTTGTGACCCAGGAACGTGCGCACGAGCACATCGTACATGCACTCGGATGCACGTGTGTGTGTAAACTCCCGACACGCGGACATGGCCATGAGCACACGCAGACGCACCTTCACGCCCACGCCTCTGATGCTCTGGCTGTTGCCCCCCCTCCCACCGCCCCCTGGGGACCAGAGTCTCGGGGACTGGCACCTGTTCCCCCAGGACCAACTGGAGTTCTGCCTCCTGATGCCAAGCTGGGCTCCCCCGTGGGAAAGGCCGCCTCCCGCCGGGTCTCCTGGGCACGCGGTGGTAGCGGGGCAGCGGGCAGGCGTCCACTCCCTCCTGGGGGCCGCCGGCTCAGTGTCTGGCTGTAACGTGCTTGCAGGACCAGCCCGTCCGTGCCCGTGGCTGAGTGGGCAAGGGGTCAGCCAAGGGCAGTGGGCAGTGGAGACATCACAGAGAAGGGGCAGAGGGCAGGCACGCCCTGCGGCGGGGACAGCCCTGGCCAGGGAGACCCACGAGTACCACCAGTGGTCAGGAGCTCCCTGTGTCACCACCTCCAAGGGGCCGGCCCTCCCAGAACGTCCTCCCACGTCTCCCTCTGCGGCACTTGTGCCCAGCCTTCAGTGGCCCGTGCAAGTCACTTCCTTCAGGAAGCATTCCCCGATTCGCTGGTCACAGCCAGCACACACCTACACACAGACGCACACGCACACTGCGTACACACGCACACCTCTGTGCCCTAAGGACCCTTCTGGAGTCCTCCGCCCTCCTGCCTCCCGCCTCCGAGCCAGGGCCCCGCTCCTCGAGGTGGGACTGGGTGGGGCGCCACACACTCAGGAGGAGGTTCATCTCGCCTGGGGCTGGGGCGGGGGACGATTTCAGGTTAGACCCAGTCCCGGCAAGCTGCGGGACTTGAGTCCGAGGCACGTTTGGTGAGAGACCCGGGGGCACTCCTGTCCTCAGGCCATCGGGCCTGTCTAAACTTCTGCTTCTGAACAGGGTGCTCCTGGACCTGTTGGTGCCCCCGGGCCCAGTGGCCCCCCAGGAAGTGTGGTGAGTAAATGGAGGCAGGGCCGGGGGTGGGGTCCCTCCTTGAGGCCTCGGCTTTTTTAACCTGTTGGCCTGGCTCACCTCCCGCGCCCAAGGCTCTGCCCCTCTGTACGGCCCCGAGGGGTCCGCTGACGGACTAGCCTGAGGCTCCGCCGCAGACATCGACTGCGACTTCTGTGCCGTAAAACACTCGTTGGCACCTTCTCACAGGCAATGGCGAACTGTGCTCCTCAGGTAGACGGAGGCCGGTCCCGTTTGGCCACCAGCCTGTGCAGAGAATCATCATAGCTGTTTGGGGATGGATCCTGGGCGTTTGCACGCGCCCGGCCCTGTTCTGAGCTCTTTGCACATGCGGACTCACGGAACCCTCACCGCCCTGGGAGGGGGCTGCCATCACTGTCCCCTGTACAGAGGAGGACACTGAGGCACGGCGTTAGTGGCTGCTGTCGGTGATGCTGGGACAGTGCTGGGTCGTGTCCTGCCTACCCTGCCCCCGACTTCCGCGGAGCCACTGACTCCCAGGAGCAAGCATGCCTTTGCCTGAGGGTTTCCCCTGGTTTCTGGAGACCACGCTGTCCAGCCATGCGACATGTGGCCGCTAGCTCCAGCAGGAACAGCCCTGACCGATGGGCGATGATGCCTGCCCCTCGCCCGCCAGGGCCCCTCTGGGGGTGTGTCCCTCACTGGCTCGCTCCCTCCTGGCTTCCCTGTGTGTGTCCCTGGGACC